>NC_051849.1:164858090-166108090 GCF_905115235.1 Hermetia illucens | reverse complement strand
AAGGTCAAACTTAAAAAAACTTAGTGCAGTGGATTTGGTTTTTGAAATTTATCCCAAGTTGATGGCTGACCGGAAGTATACGAAAAGTATAAGAAGTTCGTAATGGAAGTGTTAGTCAGAAACCACTCCTACCAGGGCCTTGCAACTAAAAAACTATTAATTTCAAAATTGAGAAAAAGTACGAATACATACCAAATACGCTGTAAACATTTATTCCCACTGAATTTATTGCTTGCATACGAGTATAAGACGTTGGTTGCACTGCAATACAATACCTTCAACGGCTACCGGTTGATTAACAATAGCAACAAAGAAAACTGTCCGATCATTCCCTATAATTTGTACGACTCTCCTCCATCAGTACCGCACGGCTGCAAGTATCTCTCAGATATTTTCAGGTGCTCGCAAGAATGTGTGAACTCGTTACACCATCGTAAATTATTACGTTAATCGCAAATTATTCTCTTCTGTAATCGAGAAGACAGTCTCAATTACACCTGCATGGACTAAAGATCTGAAGATGACCATGATCATAGGCTGCTGTTAAAATGACCGGCTATTTGGAACGTAATTTTCAATGCACTGCCGTAGACTATCATTATGGTGGAAAGCGAGCTCTTTCAATATGGCGGCACGGTGTGATATCTAATTTGAACAATACACAGTGATTAGTGTTTATAATGATCGCCGTATTATTGATTCATTATTGTCAGCCCGATGAATTGGTAGGCGGTTCTCGAGGAGATTTCCTAGTCATGGCAGATTTGGGAACACAAATCTGCTTGTGAATTTTGAAAGGTTTATGTTTCAGATTCGTACACATGCCATTTAAATTGATTAAATTATAGAGAAAATTTATACATTAGATGGTTTTCCCACCATTTATTTGGTTTCCATCTTTCATTAATAACATCTCTACTTTGCTATTCTAATTACTGATGAACAGCTATCGAATAATATTGAAGGATCCGTAGAAATACATAAACATTTTGTTTACCTGTTGCCCGTAAGAGAATGAGAATGAATTGCTGCGGAATTAGCAGAAAATTGTGGAGGAAATCTTACAATTATAAAATATTAAAGCGAATTTGTGTACAGACAGCTTAAGAAAAGCTTTTTGGTGTAAATTAGTAAAAACATTATTTTTCGCAGTTTCAAGAAAGTTCCTCCTCTGTGTAACATCCTTTATGTACGTGATTCTCTTTGGAATGTATTATTTTCTTAAGGGAAAGTCGCACCGCGTCCTTGAAGAACTATTGTGGTCCTTTTAGTGGTTATAGTGTACCTATTGATCATAGTATCTCAAGCAGGCCTATAACCGTTAGGAACTTTAGTATGTTTTCTACTTCTAGATCTTTCAGCCTTGCATCTGGTAGTAATTGTTCTCCCAGATGCCTCGACCTACTTTGCACAAGTGCTTTACACTGTCCCAGGACGTGTATAGAGGTTTCGTCCTCCTCCTCACAAAACCTGCAGGCAGTGTTCGTAGATATCCCTAGCTTCCATAGGTGATAGTTCAGCCGACAATGACGAGTGCGAATTGCCACTATGATTCAGAGGTTCTTTTTGGTCAGCTTTAAGCAATCCTTTGTGCGTATGGGTTCGTATCCCCCAATCAGCACCCTGGACTGCTCCATCCCCAGTAGGCCCGCCCAGTATAGTTCCGTCAACCGTCCCTCTTCATTTCTTAGATTCATAGCCATGAAACCATTTCCGATTCCACAGAAAGGTTCTGGCCCGTGCAAACGCGTCCCTGCCCCTTCTTGGCTAGTTTGTCCGCTGCCTCGTTGCCTACCAACCCAGCATGTCCTGGAACCCAAAGTATCCAGACCTTGTTGGACGAGCCGAGTGTATTCAGTCTCTCAAGGCATTCCCATACCAGTTTCGAGTTCATCTGGTTGGACCTATGTGCCTTGATCGCTGCTTGGCTATCGGTGGGAATAGCTATGTTGTGCCTCCTATAGTTCCTTTGCAGATTAAAGGGACACATTTGTCTATGGCGTATATTTCCGCCTGGAATATGCTAATGTACCTGCCCATTGACTCGAAGTACATTTTCCTCGGATCAATGACACCGGCACCCGCTCCCTTTGTTGCTCCCTGAATATTGCCCTCCTTGCCTGCATCTATATGTGCAGATGGAGAGGGGTTAATCCCAGAAGGACCTCCAGGGATGCCGTTGGGAATGTCCTCATTGCCCCACTGATACACACGCAAACCAGCCTTCGGAGCTTATGTAATTCGCTCCATAGGTAATCATTGGCATTAGTATTGCATTATATATCGAAAGCAGTATCTTCGGGCTGTAATCCCATTTTTTTCCTGCTATGGATCTGCAAGTCTTCAGAGCCCTCGTGGCTTTCCGACATGTGCCTTCCAGAGTAATTTTTGGTCTTGCGTAATTCCCAAATATTTGACCTCTGTTTCTCGTTTCACCTCCATATCATGTAATGGTTTGGCTCTCAGGTGATCAAGCTTACGCCTCCTAGTGAATGGTACTATGGTGGTTTTGACTGGGTTGATCCGCAGTCCCGCCTTCCTGCACCAGGGACTAGTACCCTTAGTCCAGTTTGGATTCTATCACATAGGGTATCTTCATATTTGCCCCTATAGATTAAAACAATGTCGTCCGCGTAACCCTGGACTTGTATTCCAGTATTTGTTAACACGTCCGGGAGCTCATCCACTACCATACTCCACATCAGCGGCGATAGTACCCCACCCTGTGGACAGCCTTGAGTGGTGTTCAAGATAATATAATTTTTACCTGTTTACCTCTATTTGTCTGCTTTCTAGCATTTTGCCCATCCAGAGTGCCAGGGTGTTTCCCACTCTTTTGCGGTTCAGGGCATGCTATATCTCTGTGTGCGATGTGTTGTCGAATGCTCCTTCGATATCCAAAAACGCGCACAGTGCAATTTCTTTTGTTTCTATGGCATCCCGTAGTACCTTTGTCAGCTGATACAGCTGAATGTAAGAGTTATGTAGCTTGTGTTTTAGAAAGAGAATTTTAAATTACACGTTCAAAGTGGTATTGCATGTTGCACCCGGCGTATTTATAATACATTGACCAAATTCATGTCGTCAAACAAACTTATTCTTTCCTTTCTGTCAGTGAAATATCCCTTTATTGAGCGATAAAGGGATGAACTACGCTGTCAGACCTGTGCCACCAATTGAAAATACAATAATGGATATTGAGGGTATCACTAAACATTTCGAAGCAGAGACAAAATACAACATTAGGAGAGAAGTGGCCAAAGTTGTAAAATCGGTGGCTAACAGTAAACCTAAACATTCTTTCAAGAAAATGAAGCTGCTCAAACAACAGAATCAAAAATACGCATACTATTTAAAAGCGGACAAAGGCAACGCGTTAGTAGACATGGACAAACAGGAATATGACAGGTGAGTATTCGAAAAACTATTCGGAAATTAAGAACCAATCCATTGTCAGATTCGATTAAACGAGTGGAAAAGGCACTGAAGGAGTGTAAATCAATTATACCAAACATGGCACAGTTTAGAATGTCTAACCTGGCCCTTCCGAAAATTAGGTGCCAACCAAAAATTCCCAAAGAAGGGGAAGAAATGAGGGAAATAATAGCAGATACGAACTCCTCAACGTGCAACATAGGCAGAAAATTGATAGTATTTACAACACCACAATTGTAAGAAACACAGTAGAAATCGTGGAGAGACGAAGGAGTGACGTATAGGGGGCGACAAAATCTTGGTCTCGTATGATGTAAAGGCACTATTTTCGAGCATTCCGGTGAAAGAACCCATACGTAAGCTAAACGAGTGAATCGGAACACGATAGAAGATGACTAAAAGGGCAGTGTTGGATAACCCCTTATCCCTACTACTAACTGAAATTTTCATGGCAGGTCTAGAAAAGAAAATTGAATGACAGATGACAAAACCTAGGGGCACCCTAATATAAAATTCACAATGGGAGAGGAATCAAACCGTGACAAGCCGTCGAGTACACAACGTAGCATTGTCAGGACGTCTAACCAATCACATGAGTATAAAGTGGCCGCTTACCGATCCATGGTGCACAGATTTTTGTCTCTACGACTTAGCAAAGGAAGGTTCGCAAAAGAAAAGGCATACATTGTGGATACAGCTATAAAAAATGGATTCCGGCCAACTCTGATCCAGAGCTTAATTAGGAAGATGCAAGGTACGAAGGAACGAAATCGCCTAACAACTTTGTTCGAACAAGAGAGGATGAAGATGGAAACAAAACGAACCAGTATAACTTACTCTGCGGAAATATTCCCTGCTTTGCGACGAATCTTGGCCAAAGAAGGCATCGAAGCAGTAGGATTCACATGCTCAAAACGCAATTAGGCAAGGAAAAAGATCCATAGAAGGAAGAGGAAAAGAGCTGTATCGACAAGATGTCTTGTGAAGATTGAACTTGTACATACTTAGGGCAAACCAAACGGCTAAAAGAAGCTGATCTAATAAAAGGGGGTAGAAAAATACACATTAATTCTGCAGCCGCCCCGCATATTGTAGAACATTACCATAGAATGGAGAGGGTAATGGTGCTGAAAAAGGTCAAGGTCTACAAATTGGACACTTAGGAGAGTTTTTCTATTGGAAAAGAACCTCAGGAGGATCGATTGAATACAGGTATGGGTGACAGGCACTCATGTCTGTATTCATTGATACCACAAAGGGGAGATGTTAGAATTAAGATATAGTTAAGATATAATTAAAATTTAGATTAAGGATATTGTTGGGATTATTCCGCTGAAGAAGGCAACAAGTGGCTGCCGAAATAAGTTTTCGGGGAAATTTTAATTTATGGACAAAAAGGAAAGTAGAATCAGTTTGTTTGTTCGAACACGTTCAAAGTTTTAATATGCTATATAAGGATGAAAATATGAAAAGTTTGACTACTCAAACTTCTTTCTTTATTAACTAGCTATCTCAGGATCCTAAAACTGCCCTTACTTATCCAAATATATCTCGTCGAGTTTATATTTACCGCCGCCTTTACAACCTCGTTGTTCAAACTACTTGACATCTGTATCTGATTAGCGTCGACCTGAAGACAAAAATGATGTGATTGAAGAGCAATACCTACGACTGCATACTCGCAAAAGTATTGGTTAAACCCTAATTGAAGTTGCACACAGCAAATATCAGTACCTCTCCTATCGGCGAGCCGCGACGGAGAGGAGCCATTAATATTTCGTGTAGATTTTAACGGAGGAATTGAGTCATCTCCGCTTGAACAAGCACTACTTCAACCAATTCCACCCCTTAGCGCGACTTAAATCCCGGAAGCGATCATATGAATAAGATCGGAGAATCCAACAAGACCTGATGATATTACAGGTGAACTCTGGAAAGCGCAAACTTGGGATCAAATACTGTAGCTCAGTGAGTTCTCTAATCTAGTTAGCCCCATCCTTCTAATCTGGAAAAAGAAGCGCCTTAATCCAGAATGTTCAAATTAAATCTGATCCGATTGGTCTTCCACGCCATGAAGATTTTTGAATGCATCTTGAAAACCGTATTCGCATCTTCGTTTAAATAACCGTAAGCCAAATAGGGTTTGTCAAGAACTTCGGAATTACTGGGGCAACATATGCAACGCGGTTACTTATGGAGAAGCATCGTCTTTTATACATTACATCCTTGGTCTTAGAGACGTTTTACTTCAACAAAAATAGATTGCTCTACCGTATTATGAACAATAAAGTCCGAAGTGTGGCAACTATATCAAAACTATTCCGTATCTTTGTCGGTCTTTATCAAAGAAGCGCCCTCTCGCTACTCCTCTTTGTCCTTGTTACCGGACATTAAACGTTCAGCGCCCTACATACTGCTCTATGCAGATGATGTTTTCGTAGCGTCGCATAACAAAACTGATCTCGAACAACTTGCAGTGGAATGATGGCTGGGCAACTCGGTCTAAGAGTGAATTTGAATAAAATATTTGCCAACCGACCCCAATAAAGCTGGCATTACCGCTGCCATATCTCCAACCAATGCTATTAACTAATGATGAACTGCGTTAAAAAGTGGTTTTACTCATCAGCTTAACTTAAATGAAGTGGCGTTATTTATTATCGACGCATTAGCAGCGGTTTCAATTTCAAATTTTTCCACAGTGTCATCCACCCTGTCACCTTCTATCGTTCTGAGTATTGGCTGACTATAAAAGACAATGAAAGGCGTCTGGCGTTAAGGGACACAAAGATGTTGCGCTGGAGCAGTGGCGTGAAACACAATGATCACATCGGAAATGATGACCTCCGCGATCGATATGGAAATATACTGACCATGGAAAACTTGCTAGAGGGACGCCTATAATGGCATACTAATTTAATTCACGCGGATGCGTACTAACTTGGCAAGATTGGTTTGAATATCTAAATCTACGGGAAACGACCAAAGTGATTTGGTAGCCTCTCAACTTGATCCAGATTAGGCATATGGCTGAGCATAATGGCGCAACCGGTCATGAGGAGGCGGCCACATTTCTGTAGAACACGAAGGCTGAAGAATAAGAAGGTGAGTTGCCCAAAATACGAAGTCTTGCTACGGGAAATTCAACTAAAATTATTATTATACGTTCTCAATCTCTTGGTGGAAACGGTGATCCGAAATCAAGGCTTAAATCTATTTAGTAATGTGGTGAATTCTATTTCTGCACGTTAGACTTAAAAATGCGTGCAAAATTGTTTTACATCATATATAGTCATGTGGGATATCAAATGAAAGGTCTCAAGGAGTACTCTCCGAAGCATTAGTTTTGACATTGGTTGCAAAGGGGAGGAGTGCGAGGGTCCTAAGAGGATCATTTACTTCAAGGGCCCACTGTCTAACTACTGGTAGTAATGAACGTTCATAGCAACTATTGATTTTTTTTATAGCTAGATTTAATCCAAATTTCTTTATGTTATCGAATATCTCATTTTCCACTACGGTTTTCCGAATTTGACTGTTTCTGTTATTTTCAGTTTTATAGTAGCCAAAAAATCACCCCTTGCTTTAATAGATATTATTTAAATTTTTATTTTTAGGTTACTTTGTATTCACATTTGAATTGAATAATATTGAAAAATATTTTTAACGTGATACCTTGCCTTCTCTCGATCATCCTTTTCTAGAAACCTAATAGCTCCCTCGACGTTTGTAATCACTTCTTCGACGTTCAACTTCAAGTCCAGTGTCGCGTAGTTTATTCAATAAAATCAATTCGTCATCTGTAAAAGCTTCCGATAATTTGTTAACTACAAAGTCTGCTATATTTTCTTTTAACTTAATGTCAGTCTTTATCTTATTGAGCTCATCAAAAATTTGGCGAAACTCGAAATTGGTGTGAACAACGGTCGAACCATTTTACCGGTAATTTTGGATAAACTTACACTAATCTTAAAGCAAGAAAACTAGAAATAGGAGGTTCAACTCCCAGCGCATTTTTTCAAATTTGTGATGGGGAAAAATCATTGCGTATATTCGACCGTCAATGGTAAATGCGCGAGAAAAATTCTGCCCATAAGGTCTGATGTTAGTGCCATGTATGTGATGCAGTGCGTTGGTGTGCACCCCCTTGTTGTGAGCGCATGGCATCGAACATGTGACATTGCACAACTGTTTATGGCTTATCACATGGGATGGGGAAACACACACTAGAAAGCCATCTAAGCACCATCGGCACATCGACAAAGCAATCCATCCGTTTCTACTCCATGGATACGAAATGACATTCTGTGTTCCTTAGTCACCTGATTTGCCCCTCCAATATTCAGTCTGCTTATCTTAAAGGAACGCAACTCGCATCATTTTGGATTGAAACCGAATACTCCTCCGTTAAAGTTTAAATATCTGCAGTATTGCCGGAGTTTTTCATGATCCCTTAGCCGAGGTATAGCAAAAGATAAGGACTTGAAAATTTTACAAACTTCAAACTGCGAATGCAATATGACCGCCCAAAGCAACATGCTGCACTAAGTAAGTCTTCACTTGAGGCGTTTTCTTATGGCCTATGCATAACTATATAGCTTTAATCCTTTATAATATATAATATTAAAAAATATACTTTTCAATAAAATCGAATGGCGCTAATGGTTTTACTTGATAATAAATAAATTGAAAATGGAATCCGATTCCCTAAGGAGGTCTAAATTCCAAATAATCGGTTTTCACATAAAAGCATAAATCGGTTAATGTCAATTGAGTGTAAAAACGATTCCAGCAGATTCCCTTTGTTACATTAACCCCATTTTAAATAAAATCCCGAAGACCATTAAATTTTGCTAGCGAAAGGATTGTAAACCTTCAATTATCAAACCATATTCCAACTAGGATGACTATTTGATATTTCAATTACTAATATTTGAGCATATCACATTGAACTGGTTTATTAATTTAGAAAAAACTGGGCGAAATAATATCATCTCATGCAGCGAGGGTATTAATGTTAGGAAGCTGAACTGAACTGTGGATAGAAAGCCACATGCACGCTGTTCGAACTTCTGTACTTCTGCCACACCCAATCCAGACGATCCTGTTCACAATTTGCTTGCCATGAAATCAATTATAAATGTGAAAACAAAGTGTCCTTTACAGTGTTGCCGAGTTGTGTCGTGAGCGATGCTTCATTATCTGCAATAAACGATATCACAAAACTATTTGAAATGCAACGGGCGACTAATTAAAAAAATACAAAAGTAACCATTCCTTATTAAGAAGGATATGCGTCAACCATAAGAAGCTGAATGAAAATAGAAAGTACTCCATGTTTGTCACGCTAAATATTCTCCAATGTCGCCCCCTGAATTTTTCAAAATCACATAAGGTCCTGAGATGCAACACTGTTCGCCTTCTCCTAATTCACCCCTTGCCAAATTCGACGCCATCGGACATTTAGTATCGTGTTCATGCAATGTTTCTTCCATAACATACTGTGACAGGGTATGGAAAAATATTTTTCCCAAAATATTTCTATCAAAGGATAACACAATACACTTTAATGGATCCGTTGATATCCGGCTGCAGAATCCAGTCCTATGTTCCGCGTGATAACAGAAAAACGTGCGAGGGTTAGTTCCTCGTAACTGCTTTTGTCAGAGAAAATAGGGTACAAGGTATTTAATGTTCGGCAATAAATTGCTACCCTTCTCAACCGAAGATCACTATATTTTACATTTTGTCGCAATGGCAAGGACACTCCCATCTTTAGCGTAGCCATAAGATACCTAATAGAATGGCGCGGTAGTTGCATTTAGTGGAGGGTGAACACAAGGTAGCAGGATCGGTCCGACTTTGTTCCCTTTCGAAATGTACGGCGTTAGCGTCACCCTAGTTTATGTCGTACATGTGCAACATGCATATATTTATTTATGTTTATAATACAAAATCAGCTACGCTTTCATGGTCTGAATTCGAGTGTAAATAGGGATGGTGAGGCATCTTTTCCCGATTCGCTTGCCTCATGGTTCACAACTATCATTTTCACAAGGGATGGTGTTTTGGGTTGATGGGGAATATAATTTGAAATCAAGGTTTTCTGTTTATTTCAAATCAAATATTGCAGCGTTTGATGGATGTCTTTTAAAGGCTACCACTGAATACAAAGCTTGCAAAACGTAAATAATCGCAAGTGCAATTGCCGACAGTCATATTTATAAGCATCCTCTGAAAATTCAAGTCGGCAAATTGAAAAAATTTAACTCAATTCTCAATAATAAAACGAAACTTCCCCCTACTCTGAATACCTCTTATAACTAGAAAACACAACAAATTTAATCAACAATTTTCTTTTTCTTCATATACATATATCCCAACGGGAAAAGTGCGCTTCCAAACGGGGCTGTCGTTGTAGGTTTTAAACACAATCAAAAGGTGTTTGTTGTCGCCGGGGATCGTAACGAATCCTTCCTGTAAATAAATACATACAAATCACTTTTTGTGCTCTCATGCGACATTAGCATTTGTAATACATCTTTCGCCTGTACGTATAACTATTAGAACGTGAATTTACTTGGATGAATCATATATGTACGTATGCATGTACGTATGAATTCAAAAAGATGAAAAATTATAGTTCTTGTCCTTTGAGCACTGCATGTTATGGAAATGTAAGTATTAGCATATCATGAAAGACAAGTTCTCTTTATGTGAAGGGGATTAGATTTATGAGGTCCTTTTTATGAAATGGAAAAGCTACTGACCTTTTGCACACAATTAAATTGGAAACGATAAAATTTTATTAAGGACTTGATGAGGTGTTATGTGGTGAACTTGTAGATGGTATGAAAGTACAAATTGGGTTCCCACATCAATGTGGTCTGGTAGCTGCTTCTGTGGGGTCCCTTGCTATGAAACCCAGGCTCCAAAGTGAAACAATTTATTGCATTGAAGTATATTGATAGAATAAAGATAGTTCGGAGATTCATCTTCTTTCAATTGATTAATGAATATTGACCCTATTACCCTGTACGACGTTCGTACAATTGCAAATTTTTCAATTTCAAAAGGAATTATTCAATCGTCATCGCAAAAAGCTGAGTTTGGTCAAGATTTGGCTTAGTAAGGAACTCCCAACACACCAGCTTTTTGCCGAAGTCCATCATTTTGATGGTGCTAACAGTTGTCTGGCACCGTGGCCTACGCTTTGGTTCTATTTGCTGACCAATTACCAAATTTGCAAGAATGCCAAAAGGGAGGCAAAGAAAGCAATCGCTGTCACCCGAGCGGGCAATTACAATTATCTTTATGATAAGCTGTACACCCGGGATGTCGAAAAGGATCTGCATCGACTTGTCAAAATCTGACACCAACGCACACAGGAACGACGAGCCGTGACGGATAGATGGCAAGAATATTTCGAGCAGATTTCAACGGAACAATTTGTTCATCCTTCACAAGCACTGCCGACATTTGGAGCCACTCCACGTGACAGCGCCACTGAAATCGAGGAAGCAGTTAAATGAAGAAAATCGAACAAAGTACGAGGACCTGACGTCTTTCTTCTGATTTCTGGAAAAGGAAGAGCTGAGACCCAACCCTGTAGCTCAGTGAATTTGTCAATCGAGTTATTCAGGAAGGTAGGACACCATCGGACTGACAAGAAACAACCAGCTTGGGAAAAGAAATTTATTTCAACAACATATTCAAATTACCATCCAATAAAGCTGCTGTCCCTTACCATTAAGATTTTTAACGCATTCTTGAGAACCGTGTTCGTGACATCGTGGAAGTAACCGTGAATCAAGCCTGGTTTTTCATGAACTGAGGAACGACTGATGCAGTTCACGCAACACGATAACTCATGGAGGAAAAGCGTTTGGCCGTGTGCCATAGGATCTCATCGGAAGAATTCGTGCGGTGTGTCAAATGGCTCTATCACAATCCGAAAACTGTGTGAAACCAAACCTTAGTAGAATCGATATCTGTCTGTCTGTCAGTCTGTTACCCCCGATTTATTCGAAAACGGCTGGAGCGATTGTCATGAAAATTGGTGAGAACGTGTGGTCTGTTCTTCCCTTTGCATATAACAAGTGGGGCTATTTCGTGTTGAATTTAAGGGGGGCTCCGCATACATGCGAATGGAGGGTGCGCATTTTTTTTGCAGTATGTGGCAATGTGAGGTATCACATGAAAGGGTTCATTTTTTTCGAAGCTGGTCCCGTATTTGATATCTGGTGAAACGTAGCGAAGTGAGGGCTCAAAATATGGCCATGAATGGAGGGGGGGAGGCTGGAGACACTTTCGCTTTTCTTTTTCAGCTCTTTTGAGTTATTTGAATATGAGTATCAATTGGAGGCAGACGTATGTGTATACGTATGTGCTTCTTCGCTTCTTCTTCTACGCTTTTTAATAAGACAGTTGTTGGGGAGAGCCAGGGCGATCCTTTGCTTAACAGCCCAGAAAGTTTGGTTCCTCTTACAATAACGAGTGGATGTATAATTTTTTTAGGGCTTCCCTCCTTTTGTTTTGACGAAGCAAGTTACTGCGGAGATTTTTTTTGTTAACTTTGTGCTATGGCTTTCGTTATCATTAAGAAATCGATGGTACCAGCTGCTTGGGGATCACCTTCCTGTGAGAACTCTATACACTCGGTAGCTGCTGCGAATTCCGCGACTGGTTCTTGTGAGGTTACGCCAAACGCCCGATCGATGGTCGCCTCGGGCTACCTAATTGTTGCTTGGAGCTCTCAGATGAGGTTCTTTTGTGAATTTTGCGAGTTTTTTATTAGACATCTATTTTGCTTTTTGAGAGCAACCGGCTCGTGTTTCTCGGATACAGCAATCGCTGCGCCCTTAACTGAATCATCGCAGCCACAGTTGTTGTTAGAATCGGACGTGGTAGTATCGTTGCAGTTGATGGGAGGGTTGTGGCCGATCGTTTTTTTTGCGTGTCGAGACAGTGTTGGCGCCCTCCGCCGGAATCGCAATTATCTTTGGTCGATTCGAGTTGCTTTTGATTTTTCAAGCCTTCCGAAAAGATTGCGGCCGACTGATCTTGGCTGACCTTATTTATTTCTTTTTATTTCATTTCATTTATTTTCCAAAATAGTGGCTTATTTCTAAAACATTTTACTTGCAAGTAGCTTAGAATTGGCTTAGCTAGGTTAGAGTTATTACAATGGGTGTCTATACATTGCTTCGCCTACTCGACATTCTCTGTATATAACTTTCTTGTATAAAAAGATCTATAATTTTATGTCGATCCTTGTCTTTTTTAATTTTTTATTAAATATTACTTAACCTATTTGCAAAACTGCATCCGCACCAATGACGCGAGAATGTTTAAATTACTTGCTTACATCTACCTTATTACTAACTTATTTCTACTTACGGAAATGCTTAATCCTACTTTGCACTTTACATTTATATAGTGCTTAGCTTCTTTGCACTCCTAGCAGGCAAGGTGTGTCAAAGTGGAACTGGATTATTATTTTTAAGGCAGGGTTAAATATCTGGAACGGCCTAAGGAAAGTCGCTAGTGAGATTGTTTTTCCTTGCTCATACAGTCATCTAATTTCTGGCTTTGGATGCTTTTCGAGTTTATTGAAAAACCGCTCCGTAATGTTGAGAATATACTCTCGAATGGGTTCCATCTTTGCCCGCTGGTATACTTCGACGCTTCTGCCGCATTTTTTAGTCTTCCAATTATAAAACAATCCAGTGCAGTGTCTCAATACCCGGCGTTCGAAAGATATGCATTTAGCCATGAGGTTTGATGGGCAAGTAATCTACGAAAGGGCTCCACAGCATATGATGGGCCTGACGAGAGTCTTGTATAGGATTAGTTTGGCTTTGGTGCTTAGACCCATTTTCTTACGAAGAAGAGAGTAGATCCTACCCAATGCACGATTTGCCTTGCCAATTGTGAGTTTCACATGATTATAAAATCCTAGGAATTCATTGAAATTGACTCCTAGATATTTGATGTATTTCGACCCCTCACTGTAGCATTCCCGATTTCCAGTTTCAGGCGATTATCCTTCCTGTAGATGGATCTAGATCCCAAGTATTTAGATTTCCTCCTGAAAATGCAGACTTGTGTCTTGGCTGAATTAATTTTAATACCCCAGCTCTGGTAGTAGTAGCACAGGTCAACCAAGTAATCCTCTATTTCGCTAACTGACTCGTCGGGACCTCAGGGGAGGGGCCATCAGCAGTGAAAATTTTGTATGGGAGTGGGAAGAAATAGATCTCCAGAAGTTATCGGCAAGCGATCGGAAATCTCATTTCCAACACTGACGTAAAAATGTCTATCCTTGAAGAAAATGATGGCAAGTCTGATCATTGAGATTGGGAATTCGTACTTAATAAGTTTATAGATTAGTCCGTTTACCCACATTGAATCGAAGGCCTTTTCTAAGTTCAGGGTACATGCTACCGTAGGTTTATTGTTGAAGTCTGCTAGCCACAGTATCGTGGAGGGTAACTTAGGAAGTGCTGTGTTCCGTGTTTAGCACGGAATCCGAACTGATGGTCTGAAATTATGTTATTGAGATTGCAGTGTTGGCCTATCCTTACTGTCCATGCTCTCTCAAAAAGTTCCCCTAAGTTAGTTAAAAGTGAAACGAGTTTGAAGTTCCCAGATTTGGAGGGGACACCTTTTCTTCGAATAGCTATAATTTTAGCTATTTTCCAGGTTTGATGGGATGTAGCTACCGGAAGGGTTTTTAAGACAAAATTCCTGATTCCGTCTGGCTCTGCTGACTTCTTACCGCTAAGGTTATGGGTAATAGCTGTGAGTTGTGATAAACTCAGAAATTTGCTCAAATAAGTAGGCTTGCTGGAAGGGTTCATGGCTGAAAAAAAAACGTAATTCTGTAGCAGTTTCTGGAATCTTATTTATAACTTCAAATGCTTTTCATGCAAATATGTCGAGCCTTGGTAAACCTAAGTCAAGACCGTCTAGCTTCTCTATCTTAATAGACAGCAGGTCTACTTGCTTTCTCGCTCCTTCTGTTCCCACCTCCACAATCTTAACAATCCTATCGCGGGTCTCAATAAATGTTCCACGCACCTTACCCTTGTGTATGTAGACTCGGATATTACTGAATATATAATTGAAAGTTTCCTTTCCGATTGCGAGCAATTCCACATTACTTCTCTACAGGTGTCCTGCTGTATCCTTTGTCGTATAGTGCAACAGCTTCGGAAACAATTTTGGTATTCCATGATTTATAAATCTGTTCAATGCTAAAGTTTTCGATTGTTCCTCATGAGTGAGTATTAGGTCTATATATGACTTTGGTAGGATAACCGATATAATGCGTTTGTCAGCGCTAGTAAAATACCAGGACTACTGATTTCTACTTACGCTCCTGACCTACTCGAGACTTTTTCACTTTCGATTCGGGTTTGCATCTTTTCCGGAAGCATTCGCATCTTGCGCGTAGATTTCTACTGCTCCCATTTTCTTTGGCACTGCTTGCAGGGTCTAGGTCCCTCTTCAACTTTGCGGGATACCATCCAACGTCTAACATATCAACCATGTTCGTTGATTTTTGCTGGCGTTGGTTTTGTGGCAAGCCGATGTTGATTGATGTCTACGCCAGAGTCCTCAGTTTCTTTTTCTTTAGTATTGTCTACGGGTTATTAGTATCATCAAGATGAGGAAGTATCCGTTTTACTGCAGTACTCGGTCCCACTTTTTCGTTGTTTGTATTATTTTCCTTTGTTGATTTCCTCGAGTACGGCAGATATAGTTCCAGTAGCACACTAAGGCCAGATTTACTTACTTAAGGTACTAGGTGTCATGAGCTCCCTTTGGAATGTGATGACCCGATGGCTTGGGTTGGTGCGGCTGATGTTCAGATCTAGAACCTCGTGATCATGTCGGTGGCTAAAGTTCCCATAGTATAACGGCTAAGCAACCAGTTTGAACACTAATTAACCCCAAATTTGCTGCATGGAAATATTCTGCTTGCTGTTCATTCACCACGCAAATCATTTCTAAAAATTGGTAAATTAAGAAACTTGCATGGATGATATTAATTAGGTGAATAGGCTAACTCCTTTCCTTTGAGTCGTTCCGAAATTCGATTGATTATTAGGTACCAGTTCACAGGAAGTAATTTGAAGTTACAATTGTAAGGAAGTTGAGTTATTGGAAAATTTGGCCAGAGTTCTCGTCGCTCGCAAACTACAACCAGTGCCTGATTTTTAATAACTTGTGCCAGCCCAACAACCGCCCAAATCCGTTTACGCTAATCGGCCTCGCACTTAGCGCGCCACGTTTTGAAATCATGTTTGCCACATTTTGTTGCCTGATTGTTATAAATTACATTGCAGCATACATTTTGAAATCACTTTCAATCTACCCCCATAACAATGTCTGATATTAAACGGCGCGGCGGACGAATGAACAAATTAATCAAAAACAATTGGTGACCCTTCCGTTGGAGCGTGCGTTGCTTTGTACGTTTGTCGCATCAATTCAGATTACCACCACCGCCACCAGCACCACATTTAACCAATTTAGAAAAAAAATCGGTCTTCAGCCCTATAAACAATAGAACTTGATAATTTTTCCTAACCCAACGTAACCCTTTCTGCGTTCGAAGCTGTTTTTCCTTAAATAAAAGATGCCTATTTAGTTACGTTTTGGTTAGTATTATTCAATATCGAATCAGTATTTTATAATTAGAAATTTCTGATAAAATTATTCACTTTGCTCTGATAATAATGAAATTCTATTTTTATGACCATTCCACTAGTTGAAGCAATAATTGCGGTTGTCTTAACAACAATTAGATAAAGATCTATTCTTGCATATTTTCATACTAAATAGTGGTGTCCAGGGAAGATAATTTTATTTCAATTACATATTCCAGTGTTGAATAGAAAGTACGTGAATAGTTTACAATTCAAAAGGAAGAGCATAAAGGGAAGGGTTAAGCATCTCCGACAAATCATAAAAGTAAGCCAAAATCCGTTCGTACATGGAACACATTTATTACATATTTATATTGTTCAGTAGTTTTTGCCATGGTACTTTAACCCCCTTGCGCATGTCGAAACAATGAACACAAGTATGTGCGCGGGCGTTGATTAATGAATGCGTGGTGCACGTCTTGTTTTATGGTTTCCGGAGTGGGTCTACAATTGAAGAGGCGTCCGCAACTCAAATACATACATTTCGTATTTATTTGTATATGAATTGTACGCACGAAATCAAGTGCACATCGTTGCCTTTGAGTTCCTGCTGTTTTCACCAGCCGTTCCATCGTCAATTCAAGGAGCTACCCCATTCTTCCAGAACCTATTCTTCACCGGATCATACGTCGTCATCACACACGCTAAGTGGTCAAAATGTTGTTTTAATTAAAATTTAATTCAAATGAGAACTTTCGGGGAAAGTGAATTGGTTCGCCTTGTATGGAAGTCGTCCAAAGAGGAAATATTGAAATGATCAATTGATTCTGTTCGGCACAGCAGGACATGCGACGGGGTTTTCTCACAGCACTTGAGATAACGAACGACCGGTGAATGTTGAAAAGTCAAATGTCTGGAATGAAGATGGAGGTACTTTGGATTTCTTATATCCAATTCGGATACCATTGCCAAGAAATGAGAGAGACCTCAAGGCGGTTGACTTTTGTGTTGAGTATCTGTGCGACACCACTCGACGTCCAAGGAGGTTATTCTATAGAATCTTCAAGTTTGCTTTTGGGAAACTTTTATAGAAATTTGTCAAGTATCCAAAACAGCATGAGCGGAAGCTGATTGTTCTTGATTTTTGATTTCCTGGGAAAATATATTTTTTGAGCAGCTGCTTTTCTTCCTGAAAATAAAAATAACACATTCAAGGACACAAAAGGCGCAAGGGATTTATTCTGAAGGTGTGGATGCACATTTATTCAATATCCTAATATTGAAAGTAGCATTGACAATTACAATTATTGTAATAGAATTTGCCCAATTAATATATAATTATTCAGGTATGAAAGGGTTCGTTTACTTCTTATTTGCTCCTAGCAAGTAATGTATATCCATATGTTATATCAAAATATCCACTTTGGTTGATAGTGACACTCGAAGTCTTAGAATTTGCATTGAAGTGACAGCTTTGACCTATTATAACTTTGCTAGTGCGATATCCATCAAACTGGTAGGATCATTATAATTTGTATAACTCTAAATTTCATAGCTCTTTGATGTCAATTATGGTAGCTTCGTGACTTTCATTAGATTTCGGTTGGGTAGGGTTTGAGAATAGTTTCGTGAAAGAAATGACCACTTTCAAGCTCCCGCCCACACCTCCCCCCTCTTTTGCATTAAATATTAGCACTGAGGCGAGTATTGAAAAGTACTAATTGAGATGTTTTATTCGATACCCCACATGCTGTATCCGGTGAAAACAAATTTAACACCCACCTTTTGCATATATGAAGAACCTTGAGTCCCACATAGAACAATGTTCCCACCTTCCCACCAAATTTGGTTTCATTCGGTGCAGCAGCAAAAAACGTGTAACAGATAGACAGAGACAGACGGAGGAACTACCAGATCTCCAATCATGCGTGACCTTAAGTGCGTAAATAAGTATTCATAAACTTTTCTTTTCTGATTGTGCATGGACACGAGTCTGCTCATCTCTGGTGAGTGAACCAAAATGGCTATGGGAAGGATAATCAGAAAATAAAGCCAACATGGAGGAAATAGAAAGGAGTAAAGTTGGAGGGATAGGGGTGCAGGGGTGCGGAACCCCAGTACTGGCGGCTTTTGGGAGTGACTAAGCGGTCTGCTGTCGATATTCCTCGTTCTAGTAAAGCAATACCTTACCAAGAACACCAATGACTAAGGCGTAAAATTATGGGTTGATTGGTAATCGCTGGCCCTCGAAGGTGATTTCGATACCCAACGCATTTGTCGAAGAAGGACGTCAAGGGATTGACCCATTTAGGAGAAGCCCTTCATTTCTTCGATCCCACCCATACCAAAGATGGCGAAAAGCCTAGGAAGCACATTTAATGTTAAGGATGACGGAGTATAAATTGAGTGATCCAGCCAGGACTCATAGAGAACAGAGCCCTTACATAGAGGAACTACCCTTCATGCAACTTGGAGCAATATTAGTTAAACTATGCGAGTTCATCAAGGACAAACACAACGTGCACCAAGATATTAAAACCATAGTGAGTGCCATGGGGATTATCTATGGTAAGTCTCAAGGGGAGGGAAGCGTACC
Source organism: Hermetia illucens (assembly GCF_905115235.1). Classification (NCBI taxonomy): domain Eukaryota; kingdom Metazoa; phylum Arthropoda; class Insecta; order Diptera; family Stratiomyidae; genus Hermetia; species Hermetia illucens. The sequence goes on along the minus strand of NC_051849.1, from coordinate 166,089,403 downwards.
GAAGCAAAAGCTGAAATCGGCCATCCCACAGGTCACTGGGGACCCAAGTGACACCTAACCGTAGTGTCATCGATCTGCCTCCAAATAAAGGAGTGCGGGAGAATGATGGTGATCCTCTGAGGAATCAGCAGGCACATATGGGGAAAAAGACACACAGTCTAAGCCTTTAGTGTGATCATCCACAACAGCAACGAAACCTAAGGGAACCAATAATGGTGGATGGAGCAAGACCATTCACAAAAAGGCGGAGAACAAATCTAAGATGGAAATTCACACAGAGACAATTGTTATCTCCTGCAACGGCAATATGTCCCACACGGAGGTACTAAAATAAGTAAAAGCTGACCCCGACCTAGAAAATCCTAGCGGAAAAGTCAGAAAAATCATCGATCGGTTCGATCAATACAGGAGGAATGCAACAGGGAAACCAAATGCCTATTGTACGAAGAAGAGAATGCATGGGATAACCGATATATGGTCGAAATTAGTAAATACCCAGAATTCAGGAAGGCGTTGAAGTTGATTTAAATCAACTTTAATCATTGCACGGTCGCTCAGGATTTACTTGAGCAGACCACTCACGAGTCTAAGCCGGAATTTGCCATCGTAAGTGAACCATGCAGGAACCATCACGGGGTCGTATGGGCCACCGACTTGATTGCTGGAACGGCGGTCAGTGGCTTTGTTTGGGTAAAAATAAGCGACGTAGGCAGCAGGTAAGCCCTACCCAGTCCCACATTATTTGAGTTTAAGGACATGTTGGGCAGTGTTATTCAAGACGCAAGGGGACAAAATTACGAGTCCTAGAATGGGGTAGCAGAAAAATGACCTAAAGGGTTCGGTCCTCTATTAGAGGCTTTTGTCCAGTTAGATATTGTTCGGAGCGGAGGTAAGGCAAGTACCTTTTGGAAAGAAGGGCCTGCTTCAATCATAGAACTGACCTTTGTTAGAGCGTTGTATGACCCGGCACGTTAGCGAGGACTACACCAACAGTGATCACCCGGAAATTATCTTTGAACTAAGGAGACAGTCACAGGGTAGGTAACCAACATATCCGAAGCCGAGAGGGACATCAGACTGGTCCGTAAAGGCACTGTAAGAGCATGTATGACTCCATGGAAATCTAACTGGAGCTACCTTCTAAGGCTGCCGGCCCCACGAAAAAGCTCCCTATATCACACAATGCATCACATATGATGCGTCCTTGTGGGGGAAAAGTGAACTGGCCGCCCTTCGATTGACCTATCACCGAACCAGACGAAAGGTTCAGAGAACGGTAGGTAGGATCGATCAGGTACAAAAGGTGCATGTAGAAAAGGCCGCAGCGATCTAAAGCTGATCATCCAGAAAAGCAAGAGATGTAAACCTGTGGTGGATGACCTATACATTTGTGATGAAACGATTCAGAGACCGGTTGTCTCTACAGATCACATGTCCTACTTTCTTGGAGAAAATTATCCAGGCGTTTTTCTCCCAGCAAGATAAGGGTGCTGGCAGCATGCAGAGAATTCTGAATGTGACGGCGATTCCGGCAGTAACCACAAACGAGCTGCTGGAGATCTACAGCAGAATAGATGCCAACGAAGCTCCGGGCATAGAAGGAATACTGAATAGGACCTATAAACTTCCCGTGAAATCTAGGCCGAATATGTTCGCCGAGTTGTTGGAAGCGTGCATGCCCGAGAAGATATTCGCTACGGCATAGCAGCGGTAGAAGCTACTGTTGCCTAAAGCTGCTAAACCTTCAACTGACCATCCTCCTATAGGCTCATACGTATTCTAGACACTATGGGAAAAATGCTGGGGCGGGTAATCTATAATAGATTGCTCCTGGTGTTTGAAAGCGAAGGATCCCTTTCAGATCAACAGTGTAGATTTCGCAAAGCCAGATCAACTACTGATGCCATTAGATTAGTTACTACCTTGGCCAAAAATGCAATGCACCAAATACTGCGTGAAGGTGAAATATGCGTTCAATTCGACGACAATTTATATTTTCACCTATCGCTGCCAATATGAGCAGCTACCTGCTAGGGGTATATTGTCTAAGTGGATGTCCTACAGCACTCAGTACTTGCTGTGGAACATGATTTTCAACAATGTTCTTAACTTTTCCTATTCCGGAGGTGGTGGGCTATATTACAATGTCTCTGGCTGCAGAAGATCTCGAACATGCTCATACAAAGCAATCAGTACTGTTACGGCTTGGTTGGCTAGTGCTGAACTGACAATCGCGGGGGAAAAGACGGAAGCGGTCCTCAATAGCAAGCGCCGGAAGGCAAATTTCGCTCGCATTAGAATTCGCATCCATCACTTCCAAGGCAGCCATCAAATACTTCGGAGTCATGATAGATGCAAAAGTTTTAAGTAGTAAGTGGAGTATGTTTACGAAAAAAGCATCTATCGACAGTATGGCTCTGGCTAGAATGATGCTGAATGTCCGTGGCATACTTGCAGCCTGCTTGTAGGCGGGGTCGTGAGTTCGATTTTACTGAATGAAGTTTAAGTTTAGGGGTCAGCGCTGCATATTTTATCTAGCGCACATAAACTGAGTGCCATCTACAGAAGAACAGCCCTCCAAGGGTGCTTTCTGCCTTCCGGAGCGTCCCAGATGGCGCGGCGTTTGTCATCTTAGGAGTGGTGCCGAATGACATTTTGGCACATGCGAAGAGCATATATAACATCAAGTTCATTTCTCCTTTATCAAAAGGGAAGAAAACGATGGGACCACTCAAAAAAGGTTCTTTGATCGGTTGATCGCTAAAATAAGGGATTGGCTTGAGAGAAAACAAAGAAGAAATTTGGAGAAAATTCTGGGTGAAACACTATCATTGCTTTCAGAGAATGGTAGCAACTCCCTGATCGCAACGCCTCAAAGTAAACTGAAATCACCCATCACGTTCATAATACTACCAATCCTGAGCCTCATTTCCTTTGTATTAGTTGCTATGTCTTCGTTGGGGCTTAGCACTATAAAATAGAAACCTTCCTTATTCTGGGCCGCTACTTTCCAGTTAGTATTCTGTTGGAAACCGACTCCTAAGGCACACTTGCGGTTCCCATATGCATCACTTTAACACTGTATTCAGAATTACCTTCGTTTTTCTGGCTTTCTGGAGTAAAATAGCCGATTTCACAAAGGATTTCACTGGCTTCTCAATCCTTGGTTAATAAAAAAAAAAATCCAAATTCTAATTATGGAGAGTTTCCAGTGAGTCCAGTGAGTTAAGTTAACGCCCTTCCAAAAGGCAAATTCTTCATACGGAATAAGAGAGGTCGATAAGATTTTAATATTCTCCTCCGGTCCAGTCCGTCATCAAGCGAATGTGGTCAGCATTCCGCTCGCCGAAGGTTACCCAGATTTGACTCTGATACTCATTCACAATTGAATTAAGTCATCACCATAATCATCAATGGCGCAATAACCGGTATCCGGTCTAAGCCTGCCTAAATAAGGAACTGCAGACATCCCGGTTTTGCGCCGATGTCCACCAATTCGATATCCCTAAAAGCTGTTTGGCGTCCTGACCTACACCATCGCTCCATCTCAGGCAGGGTCTTCTTCATCTTTTTTTTCTACCATAGATATTCCTTTCCCTTTTAGACTTTCCTCACCATAGGGTCAGGTGAGACGTTTCGAGCGGAACAGTTTTCGTAAGCTGAAATAGGCTCTGTTGGCTGCCAGCAATCGTGCGCCAATTCTGAAATAGGCTCTGTTGGCTGCCAACAACCGTGTGCAGATTTCATCGTCATAGCTGTTATCGGTTGTGATTTTCAACCCTAGAAAGAAGAAATTTTCAACAGTCTCAAAGTTGTAGCCCCCAATCTTCATTGTTTTCGTTTGACCAGCGCGATTTGATGTTGTGCATTCTGTTTGTTTTGGCGCTGACGTTGCCACTATGTACTTCGTCTTGCCTTCATTAATGTGGAGCCCAAGATCTCGCGCCAATCAGCGCCTGCTCGATCTGGATGAAGGTAGACTGTACATCTCGTGTTGTTGTTCCCATGATGTCGATATCGTCAGCGTAGGTCAGTAGTTGGGTGGACTTAAAGAAGATGGTGCCTGCCGCATTTAAATCGTCATCGCGGATCACTTTCTTTAAGGCCAGGTTGAAGAGGATGCATGATAGGGCATCGGCGTGTCGTAGACTATTGTTGATGTTGACTGGTCTCGAGAGTGATGCTCCCGCTTTTATCTGGCCTCACACATTGGTCAGGGTCAGCCTAGTCAATCTTATCAATTTCGTTAGGATGCCGTACAGTTACCCTGGCTATGCTGCCATAGGCAGCTTTAAAGTCGATGAAGGGATGATGCAACTGGTGTCCATATTCCAACAGTTTTTCCATCGCTTGCTGCAGAGAGAAAATCTCATCTGTTGCTGATTTGCCTGGAGTGACGCTTCTTTGGTATGGGCCAATGATGTTCTGGGCGTATGGGGCTATCCGGCCTAGCCAAATAGCGGAGAATATCTTATAGATGGTGCTCAGCAACGGGATACCTCTATAATTGCTGCAGTGCGTGATATCCCCCTCTTTATGTATGAGACAGTTGAGTTAACTGGTATCCGATATCTAATCAAGATACACATCTTTCTTCCACTGCTTTCTTCTGCTCTCTTCTGCCTTTCTCAGGTTGTGCCTCCACTCCACTGTTTGTCTATTCGGTTAAGCAGGACGGTTTCCGTATTAATTGCTATGATGTTTCTTAGCTACGGTTACAAGGTTATTTACTAACTAGCGCTAAATTAGCTTACTTTTGAATGTCTCTCTAGAAGGGGTGATCTATTTTTAAGAGTAATCTTAGTGTTGTTATTTCAGAATACTCCAGTCCTCTTAAATTTTTGATGATATGCGCCATACAGCATTCCAATTGTTTTATTTCGGGCCACTATAGAACCAAGCACTGCTTCTTGTACTGAATTTTTACTCCAATTACAAAATTACGATCAGGAAGTTAACTAAAGCTATTTAACCCTGTCCCTGCTTCATATTGCTCATGAAAAGACACTTAACCCTTTTTAGGAACGATATTAATATCTTGAATATGTGTTAAAATTACTGGGATAGTTCAGAATTTTTAAAACCTGTCAAATAAACAATCGGTGATATATGGACCTGATAAAAATCTGTAACATACAAAACTGAACATAAACGTATAGACGATTTTTAAAAAACAAAAGTACGGTAATGTCCCTATAACGTAGTATACGTCAGTACTTTGAGGATTTATTTCAGCAAAATTAAAATGGATACAAAGCTAAAATTATGCCAGAAGATGAAAAATAGTTCAGTAAGTAAGCCATTGTTCTTCAAATAAAGCAGCAGACCCTTGGGCCACTTATTGAACGCTTCATGAACTGTTTCATGCGCCGCTTTCACTACACTGGTCTTCAAAGTTGCCAAATTGCGGTACCGAAGACGACAGGCGGCCTCTTCAAGCTTATTCCACAGAGAATAATCTAATAGATTTAAGTCTGAACTTCCGGAAGCCCAGTCAGCCGACGCTATAGAATCTGGCAAGTTTACCGATAACCAATTTTGATTTTTTTTGGCCTTGTGGGCTGGCGCAGAATTCTGCTAAAGGCACCAACCATTACCCTTGAACAAGCATTCATTCAAAGGCTCAACTGCGGTCTTTAACATGTGTTCATACACCGCTAAGTTAGTCTTGACACCGGTTTCAGAAAAATGAATGTCCGTCACGCTGTGGCTGGAAACTATTCAACACATCATCACTGAAGGGGGGTGCTTTTTGAACGGGTGGTGCTCGATCCTTGGCCACATCACATGACCTTCATTCATGACGATTATTTTGGTGATCAAATATTTTTTCGATAGAAAAGATTTTTTCATCCGTAAAAGAAATTCTGCGTTCATCGCTGAAGACGGATTTCTATTAATTTAGGCGTAAGTAAATGGCTTTCACAGCGTCTGCAGGCACCTAACTGAAGATCGCCACTTAAAATATGACTCATAGTACGCGTGGAGATGTTCCTTTCACTCCCTAAACACTTCTGTTTGGATTCCGTTAAACCCTTGCTTGAACTACCTGCAAAACATTCGACTGTCGTACAGGTCTCGGACGCCACTCTCTTGGCCGTACCGCTGTATAGCGTTCGGTATACTAATTGCCACTTATGGATAGCGGTTTAAGCATTTTATGGACCTTTTTGGCCGTCTTTCCACATTCGTATAAGGCAAGGCCACGCGTTTCTCGTACTTGCTGAACCTCATCGTTACGATGCTCACAGGCAACTACCTATGGTGGTCTGAAAATTAATCGGGAGTAAGAAGGGAACCTATATGACACGTCCACAGTGTTACCGCTGTTTTTTTTTCTCATTCCTCTCGCTACGGCGTTTTGTGATTTATTGACAGAACTTCTGGCTATACTGCGTACACTTGCCTTGTAAAAACCAATTCAATCTATTCTTCTAATAATTGCCTTCTCCTTAATATTTTTGGGCCAAAAGACGAATTGATATCGTAGCAATCCAGATTAAAAGTTTTCCATATTTTTAAGATTTATGAGATAAAATGGGAGTGGTTAACTATGTATTTTAAACCTGACGTCTGAAGCTGAAACTAATAGTGAATAGTCGCCACCTAGTCTATTCTGAAAACTGGCCAACGATATTCCACCCTCGGTCAAACTTTGCAATCAATTATTCAATTGATAAGGATTTACTGATGTGAAATAATTAAGCTTTGATCAGAAAAAAGCTTTAGTGATTAAAAGATTTGGGGCAACAGCGACTTCTCCTACCAACCTAGCTTAAATTCGTTCCTAAAATTTACAGAGTTTTTTCTCAAGCAGCAACAACCGCCACCTTATCACAAAGGCCGCAAATAAAACGGTAGAGTCCCTAAAGCTTCAATTCCTTCATAACATGATTGTATTCCATTCTATCAATAAAGAGCTCACAACTCATTCAATTTTCTGATTCAATTGGCAACGACTTTCATCCAGAAAGATTCTAGACACTTGATAGGAAGGCCCTTACAGTCCGATCCGTGCAATTGATAGTTAACTCTCGGTTCTTTCGGGTTAACTGAAACTTCCTATTCTCCGTCGATGGCGGGGCAATTAATCTGAACCCTAATTTCCTTTCATCAAGGCACGGACATAGAGTGTAGCACGCTCGCAGATTACGACAACTGTTTGCAAGATTTCTTACAAAAGATGTTGCAGCCTCGCTGATGGACATTTGTCGTTATATAATTAACTTCTTAGACTTGGAAGAGAAGCAGAGCCGTCGAAACTCACACATGGCACAAGCGTTCAGTAATTAAGCATCTCAACTATGTTTGATGTCACATTAATTGAACAGGAAGTCATTGATAAAGACTAAGATTTTTATTTGTTTTCTACACTTTCATATTCTAATTGGAGATGATTCTAACAGATGAGATAAAGAGTACGCTTGAGATAATTATATCGATGCAATCTTTTGAGAGTGGTTGCAGCCTTGAACTTTGTTTTGCATTTCAAAAAACTGTTCCTCATTAGTGGATGTTTATTAATCAGGAATTTAAACAGCCAAGGTGCAATTAATGTTTCGCTCCGAAGAAAGTAGGATTTTATGCTTCTCCCTGCTTTTCGTCAACATTTATTACAAAACATATCGAAATGTTTTTTTGTCTTTCTGGAAACTATTTTGTCGTAAACACTAAGCAGTGTTTACCCATTATTAAGCTCTGCAGACCTCCCATCACACAGGGGGGGCACTCAATACGGTGCCGACATTGTCATCTCTGAGGGTTACCGTAAACCCATTATAGAGGTCGAACGATTTAATTATCGACTGATGGAGCTCAGCATTATATTAGCGGATCGCACTATTCACCTCTTCACTGCATATGCACCACGGACAGGTCGACCTTGTGCCAAAAATACCTGTAACGCCCCTGCTGATAATTATATCATCATTGCAGACGAATTTAAAGGTCATGTGGGTGAGCAGGCAGACGGCAGTAGGTGCCATGGGGGAAAAGGGTTTGAAGCGCTTAATGAGGGTGGCGAGCGCACAGTCGATTTTGTGGAAATTAATGACCTTGTATTTATAAATACATGGCTTATGAAACGATTGTTCCATCTTCCTACATTTTATAGTAAGAACAGTAAAAAAAATCAACTATACCCTCATAAGACGCCGACATAACAAACCGTCACTGTGTATGTGAGACCATCGCACCTCAACAGTGGTCGCTGGTAATCAATTCCCCGATAAAACAGCGTGACGAACGCACAGTCCCGCAGCGAATTAAACGGTGGGAACTTCATGAGAAAAAAGAGGAAATAATTTCTTCGTCGCGATTACCAACCATTACCAATGCCGGAGAATCGTGAAACCGTGCTGAAGACACGATCCACAAAGCAGTCTATGCAAACTTCGGCTCATCAGCCGAAATACTTTGCTTTGGGCTAACAATCCACATCAGAGTCCACGAAAAGAATCGCCTCTGCCCTAAGTTTCGCAAGATAGAACTCTAATCAATTGGCAAATTTACAAGAATGCCAAATGAGGAGCAAAGAAAGCGATCGTTGTTATCCAAGCATCATCATCATCAACGGCGCAACAACCGGCATCCGGTCTAGGCCTGCCTCAATAAGGAACTCCAGACATCCCGGTTTTGCGCCGAGGTCCACCAATTCGATATCCCTAAAAGCTGTCTGGCGTCCTGACCCACGCCATCGCTCCATCTTAGGCAGGGTCTGCCTCGTCTTCTTTTTCTACCATAGATATTGCCTTTATATACTTTCCGGGCTGGATCATCCTCATCTATACGGATTAAGTGACCCGCCCATCGTAACCTATTGAGCCGGATTTTATCCACAACCGGACGGTCATGGTATCGCTCATAGATTTCGTCATTGTGTAGGCTACGGAATCGTCCATCCTCATGTGGGGGGCCAAAAATTCTTCAGAGGATTCTTCTCTCGAACGCGGCCAAGAGTTCGCAATTTTTCTTGCTAAGAACCCAAGTTTCCGAGGAATACATAAGGACTGGCAAGATCATAGTCTTCTACAGTAAGAGCTTTGACCCTATGGTGAGATGTTTCGAGCGGAACAGTCTTTGTAAGCTGAAATAGGCTCTGTTGGCTGACAACAACCGTGCGCGGATTTCATCATCGTAGTTGTTATCGGTTGTGATTTTCGACCCTAGATAGGAGAAATTGTCAACGGTCTCAAAGTTGTATTCTCCTATCCTTATTCTTCTTCGTGTTTGTGTTTGACCAGTGCGGTTTGATGTTTTTGGTTGATTCGTCTTCGGTGCTGACGTTGCCACCATATATTTTGTCTTGCCTTCATTGATGTGCAGCCCAAGATCTCGCGCCGCCTGCTCGATCTGGATGAAGGCAGTTTGTACATCTCGGGTGGTTCTTCCCATGATGTCGATATCGTCAGCTGTTATCCAAGCACTCCATTACAAAGATCGTTAGGATAAACTGGACACTCGGGATGGCGAGAGAGATTTGTATCGACTTACCAAAAACTGACACAAACGTGCACAAGATATTCAACACTTCTGTTGCGTTAATGACAAGAATGACACTTCGCTTACCGTCCATCGAGCAGCAACGGATTGACAGCGAGAATATTTCGAGCAGATATCAACAGAAGAATTTCTTCATCGTCCACTTTCACAAGCATTGCCGACATTAGGAGCAATTCCATCTATCAGCGCCAATGAGATCCAGAAGCAATAAAATGAATGAAATCGGGGAAGCTTATTTAGAAAGTTAGAACATCATCTGACAGGTAAGAAAATACCACAGTTCCAATATGGAAAAAGAAATATTGTCCAGTAGAATGTTCAAATCACCGTCCGATCCGGTTACTTTCCTATAACATGAACGTATATGGGAAATCGTTAAAATAAGAGGCAATCAAGCCGGATTTGTCACGAACTGCGGGAACTGCGCTATGTGGTTACTCACGGAGAATCACCGCGTGAAGCTTCACCCTCTTTACATTGCATTTCTGGATTTAGAGAAAGCGTTTGACCGTACGCCACACGAACTCATCTGTTTCTCAGTTTACAATAGAAGAACAACAAATTATTAACTGTATTTTAACAGATATCGGTACGTAGAGTATTTCAGAGCCTAAGCACCGTATAGTGAGAGCTTCGTAATTTTTTTCCGATTTTTCCCGGTACTTTTTTCCAGAAATGGCCACTTTTCAATCACCGCTCACCCCCTTGTGCATTCGATGTCGGAACTGGGACCAGCTTGGAAAAGTACTGATCAAGTTATTTTTGTTTGAGAACTGAGGGAGTCATGAGTTCGCTTCAGTTGATGTTGGACCAGACCAATTGGGAAGAAAACTTTCTTCCACACGCCACTTTCGGTCTTGCTGCTCCCAGAGCAGAGGTGAGACAGGGTCTGATGAGTGGCCTCTCCTCTGGACGAAATCGGCAATTACTTTTTTGAATTTACTTATCAAGATCATTTGATACTGCACATGACTACATTCGGTAGAAAAAAAAAATTTAACCCCCCACTTGCATGTATGGAGACCCCCTTTCATTTCATGTAAGACAATGTAACTCACTATAAGCGTGCGCGTTCACAGTTCTCACTTCTTCATCACATTGGCATCAATTGGTATAACCATTTCTAAGAAAAATACGTGTGGCAGACACACAGAGAGACATAGATAGACAGTAAAACACAACAAGCACAAGTTAAGTCTCCCGATCTCCATAAGAATATCGAACCCAGGTAAAGCAGCAGAGATAAAGGTGAACCAGGACTCAATGCTGATTGAATGCAAGGACCTAGATCAGATCACCACAAAAGCTGAAATCTGTAAAGCCTTAAAGACTCAACTAGAGCTAGATTCGATCTTTAAATCCAATGTGATAAGACCTGCTAATGCATATGATGCACTCAGACGTTAACATTCGAAGCAGCGAAAAAAGCTTTTTCTATTGGTAAAATTCGCATCGGCTGGAGCAGCAGCCGACTGTGAGACCAGATATCACCAAAGATATGTTTCAAATACCTGAAATGTATTCAAGAAACTGTGACAAATCTAAGCGGTGCCGAAGAAGGGCATATTGTCAAAGAGTGCAATGAGAATCCCAAATGCCTGCTATGCAGAGGAACACAGGAGAGTAACATTGACTATATCACCGGCAGTTAGAGATGTCCTGCGTTTAAGAAGGCGTTTTCAGCTTTTCGAAAAATGAAGTTCCTACAGATAAATTTAAACCATTGCCAGGCAGCTCAGGAACTGCTTTTTCAAAGCGTGTTTGAAAATGAAATTGACGCTGCCATTATATGCGAATTTTACAAAGATTTCCACAGCGGTCTTTTTGTATCAGATAGAAGCGGTAATCTGGATCTGCGGAAACCGAGCAATTGACAACACGAGCAATAGCCTCGAAGACATAAGCTAATGTAGGAGGCATTCCCATATTCAGCTGCTGCGCTGCGCCAAAGATTAGCTTCCGAAGCCAGCCGCCGTAATCCAATAATAATGGCTGGCGATTTTAATGCTCGAGCTCGAAGAATTTTCAATACTTTTTGGAGACGGAATATCGGATCAGTAATAGATCTTACGTTTGTCAACCATAAATTACCTAGGGATCTCCAATGGCGATCATGTTCCAAATGGAGTGTAGGACAAGAGCAAGACATATCAAGAAAACTGCAATAGCAGGTTGGATATTCAAAAAACGTGTTAAGAAAAATGTTTGAAGTAATACTGTTGCAGCAGATGATGCCGATGGGAAATGCAGAAGGCAAAGTGACGCAAGTTGTTGAAAGGATACAGAAAGCATGTGACACTTCTGCGTCACACCGCACTGTACTCAAGAAACCAATGTCCAGCTTCTGGTGAAATACCGCAATTGAAGAACTTCGTGAAGTTTGCCTTAACGGCAGGAGACACTGCCAAAGTAACAGAAACCGATCTGAGTCTGAAGAGTTACACACCCGATATAAAAAAATAAAGAAGAAATTGCAAACAGCCATCTCTAAAAGTAAAGCTGAACACTTCAAAAAACTATGGAAGAAAGCGTATCCCGGCCCATGGGGAGGTGCATACAAGGCAGTCATAGTATCAATCAAGAGTAAAAACTCACCATCTATCACCGACTTTAATTTACTGCGGGATAACATTAGTATTCTCTTCCCATAAGATCGAGTGAATCGAACCGACCCATTGTCCAAATAGATCTCGATGGAATTCCTAATGTACCCATTGATGAAGTTCTGGAAGCAGCGAAGCACCAGGCTTAGACCGTATTCCAAATCAAGCTCTGACAGTGGCCTTCAAAACAGTTCCAAGGTCGTTCACTGCAACATTTTGGACGTGCCTCAAGGAAGGGATTTTTCACAGAAAATTGGAGGAAGCAGAAACTTGTCCTAACCTCGTAGCCGAATAAACCTTGGGGTGATCTTATGGGTCGAACAAGTCATCTTCAATAGGCTTGCGACGATCACCGAAAGGATTGTCTCTCAGGTAGGCAGTTCGGATTCCGAAAGGCAAGATTATTTGTTAGTGTGATCAGTACGGTGACGGAAATTGCGGAAAAAAAACAGTGATGCCCAATAAGGCAATTAGAAGCTGGTCTGATGCACGCAGAGAAACCGACGTAGTTTTGATCACCAAGCAAAGAAAGCAAACGTCGATAAAAACCTGGATTGGAAAACACGTCATACATTCGTAGCCAACGCTTAAATACCTAGGAGTCATGGCTGACCAAAGGTGAAAATTAAAATCTGATCTTGAGAATTTTGCAACGAAAGGTTTTGCGGTGGTTGCACTGTTGACAAGAATGTTGCCGAGATGTTCTTTGATGCGTCCCAGGATTATTGTAGCCATCATCTTTGCGAGAACAAAGAGCTCGCAGATACACCTTCAATTGCCACACTTAAAACGGGTCCTTCTTTGAGATGACGTTTAGCCCCTTCTTGCAGGTCTCGGATTCCCAAAATTTCCATACGAGTGGAAGCAGCATATCTGCTGGTGCTGCTGGTGCATCGATACATAACTCTGCAGGGAGACCGCCAAGCCCAACGGCTTTATTCTGTTTGAGTGCATTGATGGCCGAAATGATTTCTCTTCTATTTGGAGGAATGGTTTGTATCCGTATGTTACGGCGACTCACTATATCATCCAGAAGAGGAGATACCTCAACGGATGTAATACGGTTAAGATCCATTACGAAGTGTTCTTTGCACTTCTTCAGTCTTCGAAATAACTACAGAAAGTGATATACTTGGGAGTCACGATCACAGAGCGTATGTTCTTGGGCCCACACCTCCGTGAGCTCAAGCCACGTTTGACTAAATTGGTGTGTATGTTGAGGCGCGTGATGAGGTGTGAGTGCGGTCTAGGCAGGGGAGTTGCTAGATCCATATATGTGTCTTTACATGCTCTACGTACGGGTCTCCGATGTTGTATGATTCTCCAATAACGGCACACAGTCAATGGCGATGTTAGCGTGACTTCCTGTATGTCGTACGGTCTCGACCGGCGCCATACAAATCTTGTTGGGCGTCCATCCTCTTAATCTGGAGGTAGTCCGGCATGCCACGGCCTACAGAACCAGAAGGGCGTACCTTTGCTGCCAACGGATTTAATAAGTGTAGATCAGGTGGAGCGTCTTATACCACTTGCGGTCAAAAGGTTGTTAAATGAGAGTGTAAAATGTAAGTGGCTGCTTAGATGGAACGAATGTGGGAAAGGTCAGATATGAGAATGTCAAGAATGTGTCTACCAGAGAATGTTCCATCGTGAACTTCGGGCTTGAAATGGGCTTGCTCCTGACAACGCATGGTAGCTTCAATGAGTTTCTCTTCTCGCACAACCTTGCCTCCAGTCAAAGTTGTGTTTTGTGTGGGGCAGACTCAGAGGACTGGTTCCATGTCCTCTGTCTCTCTCCAGCGTACTGTGGCATCCGGAAGCTAGACGACATGGCGTTCACGTGCTTAACAGTATTTATGATTTTAGCCAGTGTCTTGCTAGCAGTGATACACTTCGATGCGGTAATGAATTCGCCGGTGCGGTGGGAGTTCGTCGACGCTACTTCGCCTCCAGTATGATCGGCGTATCGTAATAGTGGCCGTGGTGGACATCCACTAGTCTTGTGTGTTTTGTGTTAGTATTGTCTTGTGACATTCTATGTGTTGTACTGTACGCAGAGCGATAGTTGACTGGTGGAAAGGCTTCGTTGTGGCTCTCCGCTTCGAGCTAATTCCAGGCAACCCGTTTGGGAATGCCGTCCACACGTACGTGAGGAGGGCGATCAGACCCGAGTATGCAAGGGACTCATCTGAAGTGGCTCTTCCCAGGAAGCCTCATCGGAGGTTATGTGGTCCCATAGAAACCGGAATAGCCCTCTGAAAGCATGCGCGCTGGAAGATGTGCTCTCCGGCCGGTTATTTGCGGTTGGCCTCTTGTGGGAGTTTCATGCTGGTTGTGGTTATGGCTACATCGCAATCAGAGCCCCTTGGAGTTCAAGCGTGGAGTTGCGCTGTACAACTCGGGTGCCTTACCCCATAGTTGCGGAAGAAGCGTTAGATAGACCTCGCAACCACTTGTATGAAAGCTTCAGCAAGCTCACCTGCACTCAGTATAAACCAGTACTACTGCGCCAGTCATAGCGTGGCTCTGATTGTGGTCTCCAAATCAACCCGTCTTTGAAAAGGACCGTGAGATTATGCCGGCGCGGCAGGGAGTCACATTAAATCCCCTAGGACCTGATAGCACTTCTTCAGTTACTCATCATCGTGGATCAAAAATCGTAGCACCCGAGAATAGAGGGTTTTTGATGACAGCTCAATTTTCATCAATATTCTCGGACGAGCTATTTAGTATATCTGCGTCCAATCAGCAAGATACGTCTCCCACTGTCGTGTGTCACTGGCAGTAAAACCCAACTGACAGCCTCTGTGCTTGAACAATCTACCATTACCGTTAGCGTTACCAAGATCGTGTTTCCCTATCACATGTCCGAGCAAGGTGTTGACAGATCTCACCTTAGCATTCAGATGCGTGCGCACATTCCAGAAACCAATCATAGCCCGTTTCTGATACTTCTAGGTCGTAATCGTGATGTCAGCTCTATGAGAGGCGCTGTCGACTTTTGGGTAGCAATAAAGCTTTAAAATTTGCTAGTTAATAACCCAAAAATCTCTATCCCTTTTAATCGTCTCCTATGACAAGTAGGGAAGACTTTCAGTGTTTCTAACCACCTGACAGCTAACCGACATTAAGTATTCAAATTTCACCTTAACTTGATTTCTTGGTTCTCTTTGTTTGCGTAGTTAGTATATCACCAACAATTAAGAGGTACGCTAACGATTAAAGATATAAATAATAGAAGTCGGACCTAATAGAGGTAACTGCACTGCAGAACGATAAAACTGATTCCCGAAGCGTACAAATGTCAAAAATAATTTCAATTCCGCCTCAGCAAAAACCCATAAAAATGTTTCTTTTCCTAAACTTAGTGTGCTTCCATGATAATATTAGTATTGCGTAGCTCCCCTTGCAATAAATGTTGCTTTCCTTAAGGAATTGCGATCTCCTCCGTCCGTTCAATAGTGTTTACTAAACTGATTAATTGATAAACCACTGAGCAAACAGTCTCCATTGCAGAAGCGCAGTTGTCCCAGAGTGACACAGAGGTTCCTTAAATACCACGAATTAACTTGAACAACCTTAAGTGGGATATCAGACTTCACATTCACGTCGACATTCGACCAAGTTGATCCATTCAAATGTAATTTAAGATAGTCAATGCAAAACATACAAAAGTATTCCTACGTAGATGCAGAAGAACGCTGCTGATTCCAAGTAAGCCCCCTCTTATCTAAGCCTGCCCGTTCGGTAGTTGTAATTGAAAAGATAGATACAAGTAGTTCGCTGAGTGGAAGGAATTAGTTTAAGTTGGATGCTCCATGTCGTCCGTATGTCTTGGGCTCAAGTTGTTTGTTGTATGCTTTTGCTTATAACACATTTCCATTCAGTTTGCCAATTATGTGACCATTATCCAATCAAACAAATTTATTTGTTTATCCATCAGTGCATCATTTTCATCTATCTAACATTATTAGATTCCCCGGTTGCTATTTAAAATTAGAATTTATCAAAATACTCATTATTGCGTTTCGCTTGCATTTATTCAGATGATTTTCATTGAGTCTACTTAGCATTTCCATTACTGAAAGGAAGGAGCGAGTTGTTTGGTTCGCTTTGGGATTTCGCATCCTAAACTACGCGATTTGACCTTTTTGGATATTATTTGGTAAAAGTTGAACTTGACATCCTACCGCATTGATTAAGATGAAAAACCCACAAAAACCGGAAATGAAATTCATTGACAAACCATTGACAAATTTTCCAATGAAATCAGGAAACCGGAGGAACCAAAACAATTCTCCCCTTAGTAATTCGACGCTGCTTGCATCAAATCAACAAATTAACCCAGATTACAAATTCATCTCATTTTCCACCAACCCAACAGGCTCATTTCTACAATATTTGCCGTTCTTTATCTGCAACAACTTGAGGGATTAGTATCGTATGACACAATCGACATCGAAAGGAAGAAGTGAAGTTGTGGTTGCTGCCAATTTACGGCTACTATACAACATTAAGTAACCGAGGTTCCGGCCTCGAGGTGCTTAGCGCCCGAGCGTTTCCATGCGTGTGGTGTTGTTCCCGTAACCGTAGAAACCACATCAAACCTCACCTAATTACCTTTCCCAAACGACAAAATTATCGATGTTGTACATGATAAACTACGGTCTCTGCTCAACAAGCAGGAAAACACACAAAAAGTGTCATATTCGCTGGGAGTAAAGCCTATTAGAGGTTTAAGAGACCCATTAAGGAGTCTCATTCAGCGTGTTCCGCCAGCTTCTGTAATTCGATTCCGTCGCTTTGTTTACCCTCGGTTAGTATTCAATTGGCGGTTGCAAATTTGCTAAGTCATGAGGTAAACACTGAAATTGCATGCGATTGCTTCCAGATTCGAGGCCGGTTGACCGTTTAGGATGCAATTGGTTGCAAAGCGAAACAGTGCTTATCTGAAAAACGCATCGACTGGAGATGCAGTTTTCAGATTTCTCAGGGTCTTCTTCTGTGAAACTGTTAAGTGGCGCCTTGAGGTCAATTGGATTGCGTCCTGCGAAATACTTTTTTTGTTTCAACCAGGCAGAGCTAAAAGGAGCTGCCATTTTCACATTGCAAAAATCTTAAGAACATTGACGTATGCTTCTTTCCAGCGTATTTAAGAAGGGGTAATTTTGCAGAAACTGACCCGGAAACTGAGCTCTTATTTCAGTCAATAGTTCACACCTAGAAGAAACTTCTAAGACTATCTATCAAATATCATTTCCCTAGTTAATAATTTTTAACCCTGACAACTCTGAGTCCGGCATATTTTGCATCATGAGCCATTCAAGCCAATGATGCATTAACTGAACACTTATCGAATAACAAACTCACAAAATTGTCTGCGTGCCTGGAATCCATAAAGATGAAATGACTCGCATTTTCTTTATGACAAGAACAAGGACATTCGATACGTTAATTAAACTGTAGTGTTAAGCGTTAAGCCAAGAGTATCCTTTGCATTGTAACAATCCTGAAATCAAGTATCAAATTTGATTCAACAAAGAAAAAGCCTCTGCGATCTTATGTCAGCAGCGTGCATTTCTGCCGGAAAATTTTTCAAAATTGATATTGCAAACGTTTTTTCAGGTGATTAAATTGCAATCACCGGTCAAAATGGATCGGATAATTGCAGGATATTTTCACATGAGCCTTGGAATTATAGTCGCAGGCATATTAGCCTGGGAATTGCAGTTTGCATGGAAGGACCGTAACCGAAACGCCTCTCCCGTGTGTTCTAAAGGACCATTGAACAATAATATAAGAAACCCATTGACGCCCTCTTAACTTCCACTTAAGTGTCGCATACATATGTCGCTCCACAGTCAACGTCGCTAAATAGAGATCTAAGAAACTTCCCTACAAAAGCTCAAAAGGCCGTCAATAATTGCTCTCAATTGCAACTACAATTAGACTTGTTCGCAGTGTGTGAAAATTTTCGTTATTTAGTTGGGTGACTCCTTGAACATACTCTCAGAACGCGGCACGGAATCGAATCGGATTCGGAAGTGAAATACCACTCAATCTACAATACACAAATCGGTGTTCAATCGGTTTATTGACGGAATCTCATCGATTCCGGCTGACTGCGTCTAATTAATTGCGTTGACTGCAAGAGGGGTCTTGTGTGGTGCAGTTGCCGCAATCGCATGCCCCTTTTTGACTTGTAAGATGCTTTGAGACAAAGCCACCAAAGTCGGTGGTAGAAGAAAGCAGCTTTAATTCAGGATTTCCTCAGAGATGTCCGATGTCAACTGCTTGATTGGGATCACAAACACAAGATTGTCAATAAAAATCTATGCGCCCACACATGAATTCAATATATTAGACAGCGAGCGGCTGACCCCTGAGTTAGTATCTTAGCTAAGGTAGCACGTGGTATCTTGGAAAAGTTTAAATTTAATATACTAAATTCTAGAAAAAATATGGGAAGCACATTTAGAAGAGTGACTCAACGGGCAAATTATAAGGTAAGA
Source organism: Hermetia illucens (assembly GCF_905115235.1). NCBI lineage: Eukaryota > Metazoa > Arthropoda > Insecta > Diptera > Stratiomyidae > Hermetia > Hermetia illucens. The sequence continues at coordinate 166,070,787 of NC_051849.1, read as the reverse complement.
AAAGAAGAGCCATTTGATAGTGCCGAGTTTTTGCATAAAACAATGATGCTTTTATTACAAAAATATCATATAAAAACAAGCTATCTCCTTCATCAATGAGACTTATTCTTGTGAGAAAAGGAAAGGGTTTAACCAAGAAAGGAAACTTGAACAACCTTCTTTATTTAATAAACGGAGCAGCGCTGCCATTGAATCGTCCGTTATCAATACTCAATAATAAACGTTTTTAAGGTTTTGTTTGTTATTAAAATCGGTTCAATGTCTACCTTTTTTTATAAGTTGGAAGGTGGAAAGGTTCAAAATCTACCGCTGGCTCCTGCCATATGGTTATGTGAGACTTTTACTCACTAAAACCACCTGCTTCTCCTTGGCTTACCCCGCGGAACTGCCATTTCGGTATGACATCACGAGGCAGGATCAGTTATGAGCGGTTTCTGTCGTTATTTGTAACTTTCATCCGAAGCTCCTTCCTCCACAGCAGATTGTGGATCGCCTTCATTAATTTTTCTACCGCCCTCCAAGATGTTTCAGAGGTCCACGATATTCTCAGGTGTCAACCCTGCCTCGGCATCAATTTCCGCTTCTGCTCTGTGCGCGACGAACCGCGGGCAGTTAAAAACAATATACTCCGCATCTTCCGGAATCATAACGCATGTCGGCCAATACGGGGAGTCGTCACACCCGGAGCGATAAAGGTATGTACGGTACGGTACGGTACCCACGGTACCTCCGTGTCCGTTTAGGAATTGAGTTAGGTGGTAACTAACTTCACCGTGCATTCGCTTGATCCATTTAGAGACATTTGGAATAATCCTGTGTGTCCAGCGTCCTTTAGGTGAATCATCCCATCTTTTTTGTATTCCAAAATAGATTAACTTCGTACCAATTTCCGACGATTGGTATAGGACTCGCCGATTGCGTATTATGGGTCATAGAGGCATGAACCACCGTTCGCCAAAATGTCGGTGGGGATCATGCCTGCTATCACGCAAGCTGCTTCATATGAAGTTGTGCGGTAAGCGCATGACGTTCGAAATGCACTCAATCGGTATTGGGCTGCGATTTTTCTTCTGTTTGCTTCCACCTTTAAAGACGATGCCCAGACTGGAGCTGCATAAAGCAAGATGGAGCTAACAAGACTCAAGATGCCTAGGACCACCTATATTTGGCAACATTCTTGCCAACAATGTAGCCACTCCGAAAGCCTTGGTTGCTAAATTTTCAAGATGGGACTTGAATTTCAGTCTTTGGTCAACCATGACTCCTAGGTATTTAAGTCTTGGCTGCAACTGTGTGATGTGTTCACCAATAATTATAATAATAATAATCGTTGGCGCAACAATGCATATTAGATCAGGGCCTTAAAGTGTGTTGGAGCACTTCATTCAAGACCGTAACGGAACACTGCAGTACACTGTAGGAGGTAATGTGGTCAGCATTGTGTTCACCAATCCTGGTCTTTATCAACGTCTGCTTCCTTGGCTTGGTAATCAAGACTACCTCGGTTTTATGCTCCGCTAGTGTCAGACCAGCTTCCTCTAGCCAAGACCTGATTTAAAAAATTGCCTCGTTTGTGAGTACCTCGATCTCATAAATGTCTTGTCCCACGATAGTTGCTCCGATATCGTCTGCGAAGCCAATGATTGTCACTCCTTTGGGTAGTTTCAACTTTAGAATTCCATCATACATTATTATCCTTAGGAAAGGACCGAGGACTGATTCTTGTGGAACACCGCAGGTTGTTGTATACGTCTTAGGTCCATCGTCCGAATCGTAACGCAATATCCTCTCCCGGAGAAATCCCATGACTATGTACACCAGATATTCAGGAGCGCCCGATTTGGCTAAAGCCGTAATTATTTTGCTCCATTTTGCCGTATTAAAGGTATACTTCACGTCGAGAGTAACTACCGCACAAGATTTATTGGCCTCCATTGTTTTTTCCGTAATTTCCGTCAGCGTGCCGATGGCATTGACAGTTGATCTTGCCTTTCGGGATCCGAACTGTCTGTCTAAGAGACCACCCTCCTTTTCTGCGATTCGTAGTTTCCAGGACTTCTTTCGTGGTTACTTCGGGAATTTGACCGGGATCTACCTGGACAGTGGGTAGGTCCGACTAACTTGAAACTTATGGGAAGAGAGTGCTAATGATTCCCCGCAGCAAATCAGGGTTGGTGATCGGTGGTGAGCGCTTTCCCTTGATTGTTCCCATAACTGCCTTGTATGCACCTCCCCATGAGTCGAAGATCGCTTCCTTGCATAACCTCTTAAAGTGTTCAGTTTCACTTCTAGAGATGGCTGCTTGCAATTCTTTCCTCGTCTTCTTATATTGGTTGTGCAACTCTTCAGACTCAGACCGGCTTCTGCTACGTTGGCTGTATCTTCTGGCTTTAAGGCAAACTTTACGAAGTTCTTCGATTTCGGCATTTCACCAGAAGTTGGCCGTTCGTTTTCTGAGTACCGTGCGGCGAAGCACGGAACAAACTTTTTGTAACTTTTCAAGGACATGCGCAACCTTTTCTCGTGCATTTCCCACGGGCATCGCTTCCTGCAGAAATATTTCCTCGAACATTTCTTCATCAAGTTTTTTGGATGTCCAAGCGGATACTGAAGATTTGCTTTGCTCCTGTCGTATGCTCCATCTAGAAGATGATAGCCTGATGGTCACGGTGCGTATATTCCTTGCTCACCTGCCATTGGAGATCCTTAGATAATGAATCGCTAGCAAACGTAAGGTCTATCACCGATCTCATATCCCGTCTCTGAAAAGTATTGACGGTGCCAGTATTTGGCAGAACAACGTTCAGACTTGAAAATTATGATTTCTTTAACGGATCCATTCTAAGAAACTACCCAACCGGAAAATATGAAAAAAATCACGAAGCTGCCTCTATATGGTGCCCAGGCCTCAAAATACTCTCCATATCGATATCTGTTCATATTAAGTTAATAACAGTATATTACCATATTTTTGGAAAAATTGAGTTAAACTCCCCTTAAGTTTATTCCAGAGTTATAAAATATAATATGAAGCATATTATCCCTAAGTTTGATCAAAATCATACTATTAGTAGCGAAGTTACAGTAACCCAAAGTTGTCTTTACCGTGTAAATTTACAACCCGTAGTACTAAATCTGACAGGCTAAATGCATATACATAACGGGCTACGTACAAATGGGATAGTTATGCACTCAAATATACTCACAGAAGAAGCAAACAAAACCTTTCATACCTGAAGCGTCCAGCTTCCGATTTCCCAACTTGTTTGTTAATCAATTTGAGTGGAAAGGCTTTACGTTTAGTCGACACTGTTCAAAATTCATTAGTTATTTAAGTATGAACTTGTCTTTGAGGTCATCATAACATCATAACTCTCACGAAATTAAGCTCACTTTATAATATTATGTATGTAGTTCCTATTTACCCTCCGGTGGGGCATAGTGGATCAAATACACCTAGGCGTCATCGTTCGCAATTATCTAAAATGCGCTAGGACTTCCCGAGATACACGCACACCCCCTCCACTCTTCTGGGTCAAGTGCACTTATCTTGACCGACTCGTCGGTCATCTTGGGGGAGTGGGTCCCACTGCATCGCGTTCTTAATCTACGGCTACTCCCGCTTTCCGATCATGTCGAGTACGGATGGCAGGCCTATGCGCGAGCGAGTTCCTGCTTTGTAAAAGTACCAGGCCAGCACAACTTCGATGATACATCCTAGATAGGTGTTCGCAAAGGCTTGGGGCTTTTGGAGCAACATAGAAAGAACTCTAGCACAGAACAGTAGTTACAGCATTTCTAAACTTTAGACAAGGCAGCAAAAACGGATTTCATCATCATCATCAACGGCGGAACAACCGATATCCGGGCTAGGCCTGCCTTAATAAGGACCTCCAGACATCCCGGTTAAACAGGACTCATTTTAGATATGAAGATCCTGGCTTCATTAAGTAAAATTTTGTAAATACCATCAGCAACCAGATGCACCTCGTTCATGGTACTAAATATAGTTTGAAGAAGTGGATTTGATCATAATAAATACGTTTTCAGTCATCGGTAAACACTCCATGTAAATATCTAATACATTGGTGTATGAACCTCCAAACTTCTCAACAGAAACCTGAACCTGAAAAATGAAAAGCCAATTCCAAATGCCTTATCCTACAGAACAATGTCACGATTGCCGAGTTGGTTGAGTCTTCCAAACATGTTGCATCAGGTTCAAATCCCATTTGCTATTTGTGCCTTCTTGCTGCTCCGCTGCTGTAAGTCCTGTCATTTGAGCAGCATTTTTTTTAGGAAAAGAATGTGAACGATTTTCCCACAGAGTGTTGGACTCCCACAACGGTGGGCCATCAAACTATCGTTTAGTTAAGTTAGTCCGCGTCGTTAGCGGACTGGCTTCGAACCGTTGGTCACGTTAGTTCCAGCTAGCTTTCTCACTCTGTCGCATTAGGAAGCCATAAAGTCTAGGAATTTCTTCCACCAACAGGAGGGGAAGGAGGAAGGGCATTCTTAGTTCAAAGAACCCCCCGCTATTTGGTCCCTCCACCTCCCATTTCTACCATTTTCACAACCGAACAACTCAAGCGTAATGCATGACATAGCCTTATCTTGTCCGGATAGTTCTCCTGTGTTTAAGTAAAGTTCTTGACGAGTCCCATCCCATCTTCCGCGAGAAAGGAAAATGTTATCGCCGTTGTACACAACCCCATTATAAAATAAACAGTGAAGAGATCGTATTTTACCAATCTTGTGTAGGTAAGACTGAAAATCTTCGTGCACATTTAAAATTTGGATACTGAAACCGGGTCACTATACTTCCATTTCCGCCGTGCACTAAAGTTGCCAATAATCCGTTCCGTCGATCTCGCTCTTGTCTCGGATTGCCAAGAGAATCTCTCATTCAATGTACATTGCCCTTCTTCAGGAACAAATACCTCTATTGAATCTTCTCCGTTGCGCTTGTATATGATTTTACGTTCTTTAGCAAGAAGGACCACGGGAGTCACTGCCATGATCACCATCCCGGCTGTTTCAGAGATATCGTGATAGGCTGACGCCACCCGCATCACTTTGTATTTGCCCAAGATGTTTATGCTCCACGTAGTAGAGTAAAGCAGACTGCGTTGCACTCATTAGTAGACGTCGCTTGCTAGATGTAAGGCAGTCAGTGTTTGCCATTAGCCGAGGTTCGGTGCTGCTTTGAGTTACTCGAAAAAAGCTCATCTTTGAGTTAAGCGTCAATCTAGGGTACTTGCTTGATGTTTTTCACTCGACCATTCGCGACTCTTCTGGCATGTGGGGTCTTAGCTAACTGTCATAAGAAGCGTTCCAAAGGTCCATTCCTAGGATAGATGCGATGCGTTTTAGAATGGCTTTCAATCTCACGGAATTAAAGGCATTTCTATCAAGTACAATAAGGAGTCTACCTAAACGAGATCAGTGACTGCGTGCCTCGAATTGTGTTGGAAGTAAGTCTCCGCAGCACGTATCGCTTCACCGAGTCTACTCCTGGTAAGCTTTTCGAGCACCTTCTCGGCCGTGTCAAGCTTACATAGTGAATGGTATGCAGAAGGCAGCTAAAGCTTTCCTGCTCAAAAATGCCCTCTTTCAGGCAAGCGTTGAACGGGCCGAGTAGTAAGTCTGCCCGATGGTGAAACGCCAGTTCCAATAGCTCCGCCTGGATACTATCGGGCCCTGGCACCTTCTTATTTTTCATAGGGAGGATTGCCTCTTTCATTTCTTTAATAAAGAAAAGTGGGCAATCCTCCACTCTGCTGTCATCAACCCTTGCCGGATATGCAGGAAATAATGACCGCACAATTTCAATTTAAAATGTTCGATTTTAAGTTAAGGCCCACAGAACAGTAGAGCCCCGATTTTTCGGATTACCAATATACCTCGTTGGCTAGGCCCTGACAGCTGCGAGTTTTACTTCTGTTTATTGCTGTTATATTTATGCTAGATGCCTCCTACTGGTAGCCTTATCGTTTTGCCGAATGGCGGAGCCTATGCCACACATTCCGTGGCTTCGCAATTTCCGCCGCCCAAAAATGCAACATTTTCCATTTCAATCCAGCCCCCCCCCCCCCCCCCCCCCTTTAATACCACTCTATCACCTTCCCAAATTCCCTTGCATTCTTGAAATAAATTAAATTACTGTCCAAAATATATATGGCATATTTAAGGATAATGAATCCATAACCCTTTTTGGTAGTGTATCCCCTATGGAAAAATAATTTCCGGGAGCACTACCCATGTTTATCTCTGCTTAGAAAGTGCCCTGGCCCCATAGTCCCCTATCTAAATTGAATACTATGAGCTCCGATTAAATTAAGCAAAGATGCTACCCTCGGGATCATCATCTGAGTAAGCTTCTAACTGTGACTTCTTCACAAATTGAATATACGATAGAGTCAAAGGCCTAACGAAAATTCCTCATAATAAATGAAATGGTACTTTGTGGAGCGGTCGCGTAATCAGTCTGAGGTCAAAATATTTACCACTTGACCCTTAACTCAATCAGCATGAGTACGTGGGCTGACATTTTTAAGTAATTTATAGTCATGTGTCTTCGTGTGTCTTTAGTAAGAAGTGGTTCTCCTGCATCATGCGGTTGTGAGCATTGCGGAAACTATTCTCAATTAGATACGAATGGTTTTGTAGTTCCTTTGCGAATTAATACAATAGGCTCTATGACTAAGCTAATACTCACGGAATAATGATTGAAGTAAATAAGTAGTATAATCTGTTACATTGAAAAGCGAGCTATAATTATTTGTAAAACGTTAGTCATTCAATTCATGACATCTCCTGCCATCATATATTTAGAGTGCTACTCATCCACTTCCTGCTGACATTGTCTAATGCTTTCTCGAAGTTAAAGAAAAGCAAATGATATGGCAGGTTTGCGCAGTATACATTTCTCTCATGGCTAACATGTGGTCGGTGCCGGAGGATCTAGAGCGGAAACCAGCGTGCTCAATACCGGTCAAATTTTCGAGTAGTGGCACTGTTCCCAGACTTATTTTAGCAGCTTTCTTTACAACAGCAGGAAGCACTCTAACCATCATCAACGGCGCAACAACCGGTATCCGGTGTAGGCCTGCCTTAATAAGGAACTTCCGATATCCCGGTTTCAAGCCGAGGTCTACCAATTCGATATCCCTAAAAGCTGTCTGGCGTCCGGACCTACGCCATCGCTCCATCTTAGGCAGGGTCTGCCTCGTCTTCTTTTTCTACCATAGATATCGCCCCTATAGACTTTTCGGGCTGGATCATCCTCATCCATACGGATTAAGTGACCCGCCCACCGTAATCTATTGAGCCGAATTTTATCCACAACCTGCCGGTCATGGTCTCGCTCCTAGATTTCGTCGTTATGTATGCTATGGAATCGTTGGCGCAACAATCCATATTGGATCAGGGCCTTGAAGTGTGTTAGAGCACTTCATTCAAGACCGTAACGGTACACTACAGTATACTGTAGGAGGCAATGTGGTCAGCATTGCGCTCGCCCGAGATTATTACCCTGATTTGACTCAGGTACTCATTTACAGCTGAGTCGACTGGTATCCGACGTCAAGTCACAATACAAATCCCACTGTCACCAGCGAGATTTGAACCGCGGCCTTCCGTATGACAACCCAGTGCTCTAACCACTGAGCTATTCGGACACTCCTCATCCTCATGTAGGGGGCCAAAAATTCTTCGGAAGATCCTTCTTTCGAACGCGGCCAATAGTTCGCAATTCTTCTTGCTAAAAACCCAAGTCTCCGAGGAATACATGAGGACTGGCAAGATCATAGTCTTGTACAGTAAGAGCTTTGACCCTATGGTGAGACGTTTCGAGCGGAACAGCTTTTGTAAGCTGGAATAGACTCTGTTGGCTGCCAACAACCGTGCGCGGATACTCCTCCAATAGTCGCATTCAAGACCTTCTACAGGTAATTTTTTGTTTTTATCCATTCCTTCCCCTCTCTGGAAAAGTCCTATGAAAGAGCATACTGATAAAGGGGATAGTTGGTCCAAAAAAAACAGTGTCTGCATAAAAGTTTAGCCAACAAAGGTAGTTCAGTTCATTTTTTGCAATTGTCGCCGTGCGCTGTCGTTTCGTACTTAACGCAGTTTTTCCGAATTACATGCCAGAATTCATCTTAGCATAAAGTAAAATATATAAGTATAATACTTGATCCTTAACAGATGTACTGGTTGCTGGGGGGCAGACCAGTGTAAAATTTTGAAGATGTCTTTTTTTTTCGTTAGCTAAAAAAGTTCTTTCCTTTCTGTCTTCAAACGCGACCTTTTCAGCCGGTGTTCGGCCTTCAACTGAGGCCAACCCCCAACACCAACGCCAAGAGAAATATGAGGTCTACAAGCATCCCAAACTTTTCCTTTCTACAAGCATCCGAGCCTTTCCCCGATGCAGAACCATTGAGCTCATCTACAGAGGCCTCACGCAGGACCACCTACTGCGAAGGTTCGTTCGTGGATTAATCCGAAACAAAAATGGCAGGTCGTCCCTTAATCCAAGTACTCTGGAGTTGTCATTTTCGACAGTGACATCTTGGCAATGTCAGAGCTCGTAATAAACCCGGTTCCACACTCTCCAAAAAAGTGTCAGGGAAGGGATAAATAACGTATCATCCCCAACCAACCGCAAGACTGCCCTAGCAACTAGGGAAGTCCGAATCGTTATCAGGCAAGCTAGATTGGAAAGCATGCAGCAAGTTGCTGTTCAGGCAGGTTGCCTGTATGCTCCTGGAATGTCATAGTAATGGTGAGTGCTGTAAATTAAAGATAATAATAATAACAATTGGCGCAACAATCCATATTGGATCAGAGCCTTGAAGTATGTTAGAGAGCACTTCATTCCAGACGGTAACGGTACACCACAGTACACTGTGGGAGGCAATGTGGTCATCATTGCGCTCGCTCGAGATTATTACCCTGATTTGACTCAAGTACTCATTCACAGCTGAGTCGACTGGTATCCGACATCCAGTCACGGTAACAAATGCCTCTGCCCCCAAGCGAGATTTGAACCGCGAACGCACTTGAGCCATCCGGGCAAATTAAAGATATCTTCATAAAACCTCTATTCAAAGATTCAAATAACTTTTTCTCAAAACAAGTTTTTTTGAACTTTAATCCTAGCCAAAAGAGAAATGCAAATAAAATTCTGAAATTTGCACGATTACACTTAAGATCTGTCAAACTAATAATAACTGCCCTGGAAATCCAGCTGTTTTTGTAGTTTTTAACTACATTTTTCCAATTTATTCACGATTGATTTCGTCTCCTTTTTTTGTTTTTGTTTTTTAGACAGCTCTTCCCTCTAAGTCGCCTCTGGTCGCTCATGATGATCGTTTGGCCATCTTCAAGCCTTACTGTCATCACAGATTTTCTACTAATTTTCCAAATTAATGCCAGCCCTTCATGTTGGAACTTCAAAACTAACTGCTGGTGCAAAATACACTATTTTGTATATATATATGATATATTATCAGTAAAATTTTGGTTAACTCTTTAGCAGTAGTTCTAAACTTATTCATCATTTAAAGTCCCTTATTTTTAATACTTATTATACTGATCTGCCCTCTTAAGCCCATACGGACGTGTGGGATGCACCTTTGGATGCAAAAAAAAAATAAAATTTAAAAATCTTTAAATTAAAAATTGAAAACACTACTATCTGCACAGGAAGACATCGAAGTCCCGAAAGGACCGTGGGGACTGATCGTTTAAATGAAGAGATTGAAGACTCTATTGGCCGCTGCGAGTGATGGCGAGTTTTTGCTATGGAAGCCGCTAAAATGCGACAATCCGCAATGCTCCCCAAGGAATGAGATCCACAGTTACCTATTATCGGATGATTCTAAAATCAGTTATCTACAATAAGTCGTTGCCATGCTCAATCCCCATCCCTCCCTTGTCGTTCTCTCCAGCATTACATTAGAAATGGCAGCTACCACTCGCTACCACTTAGACCTTCCATATCCATTAGCAGCTTCTGTTATATTTTTAGTTAATAGTTGAGTTCCGCGATCCAGTTCTCCTAGTATTTCTTCGATTAAATCTCTACGTTTGGGGCGCTCAATGTCAAATTCTCTTACCGGACCAAATGGAGAGCAACTTACTCCCACTGTTTTTGAGCTTCTTTTTGAGCTTAATATCCGAGGTCCAAAAAATTAAAAAAAGACGAAGACCGCTTAGGGTTCCCTATCAAAGCAGAGGCAACTAACTTATGAGACGCTGCCTCACCTCTGCTGTAGAAGCAGCGTGACCGAAGCGGTTTTCAAGTGTTATACGCTCCTTTTAATAATTCGCCAAACACATCATGGGTGCGAATTATATGCAACGTTCATCTCGCCACATTTCGGAGCAGAGCTTTGCTGTAGCTGGAGCTTCTTAGGGACTAAGAAGAGTGGAAGTACCTTCCTCTCCATTTGGTATGCTCCGAGATAACGGGGATGAGGACTTAGGACTCGTGAAACCCTAAACAAAACTTTTCCGGCTGCGGCCAAGCTTCGGTGAACATTATTGAGAGATATGCATACATGGGCATTTACAGTTCCCACCTTTCCACCAAATTCGCGGAATTAGTAGTGTTGTTCCCCACAGACATCCTGGTGAATGGAGGCCGGCATCGCTACGGTAAAACGTATTCAATCGGGGAATCTAGCCCATTTTGGCAGTGGGTGACTGCGATAGATCGCAAAAGAAATAGGACGAGTCATTGGTTATACCCGCATCATTCTGGATACTCGAAGAAGGATTCCACGAAGTCACGGGGAGATTAACTACGCGCTAATACAATTATTAAGTGGACATAGAAGTTATCGTGATATATCGATTACATCGATTCCGACACAAGGTTTCACAATGCCCGTCTAGATTAAATATGGTTTATTTGATAATCAAATTATATAAAGAAGACAGGCCCTTAAGCTGCGGCATGAAAACTGCTATGAGGCCATTTCAGCAGGTATTTCTTAAGGAAGCAACCATATGGCAATCGTCGCAGTTAATACTTATATTGGCAGTACTTCGCAAAAATGAAAAAAACGCTATTGATTAAACCGAAAGAAAGGAAGTCTTCTAACTTCACTTTCGTATACAATTTGCCAAATGCATACCCAACCTTACTCAATGGATAATTCCTGACTAACTAAAACCCACTGAGGAAGAGGGCAGCTGGGTCCTCCGAAGAGCCCAATTAGTGCGTCGTTTTATTGCTACAAACTCGTAAGGCAACGATTGCCGTTATCGGAGCTAGGAGACAATGTCTAGTCGCCTCAGATCTTTACAAGCAGCCCGTAGTATCCACGAAGAAATACAGGCTCTCCCATCCTAAATCTAGTGATTTCTGAGGCCCCCAAAGAATGGTTTACCTAGTATCCGTAGTCTGACTCTAGTTAGGACTGGGCAATCGCAAAGGAAATGCCTGAGGGTTTCCCTTACTTCTTCGCAGCTACAGCAATGCGAATTGTAGAGTATGCCGAGGTCAGTGCCCCGTGTAGATCGCTGTAATTTTGTATGCATTTGCACGCGTCTGGCACAAGAGCTCTCGTAAGCGGCTTTTCTTATAAGCGGGCCAAATCCGTTTCACTTAGCACAGGTGGTGTGCTACTAAATAACGTAAGTAGATTTCGCCCTTGACAGTCGCCAGCGGGCACAGACTGCATCCGCCGTGGGATTGCCAAAAATAGAGTCCCGCTTGGCCAGTCCGTCAGCCCGCTCATCCTCCGGAACTCAGAGGAGGACCTTGAGCGTACCGCCCAGACTGTTCAGTGCGTTTCTGCACTGCCCTACCAGTCTGGGGGATGCCGCCGCTGAGCATGAAGATTTAATGGCCACTTGGCTGTCAGACGGAATGGCTATGTTACACTTGAGACTCGGATCATGGCCCCAGCCATCGACAGACTGCCAATATCGCCAGTACTTGGAATACACTGGCGATACATGGAATACCGTACTGCTCGGAGACACACGATCTAACCAATCCACCGATTTCACAAACCATCTTTCAGCCGTCAGTCCTCTTGCGACGGTACAAAACTATACAGGCCTTGTTAACCCGGAATTTTATGTCTATGTCAATCTAGAATTTAGCTTCGGATCTAGGATTACACACAGATACTCAACATTGGAGAAAGAATCAGTCTTTGTTCATTCTTCCGAAGGAGGTGGAATTCGGGTACCCTTGCCTTGGTGTTGCGCTTTGATTAGATATATGCTAAGTCCACCTTGCGGTCCACAGGCACACTTCTCAAAACTGTCCTTCCATGAGGTGAAACATCCCGGTAATATCACCAAGCCGTCGGGATACGACACCATAAGGACGTCCATCAGTATTAACAAGAGCACCGGAGAGATAGCCCCACTCTAGGGCGTGCCCTTGTTTACAGTTCTGGTCAAAAATTACCTCCCAGACCCAACTGGAATATGCTGATTCTTAGCATATTTATTATCCAATGTGTGAGATCCCTCTCATCCAATACTGGTCAAAATTTCCTTAATGGAGTTGGTACTAACATTGTTGAATTCTCTCCTCCCTCTTCCTCTATCTGTGCATTTGCCTCTGAGGTAGGCGTGCTGGAACTTAGAGAAAGACATTCTCTCCGTAATCGTCCTTATGTGAATGTACAAGATGCGCTCTAGGGTCCTCAATATGAAAGATGTGGGGCTGATTGGTGAGAGTTCTTCACGAACTCTTGGCTTTGCCAACCCGCTTTCGGGATGAAAACGATTCGTGCGCATCTCCAATGCTGCGGTATGTATCCCAAAGAGATAGAGCTCCGGTAAATCAAGGCACGGTTAAACCCTTTCTTCCTGCTTCTGTAGCATAACAGGCATTTTGCTATCTGGGCCCGGAAATTCATATGCGGAGAAGATGTTTATAGCCCAGCTGATCTTACCTTTGGTAATTAGTGATTTGATAGTCTCGCACGGCTGGAGCGGCTGCATACCCGCCAAGCCAGACTCTGACTAACAGTTTTTCTTGCTGGCTGGAAATTCCGTCTGAACCATGAGCTCCAGGGTTTTACCAGAAAATTCCCTCCAGGCGCCTTCTGACTTTTTAAAAGGATGGGCTCTTATATTCCTTGGACAGAATCTTACTGAACCTCATAGATTTACTGGTGCTGCAATGTTCTGACAATAGTTCATTCAGGGCCGCCTTTTGCAGTTTTAATGACTTACTTGTACTAAGAGTACTATGGCTTTTGCTCGCTACACCCAGGTCGATAGCAGTGGATTCCAAGTTGCAAACCACTAGCTCGTTTGCCGCCTCTTTCGGGAAGGTCCCGGCGGATGGTTTTCGCACCGCGGTGCTGCGGCTGGCACCGACTATACTGGGCTCGATGGTTACTGACTCCTGCTGGAATGCCGGTAGGTCAAAGACTATCAGACAAACCGATCCTCGCCAGTTGGATGAGAGCCTACTCCTAGCCCAGCTCTACACACTCTTGACCCGGCTGCAGCAACAAATCAAACTTACAAAAGATACAAACTTTTAAAAATATGGTTCCCTGGTGTATAGTTAATGTCCCATGGTATGTGCCTAATAATGGCTTGAACGTTAATCTGCAGGTGGAATTGATACTATTGCGTTGAAGTATTCCTTGGACCTCTTCTTAATTCGATTTATCAAGTTCGAAACTAACAGAGAAAGCAACAGAAAGGGACGGAATACAACAGCAGAAAATGTCAAAAGACCACCATCCATAAAATATTCTCTGTTATCTTCTTAAGACGGACAACCTTAGGCGCCCAGAACATCATCGGCCTGTACCACAGAGACTTTCCTTCAGACAAATCAGCAGCAAATCATATATTTGCTTTACAGCAGGTGATGAAGAAACAGTTGAGTTGTTGAGGGTTGTTACCAGTTGCACCATTTTTCATTGACTTCAAAGCCATCTATAATGGGGTAATCAGGGTAAAATTATACACCGCCATGAGAGAATTCGGTGTAAAACTAAATTGATTAAACTGACTAGGCTGGTTCTGATCAATATGTGATGCTATATAAAAGCCATCGCCATCAACAGAGGTCTAAAACAAGGAAATGTCCTATCATGCATCCTTCTTAACCTGGCCCTGGAATAAGTGCTCCACGATGCTGATGTAAATGCGAGAAGCATCATCCTTCAAGTCCACACAGCTACTGACCTATGCTGAAGATATTGACATTAAGGGAAGAACAATCCGAGACATACAAGCTGGCAGGAGATATGAAATATATGGTGGCAGCGTCAGCAAGAAAAAAGAAAGGAACAGCATCAAATAGCACTGGTCAACTGAGAACGGAAAGAACAGGAGAATACCACTTTTAAATAATTTATAATTTCTCTTATCTAAGGTCACCCCCGATAACAGCTAGAACTAAAAAGTACGCCTACGGTTGCCAGCCAACAGAGCCTATTCCAGCTTACAACAGCGTAGGGTCCAAGGTCTCAGTGTACAAAAGGGGGTTTTGACAGTCCTCATGTATTGCTCGGTTCTTAGCAAGACAACTTACTAACTCTTAGCCACGTTCGAGGTAAGAGCTCTCTAAAGAGACCTCCTATAATAGGATTGACGCTTTCGTTGCCTGTATAACAACGAAATTTATGAGCGATAGCGTCTAGTTGTAGGTCAAATTCGGCTCAATAAAATGCAGTAACCGGGTCACTTTATCCGTATCGGTAGGGATCATCCAGTCTGAAAAGTCTGGAACGATGATATCTATTGTAGAAAAAGAAGACGTGGCAGACTCTGTCCGAGATGGAGTGATTTTGTAGGTCAGGACACTAGGCAGCTTTTAGGGATTTGGTGGACCTTTGTGTAAAACCGCGATGTCTGGAGTGCCTTCCTGAAGCAGAGTAGTCCGGATATCGGTTGTTACACCATTGATGATGATGAAAATTATACAAATCTGAAGGTAACTACACCTTGGAAACTAGTTATATTTGGAATGAAATATTTCCGTAGTTATGTTCCATTGCTATGCGACCAGAATTGAATTCACATTTTGAACGAATTTTCTTGCAAACATTGCTTAAGATACTTAAATTGTTAACCTTCCCGTCGGTTGGGGTTGGGATTGCTAACGGCCCACGAATTTCAGAAGATTTTGGTATAATTTGATTGCCATGAAACAGCGATGACCAAGAAAATAAAGATAATTCTTAAGTTTTAGTAAACTGTAGGATTGACAGCAATATAGCTTATAACACATATCCCTTTACCCTTTGGACCTTCTAAATTTTAGCTAAAACAAGGAAAGTGAAACTATGATATTAGAAAGAAATAACATGAGATATAGCCATGTAATAAGATGAAAAATTATCAATTTACTTCTGAAATGAAAGAATATTGAGATATTGAGGATATATGCTATCTATCCAATGAAATGACAGTTTATGATAGTTAGGCGTTTCAAGGTACTTTTACCCAGACAACCCATAAATTAATGTGGAACATGCATTCACTGAATACATCCTGACGTTTCAAGATTGTCCTTAGTTTCTTAAATATTAGATCATCTCTTTCAATAGAACCTGATCGACTTTAAGACGCTACCCTGACTTTTTTCATTTATTATGTCTGGCATGCGATTAAACATGAGGCACCCGTTTTAAAGTTATATCGAAGTGACACTTCGATCAAGAGTTATTATCTCAATATTATTAAAAATACGCATGCCATGGAGCGATGCATTTAAGATAAATACCAAGCGATGCTAAGTCAAGCCCGATAAGTACGTCGCCTTCGATCTTTTTTGGAGTCTTTGAAAGATTACGTTAAGACTATCAACAAAACTGCATAAACCGCTTGTCAGCACTGAAGATGACGAAGACAAAGGCAACCGCGTGCGATAATTCCAAGATGAAAAGTTGAGGGGAACGTCTTTAATCTTGTTTTGACTTGATACGATTGACACTTAATAAGGTGACATCGAGTTGAGGTGGTTGGTTTTAATGATTTGATATCGGGTACCTGATACAACCTAAGACTGAGCTGCCTCAACGGCCATTGATGACAAAAATGCAGAGTGTGAAGCAAAACTGGTAAATATTGGTATACCGTATGTATCCATGAACGATACTTTTTTTTATAAAACGGTTTCATAGTTAGTGGGAAAATGTTTTCAACTCACATCAATATTTCCTACCCAGTTTTTATAAGAAAATCACGTCTCAATTTTCGAGCTCCAGACACAAAAAATGAGATTGTCCTCACCTTTCTTTTGGATTTTAAATCATAGTCATATTTAATCCCAATAGGACCATTTTGTTGGGCGGGTGGATACATATTATTTGACACCTCGTTATAACCATATCGAAACTAATTGTTAATTCCAACGAAATATTTTCTGCGGATGTAATAATCTCAACAAAAGAATTCCTGTCTCACTTTGAAAATTAGTTCGTTATATCCAGCAAGCATTCTCCAGTTGACCTCAAAAATGCATGGATCGGATCAACTAAGGTGATGTGTTTTATCTGCATATACACTTAACCCCCCAACAAGTATTGGAGAGGTTAATCTTCATTTACATCCGAGGCTGAAAAAGATGTTAAGAATTGATAAGAAAAAAAGACTCAAATCTTTTCACACCGTTGTAGCGTTGAAAAGTTTTTCATTAATGTCAAACCATTTGACAGAGAGGAGAAAAGGCGATGATGAACAAAGCCGACAACTACTTAAGACCAGCGAGGGTCTAAACTAATTGTTTAATGAACTTCCACCGTAAACAAACGCCCGATGGTAAAACAAAAGGACAGCAATTTGATGATGGTGGAACCACAGAAAAGAGTACAACATAAATGAAACCACAACCGGTCAAAATCAAGTACCTTGCGGCATACTTCATTCTCTCAAGCTTTCAGCATCTTCCAGGTTGATTCGTGAAGGAAGGTAGAGGAATTTGCGTTAATTTGTGCCACTTAACATATAGTGTAGACATTAAAACTAATGGGCTCTGTTGAATTACCTTGCCGAAGGGGTTGTCTGAGCAGTTTATTAAGCGAACCTCAAGACGTGCAGGAGAATCACGCTCGACTATGGTCTTTAGAAAATTTTCTTGCTTTTTTTTGTTCCGTATTTAATCAGGTTTTGGTTCAGTGTATTTTTGGTCCCTTTCTGCTTCTGCCTTTGTTGAAGCTATTAATTCGGTATGTCTAATGGAAGGATGTCGTAATGAATTCGGTGGATCATATTTCATTTGATTGAGTTCGGCGTTTCTAGGACGAGAATAATTGGTTAATAGAAATCTTAGTTTGATCTAATTTCAATATATCAGATAATGACGTCACTGAGTTGTTTTTTTGTTATTGGTTCAAGGCTCGAACTAATGAGATATATACTAATTTTATTCACAAATATTCAGATTTCATTCTAGTCACTTAAAAACCACTTGGTAAATGGCGAATATACAGTACTCAACAATGAAATGATCGTATCATAGGTGTCCAGTCAAATTAAAGTTTTAAAGAATTCTTTCGCTCCAATTACCCTGGAAAGTTCTTCTGCTGTTATTGAATTTTTTTGCGGGTAACTCTTCAATGTTGGGTTTTTGGTGGGGTTTATTTTTTAGGTATTTCTTGAAGATAGCGATGTTGCATTTGTTTTCCCAAAATATCTTCTCTGAATGGCAGTCATGGGGGCGAATAAAAGATGTTATACATGTATATGTATTCCTACAGGGCTTACTGGGTCAACCACACCTAGGCACCATCGCCATCGGTTACTAACAATATGGTCCAGTTCCTTTCCAAGAAGTTTGGACTCCTCCTTCATTGTTCTACACCACGTACTTCTAAGGTGACCGACTCATTTCCCATCATAGGTATTGGATTCCATTGCATAGCATAACGCGCCACGGAGTCGTGAGCCTTTCTCTATGTGTAACCTTTCTACTGCAGCTGCCACCTTCTCATCAACACGTCCATGGACATTTGACCCGTACACCGGGCACGTTCTTTGTTTGGTATATATCTTAGGCCAGAGTACCCCAACAACATGACGCAGGCATGATCTGATAAAATGTTGGGGCGTTTAATTAGCAGTGGCGATCACTTCCTATGTACGGATACTAATCCGGTATAGTAGCACAGAGACTCGACCAACCACAATTGGGTGCTAGTGTTGAGACCGTCACACTTCAAAATTCTGCCCAAAGCAGCGAAGACGTGTTTAAAACATTTCTAATGCGTCGCTCGACATCAAGTGCGGTGCCACCATCGCCAGAAACAATTGTTCCTAGATATATAAATTGTTAGGCTCCATCGAAAAGTCGCCCTTTAATGCAAATAAGAAGAATGAAAAACAAGGCTCCCGGTCTAATTGTTTTTTTTTACCTTTAAATCCAGAACCATTTGGGAAAGGTTCATGACTCCGTAAGAGAGCAAGCAGATGTTAGTCAAACTGAAAAGGAAAAGTATCTCTGACAAGATGTCTCCCTTCCGGAATCCGTTTTTGACTTCAAATTTATCTGAGAATTTACCTCGATGAAACATACGGAATCTTTTGCTGATGGTCGCTATAATAATAGCAATTTTTTCCAAAATGCTCTTCCTTCCAAATATATTTCCTATTAACGCTGTCGCAAACTTTCTAAACATCAATGAAGAGCAGTTGAAGTCGGAATATAAACTGTTTCGCAATTATCCGGAGGGTGGAAATGTGACCGTTGAAAATGGATTTAGACCGAAGTTTGCACTCCGTCGATCAAGTTTTCGAAGTGCTTCTTGAGGTGTTAGAGGATAGTTATAGCTAATATCTTCGCGATAGCAGGAATCCCTCAGACACCCCTCCATTCAAAACAAGTGCCCTTCTTGACGAACACCCAATTCTTCCATTCATTGCGGAATACCCCCAATTCCAAGAATTAAAAGCTCTGAGGAGATTACAGGAACTGCTTGAAAAAGTTCCACAGAGAGACCGGGAAGGCCAGCCGCTTCACTTCGCTTGATTGCGTAGATTTCAAAGATAATTTCGCTCGGTAAAGGTTCTATGGCACGGCCTAAAAGGTATCGGAGTCACTTTATTGGCATATTCAGGAAGTACATATACAATGGAGATTATGTGTTTGCGAATACTTCTTCTGCATTACCAGCGCAAAAAGGTGAAGCGACAAATGTTTATAGAAGTTAAGCATCTACACATCATTATTGAAAGGCAATGACGCGCAATTTTTTTCTCTTTTTTCCGAGCTGGTAAAAGACTGGCGACTGCTAGCAAATTAAGTCTTTGCCTTGCATGCGTTCTATCGCTTATATCTGTCCTTCGGGGTCTAACATATATCAAAATATATAAGTCGCAGGCGTATTCTTACACTAACTGAAGCCATTCTTGCCACCAGTAGTTGAAATCGTTTAGAATGAACAGATATGAATCAGTTCTAAAAGGATACAAGCACGAATCTATTTTCCAAGAATATTTGCAGCAATAAGCGTTTACCTCAAATTGTAATCGCATATTTTCTCTGTTCCTTTTCTTCGTGATAGAAGACGTTGTTTTCCCGGATGGTCTCCCTTTCCTTGTTCACAGGAGCATACGACCTGAGTTCGAGAAAACGGGTACCAAGGACACTTGAAATGTAACTAGGTGATCAGGGAAAATCTGCGTCACGGTATGAACTAAGAAAACTGTTGCAATATTGCTCATAGGCAACTTACGTTCAACACCTAAATTCAACGCCACATATTAAAAAGTCAGTGAAAGGGTGGTATAGGTCCTAGGGCGAAGCGTGGATTGGTACCCACGATGGAGCATAAAACCGCCTGCTGAACCAACACCAACAGCTCTACTACAAACCCTATCTCCACGTGCAAATGGTGATCGCTGGGAGTAACGGAAAACTGCAAACGGAGAAGAATCAAGATAAGTCTCACGCGCCTAAAAACGGGACAAATTGCATCAACTGGTCCTCCAGATAGAGGGTTGAGTAGGGCTGACAACCCTACACGAAAAACCGACGTTACGAAGCCACGGAAGGAGCGCGGACAGGATGCATTTTAAAACAACGAACCCGACAATGACAATGGAGTAGCGATTTACCTATTTTCTCGTGGAACGCGCGCTCCTTGTACAGACCGAATGCTGTCCAGCAGCTAGCCAATACTCTGTTCCAATATAAGACTAATGTAACAGCGCTCCAGAAGATACGCTGAACAGGGACCGGTTTCCTTGAGAAGAGCGACTACACCATATATTATAGTGATCATTCAGTAAACTATGTGCTCGGAGTAGGTTTCTTAGTCAGCCAAAAAATTAATCCTGTTGTTATCGGCTTTGAAAACATAAGCGATAGGCTATGCACTCTGCGCTTTGAAATTTTGAAATATAATCCTCTTAAACATTTACGCCCCTACAGGGGTGACTGTAGAGTCGGAGAAAGATACCTTCCACAAGACAGTCGAGCGGACCCTCGAAGCCGGTCCCAAGAATGATATCAAAATCATACTTGGAGATTTTAACAGTCAAGTAGAGACGGAGCCGCTATTCAGGCGAAACTTCGGCTCCCATAGCTTACACAAGGGTATCAATGATAGAGGTGCTGCAAAGCATCAACAAGTGATCTTCACAATCACGTCGAAAAGTCGGAAAGACTGGTTCGACGATGAATGTAAACTAGCAACGGAACGGAAGGATGTTGAATACCAAGTAATGTTGCATCCTCAAAGAACGCAGGCACGCGTAGAGACCCATCAGGAACTCCGTTCAGGGAGAAGCGACTTCCCATACGGAAAAAGAAGCCAGGGACCACAGCCAACAAGTCTGTGAACTCGAAAAATACAGAGAGCAACCGCAGCAGGATGAAGCCTTATACATCTCGATGCTAATCCTACCGAGACAAGGAGGGAAATCTTAGAGCGATGAGTTGAATATTTTGAAGAACTGTCCAAAAGCCAAAATATCGGGGAGTCGGAGGCCCCGCCAACTAAAGACGACGGATAATTGATAATTCACCGGGTTAAAACACATAAGTCGCCAGGAACCCATGGAATTACGCCAAATTAATTAAATATGGGGAAGACCAACCATAGCAAGCGGTTCCTCAACTGATGCCCAAGGTGTGGAACAGCAAATCAATGCCTGACTCTTTATCTCTTTATCTGGCAAAGAGGCATTATCTGTCTCATCACATAAAAACGGGGATATCACACAGTGCAGCGATTATAGAAGTTTCACTTTGCCGAGTACTATCATAAGATATTCTCCTCCATCTTGCTAGGCCGAATAGCCCCATATGCCCAGAAAATCAGGCGCTTCACTGCAAGCAAATCAGCGGCAGATTAGATTTTCTGTCTGCGGCAAGCAATGGAAAAGCTGCTTGAATATGGCCATCAGTCGCACCATTTTCTCATCGACTTTGAAGCCGCCTATTATAGCATAACCAGGGTAAAACTGAACTGAAATTGATGAGACTGACCAGCCTGACCCTGATCAATGTGGGAAGCCAGATAAAAGCAGCAGCATCAAGACAAGGAGATGCCCTATCACGCGTCCTCCTTAACCTGGTTCCCGAGAAAGTGATTCGCAATGCAGATGTAAGTGCGAGAGGCGCCATCCTCTTCAAATCCACCCAATGACTGGGCTACACTCACGATATTGACATAACGGGAAGAATGACCAGAGCTATACAGTCTACCTTCATCCAGATCGAGCAAGCGGCACGAGATCTCGGACTGCACATTAATGAAGGCAAGGCAAAATATAAGGTGGCAACGTCAGCACCAAAAACCAAAAAACGAATAACATCGAATTGCGCTGGTCAAAGTAGACAATAAAGATAGGAGCCTACAGCTTTGAGACCGTTGAAAATTTCTCCTATCTAGGGTCGAAAATCACAACTGATAACAGCTATGATGATGAAGTCCGCGGACGGTTGTTAGTTGCTAACAGAGCCTATTCCAGCTTACAAAAACTGTCTCTCTCGAAACGTCTTACCATCGGGTAAAAGCTCTTACTGTACAAGACTTTGACCTTCCCAGTCCTCATGTATTCCTCGGAAACTTGGGTTCTTAGCAAAAAAATTGCATACTGTTGGCCGCGTTCGAGAGAAGAATCCTCAAAAGAATTTTTGGCCCGCTACATGAGGATGGACGATTCCGTAACCTACATAACGACGAAATCTATGAGCGATTCCACGACCATCTGGTTGTGGATAAAATCTTGCTCCACAGGTTGCGGTGGGCGGGTTACCTTATTCATATGGATGAGAATGATCCAGCCCGAAAACTCTATAAGGGCAACATCTATGGTAGAAAAAGAAGACGAGGGAGACCCTACCTGAGATGGAGCGATTGCGTAAGTCTGGACACCAGACAGCTTTTAGGGATATCGAATTGGTGGACCTCGGCGCCAAACTGGGGTGTCTGGAGCTTAATAAAGCAGCCCTAGGCTGGATACCGATTGTTGCGCCGTTGATGATGATTATGATACTTAAAACATATAGAAGGACTAACAACCCTTTCCGTTAAAAGGTTATTGAGTGAGGCTGCTACTTCTGAATGGTAGCTTAAATGGGGCTGGGAAGTAAGTAAGTACGTTCAATGTATTTCCGCCAGAACTTTATCTTATACTATTTTTATAAACGAGTAACTTGCTAGCCGTGGAAAGCTATGATACGTTAATAAACATGCGCCTGTTACTTTCCGGCAAAGGAGAGAGTTTCTCAATGCTTATTCGCCCCGGCACCAGAGTGCCCGGTCGACCAGAGGAATTATAGTGTTCTACGCATACGTATACGCATATATACGTGCTGGCGCTCGCTCAGATCTCATAAATAACGTGCAGAATGATATGTCAGTGACGCAAAGTTGGGATTCTCTGCACTGATCTCATTATAATCAAGCCTTTGGAGCGTGTTATCCCTCCGGCACTAGCCGAAAGAGATCAGACTCAAACCTGCAATAGACTCTGTCTCCGCGAGAAATCGCCGTGGGCTACATGGTAACATGAAAACCCGACTCTGTAACTCCAAACCCCCCACTTACTCGAGGAGAGCGATCAGACCCGAGTCTGGAAAGGACTCATCTAAAGTGGCTCTGCCACAAACCCTCACCGGAGTTTATCTGGTACCATGGGAACCGGGGTGGCCCTCTGAGAGTATATGCTCCAGGAGAATTCCTGGAGGATGTGTTCTCGGCCCGGTTATTTGCGGTTGGCCCCCTAGTGGGAGTTTCATGGTAGTTGTGGTTATGCCTACATCGCGGGCAGAGCCCCTCGGAGCTCGAGCGGGGAGTTGCACTGTACAACTCGGGTGCCGTACTCCTTAGTTGCGGCAGAGGTGTTAGATAGGCCTCGCATCCACTGGTATGAATGCCGAGCCTGCGCTCAGTAAAAACTAGGACCGCTGTGCTTGCATGGCGGGGCTCTGATTGTGGTCCCAAAATCAATCCGTGTCCGAAGAGGACGGTGGGATTACGCCTTCACGGCAGGTACTCACGTTAAACACCCCAGGACTTTCATGTAACTCCAAACGATGTGCTTTCAATCCAGTTATCTGCTGTTCAGGGGGTCATCCCATGTGAAGGCCGTTCTTTTGGCTTTTTTAAAAAAATTTTGTGAAGAACTGGAGGAAGATGCAAATACGAATTTTTCACCATAGATTTATTAATATCTTGAGCGTACATAGTAATTTTTCCAGCTCGATCACATATTTTATTATTGAAATACAAAGCAATTTATACACCCATCTCCAAAAAAAGGTGTTTTTCTGCTGCCACGCTAGAGGGCGCTGTGCTCGTCTTAGAGAAAAAAGTAAACGTCATTTTAATGTACAGACTTAACTACAGTCTAGGATTATTAAGAAACATTAAAAACTAAATTTTTGGTGTCGTGTTAAACTACTGAATGAATCGCAATTATCCTAATTTGCGGAACGTAGAAATATGTTCGGAATAAGTCCTGAAAATTTTTCAACATGAGGTTTCGAGAAAACCGCATTTAAAAAGAAGAACGCGATTTTTAGCCATAAAACCTTAAGTGACCATTAATCTGCTATACCTAATCCATAAACCTTAGGTTTCTTAAAGAAACACATGTACGGCCTTCGCTTCAATTCTTGTCCTTTTGGCGAAGTCATTCGAACCGATAAGTACGAGCTTTATTACGGGGATCGACATAAATCTGGCATGTGACTTATCACGTCTTTAACACTATGATTTCCGAACGACTCCGAATATCTAAAAATCTCTTTGCCCATATGTTCTACACTATATCTAGATACAATTGATGCCAGAAAAAAAATCGATTCCTCGGATCTGACACACGGGGTGACCCCTTTAATACACTTTTCAGTTTTCATGATGGTTTCGGTTAGACCTATATCGTGCGCAAAGTTTGGTATTGGCTTGATACGGGGAGCTGGGTTTTACAACTTGGGAGCCGTGCTCTTTAATTGCTGAAGAAGTGTACGGTGTGGTGAGACTCCCATTGTAATAAACAAAGCAATTCGTATCCGAAATCCTGCGGTTATTCTTTTTGCCAAATAATAATTCGGTTTTAAAAAGTTATATCTGTTTGGAAATGTTTTATCTACATTTGAGTAGTTTAAAATTCGCCAAAAAATTCCTGAATTCATAATTAATAACGTTTTTTTATAAAAACGACTATTTTTAAAATTATTTTTGCTGGAGTAGTTCCTAAGAAGGAAACCGTGTTCATGCCACTAAACTCCCACTTTCAATGTGGCAAAGAAAGTCGGCGCAGCATTACTACAACCAGAAAAGAGCTATAAGAGAAAAATATGGTTGAAGATAGTCATTTACATGGAACTTCTTCTTCATGGTGATCCAAGGGAGTTCCACTGCTCGCCACGGGGACCCTCATAAAATTTTGTGTTGTTTGCGGCGCTATAGCCACCATTTTGTAGAAAAAAGTCAACCATAAGCTTTTCGTACTTCTGTAGAGTTGCTTAACCGATTGGTATATTGGCTGTGTACTTTAATTTAAAAATGTACTCAGAGAATTACCTCAGAGAATTAACTGTTTTTAGGCAAACAGATATAGTCCCTTAAATTGAACGTCTTAAAATGATTATTCAATTTTAGAGATACAATCATTTACTTGCGTTTTTTTTCCTTTTTGCAGATCTAGTTAAAAGTATGTCCTAATTTAACATATTTGTCACGTTTTACTCAACTGAGTTGCTCACTGCGTCGTATATATGTAAAAATTTCCTCATTAATCGCGTCCTGGTATTTATCATCAAAGCACCTGTTTTTTTCTTGCTTTGGGTTAACTGCGCATGATTCCACGGATTCTACGTTTCATCAATCTTGTCTGTTCCGTGATCCTGGATTAGCAACGGTAAGATTTATTGATCCAATGCTCTCTTATCCATCTATCCATCTATCTATCAGAATTAATTATAGATAAAGTGTACCACATATTCTCTTTGTTCGATATCCGGCGCCGATATTTCGGATGTTGAACATTTTAATTTTTGTGGACAAATATGATCCTGAAGTTCCTCCGATATCTAACACTTAACCGAATTGAAATTCGAGGATTGCGCATGCCACGTTAAAATCTGGCTATGTTTTTCAGCTAACAGTTCTTCATAATATTTTAGGTCGTCATAAACTTGAAAATCTAGCTCTGAGTCGAGTAGTTTTAGACCGACCCACTCCTCGGCCATCCTGTGATTGGGGGTCCAATTGCATGCATCATCTGCAATAAAATTGTCGTTAATCCTCGATATTCGAAATATCCAGCATCAACACGTCCGCAGATATCTGACTTGTACGATGGCACAGCTGTTCATTAAGACCGCCATCGACGATACGCCAGGCCTGTCAAGCAAATCTGAACATTCTCCAGTCCACCCGGCCGCCCGTTGGGCTGAAAAAGACCATCCAGGCACTGGCAAGCTGGACGACACTATGTGTTCAACTATAATTTAAATTCGAGGATTGCACATGCCACGTTAAAATCTGGCTGCGTTTTTCAGCTAACAGTTCTTCATAATATTTTAGGTCGTCATAAACTTGAAAATCTAGCTCTGAGTCGAGTAGTTTTAGACCGACCCACTCCTCGGCCATCCTGTGATTGGGGGTCCTATTGCATGCATCATCTGCAATAAAATTGTCGTTAATCCTCGATATTCGAAATATCCAGCATCAACACGTCCGCAGATATCTGACTTGTACGATGGCACAGCTGTTCATTAAGACCGCCATCGACGATACGCCAGGCCTGTCAAGCAAATCTGAACATTCTCCAGTCCACCCGGCCGCCCGTTGAGCTGAAAAAGACCATCCACGCACTGGCAAGCTGGACGACACTATGTGTTCAACTATGGCCATGGAAGACATTAAATCAGAGATATTCTTGTGCATGAATATTTATAAAAGAAATGTTTACTAGCAATAAGGATGCGCAGCCTCTGTACGCCGATCGTCGCATCAACGCGCACAGGTTGACCTAAACTCTTTTCGAGTGACCGAATCGTTTTTCGTTCAATCAACCGCCGCCTGAAAAGTGGCTTTCCCAGGGAGTGGAAGAAGGAGTCACAATTAAGATTTCAAAAAAGGCATCCATCTTGTTTGTAAAGCTGCACAATGCACGTACAACTTTCAGTAGAATATAAGCGAATGCTAATGGAATATTCTTATCCAAAGTTCGAACTTTCGTCATTGCTTTTTGGTCATGTCCGGATAGCTGCCTGGTTAGAGCACAAGGCTGTCATACGGATGATCGCGGTTCGAATCTCACTGGGGCAGTGAGATTTGCATCGTTATTTGACGTCGGATACCAGTCGACTCAGCTGTGAATGAGTACCTGAGTCAAATCAGGGTAATAATCTCGGGCGTGCACAATGCTAACCACAATGCACCCTACAGGGTATTGTAATCCTGTAGTGTACAGTTACGGTCTTGAATAAAGTGCTCTAACACACTTCAAGTCCCTGATCCAATATGGATCGTTACGCCAATGATTACTATATTATTTTTAGTTTCAAATTATTCTGGTCATTGCGAAATTGCTTAGACAAAAAACCTTCAAAAATGGCATTCTTGTTTTCCCATCAGTTGTTTAGTGTTTACAGGAGAGGGAAACACCTATTGACGGAGTAGTACTTAATAATGACTAATATTTCTAACTCTAATAAATAAATAGTTACAGTTAAATTGTGTATTTCAATATTCGCTGTTGACTAGAATACACGTTGGAATTGGTTTCCGTAATAAGGCCAGTGGTTGAATAAGTATTGAAAACGACATCTGGGATACTGCCGAAGGGACGATGGAGCGCCAAGAAGAAAAAGTTTGATCAGGAAAGCAAGAAAGCCATTTCGAAAAAAAATTATCTATGAACTTTTCATTGTAGGATGTAGAAGGTATGGTGGAAGAACTTCAAATTGGTTTGAGAGTCGCATTTGGCAAGGGTTGGCACAATATCTCCAACAGCGCGCACAGATGTAATCATCCCAGATTGTCTAGACGATAAACCCAAGTCGATACCAAAGATTACCAAAGTAAAAGAATCCCACTGACTGTTAAAATTGAACAATGTAACTGTCGATGAAGGTCTGCACAGAATTACTGAAGGTAGGGTATTCAACTCTATGTTATGTAACCGCATCCTTTTAAAAATCTGAAAAGACTGAAAGGGAAGCAGTCCCCCCAAAACAAGCCAGTTTACAAACACGACATTTCCACTTGTACGTTCGTAGTGGATATGTATTAAGTTTGTCAAACTACTCATTTTAATGTGATACATACTGTATACGACGACTAGGTAAAACTATAAGCGATCTTCGTATTTATTTTTGAAATACTTAGGTGCGAAGCTCAAAAAAAGGGGGGGGGGGGGGGGGGGGGGACTGGATAAAAAAGAAAATCGAAAATAATTGATCGACGTTAAGTGCGTGTGACCTTAGGATCCTTTCATCCTTAAACAATATCAAGCTTAGCTAAGGGCTGAACTACGGCTTTTTATTCGTTGTAATTCACATTTGCGTTAGGCCTGCGAAAATCCATAAGGGCGTTTAATACTCATGAGCCGCTTTGGTTGCGCTGCTCCTAGAGTGGAAGTGATGCAGCATCTGATGAGTTATTTCTACTCTGAATGAAACCTTTTGC
Organism: Hermetia illucens; assembly: GCF_905115235.1. Classification (NCBI taxonomy): domain Eukaryota; kingdom Metazoa; phylum Arthropoda; class Insecta; order Diptera; family Stratiomyidae; genus Hermetia; species Hermetia illucens. The sequence goes on along the minus strand of NC_051849.1, from coordinate 166,042,699 downwards.
AACTTGCGGAAGGCATTGGCAATGGAGACGTGGTTGCAGTGGCAGTCTATCCATGACCAGTCAAAATTTTATGACGCTTTGACACCAGTGACACAAGACCTGTCAAGGAAAAACCCTACCCTGAATGAAGCACTCTTTGTAATTTTATTTTAGTAGATGTATAGACGATAATTATTTTTATTTCGAGATGTCATATATAGTCACCACTGTGGCTATATTGTTGACTCGTTAAAAAATTACTGACCGAGACCCTACTTTGATATTCTAAATGTACGTATTACACAAATGAATCATTTTTACTTTATGCTCCGCCTTCAACTCAAGGTAAAATGATGTCATTTACCACAAAGACGAATTCCAGCATTCCCGCCGAATTCTTTGCCAATGGATAGAATGGTTCCCATAAAAAGTACGTCTAACAGAAAGACAGAAAATTAATAATCCATTTGACACAGAACTTTCAGAAAGATAACGACTATATTGTCAGAACTAAAGCGAAATATTCTTGTTCATACATCCCACACAAAATTGGAATAAAATTATCTGAGAATACAAATGCGTATGTATTACAAATATCGCAGACTTCCTTCAAACCTACGATAGTACTGATCGTACCGCATTCAAGGCAGGTCCAGAAAGTAATGGTTTTTCAACATGCTGACAACACTGCCATGTAGCTTGACGGATCATCAGCTGCGAAAAATGTCAATCCTATCTCTCGGAAAGTGTGACCCCATCACACGCCTGAGACGAAAAAACAGTCTGAATAGTGGCGTCACAACTTTTCAACGTCTACCAAATAATTCAAAACATATTTTCAGGCAAAAAGCATGGTATCCAATTTTTTACGTCTAGCTCAGGACGATTCAGAATAAAATGGGGGGGGGGCATGCTGATGTTATACGGCCAGTAATACAAGGCAGCTCCTAGACTTATTTAGATAGGATGTTTTGAACCACCCCCAACATTCTCCTGCCTACAGATTACTATCTGATCAAGGTGAAATGAGCAAAGAAGTGAAAGGAGAAATGGTGTGGAAAGTGATGGATGGAGTTAGCAGGAGATTTACCAACAGCATCGAAATGGGTAGTTACTACTTCGAAAAATAACTTGCATATCTAGAAGGATCAAGTCAACCTCCACTTCTCAATGGTAATCCTGGAATCCTGGACAACCGTCGTATGGTCAAAAAACGTAAACGGCGTCCCAACACACCCTCGAATACAGAGACTGGTAAGCCTGGCAAAATTTATAAATTGCTCCAATATGTAATAATATAAAACAATGTACTGCAAACTCCACCCTCTCAGGAGGTCGACCGCACGGATTCTGGGAGCGCATCAAGACGACGTCTCAGACTAGTAGTTCCAGCGAAGTAGGGCAGGTCCAGTATAAATAACACAGGAGACTACCACAAAGATAGAGAAAACTGGCTAGATTGGATCTTGCAAACAAGAAGATCGTCTATGTAAATAAAGTCAAAATCGTCACCGGAAATTAAAACATAAAGAAATTGGAAGTGAACTTCCTATGCCGATTAATACCCGCGGAATCGATGAGCATCTAAAAATTAAAACCAGCTATCGACAGCCATGATAAAAAGTATTAATTAATTGTTAGAAATATAATGTATCGAAAAACTCCTCACGGTTATGGCTAGGGACCTTAACGTGTCAAAAAAAATGGTAGGACCCCTAAGAAGTAAAGGTTTTAAGATTCTAGATACAAAAAATATACCGAAACATGTCAGAAAACCGGAAGCTCAGCGCTTCAGGTATGAAAGGTTTTGTTTGTTTCTTGAGTGAGTATATTTCAGTACAGAACTAGCCCATTTTTATGGAGCCCGTAATGTATAGGCATTTATCATATCAGACTACTCACTTTAGTGTGATGTTGATACTTTGGGTTTCAGTGAATTTATACGGAAAAGACAACTTTGAGCTTATGAAACTTTGTTAGTAATAGCATCATTCTCATCAAACTTGGAAATACCATTCTTCACACTACTTCACACTGCTTACTTACTTTTATAACTATAGAATAGACTTAAGGGGAGTTTCCAGTCAATTTGCCAAAAATATAGGAATATATTATTATTAGCTTGACTTGAGTAGATATCGATATGGGGAGTATTTTAAGGTGATTTTTTCAGATTTGCGGTTTGATAGTTTCTGAGAATGGGTCCGTAAAAAATATCATCATTTCCAACCCTCCAAACTCCCCGCCTTTCCAGAAAATGTCAAAACTAAGGTTGGCATTGAGAAGTACTAATCGAGACCTTTCATTTGATACTCAACATGACTATATTCAGTGAAAAAATTGCACATGCCCCTTTTGCATATACGAGGGCCCCCCTTAATCTGAACGTAGAAAGATGCACTGCATGTCTGGTTGTTTCCACCCTCTCACCAAGTCAATCGGTATAGACGTTTGAGAAGAATGCCTGTGACAGTTAGAAAGACAAACGGACAGACAGACAGAGGTTAAACCGATTTTAATAAGGTTTTGTTTTGCAAACAAAAAGGAAGAAAATCTCACGGAAAGGGAGGCTCAATAATCGACAAGCGAGAACTCCCACTGTTCATGCTTTCCTTGGACAATAGTGAAAACCGAAACAAAATTCACAACATAAGAGCAATCCTCAATATGAAGGTCAAAATAGAAGCGTTGAGAAGAATCAGTGACCTTACACTTCAAAGCAAAAGCTTCAGAGATTCAACCACATATATAAGTATGATATTATGATCGAAATCCAAGCTATGTGAAATGTGGTCGGAACCATGAATGGAGGACCAAAGTTCACCAAAAAAAACAACGTGAGCCACGCAAAGACATTGCCAAGACAGTTGTAAAACGTGAAAAAATAGAATACTAGTAAAGTGCGCTAACTAAAAATAATGACAACGGTAACCAAATGCTAAAAATTATTTTAAATAGACTTGACATGACATATACCATATCTAAGAAAACTACCTTACGTAGGTAACACAACCCGATCAGCATGCTAGGGGGAAACTCTTTAATCAAGAAGATGTCAGACCCCGCAGGAAAAAGTTAAATGAAAACGAGGAAATGTGGTTTGTGAGTATTGGTGTATAATTATTTAACAACAGTGTCCGCCCCATCTAATCTAAATAAGGTTTTGTTTTGCAAACAAAACTCATTCATTTTAAGGGGCGTCCCAAACGCGAGAAACGAATTTTGGGATCCAGATTAATAACATCCAGGGACAGACCATTATTTGAAGTGGAATAAGCAAAACAGAGTAGTGTGCATTCCAGCTATAAGCGGTATTGGCCGGCAGACGAGCTGATTTGTACTAAACTAAGGGAATGGATGGCTTTGATTGTACTTAACTAAGAGAAGCTAAAAAAATACATCCATGTTATCAATAGTGAAAGCATAATGTCCGATCAATCGCCTGCTATGATGCTGGTCAGTGAAAATGTGCCAGGCTGATTAATGGATAAACAAAGGATTCAAAAAGTATGTTCGAAAAGTTGACCATTATCCAATATTGCGTGTAAAACTAAATGAACCTGGCAAATGAAAAGTGCTTCTTAATAGAGATCTTGTCTAATTTATTACAGGGAGAATACTGAAAGAATTACCTTAAAAGGGCACAATCAAGATCCTAGAGATAAACAATGCCTCGAGGCACTACAGCCCATTTCGGGCCTCGGCCCAGCGCTTTCGAGGTTTTGCAATGGTCTTTGTCCTTCCACCCTCCCATTAAATACCCTTTTAGGTATCAAAATCTCCTCTATACGCTGAACGTGGCGAGCATATTGCTACTTCCCAAGTTTTATTAATTTGGAAACTTCAAGGTCGCCAAATATTTCATACAACTCATGGTCGTATCTGATTCACTATTGGTCGTCCTCTCTTCTAGCTCCTAATACTCTCGTTAGGATCCTCCTCTAGAAGGTATTTAATTTCATTTTAAGTTATTTAATTATATTTATTATTATATATATTATATAAAAAGGAGCGATTTCCATCTGTTGCCACTTTCGTTCACACTGCCCCAGGGCAAAGGTTAGGCAGCGTCTGATGAGTTGCTTCTGCCCTGGACGAAACCGTTAGCAATATTTTCTACTTTTTTGTGTATTAACCAGTTCTTTGGAAGTTTGTGTTAGGACCTATGTTTCACATCCGTAGCAAAGCATAGGTCTTATTATTGTTTTGTATACTCGGAGTTTTGCTTTTCTGTGTATGCAGCTGGCTTTTAAAATCAGTAGAATCGAACAGAAGGTTCTATTTGGATGGATTCATTATTTTATTTCATCAAGCTCATTTCCATTTTTCATCAGATGTACGCCTAAGTATATAAAGCTGCCTACATTTTCTAAGTTGTATTCGTCAATTTATATATATTATATTTTGTCTATTGCGCGTCATTCTTTTCGTTTGCGTTATCATCTTCGTCTTGTTTTCATCAATTCGTAACCATCTCCTTTGCTGATGTGAAAGATCACGCCATTATGTTTATATCATCCGCATTACAGAATAATTAATGAAGCGTTGAGATTAAAATACATTCCTCGACAATAGAAGTTGCATAGAAGGCCCAAGTTGCAATGGTTTCCAAACCAAGGAGACAACTAAGAAGAATTGAATCATATCGGCCAATATTTTTACTCTCAACTACCGTCAAGTTATTTGGAAAACTTCTCTTTGGGAGACTTGAGAAAATCATGGTGGAAAATTTGATATCCCTAAAAGCTGTCTGGCGTCCTGGCCTACGCCATCACTCCATCTTAGGCAGGGTCTGCCTCGCCTCCTTTTTCCACCATAGATATTGCCCTTATGGACTTTCCGGGTGAGATCATCCTCATCCATACGGATTAAATGACCCGCCCACCGTAACCTATTGAGCCGGATTTTATCCACAACCGGACGGTCATGGTATCGCTCACAGATTTCGTCATTGTGTAGGCTACGGAATCGTCCATCCTCATGTAGGGGGCCAAAAATTCTTCGGAGGATTCTTCTCTCGAACGTGGCCAAGGGTTCGCAATTTTTCTTGCTAAGAACCCAAGTCTCCGAGGAATACATGAGGATTGGCGCTGACTTACATTCACTTCATTAAAAAAAGTTACCGTTGGACAAAACACATAGTAATGAAGTTAAATATTCAGGTATCACACTCCATGCTAAGCTGAACTGGAAAAATCACACTTTAACAAAGTGGGAAGAGTTAAATGCCAGGTCAACATGTGCTGGATGTTGAGGAGAAATTCCCATCCCCCCACATTGCCCCAAATTCTGGAACCCACAGCTCGGGGGTTACACCAAAAAAACTAATCTGAAAGTCATGCAAACTTTTCAAAACAAAAGTCCTAAGGAGCATGTAGACGCTCATTGGCAACGAAGATCTGCATGACGAGCAAAGTACACAAATGGTAAGTGAAATAACCAAAGGGCATGAAATATAGTCAGTGATTACGTTTACATTAAAATTTAGTAGGAACAATAAAGCCAAATGACTTACTAACATAAAGAGTAACCTGCCTAAGGACATAAGCTTTCGAGAAATAGTCAGCCCAGATTGACCACAGGATCTTCTCCCCATAGCAGTAATTTGCAAAGAAACTTGCTGAATGGTAAAATCACGATCGTAGCTTGGCCAGAAGTGGTTTTACCGGGCAAAAATCACAAAAGATTTCCGCCTCTTAAAAAAAGTCGAAAATCAGAAACTCGGTGCTTCATGAATGAAGTGTTTTGTGTACTTCCTAAATAACAATTGATGAGAGCACATTTGCCTCCCCCTCTTCCCATCTCGTAATGCTTATGTATTTAGTACGTTAGGCTATTCACTTTAGGGTGATGTTAACATTCACTCTTAGATTATAACAAATTCGCACAAAGAAACAATTTTGACCCAATTTAACTTTGTTAGTAATAGTGTAATTTCCACCAAACTTGGTATATCATGTCTATATTATAGTAAATTTTCATGATTCTAGGACAAGACTCTAAAATTATACAAACTAAAAAATATACAAACCTAACGTGCTGTTAGTTGACAAGACGGGTCGTTCTGCGTATATTATTGATGTTGGTATCCCCCATAATAGCAACATCGAACCGAAATACGTGGAGAACAAGGTGAAGGTGAAGCCACTACTAGGGAAATCAAAGAGATTTGGCGTCTCGAGCGGGTGGTTCCCATAGTTCCCATAATATTGTCAGCTACAGGTATTGTACCTAAATCTCTTACAGCTTTCCTTCATGTCCTGGGACTCTCACACTGTTTGGTTCAAACCATGCAGAAGTACTCCATTCTCCCATTAACCTACCATCAGCAGCACCACCAGCGCCCTTTGTCTTTTAAGTAGGTACGATCGTCCAAGCCTAAACGTTTGGTACTAAGAACTAGCATTCGGTAAAATCTGGCATCCGTCGAGATTGTGACAACTCGGGAGAGATTGAGATTTTTCGGTCGAGTAGAAATGGAAAGCCTCCTTCTTGCATTAAATGTCAAAAATTGGGCCAGCTTTCTAGGGTACTAATCGAAACCTTAGGTTGCCCACATGACAATATTTGGTGAAAAGAATTTAACATCCTCCTCCCCCTTTGCATATATGGGACTTTCCCCATAAAATACAACGTCGAATGATTAAAAACAAAAATTACCGAAGTGAGGAGTGGAGTAGCGTACTTCTTCGAGGAGGCATCAAGAAAAATCCACTGTCTTACCATCTGCGTCCAAATGGATAGCGACTATGTCGACAAGACTAATTAAATTTAAATAATTTGTCTTGAATCCTACACAAATTGAATCGAAGTGGAAATCCTGTTAAAACAGGACCGTATATTAGAGACCAAAAGAGACAATACTCACTGCCAAGCGTTAACCGGGGCATTTGCGATTTAAATAGGAATAAAATAAAAATACAGTCTTTCCTCCACTATCTCCAACTTCTTCCGGTTTTTTTTTGTTTCCCTTTGTACCGTTCAAAAATGAGGCCAGCCGCTCAGATCGGTTGCACTATTTTACTCGGCCAAAGGCCGGATCTGGGTGCTTTTACGAAGCTTTCAAATTCCCATCCGGCGTATCAACCAATAGTTGTTTCGCCCGATCTTTTGGTCGTTTCCCATCGATTTCGGGGTTCAGACCTATCTTGGCAAATAAATTTTCATTAGTGCGAATTGAATGACCATTTCATCGAAGACGCGTCTCTCCTAATTTTTTCACAATCAGCGCAAACCCCATATCGATCGCGAATATTGTATTCATTTTGAATGTGATCATGGCGTGTTATGTCCAGGAGAAATGAGAAGAAGGAAAAACTGTGAAATACTACAACGAACCAGATATACTTTGAATTCCTCTTGTTACTACAATCGATAAAAATACATTGCAATAGTAAGTTCCGAGTTAACAAGATTGTTGTAAGGCACATTCTTCCACAAGGATACGAAACATAGACTTCGATCAAAGCGTCGGCAAATTGACTAACATGACCAGTTTTTCAGAAAATAATTGGTCAACCTAGCAAGTTTATACGGGTAGAATATAAATACGAATACAAAGAACGATTATATATTACTTTTAATCAGCCAAGAGCGTCAATTTTAATCGAACTCCCGAAACTTGAGTGGAACGATCATGTAAAATGTGTTCGACACGCGGAGATAGTGCAGACCATCAGAGGTGGGCCGATTCGAACTATCGCGCCAGCGTGTATAAATAGGTAAGGACGTTCCCTAGGACTAAAATCACTAAAATTGTTGAGAAGGAACAGAACTTCCCTTGGAAACGCTGCCGAAATTTGGTAAGCATTTGCAGGAGCTAATAGTAAATAGTAGTTAAAGATAAAAATGCACTTTTCTCAGCCTCTCTCTTTGTGAGATATTTCACAGAATATTAATACATACTTTAACTATTTTTCACTCGCTTTACATTTCAAAAATTCGGCCTTCAAGTGTTAGTCTAACCCTTAGATGTCAACTATATCATGTGGAAATCTTCCATAAAATCTTGGAGATTTTCGATCCTTAGGCGGTCTGTCAACGTACCATTTTGTTTCCATCACTAAATGTCATGTGGCGCATATAAACTTTCAATAGATGAGACCAACCTACCCACTTTTACTGACGAATCTTCTGCAAGTGCCGATCCATCAAAATCTAGAATAATCGCGAAACAATAGAAAGGACCAGCTCCTTATTTTGAGGCATTGGCTATGGAATGGCTTCACAAGTCTAAAATGACGCGTTGGGTAAACTTATGTAATTTTGTCATTCATATCAGTGACGTAAGGAGAAGGACAAATTATTAGCCATATACCTTGATCAGAAATTGTAGTAAAAAATTTGGAGGACAGTCAAACATGCTTAGCTTGAGCGAAATGTTACTGTTTGATTGGCAAACTTTCAGCCTCATATATATTAATAACAAACATTTAAACAACCTCAAAAAGCGTGGTCCGCTCAATTAGCATTATATCTGTTCGTCCGTCTGCATAGATATACAGGTATCTCCTTTTACGCCCTGACAAATCTTAAACTAAACATTCTCTTTTTCCCACCTGGAATATCCAAAATAATTTAAACATCAAAATAAAAAAAAACCACCCCTAAAAGATAACGAACCTCCATATATATTCACAAAAAACTTCATCCAAATTTAAATAAAAACCTTGAATTTCTTAAGAATTATTTTATATTTTCTAATAAACTTATTGGTGCATTTTCCATTAATTAATCTCTACATATCTTACACGTTGTCCTTATGCTTCCAATTCGCTATTTTACATAACTTAAGGATAAATAATTTTCATGTTTAAAGTCTTCAACATTCTCGCCAACAATAAATTATTAAATTTAGTTATGATATCGATAAGCTCCTAATAATGTGAGGATAATATAAAAACTAAAAGCGAAATATTTACTCAAATTTACATACACATGATCCTGTCCATCTGCATATCTGCAAGTATGTCTAGCAACAGATTCATTCATTCGAATTAGATTTTTACAATCGCATTGTCATCATTATCACATGCACTCTACACCCCATCAATATTTGCGGAGTTTCTCATTTTACGAGTCTTAGCCTTTTCAAGCTCGAACTTAGAAGTAACCAGGATGTTTGCTAAGTCATCATTAAGGACGGCGGCGGTGGATTGTGCTTTGGATGCTATGAAGCTGAAGCGAACCTAGTCGGACATCTACACTCATCATCATCCCCACATTCAAATAATCAACTATTGCGTGACACAACAGTGACCGGTTTGTAAATTGGCCCAGTTGGGGTTTGTGAATTGGCGGTGGGTGAAATCACCCCCACACTCGTACCCCCCCCGCCGGTGCTTCCTGTTGGACTGGATTGCGACAGATGCGTGACGAGCTGTTGACGTTGATGCGCAGCCACCGCGGCTGCAGCGGCGTGCTGCTGGATCAATTGCTGATACTGTATCCTTTGGTATAATTCGGAAGATGTGGGGAGTGCGGAAGCTGGATGAACGTTGGGTCCCGAAGGAGACTGAGGTGGGCCGAGTAGTCTTTCCATCCCATTGCCAGGACTGTTGGGCGCCGCAAATGATAATGGAATAGGCAGCGCAGGAGGCTTTGGTATATAAGGATTATATCTACTGTACATACTAGCAAAGAGAGCAGGAGCTGCAGCAGCCGCAGCTGCTGGCGGGTAAAGAAACTGTCCGAACTGAGGATATCCTAGTCCTGGAAATATGGGTCCCAGAAGAGATCTTTTGAAGGCCGCCAATCTCGATCTTGATGCCGCTGTTGTCCTTCGACGCAGCTTTCCCGTCGAGCCACCAATGAAAACATCTTCTGCCGAAGGGTCTAGCATCCAGTAATTGCCCTTCCCTGGATCATCATAATGTCTAGGAACCTTAACAAAACATTTGTTCAAACTCAAATTATGCCGAATTGAATTCTGCCAACCCTGTTTGTTATCACGGTAGTAGGGGAAGTTTTTCATGATATATTCATAGATTCCATTTAGAGTCAACCGTTTTTCAGGACTTTGTCTAATCGCCATCATAATAAGTGCATTGTAACTGTAAGGTGGCTTTTCGTTTCCTTTTTTCTCCGCATTTTTTTCACCTCCACTTTTCTCGGATGTTTCGTCGCCCTCTTTCCCTTCTTTATCACTATTGCTTCCATCGTTATTATTATTATTGACATTACTACTGGTGGTGCTACAATCTACTGACGCAGGAGGAGGCGAAGTGCTAGTAACGTCCAAATCCGATTCCACATCAGAAATCTCTGCTGCTTCCGACCCGTAGGATGGTGAATTACAGACATCCGATGGGGATGCGGTTCGTGAACGTATGGGGGATGATGTCTCGCGATCCTCAACGGTCTCTGGTAAGATTGCATTGATCGAAAAACTTGACTTCAAAATTGGAGTTCGTGACATGTTGATTAACCCAGGATAAATTTGTAGATCGATTGCTGAAGGCTCGGCTACGATAGGATGCATGGCACGATCGATGACCTTTAGCATGATCCTTCTCCATTCAAAAACTATTCCCCGTTCCTATTGTTTTCTTTCACACAATCACAATATTTATTAATTGCAAGCACAGATAAAATTGATAATTTCAATTCATTTATCACAAATATCACATGAAATTTCGATAGCCTTCGATTGTGTTTTTCTAATTAGGGGTTGTTTCAGGAGCTAAATCCAAATCACTAATTTTCTGACGAACCCGCCGGCAACCGGTTCCGCTGTGTATTCGACAATAACATGGTTTCCGCACAACTGCGACGATACAGCGACATCTAATACTGAACTGAACTTTCCAATATGATTTTATTTCCTATTTATACCTGGTCCACAACTACATCGAAACCCGAACTTGCCTGACCAATCAGACAACTGCTTCAAGTGGAGGAATTGCCTCCTGGGGGTGTGGTTCCAACGAGTTGCGCAATGTTCAGGTTTCAAATAAGTGGGACTGGTTTGACGAGTGCTCACTGGAATTCAGACTTTTGTAGGCTTGACTTCTCAGACCGGTCTTTCTGCGCAAAAGTAAGACTTCCCACTCGTGGAAGTTGGTCAGGGACCATTCACTCCCGCGGATAGCACCTGAACTGAATGGCAAGATGTGCGAAGGTGTGAAAGGAATAGGAAATGGTATTTATTTGTTTTCATCTTGAGACCATTTTAAAAGGAATATCAGCAAAATATCGTCGACCCTCCCTGCAACATCGCCTTTCCCGCACAGAGGCCGGTCGTTTGCCCGAAATGGGAGGGTATATGCCAGCAAATGTTTTCCAATGTGGTGGGTAAATTGCTGATACAAGTTTACAAACTCGACGAGAGGTGTAGGGATTCGTCCATTGCTTTGTGCCCTCGCTCCCAACTGGATTGACAACTTTGAGCTCTTGCATTTATCGTTGTTGACAAAATTCCATGATAAATAAATATTAAAGAGTTGCAGTACATCAGCTTGTCTGTTTTTGATTATTTGGCATTTTCCCTTTGATGGTACAGCGATAACAGGATGTCGAGCACCCTATGCAGTTGGGTGCTGGAGAGTAGCGAAAAAAGGCAAAGGAGAGCACACTCCAAGGGACATGCACGGTGAGGATTTGGGAATACTGCAAGGATATTGGACCTTTTGTGAGTTGAGTGTGTTCGAGTTCAGGTTGGTTGCAAGGAAGGTGGCGCACGAAAAGAAGATGTTTTTGGATATTGAAATAAAGATGCGATCTTTTTGGGATGAGATTTTGTTGGCTCTGAGGCAGCACCCGCTCGAATGAACTTTTGGTACGAGATAGATGTATGGAACGTGGAAGATATGGGGAATGTTGTGTACATTGACTCACCCGAACAATTTGAGCGGATTTGGGAGTAGATGAATTTATGTGGCTTTGGTTGTATCTGCTACCGCAACGACGGCGTCTTCTGGTGTGAGCTTACATATGTAGGTCTAAGATAATACAGTAGTGGGATGACGATGATGGAGATGCTGCATAGATTGTGGGCTTTTTAGTGGTTGGCTTCTTACGAGAAGATTATTGTATGAAACTGCAGTGAAATGGTTGATGCTGACAGTAACAAGATTTTTGCGGAATTATCGTTTTGATTGTTGTTAATTTACATTTTATATTGTCCAAGTGATTGACTCATTCATAACGGTAGTTTATAATGTACATTCGGTTAACGAAAAGAGAAAAGATGCAAAAGGAATTAAATGCGATGATAAGGTGAATTAACCTCAGTTTTCCGTATGCGAATGTGGCAATTACTTGGCTCCCTACATTGCGCCCTTAGTAGTTAGATATGATACATGGGCATATATGACGCAGTGAGAAAAGAAGGGGTTACATCAAACTTTTTTAAACTTTGGCGAGTTTTCAATCTGTAACCGATTTTTGATTTATGTAATATGTAAAATGGTTTGGAGAGAGAAGCATTTGAATCTAAAAAATATATACATCATCAGTTAAAAACTAGCATTACGTAACTCAGTTTTCCTTATTTTTCATGGGAATAAACAAATTAATTTTTTACATGTTTCTGACGCAGCCTGATTATCTGGTTCATTAAAGTATTATTTGAGGGGGATGTCCAGTTTGTAATTTCACAGTTTTGTTTGATTGTTTGGATGCAATGGATAAAAATATTACCACAATTTCTTTTTTATTGAAAATAATATGCTGCAGTTTTCACTGGCGAAATTATCATATGTAATACCGGACTTATCTTCTTCTTTTTCTTCAACATTTGTCCTGTTCACAAACAGGGTCGACTCGTCGTGATCGGTTTCGCCATTTGGCTCTATCAAATGCCTAATCTGGATGCAATCTCGAAGCTTTTAAATCTCTATACAGCGTATCAAGCCACTGTTGTTTCGCCCGGTCTTTTAGTCTCGTTTCTCTCTCGCAACTTTTCCACGATCGGTGCAACCCCATATCGATCGCCGATATCCTCATTTCGTATGTGATCAAATCGTGTCACGCAACGTCTTAGCCTTCAATACCGTAAGACGTCGTTTATTGTGTTTTATAGTCGGCCAACATTCAGAACCATAGAGAGCGGCAGGACGGACGACATTGCGATAAATTTTAGATTTGAGATGTTCGTTGATACGTATATCACAAAGAACACCAGTTGCAGTTCTCCATTGGCTCAATTCTAGGTGATGTTTAACCCTTGTGTTTACCACCTAGGTATAAGTAATGCTATACTGTACCTCAAAATAAGTTCATATATTAGACAGATATTGACTAAGTTATGGTTCATGAAAGTATTTAATCTGAATAAAATAATAGATAGTGACTTTTACATTATATTTTTGAATTACAAACTGTGGTTTGTAATCCTAAACCAGGTATAAAACCCAGTATACCCTCTTAATTCAGGTAAGGCCAAGTTCGTTGAACTGAAAAGATAAGTAAAAAGAAGCATGTATGTATCGTTTGATATCTGAGAAATATTCGGGAACAGTTTCGGAACAAATTTGGACTTTCGGAAGACAGTTTGTTTACTACGTCTCGTTTACTCGAAGAGAAGAAAGATATGAGCGTCGCGCAGCCATTACTAACTCAGCTCGAGTATTTTCGTATGTTGGTCGGTATTTTCATATGTTCATGTATTGTACAAATTATGGTGACAAGAACTGAATTTTTGAGGTAACATATAAAATACAAAATATTTGATGTATTACTATGAGTATAAAGCTTTTATAAGGCATATGTCGAAGATTTGGCCACAAATTATTATGTTTTATTGTAAACCCGGTAGTCAAAGGGTAGTGCAGGTCCCAGGACGAAACGTGGATTGGTACCCACGATGGAGCATAAAACTTGGGAAGAGCCTGTTAAACCAACACCATGAACTCAACTACCAAATCCTATCTCCACCATGTGGAGCCCGCTGGGAGCTCTTTCTTAACGAAAAGCTGCTGACGGAGAAAGATGAAGGCGAGCCTCCTGCGCCAAAAAACGAGACAATTTGTACCAATCGTTCTTCCAGATTGGGGATTGGGTAGGACTGACAACCCTACACGGAAAACTGATGTTACGAAGCCACAACAGGAGTCTCGGACTGAACTGACAACACAATGAGAAACCCGACAACGGAATAATGATTTGCGCATTTTGCGCTTCCTGTGCAGAGATGAAGCTGCCAAGCAGGTAGCCGATACCCTGACCCAATATATGGCTGATATAACGGCGTCGCAGGAGATGTGATGGATAGGGACCGGTTTCCCGGAGAAGATCCACTACACCATATATTAAAATGGTCATTCAGTAAACCATGTGCTCGAAGTAGGTTTCTTACTCAGTCCAAAAATGAAATCTGCTGTTATCGGCTTTGAAAACTTAAGCGAAGAGTCAGGGATTTTGACAACCAAGTAGGAACGGAGCCCGTATTCAGACGATACGTTAGCTCCCATAACGTACATAAAAATACAAATGATAACGGACTGCGCATTATTAAATTAGAAGTGTTACACGAAATAGTTGTTGGAAGTACCTGGTTTGCGTGGAAAGCGGTCCCAAAACAAGCATGGGCCTCTCTAGACAGGACCACTTTCCATCAAATTCACAACGTGTTGATTGAACGCCGCCACCTCACAGCCTTTATGAATGTCAGAACATATAGGGGCCAACACAGACTCGGCTTACTCGTTGGCATGGTGCTCCGGACTCGAATAACAACACCACCCAGAATCCTCTCTTACGATTAGGTGAGAGTTAGCACTGAAGGCATCCATAGCACAGCTCTCCGCAACACCCCATAAGGGGGAAGTGGATGCTGCAATAACCGCAGTCAACACAGATGCTGGAGATGAAGCATCAATAAATCATTTTCACAATCACCTGAAGAAGGTTGTCATTGACACGGCCACAAAGTTACTGGCCCAAAGTCACAAGAGAAGTTGGAACGGCTGTTTCGTCGATAAATGTAAGCTAGGAATGGAACTAAAGAATTCCGCATACCGAGTAATGTTTCTCAAAGAACGCGGGCACCCGCGGAGACTCATCACGAACCTCATCGAGCGGGTGCAAAAGTATCTCGCCGAAATTGATAAGGTTGACTAGGCTGATTCTGACCAATGTGCGAAGCCAGATAAAAATAACATGATCACTCTCGAGACCAATCAACATCAAAAACGGTCTAGGACAAGGGTATGCCCTATCATGTGTCTTTTTTGATCATGCCCTGGAAAAGACATCAATGGTGTTGAGGTAAATGCGAGAGGCACGGTCCTCTTTAAGTCTACCCAACTACTGGCACATGCTGACGATAAAGACATCATGGAAAGAAAAACGCGGGATATACAAGCTACCTTCATCCAGATCGAGCAGGCAGCACGAGATTTTGAGCTGCACATCAACGAAAGCAAAACAAAAAATATGGTGGGAACGACAACACCAGAAACTAACCAATCAACAATCTAAAATCGCACTGATCAACCAGGAAGAATAAAAATACGAGACTACAATTTTGAGACCGTTGATAATTTCTCCTATCTAGGGTCGAAAATCACAACCGATAACAGCTATGACGATGAAATCCGTGCAAGTTGGCAGCCAACAGACCCTATTTCAGCTTACAAAAGCTGTTCTGCTCAAAACGCCTCACCATAGGGTCAAAGCTCTTCAAAGCTGTACTATTTTCTTTGGAGACCTGGGTTCTTAGCAAAAAAAATTGCGAACTCTTGCCCGCGTTCGAGAAAAGAATCCTCCGAAAATGTCTGACCTGTTACATGAGGATGGACGATTCCGTATCCTACATAAGGACGAAATCTATGAGCAATATCATGGCCGTCTGGTTGTGATTAAAATCCGGCTCAATATTTTGTGGTGGGTGGGTCATTTAACTCATATGAATGAGGGTAATCCAGCCCGGAAAGTCTATAAGAACAACATCTATGGCAGAAGAAGAAGATGTCACAGACCTTACCTGCAATGCTTTTAGGAATATCGCATTGGTGGACCTCGGCGCAAAACCAGGGTGTCTGGAGTTCCTTATTAAGGCAGGCCTAGACCGGATATCGGTTGTTGCACCGTTGCGTCGATACCATGGGAAAAATGTACGTCAGGGATGCTCAGCGGCGAAAGTACAGATGGCCACTAGCGTTTTTCCTCAATACGCTTGATATTTTATTTTATTTTTGTAACAAACCATCTAAGCACCAAGAAAGCTTAGATGGTTCGTTACGAAAATAAAATAAAAGTCATTTCTATAAGGTACACCTAACGAAGACAATATACGACAACTAGCAGAAGAATCACCAATGGTGACGTCTGAAGATCAAACTTTAAATTAACAGGTTATGCGAAATCAACCAATGAAGTTGGCGATCAAAAGTTAAAGAAGCAAACTAATTATAGTAGAGGTTACTGCTGCCAATCAACTGCGAGACAATACTGGCAGAAGGCTTGTAGTAGGATTATGTCCTATTTGTAGTAAGCAACGAAAAAAGACCAGAAAGTGCTGCGATAAGAGTAGAAATCCCGTTTGTGATAAACAGCCAACAAAAATAACTAAATGTTTAGAATGCAATCAACAAATTGAAATTAGGTTGGAAAAATATATTTAATGCAATATTATCATCATTTTTTTTTTGTATGACTGCCTTAACGTCGAAAATTCATAATTTTTTTGCAAGGATGATATTATAATAATATAGTTATTATTATAATCATCGTATTCTCATATGTATTTATAACCAATTAAAAATGACTATAACTTATTATAATTTATTTATCTAGCTTATTTCAACCAGCTGGCAAAACATCGATTGACACGACAAACTAAAATATATTTTTTCTAATTGAAATAATGAAACTTGTTGTTTCTTTTTCGTGCAAAAGTTTGCACTGATGAAGGGAACAAGTGGTTCCCGAAATATCGGTATTTGCAAGAATAAATACCCACACCAACGAAATAGAAACAACAAGTTTTATTATTTCAATTAATTAATCGTTGGAAACACCGCATAATTTCACTCTGATATTTTTTCTAATCAAAATTTAGTGTGATTCACCTTTTAGTCAATGGGGTAGATTGTGCTGAAACTTTGTTTTTGGCTACGAAAATTTAGGAATTTTAAAAGGGACTCCATGGAATCAAGCCATTAGTATTTCGATCAGCTTTGGGTCGCCTCCTAGCCATTTCGATGTTCAGACCACTTTTAGCTAGTGACATCTTGTCGCAGCGAATTACATAGCCACATTATCGAAGACACCTGCCCTGCAATAATGTCGAGATCAATGTAACGCAATAATAATTGGATATGTCTATATTTCGAATATTATCACGAAGTGCTTCGACACTGACCAATGCCTTTCCTTTGATTGCCTCTTCAGCGCTGACAGTCGCAATCGCTGCTCAGCTGGTGATGGCTGAAGTTGTAGGGCAGCAATCAATGACCGATGTTGAGGGATTGTCTCATAGGGAATAGCTTTGCTGACAGTGACGGTAAAAAAATGGCGACGTTTTACTTTTCTCACTATAGAATATAGGAAAATAAGACAACTGTTGGATAAAACATATATTCGCAAATACAAAGTCACGAGTGTTGTTTAAAAGCCATTACCCCAGTTGCCGCCTATCTTTTAGTCGACATAACATGAAGATCACCGGCAACGCCAATATAATCATCGGCGGTGAACCATCGAGTTCCTTACAGATCACGGATATGGATGCCCCTCTTTCGAAGGGCTCTTGCGAGTTTCTCCGTCTTACCAATGAGTACGGATTTAGCATGCAGATACGGATTTGTGTAGTTTAGACTAATTGCTAATCTCTGCTTAGTGTCAACAGTAACGGGGGCTGTATTGCTTTGTTTACTGATTTTAACGTCCTAGGTTTTTTCCTAGGCTTTCTGGCCGATATGGAAATCAACATTTTGTTGCATTTTAAGTTTATCCCAAAATTATCAACTTTTGCAATAATATAGAATATACCATAGAGCATGATACCACTGAGTTTGGTGAAAATTGCAGTATTACTAGTAGGTCAAAGCTGTCACTGTTGTGCAAATTTCTTACATTCTAAAACTTTTAATGTCAGTATCTACTAAAGTGAATGGTTTAACAAACTAAATGCATAAATATTACAAGCTAAGTATAAATGGGAGAAATGTGCACTTCAATATGCTGAGATGAGCAATTCACAAAACCTTAGCTTCGGGTTTCTCGGCTTGTTTCTTTTAAATAGTTTACAGAACTTAGTGATCACATTCTATAACTGTAAATCACACGATCAATCGGGACTTGTTGTAGTAAGAAATTTCAAAGATTCTTGTTTTGTGTGAAGACTCATCTATTTAATATCCCAAGCCGCTTCCTGACATCCTGGCTTACATCATCGCTCTACCTGAAATGGAATCTGCGATATTTGTTCCACCGTAGCTACCCCTCAATAGGTTATCCAGATTAGATCATCTCTACACATATCGACTAGGTTACTCATCTACCGCGGTTTTTTAAGCTGGATTTTATCGAATTTACAATACAGACAATGATCCGCTGAAGCAAAACAGTTTTTAAAGACTGAGTTAGAATATGCCGACTTCCGTGATATTTGGTCCTAAGTAGGAGTGATTTTGAACGAGTGCCATAACTACAGTCGCATATTTAATTTATCTTTGATGAATCAGCATATAATACAAAAAAAATTTGGTTGGTAATTTAATAAAGATAAATGAAGATTTTCACCATTATTTGATTATATGAGGAGAATTTCAGTACAAGGCTTATCATCAGAAATTGGCGTCTTGCCAATGAACTTAGTAAACAATGAATTGTTTTGATCCCATGTGCCAAGATCCAAATGATAGTGTTACATATAAATTAAATTTTTTTACTTATTTCTTTTAACGGGGGAAAATAACATATATTATAGTAAAACGTATACCATGAGTTCCAATTTAATAAAGACCATCCAGTTTTCAATGAAGAATTCACTGCAATTATCGGAGAAAACTTGACATCAAACTTAAAATACTGGAAACGTAGAAAATGCTAAATACTGCAAGTCTATCGGTAAAGAAAATTAACTGGCCAAAACAGGGACACAAGCTGTAAACTAGGTAATTTCGGGACCATGAAAAACATGCTTGGTCCGAGAATTTAGTGTAGCGAATTAAATGGCTTCATAGTAACACATATCCATCCCATTTGATAAAGTAAATTTTCAGAAGAAGTGAATATATTGTTTCATTAATATTCCAAACAATCTTTCTCATCCACGTTATTTCCTTCAGATTTTAAATAAATAAATTTAGCTCCCATACGCGCCTGATAGCTTCTGTATCATAAATTTGTCAGATTCATATAAATTAGTTCAAATACCTTACAAACGAAGAAAAGCAGAGGAACCGTAAAATACACAAGAATTCATAATTCCGAAAGTTTGGAAAATATTATGACTTTTGCAGTAGTCGTAACCAGAGTACTCTTTAAAATTTAGAATGGTGGGAACGGCATTATCTGGATGTGGATTGGGGTCCAAATAAAATTTGCAAAAATGGAATTTTATTTCTATAATACAATAATAAACTTCTGGAGTTATTGCTTATTTAAGATTGGAATAAAAGATCCAGAATAAAAACATGAATCATCATTTTCTCCATTCTTTCCTTCACATAAGATTTATTTTTTTTATTAGTCAATCATGAATGATGGGGAAAATAACTTTGTGAGAATTATTTCCAGTTGATGTATATGGACGGATATTAAATAAAATAAGTGTTGAAATATTCATCTTTTTGAAAAAAAACTTCCAAATTAAGAAAGATTGTCCCAAATCAAGTTGACTATGAATAACTGAGTTACGGAAATTATGCCCGTTATTAATAATAAATACAGAATCTTAAGCTATTCAATGCAATCCACAAAAGACTTTTATAGAGCCGTAAAACACTTAAAAAATCTGATGCAAAAATATTAGACTGGTGACATATTATTGCCATGGTTACAAAGAAGCTCCAAACTTGATCCTTCAGGTTGACGCGAACGAACTGAGGAGGCCCTATAGTGTGGAACCGCTTGACGGGGATTCACCCGAGCTCCACACCAAAGCAGCGCAACGCAACTCACCATGACTGAGCAACTCGAAACTCACCCGACTGAAGAGCTGGCCTAACTATTGGTGGCAGGATGGCAGCCACGGGACCGGCGTAGGAAACGGGCTAGTCATTCAGCAGTTGATCAGGAAAGTTCAATTATTAATTAAAAAATCGCTAATAAAAATAGTTATAATAATTTGTAATTATAATTTATGAAATCTATTAATAAATTGTTATAAGTATATATAATTGTAATTTATTAATAATATTATAAATTGGTGACCTCGATATGGAAAAGCGTTTCAGGAAATTGTAAAGTTATCTAGCAGTGGAAAATAACACTAGAGGATAACCAGCTGCCCGGTACAAGCATCGAAACTTGCGGAACCTGTGGCAGCAAAAGGAGAGACTGTTGAAGAAAAACCGGCAACTCCAGTGGAAAATTCCTCAAGACGTCGCAACAACAAACGAAGGAAGCCACTGCTCTGCAGAACCATCCAAAGACTCCTCTTCACCACCCTACGAACAAAAATACATTCCAGCCGATCCGGTACTACCCGCAAAGAGCAGGCAAGGCAAACGCCCGTGCCCACAACCGAACAGCAGAATAAGTCACTTGAAAAAGCTGAACCATCGAACCAAGAAAAACAGGACCATTTCGAAGAAGTTCCGCAAATTCAGCAACAGCCTCAATTTGATTTGAAGGTATTGTTAAAAGTGAAACACGTTAAGCCGCAGGACCCGGCGTAAAATTTTTTAAAAACAAAGTTGGGCAGGCTATGCATCTGGCGATCCGCTGAGTCTCCTGGTTCCTAATCCGATATTGACATTGGGAGCTACAGGTTCCGCTTCGGTGGTAAGTTCCACTTCGGTGCTGTTGAATTTTCCGCTCATTGTGGAGCTCGGGGATTCTTCGTTTTCTCCTCGTGAATTCAGCTTAACTTCGCAATGTCGTTTGACAACAGCAAAGCTGAATCACTTGCTGACGGAACTAACCTTAGGCAACCGCTCTCCGTGCCAACTGCTACATGAAATGAAACAGTTGGCCGTGATCAAGCTTCTGAAGTCGCTATGGTTACAGTGACTTCCGGAAAGTATCCAAGCCAACTTGGTCTGTGTGGACTCCGGGTCTTTGAAAGTATTAGCAAACACCGCTGACAATATCCATGACGTGCATGCACGCCCCTTGGTCAGTGAAGTGCCGTGGGACCGAGCTTCAGCGGACGGTGGTCGCCCTCGCAGCTTCCGCCTCTAAACTGGCGGCAACAGTGGGAGGCTTGCAATTTAGTGATACCGCATCTTCGCCGTCAAGGCAAAGATGGGTATCATCCCGCGCACGGCGTCGAAAAATTAAACTTGTTGGAAGCCCCGGCGCGTCTACCCAGAACGCAGCTCCACGCCACCTAACCATCTATGATTCTTTGAGCAAGCGCTATTACCTAATCGACACGAGCGTAGATGTCTTAATCCTCCTAGTATCACGGAATCACAAACTTATCAAGTCAACTATACAAAATTACGGATACAGGCAAGTGGACGTGAGTCTACGACTTCGACGAACGTTTCCATGGCATTACGTTATAGCAGACATCAGCAGTCCCATATTAGGCGCAGACCTTCTAGACCACTATAGATGGATCTGCAGAATAGGTCTCTTATAGACCTCGAAACCTTGCTCAGGTCATGAGAAAAACTTCCCACCTGATCAATTGTTAGTCATTCTATGATTTTTGGAGAAGTAGCCGACCCTCGCATTCACGCTCCTACAAAAATGCAGCACCATAACTTCCTAAAGTGGACTCTTGCAGCCAGCTAAGCACATCCGCGCTACTGGCTCTTCTATCCTTTGAAGGTGTGTACATTACTACCCCAGAAGCTCACAGTTGCTAAGAAAGAATTTGAAATACTTTTAAAGCAGGGTACTTGTAAACCATCAAATAGCTGCTGGTCTTCTCCACTATACATGGTCGCAAAGCCGAACAGCAAATGGGGATCATGTGGTAACCGTGGACGTATGAATGCTCAGGCCATTACAGACCGCTACCCCATATCACTGATTCACAACTTTGCGCACAACGTCGCCAACCGCCCTGTTTTCATTACCTTGGAGTTAGCCAAGATATACCATTAAATCCCTATAGCTCCAGAAGGCATTCCAAAAACGGCAATATGCACATCCTTCGGAATCTTCGAATTCAAACGAATGCCTTTCGGTCTGTGCAATGAGGCGCAAACTTTTCATAGGTTCATTCACGCTGTCCGGCGAAACCTTACCTTTTGTTTCGTGTACTTGGGCGATGTATTGGTCGTCTCTCGGTGTGGAACATATCGAATGCTTTTTTTAAGGATCAAGGATCTGAGAAGATTTTTGGGCATGTTAAACTTCTATCGTCGTTTCTTCCCAAAAACAGCACAAAAGCAAACGATCTTCAACGCCAACTTGTCTGGACCCAAGACCAAAGACTTACGCGTGATTGCGTAGTCTACGAAGGCCGTCCATTCATTTGAGCTAACCAAACGACAGCTGGCGGACGTGACCCTCCTGGTATTCCCTCAACCAGAGACACCCCTAGCCTCGGGCATCGCAGTAGGTGCTGCCCGTTACGAAAAGGTGAATCAAACCTGGCAGCGCCTGAGCTTCTTTTCCAAACAATTGAATAGAGATCAACGGAACTACAGTACCTTTGATCGCGAGCTTTTAGCCGCGTACATGGCAATCAAATACTTCCGATACTCCCTTGAAGGCAGCACAATGTTCGCGGAGCGTAAGCCTCTTACCTTCGGTTTTAAGCAGAAGCCCGACACATGCCATTTGTCGTATATCGAGGACCTCTGCAAATTCCAGGAGCAAAGCCAGCAAAACGCGACAAAAAGCGAAGAGTACAGAGCACGGATGAAAGAATGACCGATTCTGATACTACAAAACACCTTAAATCGTTCCATATAGGACACCTAAACATGACTGAAGAAAGCCCTCAAAACTACAGGTGAATTTGTTATCGGATATCGATTCTGGCGCAAAAGAAATAATAGATTCAATAGGGGATGCGAAGGAGTACTCAAGAAGAAACACAAAGGCAGTAGACCGAACGATACATAAACACAAAGAAAGGGAATTACCATTACTTCAGATGAGTTGTGAGTAAGGTAATAAAGCATGAAAAGGGCATATTTTGATGACAAACTCAGGAAAATTGATAACAATTTGGCGAATAGTAACGTCAGATAAGTCTGCAAAAAAAAAGCCTAAGATGGGACTACAAATTTAAAACAGCACTACTAGAAACGAAAGAGATGCCACAATCTTTGGCGATTAGACAAAAATACGCAAACAATGGGTATCATATTTTAAAGAGCTACATACTTAACCTTTTACCAGCAAATCAACACTCGAAGCTGCAAGACTAGTTGGCGAATATCATATTGATCCCCCTGCACTGAAAACATGGAATCAGCAACTAAGAGTCAAAAAAGCGATAATGGGCCGGGTATTGACGACGTCCCAGCAGAGCTTATTAAATAAGGCGGTCAATCGACCAAATACAATCTACATAATTGCCTGTTCCGAAGGAATTCTATAACTTCTATAAATTTGGCTAAGCCCGCAATTATTTTGCTCCATTTTGCAGTATTGAAGGCACGTTGAGAGTAACTATCGTGCAAGATTTATTGGCCTTTACTGCTTCCTCAGCAATTTTCGTCATCGAGGCCCCCCTCCTTTTTTGTGATCGATACAAGTCTATTGTAGATGACTCGTTCGAAAAAATTTTCCAACGGCATCTGATAAGCATATAGACCTATAAGACGAAGGATCACCTAAAGGTTAATTTCGCTTCATGATTAGGACAAGCTTCTATTTCCTGTACTTTTCCGGGAACCCCCTTCTTTGTGGCATGGCGTAAATGTCTCAGCGAACCACCTTGGAACATTTTAACGGCCACTAACTAGCAGAGCTTTATTTGGAAGCCTGGGACTTTATTTCCCACGATGTTCATTGCGGCTTCCAGGACTTCTTTAGCGGTTTCCTCGGGAGTTTTGTCAGAATCTATCTAGGCAGTGGACCGGTTCGATTCATTTGAGACTTTTGGAAAGAGGGTACTAATGATATCCCACAGCAAGTCAGGGTTGGTGGTCGGTGGCGAGCGTTTCCCCTTGGTTGATAAGATGACTGTCTTGTAGGCACCTCCCCATGGGTCTGTCTGTCTATCAGTCTTTTTCATTGAGGAGGAGAAGGAAACGCTATTCTGGACACACCAGTGTGTGGGATTTTTACCCACTAAAACCATTTCCGACTCCCTCTTTGCCCCCATCAAGTATTACATCACGGGGCGGAGTCAGCTCACTCTAGCTTGCTCACCTTTCCTCTATACGTGGCATACGTGACCGCGGCTTTCTCCTCTCCTCTGTTTGTCTGCCCCACATACTTTTCTCGGAAACGGTTATAGCGATTGATACCAAATTTAGTGGGAAGGTGGGAACTATGAAGGCTCATGCATACAGTGAGTTACATCATTCTACATTGAACCCAAGAGGTGAGGATTCATACATGCAAAGAAGTGTGTAAAATGTTTTTTGACCAAATATAGTCATGTGGGGTATCAAATGAAAGGCCCCGGTTAGTACTTTCCGTAGTCGGTCTTAGTTCTGACATTTGTTGGAAAGATGGGGGGTGCGAGGGTCGAAAGTGATCATTTCTTTTTCGGACTGATTCTCAGAAACTAACTGCCGCCCTCCATGCCGATATCTATTTAAATAAAGTTAATAATCGTATATTACTACCATTTTAAGTAATTGACTGCAAAACCGCCCGTAAATTCATCCCGTTGATGTAGGCTGTAACATAGACCATGTTCCTCCCGAGTTTGGTGGAAATCGCACAAAGTTATAATAGCTCAAGTTTGTTGCTTCTGGGCAAATTCTAAACTTTGAGTAACAGTATCGCGCGAAAGTGAATATTCTCACACAGTACATGCATATATTACGTGCTAGACACTAATGAACACTCGATTTTTTTGATAAAAGGAATACACAAAACCTTTCATACCTAAAACGTCCGGCTTTCGGTTCCCAGACTTTTTTACATCTACCTGGGTTTATAGTAGTCCTAGGAAGCGTAAAGTCAGTAATTATAGCTTAACTGGCAGAATGTGTTTGCTTGAATTCTTCCGCAAGGCAAACCGAACGTGACGGTCCCCGCGTGCTTGTTGCGATTGCGATTCATCTTGCATCTACTCTCTCTGATAAATGCATAGACTACTGAAAGCTTTAGTTGATTTTTTTTTAAATTGGGGAGCGACAAATTTGTACGAAGAGCAATTTAAATTTCAGATTGTGGAAATTCTCAGGTATTGGTAGTAGCTATCTCTTAATGTCACATAAATCTGACTTTCGAAAAGCGCCTTGAAAGCAACCACTACTAAATGGCTAAAGTGTTAACCCATTCCCCCAACCTTCAACAAGTCTCATTTCAAAATAACACGACGATTTTGAAGGAAAAGGCATGTTTTGAACCGGAATGTGCAAGGAGGACAGGACGCGATCAGGCGCTGCCTCATTTCTGCCCTGGGAGCAGTGTGACTGAAAATTTCTAGCAGCAGGACATAGGTGTGAATCACATTTAAGTAAAAACCACCTCATGTTCAGATCTAAACTAAGCCGAAGTAAACTTTTTTGGTTGAGGTCTGAGGGAATCCGAAATCCATATTCACCTGATGATGGGCCATACCAGTTTGGAAAACAATTACCTTTTCTATTTTGTTTGTCATATAATTGACCGACACCGGACACCACTTATTAGGGTTTTTTTGGGATACCTAAAAAAGAGCGCCCATCTTGGGCACGGGGTCTTTATAAAGAACTTTTAAAATTTCATACCATCGTCAGTTTGCCCAAGAGTTAAAACTCCGTGTAAATGACAAACACGTTGATGAAAAAAAACCGGGGGTCTCTTTCGGATGACGAAAATTAACTCTGTGCCATTCCGAACCCCCTCTTCGTAGGCCTGCTTAATTATATTCAAGGTTTCGTTGGCTGTTCACACAGGAAACAGTGTGCTGACTTTGCACATTTTCACTGGTTACTGCGCAGGTCATATTCTCTTCGTGAAAATGCTACCACCCCTTCCCGCCATCCGACGCTTTCTCTTGCCCACAGGAAATTAGTCCTACTACTAATTGATCTCGCCCTGTACCCAAAGTACTATGTGGCATTTGAAAAAATGTCAACAATAATAATAGATCGTCATGCGTTTACTGATGTGACGGAGATCACAGTAAGGAACATTAAATTTTTCATATTCTGGTAAATTGATTTTAAAAACTCAATTATTTTCAGCATCCCAGCAATATATTCAACATTCTAAAAAATATTTCTGGTGTAAAACAACTTCTCATCGAAATTTAATAACAGGAATAAATCAAATAAATTAAATTAAATTAAAAGAGAGTTCCAATTTGATTTACTTTCGTCTGTAATTTTATTATTACTATTCGGAATTACATTAAGTAGCGCCCTATTCCTCTTGAGTGAAATACAGTTTGTATAATATAATTCGTGAATCCCTTTCTGTTTGGACACTAAATTACCATTGAAATACTGATCCAATATCCGAAATAAAGAAGCTATACCCCAAATGTGCCCGCTTGTTCGCCATACAGGGTTCAAAGAGCAACCACTTTACCAGATATAGTGCACGAAATTTAAAAGTAAAAAGTGCGGGTCCATTCTGTTCTATTAATGGTCATTTGTAGACCACATGAAAATGATGATATAGAATTGACACTTGACACGATTTAGTAGTAGCCAGCAGTAACCAGACTTGATACGGGACGAGATCCATTACTTCACTACATCATCAAGATATGCTCGTATGTACGCACTATGCACCTAGAATCAAAACTACCAGGAGGAAAACAGTTTGTACTTCTCTTCTAACGTGGTATGATTTTTGGTCACTTGATTGGATATACTCAGTTTATTGGAACCTCCTATTTATTTTCCTCTGTTTACAAGATTCAAGCCCAATGTAAATTTTTATTTGGAGAAATTAGGATCCAGTACAATAGGCTTTGCCATCGCAACTATCGGCATCTAGCATATTTCCCATTAGTATCTCAGATGCTTGTATCTTTTCATTCTTTTTTTGTGTTTAGAAATTATTCCTCCTTTGATGTATTGAAAATGAATGATTAAGCTAGAAATGCATTTCATCACCACCAGACATCCTCGCCGACGCAGTGAGATTCTACATATTGAAGAAGTTCCACGAGAGACGGACGACCTTTACGGTGACTTTCCATATCTTTCTGCCCCCCTAATTTGGTTAATTGGAAAACGGGTCAATAAATAGCATCCCATAAGATGTTCGTATTTCCTATTTAGATACACAAGAATACTAACAATGAGTTTGAACATTCGACTTGTTGACGAGGTTTTAAATTGATGAATGAATAAGCTAAGGTTAAATATTGTGACTCTTAACACTTACGAGGTCGTCAAATTTAATTAAATTTGAATTTAAGTAGCCACGTAGCAATGTGGTGGTTTTTACGGAGTGTGATGGTGTAGTCATGAGAATTGAATTTAGTGCGCACGACTACTTGTAAGATTTTTAAATTGGTGGGTATTACTGTGCAATAAAACAGTTCATACTCAAGCTAGATAAAACCGATAGAAATCGTTTCGTTGAGCTGGTGAAAAAGATTTTCATTTCGGAGTACACTATCTCATAGTTAAGATAATTTGAATCATAATTACTAGACACTCAGGTTGATGCTAAAGAAAAACCATATTTTATTAGTATATTTTAATAGACTCTTGGGGTAGACTTATACAGGGGTGGCACGCTGATTCGCACACTCCCGAACGTCCGACTAAAGACGTACAGAACATATTAAATATAGGAAATATCATTTAATTTGGTTGAAAATTTGCACACTTGTTTTTTAATATTTAGATTTCGTTTTGCAGAATGAAAATATTTTTTATATAAATAAAGGCAAAAAATCATTGAAGTATATGAAAATGTAAGTTATATACTTACTTAATATTTGGTTTGATATCCTTTTTGTAAAATTACAGCTGAACATCCGCGTTGCATAGAGGCGACAAGTTTCGGGATTTGCTTCCACCACTCCTACTCGATGGCGGCCCACAATTGTTGCATGGTTTTTGGATTCAGCGCCATAACTCGCCGCATAAATTATTGCCTATGAATTTTCAATTGGATTTAAATCTGGGCTTTGTGCAGACCAGTCCATGGTTGATATAGCCTGGTCCTCGAACTATTGCTGCACAAACCGCGACTTACGACGTTGTCTTGATGAAAAGTTGCCTTTGAAGAAACTGACAACGGCAAGTTTTCCGGGTATGGTAAAAGGTGCACAGCAAATTCCGGTAGGGTAAAGCGTCAAGTTTGCCCTTGATTTGATTTATATAGGCGCGAGTTCATGTTTGGTGAAACAATCCCATACCATAATACTACTGGCACAAAATTTCTCCGACTTTCTGGTGTACTTAGGTTTCAACTCGGATGTCGCACATAAGCTCTACCATCAGGTCCGCATAGATTGAACTTTGATTCTTCAAAATAATTCGAAATAAAAATAAAAATCACACACACATGCCTTCGGGTCCATTAGAAATGCCGTCAATGCTGTTCAGCTACCACATATTTCGAGGAAAACAATCACTAAATGCTTCTAATTCACCTAACTGTCCCTCGTTACTTGATTTGGTTAATTGTGAACTACTGGTGTGAAGTGAAAAGGCATTGGACATTGGAGACATTAAAAATAAACTATCTATGGTATCAAAGTACATAAATACATAGCTGCCATTTACTCGTTTTGATAGAGCCCGTCAACCACATCTACGCACAATCGCAAGTGATTCCTTGAAATGCGTATCAGTCCCGCCACGACTTATCGAGACACCGGCACTCCTTCTCCACTGCTCGGCGCTAAGTGCCCTTGGGGTAACCCACTCGTCGGCCATCTTGGGAGAGCGGATTCCACTGTCTGGCTTGATGTGTGATCAACTCTTCTGGTTTCCTATCACATCGCGTACTGACGCCAGGGCTGTGAGTCGACCAAGTTCTTAATTTATAATGGTGTCAGGCCAGTGTTCTCCGTTAATATGACTCAGACAGGTGTTGACGAAGGTAAGGAGCCTTTAAGTAAGTATGGAGGGCACCTTCAAGATGCTACTCCCTTATAGCAACACATAAAGGACACTAGCAGATAGCTGTATTTCCCGATTTTAAACAAGGCAGCGAAAGCGAATCTAGCATTCGTAATGCATCGGGTAACATTCACGTCCACAGCGACATTCGGCTGAACGCAAACTACTTAGATATATAAATTGATCAACGCTTTCGATGTTCAGCCCATCAGTGCCGATAGGAAGAGTACGATGACGCGTCAGACTGAGAAACTGCTTTTGTTTATGTTTATTTTCAGTCAAACTCTAGCTCTAGGTCCATGACTCGGTGAGAGCAAATAAATATCATCAGCGTAGTAGAACTATTTGAGAAAAAATATCATCGTCTTCACGTCCTCCAGACAAAGCAGCATGAAGAGCGCCACCGATAACAAGAAGAAATAATATAAGTAACAGTGTGCAACTCTGGCAGACTCCGCATTACACCCCAAAATCCTCTGAGAGTTTACATCGGTGCAACACCGCACATTTCCGGATATTATATGTCGCTCTGATAATGGCTATTGATTGCTCTGGAATTCCACATTGCTTAGAACCAGATACACTCTCTCGAAAGCTTTCTTAAAATCGATGAAGCGAAACGAAGATCTAAATTCAGGAGGATCCGGAGCGGAAACTAGCCTTCTTTCTGGCGCTCAAGTTTTGTGATGTTTGCACCACCAGAGAAACTAGCACTTTTGATAGCGATCCAACGCTCATCGATATTCTTAGTTCTACAACCCTGCTAAAAGCAGTGGACACGACAGCCAAGAGAGGTCGATGCCAGTGCCTGTCTTATTACCCACATCCAGGAGATAACTATTAAATCTACTGTTAATAGCAAATTGGTCGATCTGATTGCTTGTATTGTGTCGATCGGTTGAAACCCAACTATTCTTAGAGCAAGCTCTGTGCTCGAACAATGTACCCTCTATGATGAGGTGGTGCAAGCTGCAGGAATCCACAAATCTCTCACCATTATCGTTACACACAATCAAGTCACGGTCAAGTTAACCAAAGTCGAAAAAAGCGATTCCAGGTAACCGCTCGACATAAAAGCTTGCATTGTATCTGCAGATGTCAGCCAAAAGGCAAATGGTAACTCATGCCATAGCAAAGACATGACCTATAAAACCATCAGAATTCAACAATGACCGTTGATTGGGTATAAAGCAGCCACTGAAACAACGGGAGAATTACACCGAGGTAGAGAAAGACAGCTAAGAACGGAGATAAGATGAAGAGGGGGTCGTCAGGACTGCCAAGGAAACATGGAATCAAGCCATCAGTACGATCGACGTATATGTTTTGGTAACATTCCCAAGCTAGCAGTGTAGCATGTACGTAAGAAGAGGCGAAGTTTCTTGATGATAAAATGAATGAAGTATAGGGTGTCCCAATGGGCGTGTTTTGAATGGATGCACTAAGGATCCTCTGAAACCAATGTTGCCTCCTATATTTTCTAATGCAGAGCAACCATCATAGCCAACGAATGCCATCTGACGGTTATGGAAGCGGAGATATTATGGTGAATCACCAGTGCAATCTGCTTTGATTACATTCTAGATAACAATATTTGTGCAGTCATCATTGGGAAGCTGTGTTTTCGATGTATGGCTTAGTCATCCGCGCTGATGGCAATTTGCAACTAAAACAATAGAAAATAACCCAGCCAGACTAGCTCTTGACTCCGCCAGGAGAAAGCTCACGGCTGAGCAAAATGGTGAACATGATTTATCCCATGGGTCTTTTGTTATGGTAGCTTCCACAAGCATCCAGCCTTTATTTTTTAATGGATTACTTCTGCATTTTCTCATACTAGTCTCTAACTTTGCTAATTTCCTATAACCATCGCATTTCTTACACGGTCTTTGTGTTGTTCCAGTGGATTCACTATCATTCTTTTTCCCGTTTCTTATTATTATTATTTCCCCTATGTCTCATGATATAATCTACCGCCTTTTTTGGTGGAAGCAGTGATTTCGAAGTTCACCATCATTTTCCACTTCCATGGTAAACAGTACGTTTCAAACCATTAGTTTCGATTTTTTCCAATATTGTGTTTATTCTTTCTAAAAAAATAACCTGATCATAGGGTAGTATAGATTCCAGGGCGAAACCTGTAAAAGTGAGCAACAGCTCCGCTACCAAGCCCTTTTACTACCTCCGCGTGATGATCGTGGGAATTTCTTGTTTATAAAAAGTTGAAGACGAAGAATAATGAAAGACCAACTGGTCCTCCAAGTTAGGGGTTGGGTAAGGATGACAAAACTACAAAGAAGTTCGAAGTTACGAAGCAACAAAATGAGCCTCGGACGTTCATGCCCCTGCAGAGGAGGCCCAGAGTCGAAGATGTATACCTTCTACGAGGCAGTCGGGCGAACCCTCGAAGCCTATCCCAGATATGATATCGAAGTCAAAGTTGGAGATCTTTATAGCCAAAAGAAGAAGGGCCAACATAGACTCGGATCACTATCTCGTTAGCAGTTAACTGGAGATGAAGCATCCACCGGTGATCTTCATCCCCCTGACACTTATCGCAAACTTCTTCGAGTGACAAAGCGACTTCACTGACAGAAAAAGGAACCCTGGGAGAACCAATGAGTGCATGAACTCGAAAAGTGCGAGAAGCAGCCGCACCAAGCGCGGAACTTTTACCAATAAGTCATCAGGGTTAAGCCTTACGCACCTCAATCACCTAGCCTGCCGAGATAAAGAGGAAAATTTTGATGGACTCTTCATCAACCAAAATATCGGCGAGTTGGAGATCCTGACCACTGAAGCAATCAAGTGCAATTAATCGGCTTAAAAACCATAAGTCGTCAGGAGCCGATGAAGTTAGAGCCGAAATTGTTAAATAAGTAGGCGACCCAACGCCGCCTATCACGCAGTCTTTTTAACTTGGCCCTGGAAAAAGTGATCCGCAATGCTGATAGCCTACGCTGATGATATTGACATTGTATGAAGAACAAACAGAGTTGTACAGTCTACCTTCATCCAGACCGAGCGGCCACCACAAAATCTTGGGTTGGACATTAATGAGGGCAAGACAAAGTATATGGTGGCAACGTCAGCACCGAAAACCAGAGACTACAATTTTGAGACAGTTGATTATTTATCCAATCTAGTTTCGAAAATCACAACCGATAACAGCTATGACGATGAAATCTGCGTACCGTTGTTGGCAGCCAACAGAGCCTATTTCAGCTTACAAACATTTCTAAAATGTTAGATATTGCCTTCTGTTTATAGTTAAGTCTAAAATTGACAGACCAGTAGCTTACTCTAAACTACAATTTTATTTTATTATGTATATATATATATATCGGGAGCAACTTACTCCCTTCATCAGTACAAAGCTACTTGCTTGCTACTAGCTTTGTACTGATGAATGGAGTAAGTTGCTCCCGAAATACATATATATATAATAAAATAAAATTGTAGTTTCGAGTATGCTACTGGTCTATCAATTTTACAAACATTGTTCCGGTCGAAACGACTTACCATAGGGTCAAAGCGTTCACTGTACAAGGCAATGATCTTGCGAAGTCTCATGTATTCCCCCGAGACTAGCGACTTTACAAGAAAATTGCAAACTCTTGGCCACGTTCGAGAGAAGGATCCTCCGAAGAAATTTTGGTTTTCTACATACCGTAGCCAACATAACGACGAAATCTACGAGCGATACCACGATCGTTTGCTTGTGGTTCCCCACATCCGGCTTAAAAGGTTGGGGTGGGCGGGTCACTTAATCCGTATGAATGAGGATGATCAAACCTGGAAAGTCTGTAAGGGCAATATCTATGGTAGAAAAAGAAGATTTAGCAGACTCTGCCTGAAATGGAGCGATCGCTTAGGCCAGAACGCCAGACAACTTTTTTGGATATCGAACTGGTGGACCTCGGTACAAAACCGGTACATCTGGAATTCCTTGCTAAGGCAGGCCTAGACCGGATACCGGTTGTTGCGCCGTTAATGATAATGATGATGAAAAATTAATCTGAGGTGGCAGCTTATGGTTAAGGAGCTCTTCACCGAACAATTAACGATTTTTTCCTTATATGTTAACGCCTCTGGTGTTTGGTCTATGGATTCTAAAGTGGCATCGTCACATATGAACTTTTGACATTGACATTTGACCAAAAGGAGTATAACGATTTCAAGAAAAGATTCTTGTGCTTGTGATTCTTATGCTGCCAGTTTTCAAGGCAGGATAAATAAATATTGTTGCAAATTGTTTAAAAAACTAGTTGATTTTTCCTTGGGAATCTTAATGCGAATATCTAAAAAGTTGCAAATATTTCTACACTGTCTATTACCCCATGTCATAAAGCAGCTTTATCTTAGTCTTAATTTAAGCTCAGAGGCAATATAATTGGATTCTAGGGGATACCTAATTTAAATCTTCTGTGAAGAGTGGTATACTGATACTGAAATTGAAGCGACAATTCATGCTTCCAAGTAATTTATAAGATGATATAAAGTGAAATCCCAATTTTCCCGGAGCCTAGAAATGTATCTTAGATGTTTACTTTGAATTCGAAAGTTGGTTAGGTAATATTGGAACCCTTGGACCTCGATTTAGCATCAAATCGAGTTTAACGCATTTTTCAGTTCGTTTGGTTAAATGGATAGTTACACTGTTTTCGGAAAAAAAAACCAACCCCATAATCATTAATTGAAATGACTAAGCCTCTTTTATTGTCTATTAATCAAATCGGATTATATTTTCGTGTTCACACTCAAAGTCCCAGCATCTCACCCGTTAAACAGAACATGCCAGCATGGTCGGATAATTCTCAACGTGTATGTATGAAATCGCCTCACGAATATTGATCCTCGAAATTAAGTTGTCACAAAACATTTTCAGAATACGATATCCTCTTGAGAACAAATAATAATCGTCATCAGTATTTTCAGCTTCTGTGTCGGCGGTTCCTTTGGCACAGTGCCGATTTCTTAAGATCCTTTGTCCAAAATTCAAGTCATTTGCCAAAAACCGATCTGTTTCTTTTTCGTAGCCATTTCTTCTGATTCGATCATTGCCGCAATGGGACAAACTCTTGAAAGTGGCCAACAAACAATACAAAACCGATCATGTCATAAAAGGGAGCCGATAGTAGGAAAAGGGATAATAAGTCGGAAAGAAAATGTAGCTCACTTCGGAAAATGTTGTGGAAATTTTGTTTAAGATCTCGGGCGTATTTTAAATAGGTCATATACCTCGATATCAGGTACATTCAGAATTAAGCTTTCAGGAACATCTTCAAAAACTGCCGTTATACATATTAATAGTACATACGTAACTCTCTTCGATATGAGGATCAAATTAACATTTTGTCCATATTCTTGGATTAATGAAAAATTCTAGAGTGAACGAACTTGGTTTCCTATTTTGTTAGAAAAGGAAATACAGCACTATCCGCGAACCAGTCAAGAATTTGCCCACAGACCAATGATAAATAATTAAAGCCGTAAATAGGTTAATTGTGGATAATTTAAAAAAAATGTAAAGATTTAAACTTGAATTTACAAGACTTCTTGGACTTCCCGACCAACATTCCCTTTACGTACTTTCTCCGCAAAGTATTTCTTCACAAAAAAGAGATATTCCCAAAAAAATATTAACAACAATACCAAAAAAACATCCTGAAGCCAAAAAGTCATGCAACAACATCATTAGTCGAAGATTTTGACTCTTGAGCACGATCGCTATGTAGATGTCCTGGCATTGAATTTTTGTGGAGGCGTTAATCGGCACTGTTTGATCGTTTCGTCCTTTTTGTTGGCTTAACATTAGCACATTGCCGTCGGCATCCTTTTTTCTTGTGGTCACGCGGTGCGGTGTCTTTTTTGGGTGCAAGCAAGTCACCTCCCTAATAACTTATAAGTCACATAGAGCTATACAATTAGTTAAAGTCTTATTTATGTGTGACAGCTAACAACATCGTTCGGAGAATATTGGTTGGGACACGTTTGATTATTCCTTTGGGAGATGAATTTGGAAATATTAGTTTTGTCTTGTAAGATATTATAGGTTGGCTAAAGATGACTTTTGGCGCTTTTTTGCTTCAACAGTCATTTCATATTTGAAACTCTTAATAATCTTAAGGAAAGTACCTGGAACATATATTCAAAAGCTGATCAGCCATATGAGAAGGGTAAACTTTTTTTGGTTTTTTAAGAAGTAAATCTTCAAAAGACGAACCTCAGGGTTCACGATCACTGAGAGTGTAAGATTTTTACCAACTAAAACCACCTCACACCAGACACTAGATTTCTCCATCCAGCAGCTTTCTTTGTATATTCAGGTTTCATTTTTATTGGGAGAAGACCCTGTGGTTCACCATAGCACATTGGCTGGTTTCGCTGAGGAATTGGCTGTTCCTGAGTAGCTTATATCGTTACGCATCCTTTATGTTAGTAAGTCGTTTGGCTTTACTCTTTTCAGTCGTCTCATTATATCAGTTGTATCAGTTATTCTCATGTGATCGTAGTTGGTCTTTGATGACTTCACTGACCAGCTGTACTTTCAGGTCCTAATGCAGATCCTTATTACGAATGAACCAGGGAGCTTCTACTATGCTTCTAAGCATTCTATTTTGGAACGTTTGTATGAGCTTCAGGTTTGATTCTTAGGCGCAGCCTAGAGCTGGATGCCATAAGTTCATATGGGCCTTAGGATCTGCTTATAAATTAGGAGCTTGTTGTCGATGGTCAGTTGGTAATTCCTCCTCATTAGTCAGTATATTGGTCTGTGGCTGGCATTTCGCTCGTCTTTCCTTCTTTGGACGTGTCTTTTGCAGCTGAGCTTAGCATCGAGTGTCATACCTTAATGTTTGACCACACTCGCCTGTGGTGTGATTTTAGCTGGATTCTCCTTTTTGTTTATGAAGTTAATGTACGTTGATCTGCTTCCGTTCAATTTTATTTCCCATGTTTGTAACTCCATTTTCTTTCGTAGTTTTACCCGTGGTAATGATGACAGTGCCCTCCACAAATATCACTATTTTAGCGGCTTCACAACAAGGTATATCAATGGTATACACAAGAAACAGTGCTGGGGCCAAGACACTGTCCTGCGGTGCACGAGTTGTAATCTTTTTCAGTTCATAGGTTCCTTTGTATTTTACTTTGAATAAGCGGAAACCGGATTGGTGGGGTGGCATTAGATTTCGATCCACAATGACTTGCTTCAGTCTCTTAAGTTGAAGCCTTTCAAATAGCTCGGATTTAGTAGGAAGTAGCGATATTGGTCGATAGGATTCGACTCTACTTGGCTACTTCCCTGTTTCAGGGACCATTATAACTTCGGCCGCTTTCCATTGTCGAGGGCCGTATTTTAATCTAAAAGCTGCATGTGATGTAATAATGTAAAATTTTTGCTAGACCCTTTTCCGGCAATTCTTTTTATATTCTTCCGGTAATAAGTTGATAGCCAGCTCTACTCAACTCATTTAGTTTGACACGGCGTAATGGGTAACGGTCCACTTTTCTGACTAGCGTTAAGCATATAGTCGTTTGTATATCTAGAGGCTGCAAGGTAGTTAGATGCTTCGCGAACAGATCTGCCTTATCCTGTGAAGAACGAACACATTTCTCCTTTTACTGTTTAATAGGTGGAATTTTTTGTCTAGGTCTCTTCAGATCTTTCGTGGCCTTCCACGGAGAATAGTCTGTGTCTTTCTGTGCTGCAAGATTTGAAATATATCAGCTGAAGGACTCGTTTCTATATTCGTTACTTAAGGCCTTTAGCTTGTTTGTCAGAAAATTTAGTGTTTTTTCCTATCTTGGAGCCCTCCCGCTATGCAATCAATATAATCAAAGTCAAAGCGAATGACCAAAGTAATAATAAATTTCTCTTGCCTGTACTTTTCCTGCTTTCATGGAGTAATGGAGCTCAGGCGCATAGCATTCTTTCCGAATTGTGGCGACCGCCTAAGCTGTAAGTTTCCATTTCTTCTTCATTCTTTGTCCCGTTCAGAATCGAGGTCGTCCAGTCTTAATCGGTCTCTCCTGTATCAAACTCATCGTTGTTCCGGTCAGCCTTTGGGTCGTCTTCCATCAGCATCGATATTCCGACCAATCTTAATAAGTAAGCGCAACACTCAGTCGAAAACGCCTCTCCTGCAAATTTTCCAGGATCGGTGCAACCTCATATCGATTGCGGATGCTTTCATTTTGGATGTGATCATAGCGTGTTACACCACTGGTTCAACACAAGGTCTTTATTAACGCTAGGCGCCGATCATTACCTTTTCTAGTCTTTCAACACTCAGAACCATAGAGAGAGACAGCGCAGACAAAACTGTGATAAATTTTGTATTTAAGACGATCGTTGATACGACAATGACAAAGAACGCCACTTCATACAAGTGCGTTCAAATCCGTGAAACAATTTCGTTGCGCAGTTCACTATTGGCTGATGACATTGGTCCAAGATATTTAAACAGCTCAGTTCTTGGAAAATCATAATTAGGTAGATTTTATTTTGAGCCCTTAAATACGCTCCACAAAAGAAATAAAAGTGTTATTGTTTCCACTTAGCTTTCATTTAATTTATACTGAGTTCTTCATTTGTGTTGCCCAGTTCTGACCAACAACCAAAAATAAAGACAGGTTTGGTGTCTACAAAGGAAATGAAAGTCACGTCTAATAGGAGGAATAAGGGGCCAATTAAAATTTATGTAAGGGACCTTTTTAAGTGAACTGGATGATAATTGAGTCAAAAGTCAGACAATAAAGTTGCAAAAGGAGACGAATTCAGTGTACAGGGAGCCATAATAAATGAAATATAAATCCTAACTCAAAAAAAGAGCTCAGAACAGCAAAGCAGCCAAAAGAGTAAGGGACCCAGCGTCGGTGATTAGTAATTAGACCCTTATAATTAGAGAGCTTCACAACCATCCTTGTTGACGCCATTATCAACAGTGTAAGAGCTGAGCTGTAGTTTAGGCTTACCCTAGTAAGGACATCAAAAAATGCGAATTCGCACAGTGCCCCATGAATTCTATAACCCTACTAGCTGCCTGCCATTCTGGTCTTTCCTACCGCTCAATCTGAGACTTAACGTAATATGTTATCTTTTTGTACCATAGATATTAATAATAATGGTGGATTAGGACCTTGAAGTGTGTTAGAGCACATCATTCAAGACCGTGACGGTACACTACAGGATTATAATACCCTATAAGGGGCAATGTGGTCAGCATTTAACTCAGGTACTCGTTCACAGCTGAGTCGACTGGTATCCGACGTTAAATCACGATACAAATCCCACTGCCACCAGTGAGATTTGAAGCACGAAATTCCGTACGATAGCCTTGTACTCTAACCACTCATCTATCCACAGGTGTTACTCTTGTAAACTTCCCGAGCATGATCATCCATCAGCGATATGGATTCGATGACTCGCTTATTGAGGCAGATTTTATTCAAAACAAACATGACCTTACTCATGGAGCCTTTTATTCGGTAGCCTACGCAATCGCCCGTCCTCCCTGTCGGGTGGCAAAATTCCTCAGGCTTAGAGTCCGCAATTCCTCGGGACTTACATGAGGACTGGCACAATTATCACCTTGTACAATAGGAACTTTGGTTTCATGGTAAGATGTTTCAAATAACTTTTGCAAATAAACTCTGTTGACTGCCTGCGGATTTCGCCATTCTAACTGTAATCGATTGTGATTTTTGACTCTAGTAAGGAAAAGTTTTGTTCTTTTAAAAATGGTGGACGCTCCTATCTTTAATGCCCGTTTCGTCTCGATTAACAGCATTCAGCTCTTTAATTCAAGCAGTGATCAACTATCTTCAGCTCCTCCCAACATTTCCTTGGTTTTTACTGGCCCTTGTTCTTTGCGTTTCCTTCCGAAATCAATCTAGGTATTCGGCTACCGTATATTGTATATTGGAAAGACACAACTCAACTTCTGCATCTTGTAGACCATCGGGACTTCCGACATGTCAAATATTTTGAGCAGCTTATGGTTGTTTTTGATTCACCATCTACCTCTATCGCGCTTGGCCCCGATAATCCTTCTCAGATTGCTCCCCTAAAACGCATCACTTTGAAGGATACTTCGGTAAGAGTCCAGGTTTCGCATTGAAAGGGTAATTCAGGTTTTACAATTGATTTGTAGACACCAAATTTCGTACCCCTGTGTATAGATCTAGCTTTTAAAATTACCGGGACGAAACAGAGCGCTTCAGCTGAATTTCTAAATTTTATTGGACTCGCTAAACTGCTTCGCCAGTTGTTTACCTAAGTAAATAATATAGTCTGTATTTTCAATTAGTCATTTTTTTTGGTTTGCGTCATTATTATCGTTTATTGACTCGTTAACCAACTTTGTTTTCAGCCTTGTCAAGATTTGTAAGATTTTTTTTACAGGTATGAAGGATAGTGGCATGATGTCAATGCCATCCAGCTAGACCGCTGTTTGGTTAAACTTGTGGAATTCCTTTGACATTTACCGGAAGCTTTCGTATGACGTGGTCTAATAGCAGATAGTATGAAAGTGGGGACAGTTCACCACCCTGCTTTAGCCCGTTCTCTGCCTCGAAGGCGTTCATCAGATTCTTGTTGATCCTGACTTACACCTCACTCATAGTCATTCTGGGGATTCGGACAAGTTTCAGTCAGGTTCCGAAACGGAACACTATTCTGCACAGTATGTATGTTGTGGTCTATACTGTCGTATGCTTATATAAAATCCACACAAAACGTCAATATTAAACCCCTGCAGCGCTCCAGCCCCTATTTGACCATAAAAAGCTCATTAATGGTTGGTATTAGACCGCCTGTTGTCCTGAAAACACTAACTTTGGCCGCAACAAGGGTTTAAACGCAAATTTTAGATGTTTTTGTGTTTGAACATTCATCAAAATATTTTAACAGTGATGAACATGCGACACTGCCTCAATGGCCTGTGGAGGGACTGTGGACAGGACGCATCAAGGCGCACACGTAGGTTGCCTTATCTTACAAGTCCCCATCCACGCCTTTGTTGTTTGTTAGTTACGCTTGTTGTTTCGAGTGGTTGAGTTGCCGATAATAAAGCTCCGAGAACTGTAGTGCATTGTTGTGTCAGAAATGTCCCGTTACATCAGCAGCAACGATGTAAGTGAAAACAAAACAACAAACAGCATAACCTGCAGAAAAAAAAACGCTAAGGGCTAGAGAGTGAAAATAAAGAACGAATAAAAATAGGACACAACGGCTGTTCGGCTCCACAACCTTGAATACGTAATCGAAACCAACAA
Source organism: Hermetia illucens (assembly GCF_905115235.1). Lineage (NCBI taxonomy): Eukaryota > Metazoa > Arthropoda > Insecta > Diptera > Stratiomyidae > Hermetia > Hermetia illucens. The sequence continues at coordinate 166,002,221 of NC_051849.1, read as the reverse complement.
TGATGCCTCCTTCGTTTTACTCCTTTCCAGTTTAGCTTCGCCCAGGCCAGATGCAACTATTTAGAGGCTAATTCACATCTACCCTGGAGGCAGCATTACCGTAAGTGATACCCAAGTGGTGACTGCTCCCTTTTACAAATATAGAATGGTTGCAAATGCTTAAACCTAAACATATCCAAGCAAGGACAACTTATTTTTATTGATCTCTTTTGGATAAACGCACTGCTTTACAAAAATAATAAATGACAATTTCGCTCCCCCTGGACGAAATTGACAGCATTTAACGAGAAGCTGGGCCAAATTATCAGTTTTTTTAATGCTTTACTCAAAAAGAATGGTACGTGTACCATGTACCTAATGCGATAATGCCAATGTACCGACGCGTGGATCGTTTTGCGAGCCAGCACAGATCGAGTCGAAACCACAAGCACACCAGCGATAATGCAACCTGCAGAAAACCTGATACTTTTAAGCCACAGTTAAACTTCGCACAGCTTTCAAATAACCCTGCCATCTCCTCTTTGTGTCCAAACCATAATTAGAGACCTTGTTTCTTCCTTACGTAGCTCAAGAATAGTTCGTGCCCTGAACCGTCCTTAAGGCACTTTGACTTGCAAATATTTCTATTTCGAAGAGTTCTTCTGCAGCAATGATACCACACTCATAGGCCCTGATGAAATACTTTTTAATACAAATCTACCTTGACCTTATCTTAACATCCTTTATGCAGTAATTGTTAACTGCTACTTCCTACTACTGGGATAGTATCAGAAAAACGCATGTCAAATGAGCCTTCCAATTCCAGAAATGTTCACACTCTATTGAACTTTGGGGGAACGGTTGAAAAAAATGCGGACAAGTGAGAAAGTCCAGCATTGCGAAATTGGAAAGATTATCCTGAATCATCTATTCGTGTGTGTTGATTTTCTTTTGGTTATCGGCGCCCCGGCAGACTAGATAACCACAACGTGGCTGATTCGGTCCACAATGATCTTCAAACTGCCTCTTGGGCTATATTGCCTCAAAATCCATGTGTTGAGTCTGAAACGTCAACACATGGATTTTGACAACTTTGTGACAGTTTTGAGAGCGAAGTTGTCTTATAATAGTTTGCACCCCACCATGATACCGTATGAATTCGTTTTTATTGGTGGTGATAAGAGAAATGCTAAGATGTGGGCCGAGCTGCAAGAAAAAATTTTTAAAATACTGAAAAACCCAGTTTGAAAATTTACATATTTGATGACGTACACAGAGGAGTACTGTTAGGCGCAAAAGTGTGCTATATTCTCACCCTTGCATTTCCGTGAAATTGAAGAAGATCTTTTACATTGTCCGATGTGCCATTTTTCTCTAAGAGGATTGTATTTTATACACCAGAAAATGATGTGTTTATTTGATTCGACTACATTGCACTGATTGCTAACCGCTTTGATTTTTTTAAGAAAGGTTTACTGTGTGTATAGTTAGCTAAGAGTCTATTTAAAAAAATTTAATCCGCTACCCCGTAGGAGGAGTATTGGGACGGGATTTTTATTATGAGTTTTGAAAAGATCTGATGGAAAAAGGAATCTTTACTCAGGGAGGCATTTCTATGGTTGTCATTCCGTCACCACCTTCATTGCTTTGCCTTGGATATTTGCTCTTTTGGCCTCTTTGTGAGCCATTTCATTCAATTCGAAACCACTATGTGTTGGCACCAGAGCACCTGAGCGAAAACCAGATTCAATTCCGAAATTTTGATGTGAATCTCATTGGTCACATTGCGTTGGGTCAGATTTTGGTAGTGTTTTGATGTTGCTTTAAACTTCTTTCTCAATTTGTAAAGGCCACACTCAGATATTACTGTATATCCAGCCCATTCTCCAATGACAGAGGCATCCGTTGCCAATGGCTTATATCCTTGTTATTTTAGTAAATACAATATTGCGGCAGTGTCAGGATAGTTGAGTGGTTAGAGCACAAAGCTGTCGTGCGGATACCAGTCGACTCAGCTGTGAATGAGTACCTGAGTGAAATCAGGGTAACAATCTCGGGCGAGCGCAATGGTCACCACATTGCCTCCTACAGTGTACTGTAGTGTATCGTTACAGTGTTGAATTAAGTGCTCTAACACACTTCAAGGCCCTGATATAATATGGATTGTTCTGCCAACGATTATTATTATTAATACTGGGCCAACTATCAGCAGAGCTGGAGCAAACCCCTAGCACTCCGCCAGTTTCCAAAAATCAGTTTAACATTTGTTGTACCCCTATGTTAAGGGGGTCATCCCGTGTATCCGGTTGGAGAAATCGATTTTTTTTCTGCATGAGTTGTATCTATATATAGTGGAGAATATGTGGGTAAAGGGATTTTCCGATATTCCATTCCGTGTCGTTCAGAAATTACAGGGTTAAACAGGTAAGGAGTTTGCAGCCGCGGCTAGAGTACTCGATGAGAAAGAGCATCGAACCTTTTTTTACCTGAACCTTATAAATTCGAACGCAGGTATAAATATAAAAAGCTGGAAAACCAATCAATCGTCTAAACTTATTTGCTGTTTTGAATAGAAAGGATAATCCAGTCTAGATTGAGCACTGAAAGGCTTTTAAGCTATACTCAGTTATATTTTGTTGTAAGTATTGTGCTGTTTGTGTGTTCAGTGATTTTTTTAAATGGATCGTACGAAGGGAGATCGCTTTAACGTTCAACGTCATCAGCAAAGAAACTTTTAGCAAGCATGAACATGGATGTTCCAATTGTGACAAGTTTTGTATATTGTATATTGGATTTTGCTGGATTTTTTTCCGGTATTTCTGCAAATAATAAAATATACGTAGTAGTAAAAAAGGAATGAGTAGGACATGTCGAGGAAAGAATGGGAACGTGGCTTAGAAATGCAAAGAAGAATCACAAAGGCATTGGTGGAAAAGGGACTGGAAAACTTACTGATAAGGACCTCACTACATTTTTTGTGCTGGCTATTCGTCGACACGCAAATTCGATACAAGGAATGAAACAAGAAATTTGGGAATCTTTCTTCCATAAATGTTCTACAGATGAAAATCCTCAGCATCAAAATTGTCCAACAGGCGAGGACAGTTGGTGCAAATGGCGCAAAGCGGAAGCTAAAGGAGAACTGGATAGTTTTCACCACGAGAAGGCACCTTTGACTGAAGAAGTTCGGACAGTCTTCAAATACGAGATGATCTCTTGAACAGATGTTTACGAGCAGAGACCCAGAATAACAATGATTCGTTAAATGCATTGATCTGGACTTTCGCTCCTAAACACCTTCATTCTTTAGCCAAGGTTGTAGAAACCACTTTTCTGACTGTAGTGATTTTCAATGAAGGATTCAATGGCATTTTCAAAATCCTAGTGACAATGGGATGCCAAGCTGGTCACATATGTCAGGTTTACGCCGACCGCCGTAATGAAGCGCGAATTTGGCGGTCCGAACGATGATCGGCTGACCTCGCTAAAAGAGCCAGAATTGAAACCAGAGAGTCCTCTTTATCCAGTCCTTCAAAATAATTTTTAAAAAAAGGCAAAAAAAACGGCCTTCACACGGGATGACCCCCTTAAGCTGATAAGAACAGATACTACACTTTGGTATTAGCCGTAAAACAGAGAAGGAGGGCTCTAGTAAATAGCTTTAAACAACAATATTCATTTCATCCTTCGAGTTTCGTTGCAAACGCGGAACCAAAGATACACTCACTCTTAGCTGGTTTTAAGGCCAAGCATGTTCCAGAGCAGGAGTTATGCACAAACTCTTCATCTTTGAGTTACCAATTCCAGTTTTCAAGCTAACAGGTGTTGCTGATAAGTTTGCCAAAGAAATCTGACACGTTTTCATTTCGCCACACACATGAATCAAAAGAAAAAGAGCCTCTTGAATCAGGGGCGTCGAGGTTTAATTTAGTTTAGTTACCATTTTCATGATACATTGAAATGTTCTACAATGCACATTGATAGGTATTTCTGGAGCAATGATTTGTAGATTTAGAAGAGTTACATCTTGCTAATGCAGTACTGTAAGGTTAAGGATTGAGAAACTTAGAGAAATTGCTTTCTACTCTGGGTGCTAAATGGATGGTAACAGCACCGTGGGATAAAGAACTTGTATAGGAAACTTTTCTTCTCATTTACAGAACCTTAAAGTTGAGTTGAGTATGAAAATATCATTTCGTCCGAATAAAATCCTTATTACGCAGAAATAGCCTGATATTGATCATTCCTCACACTTTAAATTTACTGAAGCGATGGTAGAAAAGTTTGCCAACGGAAAGTGGTTTTAAGTTTTCTTGATCAAAGAGGGGGTACACTTTAATTTAAATAAACGTATCAAGTATAAAACTGATTTCATAACGACGATGAACTTCTGTAAGTATTCATCGTACACTCCCTGTACTAAGAACGAGTCAGAGCATGGAGTTCAGGGGCAGAGTGACGAATCGTCGTTGCACAGTTTTTGGAAAGCATCGCCTATTAGAGTGATATGCGGGTATACTGGGAACATCTGTAATCCTAGAGTTGAAGAAAAAACAGAATTAAGCCTTGCAGAATTAATGTTTTCACTTTTATCATTTCCTTCTCTGAAAATTGTAAAATACTCAGTAGCAACATATAATGCTGCTATGATCAGTTAGCCTTCATGAAATTCACGGGCGGCATTCTAGATATTCGCCAAAGTTGAATGAAGTCGACCGAAGCAATTCAAAACTAGCCAGTGGATTTTTTAACTACTTCGGTGAGTAATTAGGACCAATCCCAATCGAACCCTAATCTTCATATTTAGATGAAAAGGATTAGACATTCCTGCGTTATTTCAACTCTTCGTCTTAAATATATTAAAATATCATAAATTGGATTCTTGTCGCCAAACAAAAATGTTTTTGAAAGAAGCTGAGAGACGGAGCCGTTAAAGTAGTGCAAGATTTCCGCGAAAAACAGTGTGAATGACATGTGGGAAGTACCGAAGATGATTCCCGGACGTTAAACCCCCAATAACTTGGACAAGGCACACGAATCAGTCAAACCGAGGTGTTGAAAAAAAAATATTTAAAGCAAGGAGACTCCACGCATTGGTCTCCCGGCGCATTGCTTGAATTTATATGGGGGATGAAAATTATTGCAGATGTTCAATTTCCTTGGGTTTTTTTAAGAAGGCATTTATATGCATCATACCTTTAGAAAATGAGCTTCGATTTGTGAAAGCTCACGAATAGCGTAGGTAGGAAACCATTTGAACAGATGCACCAGGGTGTAAAAAAGGCAGTTAATATTTGACCTACACTCATGGAACTCCAAGCTGACAAAGGAATTAGCTACTCATTGTATATTGTTAAGGAATTTAGTTAATTAATTTAATTAATACTAACTCGTGCATAGCTTGAGGAAACCATTTCAAAAAAATAAAATTAAAAATAAAATAGAGCGACCATTATCAAGAAAATCTGAAAAAGCATATATAGTTAATACGTGCAGTGGCCAGTGACTTTATCAATCCCTCAAATGCATTTCGCTATTGTTTTCCTAAACTCAAGAATTTCTTTAGTACTGAATTCTTTTACGTACCTTTTAATAGGCTTTGTCACCAGAGTTTCCACTTCTATGCTAAACTATAAACAGAATATTTTACAAATTTTGCTGATCTGTGAACATAAATATAATAAAAGGACACCCCAAATAATCGATTAGCGCCCCCAAAAATTTCGCGTGTGCAGTTACTATTGTTTTATATATAAAACCTTATTTTGAATTGCGGATAACCAGGGCGCAACCATGAAAATCAAATAGGTATCATATGTTCTTTGAAGCCTTTCACCTGCATCAAGCACTATGACAGATTTAATTAAATATTGGGTGAATTCATTATTTTAAGGTCAAAATCAATCAAAACTTGCATTATCCTACTTATTCTGCCTCGAAAATATAAGTTTATATATCGAATGACGGTTGCGTGTACCATACATAAGCATGCCAGACTTCAGATCAATGATCGATGTTTTCCTGCTGCGTACGCTATGCCTATAATTGAGGATAAGACAAAAAATTAAATCCCAGAAATTGCACAATCACTATTGATTTATTTGTCAGATGGAAAACAAACATATTTCCAAAGGTGGATACCGGCAATGGCTGACTGTTCGTACTACCAATATTCCCCGGTGAAAAAGCAACAAGATACTTGTTAATCTCTTCGGGAACATCGATCCTGCTGGTTTGAGGCCTGATGATCGGCTGATCGGTCACATTTTTAAATGACCTAATAAAAATGTTGTCTTTTGATTTGATCACTGAAACCAATATAAACGGAAAAATTAGCAAAATCATTCTGAAGTAATAAATCATGTTAAAAAATTCAAAGTAAGATGCCAGTGGTGCAAAAACGGTTCTAAGTCACGGTCCAAAATTATATTGTCTATAAGAAGTTGGAAACATTTTGAATAAAAGCAGCTATTTTTTTAAAAAGACAAATAAAGGGACAAATAAGTATAAGGGATTCAATGAATTTTATATCATATCCATAGAAAGATATGATCGCTGTAAAGTATTTATTAATTTCGTATGGTCAGGTTACGTTTCCAAGCATGTAGTCCGCTGGCGGGGCTGGGATGAGATTATTCTATTTATTTGGATGTCCTTAGTTTATTTTCTATTACTATGGTAAATTATGCTATTATTGACAAAGTAATTGTCGATCAAAGTTCCTTAAAATTTACTATACTCTAAGACACAGCTGGATGGCTGAGTTGGCAGTGACGTCGGAATACCATGATTGAAATCTCATTGGTGCCAGAGGAAGCTGCATTGTAATTGAATGTCGGATACCGGTAGATTTAGCAGGAAATGAGTAGCAGAGTCAAATCTGGGTAATAATACCAGCCAAGTGCAATTCTTCAGAAATTGCCTCCCATTGAGCTCAGAAGCATTGTCTTAAAAATATTTCAAGCCCCAAATTAGATTGTTGTGTCGATAGTTATCAAGACATAATATGAAGAATATTAGGCTCATTTCAAAGCGAATTGATTGTGATTCCAAATGTATAGTGTGAACCGTCATGCACCGAATTTTTTTTAGATGAGGCGCATCATCCTCTTCAAGTCCTGCAGATTGAGCGCACAACAATCAGCAGAAATCTAATAGTTATTCAATCCGAAAGAGGCAATTTTGACCAATGTATGTGTATAACTTTGTTAAGAATAGTAGTTTTTGAGAGCCCTTGCACTTCCCTATTTGCAAGTAATTTTAAAATTAATATCTCATCTCATTAATTTTCAAAGGAAAGTACACCTATTGACAGAGTCAAGAGCATTGATGATGTTGAAACGTTTAATTGGCAAAACTTCACGCACTTTCCTCAAAATAGTCCAATTGACACGTGTAAAATGCACGAAGCGCTCTTCTTGGGAAATATGCAAGGCTAAAGACAATACACCACGCTTCTAGAACTGCGGTCAAACAGGACATCCTGCCAGCTACAGCGGATGTCTGCCATATATCGACATGGATGACACAAACGAAGCTGGCCAAATGAAAGAAATAAGCAAAATGACAGAAGCCAAGCAAATATTGACGGAAACTTTGGTCCAGCAGGAAGTATATTAAGCGGAAGCCGCGATCCCTTCTTAAAATTTTAGCCAAACCTATTTCTACTAGTTTCCCTCCACCTGGAAAGTAGCCAAAATAGTTATCACTGGGAAAAACCTCGGAAAGCTTTTTGAAAGAATCTGGATATTTGGCTTGGTGTGGGACCTCAAATACATATATTAACCGAATTTAACATAGCAGAGTAACTCTATTCCTAACTTGTTTGTTTCTTTCCTTGATTCCATCATTTTATTTCAATTTTACTAAAAATAAGATTGGTAGCCAAGCACCCTTGCGGATTTTGAGCAGTCTACTGATCACATCGAATATTGTTCAGAAACGTAGAACTCGTTTAAGTATATATATTTAATATGGTAGTATGGTATTCTGAGTACCTAGTTGCTGTGTGATAGATGATCTTTGAAATCTGCGGTGCCTTAGTCAGATAGGATTTACCGAGCGGATCACTAATAGTAGTGTTAGTAGCATTCGCAACTGCTATTATCAAAACTTTGGAACAGAATTCCCAAAAATGACAGGAGCGCTAGGTACTGTAGATTTTTAAAAACATAACATACATTTCCATAGATACTGCAAATGTAATCCTGCGGAAAACAGGAGGACATGCTAAATTTTCTTTTTTTTTCGAGAAGGGTTAGTGAAAGCGTTTACGCACAGTGTTGGACTCCCGCAACGGTACCGCCGTCGGACTGTCAACTAAACACCTCCCCGTCATCAGAGAACTAACGTGGAACCCTGTGACACATTACTTTTGGGCTAGCCTTCCCCTCTATACAACAAGAAGGACCCGAAACTATTGCGCAACTCGGCACCATCTGCCAGGGCCCCCCAGTATCTCTCTGACAACGTTGTCACCAGGGAGCTTTTCTGTGCTTCAACTAAGTTGCTGACGAAACTCATCCACCTTTCGTACGAGAAAAGATATGATCGGCTTCGTCCGCGACTCCATTCCAGAACACGAAATTAGAAGATCGCGCCATCCCAATCTTGTGCAGATAAAAATGAAAAAATACACACCCACTTAGAATTCGGGTAAGGAAATAGTCAATCTAACCACGCTTTCGGTTCAGCCACGGATCAGGGTCAGTATTCTCTTTCTAGTCAAGATGACCACTTCGGTTTTTTCTAGCGCTCACCCGTCGCATCAATATGCTTTGCGTCTGTTCAATAGTGCATCCAACGAAAAGTGCTCTTCTTACATGTCGGGTATTAGCAGGCTATTGCAAGAAGCGTTCCAGACGTCCGGCTAAACGATGGATCCTTGTGCTACTCTCCACGTGATCTTCAGCATCTCATTGAACAGGAAGCGGTCTGATAATCCCTCAATATCCGCAAGCAACCTCTTTCTCTCTATCCGCACGTAATATCACGTCTCGATTATCCGTCGAGATCGGCAGCTGGGCAATTTCTCGACCATGTCAAGCATACACAGCGATAGATATGCAGACGACAGCTTTGTCGATTAGGGCGAGCCTCACCAGCTTTCTGCGACAAGGAAAAATGCCCTTTTCAGGCATGCGTTGAGCCTCCCGAGCAGCCGGTCTGACGTTAGCGTGACACCAGTTTGCAAACTTCCGCCGGATTACCATCAAGACCTGGCGTCGTCTTACTTTTCATTGCTTCTTCAAGTTCATTTATGGTGAAAAGGGGCCAATCCTCGACGCCTTGTGTCTTGTCGACATCAATCCGTACGGAATATCTGGAGAATAATACCGGTACAATGCAGTTGGTACTAAGTTTGCAGGGTTTCCACAGAGCCCTCATTTCCAGGTTACAAATTTATAGACAAGTTCCCCCCGGGTCCCCCCGAAAATCCGGCATTGCCTCTTTGGGTAAGCGCTAAGAAACGTTATCTCTTAACTCCGAATCCAGACAAAGCTATTCTCTCAATCTTGGGCGAAAGTCCGAAGACGAATGCCGTCTCGAAGCTAGATGACAGCGGTACTTCATTAGTTGAGATGCCATGAAGTCTGGTTATCGTTCCAGTATTCCTCGCTGATTAGGTCAGTGTTTACCTCCGCAGCGAACCAACTCGCGTCCTAGTCCTTCTTAGTTCCGTCCTAAAGATTGGATTGTGTGCAATGCTTTCATCAAACACACCACGATTTTTGCACGTTTTTGTTGCAGGTCTTCGTTTGGTTACTTGACTGCAACTGCGACATGCTACCCTCCTGCCGGGTCCCTGATAAACAGCAGAAGTGTGTCCATAGCCCACATTTATACTCTGTATACTCCTTTTGATTTTTCCGTTATTAAGGAGTTTTAGGATGTTCAGCGATTTCCATCAGCGAGTTTTTGCCTCGACCAATCATAAAAGTGATACCTGTCCGAACAATGGCTACCTGTAGACATTAAGGCTTTATGTCCTCTTTCATTTCGACTTTTCCTGTGGGACAGTCAAAATTTGCGATTTCTAAAGAGCACATAGGCTCTAGAGTGGAAACGATAGCCTTCTCCATTAGCAGCCAACTGACCGAAGACACTTCTGCTCCATTGTCTTCGGGTTCCATCTTGTAACTGAATTCCCTGAAGACTTCTACCAATGTCTTGCCTTTCATCGACTGTTACTGGTTTCTGGTTTGTAGCCTCCTTGTCTTCAGACAGACAGTTTTCTGACACGTGGGGTGTTGATGCCTTTTGTCCTTCTTTGCCTTCTTTTTTGGACCATGGAAACTAAAATACTTCGATAAAATCTCCTCCATGCGCATCTCTTTCTGCTTTCTTCCCACTTCGCTTTGTATTAGGATGTATGCGATCCGCTGCTGTCTATGTTCGCCTGTAGAAGAAAATGCAGTCCATTAGTTCCTCCAGTTTCATCAGCTCGTTCTTGACGATTTTGGTGACGCTCTTCAGGACGAACGTTGCAAGCCGCGTGGGCTTCACTACTGTCGCGTATTTCCTCATGAACTTTTCCACTTCAGCCCTAGCTAGAACAATCAACAGCATTTCCACTTGGTTCGTGTCCGAATCTATCTGCCCAGGTCTAGCGAGTTTGATTGGGCTTTTTCCGGAACACAAAAACCCTGCAGGGCTCTGGAGTTGCCGTCTTGACGTCGGGTCGAGTCTAAGCCCTTCACTGGGCGCTCCGGGAAGCGACGCATTTTCGTACTGCGCCCAAATGCAGTTAATCGTTCCTCCTGGTAATTTTTGCATCGTCATCTTTTGATTTGTTTTATTTTTCTTCTTAATGGAGATTTTTTACCAACGCATCATGTTCAAGGGAGGTGCCGGAATAGTCAGTGATGGATGTACTCCCGGGGACAAAGCCCCTACCTCACTTCTCTGAGGCCTGACCTTCGCTTAGATGATCCTGGAACTCACGGATGGATCAGTGCTCACTCGCGGCAACACGGTCTACTAATGCCATTTTAATGCACACTACCCGACCAAGGCCCCGATGGGGCTCCCTATTCACGTTACGACTACCTTGGCAGAGCTGGGCTCACATCAACCCAACGCGGCTTCGAGGACACCGAGTGTATTCCGAAGTATTATTCGCGGTTCGCTCTTCATCGAGAGGCTTTCTGAACGCTACTACCAAGGACTTAAGTATACTGCCAGCTAGAGGGTCAGAACGGCGACGTCACTCCCCGCATCGTGATCCACGATGAAAATCCTGTGGTACATAAACGAATCCGGGATATTCCAAAGGACGCGGGGTTATTAAGTACAATGGACCACTATGGTCTGCATGCTCAGAAGCTGAGTGTACCCAAGCCAACTTGAATTCTTCCTACAGGCTCTAGTTTAGTTCGGACATACAAGGTAAACCACATCTGCTATAGCATATCCAAATTTGTCTTTATTTTTAAACAAAAAAAAAATTAAAGGAAGCCAACCGTCAGCTACAAAGTTTCTTACTATATCACGTAAAAAGTTTGAGATGACAATCAATAACGGAAATATTGTAGAAATTACAGAAAAATACCACATGTCAACCATGGACGATGGTTTGCATAGATTGAAACAACAATAAGAAAGCTACAATATCTACAGGCCCTGGTATGGCGGCGGCATCAATGACGAATAAGTTTGGATTGAAACTGCGCCTGCGACAATAGAGTACCGGTAACAACTATTGACTCTCGTGTTGATCGCTGGCATGATCTTCTCCGAGATGATGACGATAGGACCATACCAATGATGACCATGCGCTTTGAGGAGTTCAAAATCGTGCAAATGGAAGCTATCAGATTATGTTACTTTAATCGTTTGTTGCTGCTATTCAGAGAGTTTAGGGTGCGGCAAATGTTTTTTCAATTGAAGTGAACGCTTCAACGAAAAGCTGTTTAGTAGGGGAGAGGACAGTATTCTACAGGAAAAACTCTGCTTCTAATTGAATTGTGAGTTTTACTAAGAAGAGGGATCAATCAATACATGACTACATAATTGAAACCTTATTTGAATTGAAGCCGAGAAGAGCTTAAATTTCTGAACCCCTAAAGCTGCTCCAAGAGCTCCCCAAATTTTTGGAGAACCAAGAGAGATTCCTTATACCATCTGTGATTACCATGTTCTTAGATGGTTCTGTTCAGAAGATAGTCAATCCGTTTCTTAAACGTGGAAAATAGGGGAGGATACCTCCCGAATTGTCCTTACCACTCTTTAGCTTCCTCCAACCAAAAATGCTTCGCTTTCCTCTACTTCTTGTCTTACTAAGTATTGAATAAAAGCCCTCAAGCCTCCACAATGCCTGCCATGACGAGGGGATCACCATAGAATTGGATCCAGCAGAGTGCACACCGAAAATATCATGGGGATCGCGCGACCGATTTGTAAACATGACATGATCACATTGTTTATTGATCGATCGATTAGTTCGGCATTTTTTCTCTGTTGTTGATCTTTGTTGATCTGTTTCGATCTTGCATGATTTGATTGATATTCAATTTCTCCATTTCATCTTGACTGTTCATAGCTTTGGGCGTACGTCAGCCCGTTACCGAATACTGCTCACATTTGGACAATTGATTTGTTAAACATTAGAAGGAGATACACACAGGTTGTGTACCATTGAAAAAGTGATCGATTTGGTATTGTATTCCCAGATGCTAATGTATTTTGAGGTTGCGCTCATTGTAATCACAGTCAACGGCATTCACAAGCTATTTAAATGGGTCAGTCTAAGATCGTGTGGAGATTAGTTGATTGGAAGACAACAGTAAGATGTAATTGACATGGGTCCAATATTTTTTTCTCTCATATTGAAAAGTAAAGTGGAAAAAAGCTTGCAACCTGACTGAGGCATTGTCATTGTATAATCGCAACAAAGGAGAGAATCAGCCCTGTAATCGCAATCAATTAAAAATATATTAATAGGAACTGCAAACACGTTATAAAGTTGTTACAAATATTAGGTAGAATTATCGCCATTGTACAGTTAAAACATTACAACTGACTTTCTCAGGACTTCCTGATAAATCTATATTTCTTTTCAGCCGTTCTTGGTAATGGCACTCTGAGATGAATCAGTGGCGAAGGTTGCTCGGAGAATGGAATCCAATACCACACCCACTGATACCGCTTTAAACTTTCTCTTTCTCAGCCAATCGTTAAGTGTCCAGACTGATCATCATTACCCACAATTGATCATCATCATGATCTACCACTGTTGTTCTCTTTTGGCCTACCTAAGTAAGGAATTCCAGATATCTCCGTTTTGCGCCGAGGTTCATCAATCGATATCCCTAACAGTTACCTTGCGTTCTTGCCTCAAGCAGGATATGCCACTACTTCTTTTTCTACCATAGATATTGCTTCTATGGACTTTCCGAGCAAGATCATCCTCAAATATATGGATTAAAGACTAGTGTGTTGCTCTCATTGAACAGCATAGACAAAATATTAGCCGCAAACAAGCTCTTGTTGATGTTGGTGTTGAAGAAAAAGGAAAAGCGCGATGAGCAAGATCCATTTAGCCACGGTGTATATTAGGGTGTTTGAAATAATGGCATGGTCCACTGAAATTCTTAACATACGAGCAAGGCAGCGTGGAGATAACAAGATGAAATAACCATTTTGAACTTCCAATTTCCCTGAGGTTTTATTTCGATGTTGCAAGTGACATTTCGCACTATCATATATCGCTCAAGTAATAAATAATATCCTGCGTAGAGCATTCCTGATACACTCCCATTTAAAACCTACTCGGAGTCGCTGACGAACAGCTGAGGCGCAGATCTGAACCGCGCATACTGCCCCAAAATGATCCGTAGGGTGATTCAATGCAGGTGAATCCAGTGCGAAAACCAGCCTGCTCACTTTCGAGTTGTTTTCTGATATGTTCCAGGATAATTTTAGTTATTACCTTTGCGGCGACAGGAACACTCCATACGGATACCATTTTATAATAATAATAATAATATAATAATAACTCCGCCGAAGCCGGTCCCAAGCCCGGTTGTGAAAGGAGGAGGGATGGATAGCTTCAGTCTGAATGGCTGTACGCCACCGCAGCGTCTCAGGGGGTAGGTGAGGAAAGTGCAGGAACGTTGCAGTCTTGCAGATTACTCACTATGGAAGCTATCTCAACACCTGGCAGCTAGGGATAAAATGCACCACCAAAAATGATAAGAAGGAGAAATTTAAGGTCCGGTACGGATAACCGGCGGGAGTCGTCTGACTTGGTGACTGGGTCGGGCTCTCGTAATGGACAGCACGGCGTCGAAACCGCTAGTCGTGGGGCGGTTCGACGTCTAGGCGCCACGACGACCAGGAGCACAGCTCCGCCTGCTGCAGCTGTTTCGCCACAATCTGTGGCGACCACTTCAGCAGATTCGCGTAGGAAGCGGATGAAATGGACTGAAGAAATGAACCTCTTCATCATCCGCTCCTACTACGAAATAACGGCGGGGGCGGGTATAACATCTTACCGCCCCTTGTTGCACCAGAGATTCGTCGAGCGTTTCCCGCAATTCGCGCACGTGACTGTGCAACGAGTCGCAGACCAGTACCGCTTCATCACTTGCAGTGACACAATCCCGGCCACCATCAGGGAACGTGTTCGACTTGAAGTCATCGGGGAAACTGGTGACCGAGAGTCGATGGGGGCAGAGGCGGCGGCATCAACAACACCACGCCGCACTGCAGGCAACAGGTTCAGTACTCGCCGAAGCACTCTTCTCCACCGTCCAGCTGAGGTTTCCGCTGAAGTTCGGGACGAATTCCAAAGAGCGTGTATAGAATTCTCGGATATGGATCCTTTGCATAGACCAGGTATTCCCAGGCTCTATGCATCTCCAGCAACTCCGGGAATTCTATCTCAAACCAATGATGAGATTGCATCTCGACTGTGTGCTGATATGTCGCTGCTGCAACTACAATCACTTGTGTATTGTGGTGCAGTTGCGGCTATCAGATTGCACGGTCAGAAGATTCGCTTTCGCGTTATTGGTTTGAGTGACAAAAGAGATCCACCATGGAAAATTCGTCAGGAACGTCGGCGGGACTCACTAAGGCAGGACATTGCTAGACTGATTCAGATCAGCACTGGCAATGCCAGCCGACGGGTGAGAAATAAAGTGCAGAGGGTTTACCGGAACTATGCCATCCCCTGTGAGACACCCGTAGTTGAAATTCTGGACACACTAAAACAGAAACTTTCTGTCATATGCAGTCGGTTACGACGGTATGGCGAAAGTTATTCCAGACGTGTCCAGAATGCAACATACGCGAGGAACCAGCGGAGCTTTTTCAGATCTCTCAACGAATCCCAACAGAGCGCCCAGACAATACAGTTCTCGTTGACGGAAGCGAAAGAGTATTGGGGTGGACTTTGGGGGTTACCTGCCCAGCATGCTGAGCATGCTGAGTGGATCACCGCCGAAGGCACCCGCCATGCCAATACACCTGGCATGAATTTCGCGGATGTTACCGAAGAGGAAGTTCGACGAGCTATAAACATCTCGAAGAACTGGAGGGGCCCAGGTCTGGATCGGGTGCAGAATTTCTGGTATAAGAAATTTACCAGCGTACACAGTCGGTTGGCACGCAGTATAAATGAGGTCATGAGTCGGCCGGAGGAATTTCCACCCTTCCTCACTGCGGGGATTACCTACCTTATCCCTAAGAAGGACACGGTGCAGGACCCCGCAGACACAAGACCGATCACTTGCTTACCAACCCTCTACAAATTCATCACGTCCATTATTAGTGGAAGGATCAATGCGCACCTCGAGACCAACAACATTCTGTCCGAGGAGCAGAAGGGCTGCCGAGTTGGGTTAAGGGGTTGCAAAGAGCAACTCATTATCGACTCGGTAGTTGTAGGACAAGCAACTAGAGGCCAAAGAAACCTCTTCAGTTGCTATATCGATTATGCCAAGGCTTTTGATAGCGTTCCGCATACCTGGCTAATCGACATCCTACATCTGTATCACATTGATCCGAAACTAATAAAGTTTTTGGCGACAGTCATGGAAAGGTGGCATACCACCTTGTCAGTCCGTACATCTGAGGGTGCTAATACCTCAGAGCCCATCCGTATTCGGAGGGGCATCTTCCAGGGGGATTCATTGAGTCCTCTTTGGTTTTGTATGGCACTGAACCCCCTTTCATGGCTACTGAATGATGCTAGAGGGCATGGTTTTGCAATAAAATATGGCCTACGTGCTAAGTGCGAACTGACACACTTGATGTACCTAGATGACATCAAGCTGTATGCTGGTACTGACAACCATCTTAGAAGTCTGTTGCGAATAATAGACATGTTCAGCCGTGATATTCCGATGGAGTTTGGATTAGACAAATGTCGAATCCAAGCCATTCGCAAAGGTCATCACGAGCCGCATGCCGGACATAGCATTGGTGACCTCCACATCGAAGCTATGACCGAGACAGACTTCTACAAGTACCTAGGAATTCTGCAAGGAACCCATGCTCGAGTTGGTGATCTGAAGGAAGCTCTGCTGTCCGAATTCCTGCGACGTGTGAAGCTGGTGCTGAAATCGCATCTCTCGGGGAAGAATAAAATAAGCGCGTTGAATGTATTCGCCATCCCTTCACTGGCTTATGCATTCGGAATATTGCCGTGGACGAAGACTGACCTGGAAAACGTCCAGCGGCGGATACGGACAACTATGTCCAAATTCCGAATGCATCACCCAAAGTCTGCCGTGGAGCGGATGAACCTGCCTCGTGACATCGGAGGTAGGGGCGTGGTTGACGTGGCGGCACAACATCATCGCCAAGTCGACTCGCTGTCCGCTTATTTTTACAGCAAAGAGCAGGCGAGTCCCTTGCATGCGGCTGTCTGTAAGGCAGACTGTGGACTGACTCCACTTAACTTGAAGGATCGATCTTTCAATCCTCTGAGTGGGGTGAAGTCGGACCAGGAGCGGATCGAGGAATGGAAGTCGAAGGCAATGCACGGTAAACACGTGAATTGTCTTTGGCAGCCATTTGTCGATTTGCATCTGTCGAACAGGTGGCTGTGTGCTGGGGAGCTCTTTGCTGAGACGGAGGGCTTCATGTGTGCCATTCAGGATGGCGTGGTCGCCACCCGAGTTTATAAAAAGCTCATCATGAAAGAACGGGTGGAGAACGACCAGTGCAGAATGTGTGGTTCGGCGTTAGAGACGTTGGACCATCTCATTTCTGGCTGTACTGTTATGGCACCGGTGCAGTACATCACCAGGCATAATGCTGTATGTAAGGTTATCCATCAAAACCTTGGATACAAGCATGGGCTGATCACGGGGACATGTCCGGTTTACCGATACGAGCCGCAAGCAGTACTTGATAGTTCTGCTTACAGCATGTATTGGGACCGGCAAGTTCTGACTGATCGCCATACCGCACACAACAAGCCTGACGTACTGCTAGTTGACAAGACGGGTCGCTCCGCGTATATTATTGATGTTGCTATCCCCCATAATAGCAATATTGAACGGAAATACGTGAAGAAGGTGAACTATGAGCCATTGGCTCGGGAAATCAAAGAAATTTGGCGTCTCGAGCGGGTGGTTGTAGTTCCCATAATATTGTCAGCTACAGGTATTGTACCTAAATCCCTCACGGCTTCCCTTGATGTCCTGGGACTTTCGCACAGTCTGGTTCAAACCATGCAGAAGTACACCATTCTGCATACGTGCTCGATGTTGCGGGGGGTACTCGACGGATTTTCCCACTGACCTACCACAAGCCACCACCACCAGTGCCCCTTTAGTTTTTAAGTAGGTAGGATCGTCCGAGCCTAAATGCTTGGCACTTAGTGCTAGTATTAGGTAAAATCCGGCATCCGCCGAGATTGTGATAACTCGGAAATAATCGTTGGCGCAACAATCCATGTTGGATCAGGGCCTTGAAGTGTGTTAGAGCACTTCATTCAAGACCATAACGGTACACTAGGAGGCAATGTGGTCAGCATTGCGCTCGCCCGAGATTATTACCCTGATTTGACTCAGGTACTCATTCACAGCTGAGTCGACTGGTATCCGATGTTAAATCACGATACAAATCCCACTGCCATCAGCGAGATTTGAACCGCGACCTTCCGTACGACAGCCTTGCGCTCTAACCACTCAGCTATCCGGACACATACCATACCATTTTCCGGAATTTTAATACTCATCGTTTGCTTCTACTCACTGGGAAAAATTTCATCTCTTCTCTTCCCCCATTTAAGTGCATTCACGGCCTAGATGATTCCCCTTTTGTTTGGAGGAGCAGTCCATATCCGTGTGTTACGGTATGTTTCCTCCACCTCTTAAACTGTTCACCGTCGTGGATCAGGAGTCTATCATTGACGTCCCTCACAGAGCAATCGAGAGATTTGCGACCATTTGACAATCCTATCATAATGATACATACGGCAACGGAATCGCAGTTATTTCCGTGGGCTTTTGCTCCCCGAACTAGCTCGATAAGAAATTTCTTTCGCAAAGCTTTATTTCCTGAGATTTTTCACGGCGCTGGAACTTAAGTGCATAACGTTTCCGCTCACTCGCAGCGGTATTAAGAATCATTAATAATAATAATAATAATAATCGTTGTCGCAACAATCCATGTTGGATCAGGGCTTTGAAATGTGTTAGAGCACTTCATTCAAGACCGAAACGATACACTACAGTACACTGTAGGAGGCAATGTGGTGACCATTGCGCTCGCCCGAGATTGTTACCCTGATTTGACTCAGGTACTCATTCACAGCTGAGTCGACTGGTATCCGACGTCAAGTCACGATATAAATCCCACTGCCACCAGCGAGATTTGAACCGCGGCCTTCCGTATTATAACCCAGTGCTCTAACCACTGAGCTATTCGGACACGAAGAATCATTAGTTTCCTATATTCCTTGATCCAACCCCATGTCCTTCTAATCAGTTAGAACTTAAGGCGTCCTTTCGGAATATGGCCAACAACTTCATTTGCACCGGAGAGACTGATGGTGGTAATAAGACAATTTTCCCACTGGCGAACGGCAGCCGGTTCCCGTAGGTGAACCGTGTTATGCCTTGGGGGTTAAAGCTACCACCCGTACCAGAAGATGCGAACACGATATGCCAGCGAAGGTAAGTGACCATCAAGTGATCGGTCCGAGGCCAATATCAGCGGATCCAGAAGAATACATTTAAATCTATCGCTTATCGCGTTATGGCCAATCTGACTAAATGTACGTTGTCGGTCAGTTGAGACCAAACTGTCCCTGTGTAGACGGGTAAAATTCTATGGCACGTTTTTCTCTCGAACGCAGTTTTTCTGTCTAAGAACCCAAGTCTCCGACGAATATAGAAGAACTGCTAAGATCATTAAGGTAGAGTAAGGTCTTTCGAAAGTTGAAATAGGCTCCACTACCTGAAATAGGTTCTACTACATTTTCAACTCTCGATAGGAAAAATTATCAACTGTCTCATAGTCGTAGTCTCCTATTTTTGGTGTTATTATTTGACTAGAGTCATAGGATGCTTCTCCTCATTTGGTTCCATATATTTCCATATATTTTGTCTTGCTTTCAATAATGTGCAACCCAAGATCTCTCGCTGATCACCACCGATCTGGATTAAGGTAGTTTGTACATCAGCAGCTTTGATCACCTTTTCCAAGGCCAGGTTAAAAAGCATGCACTACAAGACATTCCCTAATTTGAGACCCTGTTAATAGTGAAAGGTCTCTACAGTGAACCTACTGCTTTTATCTAGCCTCACACATTGATCAAGACCAGGATAATAAGTCTTGTCAATTTGGTCTAGGCATCAAATTCTCTCACGTCCGTATATACTTTTACCCTGCATGGCCCGGTATGCAGCTTTCTTCGGTTCCGTTGCTAACTTATTGACTTTTGTGTAACTGGGGCCAAATACACCGCTGATAACGTTCTTCAGATGGTAGTGAAAATCATTCGATGATGCTTCACCTTCAGGACATCTGGTAGCTGCTACGGAAGGCATTGCTAAACATCGTTTCGCCTATATCCTCACTTGATTGTCAAATAGGATTTCAACTGGTGATGATATAGAAACTCTGGCCTTCACTGAATCTATATTGGCTCCTTTATGTTCTGACATACATGATGGTGTTCGATTAGCAGTTCGTCAATTTTCTTGAAAGTGGCCCCATCTAAAGAGGCCGTTGGATACGTGTGTACCGCTATCCGCGATATTCAGGAACTTCCATGTTTGTTGAATGATCCGCAGTCGTTGCCTTTAGTAATGTGTCTTTAGTGTCTCAATATGAAGGCCTTTTTCGGCCAAATGCAACAGCTTTTCACTAAATGCTGCTACTATATAATAATAATAATAATAATCGTTGGCGCAACAATCCATATTGGATCAGGGCCTTGAAGTGTGTTAGAGCACTTCATTCAAGACCGTAACGGTACACTAGGAGGCAATATGGTCAGAATTGCTCTCGCCCGAGATTATTACCCTGATTTGACTCAGGTACTCATTCACAGCTGAGTCGACTGGTGTCCGACGTCAAATCACGATGCAAATTCCACTGCCACCAGTGAGATTTGAACCGCGACCTTCCGCATGACAGCCTAGTGCTCTAACCACTGAACTATCCGGACACTATATGCTGCCAGATATTACAGAAGATGGGAGAAGGGAGTAATATACCTAGGCTCTAAGTTGTTTGGTTGCCTTCAATTTGCAGATAAATTCCAACCTGGGAAAGGGTTTTCTATCTTTCTCTCTATAACCTTGATGTTATGAAACCTACGGTTCCGAACTAATAAGATCTGCTTCTGTACTTAAGTTCACCTATCCAACATTAATACGTTCTTCTACTTGAAAATTGAGCCATACTATGCAAAAAGTTCAGCTTCAGCATTGCATCGGGGAATAGAGTGACGGTTTCTTTTCTTTCATTGATAAGCACTCTCCACTCGCTTACATTAAAGAAAGGAGAATATTTGAAAAAATCAAAGATCGGATCATATCTAGGTATGTAAAAATAGTTCATGGTAACGGAGTAGCCTCGTAGATTGATTACAAGGCGTAGGTTTCTCTTAGCGTTTTCGTATTAATCATATGTCTATATTCCTCTCCAAAATTTTATTTCATTTTAGGATTTCATGCTTAACGTGGTTTGGAAAAATCTGATCCAATTCTTACGTAGACCGATAACCAGAGTCATAAATAGAAACCCCGGGCTCAGAATAAGAATTGTGCTGACTTCCCTATAATTTCAAAATCAACTTAATTTAAGTCTCTATTCTCAGGTGTCCTCCCCGTGTCTCGACAAACTTGCTACCAACTTAAAATTCTTCGTTCTTTTGTCTAAAAATCAGTACACTGGGTACTCTACTGATAATTGCTGCGGCTCTGTGTAAATTCAATCTTTCATACAATAGATTAGGGCAGAAGTAGTTTCTTGGAAACCAGATCCTGGAGAGATTGGAACGTAACGAAGGTTCAAAACTTTTTTTCTAAAGCCTCAAATAAGGGTTTATTCTTTGAAATATCTTCCAACAAAGACGCAAACCCTTGTATTTAAAACTTAATCACCCAGAGAACGAAGCCTCCCCCCACAAAATAATTTGGCCAAGATCAGTACACAAGACCATATGGAGAAAATCGATTTTCTCGGGGACGGTTATAACGATTCACACCAAATTTGGTAGAAAGGTGGGAACTGTGAACGCTCACGTACTTCGAGGTTAAGGGGGTACATGTAAAAGGGGGTTGTACATTTTTTTCACCAAACATAGTCATGTAGGGTATCAAACGAGGTCTCGATTAGTACTTTCCAAGCCGGTCTTAATTTTGAGATTTGTTGAAAAAGTGGGAAGTGCGAAAGTGATCATTTATTTAACGGACCCATTTTCATAAACTGCCTAACTCAAAAATCAAAAATTAATAGGCTGCCACTAGATGGTGCCTAGGCTCCAAAATACCCTCCATTGATACCTGTTCCGATAAAGTTAATAATAGTATTATATTATAATTTTTAGTAATTGACTGCATAACCCCCCTTAAATTCATCCTAGCAGCAATATAAACTATAACATAGAGCTTGATCGTACCAAGTTTGGTGCAAATCGCACTATTCCTAACAGAGTTATAATAGGTCAAAGTTGTCAATTAAAGACTGAATGTCAATATCATCCGAAAGAAGATATTCTCACATAATATATGCATATATTACGTGACACGTACTAATACGGCAAATGTACACTCAAATGCCTTTATTATACACAAAACCTTTCATACATGAAGGGTCCAGCTTCCAGTTTCCCGACTTTTTATTATTATTCTGTTAAGGGAAAGTCGCACCGCGTCCTTGAAGAACTATTCTGCCCCTTTTACTGGTTATAGTGTATCTATTGATCATAGTATCTTAAGCAGGCCTGTAACCGTTAGGAACTTTAGTATGTTCCCCACTTCCAGAAGTTTCAGCTTTGCATCTGGTATTAAGTGTTCTCCCAGATGTATCGACCTACTTTGCACAAGTGCCAGACACTGTCCCAGGACGTGTGTAGAGGTTTCCTCCTCACTGCAGGCAGTATCCGTAGATATCCCTAGCTTCCCTAGGTGATAGTCCAGCCGACAATGACCAGTGAGAATTCCCACTATGATTTGGAGGTTCTTTTTGGTGAGGTTTAAGCAATCCTTTGTGCGCATGGGTTCGTATCCCCCAATAAGCACCCTGGACTGCTCCATCCCTGGTAGGCCCGCCCAGTATAGTTCCCTCAACCGTTCCTCTTCATTTCTTAAAGTGATAGCCATGAAACCGTTTCCGATTCCACAGAAGGGTTCTGGCCCGTGTAAAGGCATCCCTGCTCCGTTCTTGGCTAGTTCGTGCGCTGCCTCGCTGCCTTCCAACCCAGCATGGCCTGGAACCCAAAGTATCCAGACCTTGTTGGACGAGCAGAGTGTATTCAGTTTCTTAAGGCATTCCCATACCCGTTTAGAGTTCACCTGGTTGGACCTAAGTGCCTTGATCATTGCTTGGCTATCGGTGAAAATAGCTATGTTTTGCCACTTGTAGTTCCTTACCAGATTAAAGGAGGCATATTTGTCTATGTCGTATATTTCCGTCTGGAATATGCTGGTGTACCTGTCCATTGGCTCAAAGTACGTTTTCCTTGGACCAATGACACCGGCACCCGCTCCCTTTGCTGTGAGGGATCCGTCAGTGCACCAAGTAATCAGTTGCTGGTTTAGCCCGTATGTCGCTGTTTAGTTCTATCTTTTTCAAGTAGTTGTTCAACTTTCTTCCCGGACGGGCGACAGAGCAGTGACTTGTTTTCCGAAGTTAACAAATGCACTGTACTTATGTCAAAGTTGTTTCATGTTTCTCGAGTGAAAGTGGCTAAAAAGCATAATATCGCAAATTTTGTATGAAAAATCCTTCTTGCAGAAAGAGAGAGTCAAATGGCTGATTCGTTCTTTTCTCCAAAACTCCGAGAACCTGAAGTATATACTTTATTTAAATAGAGGGGTAATAGGTAGACCCGCATAATTTTCACCCCGGATCCGGACTTCCTCTCTACGACCTTATGAACTCCTATTTAAAATCTTAATAAAATCCTTCAGGCTCTGTCTCACTTTATTAAATGGAAAGATTTGACTCTGCTCTTCGAAACGTTTTCGAATGTTATAATTCGTAGTTGAAACATGTTTGCATGTTCATAATTAGAACAACCAACCCTTTGACCACACTACGGTTAATATTCTTCCAGGATATAGGTGAGGTATCATTTTGTGATATTTGATTTGATGGAACGATAATCCTTTTTCTTAAATTCTGTTCAAGATATTATATCACTGAATCGGAAGCAAAGTCATTATCTGATTTTCAAACAACTATCATCATTAAAAATAAATGTTGCACTTTCCGCCATGTCGGAACAATGAAAAATACATTCCCCATTATTTTTCTCAACTGTTATAACAATTTCAACCTCGTACAGCACACGTTTCCCAACTTTTTCCGCTCTTCCAACTAAGTAAATAACTTCCGGGAAAGCTAAAACTTTTACCTCAACTATACGCTCTCAATGCAGCGTCCCAATATAAAAAGAAAGTTGTTTCCTTTTTATCGTTGCTGCTATTTCCTCTCCCGCTTGTTATTTATTTTGCCAACTAGGGAGAAAAGTTGTAACAGATTTTCCTGATTTTTCTCAAATTGAACCAATTTGTGTTGTGTTGCAGATGACTGCATGCTCATGGTTTCGTAACACGTAGCAATCATACGCGCTGAACTGGAAGGATGCTGTGTGTATCCTGTGCAACCTATGGAGCTTGTTAAAGGGTAAAAATGGGTGTACTGATGACGTTTCGTGGAAGTGCTGTTAGTGAAGGAATCGGGAGGAAATTTGTTTATTTGCTTTCCATTCTGGGCGCTAAAATTATTATATAAATCCGTCAATGAAGATAATAAAGAATGAAATATTTGAAGCGAAAGAAAGATATTCTTCCCATGCTTTTATTAAGTACGGAATAAAATAACCTGCAATCGGTCTTTGCTTTATCTCACTGACGACACGTTTGTTCTAAGTCTTAAGCTTAGGAATTGTTTAGTCATATATATATGCACTTGAGATAAGAAAGGAAAAATAATTGGTCCAATAAAACGGCTGTTTCATGCCACTGTCATCCAAATCCATAATGTCAAGTTGATGCCACAGGAACTCATTTTCAAAGAAAGAAATCCAAATTACCCAGGATTTGAACTCCAAATTCCGCAATTATGTTTATTAACGATTTTATGGAATAAGGGTGATTAGGGGATTATTTTGTTTCGGTTAAATAATTCATCTAGAAATGCCGATGAACATTGGGTCAGCATCAAAAGTGCAATTATCTGGAGTCAACGCATTGCCGGTCGTAACTTGAAACAATTTCATCGAAACTCATTAGTAGACTTGTGGACAATTTAGAATTGCAACTTTAAAAATGGCAATTGAAATGAATTAGTGTGTTCGTGGTTTTGCTGAAAATTTCGACAACAACCGCAAGATTTTTATTTTAGAATGTGTCGACAATTTAGCTCCCTTATTTCGCGATTAGTCGTTAAATTAGACTTTCATTGAAATAGTAATTGTCAAAAAAATGTTGGAAATTATTTATTTACTCGAATCTTTTCGATAAGTTAATTTTAAAATTAATCCCCGTAATTAGATTTCAAATTTTTTGGATTTCCCCACCACGTAGTTTTGCATAACTAATCAATTTCTGTCTTGAGTAACAGTAAAGAGAAAGTTTTCTAGCCTTCATATATCTTGCAGTTTCTGTTCAGATTTTTGTAGATATTTAAGATGCCAGAAACCAGAGACGAACTTAGCAATTTTGCTTTGCCTGAAGGATATGCTTCTGTTAAAGATGGTGCTGGAAGTACCATTTCATGTTTAGCATATATTCGAATTATATTAGTAGGTATACTTGGGTTAAACATTTGAAATACTGAGACCAACAATAAAGTTTGCGATCCTAACTTAGTCAATATTGACTGGATTCCTGATATTTTCGGTTATCACCCGCCGAGAATACTATTCAAAACTTACAAATTGGGAAATTGATGTAGGTGGTACTTAAGGGGGTTACCCTGTGTAAAGGGCGTTTTTTTTGGATTTTTTTAGAATTTTTTTGTGAGGAACTGGATAAAGATACAAATGCGAGTTTTTCACCATAGATTTATTAATATCTTGAGCGTGCATAGTAATTTTTCCACCCCGACTGCATAGTTCATTATTGAAATACAGAGCAATTCATACGCCCATCTCCAAGAAAGGTATTTTTCTGCCGCCACGCCAGAGGGCGATGTGATCATCTTTAAAAAAAAAGTAAACGGCATTTTAACGTACGTACTTAACTACAGTCCGCAAACCAGGATTATTAAAAAATATTAAAAACTAAATTTTTGGTGCCTTGTTAAACTTTTTTTTTGTGAATTTTGGTGTTTTTTTGCGGCTTCTTCAATGAATAAAAAAAAACTACTGAATGAATGAATGAACTTAAGTGTCCGGGTAGCTGAGTGGTTAGAGCACTAGGCTACCGTACGGAAGGTCGCGGTTCAAATCTCACTGGTGACAGTGGGATTTGTATCGTGATTTGACGTCGGACACCAGTCGACTCAGCTGTGAATGAGTACCTGAGTCAAATCAGGGTAATAATCTCGGGCGAGCGCAATGCTGACCACATTGCCTCCTACAGTCTACTGTAGTGTACCGTTACGGTCTTGAATGAAGTGCTCTAACACACTTCAAGGCCTAGATCCAATATGGATTGTTGCGCCAACGATTATTATTATTATTACTGAATGAATCCTAATTGTCCTAGTTTGCGGACCGTCGAAGTATATTCTGAATAAGTTTAAGTTAATTTTGGGCTATGATTGTAGCCGATTTTCAATAGGCACTTTTGAGAAAAACGAATTTAAAAAGTAGAATGCGATTTTTAGCCATAAAATCTTAATTGGCCATTAATCGGCTATACCTAGTCCATGAACCTTAGGTTCCTTCAAGAAACACATGTACAGCCTTGGCTTCAATTCTTGTCCTTTTAGCGAAGTCATTCGAACGTCATTCGGACCGATGTTACTTATCACGCGTTTAACACTATAATTTCCGAACGACTCCGAATATCAAAAAAATCACTTTGCTCATATATTGTAAACTATATCTAAATACAATTGATGTCAAAAAAATTCGATTTCGCAGGTCCGACACATGGGATGACCCCCTTAAGAAATAGAACAGGATCGCAAGAAATTCGGAATGTAACAAAACCAATGTTCTGAGATCTGCCCAATATAGAACTCACTACGGCTAAGACCCTGAATATAGTACAACTGAACGCTGTGATAGAATACCATTAGGACTAAAGGAAAGTCCAGTATCAGTATTTTTGTTTAATTATGATAAATTTTTCTTCAAGGTTTCTCTCTTTGGATATATCTATGCATCAATTTTGATGTCGAAATGTTGCGAAGGCACAACAAGATAAACAGAGATGCATAGAAGACAAAGGAAAAAACCTAAAATTTGTTTGACAGTGATCAATAAATTTCCCTGGGTTGCCATACATTCTTTTGTAGTCAAGGATCCTGCTTAACACTTTCCGAAGCCGATATTAGTTTTGACATTGGATGTAAAGGGAGGGGTGCGAGCGTCCGAAAAGGATTAATTTCCTTAAGGCCTATACGTATAATATCTTTCCGAGTTGTCATAATCTGGGCAGATGCCGTAATTTATCTAATACCACCACTAAGTGCCAAACGTTTAGACTCGGACGATCCTACCTACTTAATTGATAATAAGGCGCTGGCAGTGGTGGCCGGGGGTAGGTTAGTGGAGCATCGAGCACCTTTGTACAATGGTGTACTTCTTCATGGTTTGAACGAGACCGTGTGAGTGTCCCAGAACATCAAAGGAACCCGTGAGGGATTTGAGTACAACACCTGTAGCTGACAATGTTACGAGAAGTCTAACTTCTTTCTCGAGACGCCAAACGAATCAACGATCTTCGAGCCAGTAGCTGATACTTCACCTTCTTCTCCACGTATTTTCGTTCAATGTTGCTATTATGGGGGATAGAAAAATCAATAATATACGCGGAGCAACCCGTCTTGTTAACAGCACATGAGGCTTGTTGTATAGTATGTGGCGATCAGTTAGAACTTAGCGATCCTAATACATGCTGTAAGTAGAACTATCAAGTGCCGCTTGCGGCTCGTTCGTGTATTACAGCGGTGCCATTACAGTGCAGCCGGAAATGAGGTGGTCCAACATTACGAACGCCGAACCACATATTCAGTACTGTTCGTTCTCCACCCGCACTTTCATGATGAGCTTTTTATAACCTCGAGGGTGAACACGCCGTCCTAATGGCACACATAAATCCCTACGTCTTTACAAAAAGCCTTCAGCACACAGCTATTTTGTCGACACATAGCTACCAAAGACAATCCTCGTGTTTACAGTGCATTCCCTTCAACTTTCATTCATCGATCCCCTCTTGGGCTGACTTCATCCCACTGAGAAGATTGAAAGATCAATCCTTCAAGTTAAGTGGAGCCAGTCCACAGTCTGCCTTACAAACAGCTGCATGCAAGTAGCTTGCCTGTTATTTGATGTAGAAATAAGCGACTCGACTTGGCGATGATGATGTGCCACCGCGTCAACCACGAATCTGCCTCCAATGTCTCCAGGCTCTACGGTAGAGTTTGGTTGGTGCATTCGAAATTTTCACAGTCCGTGTCCACCGCTGGCCGGTTTTCAGATCGGTTTTCGGGATAACGAATGCATTCAATGCGCTTATTTAATTCTTCCCCGAGAGATGCGATTTCAACACCAGCTTTAAACGTCGCAGGAATTCGGACAGTAGAGCATCCTGCATATCACCAACTAGAGCATGGGTTTCTTGCAAGAATTTTTAAGTAGCTGTAAGAGTCTATCTCGACCATAGCTTGGATGCGAGGTCACCAAATCTAGGTCCAGCATGCGGATCGCATACTAATATTTCTTATTAGTATATTTTTCAGAAATTGACTAGAAACCTCCTTTGAGTTTATCCTAAAATCATTAAGTTTTGGTATAGGTATTTGGTAGTATAGGGTATAATATAGAACAGAACACTACCAAATTTAGTGGAAATCGAGCCATTACTAATACACTTATAATAGTCTCTTTTGTTTTGTCTCTTTTGTGCAAATTTATTGAAATCTAAGACTTTAAGCATCAGGATCACACACTGGAGTGAGCAGTCTTACAAACTAAATGCTTAACCATTAAGCGATAAGTACAAATGACCACTGAAATATTCTTATATAAGAAATACACAAAACCTTTCTTGATTTATTTGAGGTTACGAATATGACATTGCTCCACTATGTGTGGTCCCATATTTAATCGACTGTTTTTTGGGACGCTTTACTCGCATATATCATAGAATGACATATGGAGCCGCACATAGTCGAACGGTGAAATTCTATCATAAACTATATAATCATATATACAAACTATCATCAATAGAGAGAGGCAATTTATAGATTCTCAGAGTACCATATAATTGCAATCAAATAAAGGTCTGTCGATCTTTCTCCGGTGATACACTCTTTCCGGCGACGCTCGTCCAAACCAAACATACACGGTCAGGTAGACCTGCCAGCTGCCCTTGAATAGCCAATAGGCCCACCGCCTGTTGGACTGAGAACACCATCCGCGTATCGGCAAACCGAGCAATCAGTTTAACTCTAGCCATGAAAGTGTCTCTCTTCTCCCTCACTAATGACGTGTGCAGCGACCGTCGACAGTACGCATCAACGTATAAATTTACCGGTTGGCTTTATGCTATTTGCGGCCGGCCAGATGGTCGAACCATTTTTCAATCAATCACCGGCCGCTTGAACAGTCCGAGTCGTCCGGCAACTACGGACAAATATAGCGGATTGTTCAGGCGTATCTTTAATACCAAGTTCCCTATAAAGTGTCAGTCTCCTACGGAGAAATGCCAAAATCTTAAATATGAAACTTCTGCGTCAATCGCAACAGGAAAAACTAAGAATGGTAACAGGGGCACCGTATGTAATAAGTATACTAGGTTGTTAATCATCTGGGTTGAGAATTATCAACTGGGAGAACTTGTCTCCTTAGGATATTTAAGTTCGCCAAATATGGGAATTAATTTACCATTCCGAAAAGACGAAAGTCGAGAAGACTGAAAATAATATGAGTGCTTGGTAGCTTGGTAGTGCATGCTTGATTTTATTTCAGTATTTCCACCTTGTCGATTACATGTCCTTCTTTTATTATATATTTCGCCACGGATGATCTTAAATGTTACCTATTCTGGTATCCACCCGTCTGTCTGTCTATCTGTCTCGCCCTTTTCTCAGGAACGGTTATATCGATTGACCCCTAATTTGGTGGAAAGGCATACAGTGAATTGCATCGGTCTATCTTGACTTTAAGGGGGTCTCCACACGTGCAAAAGGGAGGTGTAGTTTTTTTTGTGCCAAATATAGCAAATGAACCCGAAACCCGAACCCGAACCCGAACCGAAAATCTGAAAAAAATCACGAAGTTGCACTATATGGTGCCTAGACTCCGAAATATTCTCCATACCGATATCTGTTCAAATAAAGTCAACAATAGTATATTACTATAATTTTTAGTAATTGGCTGAAAAACCCCCTTTAAGTTCATCTTACAATCATCTTCTTGTATATAAAAATCAATTGCTGTTCGTTAGTCTCGCTAAAACTCGAGAACAGCTGAACGGATTTATCTTATCTTGGTTTTGAAATGTCCGTTTAAAGGTTAGGTCCGAAGGTTTAAAAGGTGAGAAAAATTCGAATAATTCCCCGTAAAACCCTAAAAACAGCACTTTTCTTCTTCCCATATAAACGTTTTTTTCTAAATAAAATTTAGAGTCAATTTGAACTTTATTGATATTCAATAAAGTTCAAGCAGTCACTGTGTTCATCGGACCTCATATTACAGCTATGAAACGGACAAATTTTTTAACGCAACTAGAAATATTTGACAACCAAGTGACAATCTTTTATTTCTTAAAAGACAAAAGACATCAAATGTCTCACAGCTCAGAAAATGTTGTATTGGAAAATAGAATTTCTGTTTTTAGTATTTTTGTTTCTCACCGTTTTAACCTTCTCTGAATTCCCATAAATATTTCAACTAGACTACCTAGACCTAGACTAGATATTAAGTGTTGTTACAACTTAAATTTCTGAACGCAACGATAATATTTGACATTAGATTTGACAACCAACTAATATGTCAATCCATCCTGTTGCACTTTGGAACACGGAAAGAAGTATTACGATATTGCGTTACGATATCTATGAGTGCGCGATAACTTTCTTTACTTTGGCGATCCTTTGTGATAGTGACATTTTTTTTTATATTTTGCGATTGTGACACTTTACTGCTAAGTGAGCGAAAAATTTTCTCACTTTGATTATTTACAATTTACGATGCCGAGGAGAAGACGACCTGACTTAGGTCGTCGCAGTCAATCAAATGTGCGAAGAGCTACCTCACGTGCTAACCGCACTGATGACCAGAGAGAGACAGATCAAGAAAATAGTCGTATTGCTATGTCAGAATTGCGTTATTTAGTGAGTTATAATGAAGTAGACAGGCTTAGAATGCAACGAGTTCGTGCACATCAAACACAACAACAGCAATCACGACATAATGAAATTGATCTAATCCGCAGACGGAATGCTTCACAATATGCTTTTTTAATAAATACAGATTCGTTTTGTTTGTTCGCTTGTTGTCGCTTTGTTTTGTTGTCGCTTCAGTGCAAAATCTAAAACTTTAAAACTTTGAATGTCAATAATAGACGACAGTGTAAATTCTGACCTAATATATGCAGTACATTACGTGTTTGGTCCTAATGGTTGGATGCCCACTCAAATGTTTTTATATAAGCAATGCTTTCATACCTGAGTTCACTTTGTTATAATATTGACGAATTTATATGTTTTGATGACTTTATACACGTTCTAGAATGCCTGAAATTCACGGAAAATGTAAAAGTGTCACCTTTTACAATTTTACTAATAACACTCCTCTCTGATTCTTTTTTAGATTTTTTGGTTGGATAGGTTCTGAGAACGAGACCTGTTGCACTTTTTGGTGGTCACATTTTGCGATCTCACTCCCGCCCTCCCTCAACATCAGATACGAGACCTGTTTCGAAAAGTACTAATTGAGCCCTTTCATTTCACACAGCCACATTCGGTGAAAAAAATTCTGCACCCTCCTTTTGAATGTAAGGGGGAGTCCCGCCCTTAAACTCACCACAAAATGGCGCCATTTGCTGCATGTAAAGGGATCAATAGACCACACGCTCTCAACAACTTTAGTGACAATCAGTCTAGCCGTTTCCGAATAAATCGGGTGTGACAGACACCCAGGCAGACAGACGGACAGTCATCATCAACTCGATTCTAATAAAGTTTTGTTTCACACATTGCTAGTTATTTGAACTCCATAATCTATACTTAAAAGCTTGAAGCTTGGACGCTATATAATCTAAATGACCAGAATAGGGAAGCCGGAATGTGATTTTTTTCAAATTTTTGGGTTAGATAGGTTCTGAGAATGAGACCTGTTACACTTTTTGATGGTCATATTTTGAGCCCTCACCCCCCTATGTTTCCCCCGATATCAAGTATGGAACCAGTTTTGAAAAGTACTAATTGTGATCTTTCATTTGATACCCAACACTTGCTACATGTAAAAGAAACCACTTGCTGCATGTAAAGGGAACATCAGATCACACACTCTTGCCAATTTTCGAGACAATCGGTCAAGCCATTTCCGAAAAAATCTGGTGTGACAGACAGAGAGACAGACAAACAAACACCGATTCGATTCTAATAAGGTTTTGTTTCACACAAAACCTTAAAAAGGGGTAAAAAACCCACAATTTGGATTATCCCCTAAGAACAAAACTATTTATTGTAATTTTAACATATGTATCTTTGCCGAAGGACAAGTGTATTGAATTCAGAAAGCTCGGCGCTTCAAGTATGAAGGGTTTTGTTTGTTTTTTATGCAAGTAAATTTGAGTGTAGAACTACAATGGCTGCTACAAATAAGTAAAGAAACCGTGTCTGGAATTGAACTTTTCTCTTTAGAAATGAAACATTAGCAATTGGTTTTGAAAATGCAGTCTTCCAGTAACTAAATTGAATAACACAAAATTTAATTTAAAATAAAGGGGTTACGAAAGAAAAGAGCCAAATGTTATACGTATAAATAAGTTAACAATATTTTTATTGTGCACAATTGCCGCGATTATTTTACGACATCCTTGCCATCTGACTTGGAAAGGGCCCATTTCTGGAGGAAAAATTGGCTAAAGGTCCAAAACTAAATCTGCTGCTGCCAAATTTCAGGGACCCCTCTCCTTTGTTTTTACGATGCCCATCCATTTTCGATGAGCGATAAATCAAAGCTTTGAGGAAGCCGCTACAAAATGATAAAATTCCACTCAGATATGTATTTTGAAACAATTTTAACTGTGTGAGTTGGTGCATTATCCAGTTGCAGAATAAAATCTCCATCCATCGATCATCAAATTAGGATAAACTTATCTTGGCTTCCAATACGACTATTTTGCACACTCCATTGGCAAAAATATGTCACTAAAGTATCAAGCCTTTATCATCCGGCTTTATGGTTGGTTTTATACATTTAAAGGACAACGCTTCACCATGTTTGCGCCAAACGTACATAAGGCCACACCGTACTTCACGCGAATCATTGATTCGTCCTTCCGAAGTAAAATATTTCCGGTTTTATAACATTATCTGCGTAGAACTTTATTTTCTTTTGCGGGTTTAGTTAATTTATATATAGAATTTTTTGCATAATTCGACTTGGTATTCCGTCTTTATAATACCTTCTGTGGTGAATAAAGATGGCGCTGTTTTTCTTTCTGATACCAATTTATTTAAAATATTTGAAGCAGAAAGCAATGGATCCGTTGCTGAGATACTTTTATTCCTTGTATCAGTCCTTTTTGTTGCAGTTTTTGGTCGTCCTTTAGAATACCTACGCTCGACGGGTATATCATCCTTGCAAGTTTTGACACCTTTGCATGCAGACGCCGCGGTTTTATTAAAAATCTTGGCAATACTTCTAAAGGTTCTAAAAAATTTATACTCATTTACTCGGAAAACACTTGTTTTATTTTTCCCCAGCTTTTTTAGTTTTTATTTGTATTGACTAATCCGTAACTTAATAAGGAAAATGTAAGATACGAAGCAACGAAATCCCCTAATAACTTTGCTCAAACAAGTGAGGAAGACACACAACGAGCCAGCATAACATACTCATCGGAAATGTTCCCAGTCTTGCGATGAATCTTGGCCAAAGAAGACATCGAAGTAGCAGGATCCAGCAGGATTCACACGCTCAAAGCGCATGAATTTTTGGTTTTGTTTTTTTTTTCACTTAAATTTTAACTTCGGTGCAAAAGAACTTTTTTTTCTTCATCTTGGAAAAAAAATAATTAGGAAGTCACTGGGTGTTGTTTTGGAAGTTAGGTTCGCGCTCTTTCTGAGCGGTACAGCACCCCGAGGAGTCGATTCAGTGCTCCGCTTGAGCAAATGCTAACTTACAAAGCGTCTTAAAGACATCCTCGCTTACATAATGCTAAAATGCTTGGAACGCATCTAAACTTATCGTTTGAGCAAATGCGCAGGCATTTCAGTCTTGATCAGCTTCACATCCGAACTGCCCAAGAGAAATACTTGGAAAGCCGAGTACAATCGAAAAGCCAATAATAATCTCAGTATCGAATCTTTACCAAAAACGCAAATAAAAACTGGCGAAGATTAGGTAGACCTATAAGTCTAAAAAGCAAAAAAATGCGGCGAAAATCCCTAGAACATTATAGCAAGCACCCAAAGAATCCGCTCATCCTTCCCAATGAAGACAATGGACATTCTGCTAAGAAAGAAGATAGTGGACATTCTGCTGAAAACACAAAATTACCCAAGCCTCCGCCAATCCACTCACGTGAGCATTACAGTTCCACGTTAGTCAATTCCTTAACCCAGAAGATTGGACGAAACAACTTCTATATGGTTCCAATGTTGACGAGATAAAAGTAAAGGTGTAAGGCGAAGGCGGCTATCGTAAAATTACCAGACTTTGATTTGGTAGGTAAAAATTATTACACATTCCAGCTTAAAAGTTGCAAAGGGCTAGCAGTAGTAATTAAAGACATTGAACCAGCATTGAACCGCTCTTAGAAGATGGCTTTAAGATTAAATCGGCATATAATATTAAGTACCAATTCAGAGTAATATTGCCTCTATTTAAAGTGGAACTGTACGCGGAACTTAAGAAATTCAGCAAAGGTGAAACGCATCCCATTTATAGCTTGCGTTATCTTTTACATTGTAGGATAGCAGTTGAGGAACCGATGAAACGAAAAGAGCCTATACAATGCCTTAATTTTCAAGAGTTCAGATACACCAAATCATACTGTACACTTCCAAGTGTATGCGCCATATGCGACGACGTCCTTCCCACCGTTAAATTCTCATTAAACAAGGAAGATTCCTCTGCCAAAAAATGTGGTCACTTCTGGAAAAATCACACTGCGATTCACAAGGGATGCCCGGTGTACGTTGAAGTGAGTCAAAGATCCCGACCACCAACCAAACCTTAAAAGAAGATCTAAATTCGCGTACTAGAACCCAGTTGAGCTTGTCTTAGGCTAATACTGTCAAATTCAAACCTTCCGAATTAACACAGCGTACACAGCAACTAATCTAGAATCTATAATGGTACAACTCATTCAAAGGATGAACCAAATTACGGCATTAATGTAAAATATGATGCAAGAACTAATGCGAAACCAGACGTGGATTCTCCAAACTCTTCTCTGCTACAATCTGCCACTGGAATGTATTAATGATAATGGTTGGCACAACAATCCATATTAGATCAGTGTCTTAAAGTGTGTTAGAGAACCGTAACGGTACACTACAGTAGACTGTAGGAGGCAATGCGGTCAGCATTGCGCTCGCCCGAGATTATTGCCCTGATTTGATTCAGGTACTCATTCATAGCTGAGTCGACTGGTATCCGATGTCAAATTACGATTCAAATCCCACTGCTACCAGTGAGATTTGAACCGCGACCTTCCGTGTGATAGCCTTGTTTTCTAACTACTCAGCTATCCGGAATATATTGGCCAACATTAAATGGAATTACAAATATTCCTTGTCAACTGTGGAATCGACATTTTCCTTATATCGGGGACCCATTTCCCCGACAAATTTAATTTTATGGAACCCGGTTACAAATGCTACCTGATTGAAAAGATCATGGAGGTTCCTCGTTAAAAATTGAGTAAAGTATTACATCAGGGAACACCTTGCTAAGGACTATATACAAGCCACGTCTATATGCATAGTAGAATAAGGGATCCGAACACAATTTCTGCTGTAAGGTTTACCATCTCTGCAGTACAGTTTATAAGCTTTTTCAACTCGCTTGGTGGAAGATTTATTGTAGCTGGGAACTTTAATGCCAAACACACGTATTCGGACTCAAGACTGATCTCGCCCAGAGGCAAAACTTCTCGGGCTTCCATATTGACGAACTGTGAACTCGATATATTATCGAGCGACCATCCAAACCACTGGCCATCGTCGTAAAATACCCATCTGCGCAATCCTGCTTTGATCTAAATTTCGATCATTCATCGGTTCTCATAATTTTTTCAAATCACCAACCAATCCCTACCGAGTCTCCCAAACGGACGACAAAGAAAACTGATGGGCTATCGGAAATATATTTCTTCGCATTTAAAACCAGATGTGTCCTTAAAGTCGAACGTCGAACTCGACTAGGCTGTACATTGTTTCACTGAAGTATTATCATAATCTGCCCTGTATGCAGTACCCAAGTCCCAATGTGCATTTCGAGACCTCGAGAATCACATGAATAAGGTTGAGCAATGGTTGGCCCGCTGGAGAATCAAAGTAAATGAAACAAAGTGTAGTCATGTCACTTTCATATTGAAGAAACGGACATGTCCCCCAATTAAGTTTAACAACGTATCCGTTACTCAGTCTAAGGAAGTAAAATACCTAGGAATACACCTAGACAGAAGGTTTACTTGAAAAAAAAAGATTGAGGCCAAAAGAACTCAGGTCAACCTAGGATTCAAACACCTGCACTGGCTACTCAACAAATTTTCCAAGCAGCCCTTCCAATTCAAAGTGCAACGGTAGAGCCAACTTCCATTTATGGTGCACAACTTTGGGGATCTGCTCGTAAATACAACACCGAAATCCTTCAAAGAATGCAGACTAAACAAGTCGGGAAACCGGAAGCTAGACGCTTCAGGTATGAAAGGTTTTGTATATTTCTTTTATAAAGAGATTTGGGTGTGCATTTGTCCCATTAGCATGTAGCACGTAAAATATGCATATATTATGTGAAAATAGCCACTTTCAAGTGATATTGACATTCATGGACTTGAATTTGCAGAGGAGCACAGAGTTGACCTAGTATAACTTTGTTAGTAATAGTGCGATTTTCACCAAAATTGGCAGAATTATGATATATACTGTAGCCTATATTGCTGCAAAATTTTGTGATTCTAAGGTGAACTTAAGGGGGGTTTTCCTGTCAATTACTAAAAATTATAGTAATATACTATTATTAACTTTATTTGAACAGGTATCGATATGGAGGGTATTTCGGAGCCTAGGCACCATATAGTGGCAGCCCCCTAATTTTTTCCAGATTTTTCGATTGGGTAGTTCCTGAGAATGGGTTCGTTAAAAAAATGACCACTTTCAACCCCCCGCACTCCCTACCTTTTCAGCAAAAGTCAAAACTAATACCGGCTTCGAAAAGTACTAACCGAGACCTTTAATTTGATACCCCACATGACTATATTTGATGAAAAAAAAATTTTCACCCCCCTTTTGCATGTATGGGGACCCCCCCTTAAATTCGTCGTAAGAGGATGTAACTCACTATATGCGTGAGTGTTCACAGTTCCCACCTTTCTACCAAATTTTGTGTCAATCGCTATAACCATCTCCGAGAAAAATGCGTGTGACGGACAGACAGACAGACAGACAGACAGACAGACAGACAGACAGACAGACGGACAGACAGACAGACAGTAAACCGATTTTAATAAGGTTTTGTTTTACAAACAAAACCTTAAAAATGAGGACCATTACTTTCGCACCATTGTACATCAGAAAGTACAATATCCACCGCGACTTTTGTATGTATCTATTTGTAATATCCACACAAATAAACGAAAAAATTAATCAGCTGAAGTTAGCATAATTTGATAAACTTACTTCACATCCAAGTAGCTTAGCAAAGAACTTGTTACGCAAAATTGATTACCCATCGCCTAAAGAGGAAAAAATTCTTTACTTCATGATTTACTTCTTAACTAATATAATTTGGTGGCAACCATTCTATATTTCCGAACGTTCGCGAAGGACACAGACTGATTCTTTGTGTAAACACAAAACCTTATTAAAATCAGTTTACTGTCTGTCTGTTTGTCCGTCACAAGCATTTTTCTCGGAGACGATTATGGCCATCGACACCAAATTTCGTAGAAAGGTGGGAACTGTGAACGCTCACACATACAGTGAGTTACATCCTTTTACGTTGAATTTAAGGAGGAGTCCCCAAAGAAGGGTGTACATTTTTTTTCACCAAATGTAGTCAAGTAATGCGGGGGGTTTAAAGTGATAATTTCTTTAAGGGGTCATTCTCAGAAACTACCTAACCGAAAGATCTGAAAGAAATCAAGAGGCTGCCACTATATGGTGCCTAGGCTCTGAAATACCTTCCACACCGATATCTGTTCAAATAAAGTTAATAATATATAACGTGTATAACACTATAATTTGCAAATTCAAGACTATGAATGTCAATATCACCCGAAAGTGGGTACTCTCACATAATATATGCATATATTACGTGCTACGTACTAAGAAATGCACAAAACCTTTCGTACCTGAAGCGTCCAGCTTCCGGTTTCCCGACTTGTTTTAGATTTAAGATTTGATCAATTTTTGTTATTTTCTATTTTGTTGGAAAGACCAAAATTGAATGTGATGGAATTGGAAAATTGGTGTTATAAGCGAAAAAATCAGTTAAACTTGATTTGTTTACTTTCATCTCTAACAACTAACGATGGACAAAATTAATATAAATTACTACTACTCTATATATGAGATAACAATATGATTGTATCAAAAAAGTAAACATTCTTTTAAACAGTCTTTTATACTTACGGTTATACGAAGCAAATCCAAGGTGATAGGTTTGTTTACTTATCTATGGCAGCCACTCTATTCCATATTTATATGCATATTTAGCATTTCAAACCACTCGCTTTAGTGTGATATTGATATTTGAGATTTTGGGTTGCAATAATTTTACAGGGAAAAGACAAATTTAAAACGCTGTAAATTTGTCACTAATAGTACGATTTTAATCAAGCTTGGATATATCACGTCTCATACTATAGTCTAATTTACTACATTGTTATAAATCTAGGGTAAACTAACAAAGGTTTCTAGTCAATTTCCCAAAAACCATAGTAATATACTATTATTAACTTAATCTCAGTTTTCTTCAGATTTTTTGGGTTGGTAGTTTCTGAGAATCATTCCGTTAAAGAAATCATCACTTTCGACAACGGCATTTCCTACGTTTCCAATAAATATCGAGACCTTTCATGATATCCAACATGACTATATTCAATGGAAAAAAATGTACAAACACTTCTTGGATGTAAGAGGACTCCCTCAATGTAGAGAGGTCTAACTTACTGCAAGTGTGGGCGTTCAAAGTTCCCATCTTCTTACCAAATTTCGTGTCAATCGGTGCAGCCGTTTCTTAGAAAAAAATGTGTGTCAGACCCCTCCCTCCGTAAACTCAACGAGAAACTAAGTTGCTTATTTCATGCAAGAGAATTCACAGGATCCACCTTTCCACCAAATTTCGTATCAACACGAGTAACCGTTTTTAAAATAATAGGTATGACAGATGGACAGACAAGAGATATCGAACCGATTTTAAAAACAGCTAATTTCTTCGTAAAACTCAGTACCTGATCAGATTCTGGCGAAGTAGGTTTTATAAAAATAGTTCCTTAGTTTACTCTAGTTCCGTTTAAAAGAAAACTATTAAAAGGAAAGGTTTCCGATTAAACTATGGAATTTTATTCGTGTTTCGGACACAATAAGTGTCTTTCTTCAGTGCTTATTTTGTAATTTATTTACTTAAATAATAATTAATAATTTATAAATAAACAAATAAATTAATAATTAAATAATTAATAATTTTATTTATTTAAATAAGCACTGAATAAATAAAATTCTATAGTTTAATCGAAAACTTTTCCTTTTAATAGTTTTCTTTTCTGGCGAAGGTCACAATTTGTGCTCGAGATACGTATTTGAAAATAAATAAGCTATTCGTTTTAGGAAGGAATCAAATGTTTTTTTTATTTAGATTCTAGTAAAACAAACAATTTTTTAAAACAAAAATAGGCAATTAAAAAAGTGTAATATTCTATAAGGTGGAAATTTCGTAGCTTCAATGCAGAAATCAGTATATGCTGCGGGGGTTCTGAGAAATAAATTTCGAAGAACAGTGTCTATTCGGAAGGTTTCTTGACGGTATTGACAGTCGATATGATCTCAAAAATAGTAATTGATAGTGCATTAGCAGAGGATATTAAATCACTTTATTTTGATACCATATTGGTACGTCGGAGGTAATATTGGCAAACTACTTTTCGCTTGCTCGTCACTCTGAGTCGACTGATATTTGAAATTCAACTTATAAAAGAATTAATGGCCGAAATGATATTGCTGGTATTGAAGACAAGCGAATATAATTTATACCCGTAAATCATTTATTAGAAGCTAAAAATTGGTAGAGGTTTGCGTAATTTGTGTGACGGAAGGATTCTTCCATTTCTTAATTTCTATCCCTATTGTTAGACCATAGAAACCAACCATAGAAACAAATTGCAGCTACTTCTGACACGATTCATACAAACTTGTTTGCGGAATAAGATTTTAACATTTGTATGGTCATCGATACGTCCTCATACCGCAGTTTATGCCCTTTTAAATGGTTAATGTTCATCATTATCTTTGCCAAGTTACCTTAAATTAGAACTAAATTTCCGGATCATTTCATTTGTTCATATCGTATTCTATATGGAACTTCTTATGCACTTTTTAATCTCAAAAACCTTTCTTACCGTTAATCCCAATCCGGTCGATCTAATTTGTCTAAACTTAGCTGAATAAAAGAAATTGTGTAAAGTCTTCTTTCACCAAATTAAAAAGTCTCGCTATAATAGATTGAACTGCTCATAGATTCCTTACTCCCCGCATTTAAACCTTACTGCTTCCCAGTAACACAACGCTAAACAATTGAGCTCTGATAACCACAACACTAACTTTGCATTTAATCTCCTTTTTCAATTCCAAAGTACCATGGAATGTGGATTTCAGAAAGTATAAAAGGGAGAAGTTTTCTTGAAACTGGCAATAAATTGTGAGTCGATATACTTTTAGGTTGCACTTAGCGCAATTTATATGAAATTTAATCATCATGAAATCCAACAAAAGAATCTTTTCTGATTATATCAAAGGAGGAATCTCTCGAAGAAATCAACGCAAAAGGTCAGCTTTTACTATAATAGTTGCGAGTGTGTAGATACTCATTTCCTAAAATAGATAGTTCAAGACATCTTCCGCCAATTATTTTTATCCTTGAAATCAATTAAACAAAATTTAGGTTTTGACAGTCTTTTTTAATAAATATCTTTTCTTCAAACTTATACATTACATAACATTGAATAAACATTTTGAAAACAATAAATTCGAGATCATTTAGAAAGGTGTTTTCACAAAGATGTGATTATGACTTTATTTACAAGATGTGCTAGATTGATTCATTTTTACTGATTTTTATACAATATTTCACGGCAATTCGCTAATTAATATTGTTTGTATTTACAGAGCCGAGTAATTCTCTCAATCATTAGTATACATATGTTTGAATATAGATAAATATCTAATTATGCAACTAATCTTTTTCCAATCGATAGAGAAATCGTGCAAATCATTCACTGGTAATTTCTCCTGAAACTGAAGCTACAAACTGAGCATTTCTTTTATATGAAGTAGTAGCGCTGAACGAATACGATCCTGTGTAGAGCTTAACCACCTTCTAGAGTATTCGTCGAATCAAATTGTTCAATACCTTCCTTGACGGAGGGTCGTCAATAGGAATTTTTTAACGAAATCCATTCCTGATTGCTTCTTTGCATCATTTTCGCGTTGCTTCAAGAATTAGCTTTCTCGTCCTTGCCGTTGAAGAAACTGTTGATATTGGATGCGCTGCAAAAGATCACTGGTATAGGGAGCTGTCCCGTTTCCAAAGTTTTGCCCTTGTTGAAAGTTATTCCCGGTGACCATGTAGGGGTTCACGTTGTTCACGTATGGATTTTGAGGGGCATAATTCGGAGCATAGGGTGAATGACGACCATAGGTCGCCAAAAGTAGATGTTGTTGAGCTGCAACCGCTGCTGCTGTTGCTGTTGGATATGCGAAGTTGTTATAGGTAGGAAATCCTTGCATCATTGGATACATTGAATGTCTGAGTGCGACTAGTTTCGAGCGCGATGAAGATCCCGGATTTTTCCTCCGCAATTTGCCGGTAGTTTCCCCAATGAAAACGTCATCTGCGCATGGGTCCAACATCCAGTAGTTTCCTTTGCCAGGGTCATCGTAATTCCGGGCTACTTTCACAAAGCACTTGTTCAAACTCAAATTGTGGCGAATTGAATTTTGCCAGCCCTGCCTGTTTTTCTTATAGTACGGAAAACGAGAGATAATGTAGCTGTAGATTCCGTTCAGAGTCAGCCTTCGCTGAGGACTGTCTTTAATCGCCATCATGATTAAGGCATTGTAGCTGTACGTGGGCTTTTCTGCACTTGCTGAATTTTTATCCGCTTCTTCATCTGAACCCTTCTGTGAATCTTCACCTTCCTCAGATTTATTATCATCCATGTCCGAACTCATCGGGCTGTCCGCCATTCGGGGCTGACTATCACAATCGCGAATCGAATCTCCATCAGAAACACTGCGATCCTCATTATAATTCACGATCGACTGCTGTAGTTCATCATAGCTGATCACAGCTTGATTTTTCAGATCATGCGAGAGAATCGCATCGATCGAGAAACTCGAGAAAAACGGCTTTTTATTAGCTTCGGTCACTTGGTGTTCCATTTTAATTGTCTTTATTTTAACTTCTTGATAAACTTATTTTCACCACTTGTCAACTGTTCAAATTGTTTCACTGACAAATCTTTTTCTTATTTTACACAGATACAAGTATCTTCCAACTAAATCTCACCAAACTCGACTCGGGACTGGCTCTACGTACCCCTCTCGAGGCTATTTATACCAACCGAGCCTCACCAGAAAGTCACAGAGCACGCCCTGTTGTATTGTGTAAACAAAAGTTTGCAATTGGTTGACTTTTAGAAACGCCTACAAAATGGAGCCGTGAAAATATGGTGGGGTTGAAAAATGTGCGAGTGAGGGTAAGCGCACGTTGTTTTCATTGGACGGCTAGCAAAGGTGCAATTTTTACCTGTCTGGTTGGTGTTCACTTCTTGCGCCGGCACTTCTTCTGGTAGCTGACGGGCAGGTGTTTACTCATCATTATTGTGTTTATTTTGTGAAATCGGATGCAGTTCAAATGGTGTTCCTGGAAACGTGATGATATGTTTGTTGGACAATAAAGTGCGGATTGTTTGACAATCAATGTTTTTTGTTGTATGATGCAGAGTCATTTGTAGCGCTTTTTCTTCTATGGGATTCAAACTAAATTATGGTGATTTACTAACGACAACTTCAGATCTTCAAAAATTCATTTTGTTTTTTATGGAATCCGTTATTTAACATCCTAGATAA
Source organism: Hermetia illucens (assembly GCF_905115235.1). Taxonomy (NCBI): domain Eukaryota; kingdom Metazoa; phylum Arthropoda; class Insecta; order Diptera; family Stratiomyidae; genus Hermetia; species Hermetia illucens. Next base: position 165,958,679 of record NC_051849.1, on the reverse strand, counting down.
ACTCTTTGGCATAAACATGATACTTAGGAATTCGCATTAGGAATTATTTAAGAAATTAGGTCCGAAATTTCAGTTCAAGTAAACTATTAGCAGCAATACCAAGTTTTAGGAGAGAAAAGTGATGAATATTTAATTGATTTGTAGAACCAGACAAGTTGATAGGTCAGGCATATTAAAATGTAAATGAATTTAAGGGGTAAACTATATTTCAGGAAGTTAATAATAAGTCTGTTAACGAACCATATTTTTCCATAAAATACCAAAAAAATTATCAGAAGGATACGAATTAAATGATGAGTAGCAAGTTAGCAATTCCTTCACTGGCACACGTGAATCATCAATTTATTGGTTTATTCAATCATTTTAAAATATTTTTTCCTTGATTTGCAGCTGCTAATTTAATTTATCGTAGAATATTGTGGAAGACCAGCATTATTTTGAACAAACAGGGAAACTTGGAATTGACTGCTTAAGGGACAACGTTAAATGGAATCAACTTTTGTTGTTCGTATACTGGAAATATAATTAATTTTGCTATTTTATGCGTTACACCAATTTAATTGAAACATGCTTTGATGGTTTCATTGGAAAATTTTAATTTCAATTAGCATTGGCGGATATTAGACTGAGTCTTTGTTTTCTATTATTCATCTGCTTGTGGTTCTTTGTGATTATTTAGTTAAATAGCCCCGTGAAGTAGCAAACGTAGGATTCTAGTAGATATTTGTAACGATTTTTTGGTTTCAATTGATTCATTGATAATCAAATGAAAGTGTCGTAGCCTTCCATTATCCTTCGCGATAAGCCAATCTCAATCTCAAGCTAATCAAAAAGGCTACAAAATCTTAGTAACTTTTCGATTTTTCACATATGACTCTGAAGAGCAAGATTCAGACCATCAAAAAGTTGGTATAAATTCGGAAAATTGATTTTGCTTTCCAAGCTCCTGTGTAGGGGAACATTATCATATGTACGTTGAGAATCCATAACACCTGATGAAATACGAGGATAGTAGACCTCCACAGAATAGACATATGTATAACTTGGGAGCCTTCTATATTTTTGGTGTTATTTCTTTGGAACATTATATTAATTTTGTTTAGATATTTTTCATTTGCGCGCAATTTTTGATTGTAAGTTTGGAAAGCACTTTCCGACATTTACGTGTTCCTACTACAGTTCGAATTGCATGATTTCCTCCAAGTTATCCAAGAGCAATCAGATCTGAAAAAAAGAATACGTCTTTATACATTCCGCTTGATAAGAAAAAACTGCTTCCTTGACGGGCGATTGTAGTAATAAAATGTTTTATAGTTGATCTGGTTCTTCCGATAGGCTTGATAGTTTTGTTGTATTTCTAAGTATACTCCGTGAGGGGTGTTTCTTGTGACATTGAAAGGAATGACTTAAAACTAGATGGATTTCTAGTCACATACCTTCAATAAAGTGAGGTTTTTTTGCATTCCGGTATCTACTTTTTGTTTATGATGGTATAAATGTTAGTGGTGGTGGTCCATGAAATAGGCATACAATCCTTTGCCATTACACGTTTTTCGTGAAAAATGTCAAAAAGCTCTACCTTCCTGAAAAAATCACAACTTCCCACTCTCGCAATCATTTAATCCCACGTTCGATACCATTTTCGAAAACAAAGTAAATTTTCTTATAAATGGATATTTTTTCAATTGCAAATGTCACTGATATATATGATATAACTGTTTAAATTTTAAAATAATTTCAAAATCGATTTTTTAATCTAAATGTCAATGTGGATTATTGTAACGGTACTTTAAACTTAGAAATTTGCAAAGTTGCCCAATAGTCTTAGCTTTGAAACGATACGTAAAAATAATGAGAATAATTTACGGAAAATTTAGGAATATTGCGCATGAAAGGGGACAAAAAACATGTTCTTGATATGGAACAAATTCACTTAAATATGGCAGTACAAGGGTTTTGGTGCATTTATTTTTCATTGTTCGCATTTAAAACTGACATATTTACGCGAATTTGCTCCATATAAGGACCATGTTTTCTCCCATTCAGTGCGTAATATTTCTACATTTTCCATAATTGAACACGATAGCATAGCATATATGCTATTGCTTATCCCTAAAATAGAGAGGTTTTTCTATTCATGGGCTTACATAAAAGAAGGCTTACTTCCATATGGCTCAGCAATGACAGATTAACCAATTGTGAATGATAAAACACCATTCTAAAGATACGTATTCACCAAATAAACCATTAAAACCTTGAAATGCGTTTTTTCTCGAAAAAAAACTTTTTTAACCGACCGTTAGTTAATCTCGGGATTTTATTTACTCAACCAAGATTTCATTTGTCGCGGATTCTATTTGCTAAAATGTTCTGGATTCCAATTCCATTCAATAATAAAAAAAAAAGTGTGCGCAAAAGCTGAAGTCCCGGGATTTTGTTTTTTACTAATTTTTCATAAAAGGTTGTGAACTGTCATGTGAAGGATCTAACATCCATTTTGAATTTTCCGTCTCCAACTTGCCAATTTTAGGAGTGACGGCATGCCATGCGATGAGGTACTTTTCGGGGTGTACTTTCTAATTCACTTTTTATTGGTCTTAATTTGGAGAAGGAGCGTTCCCCACCCCATTTAGTTACCATTATGCTTAAAACTTTTCTCAGTGTAACTTCAACATTAGGAAAGGTATCTTCAAATTTCCTTTCTTTCAAATGATGATATAGTTCCAGCATTGTAATCTATTGAATGCCGACATTCCATTTCTAACTCTTTCCCGTTTGCGTCTTCATAATAGATTTCAGCAAATTCTTTGTAACTTTGTTTCAACTCTTCGAAATTCAAAGTTTTCAAGTGAAGAAATAAATCAAAATGTTGGCTAATGCTCTTATACGAACTTAATCGCTATTTTAGATGACCGTCCAGGATATGAATTATGAGTAGACTGTGACTGAGAATCATAGCCTTCAAAAAAAGTCTAACGTGAGCTCCTACATCTGGTTCTTTGACATAGGTCCTTATAGCCACATTCCGGCTTTTTTTCTTTGGCGGATGATTCAAAGTAATCAATTTTATCCTTGAGGCTAATAATATAATCATCGAGTGAAGTAAACAAATTAGTTGCACCACCCAGTGTTTTTGTTTCTTTCTGAATATAATTGCTTGTTTTGTCTTTCCAATATAGAGTTTCAAATTTATAAATTCTAGTTTTTCCGCTTTCCTAGACGGACTAAAGGCTTATTCTCTAGTTTCTTGTGCCTATTCTGTATCTGTTGCAATAGATATCAACGCTTCTATAATTTGTTTATGACCTTCATACAAGGCGCTCACTGCCTCAACTCGGCCTGACCGTCTTGTTTGTGAAAAAATTTAACAAGTTTTTTTAAACCTTAATGTTATGTGAATATTCTCCACCGATAGGTAGAGCCAAAAAAAGTTATACACTTCCTGAATCATTTTAAAGGACTATGTCACCTCTGCTACACCCCCAGCAGCATGAACATCTACCAAGTTTAGTGGATGTCACATGGTACAAAGGTGGTAAATTCACATTTCTCGTTAATTCTTGCTTGTAGACCAGCATATTTTCCCGACATATTTGAAGTATTGTCGTAGCTTTATTCTCTACAATATTTAATGGGAATTTCATGATTCTCTAAAAAATTCAAAACTGTTTTAGTTAATACCCAGATTTATGCTCTTTATTAGGTATAAATTTCAGAAACCTTTCAACAGGATCAGGACCGTTTACGTATCCAATTATAAAAGTTAGGTGGTCTACATTGACGTAGTATCAACACTAATGGAAAAATATTTTGCTCATTGAACTTCATTTATAATTTCTTTTTCTTTTTCCCTTACATCAATAAACCCTTCACAAACATTCGCTGATAAGTATGAAATGTTGCCTTTTTCATGATTTCCAAATTTTTTTTAAATGATCTGCAAGAAATGGATCAAATTTACGCAGCAACTCCACATATCCCAAACAATTTCCATTGTTGGAAGATCCTAGGATTTCATTGTCACCGCAGAACGGAAGCCCTTTCGAAGCCAAATATTTTACAACATATGCAATTCGTTTAAGAACATTTCTCAAGTAATCCGCTCATTTTTGATAGTGAGATAATAAATTGGTATCTACTCTACCAACCGCTTTACATCGTTCTAGATATATCATCATAGGCTGGCTAAGTGTTGGGCTATTTTCGTGTGATAAAAGTATTTGATGAATGTGCTTCTATTGAATACATTCTATCATAGGGCATAGATTTAAATCAGAAGAATTAAATAAGCAGCATGAAAAATAAGATACTGATTTTTTGGAAGGCGAACACCAAAAACCATTTTTTTTCGACATCTTCATCGTTCTTTAACTTGGGAATAAATAATTCTTTGTTGAAATTTCTAGTTACGGATCTAATGCCATTTTTGTAGGTTTAGGATATCTCACAGAAATCAGAATCTTTATTTTGTAAATATACAAGTCACTTAAGAATCAATATTTTGCTGTAAAATGTTGATATATGATATGTCTTCGGAGTTGGAAAACTATTATTGTTCAACTGGTGTAGTTCTGGGAAAATTCACCGAAGCTGTTGCATTTTTATCATAGGCGCGCTCTTTTTCTAATTCAATCTCATCTCCAAAATTGGTAGAAGCCTGAAACTGATGTCAAACATGACGATTTAGAAAATCGCGCTATTTCTGATTGGTACGACTTATCAAGTCGAAAAAATATGGTTCGATTGCTACTTAGGGAACTTCCTCCAGTAGAAAAATATGATGTTAATTTTGGTAACTTTTCAATCACTTTTTCCGTTTGTTAGATCCGCTAGAATACGACGGTTTTTTTTTCAAGGACGTCTTGTTCTGGGCAGAAAGTTCAGATAGTCATCATAGCAAAGCGCGGGAAAGATAGTTATTCAAATCCAACGAATTGCAGACAAATCAGCTTAACATAATGTTTGCAGGAATGTCTAGAGAAACTGGTTCAACATCACATTCGTGGGAAGGCTTCAAGGTCGCACCCACTAAATGAAACCCAACACACTTACCAACCTGGAAAGTTCTGGAAAGTCTACTCTTCACTCTTTGGTTTCAAAGATAGAAGACGCAACTCTGAAAGGCGAGTATGTGATGGGGGTGTTTGCGGGCATTGACAGGTCGCTGGAATGTGCACCCCTTCCAAAAGCTCTGTAAGGTCGCCAGAGAACATGATGTCGATGAAACTTTATTAAAGTCTATGCTAGGCTAACGCAGAAATTATTGTGTGTTGAAGTGGTTGTTGATCACTACCTGGCAACGGAAGCGAAGGCTGCCCCCAGGTGGTGTGCTATCGCCAATTCCGTGGAGTATATTGATCGACTCATTACTCTATGAACTGCAACTACAAACACAACCTAAAGCTTCAGCGAATAACGTGGGTGTGCTAGTTGTTGGTCGAGATCTAGGAACGGTATGCCTCAGGCATGAACTTTCAGTAAATCAAAATGAAACCACAATGGTATTATTTACAAAAAGGAGGGAACTAAATAAAGGGCATACCCCTCGAACTCTCCGAAGAGGAGGTTTTCTAGACAATAGGCTTCTTTGGAACATACATGTGGAAGTAAAGATGAAATGAGCTCTCACCGCTTATGGACTATGTAGGCGGACCTTTCGCTCGACATAGAGACCTAGGCGTCAGTTAGAAATGTATGTATGCTTAGGTGGATGTTCGCTTATGCTCCATTATGCAAATAACTGTGTGCCTGGGTATTACTATGAGCACGACATCCGTGCTCATCTGCAATGAGAGTAGCCCATGAGCTAAACAGGGGCACAGAGCATTGGAGAAGTTATTGGAAGGACTGAATCCAGCTTTCGTAATGCGTTATGAGTTTCGAATCCGCATACATCTGTTTGGTGGAATATATGAAGTTAGCTTGCAACGTAGAGGAAATTGGGATGAACCAGAGGAATTCGTGTCAGGATATACGGAAGTCCTCTACACCGATGGCTCAAGAGGTTCTGGAGCACCTCTCGAATAAGTGGGCTTTTTCCTTGGGACAATATGCAACGGTCTTTCAGGTTGACGCGTATGCGATCCTAAGGGCGCGAACTGGGTGATTGACGAGCGGATGAACGGCAGGCGAATTACGATCTGTAGCGATTGAACTCTGTTTCTAGATTCATTATGCTGGAACTACTCTGGGTACTTGATCATGATGGTGTAGAGGGAAATGAAATATGGGACGCTTTAACAAGAGAGGAACAAGCAATTGGAGTGGCATTAAGTGGATAATGCAGTTTTTAAAAATTGGGAACAAGCTTCCCATAATACCAGGTGGGAGAGCCTTAATGCTGCCAAACACACCAAACTTTCCCTATCAGAACCAGACAAACTTACTGCAAAGTTTATCCTGTCGAAAAGTAGGAAGACTTGTAGGAGTATTGTAGACATTCTGAATGGCCATAATTCACTGGGGTGGGATATGTTCCGAAGAGGGACCTTTCAAGATAATACGTGTCCACTTTGCAATAAAGAAGCAGGATCCACGGAAAATTTTCCATTTGAGTGCGCTGCCTATGGGCGCATCAGACATCAGATTTTTGTTGCTAATATGCTTCAGCTGCAATGAGTAGCATTACATTCACTAACGGAAATCCGATACAAAAATGAATCTGGGATATTGCTTTAGACGGGGGAATCGAGTATAATGGGCCACTTGAATCTGAATGCTCAGAGACCTTGCCTCTCCCCCATCTCATATATACACACATCTTTTTATTAACTTTCAACGTGGCAAGATGAAAGAAGGGTGGTTATAAAAGTTAATTGTGGTGTACGGTTTCCCACAGAAGAATAAGCTGTCAGGGTATAATGCAGTAAATGAGAGCAAATTTAGTATATATCGATATATTATATCTTTATATTAATTATTTAATAGTAGGAATATAAAAAAACGTCTTCCTCTGTACCTTGCAAACTTTATCACCTAATTAATTAAAGTTGACACCTTTAATTATGTTTGGTGAATTCGAACCATGTGAAACAGTTTTACGGAAATTATTTTAATCAGGGTTAAACGGTAATCATCTGGAAACTTGTTGTTGTCCTGTATGTTTGCTATAACAAAGTCGTTTTTATTACTTTGACTTTTTACGATGATGTCCAAAAAGTTGTGAGCGAATTCATCAAAACTGCAAAACTCATGTTCAATGGCGAGAAGATTTCGCCTAGTTTTCATGGCCCGCAAGTGAATGACATGTAGAAATCAAAACAAATTCTCAGATAACCAAACTATAATTTATATTTTAAATTACATTTTCTTATAAATTTGCAGGTTTTTCATTATCTGCACTGTGGAACTGTGGAACTGTTATATAGAGTGATAGATCCATCATGCGAAGCACTAAATAAACTTGAAGCAAACACATTTTCAAAGAATTATTCACGCCATTATGGCTGAATCCTTTTCAATTTACCATAACATAACTTCATTAAGTTCACCCAGCAAAACCATTACATCCGCTTCTTGTTGGTTCCAATTTTCAACACTTCACTATCCCAAAAAGTAGCCAATCTAGAAAAAAAGAAATATTTCGTCGCACTGTTGGGACACATTCAGTCCAATCATCGCTCATCAGTACGAATATATTTTTCCTTTATTTACGCTCAGCACTGTCAACGTAGCATTGAAAACCCAAAAATCTCCCATTAAATCACGCATTAGTGTAACGAATCGATTTTCCAATTGTCCGTTGTCAGGACGAATTTTATCTCCTACTGAAAGGTTATCACTGATGAAAAGGACATTTCGGTTTCGGGTGGTATGAGTGGTGAGTGAAGAGGATTCCGTTTTTTGGTCACTGTGCCTTGTCTTCGGCTTAGTTAAGACGATTAACACTGAACTTCCTAATTCGTTAAAGATGTCTTATGCAATCCGATCAGGATGAAAGGTCCTTTTCGCAACGAATTGACTTTGACATTATTTACCGCTGATGTCTTTCTTTGTGACAGAAGTTTTTTAAGTGACCGACATTGAAGAATAATAAGACGAGACAGGATGGAATTAGGTGTATTTTCGAATTTTAGGGATATGGAGTATATGCGTGCATCCTCATATCTTGCTTTTGGTTTTTAATATGGCAATCCATAACTGGGAAGGGTTAATAGGATTTGAACATTTTGAGCGAAAACCAGTGAAGTTACAGAGATTTTCTGATCGAGATTTTAATATTTAATACGTAGGTGTTTAGTATAGTCAAATTCAGACTACAAAAGGCAATCGAATCAAGGAAGAGTTCTTCCTTCCTTCTCCGAAACATATGAGTTGGAAGTCACCCATATATTTTCATACAGCATACATTTAGTATGCTCCGCCTACTCCAAACTCTAACGATCTAAATCACAGAAAGTAGGCTCGCCGGCATGTGAACATGTAAAGCAACAATATCGCTCAGAAATAAAGAAATCAATTTGGAAGGATGCCGACAAACAGGAAAAAGGATCAAGTAAATGGAATTAACGTCAATTTTTTACTGTGTGCATTTCCATTTTGGACACAAAAAAGGTTGGCGGTATTGTCCTTTGCTGACCACTTGTAAAGTTTTGTCAACGATGATGGTGGTGACTTTTTAATGTTGCCGACTGGCCGCACCAGTGATTCGAAAAGGGGGTTGAAACTTTAAAATTAATGGCGACAATGCAGACAAAACTAATTGATTTTAAGATATATGTATAGGCCAGTCTTTCGTATTGGCCGTTTGGGAATTTCAGCTTCCAGCATAGTTGGAAGATATTGACGATGTGGGCGATGGATTTAGAAGTTTGAAGCTAGGTGGAAAAAAAATGTAAAATATAGGAAATTATGTGGTCTCTCATAGATAGCTATGTAATTTCTCCATGAGTATTGTTTCTTAGAAGTAGTCATGCAAATGTAATTTTAAATGTTATTTTACTCTTCCAAGTTTTCGTTGCTGTCCTATTATTGTCAAAAACCTAATTGTCCATTTCATTCCTGGAAAAGTAATTTCAGCACTCTTATACTACGTTATTCGTGGTATTTAAAAAAATGCCAATCGTCAACCAACATCTATACCAAAGGATTTATAATTTGATGTAAATGGACAGTTTTAATTTGCGAACCTTCACAGAAAGAAGAATAAGCTGAATTCACTTTATAATGCAAAGTGCAATAAAATTTATGATTAGGTACCCCAATTTTTCAAATTTAGGTTGGTTTTCTAGGTAGTCAACCCAAAACTGCTCCTGGCAGTTAGGTAGATGAAAATTTCTAGTATGGATTATTATGGATAAGTTAATTAGGGCGTTAACCAGCCAAGAAAACGCTTTTATTTAAACCTGTATTTTTTCTCCTAAAAGTGCTCGTTTATCTGTTTGCAGTTGAAAAGTCAAAGAGTCCAGTGTTCGAAAACCAGGTAGTGTTCTAATTAAATCCTCCTGAATATTTTAATCCTCCTTACCTGTAGTTATGTGCCTGGGAATTTTCTTCACATTAACCCTTCATGCTTTGATGGGATGGGAACCACCTTATCCAGATGCTTTTTCCCCATGACGTGTGATACAATAATTTCTAAAAATATAAATTACGCGGAAAGATCCTATCCAACCCTCTCCAGATTATCAGATAGGTATCCATTATCGGTGACTCAATTGGATGTTTTTGGGATAGCTAGAATAGAATTGCCAGGAAAGTCAAACTGTTTACAGTTTGGGAGTGACGAGTTAATCCAAAGTCAAAACTATTTTAACAATTCCTTTTACATTAGAAATTCAGGTAATTCAGGTATACTTAAAGACGAAGAACTAGTAAATTATTTGGAGTTTTTATGGCTATAGAACTAGTAAAAGCGGGTGCTGCTGAAAGCCAATAATGTAGAAAAGTAGGAGTGGTATACCCAGCCGGTGGCAGGTAGACTAAGATTGATGACTCAGTGCTTTATTATCTAGCGCGGAACAAAGGAGCAGTTGTACTTGAGAACAAAAGCGCATGTATCGTTGTTCATACGCAGGTGCCATTCAGTCTATTAATATGGTAGAGGGTTACAATGGGGTGCCCGGCAAATAGGACTTCTCCTTTTTACCTAATACCTCTAAAGTTAGTCTAGAAAACGCATAAATAATCGAAAGTGCTACAAATATGTCCGTTTGAATGTAGAAAACGAAAGAAATAAAAAACAAATTTTCAAAATTCAAATTCGAAATATGGCATCCTTTTGAATAATTAACACTGAGATTGTCTTTTTGACAATCAAATTTTTGCAAACAAAACCTTATCAAAATCGGTTCAATGTCTGTCTGTCTGTCTGTCTTTTTTTTTCTTCAAGAGGTGGAAATCTTCAAAAGACAATTGTCTGAACATACCAGCGTGTGGGATTTTTACCCACTAAAACCACTCCCGACTCCCTCCCTGCCCCGCGGAACCACCATAAGGTGGCCCACGAGGCGGAGTCAGCCCATTCTAGCTTAGTCACTTTTTTCTATACGCGGCGCATGTGACCGCGCTTTTCTCCTCTCCTCTGTCTTTCGTAGTTTGGTTTGAATAGGTCCGATCATGGAAATGAACGCATCCCAATTTTCTTGATGTGCTACCATTTTCGGCACCAGATTTTCTGGTACTAGCACCTCTCCTAGAGTCTCCTCTAAATTCCTCCTTTCTTCCACAAATCTCGGACAGTGGAAGAATGCAAGCTCTGGGTACTCTGGGACTCCTTCGAAGTTTAGGCAATCGGGTAAGATATCTAGTTTAAACCTGAACAGGTACTGGCGATATCCTCCATGCCTTGTGAGAAACTAAGTAAGATTATAATTGATCTCCCCGTGTCGTCTCTCCAACCAGCCTGTGAGTCCACCGACCCTTTCCCGAGCGTTCCCACCGCTCTTGCCATCTATTTATGGATCTCTCCCTCTCAGCGTTCTTCGTCTGCCATAAGGGAGAGATTGGCTTCGCATTGTATATATTCACCATCTCATCTGCCAAGATGTCAATCGGCATCATTCCAGAAATGACGAATGTTGCATCATCTGAGATCTAAAGGCGGAGCACACCCTCAGGGCTGTCCTCCTGTAGACTGCACTCAGTTTGTTAATGTTAACTGACATCCGCAACACCTCCCTCCAAAATGGGGATAGAGCATGATTGAGGTCACCACACTGGCTATAAGCAACCTAGAGGTATGTCGTGGCCCTCCACGTTCGGGATCATCCTCGCCGGGGCATATTAGCAGTGGATGATTTATCGTCTGTCTGTCTGTCTGCCTGTCATATGTACTTTTCTCAGAAACCGCTATACCGATTGATACGAAGTTTGGTGAGGAGGTGGGAATTGTGAATTGCAGAAAATGATCAAAAAAGCCAACTGATGGGTTCACTTCTTTATCGGTATAATGGAGTGCAACTTTAGTAACTTTAACTTTTTGACGCATAGCAATGTATAATTTGAACATAATCTAAAGGTTACTTTCCATTAAATAATCCACGTATTGGAAATCTGATTGAACCAGCAAACTTTGAATTCATTTATTCCATTGGTATGTTACGTCTGATTTCGGGTAAAGCAGTGGACTCAATGACAGACTGATGCGGAATATACCCTCTTGTGATTGATATGCGGCTCTTCAGGAGCCAAGTCTCTCGTCTACCAAAGCCGTTAGGGATCGGTGACGGCCGCACCCGGTATGAGCTGACACTACTGTTAACAAAACGCAACGGATCTAGACTAAAGAGCCGAAAAACTCTTCCCCCAATTCAGGGAATTATGCGAATTGTGCTCATTGTATACTTGGCAATTTGAGGTAACTGACTGTATTCGGACGGAGCCTCACTGATACCTGGTCGCCCCAGTGAGTAACCCTGGCCTTATCGTTCCACGTAGAATTATGTCATAGATTGCCTTGTTTTCTCTCAGGTGTGCACTGCGATTGCACGGCTCCTTTGCCTATTCTTACGAAGATATGGCCTTGGTGAATGAAATTCGGCGTAAGTGATGATAACTAGTTGGATTTGAATAAATTTGCTTTCTTTGCGTCCTGATTTTCTTAACAAAAAACGGTGGATTTGTGAATATGGCCTCTGAAAGAAACACTCGAAAGGGGGTTTCATAAGCAATTCAACAGTTGTCGTCATTGTTAAAAGCGCCTACCCATCTGCCATTATTGTGACATATGATGGCTATTTTTAAAAAGTGATGCCAGTGTAGAGCACTGGCACATCAATGGGTATTTAATAATAAGCTGCTACCTTGATTTTCTGAAAGCTAATCTATTATAAGAGAACTTCCAACAGGTATGCATCAAACTGAGATCGCTGGTTAGATATCACCGCTATTGCGGACTTGAATCTAGCCATCCATATAACTAGTGCGTCCTCTGGTCATCTTGTATAGCTAGCAATTATAATATAAACATAAGAGTATCCAAAAGATTTCGGGGAAGGATTTAAAATGACAACGTGAATGTGTCTGTATTTACTATGGAGAACACCTGTGGTAACATCTTATGCTACACAACTTCTGCGAAGGATATGCTCACTAGGATGTGACAAGAACTATATTATGTGTAAAATAAACTCAATGATGGTGTTGGTAAGTTGAAAAGTACTCACTGGACAATGTATTTTACTAGGCTACCACTTCTCATTCCAGACAAAATTTATTCAGTCTGACGGATTTACTCAGTATTTCTAGGAGTTCGTAGTGAAATTGGACTGGTACGATGTCCTCGATTAACATGTCAAGGCTCTCTATCCATGGGAGAATCTCTACTGCAGTGTTTACTTTTCCAGCAATGTGGACAATTTCTATGAAAACTTGGCCGCTAGAAACTACCTATCTGAGTTTTTAGCCTGAAGGGTATTTTAATTCTTACTTGAAAGCGGAAATGATGGGTTGTTGGCCCGTTTGAAAATGAATGTATGCCTTGTGTCTAGCTTGTCTCTTACTAAACATTTTCGGAATGAAATCGGGTTGCTCCTTATCACCCAACCTTCAGAAACAGCTGCTGCTTGCACGAACGTTAATACCACTTCTACTTCGGGAGCACCTTTTTCACAATGAGCAAGTAGCGTTGCGTTTTGGACTCCTCAAATATTCGCCCAATTTCTAAAATCCTGCAATAAAAACTGATCATACCAAGGACCGTCTGAATAGATCCCCCAGTCGTTCAATGCTACCGATGAAAGCTGATCATACCTAAGAGCGTCTAGCTGGATCGATGGTATGGGGCTGCTTGAACTCCAAATATTGATATTGTCTGTATTTTCCGTATAAGGTACAATGAACTAGAATTTGGCATATTCTTCCCGCTAGGTCTATACCTTTCATGCGAGCGCGGTTTACGTTCGATAAGTATATGGTGGAAGTCTCCCTTTCCATTCTCTCCCCTGTTGATTAATGATTACCTTAACGTATGATTTAAGCAAATTATAGAAGGCTATTCTTTCTTAAACCATGGTTCATTCGCTAGAGTTTCTCACTCTAATCGACGGGAAATGACAGGTGATGCAGAAAATTAAGTCCTAAATCTATGCTTCTATTTCTACCTCAAAGACTGCAAGTCCAGTTCAAAATCTGATATCCTCTAAAGCCGAAGGCAAGGCGCTTTTCCCATAATTGTTGATAATGTTGTACTGAGTTGCGCCAAGCGGAAGACTAGCGAGTGCTTAAGGATCTCAGATGACTTTCCAAGAAAATATGGAGGTGTTACCTTCGTTATTGACAGAGAAATGCAGTGTGATGTTTCGATAGGAAAAATTCACATTATATTAATTTTTCGCTTGAGCGCTGAGCTTTTTTTTTTCTCCTGGTTCGCATTTGGTGGCATTCTTTTAGTAGCGGTAAAGATGGTAACAAAAAGCACCACCTTGCGAACACCTATTTAAGTCGCTCTCTGTTCGAGGGTTGATTTTGCTGCTTTGTCTTATATCGATCTTACAGATTGGGCTCAATTTTGTCAAACCGGTTGGTTGCGAAGTCTAGGCCACATTGTTTAGCTCAAGTGTTGCATTGTATGTCGGCCTCAAAATCTTGATCATCCTACCCAGGTCCTAAAATCGATAAAATATGAGGTTACAATACACCGAGCGCGATCTATTAGTTGCCATCAAACCAGCTTCTTAAGAATCGCTGAATGCTGAGACTTAAACATGCACGATTGCACAAATCATTCTGGAAATAAAAATGTTTTTTACTTGGCATACTTGGTCAGTGTCGATAGTGCCTCAACTTTGCCTTTTAGGAATTTTTGAAAGCCGTCAGCATTTTGCATTTAATGGTTTCTTACTTCCCTCACTTGAAAATTGATAATAATAATCAGCGAATGGAAACGGGTTTTCTGTTTCGTGGATGGAACTGTCAAAATTTCACGGAAGCCTACCGAATGATCAACGCACGAGCTAAACAAGGAAATGAAATAAAAAAAGTAACGGCTCGACCGTGCATATGAAGCTAAAAGAGTTTTGCGGAACTAGAGAGATGTAGGGAAAAAGGAGGCCCTCGAATGAAAAAGAATTTAGTTAGAATTGATTTCAATATATAAAAATTCAAATGAAAACGCAGAGAATCAGTACGAGAAAAGCCATGAAATCTCAATAAAAATTACTAAGAAACATAAAAAATTCAATTAATAAAAAGTGAAAGGAATAAAGAAAATATAAATAAGAATAACTGAGGCGAATAAAAAGAGAATACGAAAATAACAATAAACCTAAAAAAAATTGAAAAAAATACGAAATCAAGGCTCTCTTTCCCTTGAGAGCTCTCATAGACCAGTTCACGCCGAGATATGTTAATTTTTCTTTGTTATCTAAAAATCTAATATTTTATAAATAAATAAACTTTCAAATGTTTCAAATAAACTTAACTAGATAATTTCAACTTAAACTTAACTGGATAATTTGAGTATGAATGAACAAAATATTGTATCAATTCTTCTTCTTCTTTTTCTTTAGCCTTTGTCCCGTTTACAAGCGGGGTCGGCTCGTCGTGATTGGTTTCGCCATTTGGCTCTATCGAATGCCTGATCTGAGTGCAATCTTGAGGCTTTTAAATCCCCGTCCAGCGTATCAAGCCACCGTTGTTTCGACCTGCCTTTTGGTCGTTTACCATCGACTTCGATGTTCAAACCAATCTTGGCAAGTGAGCCTCTCTCGTAATTTTTACACGATCGGTGCAACCCGATAACGATCGTGGATATGATCAAAACGTGTCACCCCATTAGTCCAACGCAACATCTTCGTCTTCATTACCACAAGATTCCGTTCATTGTCTTTTATAGTCGGCCAACACTCAGAACCATAGAGAGCGACAGGACGGACGATATTGTAGTAAATTCGTTCGTTGATAAGTCGATCAGAAAGAACACCAGTTGTGGAACACCACTTCATCCAAGTTGCGTTAATGCGTGAAGCAATTTCATAACGGAGTTCTCCATTAGCTGATACCGTTGACCCGAGGTATTTAAATCGTTCGGTTCTGCGCAGATCACTGCCGCTGACAGTGATTGTGCCTGTTTCATGGGGATCGGTCGTCAAAAATTCAGTTTTGTTTAGATTTAATCTGAGACCATGTTGCATCAGGTGATGATTCCATTTTTTGACAAGTTGCTCGAGATCATTTTTGCTATCAGATGCTAAGAAAACATCATCTGCATAAAGCAATTATTATCTATGAATATAGATATTCGCCACTCCTTTGAAAACTATTTGTAAAACTTATCAAATCCGATTACGGTATGTGATCGGAAGGTTAATCTTGGCAGGATCAACTTAATAGTCTCGTAACAATGAAATTTGAGCGTAAATAAAATTTCAAGATCGAAGGCACGTGTGTGTCAAAAGTATTTTACTTAAGGGGGTCCTCCCGTGTGTCGGATCCGAGGTATCGATTTTCTTTTTGGAATCAATTGTATCTAGATATAGTGTAGAATATATGTGTAGGCAAAGTGATTTTTTGATATTCGGAGTCGTTCGGAAATTACAGTCTTAAACAGGTAAAATGTCACATGCCAGGTTTATGTCGACTGCCCTAATGAAGCGTGTATTTATCGGTCCGAATGACATTCGAATGACTTCACCAAAATCATAAGAATTGAAGCTATAGCTTTGCATATGTTTCTTCAAGAATCCTAAGGTTTATGGGTTAGGGATACCAGATTAAGGGTCAGTTAAGATTTTATGGTTAAAAATCGCATTCTTCTTTTTAAATGCGTTTGTCTCGAAACTGCATGTTGAAAATCTGCTATCACCATAGCCCAAAATCTATCGAACGAAATTCTTTGAAATTTTTACGACTTATTCAGAACATATTTCTACGATCCACAAACTAACGTAATTGCGATTCATTTGGTAGTTTTTTTTATTCATTAAAGAAGAAAAAATACCAAAATTTCCAAAAAAAAGTTCAACGATGTGTGCAAAACACTTTTTTTCGGAGATGGGTGTATAAGTTGCTTTATGTTTCAATAGTCAATTATTCTATCAGGCTGGAAAAATTACTACACATGCTCAAGATGTTAGTAAATATATGATTAAAAATTCGTATTTCGTTCGTTCGTTCGTTCTTCACAACAAATTTTTGTTTTTAATAGACTGTCCTTATGAGAGCCGTCCCTTCGTTTAAATATATGAACGATGTTTCTAGAGAAATTAAACTTGTTTCCTGCATTTAGCTGACTGCTCCTGTCGTTTATGTAAGCTACTCTCATCGAAGATGGTTATTATTTAAATTTTTTCCATAGGAACTTGTAGTGAAGGTGAAGTTCCTTCCCTCTTCGAAGAACTGAACTCATATCAGTGGGGGTTAACTTTTTAACTTTTTTAACTTTTCAAATTTCACTTTGTGGTGGATGCCCACCTACACTTTTCTTCAACTCGAAACGATGCGTTTTTTTTTTCAAGACGCCAAATGAACACTTCGCCACTCAACCCCAAACCCCTCTCCAGCTAATCAGCTGTCCATCCAATGTGCCGGTCTCAGTTCCGCTAACTCTCATTCCCTGGGCATGGCTTGAACTTAAAAATCCATGCTGGCTGAGCGACAACAACACTGTTGTGTTGTAGTATGCGGCATGTCATTCCTCCCAACCATGATTAATCGCCGGCCTGCATTCAATAATGCGTAATATAGGCCAGTTTAGGTGGGTCAATAAACGTTTGGCGCCAATTTTCGTTTGCACCATTTGAAAATTCTGAATATATACAATTTGTAAATGTTGGAATGAAATTGGTTTCTTGAATTTAGGGGAACAAGACCAGTAGTTAGGTTGTTTATAAAATAAGTCAAATTGGTTATTCTAAAATGATAACTATGGGATGAGAGTTATGAAATTGAGAAGGATAATTGCAAATGTTAAAGGGTGAAAAAATGGGAGAAGAGAAGAGGGAATATTACACATTATTGAAAGCATTATCTTGTCAGCTTAATATTGGAGAAGGCTAATAAAATACCACTCAATTCACTAAGCCGCGGACACTGCACAAGATACCCACAAAGAATGGCGGATATTGGAATTCCCAGGAGATACAATCTACAAATCATTAGTTGTTGGCGCGCTGCTCTGTACTAAATTTGAGTGCCTAGTGTTGGAACCTTCTTATTCACAGGGCTTGGTCAAGATCACCTTTATTAGAATAGTGTTAGAATTTTCAGGAACGATCCAGGCAGTTGTCCGTTTTTAATTATTAAGTCATATTAATATTTGCACTTTTCTGCTCAGTTATCGCTTTTACCGACCTCACCTCAAACTCTATTTGATATTGTTGCATACAAGCATGTACGACCGTCTTATAGAATTCTGATTAATGATATCAAGTGTTGTAGCACAAAAGTAAGCAGACCGAAAGTTCCCTAACGCCCGGAAAAGTATTCAAGGGCAAAGTCAAAGCATTTCAGCAAACAGAATAAATAGAGGTCACATTTGGATGTTCGTATAACCAATTATCGTTGACTTTTGATGCGTTTTGCAACGAAAACTATGAAAAAATTTTGTTGTCGGAATTAAAATAGGTTAAAATGATTTATGAAATTTTTGAAGAAAGATATCAGAAATGAATCCATTTAAGTCCCTACGAATTAGTAAATGTTGAATAGAAAGATGAACATATATTTGCAGACTTAATCTAATTCTTTCCTTCTATTGAAGTCTGTCTGTCTTAATTCCCACTATCTGAAATTTTAACATTCAAAATTTCTATCCGAAACTGCTTTTCACTGACTTGCAAGCAAACATTGTTTTGCGAATTTCCAAAGTCCCGTCGGCATTCCAAGTTTGCGTCACTTTTCTGTTTCCGTGATAGGTCAGACTACATCTTAGAAGCATCAAAACTAACTTGTTCACTCTGACAAGGCAGATATGAGAGCCAAATTCAGAAACGCCAAGCACCTACCAGCCACTAAACCAAAGGATTTATAATTCCTTGTAAACAACCGATTTTAATTTGCCGGCCTTCACAGGAAGAAGATTTCAGTTTATAATGCCTTGCAATAAAATTTAGGATTGGGAATTACAAATCTACAAAACCTCTTTTCTAGGTAGCCAATCCAAGAGAGAATGCTGCTTACATTCGGATTACCAATTTTCAGTTAAGATTTTGCAATGCAGATTCGGATGAGTTAATTAGAACGCTGGTAAGCCAAATACATTCTTTGAAACTTCTGTTTTCGGTCATAAAAGTCTTCATTATCCTATTTATGATTTAAAGTTGACAAAGTTAAAGAGTTAAGAAATTTAGGAAGCATTTCCACAATATCATTGGCATTCGAAATTCAGGTAATCTCCTTTCACTTGAATCCTGGGAATACTTTAATTCTCTTTACCTGAAGTGTTGATTCTGCAAACTTCCCATTTTGTTTGTTGTTTCAGAAAAGAAATCCCAACCACAGTTAAGAAACAGATAATGCATGGATACCACAATTTTCAGTGATTGAATTGAACACATTTGGGGTTTATTTTACTAATTGGGGTATTCAAAATAGTTAAATTTTTTAGAGGTTATATTCTTAGGAAGAAAATTTAAAATTTTATAGGCGAGCAAGGATGCCCCAAATGTAAATAAAGGAAGAAAATTGAAAAGGTCAATAGGGGAGGCGCCAACTTTTATTATTTAACCAGTCAGCTTCAGAAGATCAGAAGATAGATGGTCTGCTCCCACTCATTAAACCATTGGGAGATAAGGATGTTTTGAATCATTCAGCATCCGTTGGCTCATATTGAGAAGACCGAAATTGGCTAGTAGATATCACACGAGGGAAGACTGGATTTATCTAGGTTGAACTAAATGTGAATCAGCAACAATCTCGTGAAAGATGGAGGCCAGGGAAGCCCGTGGAAATTACTAAATATAATAGTAAAATAAAAAACTAGGGAAGCAGTATCCAAATATGAGTGAATCATCTTTTGTCATGCTTTGAGGAAAAATAACTGACTTGTCTGAATTTATTAATGATAAACCTGCCCACTAAGCCATTATAATGTAGTCAGAGACGCCGTATCAGAGCACATCGACAAATAACCTCGATAAGCAGAGCTAAGATGGTGGGAACGATGCTTCCGTACTTTCGGAGTCTCTCATCGGAGAATAGAAAATCGAAGAAAATAGCCAGAGTCGCAGAAGCAGTGACACGACAAGGACCACAGTTAGTGTAAAGGAAAAGTGACAAAATCACCGGAATTAATTATTAGATACTGATTCTCCAGAAGGTCAAATCCGATTCGAAGCTGGGGTTTGGAGGAATTGTTGGACGAATGGGACATCTCCAAAATAGGGATCAGGTACTGGAATTGAAGATGTAACCCAGAAAGACCAGGAAAACTATCCTGTTCAAGATGGGCAAGCACTGTGGAAAACAGGCTGAAAAATAGACCGAAAAACGGGAGTTAGACATACAATGCAAAAACACTTATGTAGTTACAGCAGAGGAAGACGGTCGTAAGGTCACAGAATTAGAGATTACAGGAATACTCAATAAATAAACTCAGGAAAGTAGATATACAAACTGCTGGCAGTAAGATGAAACTAGCCCGCCGATCTAGAAAGCAGGTGTGTCTCAATCGCTGTTTCAGCAAATTGAAATTTGGCCGCATTGAAGTTGAAGTGGACATAATCTGCAAGCGTTGCGATAACAGCAGCAGCTGGGGATGAGCTAAAAATCTAACTGATAAAGTAGTAGTATAAATAAGTTGGCTTCAAACCATCCAAAAGTGATGGAGTTCCCTGAAGTTGAATTCTGCATTTAGCACTTATATTTGCAGTTATTATGCTTCACGATGTGCCACGATAGCACAATTTGAGGTGATACTAATGGAGTTGGTTTGAGGATCCCAAAAGTTCAGGCCTCAAAGTTATAGGCGGTCCTTTTAATGCTTGATCTGTAGTGTATCGTATTTTGCTTGAGCTTTTTGTAATACTAGGTCTGTCACTTCCAACACCGAAAATGTACTCATTTTCTCAGGAATGGTGAACAGCATTCTCCTGTTTCGTTACTAGCTCAAACCAGTCAATCAGACTTCTTTTGCGACTGAGGACAAGTATGTTTGTGGTCCTATCGATGAAGAGGTTCTGGAGGGGTTTGCAAAGATCATCTGCCGATGCTCCATCTCCAAGATATTTGTTGGCTGTGATTATTGCGGCATCCATTTCCTCCCTATCTGTGTTACGGAAGGTTGTGTTGTGAATGGCTTCAATGCTAACTCTGACCTAATTAACAGAGGATTCTACGCGCTTTCACTATTCGAGCCCAGTGCATAATTTTTTTTTTGGGTGTAGGGTAGGTGAATGTAGGTGAAACACAGAGTGTTGCACCCCCGCAACAGTCCGCTGTCGGACTACGAACTAAACACCTCCCTGTCATTAGAGAACTAGCCTGGAACCGTTTGACACATTACTTCGGGCTGTCGCTGACGAAAGCCGTCCCACCTTTCGCAAGAGAAAAAGGTGTGTTTAGCATCGTCCGCCACTCCATTGCAGAACACACAATTAGGAGAAGGCGCCTTCCCAATCCTGTGCAGGGAAGACTGAAAACCTCCATGCCCGCTTAGAAGTTGGGTAAGGAAGTAATCAATCTTACCGCGCGTTCGATTCAACCACGGGTCTAATTTGTCGATGAGCCGCGCAGTCCATCTGCCCCTTGGCTCATTTTCCTAAGAAAGTTGCGACTCGGTAAGGGTACGTTGACGTTCTTCACGGGCAACCACCCATCTTAAGTTCTTGCCCTTATGGCGGTAGATAGCTTTGCGTTCCTTGGCAAGGAAAGCAACGTGGATCACTCCTGCAATCACCATCAGAGCCGGTTCGGAGACGGTGCGATAAGCAGACGCCACTTGCAAAGCTCCCCGCCTCTGCACTTGAGCAAAGCGCTTACGATGCACCTCCTTTTCAAGGGCATCAGCCCATATCTCTGCGCCAAAGGGCAAAAACGACTGCGTTGCTTCCATAAGGACACGTCTCTTAGTAGATGTAGGGCCCCGACATTCGCCATTAGCCGACTCAAAGCCGCGATTCCAACTGCAGTCATGTCCGCTGCTGCTTTGATAAACCAAGGTATTTAACCACTGGTTTTGACTCTATAGTCAACTCGGCGATTGATATGAGATGCAGGGTCAGGATTCTCTTTCTGGTTAAGACGACTCCTTGGGTTTTTTCCAGCGCAAGGCTGACACCGTGAGCAGTCATCTATCCGCTTACCCGTCGCATCAATATGCCAAGTCTGCTTTGTGCATCCGGCGACAAATGCCGCAACGTCGTCTGCATAACCGACCAGGCGCGACTCTTCGGGCATATCGAGTCTCAGCAGACTATCATAAGAAGCGTTCCAGAGGTCAGGCCTTAGGATGGATCACTGTGCTACTCCCAAAGTAATTTTCATTCTTCTTTGGCCCTCTAGCCTCTCATAGAACAGGGAGCGGTCTTTCAGATAATCCCTCAATATCCGCAAGAGATAGCTTTGCACGGGAAATGAGTTTTCTAATATGCCTAGCATATTTGTCCATCTTACGGAATTAAAGGCATTTCTGACATCAAGCGAGGCTGAAAAATGGCGGCGTTCAATCAACACGTGGTCATTTTTTCTAAACTTGTCCCATCTGGAGAGGCGCACGTTTGCTTATGATCCGCTTTCTGGGCAAACCGGTACTTCAAAAAACAATTTCGTGTGACACTTCCAATTGAATAATCCGCAGTTCATTATTATAGCCTGAATACGGGCTCCGTTCCTACTTGACATTTAAAATCTCCAAGTATGATTTTTATATCATACCTGGGGCAAGCTTCGAAAGTTCACTCTACTGCCTCGTAGAAAGTATCCCTCTCCGACTCTGCAATTTCCTCTGTAGGGATATGAGTGTTAATGAAGCTTATATCCCGAAATTTGCTCGCAAGTGCAGAGAGCATAGCTGTCCGATTATGTTTTCAAAACGGATGATAACAGATTTAATTTTTTGGCTAACTAGGAAACCTACTCCGAGCGCACAGTTAACGGGATTGCCACAATATGTGGTATAGTGGCTTTTCTCCAGGAAACTGGTCTCAGGCCAGTGCATTTCTTGAAACACTGTTACAGCAGCCTTATATTGGTACATTGTACCGGCTAGCAGTATTCGGTCCGTACAGGGAGCGCACGCTCCATGAGAAAATGGGCAAATCGTTATTCCGTTTTCGTCGCCGGCTTCGTCGTTCTAAAATCCGTTCAGTTTGACGCTTCTTTCGTGGCTTCTTAACAAGTTGCTCTCCGTGAAGGGTTGTCATCAATCTTTTCCAACTTCCAACCTAGTGGACTAGGGGGTACAATTTGTACCGATTCCAAGCACGGGCGACTCGATTTCATCCTTCTCCATCTGCAACTTTTCGTTAAGAAAAAACTTCCAGCGGTCACCACGTAGAGGTGAAGGAGATATTGTTTGGTAGTAGAACTGTTGGTGTTGGTTCAGCAGGCGTTTCTCAGGTTTTATGCTCTATCGTAAATACCAATCCACGTTTAGCCCCGGGACCAATATTAATCTTTGGCCACCACTATCTTCCATAACTTGACTTATTTGCAATCAATATGATGTTCGGTCCTGAACATACGAATGTCAGGCCCTATGTTGGATGCTATTTATAATGACTTACACGTCCCTACGAGTTGGCGGAAGTTAGGTATCTCAAGAAACCTAGACGAGTGGCAAAAATGATCGTGAAGATCCACCCACAAATGTTGTATTTCCATTGAAGTTTCCCGTTAACATGTTCCTGCACGTCATTAACAAAATTTCACCTACCCTTGACCCATGGATATCGTATCAAAAAGTTGGAAAGCAAGGGATGCAAAACTGAAAACCAAAAATAAAAAAATTTTGGTTCAGCGGCGTCTTTTAAAAGTCCAAAGCTGGGGAAACACCGATTGAGGATGCGATTTGTCGTACACCTCGATAGGGCATTCTGGTGTCAAGTTTCTCGATTCCGTAATTCATTAAAAAGTCGTTTTATCCACACACCGATTTGCTATTTCGAACACTAGATTCAGTGATATAACCAAATTAACTATTGCCAAAAAAATTTCCGACAGGGCACAGAGGTTACAGGAAAAATCGTATACTGGGAAATATGAAATTGAATTTCGACAATCAATTCCGATTTTTGAGTCAGTGCAACTTCAGAAGTTCAAGTTCCATTGGACTTATTTTAACTTTCCCAAGGGCAATCGTTTTCCGCCAAACGACTTTTTAGTATCTTGACGAAAATACATATTTTCTCTATAATGTTCAACGATTGCATGATCAGCCTGAGGAGAGGAGGGAGGAGGGAATCGGGGGCCCACAATAGAAATTTCAATGAAAAAGAAAGAGGCAATAGGTGGCCCAGCATTTTTCCCGAATGTTCTCTCTGCGGCCCTAGATACTCTCTGTTTTTCGAAGTCCCTTTAATTTATGGCAAGTGCTGACAGTTTCTGCAGAGTACTTTCCTATGACATTCCCCCTTCTATTGTTTGCATCACAACACAGAGTTGAATTTGGCTTACTTTTTGTCTACTTATATTTAGAAAAAACTCTGTTGCGTGATCTCCTTTCAAACTTGTATATGTTAGAGGCGACCATACTCAAGGCTGTAAAATGTGTTACCTGTTATTTTGAATTACTGGAAAACGAATAAGGAATTGGTTTCGACTGCAATTTCCACCCCATCTCTTTGAAAGTGATGCCTTTTATTTTTCGACATTTCTTGTCTTTAACCGCAGTGATGAAAACAATACCATTCTGTAAACACACGTTTGAACTACCGTTCTTTTACTTTCAATCTTCCATCTGTTCTGCATTTCAAACTTAAGACCCTTGTTCTAAATTTGCTTTTCTGAATGTTTATGGTGCCATTGGCATTCCCACCCACTAACCCTAGTAAACCAATTGTGCATATTACTTAGAGGAATTCGTGGTTTGTTTTAGGAGGTAGAAATTGCTGGCTAGGTAAGCAAAGGCTCGCAGATTATTCTTATCAGTTTGTTTTTCCCTGAAATTAGTTACTAGGATACACCTCTGCTACCGCTCCTGCTGTTTTATCATTTTACGTTTTAAACCGCTTATATTTGCGGTAAATGAATTAGTGAGTCAAAAGTGAATCTTTTCTAATACCGAAAATATTTGTAGTCAACTTGCAGTTTTATACGTTTCCACTAATATCTGAATAATGGTTGTAGCGAACAATGCACTGATTCTTTGAATTTGATAAACATATTTGCTATCCATGCAGATGGGTCTACAAAGTGGATATTCTAGGATTTAAAAGGGTTCATGGTTGATAGGCTTTGCGGAGATTTAGTGAAGATACATTGACCTTCAAATATTTCTTCGTTAGAGAGCGAACGGAAGTTTATTGTTGGGTTTCATATCAACCCTTTTGCGAACTTTTGTAAGACTAAAGATAACCTTTCGTTGAAAATCTGTTCCTTCTTCTCGTACCTCCGCTAACAACTAGAGTGACACTCTTTATGGTAAATACTTCGAGCTTACAATAATAAGCTGGTAGCGTGGATGCGTGTACAAATCAAAATACATTAGAATGAAAGAAAAGCAACGTAGTCAGGCCAATAGCCACTGCAAAAGGACTCGCAGGCGTTGTCAAAATATCTGTGTTGGGGTTCACACTGATTTATTAGTAAACCGTCTTATAAATATTCGGCGATCCATGCACTAGGAAATACTTAGTATTTGAACTAGCACTTGCTTTAGTAATACGAATACAATGTAGATTGGAATATACCGTATCACTCTCATATCAATATATCATCATTAAAATCGGTTTACTGTCTGTCTGTCTGTCCGTCACACGTATTTTTCTCGGAGACTATAGTAGCGATTGACACCAAATTTGGTGGAAAAGTGGGAACTGTGAACGCTCACGCATACAGTGAGTTACATCCTTTTACGTTGAATTTACATACAATAGGGTGGTCTAAATTTTTTTTCATCAAATATCAGTCATGCGTCATAGTTTTGACATTTGTTAGAAATGTGGGAAGTGCGGGGGGTTGAACGTGATCATTTCTTTTAGGAGGCTATTCTCAGAAACTACCCACTATATGATGCTTGGGCTCCGAAATACATTCCATACCGATAACTGTTCAAATAAAGTTAATAATAGTATATTACTATTTTTGACAAATACGATCAGCCCTGAAATCCGCCGGATCGAATCATACGCCCGCTGCACAGTGCATCGAATATATGGAAAATGTTTTGAAAAATCCAAACGATCAAGTTTGTGGTGTATTTGCAGGTTGGTTAACCGAAGCCGGATTGATTCCTATCATATATAAAATGAAATAGCATCACCGTCCAACAAGATGAATAACATGAAGTTCAACATGAAGTTCAATGTTTGGCAGCTCCATAATCTAATTTCAGAAATTTTCTCCATCAAGGTCTTTGAGTACAGGCTCGCAAAGCAGTCCTTATGCGGACCGCTAATGCTAGGCCTCGAAAATGCATATTTTCCCTGAGTGTAATTCCGTGGTATTTCTACCGATTAAATTATTTAAAATAATAAAAACTTGTTTTTCCTATTCGTCAGTGTTGATTTATATTTTGCAAATACCGATATTTCGGGAAACACTTGTTCCTTTCATCAGTGCTAACAAGAATGCCCACCAGAATGCTCTAATTAGTTATGTGGCTAAATTAGTTTTTAAAGATTTATATCTAAATCCTTAAAAAAGAAGAAATCTTTAATTACATTTTAAAGACTTATTTGTATATCCGGAAGGAAGAAGAGATTTTTAATTAGTTTTCAATGTATAAAGCGGCCTGGTGATAATTTAAAGATGAATGTCTAGATGTCAATTCAATCTAGTGTCTACCGGCTGTTTCATCATCATCAACGCCGCAACAACCGGAATCCGGTCTAGGCCTGTCTTAATAAGGAACTCCAGACACCCCGGTTTTGCGCCGAGGTCCACCAATTCGATATCCCTAAAATCTGTCTGGCATCCTGACCTATGCCATCGCTCCATCTTAGGCAGGGTCTGCCCCGTCTTCTTTTTCTACCATAGATATTGCCCTTATAGATTTTCCGGGTTTCCGAGGAATACATGAGGACTGGCAAGATCATTGCCTTGTACAGTAAGAGCTTTGACCCTGTGGTGAAACGTTTCGAGCGGAACAGTCTTTGTCAGCTGAAATAGGCTCTGTTGGCTGACGACAACCGTGCGCAGATTTCATCATCGTAGCTGCTATCGGTTGTGATTTTCGACCCTAGATACGGGGAATTGTCAACGGTCTCAAATTTGTATTCTCCTATCTTTATTCTTCCCGTTTGACCAGTGCAGTTTGATGTTGTTGGTTGGTTGGTTTTCGGTGCTGACGTTGCCACCATATACTTTTTCTTGCCTTCATTGATGTGCAGCCCAAGATCTCGCGCCGATAGCCGCCTGCTCGATCTGAATAAGGCCAGTTTGTACATCTCTGCTCGGTCTTCAAATGATGTCGATATCGTCAGAAGAAACCAGTAGTTGGGTGGATTTAGAGATGATCGTACCCCTCGCATTTACCTCAGCACCACGGATCACTTTTTCGAGGGTCAGGTTAAAGAGGACGTATGACAGGGCACACTGATCAGGGTCACACTGGTCAGGGTCAGCCTAATCAGTCTTATTAATTTCGTCGGGATACCGAATTCTCTCATGGTCGTGCAAAGGTTTACCTATGCTACATAGGCGGCCTTAAAGTCGACGAAAAGATGGTGCAACTGATGTCCATATTCCAACAGCTTTTCCATCGCTTGCCGCAGAGGAAAAATCTGATACGCCCATTGTTTCCGCGCAAATCTAAAGGAATTAGTCTATAACATGCTCTCGTTGCAGTGCTTTGAATATTTATATTTAATCGCTACAAATTGAGTAGTGCTTTATACGCCGAAAGTGCTACTCATGGCACCATAATATCTAGATATACAGTTCTTTGCAGAAATGCCAGTTTACAATGGAAGCGATTTTGTTTCACCTTATCAATCAATAATGGGATCATTATACTACGAATGCATAAGCGAAAATCGGTCTAATGATACCCGCATATATTTACATTATTACCTCAGACCTAAGTCACCATGTTGAGGAAAAGTTCTATCCACATACCTCATAAGTTGTGAGAGCTCGCTCCACCTTTACCTATGGATGCTTGTAACAATGAAGCTTCTTGTGTAGAATAATTCCAAGGAATTTTACTTTTTCAGAGCATTGAAGGGTTGCACCCTCATCTCTCATAAGGCACGAACTGCCAATCAAACGATCAGTGTGGTATATATTCTACAAAAGATTTCAAGTCCCGACAAACAACTAGAAAAGCTATGTCATCAGCATAAACTTGGTGACTAGATCAAAACACAACATAGAAGTGGCGACAGCCCATCTCTTTAAGGACAGCCTTTCGATGCTCCTGTTGTCAAGTAGCAGTCAGCACTCACTTCAGCAAAGATCCATTTAATTAAAGTTGCATAAACACCATGCTGGCTGGCAACATAATAAAATTTTTGGAGCGGAGCATAATCAAAGGCCCCTTCAATGCCCTCGAAAATCTCATCTCGTGTTCACCTTTCATCCTCTATCTTTGAAACCAAAGAATGAAGAGCGGACCCACAAAAGTCTCCACGTTCGTAAGCACGTTGGTTTTCCTTTAGTAGGTGTGACTTTATCGTTTTCCTAGGAACGCGAGTGCTCAACCAATCTCTCCAAATACTTCAGCAAAACGATGTCAAGCTGATTTGCTTCAATTTTGTTGTATTTGAATAGCCAGCTTTCGCAGAGCAGTATTACGCACCAACGGATAAGAAGGCTCTCTATGAGTAAATCAATCTTGTCCAGAAGAAATTTTCTTAAAGTGTTTGGCAACGAGCATTTAATCAGCTCAACTATATCGCGATCAACCATAGAATCACGATTTGTCTTCTATCTATATAAGCGGACCAAGCGGAAGTTCGGATATCGGCGATTGTGGAGCCAAGGTCCTCTATGTCAACACTGTCCTCTTCCTTGATCCAATTCTGCATCTAGGTAGAATTTCGGAAGAATTTTAAATACGAAGTGGACCTGATGAAGTCGCATTTTGTCTCCGAAAGTCATGAAAGGCTTCAGTGACTAACCTGCTGTTATCTACTTGTTCGTTCACCGGGTCATGGACCTTGACTAAATGGTGCTGTAGATGGAGAACGAAGCAAGCAGGATCCGGCTTAGAGTCAGTGAAACAGATTCTATCTGCATTATTGGGCAAATCATTGAAAGCATTTTGTCCAAAATCTGGAAATACAGATACATTAACACCATCATCAAATTGAACTTATGTTATGTTATGTACACTCTAGATATCACATAGTCCTACCTGAATATGTTTTGCTAGTTTGCAAGTTTCTTGAAATATTGTTGAGCAATTTATTATCCATGCATGATTGGAGCCTAAGCGACTTCCCTACTTACAAAGAATTTTCTGCACTCAAATAAGAATTTTGCATCGCTTTTTTCAATTTCTACCCACGAGATATATTTTCCTTATCATATCTATGCATATGATCTGAAAGAATAGGACATGTTAGTGTTTTCACGTGCCCTTCATTCATTCTTTCTAGTGGAATGTTGCAAACTGCTTAATCTATGTTTGCTTCCCAAAAGATGAGCTCCCTATACTTCTGGCCACTAAGGTGGTACAATCGCAGTGCCTAATCATAGCAATCGCTGACCTAACAGGATTTGCCATACCAGCAGATGTGTTAATGTTTTGATAGTATGGTATCGGCTTTTATTCAAATGCAACCGGTCGCTTACCTGTCTCTTGATTCAGTTTATTTACATAGTTTGCAAATATCAACCAGCTTCGAAATACAAAAGAATCAAATAAAAGTTTGTTTTTCTTGCGTTTACTCTCAAAAATTAAAAATAAACAACTTAACACGAGGTGAATAGGGCGTGCAATTTTAATAAGCAATTCACCGTCTCTATCCGTATAATTCACAATTTCATTAAGTGTTTGCTTTGCATAAATCCTAATTTGATACAATGCAGATGCTACCTTATGGATTTTCCTGCATTTCCAACGTCGAGTAAGTAGCCAATCTTCATACCTCCCTCAATACCACACACATGGTGTTAGAGTGTCTGTCTCCGTTTGCAGCAGGTAAAAGTCCTTCTTTGTGAATAGATGGTCCATCCACGTTGACAGCATAACCAACGAAGGAGTACTCACCTTTTTGTCCTAAGTGAACATGAAATTCGGACCGAAACTAATTAACGAAAATCGTAAAATCTTTAGGAGGACATAATCTCTTTATATTCACTCACTTAGATGCGATTATTGAACATGCAGTTTTCGGTCCTACCGCGAAACTAAAATGTTCAGTAGTTGAGCAGAGTATCCATAGGGATTTGTGAAAACGTCTTATTTAATTAGCAATTTCACAGTTAAATGTATGAATTTATCAAAAACCATGTAGAAAGATGTCCTTCTATTGGATGAATTGTTCTTAGAGAGTAGAGCCCTCACTGTGGTCTTTAGCGCTACTAATGGACATTTTTCGAACAAATGGCGGAATATGACATCCTGAGGGAGTCTCTTTCAGTGAACTTTGCCTTTTGCCATATGGAGCTTATTTATAGCCTGAATTTTCAATATATTATATCTATTAGTAGAAAAACCGTAAAAGGACCTTTTATGGGTCTTCTGGATGAATTGCTCAATTCTTAGAGAACAACATTTTCAATACGGGTATATATAAAGAAATTACTTTGGATGAGACATTTTAATGAATAATTTGATGATGATTTAAATGAATATTTCAAATTCTCTGAATAAATCACGAGAACTTTTCAATCAAGGTATCATGACCTTAGCTATGCCTCCCAAGTTATTATTTTGAAGTGTTTCTGTTAATTGTAAATTCGTTGTCTCCATACAATGCTAGAGCTGAATTCGGTACGTCCAAATTGACTTACTTATCTGTTCGTATAAAAGCATCTTATTTCCAATGCTGAGTCAGGAGTTTTTCATAGTAGCCCATTTATTTCTTTGAATTTCAAACGTAACTCGTCCTTCCTTCAAAGCATGCCCTTTCCATTTGTACCGAAAGTCAAAAGTCGTAATTAAATATTTAACTCCATTTTCCTACAGTACTGTGCACAGCATCC
Organism: Hermetia illucens; assembly: GCF_905115235.1. Classification (NCBI taxonomy): domain Eukaryota; kingdom Metazoa; phylum Arthropoda; class Insecta; order Diptera; family Stratiomyidae; genus Hermetia; species Hermetia illucens. Next base: position 165,928,049 of record NC_051849.1, on the reverse strand, counting down.
GTTGATAGTAACTTTATGCGACTTACTTTTTTTATTGAAGTCTTGTCTGTGTCTGAAGTCTGTGCAGTCTTGGTTTTTTTCGCTTTTTAGAAATTTTTTGTGAACGACTGGATAAAGATACAAATATAAATTTTTCACCATAGATTTACTAATGTTTTGAGCATGTATCGTAATTTTTTCAGGCCGATTGCATAGTTCGTTATTGAAATGCAGAACAATTTATACTCCCATCTCCGAAAAAAGTGTTTTTCTACTGCCACGCTAGAGGGCGCTGCGATCATCTTAAAAAAAAAAAAAGTAAACGGCATGTTAACGTACATACTTAACTACAGCCCGCAAACAAGGATTTTTAAAAAAAATTTAAAAGCTAAATTTTTGGCGCCGAGTTAAACTTGAACTTTGAATTTTGGTCTTTTTTCGGGGCTTCTTCAATAAATAAAAAAAAACTACTTCTTCAATGAATAAAAAAACTACCGAATGAATCTCAATTATCCTAGTTTGCGGACCGGAGAAATATGTTCTGAATAAGTCGTAAAATTTTCAAAGAATTCAGTTGGATCGATTTTGGGCTATGGTAGCAGCCGATTTTCAATATGCACTTTCGAGGAAAACGCATTTAAAAAGTAGACAGCGATTTTTAGCCATAAAACCCTAACTGACCATTATTCTGGTATACCTAGTCCATAAACCTTAGATTTCCTGAAGAAACACATGTACAGCTTTCACTTCAATTCTTGTCCTTTTAGCGCAGTCATTCGAACGTCATCCCGACCGATAAATGCGAGCTTTATTACGGCGATCGACATAAATCTGGAATGTTACTTATCACGTGTTTAATACTATAATTTCCGAACGACTCCGAATATCAAACAAGTCGGAATACCGGAAGCTCGCGCTTCGGATATAAAGGTTTTGTGTTCATCTTATGTAAGAAATTTCAACGCATATTTTGCTATCCGTATTTAGCTACAAATCCAACATAATCCTTCATATTTTTCCAAACTACGAGACGTAGATATACGCTCACCCTAAACAAACAAACTGTCTATTTCCGAATACTGTACACATATATGCACGTATATAAATTGATAATACCCATATTTCCGATTTACTTCTTATATCTATTTGAATTAGGCACTACCCGCAAAGTTCATTAGCACGCATATATTATATACCTACATGCACACATGTCTGGCTAGCAAATAACTAAAAAAACTAAAACAAAATAATTCTCTGCGACCCAATTCATAAGAAGTTATTTCGTTGTGGTATTGACGAATTGACATGTGATGATGACGTCATGCAGGTTGTAGAGTGCACGAAATTCACAAAAAATTGTAAAGTTTCACCTCCTATAACTTTTTTAATAATAATTGGATTTTCTTCAAACTTGACCAAATTGTGCATTATGTTCTTCATTACACGCATGCCGAATTTTGTACTTCTGGGATGAATATAAGGGGGGTGCCGGGTAAATTTCTAAAATGTGGAAATATACTATTATTAACTTTATTTGTGCAGATATCGGAACCGGATATATGTTGAGGCCTAGATTTCGTAGAGATGCACCACTGTGATTTTTTTCAGATTTTTCGGTTGAATAGGTTCTGAGAACGAGACCTGTTACACTTTTTGGGGGTCATATTTTGAGCGCTCACTCCTCCATGTTTCACCCAAAATCAAATATTAAACCAGTTTCGAAAAGTACTGATTGAGACCTTTCATTTGATATCCCACATGGCTACATTCTGTGAAAAAAAAATTTGCACCCTCCATTCACATGTATGGGGAGCCCCCCTTAAACTTAACACAAGATGGCGCCACTTACTGCATGTAAAGGGATCACCAGGTTACATACTCTCACCAATTTTCGTGACAATCGGTCTAGCCGTTTCCGAATAAATCGGGTGTGACAGACAGACAGACAGACAGACAGACATGCTACCAAACTGAGTTCAGTCTACAGGAGGACAGCCTTGAGGGTATGCTCTGCCTTCAGGACTGTCTCAGATGATGCAGCATTCGTCATCTCTGGAATGATGCCGATTGACATCTTGGCAGATGAGATGGCGAATATATACAATGCAAAGCCAACCTCTTCCTCATCGCGGACAAAGAACGCTGAGAGGGAGAGATCCATAAATAGATGGCAAGAGCGATGGGAACGCTCGGGAAAGGGCCGGTGGACGCACAGGCTCATTCCTGCCATCAAGGAGTGCTTGGAGAGACGACACGGTGAGCTTAATTATAATCTCACCCAGTTTCTCACGGGACACGGAGGATATCTCCAATACCTTCACAGGTTTAAATTGGAGACCTCACCCGATTGTCCAAATTGCAATGGAGTCCCAGAGGACCCAGAGCATGTATTCTTCCACTGTCCGAGATTTGTGGAAGAAAGGAGGAATCTAGAGGAGACTCTAGGAGAGGTGCTGGTACCAGAAAATCTGGTACCGAAAATGCTAGCACATCAAAAGAATTGGGATGCGGTCAACTCCATGATCGCATCTATTCAAGATAAATTGCGAAAAGTAGAGGAAAGGAGAAAAGCGCGGTCACGTGCGCCGCGTATAGAAGAAATGGGATTAAGCTAGAGTGAGCTGACTCCGCCCCGTGATGTAATACCTTATGGTGGTTCCGCGGGGCAGGGAGGGAGTCGGGGGTGGTTTTAGTGGGTAAAAATCCCACACGCTGGTGTGTCCAGACCAGTGTCTTTTGAAGATTTCCACCTCCTCAAAAAAAAAAAAAAAGACAGACAGACAGACAGACGGACAAACGGACAGACAGACACCGTCTCGATTCTAATAAGGTTTTGTTTCACACAAAACCTTAAAAATCACTTTACTCATATATTCTATATTATATCTAGATAGAATTGATGCCAAAAAGAAATTCGATTCTTCGGATCCGATACACGGGATGACCCCCTTAAATGACAAGATAACATTTTTACTTTCGACATGGTTCAAATTTCGTATCGGAGTAAAACGTAATTCACATGATATCACTTGATTTCAGTAATTTGACCTGGAAAGAATGTCAGACCTCTTTAGTTTAAGCAGATTTCTGGTTCGCTAATAATTTCGGCAATTCCTCTTCTTGTATTTATATTTATATAATGAGGGAGTAGATTCTTGTTCGGGAAAATTAGTCTTACTATTGCAGTCTATATACTGCGTAGAATTATCGGGGTACACCCCATGTCCCTCTTACTAGAGAACAGCAAACGGACAAAGTTGTTGTAGTTTTCTTCGATATGCGTCTGCCAGGTTTTGTAAGTCTGTTTGCTCATTTGTGGAGAGTAAGTTATCAAAATGTCTTCTAATCCTTGCTTTTTTTCCGTTTTTTCGATGATAGTGTGGTTCAGTTTCATTATCGTGAAGCCCGCCCATCTGCGTTAAGTTCGGCCTGTCAGTTACGCCTAAAGAGCCCAGTGGTTGAAACGTGGATGTGATGCAGTTAGTTCTCTGTTTTGACTATTCAAATGATGATGATCAAATGAAAAATGATTGTGCCAACTGGCCAGACATGTTTGTTTAGGCCGTGTGCGAAGATTTTGTTTTTGTTTAGACTGTGAAGGAGAATTTAATGGGTAAACATTTTTGGTAAATGTTCACAAAGAAAAATATCTTAAATCCTGCTCCCAAGGCCTTCCACGTTCAGAGTTGAATTAAAGATGTTGTGGCTTGCCGGTACGCGGATAGTGCATTTAGTTCAGCTGGCAGCCAAGGGCATTGTGGGCTCTTCCGGCATAACTGGCAGGCCAAACTGAACGTGGTGTTAAATGTTAAATGATCAAGTCTACCCTTCCTAGTTATTGGCACTTAGACGATCTTGGCTGAATTATTGCTCACCGTGCCCATGTACACCACTTACTAGTAACTTTCAGCCCTTACAGGATTCTATCATAAATGGTGTCCTAACCCTTATTAAAATATTATAGTTAGCTCTTCTAAGAGTTCGTCTACTATTATAGTCCACTTTCCACATCCAAAAGCGGATACAGAGCTATTTCTTTGGAATTTATTACGATGCGTAGCACATCCGTCAATTAATATATGTCGGTTTCAATTATTCATCCTGCTTGGTATGCTTACTGTCTTCTGTGTATTTGCTCGAAAGTAGACTGTTATTATGGAAGTTATCACAATCGCGCCAAATCACGGATTTTATCTATTATTAGCACTAAGTTAGCGTTTAGGCTCGGACGATCCTACCTACTTCAAATATATAGAGGCTCTGGTTGTGGTGGCCGATGGTAAATGAATGGGAAAATTCGTCGAGAGGGGGGGAGGAAGGATTGAATTTAGGTACAATACCAGTAGCAGACAATATTGTTGATCAAATACGTAGTAGACGTTTAGTGTTGTCATGAAGATAATTATCAAAATTGTCGAAATTTGTTTCAAAGTGACTGGAAAAAAACACAAAAGCCTTGGAGTGTATATTGGAATAACCGCTTCATTATTGAATGATTAGAATACTGTAAAATGAGTGCACGCTGGGTACAACCAAGTCTTATAGATGAGCACCGTATAAAATGCTACGAGCTACTTTTACACCATTACGGTGGCGAAAGAAACAAATTCCATTCGAAGATATTAACGGGGGATGAATCATAGGCTCATTATTATTATTAGTTTAGAATAGAAGAGACAAAATGTCCAACATTGACATCTGAAAATGAAAGATTGGCTTGGAATTCGGCTAACAAACTACCTCCTAATTCAAACCATTGACATCTTCTTTCTCACGCATAATGGTGCAAAACATTACCCTTTAGCGAAAAAATTATGCATTTTTGGATACTCGCTCTGACTGCGCAACAGATGCCATACTTAACAAGTCGGGAAACTGGAAGGTTTTATTTGTTTCTTCTGTGAGCATATTTGAGTGCAGGACTATCCCATTTGTACGTAGACTACTTACTTAGTGTAATATTGATATTTGGTTGCAGTAAACATACACGGTAAAGTCAACCTTAAGCTACTGTAACTGTTAGTAATAGTACGATTTTCATCAAACTTGGAGATAATATGATTGATACTATAGACTATATTACTATACTGTTATAACTCTAGGATAAACTTAAGGGTGGTTTTTCTCAATTTCCCCTAAAATGTTGTAATATATTATTATTAGGTTAATTTGAGCAAGCTTCATGATTTTTTTCAGATTTTTCGGTAGGGTAGTTTAGCGCACTCCGCTTCCCCCTTAAGGGGTTATACACAGTTGCAACGACAAAAAAGACTATTTTTCTTTCAAAAGGGACTTCATTTTGCAAAAAAAAAACAAAAGAGTGTGGACTTATTTAAAGGTAATATTTAAGCTTATAATGGTACTAATGACTTGTAAAGAAATTTATCTAGTGTGCTCCTATAAACGATATCTTTCAAAGGCGGTCCGGTGATGAACATGATTTCTTTGGTTTAGTTAATCTGAAATTAAAAAGCCGAAGAGATTCTCTTGGCGGGTAGATAAAATTAAGTATTGATCTCATCCATTCCAGGGCCATAAGATGGACGCTCTGTATCATCAGCATCTTCTAATACTTCAGTAAGGGGTTGTCTACGAGCCATTCTGTCATCATGTGAACTTTCATGCTCTCTCAAGTCGGAGATCGTGACCCACACTGAATGCTGATTTGTGACATAGATATTGGGCCCCATTGCACTTCTTTAACAGAAAAGCAGTAATTTTTGTGTAGAACCCTGAATATCCTGAATATTATTAGAGTGGCTTTGCATAATAAGGTTTAAACTTCAACTATCATATAATATTTTTACACTAAAGTCAATTTCAGTTTAGATGACCCGCCCATATTCTGATATACTTTGCTCCATTTTACTTTAAAATGGAATATCCGCGATAGATATGGGGTTGCACCGATCGTGGAAAAATTGTGAGGAAGGCGTCTTCGATGATATGGTGACCTGATTCCCGTTAACAAGAATTCACTTGCCAATATTGGTCTAAATATCGCAATCAATGATAAATGACCAAAAGGCCGGCCGAAACAACGGTGGTTTGTTATCCTGGATGATGATTTGAAAGCTTTGCGACTGCATATAGATTAGGCCTTTAACAGAACAAAACGGCGCAACCGATCACTACGCTAAGTGAAAAGGCTTTAGTCTTCTTTAGAAAAAAAGGATTTTATCTTAATATGCCACTTCAGGCAGTATGACCTTGTGGCGCGGCAGGATCTGCAGCATTCGAATTTATTTCGGATGTTGCGGATGCGGACGGGTAGATGGCGCTGAACGCGGAAACTCTCCACTCACTCGTTTTCAGAACGCACCGGGGGAGTGGAGAGCCAGCGGTAAAAAATGCCGTTGGTTGGGACAGTAAGGACCGCATGGAAATAAGTCGGTCTCTTCTGTATCCAACCGTGGCGCGGAACACTTCGACTCGCGTTTTCCTCGTAAAGTCGAAATATTATAATCAAAAAAATAAGAGTTAAATAGTTAAAGTAAATCAAGTCAAATCATTACAAGTCCAACCTTGTCTTTGCTTTCGATCCGATCTCGACTTTTCTATTTACTGCCCTCGACACCCAAAAGTTATTACAAAAAATTCCCCGGGCATCTCACAAGAGCGAGCTTGTCGTGCGAACGGACAATGTTCGATTCCAACAGTGAAGATTAATTAAAGTGGTGACCCCGATAGGAAAAAGTGACAAATTATCCGCCATCGCCGCCATTGGTGAAGTTCTATTGACGACAAAATTCGTCCGAGCAACACGGCAGAAATAGAACTTCCAAACACCTTTCACACACCGGACCAGCCATCATTGCCACGACCTTCCGACAATCTTTGCAGGAAATACTATCCGCGCTTCAGAAGTGTTCCAAAGGTGTGTGGGCGGATTAATGGCGTAAAAGTCTGACGACGTTCGTCAACAAAAAGAAAGTGTCTACGAGATCTCCATATTGCATTCCTGTAAACGCCAGAGTAGCGGACATTCTTGGTAATCGCTTTGAATTGTGGCTGTGTCGCTCGCAACTGTTCCGAGTCCGTGCCCAGCTCGCGCCGCTCTTTCGGCATTTTCTTTTCATCTTGGACAACGGCTCGTGGACAAAAGGAAAATCAGAATTGGGCAGAGTCCAGCCCGCGATCAGGTTCAGAGCAATTGGGCGCTGCAGCGTTCGGAAAGGATAAGTTGAACAACCGCCCGGTCTCCTCGCAGTCAGTGGCCGCGTCATTGCCGTCGTCATTTTGCAGCAAACGGACGTCCCCAGCACCGCCAACGCCGCAGCTACAGCCCGGCGAATTTGATCCAGCGCCGCCGTCGAGGAGGACCCCAGCTCGACTGGAAATTATTAAATATATTTATCTCATCTCTATATTCATTTTATATTCAATTGTAGCATTAGTTGTGCAATATTTACACGAATTATTCATTATATTAAAAAGTGTTAATAAAATTAAAGCCGCTGCAAGAGACGGCGTTGAGGTGTTTCGAATCGCGAGTTCTCTGTTTTCCCGGTGTTTTTGGTCTGCGCTGGAGAGCGTCCGCTTCGGTCGTCGTTTTTCTCGGTTCGTGCGTGCATTTGTGCGTACGGCCTGCCGTGTTGGTGTAAATTTCACCGCGTTTCAGTATAAACTCACCGCGTCTGCATCACAATCTCGTACTTCTCGGTAGGAAAAATGTCGTTTGACAGTAAAGACGCGGCAGGCCCATCGGACCCACAAGTGACCGCCCTCGCCGTACGCGTTCCTCCGTTTTGGCGTCGGAACCCCGAGCTGTGGTTCGTGCATTTGGAAGCACAGTTCCAAATGTCCGGCATCACATCGGACGCGACCCGTTTCAACTACGCGGTGGTCGGCCTGGACGAAGAGTCCATACTTCTGGTGTCCGACGTAGTGAAGTCGGCATCGTACGCTCAGCTCAAGAGCGAGTTGATCAGGCGCCTGTCGGCAAGCGAGTCGGCAAAATTAGACCACTTGCTGGCGGGTTTAACGTTGGGTGATCGAACTCCCAGCCAATTGCTTCGTGAAATGAGGCAATTGGGTGGGAGCAAGATCGGCGACGACCTGATCAAGTCGCTCTGGCTGCGTCGGCTCCCGGAGGGCACCCAGGCGATCCTAGCCTGCGTCTCCGGTTCCTTGGAGGAACTGGCAGCAACGGCCGATCAGGTACAGGAGGTGTACGTTCGCCCAACCATAGCGGCCGTTCAACCACCGTCGGATGAGGTCAGCGACTTACGGCGCGAGATCGCGGCCTTAACTGCCAGCGTGGCCGAGATGCGGGCGACGTTGGACGCTCAGCGTTCGAGTGCCAGGCCGCGAGCTCGCTCACGGTCTGCCACACGAAAAGGGCGTTCGGGTAGCAGGTCGTCAAGACAGCCTGCGGACCAGGGTATTTGCTGGTATCATCGTAACTTCGGAGATAAAGCGACAAGATGCACGCTACCTTGCAAATTCGCGCCTACCACAAAAAACTAGGTCCGCGGGGGGTCTTGGCGACGGCCACCCAGAGCGCAGCGCCACGTCGCCTAACTATTTCGACCCCCTCAGCAGGCGCAACTACCTCGTCGACACGGGTGCGGAGGTTTCGGTTCTTCCCGTACCCCAGCATCATCGACTATACCCACAACCCCTCAAACTGGCGGCAGCAAATTCCTCCCGCATCACTACATACGGGTACAGGCAAGTGGACGTGAGTCTTGGCTTGCGTAGGACGTTTCCGTGGCGTTTCATCCTGGCGGATGTCAGCTTCCCCATATTAGGCGCAGACTTCTTGTGTCACTATGGGTTGCTGGTGGACTTGCAACATAAGTCCCTTATAGACCCCACAACCAAACTAAATTCGTCGGGCCAAATGGTATCTCACGCTGACAATAACCTTTCCGTTCTTTTGGAAGACATCTCCGACTCTCGTGTTCGGACACTCCTCCAAAAGTTCAGCCAGATAACTACCGAGTGTAGTCTCTCGAAACCAGTAAAGCACAATGTGCAGCACCACATAAATACTACTGGTTCCCCGATTTTCTCAAAGGTGCGTCCTCTACCACCCCAGAAACTGGCTATCGCGCGGAAAGAATTTGAACAACTTGTTCAACAGGGTATCTGCAGGCCCTCAAACAGCTGTTGGTCTTCCCCTTTACATATGGTTCCTAAGCCAAATGGCGAATGGCGTCCCTGTGGGGATTACAGAAGGCTAAACGCACAGACTGTTCCTGACCGATATCCGATTCCACTCATCCATGACTTTGCGCATCACCTCGCGAATTGCCGCATCTTTTCGACCTTGGACTTAGCCAAGGCATACCACCAAATCCCAGTAGCTCCTGAAGACATTCCAAAGACGGCAATATGCACACCCTTTGGACTCTTCGAGTTCACCCGAATGACTTTCGGATTGTGCAATGCGGCGCAAACCTTTCAAAGGTTCATTCACTCAGTCCTGCGAAACCTCGATTTCTGTTTCGTCTATTTGGATGATGTTTTGGTCGCTTCTTCTACTGAGTCTGAGCACTTAGCCCATCTCGAGTGCATTTTTCAACGTCTCCTTGAGGCCGGTTTAGTCTTAAACGTTGAGAAGTGCAAATTCCTTCAAAAACAGGTGAGATTCCTCGGCCACTCCATTTCCTCTGAAGGAATACAGCCCGACCCAGACAAGGTGCAAGCAATCACAAGCTTCCCGCGTCCAAAAACAGTGAGGGAGTTGAGGAGGTTCTTGGGCATGCTAAACTTTTACCGTCGTTTCCTGCCCAAGGCCGCCCATCACCAGTCCGTTTTGAACGCGTACTTGTCTGGCCCCAAAACAAAAGACACGCGAGAGATTGTGTGGTCTGAAGAGGCTGTCTGCGCGTTCAATAAATCCAGACAGCAACTGGCTGATGCTACACTTTTGGCATTTCCTCATCAAGATGCACCCCTAGCCGTTTTTGTTGATGCCTCTGACATCGCAGTAGGTGCTGCCCTTCACCAAAAGGTGGACCAAGTTTGGCAGCCGTTGAGCTTCTTCTCGAAGCAGTTGAATCCCGCTCAACGGAACTACAGCACCTACGATCGCGAACTGCTCGCCGCATACCTGTCCATCAAATACTTCCGTTTCTCCCTAGAAGGCAGGCCGTTCACAGTGTTCACGGACCATAAGCCTCTCACGTTCGCTTTGAAACAGAAGCCCGACAAAGCGTCCCCTCGTCAGCTTCGACACCTGAGCTTCATAAGCCAGTTTACGTCGGACATCCAGCACGTGTCCGGGAAGGACAACATTGTTGCTGACGCTTTGTCTCGTGTCTCCGAAGTCAACATCCCCGCCTCACTCGATTTCTCGGCTATTGCCAAGGCGCAAGAGGATGACGCAGCACTTCAGAGCCTCAAGTCCAACCCCAAATACAAATTTCGGGAGTTGCCCATCTTCGGCTCAAACCTCTCGCTCTGCTGCGAAGACTCGGAAAAGGGACCTCGGCCATACATTCCGGCCACATTTCGCAAGGAAGTGTTCCACGCAGTTCACGACTTGGCGCATCCCGGCATCAGGACAACAAACCGGTTAGTCACCGGAAAATACTTCTGGCCCTCCATGAACAAGGATATCAATTCCTGGGCCAGAGAGTGCATCGCATGCCAGAAGTGTAAAGTCTCCAGGCATGTAAGGAAAGAAGTGGGCTCATTCCCCCGCACTACCAAGCGTTTCCACACCATACACCTCGACATAATAGGGCCTTTGCGAGACTCGCACGGTTACAAGTATTGCCTCACAATCATCGACAGGTTCACGCGGTGGCCTGAGGCAATACCTCTGAAGGACATTACGGCGCAATCTTGTGCCGAAGCCCTCTGCCGAGAGTGGATACCTCGCTTTGGCGTCCCTGCAGTGATCATCACTGACCAGGGAATGCAATTTGAGTCAACCCTTTTCTCCGAGTTAGGCAAACTCCTGGGTTTTAAACGCCAGCGGACTACTGCATACCACCCGCAGTCCAATGGGATGCTAGAACGTTGGCACCGGACGCTGAAAGCCGCCATTATGGCACGCGACGACCCGTCCTGGACTCAAGTCTTGCCTCTCGTCCTACTCGGCCTTCGTACAACCCGCCGAGAGGAATTTGCTGCCAGCCCCGCGGAGCTGGTTTACGGGGAGAACCCGAGACTCCCAAGCGATCCGGTCTTCGACAAGAGATCGGGTCTCACGGAGTCGGGGTTGGTGCGTCTGCTGAGGGACAATCTCCGACGCATCAAAGCGCCACCACCCATTCGACACTCGTCCATACCTGCTTGTTCGCCCAAGGAACTGGACACATGCACGCACGTGCTGATCAGGACGGATGCCGTCCGGAAGCCGCTGCAGCCTCCATATGAGGGCCCGTACCGCGTTCTCGAGAGGGGAGAACATTTCTTCCAGCTCGAAATCGGTGGTCACAAAAAGGCGGTCTCTTTGTCCAGGCTGAAACCCGTGTGCGCCCCGAAGCAACGTCGTGTCCGCTTTGTGGATTAACGGCGAACGAAGTTCGGGGATCCGTCGCCGGAGTGATGTGGCGCGGCAGGATCTGCAGCATTCGAAATTTATTTCGGATGTTGCGGATGCGGACGGGTAGATGGCGCTGAACGCGGAAACTCTCCACTCACTCGTTTTCAGAACGCACCGGGGGAGTGGAGAGCCAGCGGTAAAAAATGCCGTTGGTTGGGACAGTAAGGACCGCATGGAAATAAGTCGGTCTCTTCTGTATCCAACCGTGGCGCGGAACACTTCGACTCGCGTTTTCCTCGTAAAGTCAAAATATTATAATCAAAAAAATAAGAGTTAAATAGTTAAAGTAAATCAAGTCAAATCATTACAAGTCCAACCTTGTCTTTGCTTTCGATCCGATCTCGACTTTTCTATTTACTGCCCTCGACACCCAAAAGTTATTACAAAAATTCCCCGGGCATCTCACAAGAGCGAGCTTGTCGTGCGAACGGACAATGTTCGATTCCAACAGTGAAGATTAATTAAAACCTTAGCCCAATTGTGTGTTAGAATTGTAGTTAAAATAATAAGAATAATTAATGGTTATTAAATTAGATCAATAAATATTAAAGTAAGAATCAAAATGGAGCAGTATAGAGCATTCCTACAATGTTTTTTCGGCATTGACATTTTATTTTCATTATCATCACACTTAATGCTGTGCAAGTGATAAGACTACAGCGGCCAAACAATACAAAAACGAACATAAATATCCATGTCCAAGCAGGATTCGCATTTGGAAAAAGAGGTCACAAGTCTGCTCAATCGGTTCGATCATTTCTTCGTCAAAATGATCAATTAAATAAAGAGACCACTTGTTAAAAAGTTATCTGACGTGAATTTAGGAATATTTTTTAAAAAAGTATCATTGGAAAGTATATTATTGCGCAAATTTGAAAATCATAAATCCTTGACGTTTTAGCTTATGCTATCAAAATAAAAGCTATGGTCGTCGTCAAAGAACAAATTTCACAATTGGTAATAAATATAATAGAAAATTTAATCATTTATAAAAAAATACAGGAAACTAAACTCAATTCTACCATCAAGACACTTTTCTATATGAATATAATAACAAATGCGCTTTTTGTATGCGATCACATGAAGCATAGCTAAGAGTTCGGAAAATCTGTTTTTCCATGAGTAACTACAGCCTCATCAAAAGTAACTATGTTCATTTGCTGGAAGATATTGTCATTTCACTTACTATTTAAAAGATCAAATTCAAATAAAAGTACTAAGCAAGATCGAGATAGTAATTTCCTCACTAATGAATTTTTGTATGAATCTATAAGTGGAAAATCTACCAGGAAATTTTAGTTCAATAAAAAGTATTCTATTTTTCGGTGAGAATTATAAATAATTGCATGATAATATCCGAAGAACCACTACTTCTCGTCGGAATTAATTAAAGTAATTACTATTTTTCCTCCCCTTTTCTATAAATTCTCTTAAAATCTTTTAATTGCACTTTTCAAGTTTGTTTCCGATTGAATTATACAAACAACAATAAGGTCTACAATATAAGTACAAGAACTCTTTAAAGAACAATAGATCAGCTCAAATTAATCAGTTAATAGAAAAACTTCTTTTTTCTAACTAGATATTAAAGCATGCATCATTGTGTAACTTTAAAAGATTCTAATTATATCTTTCTCCAAGCTATGAATACAATAGGATTTCAGTCTTATTCTTAGCAATTAACGTAAATTGGTAAATGAACAATAAATTCGATACGATCAGGGTTATATAGTTCAGGTAGATTTTACAGTGTAGATATTTCCCACATAAGCGTATGCACTTCCTTGATTATACAGAACTTTTACAAGATGGCGCTTTATTCATAGTCATTATGATTTGTCGTGTTATATATTGCACTTGCATGTATGACCGATTTCTATTTAAACATGAATAATAAAAAAATAGCATCAGTGGAATAAGTCAGAGGAATAGATATTATGCAGGAAAGGGGTACCACTATGACTGAGAATTTTCTTTGATAGGTCTCCGTATCAAAGTTACCCCCCCTCTCGACAAAGGAATGAAAAGAAAAATATCCCCTCCGCCACAGATATACATACATACAATTAAATTTTCGGAAGTATCACATTGGTATTGATAAGGGGTGCTTTGCTTGTAGATTGCTAATTCCAAAGTCCTGTTTGTTTTCCGAAGAGATAGTCGAAAAAAATTACTAAAACCCTTTTCCGAATTTTATTTCTTTTAATATGTTAATTCAGTTTTAATACTTAATTTATATTGTATTTTTCAATGGTGACCATTTGTCTAAATTAAGTTTAAAAAATTGAGAAAAAGGCATTCTTATTCTTCTGGTTTCAATTCGCGCGTCTCTATATCCATATTTAAAATTTAAAATCAACACTATAAAAATATATTTGTAATTCATCAGGGACATTTTCGTTGCCTTAGTTATGGCTTTACTTTATATTTCCTAATGTTAGCCGAATCCGCTTTAGTTAGCGGCCTTAAAAAAGTTTTACCTATATTATGAATGTAACAAATTGAAGTAAAATAAAAAAATCCTCATTTATAAATATTTCTGAAATATTCCTCCACCCTTTGTATACGAACACAATCATTCCTAAAGAATCACTAAAATAAAACATTGACGGTGTGTCGAAATATTTTCCTGCTTTCTTTCCAAAAATCAGATGTTAAGCTGCATTTATAAATTAGAGTATTTGATCTATCTCGATTCAAATTAAAAGTTTGCTTGTCCTTTCCTTTTTTCGGCGGAAAATTTTTCTTACTAAAGGGGACTTAATTATGAAAGGAATTTGATCAAATTTGAAGGCATTAACTTTTTTTATCTCTAGTCTTGTCACAATACCATCCAAATCCACATTGATTCCGTAGTGTAAATATTTGCCTCTGTTAATTTCCCTGAGGATTACATATAAACATGAGCATACCCATCTGTTGTACTCGTATGAACAGTTTGAGAGCTTTTATAAAATGGCGTTCATATATAGTTCTTTTGATCAGTTGATCTTTATATATTATTTTGGGGTTTCTTTTATTTTATTATTTAGTTTAAGCTTTTCAAAAAATAAATAATAATAAACGTGATTTTTGGACCCCATTATATCCAAAAATAGCAATTTTTTCGAATTCTTTGCAATGCATAAATTGAGAAAATTTCATTCGCTAAAATCAAATGAGTAACTTTCTTCTATTCCCAACAGAGGGGTGAAGAGTGCGGCATAGTGAAATTGATAAATGCCGATGACATGTTAATTTTCGGCTAGTATTATATACTAATAATAATAATTGTTGGCGCAACAATCCGTGTTGGATCAGGGCCTTGAAGTGTGTTAGAGCACTTCATTCAAGACCGTAACGGTATACTAGGAGGCAATGTGGTCAGCATTGCGCTCGCCCGAGATTATTACCCTAATTGACTCAGGTACTCATTCACAGCTGAGTCGACTGGTATCCGACGTCAAATCGCGATACAAATTCCACTGCCACCAGTGAGATTTGAACCGTGACCTTCCGTACGACAGCCTTGCGCTCTAACCACTCAGCTATCCGGACACTCAGTAGTACTAATATTGTATAACTATACATAATTATTATGATTATGTAGCTATACATAATTTTGTTATAAAGTTTGTTTTGATTGAGGCTAATTTGAAATCTTTTGCTTTCCAAAAGGCCAGGAGGAATATCCATTGCTTGTGAATCAAAAGAATAATAAATATTCTACCTCTTCTTTTTATGAATAGTTTCCCTTTTTTTTTACACTCGCAAGTCCACACAAGCTAATCTAAAATCATTGTTCTTAACATTTTTTGTTACATTTTCAATCAATACTTTACAGTAAAGTTTCTTGTTGACCTTTCAAGAACCTTTCCTACTTCTCTTTCTGCTTTTTCAGGAGAAATTTTCTTAGTATATTATCTTCAATTAATCAATATTGAGAACTAATTTAGCAAGTGCAAACGCTTTATAGATTGAAATCATTTTCAACTTACTTGGTCCCTCCAAGTCCTTCAACAAAGATCCTCATATAGTGAAATTTTCATTGAGGTTTAATGACCTTGCGTTTAATCATTTTTGCTTCAACACATTTGTTATTGGTTCAAACGTCGGAAGATCGCTCTTATAATCACGCTAATCTCACATATCACTCGGGGCTATTCTCAACTTTCTATAGTTTATAGTTTTAACGGGCAGTGATATACCTAGAACTGCTACAACTCATCAGTTTTCAAAATCAGACAGATCTAAAAATCGCAATAATCATATTTTATTCGTTGAGGATGCTGCGAGTCCTGAGTTCGCACCCACTTGATGGACGGGACCACACCAAAAACAGAGGAGTCCATGGCCCACAAGAGAAAAAAGTAAACTGCTTCCCAAGCGATCCGAAGGCGGGGCCGCTACGATGGCTTGCTTCTGCCCTGGAAGAAACCGTCAGTCAACATATTTCATCATTTAAATCTAAAAAAACGACTAGTTGTTGTTCCCGATGTGCCTTTTAGCCTCCTATACAATCTTCACTTGCCAGTAGCAAATCTATTGGTCTCATATTCGGTTAGAAGTTTTTTCCATTATTCGAGAAGACATTTTGCTCAGATAGGAATCTTCGCGAATCCTATCGTAGATATCATGCAGCCCGGGGATAGTGGCCAGGTTTTGAGTAGCTTCAGAAAATTGAACACTACCACATGCGTGTTTTTACGCCTCCGTATTTCGGATCATTCTCTTGACATATGTTGAATGCTCGACAAAAAACTCAATTTCATACGTATTTACATTTCGAATATGCAAAAAGGAAAAAGTAATCGATTTTTGAAAAATTCGTATTGCGTATAACCCTAAATGCCCTGAATGAAATTTTACGAAAAGTAAATTTCAGTTGTGATTTTATTCCTTATCATCAGCTATCCGCCTATATTCTGGTTGTATTTTGCTGTATTTTAATTTAGAGTGGATATCCCTGATCGATGCACCGAACATGTAAAAATTGCGACAGAGACATCTTTGATGGTATGGTCACGTACTTCGCGCTAATGAGGATTCACTTGCTAAGATTGGTCAGAGCATAAAAGTCCTATGGTAAACGACCAAAATGTCAGCCGAAACAACGGTGGCTTGATGGGCTGGATGATGATTTGAAGGCCTCGCAGCACATCCAGATGAAACAAATGACAAAGCAAAATAGCGCACACCGATCAGGAGCAGCCGACTTCGCTTATGAACGGAACAAAAGTTAAATAAAAAAGATACTTTATTTTAAAATGTCACTTCAGATAGTGTGACCTTGGCCCAATTGCGAGTTCGAGAATGGATCTAATTAGTTTGATATTATAAATATAAGCATTCCCCCTTTTCCGCTTTTCTTACCTAAATCTACTGGAGGTTGTAATAAATTTGGCAATCTACCTTGCTAATAAACTATTTGATCGAAATGAAACAAGGCTTGCCGTTCATAAATTGGCAATGCTTCTCCAGAGCACACAAAGAGCACGTTACCAACGAATGATAATAATCCGTTTGGAGTATTGGGAAGGAATAATATGCAAACTACGATGCTAAGAGCCGCAGCAATAATATGCCCAGTGAAGTGAATTATTTACAGTATTTATCAACCGTAACGATATTTAAACTTAAAAAATTATGAATTGTTAGCTCATGGCAAACAGAAGTATGTATTGTTTCATTTCGTGTAGTCAAATGGTTTCTGCGCGAATTATTATTTAAATGAATAGCAACGACCAAAGAAAAGACTAAAAGTTTATGCAACAAAGGGCAAGTGTATTCCCAAAAAGCCAAATTTTGAATAGCTTTTTAAATTTTTAAAGAGTCAGATTTTAGTTAAAATTATAAGAACAGTTAATGATTATTATTAAAGTACAAATCAACATAGGATTATTTGAATGTCTCTCGTTCCCTCCTTTTTATGGCATACAAGCAATATGTTTCCAGATAGTTTTTTCCTATCCCCAATTTCGACTATTTCACCATCAAATGGCCAAATAATTAGATAGAGGAAAACACGAAAGTATAATAGGTGTATTTGTTAAATGATGGTCTTATCTGATAATCTAGATGTATTTTAACCTTCATCCGTCCCTCATTTCCCCACACATTAAAGTTTCCTCGCGTATCAAATTGATACCCCATAGAAAGTAGACGTGTTTCATGCAATTTTTGTTTATTTTTATTTGGAAAAATAAAATAAATAATAAAATATTTCGAAAATATTTTATTTAAAAAAAATTGAATTCAGTTCATAAGTATTTATTAAAAAAAAAATTCGATTTTCGCAAAAACTTTCAATCTCGAAATGTAAAAATGAAAAAACATGAATTTAAATTATAGTTTATCAATGCAGTTTGTGCATAGTTTGAAATGATGTGCATGTGCAAACATAAGTTTATACACTTATCAAGCGATTGCTGTATAAATTTTTGTTGTTTTTATATTCGCAATGTGCACAACGACTTCGTTTTCCTGCTGACGGAGCATGCGTGAGTTTTTTGAGAATTTGGTAAATTCGATTTTTCGCGATGCGTTTTGTCGTTGATGTTGGCGCTGCTGATGTTGATGTCGTTGGTGATGATGATCTTGATGAAATATTCTGAATTTCATCTATACAGCATTTGCATTTGGTGTTCGAGGACGAGTTTTTCTGTTCGCAATATATGGTGTACTAATTGCTTTCCGAGCTCCACTAAGTACAAGCGACGGCGATACTTTTTTTTCTCATATTTCCAATCTGCGTGAGATGAATAAATATTACGGAAACTGTTGTATGCTGAAGTATCAAGGATGTACAGAAAAGGGCTAATGGCCAACGATTCCACCTTGCGTTTGCAGCGATAAGTGCCTACGAGTTTATCTAGAGAATCAACACCACCTTTCGTCGCATTATAGAATCGAATAATTTCCCGGCTTTTTTTGTTCGTCGTTAGCCACACTTTTCTGGTCATGAAATGTACTAAATAGAGTGACCAAAACGATTCTTTTTTGGTACGTAAGAGACCATTGTGCTGCACAAATCATAATCGAACACAAATTCGGAATGATATACTGGTTTGTTTTTCATTTGCAGCAGCAATGGTGGAATTTCTTTTCGATTTTTTCTGATCGTTCCAATCACTTGTTTTGTTCTTTTTCAATTCTAGGGCCAACTGCCGTGAAGTAAAAAAATTATCTGTTGTGATTGTTACGACAACTCAGTTGATTGATTAGAGTCAGAACAACTCTTTGGCCTTGATTTACTTCTGCTTTACAATTTCGATCGCGACCCGTATATACTTTCAAGATTCCAAGCATAATATGTACTTGCATCGCACAACCACCATATTTGATACCGTATTTATGCGGTTTTTGATGGTATATATTATGTAAATGGGCAGCGACCGCGAAATGGTAACAAGTTGTCATCTACTGTAACGTTTTTCCCAACAGTGTAACACATTTTCAATCGATTCACCCATTTGTCGTAAACGTTTCGTATTGGTGCCAATTTATCTCTGATCGAATTCCCTCTTTCTCTGTTCTTTGTCATCGAAACGAATGCATTCATTTATTAGTTTGAATTTTTTCAAAGTCATTTGTGGCGCGGAAGATTGGTGGTCCTGTTTGGTCATCCCACAATTCATTTATACATTGCCCATGCGATCTGTACACGCCAGCTAATATTAGCAAACCATAATAGGCGCGCAAAGAAGCAATATCAAACTGGAACCAAAGTTCCTTGTATTTTCGAGAGCCATATAAATTTGTCATTTCAACTATTGTCTTTCGATTGGTTCTATGAATAATAGAAAAGACGACAAAATATCAGTACATTCGTGACGACGCAAACAAGTTCGACCTGTTCAAGCAAATATCACAAGCATAACAAGAAGAAGTAGAATATGGAAGAAAAATTTACCAGGTGTTTCATGTAGAGCAAATGAAGCATTAGATCTATTCGGCAATTGTGGCGGGCGGCTCGAAATAATAACAATATTTTCCATCTTTCGATAACACAAACTCCTTCGGTTCAGAACAAGTAGTTTCATGTTGCTGTGGTTCATTATCTACAACATCGTCGTCTGACTCGTATTCACTACTTTCATCATTTTCACCCGGTTCTGGTAATCTTCTTCGTCGTCACTACTAGTTTCAAATGGATCAAAATCACTTTCTTCCTCGTCGTCTTCACGAGGATCGAAATCAAATAAATTCGACATTTTCGACAATAAAACCGCGAAAGTGAACTACAAAACTAACGCTTGGCAAGCAAGACAAGAACTGTGTTAGTTTGATAGCTACAAGAAAACAAATGTCGGTACTGTACCTCTGTTCCGAACACATAACATTACGTAGTATCAATTTGATACGCGAGGAGCTTTTACGTGACTTTTTTTATTGTGCCAATTGGGTGAAAAATAGAAAAGAAGGAAATTATTATCTAATGAATTTCATAAAAATATTCCTTGGCAAAAAAGCAGGTCAAAATATTATATACTACAAAATACAGAACGTGAAAGTAGCGATTCGTATCAAATTGATTACGAGGGACGGATGAAGGTTAAGAAAGGTACCATTGGAAGCACATTATTTAGTGTAATTATCTTCTTCTTTTCTTCAGCCTTTGTCCCGTTCACAAGCGGGGTCGGCTCGTCGTGATCGGCTTCGCCATTTGGCTCTATTGAATGCCTGATCTGGGTGCAATCTCGAGCTTTCAAATCACCCTCTTTCGCAAAGGAAAGTAATATAAAAGCGAATCATTTATAGAAGAGTCAAGAAACTAAACTCAACTATACGCCGATCTCTTCGATATAAAAATAATAACATGGAAATTTTAAAAATCATAAATCTCTGCATATCGTTAAGGAGCAATTTTAAAAAACCCCGGTAAACATACATAAAATTGGAATCAGTTATAAAAAATATACGAGATTAAACTCAACTCTATCCTGATATTTTTGGATATAAAAATAATAACAAAAGCCAATAAAAACAATTCACATGAGCATATGAGCGTGAGTTATATACTAATAGTCCGAGACTCCAAGTTTTGGACTCTCGGAATATAGTATTAAATAGATATTCAAAAGCGTAACCTTCTATTAATAATTACAATATCATGAAAAGTAACTATATTATGATATTTGCTTGTATGCTGTTCATATTTCAAATAAGAAGATTCAAATGGTTACTATTTAAAAATCAAATTTAAATGAGAAATACCAAGCAATATCCAGATTAATAATTTTCTCACTTAGCCTCACTTATTATTTGAAAAAAGGGGGTGCAATATTTATATAAATATTGAAATAAGCCAATAAATAATTAAAAAAATATATAAAGATAAGCAACTTTCTATGAATTTATAAGTGAAGAATCTATAAAGGAATGTTAGTGCAATAAGCGGAAATATATTTTTCGGTTAGAATTATAAATAAATGCATAATACCCTAGGAACAATAACTCCTCGATGGAATTAATTGAGGAATTACTATTCTCCTCCCCTTTTCCACATACTCTTTCAAATTCTAACTCCTAAATGCTCTTTTCATATCTGTTTTCGATTGGATTATACATGGGACAAAAATGGCAACAATATAAGTAGAAAAGCTCTTTAAATTGCAACAGATCAGCTCAAATCAATCAATTAAAAAAAAAAATCTAGTTTCTTTTTCTAACCAGATATTAAAGTGTGCATTATCGTGTAATATCACAAGATTCTAATTATATTTTTCTCATTCTTAGCAATCAAAGTAAATTGCTGCTCCTGAACAATAGATTCAATACGATCAGGATAATGCAGTTCAGGTAGATTTTACAGTGCAAAGATTTCGATCTTATTATTATCCTTATATTCATTTACACATTAGCGTATGCACTTCCTTGATTATGCAGAGCTTTTACAAGATGGCGCTTTCTTCATAGTCATTATGATGTGTCGTGTATATTATTGCACTTGAATTTTTTCTATTTTTTATTATATGTATGTATGACCGAGTCCTATTTAAACATAAATAATAAATTTTTTTTCAGTAGAATAAGGTCCATAGAAATAGATATTAGAGAAGAGAAAAAAAGAGAGAATTTTCTTAATAGGTTTCCGTATCAACTTACCCCCTCTCTTGATGAAGGGATGAAAAGAGAAATATCCGCTTCGTCACACGGAGTGTATACATACATATGATTCAATTTGGGAAAGTATCACATTGATAATACCTAATCTTGATAGGAGGTGCTTTGCTTTGGACGTTACTAATTCAATATCTTGTCGGACTCTGAAAAGATGCTTGAATAAATAAAGAAAATGTTTAATACCCTTTTTGTATTTAATTTTTCCCAATATATCAATTCAATTTCAAGGTTTAATTTATATTTTATTTTAAGTAATGATAATTTGTCTGGATTAACTTTAGAAAGTTGAGAAAAAGGTACTATTAATATCATGGTTCCAATTCGTAAGTCTCCATATCCATGTATATAAATTTAAAATCAACACAATGAAAACAGTTTTGAAATTTATCTGGGAGATTTTTCTTGACCTCATTATCACTTTACTTTATTTTCCCTAATGTAATCAGAATCTTCTTTAGTTAACGGCCTTAAAAAGTTTTAGCTATATTTTGAATGTAGCAAATTAAAACAAGAATAACATTTCTTCCTTTTGGGGGGTGACCTAAGAAATCCACGTTTATAAATATTTCTGAAAATTCCCTCATCCTTTGCATAAGAACGCAATCATTCATAAAGAATCACTAAAATGAAACCTTGATAGAATCTAGAAGTGTTTCCGCCATTTTTTCAGAAATCATATGATTAAGCTGTACTTATAAATTAGAGTGTTTCGGAATAATATTAGTTATCACGTTTTGGCTATCTTATGAAAATTGTCCTTGCCCTTTCCTTTATTCGGCGCAATATTTTTGTAGCTGAAAGGAATTTAATTAAATCCAAGGGTTGGGGCAATACTCTACATCAACTTTCTTATCCTTTCCAGAGTGAAATTACTTAGATTCTACAGTGTGAAAACTTCCCTTTGTGAATTTCCTTGAGGACTACATATACCCATGAGCATATGCATCTGTTTTACTCATATGAACAGTTTGAGAGCTCTAATAAAATGGTTCATTATATATCATCATTTTTATTGATTGACCTATATTATTTGAGGTTTCTTTTATTTTATTATTTAGATTAAGCTTTTCAAAGAAAAAACTCTGTTCCCTCCAGAAATTGCTCTTTTTGCGAATTAATTGTAATACATAAATTGAGAGAATTTAATTTGCCAACATCAAATGACCAACTTTTTTCCACTCTCAATGAAATGGGAGGCATAATGAAAATGATAAATATTGTTGGCATGTTGATTTTCGACTAGTATTGCATAGCCAAAGCATGCATAGTTTAATTGTAAGGTTTGCTTTGATTATGGACATTCTGCTTTCAAACGGAGAAGAGGAATATTAATCGGTTGCAATTTTAAATCGGAAGAATTAGAAATATTTGTTTACTGTTACTAGCTCCCCTAATTTTAATTTTCTGCTCCGAGGTTTTTCTTTGTTGTAATTTTAAGTTCTATTTTGAATCGAATTTTGAAATTCATTGTTTAATGTTCTTTGATTTAGACTCACGAGTCTATGCAAACTGATATAAAGCCATTGTTCTTAATTTATTTTATTAAATTCTGAATCACTACAAATGCAAGAGGTACGATCCTCTTGAAGTCCACCCAACTACTGGCCTATACTGATGATATCGACATCATGGGAAGAACCACCCGAGACGTACAAACTGCTTTCATCCAGATCGAACAGGCGGACCGAGATCTTGGGCTGCACATCAATGAAGACAAGACAAAATATATGGTGGCAACGTCAACACCGAAAACTAACCAACCAACAACATCAAACCGCATTGGTCAAACGGGAAGAATAAGGATAGGAGAATACAACTTTGAGACCGTTCTTAATTTCTTCTATCTAGGGTCGAAAATCACTACCGATAACAGCTACGATGATGAAATCCAAGCTTACAAAAACTGTTCCGTTCGAAACGTCTCACCATAGGGTCAAAGCTCTTACTGTACAAGACAATGATTTTGCCAGTCTTCATGTATTGCTCGGCAACTTGGATTCTTAACAAAGAAAATTGCGAACTCTTGGCCACTTTCGAGCGAAGGATCTTCCGAAGAATTTTTGGCCCCTACATGAGGATGAACGATTCCATAGCCTACATAATGATGAAATCTATGAGCAATGCCATGACCGTCAGGCTGTGGATAAAATCCGACTCAATGGATTACGGTGGCCGGGTCACTTAATCCGTATGGATGAGGATGATCCAACCTGGAAAGTCTATAAGGGCAATATCTATGATAGAAAAAGAAGATGAAGCAGACCCTGCCTGAGATGGAGCGATGGCGTATGTAGGTCAGAACGCCAGACAGCTTTTAGGAATATCGAATTGGTGGACCTCGGCGCAAAACCGGGATGTCTGGAGTCCCTTATTAAGGCAGGCCTAGACCGGATACCGGTTGTTGCGCCGTTCATGATGAAAACGTGCAGGTCTATGATTGGGTAGCAGAGCTATTGATGCTGGTTCAGCAGGCGATCCTATTTGTTGTGATCTATCGTTGATACCAACCAATGCCTTCACCCTACGCTTTTACTACCCCCTGACTGCCTCTTATAATTCTGCCCGACAGAAACTCTGTCGAAGCAATATCTATGACAGACAAAAGGATATGGGAAATCCTGTTGATATGGAAAACCGGAAAACCGCGATTTTAGAATTTTCTACTAAGCAGACGTAGATCGGACATCACTTATTCTGCGTTGATGATAATGATTATGTATTTCACGTTAATTAAGCTACATTCTATGTCGATGAAGTGATGGCATAGTTTGTTAGGCAGGCAATAGGAGAATGAACTACGATTAAACAATTTGTCCAGTCTAAATGTGAATATCATGGAAACCGATGATCCATTCTGAGCAGTGTCCAATGCTGGCGCTGAAGTTTTCGATATCTTGTGTAGCTTTAGAGAACAAATAAGTGAACAGAAATTTATGGTCATTTATATTTTGTAGAAGGGAAGCAAAACTTGGTGTTAGAATATGGTATTTTCTCATGCCTTATTTTAGTGCGCAGCTAACTTTTAAAGAGAAGCTAGGATAGTTAGTTAGTTAGTTTAGTTAAATGGGGGGAGCCGCAGCTCCGAGCACTCAGGCCATTATTAGGCCCATTGTACTATCCCCGTAAGTTGCCTATTCAATGGCTTCCTGCCTACGGTGTTCGCAGGCTTTAGCGAATTTGAGAACATTCTCAAGAGGCAGAGAGTGTGCAGATTCTTCATTGAAGAAAACCTTGCCAAGGTGTCTTCGTCTGAGATCTGAGGATGCCGGGCAGCTGCATAAAAAGTGCAGGGCAGTTTCCTCCTCCTCCTCACATTGGCTGCACACAGCCGAAACCACTACCCCAATCTTTTCCATATGGTAGTTTAAGGGGCAGTGTCCCGTCAAAAGCCCTACTAGGGTTTTCATGTCCCACTTCTTAAGGGACAACAAAAATGCCGCTCTAGTGGCCCTAGGTTCCTTTACAAGGATTTTCGCTTGCCGGCAAGAGTCCAAATTTCTCCACTCGGTTGCGTGAATCCTTGCAATTTCACCTTTCAGAGTAGACCTGACAGTAGATGGTCGGATTCCAAGAGCTGGTTCTGGGCCCACCATTGTGGATCCAGACCCTCGGCGAGCCAGTCTATCAGCCCCCTCATTACCGGCGATGTTAGAGTGCCCTGGCACCCACATTAGGAATGTTTCGTTCAGTCGGCCAAGTTTCAGCAGCACCTGACGACAACTCCACACCAACTGGCTTGATATGTTGTTGCCATCTAGTGCCGATAATGCCGCCCGACTGTCGGAACAGATTCGAATGGTGCGACCCCTCCATTTTTGTCGCAGACATTCTTCTGCTGCCAATGAAATGGCATATATCTCCGCCTGGTATATGGTCGTCATTTTTCCGAGGGGTCGGGCCAGTTCTATAATCGGATTCTCCGAGAACACGCCTGCACCCGATCCATCCTCCGTGACTGACCTGTCGGTGAAGATTATTAGGTCTGTAATCTGAAAAGACTCATGGCCACTTGTCGACCATTCTTCTCTTTCGGTGATTACGACAGTGTATGTCTTTCCAAAGACGAATCTGGAAACCATATGATCGGTCGGCATCAGGGCTACCGGATGTTTTTCAAGGAATTTCCATATAGACGCATGCCCGTTGGATTGGCCGCCTTTCCACGCCCCAATGGTATCGAGCCTATATGCGTCGTTTGCTGCTTTCCGTTTCACCTCCAAGTGGATGGGGGGTAAATTTAGGATGGCTTCAAGTGCCGCAGTCGGCGTAGTACTCATTGCTCCAGTAATACTTAGGCAACCAAGTCTCTGAATCTGCGATAGCAGCTTCCTGCTGTTAGCAAAGTTCAGTCTTGGCCACCAGACGATGCATGCATACATCAAAATGGGTTTTATTATGGATGTATACATCCAATATATCCGTTTAGGTGAAAGTCCCCAGGTCTTACCTATCGCATTCCTACAGCACCAGAGCAATCTGCAGGATTTCTGGTATTGTTCCTGGATATGATGCTTCCACGTTAACTTGGAGTCGAAATGTACTCCTAAGTACTTGACTGTTTGTGCCAGCTGGATTTCCGCCCCTGCTAAGGTGGGTAGCGTATAGCTGCCCCACCTGACATTCTTAGTGAACATAACTAGTCCAGTCTTTCTAGCGTTCACCGTGAGTCCATTGCGGAGGCACCAGTTGTGGATTACATGCAGAGTTGCACTCAAGCGGTCACATACTGTGTCCGCAAACTTGCCGTTAATTATTACGGCTAGGTCGTCCGCAAATGCTTGTGCGAAGACTTTTTTGTCCTCCAGGAGCCACAGCAGGGTATCCATCACCAAGAGCCATAACAGTGGAGAGAGAACCCCTCCCTGTGGGCAGCCCCTGAGACATCCTGCTTCAATAGACTTCTGGCCGACCGATATGTGGATTTTTCTCCACTCTAGCATGTGAAGGATCCAACTGATTAGCAGCGGTTCGATTCCATGCTGTCTTGCCGCATCACAAATTGCCGCAAATGAGGCATAATTGAAGGCACCTTCGATGTCCATGAATGCGCCTAAAGCGTATTCTTTATCGGACATCGCCTTTTCAATTTTTGCCGTAAGTTCATGGAGTGCTGTCTCCGTGGATTTGCCTTTCTGGTAGGAGAAGCTAGGATAATTGCAATTTGTTTGTCGCCCCATATCACCTCTTTCCATGAAAACTCGTCGCCCACAGTAGACAATGTAGAAAACTTCCTTGAGCAATAAACCACCTAAAGGAAAGATTTTTTTCCTTTTTTGGGGGATTTAGCTTCCTTTGGTGTCGACATGCTTTCTAAAAAGGATATTAAGAGCCTATATGCAACAAAAAAGGTATAATCATCATTTTTATTTTTAAGAAATAGGTATAAAAAAATAACTTAAACCTAATGGCCACTGTGGGCTCTCAAAGTTTTCGAATAACAATTTACGGGCAGAGAAGAGAAACAGTAAGAAATAAAAATCTAATTTTAGAATAAGTTGTCGGGAAATGGTCAAAAACCCGACAGAATTCACTTGGCCTTAGTGGCAAATAAAGAAATATAAAAGTAATAATAGTAATAAATGTTTTATCGCTTCAAAAGATACTTTTAACTTTATTGTGCTTAAAACTATCATAATTATATATTTTATATTATTTATTTTTTTTTATTTTTTTACAATAACATCCATAGTTAGAAAAGGTAATAATAACAGTTGTAATATTTACAACGAAACAAAGAATAATAACGTATGTATGTATAAGTTATTATACAACTGGAGGCAAAATCAGCACCCGTTCAATATGTACATATTTACAAAGCCCCACCAAGAAGCAAATGGCAGAACTGTGCACGGCCACCGCTAACCGGCATCCTGCAGCCACCAGTACCAGGATTTCTCTTTTCCATCCCGCTTAATATCAACTGCTCTCACTCTGGAGTATCTCCAGTCAAACCCCGGAGCCCCCACTGTCAAATTCGGGGGATCTTCTATCCTATTGTTCGTGGCCCGTTTATGTATATGATACATAACCGGATCACCGGCAGAATCAAGAATTAGACCATTCCTGTCAAGATACACGAACGCTTCAGGAGAAATGAAGCCTGTCGCGTGAGTTTTCTCGAAACAGCCATAATTTGGGTAGAAAGGCTGCGAAACTCAAGGGTTCTCACCATGCGAAGCAGATCGCACTATATGATTCCGAATCAATCTGACGATAACTGTGTCGATTCTTGGCACAGCAGCAGCTGCATACATCACTTCATTAGTTACATAGTGCTCATAGTTTGACGAAGCAGTCCTATTAAGCCCCGTGCAACCACGCAGACATTTCCTTTCAAAGATCCACATTTTCTCCATTTGGCTAGCACTCAAATTAAACCAGATAGCACACCCGTAGGTGAGCACCGGTCTAACCAAAGTAAGATAACAAATAATCTTAACCTTCCGGCTAAGATGTGGAGCATAAAAGAGTCTTCGAAGAGACATGAATGCCTTGAGAGCGCTTTCTAGCGCGACTTTAACGTGCTCGTTAAATTGGAGACGCTCGTCAAGACGCACACCCAGGTATCTAACGCACTTATTATGAGGAATGCGCTCAGAACTATCCTCGTTCGCGACAATGTGGAAATGTCTCCAATTCCTTTTCAAGTTCCTACTGGTATACGCCAAGGAATTTCGAAACAGAATCGTTTCACACTTTTGCGCATTGATTTTCATCCGCCAACTGTTCGTGAAGAACTTAATATCATTGAACATCTTCTGAAGTTCAACTTGCACCTCAGTTACCTTCTTGTGTGCCGTGTAGGCTATCAGATCGTCAGCAAAGGCAACCAATGACCTTTTAGGAGATTTATTAAAATCGAAAGAGTTGAGCAATTCGTCGGCAAATACCGCAAAAAGTGTAGGCGCAGTCACTGTCCCTTGCTGTAATCCATTTAGAACATGAAAGTCTCTGCTAGTAGTGAGATTTCCGTCCGTAATGACAAAGCACTTGCCATACAGCATACTACACATCATCGCTACGAGGTGGCTGGGAAACTCATTCTTCCGAAGCCTGAAAATCAGTCCATCCAACCAGACGGTATCAAAGGCCTTCTCCATGTCTGTAAGGTAAGCGCCAACGCACTCACCATTGTTAATCCGCCAGCAAATATCAGACGTTACCTTCGTTATTGCATGTATTGTCGAATGTCCAGATCGAAATCAAAATTGTGCATTCGGCAATAATTCTTTCCTCTTGATATGCCCGTTCAAGGCTTTCAATACCAAAACCTCAAACACCTTGCTGATATTTGGGCGGTAGCTTTGAGGGCTGGATGAATCCTTCCCTCTCTTTAAAATCGCGAATACTCAGGCTTTCTCCCATTGTCCCGGAAAGAAGGAATTGTTCAATAAATTGTTGAACAAAATGCAATAATTACGAATGGCAATGTCTGGTAAATGCCTGAGGACCACGTTGGGAATGCCATCCATACCGGATGATCTCTTATTGTTTACTCTTCTGGATATGGAAATTAACTAACCGCTATTGGGAGTTCACTTCATTTACGTAATGTTGACGGATAAGATCCCGCGCGATCTTTAGAAGTGATTTGGACTCAACCAATATGGGATGATGATAGTTCCCATATCTCCGATAGATTTTGTTGACGCGAGTGAGCAGAAGGCTTTTCACTTTTTTCAACCGTTTTATGGCTGCAGTTTCATATCCTTCTATATTATTGCGAGGTTTAATCTTAGGGACGACTTGTTCAATTGTTCCCAGTGTCAAGTTCTCCAGCTTGAGAAGATACTGCAGTATTTTCTCGTTGCTCAAGTTCCTGTCACATGGTGCAATTGTACCATCGTTTTCCCCATCAAGAGGTGGGCATTCCTCTCGATATCCCCGAATAAACCTCTCTTGGAATTTCTTCCAATTTGTTTGCTTAAAGTTCAGCCTGTGGGCGCCACTGTCCATCGGCAGAAGGCGAACTCTTCGTCCATCAAACAGAACTTCAATATGAATAGCGTTATGGTCGCTATCTTAAGGAAGAGTCTGTAGTTTCCGTTGAGGATTCCTAAAATTAAAGTTCAAGCGCGCGTCAGCAATGCACAAATCCAGATAGGAATTTGCCCTGGGCCAGGTTGGACTCTCTGACCCATATAATTCGCATTTATACTCTATCTGGTATTGCTCTATCCAAGATTTGAGGAATACCCCTCTGGGATTGTTTGTGGCGTTTACCCACGAGGTATGCTTAGCATTCAAGTCGCCAGCTATAATATAGTAATTATGCAGCCTATTCAGTTCCAGTATCGTAAACAGAGAATGGAATTCCTCCCTGAACTTGGCTCGGTTGTTTCCCACTGCATAGACTGACAGAATGTATAAATTCCCTCTTCTAGGCAGTGAAAAAAGAATACATGAGACTTCGATACACTCAAAGGTTTCAAATTCAGGCCTATTAATATGCCTGAAACGATATCGGCGACCCACAAGTATTCCGGTACCACCTCCCCCATCACAATTTCGTCTATCGTTCCTCACGAATTCAAAATCCTTGAATGTTATCGAATGCCTCGGATTGAGGTGGGTTTTTGAAATCAAGACTATGTCAGGCTGTTGTCTGGCAGCGAAATCAAGGAGCTGCGCTCTTCGATGGATTCCTACGATGGAATTCACATTAATGGCGATGATCCGGAGACCATCCAGTGGTACCGCTGTGACTGCAGAGCTAGCAGCGGGCATGCTGTTTGTGTAAATATTCTGTCATGCTATTTATTTTTGTATTGTGTACGTGTAGCGTATGCTGCATATTTTCACACATGGTTAGTATTTTATTGAAAATGGTGTTCATTCGGCCACTTGCATCTTGTTGAGGCTTCTTAGCTCCCCCTTGCAGAACTACTTTTGCAAATGGGATCCCCGAGACGATTGCTGCCGAAGGGACGGTACCGTTCAACGCCGCTGACACCTTCGTTCTTTGGGCCGATCTCGGTGCCTGCTGCCTTGTGACCTTAACATTGCGGTATGCAAGACATCCGCGGTACGAAGCCGGATGCCCTCCGCTTCCGCAGTTGACACAGAAAGTTTTTTCCTTGCCATCTGCTTCAATCAGCGAACATTCGGCTGCGGTATGGTCTTTCCCGCACTTTACACATCGTAAGGTCATTTGACAGTTCACTGCCGAGTGACCATAGCGATGGCATCTTCGACACTGGACTATTTCGCCCCTTAGCAGGCGCTCAAAACGAATGGCCTGGTAATTAAGCGACCTGATGCCGATCAGATCACTTCCCCGGCTCTCCGGGCTTATCTGCACGAGGAAGTGCGGCAGGATTCGTTTTTCCAAAACGGATCTCCTCGTACTAAACCGTGACACTGAGAGGAACTTGACCTCAGTTCCCGTCTCCCGGAGCATTTTGAGCACCTCATCGGGCTCTTCCTCCGCACCTTCTCTTCCTTTGGAGTGTAGGTGAAGTGAGGAGCCTTCACTCGCTCGAGGACCTCCCATGCTTTTTTGCAATCTGCAATTTTGTTGCATTTGACTTGGACTCTCTCGGCCGCCGCCTTTTTAATAACAAACTACGAGAGCCCCGCGCTCCCATTAAGTAGAGTGGCTAAATCTCTACCACCCAGTTCCTAAACTTTAATGGGGGGCACCCTTTCCCCCTTTTCTTTATGCTGCTAATTCTATCCCGAGTCGGACCATTTTTTAAATTTTCACTCGTACTTGCATTATTTTTTACATTATTTACCATTTCTTCTTGAATTTTGTTTTTTTTTTCTTTAATTTTTTGGAAACATGGAGCAAAAACTCACCCAATTTTCCATCTTCACTACTGCAACTTGCCTGGTTAGCACCCTCTTCTGGGACATTTCCATCGCCACCGTTGTCGCTGACTCTCGTATCGTCAGTTTTACTGTTCTCTATGTCCTCCATAGGGACAGATTCGCTGTCGAAAATTTGTTCGCCCTCAAGACAGCCCGGTTCCTCCAGGACTACAAAAGTAGTCGAAGAAAGCTTTACTTTTTTTCTGGCTACCTTTGGAGACAGCGTGCCCGCCTCCCTAGCCATTAGCTGCTCCGTAAGCTTTCCATTTTTTTTTATCAATATTGTCATTTGATTTTTCAAATCTTCTAGTGTCTTCGGCAGCTCGCCATTTCTTCTTTCCAGATTGGCTATTTTCACTTTGGCTATTTTCAAGTCTGGATCCTCCTCGTTGCGGACTCCACGACCGATCCGAGTGCCCCTAGGCTTTATGGTGGGGGGCCGGTCTGGTCCGCCACCCGCCGGCGGCTCGCCGCTCATTCCCGCCAAGCCAAAAAAAAACGAATTTTTTCGCAAAACTTCTTAAGGAAAAAGTAACTTAGATAACAAATCAAAAGTAAATTAGTTTTAATTAAGTTTTAAATTATATATTATTAATTAAGTAATATAAATATCTTTTTATATTCTTGATAAAAGTTAATTTAATTTCAATTTTAAATTATTTTTATTAATAATATCAATTTCCGTCAACGTCCGTTCTCTACAAATGTCAGCCTACTCAGGTATAATCGTGCTCGCGCATATAATCAGTGAACCCAAATAAAATCCCTATTAAGATAAAAGCTTTCTAAGATTCGGCAATCAAAATAAGGAATAATGACTAATATATATTTAAATATTGTGTATATAGTACTTCAGTCCTCAAGTAAAATTAAACAATTAGTGATTATTCCCCAGAACCTTTACACCGGTTGAAAAGATACATTGGAATATAATGATGGATCTACTCAGCCTTCTGCAAGAATGTACCTGTGCTCCGAGAGTTTCATGTTAATGACTTCGACCTTCTAGATATTAACTCGCAATGAATGGTTTTTCCAGTGTCCTGTCTCAGAATACCCACAACGATCCCTGAGATTGAGCAATTAGGTGCGAAAAATATAATTACAAGTCAGGTGGCTGTTGTTGACTCTGTTGTCATAAATTTTTGGCGTCAGTGGGATTATATGATTTGGGTAGGCAATAGCGAGGGAGGTATTTAAAAGGATTAACGGCTAGCAGATGTTCAAGAAATTCCATTTTCAGCACTTGTTCAGTTTCTGATGGCAAATATATGCATATACAGATATATTGATACCTGGTTGACAAGTATCAAGAAATATCGCTCGTACGTATGTACGACCCTGAGACATTTGGGTGAATTTTATACCAAATGAGGAGACCTGTGTCCTATATATCACAAGTATGTCTCAATATTCTAGAAATAAATGTATTTCTAACCATGATAGAAGAGATTTTCAACTAAACATAGAATTCATTTCTAATATAAAAGCAGAAAATAATTTGCAAGATGAAACTATGATATATTTGGAAATTTAAATTTATTTTTCACCCTTCCAGCTGGTGATGTAAATAAGAGCAACATTTAGCATAACACAAAGTCTGTTGCATAGTGGGGTACGTCGTTATGGTTAATCCAAAGTTTCGGAAGGTGACTGACTTCTAGAAAGTAGTAGGACTTCGAATTACACTTGTATGGAGAAAAATGAAATCTTTACTAGCCTTTTCTCGAAGAAAGTTTGGAATCTCTTGAACAAACGTCAATGCTTAGGAAGCACTAAATTTTCCTTCCTTGCACGCAACATCCGCACTGCCACTTTGATTACGGCATTTTTTGTTCAACAATAACCTCCTTCGACTAAGGAAGTGGGGCAGTAATTTTTTAGCGCTATCAAACACTATTGGGAGATGACGATTTGCCTTGTTTTGTGCTTGTTTATAGGTAGGTAAGTACGTGTCAGTGGCCGCTCCGTGGAGTGGAATATTCGTTGCGGTGCATTGTTTTGATGCCAAAAATTCCTAAGAATGCGACTGGTATGTTGAGAGCAAGAAGAGATGAGTCCAGCCGATCTAGATTTTATAGCCAGTCCGTAGCATTCACGGAGGATACCAGCTCTTTTAACATGCGAATAGAGATTTCTACTAGATTCTCAATGAATGGTTTGCCCTCACGTCAGTCCACAGCTAGTCTCTAGTTAGCCCTGGGTAATTGCAAAGAAAGTGTTTGAGAGATTTCTTCCTCCTCTCCGTAGCTTTGGCAATGCGAATTGTAAGGTATACCGAATTCAAAGGCATGGTTTTCTATAGGCCAGTACTTCCTGCAGACCGAGTGAGGTAGTGAGTGGTCAGAATGGCTATGATACGTTTTGGTTGGACTTATGGCTTGTCCGCATTTTCCCAATGCTCCTTCCATAATTCCACCCATATGGAAGGAAACATCGTCGACACCAATGTTACCAATCATCGGCATATGCCACCCTCTTCATCCCGCTCCTGTCCAATATGTGTAAAATTTCGTCTATCACTATTAACCTGATGTGATGTGCCACCTTTTGTGGTTGTTGCCAGTCCACTTGGCAATCCCTTACTCTTCTTTCTTTGTAAATTAGTTTATGGTTAGTCGGAGCAGCTAAATGCCAAAACTCCAGACTAACCAGCTATGGGAGCAGCAATTGCCTGAACTCCACAATGATCTAGTCAAGCAGTGTAAATTTTGGGAGCAGCAAATTGCCTGGACTCCACAGAATAAAACACGTTAGGCTTGTGTTCGATAGTTCCAACGAACTACGTATTTTTAATTCATATTTCCTATTTTATACAATTTTTACCTATACTTAGTAGGCCGGTACATATGAATTTACAGTATTTTAGAGAAAATATTACATAGTAGGCAATGCTAATGTGGATAAGTTTACAGTATTTTACACTGAGCACTACTGAGATGGCGTTACCCAGGAGCATACCTCTGCTTACAGGCCTGGTCAAATGATAACTTCCTTGATCAGACCGGATTATCCTGGTTCTTTGCATGGAACTTACTCAATGAGTAAGATAACCCTCCAATCCTATTCTGATAGCTTGTTGTTGAATCCTCTAGATCCAGGAAGGTAGCTAGTATATATTGGGTATAGTGTAACGACCGCTCAACCATGCTAATCACCTCGTGAAGAGTGGTTTCACTGGATTTACCATTGAGGTAAGTGTGATGAGGTTTGGAGGAGCGCCATCTCAACATGAGCGTTTTCAAGTGGATTTCCAGGATAAGCTCTAGGGTCTTCAACACAAAAGAGATGAGTCAGCGGTATAAAAACCACGCGCGCATGCCCAAGACTGCGACTGTTCAAAAGATATACAGCCTGTAGATTTCTACAAGCCGTTTTCTTGCAGTTTTTGGACCATAGCTGGCATTATTTCCGATTATGTATAGGCGGGGAAGCTGCTTATAGCCCAGCCGATTCTATCCTCGGTAATTATCGATTTTATAATCTCAGGCGACAGGAGCTGCATACTCTAGAAGCAAGGTTCTGATTCATTGTCCTCCTCGCTGCCTGTGAATTGCGTATGGATTAGCAGTTCCAGGGTCTCATCACAAGAAGAAACAAGGTTCTGGTTCATTGTCGAACGTTAGTGACAAAATTCGCTGCCCGTGAAGTGCGTATGTATTAACAGCTCCGGGGTCTCACCACGAGAGCCTTCCGGCTTTTTAAGAAAGGATAGGCTATGATGTTTTTTCGGCAGAATCTTATTGAGTTTTCAATATTCTGGCAATAGTCCAGCCAGGACCACTCCTTTGCAGTGTTGATGGTCGACTTGAACGGCTGCCAATATTTATGCTTGTAGGAAATGCTGAAGATCTCCCTGGTCAGCTTCATGAGGTTGGACCGATATTCATTCATCCACTCTGACAATTTCTTCGTGCTATATTTACCAGAGCGCGAGACTTTGAAGGCAATTTCGCATGCCTTTTCCGGAGCCCCGAACTTTGATTCTAATTCTTCTGTCGTGCCGATCTCACCAATTTGAGCACCGGACAATTTGTTCCAGATGATCAAAATTCCTCGCCTCGACACCCCGGGGCATTCTGAAAGTATTGAAGGCCTCTGTGGCGAGATCTAGACTAAAAAGTATCCAACGATGATCTGAGAAGGACCTCTGGTCTGATACCCTCAAGTTTTCGAGCCTAATGATCCAATTGTCGGTTAGTAGGGTGATATCAAGGAACTCTTCCCAACCGTCACAACTGGAAATTGGGAAAATAGAAGGTAAGTGCACTGCACGTCCTCGTTGAACCGATGATCTCCCTAGAACATCCTGAGGTTTTGAGGACACAAGGATTATTCTTATCCGTGCCGCTCTTCTGCCACCAGATGTGAGCCACCGCCACAAATAAATCTCGTTGCATGGGACGACTTAGAGTTTTACACTCTCCCGCTTGCCTCATCTGTTGTTTGTAGAGGTTTTTTTTGTGGTGAGCCCTTGTATGCTCTGTTACATTAAGCATACCTTGCATTATCAAAAGGTTTGGCGTTGTCTGTTTTAAAGGAATGCGATATAGATATATGAATGAGATAATTTATCGACAATACTTCCTCGGAAACTCGCTGGTTTAGAGACTTGGAAAGATTTCAAACTTGATTGAAACAAATAGGCACATAGACAGCACTGTTAAAAACAGTCCTCATTGCATCATATTTGTTATAGACAATTAATTAACTCAAAGGTAACCAATTGTTGGCGATAGCTCTTTCCGTGCCCCAAAATAAGAATACCCATTGTAAATGAATTATATTAAAGTTAATTTAAGTTACCATCACAGAATTAATTTATCAGACTACCACCTGACACGTAAACACCATTAAAGATAGTATAGAAAAAGGTTGAAAAAACGATACCATTTCTTTACATATCTCCCAAGTATAACATATTAAAAATGTATTGACTCAGATTAAAATTTAATATGTTTTTAAAATTATAGCACAAACAATAGGGCGTGCCACAATAGATACAAGAAGGATTTGCTAACCGGCAACAGCTGTTCTAATAATACCTTCTCGATCCTTTTTTAAGGTTTTGTGTGCAATAAAACCTTATTAGAATCGAATCTATGTCTGTCTGTCTCTTACACCCGATTTATTCGGAAACGGCCGGACCTATTGTCACAAAAATTGGTAAGAGCGCGTGGGCTGTTGTTCTCTTTACATACAACAAGCGGCGCCTTTTTGTGTAAAGTTTAAAAGAGGGGCTTCCCACACATGTGAATGGAAGGGAGCACATTTTGTTTTACAGAATGTGACCACGTGGAGTATCAAATGAAAGCCAGGATTAGTAATTTTTGAAACGTAGGGGAGTGGGAGCTCAAAATATGACCCTCAAAAAGTGCCTATCCAACCGGAAAATCTGGGAAAAAACCCAATGGTGTATCTAAACGAAATCTAGGCCTCAACATACATCCATAATTCAAATACATATATTAGCCTATTTTAGAAATTTAGTTGGAAACCCCCTTTAAGTTCATGCGGGAACTACAAAATTTGGCACTTGGGTTTTAGTCATATACGAATGGAAAAATGTGCGTAGAAAGTTTCTCACATAAGCTGAACACAAAGCCTTTTCACCCGAAGCACCAGTTTCCGGTATTACGACTTGTTTTATATTCAGCTAATTCAAATCTACCCATTAAATAAAAATGTCTAAAAGAATTGGTTACATTGTATAAGAAAAATATACTTTATTAGCAGTTGCTGTTGCGAAAAATCTATTTCAATAACTTCAAACATGTCTTACTCGAAACCGCATTTCCAAAGTTTCGATGAAACCGAATTTAATTTATTTTATAATATATATAAATTTTTCAAACATTTAGAATAAAAGAAGAATACAAATTCATGATTTGATTATTATCAAAAAATATTTGCGTATTCAAGGTTCCACATATTGCCACCAGTCTACCGAACAAAAAGAAGGATTTTTTTTTAAATTCAGACGAACGCAAAAGGCTGTGTGTTTTCGCGAGTGACGTAATCGTTTTTCCTTCGGCAATTACCTCCTTTATTGTGGTGAGGGAGCTCAGTAAGTAAGACCCCCTAGAAAACCGGAGGTGACACATGAAAGTAAGCTATATTCAAAACCCCTAGCCAAGGTGTGATTACCGTACCGAGGGTTAAATGGTCACAGGGATTATGACGTGGCGGTGAATGATGAACTCCAATTGACGACCAGTTCCAACTAGCCTTGTCTCGGTAACCAGAAACTAAGAAACAAAAAATCTATAAAAAACAAAAACCCTGAGTGCCGAGGCAGCCCTAATTTCATGTGAGTGTAGATTCAGATTCTCCACTTACTAAAGTGGAAACCAATTCCATTAGGACACAGTTTTAACTAATGAGGCGAAGCAGGCCCTTCCGTCAGCACTCCTAACCCTAGATTCCATTCGATGCCAACTGCTGAGGTCTTATCCACGGGGAAAAAATCTATCCTCGGACAGCCTTAGAGCAAACCGCCCTTGGGCAAACTGTTTTCGGACAAACCGTCTTCAGGCAAACGGCCGTCGGGGAAATCACAATGCGTAGGGTATGCTAAGATTGAGCAGAAGGAAGCATCCGATGCGGCATCGGTCCTCTTACAATCCCAAATCTTCGACACAAAACGCAGCAAAGAAGGCGCGTCAGGGAACGGCTAAGCCTTCATTTGCAGCCAGGGCTATTGAAACTGATGGACGGGTCTTGTATCTTTCTTCTTCTTCTTCAGCTTTTGTGCCGTTTACAAGCCGGGTCGGATTGTCGGGATCGGTTTCGCTATTTGGCTCTATCGAATGCCTGATCTGCGTGCAATCTCGAGGCTGTTAAATCCCCATCCAGAGTATCAAGTCACCGTTGTTTCGGCCAGCCTTTTGGTCATTTGCCATCGACTCCGATGTTCAGACCAATCTTGGCAAGTGAATTCTCGTTAGCACGAATTGCGTAACCATATCATCGAAGACATCGCTCTCACAATTTTTCCACGATCGATGCAACCCCATAACGATCGCGGATATCCTAATTTCGGATGTGATCATTAATCCAATGCAACGTCTTCGTCGTCTTTTTTTATAGTCGCCACCACTCGGAATCATAGAGGGCTACCGAATTTAGAGGGGCTACAGGTTTGAGATATTTGTTAATACGGCGATCACACAGAACACCAGTTGTAGAACGCCACTTCATCCGGGTTGTCTTAATGCGTGAAGCAATTTCATAACACAGTTCTTCATTGGCTGATAGCGTTGATCCGGGGTATTTAAATCGCTCAGTTCTGGGTAGATCACTGCCGCTGACAGTGATTGTGCCTGTTTCATGGGGATCGGTCATCACAATATCAGTTTTGTTTAGATTCAAGCTAAAATCGTGCATGCGCATGAGGCGATCATTCCATTTTTGGACAAGTTGCTCGAGATCATTTTTGCTATCAGATGCCAGGACAACATCATCTGCATGAAGCAATGTGTAGGGCGCAGTACGTTGGATATCCTGTGTGACGGTGTCCGTAACAAGAACAAAGGGGAGTGGTGAGAGGGCACTTCCTTGATGAACACCAACAGAGACACGAAGCGGTTTTGATACACCCGCCATACTTCGAACTTTACTTTTTGGGTCGTGGTAGAGCAATTGAACCCAGTGCACGAGCTCTTCTGGTACTAAGTGTTGTCGTAAAGCATACCAGATGGGCTGATGTGGCAAACGGTCAAACACTTTCTCTAGATCCAGAAATGCAATGTAGAGATGGCGATGTGTCTGACGGTGTTTCTCCATGAGTATGATGTATGATGACACCAATTCATTTGATTACGATATCAAGCAGTACGAAAAGGTCAAGAGGAAACTCCTTCCTGCTATGAGGACTGCATCCTCGCAGGGCATTAAGCTTGCTTCGGCTGGTGTATACCGTCAAATGTTACGGCTAAACTTTGCCGATGAAAACCCGAACGGGTGGCACAGGCGGTACTGCTCCTTCCTCAACAATGTGTGGGAGGGTGCGCGACTAACCCTGAAAAGGTCTCTGAGTTGTCATCAAAAAATGCTTCCTCTGTCTTCTGGAAGAAGGATGGAATACAGCTGAGTTTCTGGAGCAATTTGATGTCTAGGACACCCTCAGGACCTCCAAACCAGGAAAAAGAACGGATAGGTCGGGAACTTTTCTTACTATCGGCGTTCCCGCAACGCAATATTAAGAAAATTCGGGAAGAAATGGGCTTGAAGCTCTACTATGGGCTTGTAGTTGTCAGGTTACAAGTCATGGCTCCTAAAACCATTTAAGGAATTGTGCAGCCCATGGCGTCTTCTTCTGAAGCGCAATTGATTTGGTGTATTTCTCAAATTAATTTACAGAATCGTCAAGCAACGACAATTATATACCTCATGCAAGCACAATGGATTGTTAATGGGGTAGTTAAGGGTTTAAACTTCCGACATGGCGACTTGTTGTTTGCTAATGGAAGTGATTGACCCCGCTCTTGAGTGGTGGCCTTAAGAGACCTCCACGTTAATTGGTTAACAACCTATGTGAAGGCAACACCATAACGACCAAACAAACCGTTAAAAGTCATTAGCGAGATAAGGAGATTCTATAGTGGTCTGCATATTTTCCTTATGACGCAGAAGGGGTTCCCAATGGAACTTTCATCAGTGCTATCCAATATACCAAAAGTAAATGCATGGCGGTAATAGCAGATCTTTAATTTGGGTAATGGTCAGATGAGAGGTCGTTTACGTTTGTCCATCGATATTGCGGCTTTTGTCGGAGAGTGGAGTATCCAACGATGTCATGTTCTCCACTCACTTTATTTCGGGATCCGCGCAAGACAAATTGGGGAACGTATAAAATATAATAGAAAAGTACAGGGAGCAACCGCACCAGGTGCGGAAGTTTTACCAACAAGTCAGCAGGATGAAGCCTTATACACCTCCATACTCATCCTGCCGACACAAAGAGGGAAATCTGATTTCCGTCAGAATGGGCAAATTGAAGCAATGGGTTGAGTACTTTGATGAGCTACTGAACAACCAGAACATCGGCGAATTGGAGGTCCCGTCAACTGAAGACGACGGACAAATACTGCACCACCATTGGCTTAAAAATCGTCAGGAGCCGATGGAATTACAGCCGAGTTGGTTAAATATGGAGGCGACCAGTTACACCAAGTGGTTCATCAACTTATGCTCAAGGTATGGGACAGCGAATCAATGTTTGACGATTGGCAACGAGGCATTATCTGTCTCATACATAAAAAGGGAGATATCACACAGTGCAGCAATTATAGAGGTATCACGTTGCTGAGTAGCATCTATAAGATATTCTCCACTATCTTGCTAGGCCGGATAGTCCCATACGCCCAGAACATCATTGGCCCATACCAAAGAGGCTTCACTCCAGGCAAATCAGCAACAGATCAGATTTTCTCTGTGCAGCAAGCGATGGAAAAACGGTTTGAATATGGATAACAGTCACAACCATCTGTTCATCGACTTTAGAGATGCCTATGATAGCAAAACCAGGGTAAAACTGTACACGGCCATGAGAGAATTCGGTATCCCGACGAAATTAATAAGACTAGGCTGACCCTGACCAATGTGCTAAGCCAGATAAAAGCAGCAGGATTACTCTCAAGATCATTCGACATTAACAACGGTCTACGACAAGGGGATGCGCTATCATGCGTCCTCTTTAACCTCGCCCTGGAGAAAGTGATCCGTGATGCTGAGGTAAATGCAAGAGGTACGATCCTCTCCAAGTCCACCCAACTACTGGCATACGCTGACGATATCGACATCATGGGAAGAACGACCCGAGACGTACAAACTGCCTTCATCCAGATCGAGCAGGCGGTAATCTGCGCGAGATCTTGGGCTGCACATCAATGAAGGCGAGACAAAATATATGGTGGCAACGTCAGCAC
Organism: Hermetia illucens; assembly: GCF_905115235.1. NCBI lineage: Eukaryota > Metazoa > Arthropoda > Insecta > Diptera > Stratiomyidae > Hermetia > Hermetia illucens. The sequence continues at coordinate 165,886,721 of NC_051849.1, read as the reverse complement.
CGAAGACGAATCATCCAACAACATCAAACCGCACTGGCCAAACACGAAGAAGAATAAGGATAGGAGAATACAACTTTGAGACCGTTAACAATTTCTCCTATCTATCACAACCGATAACATTTACGATGATGAAATCCGCGCACGATTGTTGCCTATCTCAACTTACAAAGACTGTTCCGCTCGAAACGTCTCACCATAGGGTCAAAGCTCTTACTGTACAAGACTATGATCTTGCCAGTCCTCATGTATTCCACGGAAACTTGGGTTCTTAGCAAGAAAAATTGCGAACTCGTGGCCGCGTTCGAGAGAAGAATCCTCCGAAGAATTTTTGGCCCCCTACATGAGGATGGACGATTCCGTAGCCTACACAATGATGAAATTTATGAGCGATACCATGGCCGTCCGGTTGTGGATAAAATCCGGCTCAATAGGTTACGGTGGGCGGGTCACTTAATAGGTATGGATGAGGATAATCCCACCCGGAAAGTCTATAAGGGCAATATCTATGGTAGAAAAAGAAGACGAGGCAGACCCTGTCGAAAATAGAGCGATGGCGTAGGTCAGGACGCCAGACAGCTTTTAGGGATATCGAATTGGAGGACCTCGGCGCAAAACCGGGATGTCTGGAGTTCTTTATTAAGGTAGGCCTAGACCGGATACCGGTTGTTGCGCCGTTGATGATGATGATGATGATAAAATATAATAGAACTGGCCATCCAAGTTTCGATCCCTGAGAGGTGCATCAAATACATTGTTGAAATTAAGAAAACAACGTAGATGATTACAACTACCAATAGAAGAGCTTTTGAAGAAGGCTGTTCACTCAATACGCCAAGAGGGGGAAACACCATGGTGTAACTCGAATTTGGGAAAACAGTGGAGAATGAAAAGGGTGCTCCTCAGTCGCGCCCTGAAGTCAAATTCACCGCTGGCTGAAATCAGTATAAAGAGACACAGAAAGCTCCAAAGAGGAGTACAAGATTGGCTAAGCGATCATCATAGAGACACTTTTGCGAAGAAACCAAGTCTCTTGAGGCAACTCATAAAGCTGAAGTGGATCCTTGTTAAAGAATGTAGCCATAAGCCGGGTTACTTAAATTTACAGAGCGGAAGGTACACATGAAGCAATGAAGAAACAGGAAACCATCTGCTTAAAGTACACTTCCCAGGCAGCATCCAAAATCTCATCTAAGGGCATACAGTGCGTGCATATAATGTCAATACATTCATGTGGCAAACATGGCTTTGAGGAAGATTTGTTGTAATTTCTTCATTATATTGTGGTGTATTGCTGAATAAAAAAGTGGCAGAATAAAATGAGATACTTTATAATTTTGATAAAATATTTTTAGTTCAATAATATCATTTGCTAGTCATATTTACAATCTTTTCCAGTTGTTTCCTTAACTTAGCAACCGTGTTTTGGTCTAATTACATATATTCTTAATTAAATCATATTTTTTCTAAAAATATTCCTTAATATTGACTTGTCATTTCATCTACTAAATTTACTGCATATTAAAGTACATTTGTTGCACTTGGAAAATGGGTCGCAAGGTTTGATAGCACATACATCCTGGTAGGCCACAATCTCTATATAGGTATGCCATACCATGAAACGCAGGCACCGGTACGTAATGGCAGTTCATCGGAGGTGCTGGTGGAGCTGGAGGTTGGCGCAGTCTTCCTGTATCATTCCCAATGCACAATTGTTGATACTGTGGTGCTAAGGTCCAATAACCTCCACGTCCAGGATCATCGCATTCACGGGCAAGTCTCACGAAATGTTCACTCAGACTCAAATTGTTACGAATAGCATTTTGCCAATCTGTTTTGCATGTCCTATAATATGGAAAGTGGTTTTTTATGAAATCATAGATTTCCGCTAGTGTTAATCGTCCACTGGGGCTCGTCTTTAGCGCCATCATGATCAATGCACCATATGAATATTTGGGTCTATCCATGTTGGAATCCCCACTTGCTGTACCAGCTTCTTCACCAATAATGGAACGGATGGAGAAGTTTGAGCTGAAGGACATTTTGTTCGATTTAGTTAAAAATGTTTACTCTATTCACTCCAAATGGGCACTACTATCTCAATTATATCAAGGCCGACTTGGATTTGTGTACAACAACAATATATGATATATTAAGATTCAACTGAAAAATGTCAACTAGATGAGACTACACTTTGATTTTCGAAAAATGTAAGATGATCTCAGGTGATTTAGAGGTGAATGATTTTTTGCTCCACAGGTGGGACTTTATATACCAAATACAACATCATTTCAGCTTCTGATATGATTTGTTCCTCTATCTTTCTCCGTATTTACGATAAATTAGTCATTTACCTGCATGTGCATATCCATACATATTTGCCATCAAAATCAGAACAACAGGAAACTATGTGTAATTCTCTGAATACCTAGGACTTTTTAATCCTCACAATTATCTTTGTCGCCATGACCTCCTCCAATCAAATCCTTTCTTTAAAGTCAAAAACGAATGATTGCAGTCAACGGTAATCATTTGAACGGCAATTATAGTTTTACACCTAATTACTCAATATCAGAGGTCAGTTTCGACACTTCGAGACAAGCCCCTGGAAAAACCATTCATTCAAAGGTAATCTTGGACGAGCCCGGGAACCATCGAGATTTGAGCAACTAGAGACAATGCTTAGTTGTTGGACTTCTCGGAGTTCCTAATCCTTTTAACTAACTTTGTCGCCTTTCTCTTTTGGAATCGCTTGTTTCCTTTAGTGGTTTAGTCAACAACAATCACGTCACTAATAATTACTTTTTCGCACCTAATTACTCATTATGTGAGATTAGTTTCAATATTTCCAGACAGGACTACGGAAAAACCGTTCATTCAGAATTAAAAGTAGAGGCCGGTTCAGGTAAGCTATAACCGAAAGTTTGTTACCTTTATAATTGTATGCAAATGCACCCTCCTGGATGCCTTTCCAAAATCGCGAAAATAAGATTTTTGGCATTTAAGTCCAACTCAAATACAATGTTAGATAAGCAGTGATTAATTACTTATTTATAATCAGCTGCATTTTTAAAATGAACTATTATTATGTAAGGTATAGATTTTGAAGATAATTTTCGTTTGGTCGGACCTCACTGTTTATGTTTTCCCTATCTTCAATATTTATTCTGAAATTTAAATTAGAAAAACAAACTTCTCCACTCATAATTGTTGTTCCGAATATCCTAATATCCTTACATACTAACTTGTGTGCGAGAAATCAAAGTCCGTTTTATAGGATTTATAAACGAAAGACAAATTGATATTTTTTAGTCCGGCTTTTTGTTGATGCTAATTTAAGGCTGAAGAAGAAAAAAATATTTCTACATTATTTTTAAGCAAAATGGCAGCCCAATAGCTGATTCAATGAAACCCCTTCTTTTGAATGATCACCGTAGGCGAAAGTCTGTAGATTGTAACCTTTTATTTAAAGCAAAAAACTAAGAGGTTTCCGAAAGTAAACATAAAAGCCTGATAAAGTACCTAGAATCTTTTGAAAATGTTCATTCGTAACAAAACTGTATCAATCTGCATTAAAAATTTGTTTTCGGTCATCAAATAATTAAATTTTAATCAATCGAAAAAATCCTACTTACTTAACTAAAACTGTTACTATAAAGCTATAGTTCAAATTTAGAGTTGATCAGTTCAAAATAGAAGGCTATAAAATTTTGCCTATTTCCAAAAAAGAAGTTTCAATAAAAACGCATTTAAAGTTTCTAGTATTAAACTTTGAAGCAAATTCATATTCTACCTTGGTTTTTCGGGTTTTAAATTCATTTTTGTTTTTTTAGAAATAGTTAACAATAATATATAAATTGGAAAAATAAACAAAAAAAAGTTTTTTTTTAATTAACAAAAATAACTTAAATCTAATGGCCACTGTGGGCTCTCAAAATGTTTGGATAACGATTTACAGGCAGACAAGAGAAACAGTAAATGAAAATCAAATTTTACAATAAGTCATCAGGAAATGGTCAAAAAACCCGACAGAATTCTTTTGGCCTTTGTGGCAAATAAAGGGATCTGAAAGTAATAATAAATGTTTAATCGCTTCAAAAGATACTTAAATTAAATTATTGTTCTTAAAACTATCATAATTAAAACCATTTATTATACTATTCCGTCTATTTAATATATTTATTCTTTTTTTTACAATAACATCCATATAGAGAAAAAGTAGTAATAACAGTTATAATATTTACAAAGAGACAAAGAATAATAACGTATGTATGTATAAGTTACAACTGGAGGCAAAAGCAGCACCCGTTCAATATGTACATATTTACAAAGCCCCACCAAGAAACAAATGACAGCTAACCGGTATCTCGCAACCACCAGTATCAGAATTTGTTTCTTGCATCCGGCTTAATATCAATTGCTCTCACTCTGGAGTATCTCCAGTCGAATTTCGGAGCCCCCACAGCTAATTTCGGGGGATATTCTATCCTTTTGTCCGTGGCCTGCCTATGTATATGATACATAACCGGATCACCGGCAGAATCAAGAATTAGACCATTCCTTTCAAGATACACGAACGCTTCAGGAGAAATGAAGCCTGTCGCCACAGTTTTGTCGAAAAAGCCATCATTGGGGTAGAACGGACTGCGAAATCCAAGGGTTCTCACCATTGCGAAGCAGATTGCATTATATGATTCCGAATCAATCTGACGATCACTGTGTCGATTCTCGGCGCAACAGCAGCTGCATACATAATTTTATTAGTTACGTAATGCTCATAGTTTGACGAAGCAGTCCTATTAAACCCCGTGCAATTATGCAGAACATTTCCTTTCAAGATCCTTATTTCTCCATTCGGCAAGCACTCAAATTAAACCAGATAGAACACCCGCTGGAATGCACTCAGAACTATCCTCGTTCGCGACAATGTGGAAATCTCTCCAATTCCTTTTCAAGTTCCTACTGACGTACGCCAAGGAATTTCGAAACAGAATCGTTTCACACTTTTGTGCATTAATTTCATCCGCCAACTGTTTCGTGGAGGACTTAATATCATTGAACTTCTTCTGAAGTTCAACTTGCCACCTCAGTTACCTTCTTGTGTGCCGTGTACCATTGCCAATTCAGAATATGAATTCTCTTCTAGTAGTGAGGATTTCCGTCCGTACTGACAGATCACTACCATACAGTATACTTTATATCAATCGTTGCGAGGGTGGCTGGGGAAACTCGTTCTTCAGGAGCCTAAAAAATCAGTCCATCCAACCAGGCAGTATCAAAGGCCTTCTTCATGTCTATAAGCAAGCGCCTACACACTTACCGTTGTTCATCTGCCAGCAAATATCAGACGTTACCTTCGCTATTGCATGTATTGTCAAATGTCCAGATCGAAAATCCGAATTTCACATTCGACTAAATTCCTTCTTCTTGATATGCCCGTTCAAGGCTTTCAATACCAAACCTCAAACACCTTGCTGATGTTAGGGCAGCAAACTGATTGAGCGTAGCTCTAAGCACTGGATGAATCCTCCCTCATCATAATCAACCGCGCAACAACCGGTATCCGTCTAGGCCTACCTTAATAAGGAAACTCCAGACATCCCGGTTTTGCGCCGATGGTCCACCAATTCGATATCTCTAAAAGCTGTCTGGCATCCTGACCTACGCCATCGCTCCATATTAGGCAGGGTTTGCTTCGTTTCTTTTTTTACCATAGATATTGCCCTTATAGACTTTGCAGGCTGGATCATCTTCATCCATATGGATTAATTGACCCGCCCACCATAACCTAGTGAGCCGGATTATATCCACAACCAGATGGTCATGGTATCGCTCATAGATTTCACCGTTATGTAGGCTACGGGATCGTCCATCCTCATATAGGGGGCAAAAAATTCTTCGGAGGATTCTTCTCTCGAATGCGGCCAAGACTTCGCAATTCTTCTTACTAAGAAACCCAGTCTCCAAGGAATACATGAGGACTGGCAAGATCATAGTCTTGTACACTAAGAGCTTTGACCCTATGGTGAGACGTTTCGAGCTGAAACAGTTTTTGTAAGCTGAAATAAGCTCCGTTGGCTGACAACAAACCGTGTGCGGATTTCCTCATCGCAGCTGTTATCGGTTGTTATTTTCGACCCTAGATAGGAGAAATTATCAACGGTCTCAAAGTTCTATTTCTTCTATTCTTTATTCTTTCTGTTTACCAATGCGGTTTGATGTTGTTGGTTGGTTGGTTTTTAGTGCTGACTTCGCCACCATATATTTTGTCTTAGCCTTCATTGATGTGCAGGCCCAAGATCTCGTACCGCCCTGCTCGATCTGGATGAAGGCAGTATGTGTACGTCTGGCGTGGTTTTTCGCATGATGTAGATATCATCAGCATACACAGTAGTTGGGTGGACTCTTAAAGAGGATCGTACCTCTTGCATTTACCTCAGCATCACGAATCAATTTCCAAAGGACCCAGGTTAAGAGGACGCATGATAGGGTATATGTCCATATTCCAACAGTTTTTCCATCGCTTGCCGCACAGAGAAATCTGATTTGTTGCTGATTTGCCTGGAGTGAAGCCTCTTTGGTATGGACCAGTGATGTTGCAGTCGTTATGGGGCTATCCGGCCTAGCAAGATAGAGGAGAATATCTTATAGATGGTACTCAGCAACGTGATACCTCTATAATTGCTGCACTGTGTGATATCTCTTTTTTATGTATGAGACAGATAATGCCTCGTTGCCAATCGCCAGGCATTAAAAGGCTGTTCTTTACCGTGAGCATAAGTTGATGGACCGCTTGGTGTAACTGGCCGCCTCCATATTTAACCGATTCGGCTGTAATTCCATCGGCTCCTGGCGACTTATGATTTTCAAGCCGATGAATTGCACGGACTGTTTCTCTTATACTTGGTGGTGGCAGTATTTATCCGTCGTTTTCAGTTGGCGGGACCTCCAACTCGCCGATGTTCTGGTTGTTCAGTAGCTCATCAAACTACTCAACCATCGCTCCAATATGCCCATTCTGTCGGAAATCAGATTTTCCTCTTTGTCTCGAAAGGATGAACATCGGGGTGTATAAGGCTTCATCCTGGTGACTTGTTGGTAAAACTTCCGCGCCTGGTGCGGTTGCTCCCCTGTACTTTTCTAGTTCACAGACTCGTTGGTTCTCCCAGGCTTCCTTTTTCCGTCTGTGAAGTCGTTTCTGCGCTCGCCGGAGTTCGTGATAGTTTCTGCGCGTGCCCGAGTTCTTTGAGAATGCAACATTACTCGGTATGCAGCATTCTTCCCTTCCGTTGCTAGCTTACATTCATCGTCAAACCAGCCGTTCTTACTTTTTTTGCGGCTAGGGCCAAGTATTGTTTGTGGCCGTATCAAAGATAACGTTCTTCAGGTGGTTGTAAAGATCATTTGTTGATGCTTCATCTCCCGGACCTCTGTTGACTGCGGTTATTGTGGCATCTCTTATAGATGTCGCGAAGGGCTGTGTTGTGGATGGCTTTAGTATTTAGTCTCACCCTGATTGTCAGAGGGGATTGTAGGTTGTGCCGTAATTCGAGCTCGGAGCACCATGCCAACGAGATAGTGTACATCAGTACATCAAGGCGGAGAGGTGGCGGCGTTCAAATCAGCACGTGGTCAATTTGGTTGAAAGTGGTCCCATCTGAGACGCTCAGATATGTTTGTGGACCACTTTTCGCTCAAACCAGGTACTTCTAACAACCACTTCGTGTGATGCTGCTAACTGGGTAATGCGCAATCTGTTATCATTGGTATCCCTATGTAAGCTATGGGACCCGACGTATCGCCTGAATACGTCCCTACTTGACTGTTGAAATCCCCAAGTATGATTTTGATATCATACGTGGGACAGGCTTCGAGGGTCCGCTCAACTGCCTCGTAGAAGGTATCCTTCCCTCTCTTTAAAACCGGGAATACTCGGGCTATCTTCCATTGTCCTGAAAAGAAAGAATTGTTCAATAAATTATCGAACAAAATGCAATAATTACAAATGGCAATGTCTGGTAAATGCCTGAGGACCACGTTGGGATACCGGATGATCTCTTATTGTTTACCCTTCTAAATATGGAAGTTAACTCCAGACACGAGACAAAGTACCCAAGCGGATTATCGCTCGGCATGAGATCAGCCTGTAACGCAGAGTTAAACTGGAGAACTGTGATGCCGTTCAGGCTATATTTGAAATTGTGGACATCTCGTTCTATAATTTCCGAAAGTCGCGTTGGCTCTAAGTCCGTTCTGGGCCAGTGCGCCGATTCAAAGTGCTCCCCTATAAGTTAGAGTTTTAGAGCATCATCCATTACGATGTAATGGCCTTGCGTATCAGCAATTACATTATTCGTGTCTATACCTGAGTCAATAAGGTGTTGTATTATATCTCGCTACCACCAACTTTGATTCTCGGCACAGTTACTCGTGATCTCTTCCGGAATACGACTTGTTCAATTATATCCAGCGTTAAGTTCTCCAGCTTGAGAAGATACTGAAGTATTTTCTTGTTGCTCAATCGATATCCCCGAATAAACCTCCCTCGGAATTTCTTCCAATCTGTTGTTTAAAGTTCAGCCTGTGGACGCCATTGTCCATCGGCAAAAGGTGAAGTCTTCATCCATCAAATAGAAACTCAGTGGGAATAGCGTTATGATCTCTATCGTAACGCAGAGTCTGTAGTTTCCGTTGAAGATTCCTAAAATTAAAGTTCAAGCGCGCGTCAGCAATGCAAAAATCCAGATAGGAATTTTCCCTGGGCCAGGTTGGACTCTCTGACCCATATAATTCGCATTTATACTTTATCTGGTATTGCTCTACCCAAGATTTGAGGAATACCCCTCTGGGATTGTTTATGGTGTTTAGCCACGAGGTATGCTTAGCATTCAAGTCACCAGCTGTAATATAATAATTATGTAGCCTGTTCAGTTTGAGTATCGTAAACAGAGAATGGCCTATTAATATGCCTGAAGCGAAGATCCACAAGTATTCCGGTACCTGATCCTCCATCACAATTTCGTCTATCGTTCCTCACGAATTCAAAATCCTTGAATGTTATCGAACGCCTCAGACTGAGGTGGGTTTCTGAAATCAATACAATGTCAGGCTGTTACCAGGCAGCGAAATCGGATCCCCGAGACGATTGGGGCCGTAGAGACGGTGTGGTTCAACACCGCTGACACTTTCATCCTTTGGACCGAATTTGGCGCCTGCTGCCTTGTGACTTTAACATTGTGGTATGCAGGACATCCACGGTACGAAGCCGGATGCCCTGCGCTTTCGCAGTTGACACAGAAGGGTTTTTCCGTGCCCTCTGCTTCACTCAGTGAATATTCGGCTGCGGTATGGCCTTTCCCGCATTTTACACATCGCCAGGTCATTTGACAGTTCACTGCTGAGTGACCATAGCGCTGGCATCTTCGGCGCTCAAAACGAATCGCTTAGTAATTAAGCGGCCTGATACCGATCAGATCGCTTCCCCGGCTCACCAGGCTTATCTACACGAGAAAGTGTGGCGGGATTCGTTTTTCCAAAGTCGATCTCCTCGTACTAAAGGGTGACACTGAGAGAAACTTGACCTTAGTTCCCGTCTCCCAGAACATTTTGAGCATCTCATCGGGCCCTTCCTCGCATCGAAGCTTTTCAGAAGGAGGATTTGCACTTTCTTTTCTTTTGGAGTGCAGGTGAAGTGAGGAGCCTTCCCTCACTCGAGGACCTCCCGCACTTTCTTGTAATCCGCTATTTTTTACATTTGGTTTGGACTCTCTCGGCCCCATGTTTTTGATAATAAAATTCGAAAGCCCCGCGCTCCCATTAAGTAGAGTGGCTAAATCTCTACCACTTAATTCATACACATTAATGGGAAGGGGAGGACCCTTTCCCCCTTTTCTTTATTTCGGGTGCTACTTGTGACCCTGGTCGGAGCAGTTTTTGAATTTTCAATCCTACTTGTATTATTCTTTATATTAGTTGACATTTTTACTTCATTTTTCTTTTTCTTTTTTAACTTTTTCGATACATAGAACAAAAACTCACCCAGTTTTCCCTCTTCAGGGCTTTCATTGCCGCATTTGTCACTACTGCAACCGCCTAGCACCCTCTTCTGGCACATTTCCACCGCCACCGTTATCCCTGTCTCTCATACCGTCAGCTTGAGTGTTTTCTATATCCTCCATATGGATTCGCTGCCGAAAACTTTTTCGCCCTCAAGGCAGCCCGGTTCCTCCATGGCTGCAGAGGTATTCGAAAAAAGCTTCACTTTCTTCCTGGCTACATTTTGAAGCTGGCGAGCCCGCTGCTCCATAAGCTTTCCACTTTTCTTTATTAATAATGACATTTGGTTTTTAAGGTCTTCGAGTGTCTTCGTCAGCTCGCCATTTCTTCTTTCCAGGTTGGCATTTTTTGGCTCTTTTGAGGTCTGGATCCTCCTCGTTACGGACTCCAAAGCCTTATGGTGGGGGGCGATCTAGTCCGCCACCCGTCGGCGGCTCGCAGGTCATTCAACAACACACAAGCCAAAAAAAAGAATTTTTTTGGCAAAATTTTTTCACAGAAAAAGTAACTTAGATAACAAATCAAAAGTAAGCCAGTTTAAATTAAGTTTTAAATTATATTGTATTAATTAAGTATCTAAAATATCTTTTTATTATTATTGATAAAATTTAATTTAATTAAAATTTTTTTTATTAATAATATTAATTTGTTGACACGTCCGTTCTCTACCATATTCAGCCTCTAATCTACGACGTTTGTGCAATACAATAGGTCTTCGAAAGGAAAATTCATATGTCCCTCATTCTTCCTTGGTAATAAACATGCCATTATACCATTGTAGGCATCACTGAAATAAATTACAAAAAGATTGACGCAATATCGGGGACAGTTTTGCCACTGGAAGAAGGTTTAGGTCGTATTAACAACACCATCGCATTGACACTCTTGGCTTAGTTTTGAGCAAATTTGCTACGTAACTTATTTTCGTCTAATCAATTTACAATGGGGTTTTGTTGCTTTAGATACTTCTTTGGCATTGCTGGACCATACTCGCAATTACTTTCATCGTTTTCAATTGCCTCTCATGCCAAGCACTCAAAACCATCACCAACCAATTACTTTAACTATAAGGAGAATCGCAAGTAGGGAAAGAGAAGCTTTCAAAAAGCCTGCCTCCTACCGAGACCAATGGTTCAGAGTGCTGTAGATAGAGCCAATCAGGTGTAAAGGTAGAATTCACAAAAGGAAGCCAAGAAAATCTTAAGCTGCCTATCCAGCGGAACAAGAGGAAATGTTTAAGGAAGTCTGCTCGGAGGGCGGAGTCACTGTATGATTGTGATCTCCATAAATCACGTGTCCCACCTTCTTGTTGAAAATTATGCCGGAGCTATTGTTCCAACAATAGAAGGTCCTGGACTTTTCAGCTTTTGGAAATCTGCACCGACAGCAAGAGTCTGGAGCTAGTCGGAATACCGAGTAACAAGAGTAACGACTTTAAGCTTGCTATAAAAGCTTGACCGGACATGTTCGCTAAGTTGTTCGAGTTTCTTTGCGGTTGTTGAAGACCAAAGGAAGGAAGTTGACCGAGGAACGCGATTCACGGAAAGGATAATAATAATAATAATCGTTGACGCAACAATCCATATTGGATCAGGGCCTTGATGTGTGTTAGAGCACTTATTTCAAAACTGTAACGGTACACTTCAGGATTACACTATTCTACAAGAGGCAACGTGGTCAGCATTGCGCTCGGCTGAGATTATTACCCTGATTTAACTCAGGTACTCATTCGCAGCTGAGTTGACTGGTATCCGACATCCAGTCGCGATAACAAATCCCTCTTCCACGGAAAGGGTAATACCGGCAAATGTTATGTGCTGGTGACCCTGGATGAAAAAAAATGCTTTTATTGCGGCTAATTGGAGCTTAATACATTTCTGGCCACGGTTGGTGTTCCCCACCCATGTCACTTTTATTGCCAATAGCTATTTAGCAGAAAGAAAGTGGTGAAATACTGACGAAGAACGCTACCGGTGATCCACAGGGCTCTGCACTGTAAGGCACATAAAATGAGTGCGGTAAACAGAAGAACAGCTTTGGGGATGTGTTCTACTTTGAGGATTATCTCAGATGATTCGGTGTTCACCATCTCGGGTATGACGTCGGTTGACATCTTAGCCGATGATATGGCCAACATCTATAATGTCCAGTCCACCTCTTTCACAGGTGAAAAAATGCAAAGGCTAAATGGCAACTACGATGAAACCATTCAAAAGAGGATCGTTCGACACGTTAACATCGGAGAATGGCTGGATAAAAACCATGAGAAGCTAAACAGTTTTTTGACAGGCCGTGGAAAATTCCATCAGTACCTCTACAAGTTTAAATTAGAGACTTCACCAGATAGCGCAAGCTGCGATAGGGTCTCGAAGGACCCAGCCCACGCATTATTCTAACGGCCACATGTGGTATAGTGGAAGAAAGCGGAACTCTGGAGGAAATTCTACTTGAAACGCTATTACCAGAAATTTCTGTCCAGAGAATGTTAGTATATAGAAAGATTAGGATGCAATGAACCGCATGATCGTCGCAATTTAAGGAGACTACGAAAAGCAGAAAAGGTAAGGAAACCGTGGTTATGAACGGCGGGCGTAGAAGAAAGGAGACCTAAGTAACTTCACTCTTTTTGTTCGTTCTACGTGGCGGCGAGTGGGTCAAAATCGAACACTTTAACGTGCCTAGGCCAGTGTCTTTTGAGGACTCCCACCTCCCACCTCGCCAAACCTCAGATCAAACGGCAATTAACGGCTATGGAGGTGAAGATGTAATGTTGCGTCAATGGCGTAACATGCCATAATCACCTATAAATTGAGAATATTCGCGATTGACATGAGGTTACACCGACCTTGAAAAGATTAGGGGAGAGGCATCACTGATGATCCGGTCCTGTAATACGAACTAACGAGGATTCATTTGCCACGATTGGTCTGAATATCCAAGTCGATGGGAAACGAGCAGAAGGTCGACCGAAACAATGGCGGCTTGACAAAATGGACCAGCCGATCACGAAACGGGAAAAAGGCTGAAGAAGAAGAAGTGCAAAAGCACGTATCTCCGGGGGTTCCCGCAAACCAGTCGATAGCTTTCAAAGCTGGCGATTAATCCCTTTTGTAAATGGAGCAAAAAATGATAATCCATTCTACATACATTCATAGAGCGCACCTTTATATATATCTTTTGTTTGGCCAAAAATATCTCTCAAAGGGTAGTATAGGTCCCAGGGTGAAACGTGGATTGGTCCCCACAAGGGAGCATAAAACCTGGGAAAGCCCTGCTGAACCAACACCAACAGTTCTACTAGCAAACCCTATCTCACCTCCACGTGGTGATCGCTGGGAGTTCTTTCTTTATGAAAAACTGCAGACGGAGAAGAATGAAGCGAGTCTCCCGCGCCTAAAAACAGGACCAACTGGTCCTCCAGGCTGGGGGTTGGGTAGGGCTGACAACCCTACATGGAAAACCGATGTTACGAAGCCATGAAAGGAGCCTCGGACAGGACGGATTTGACAACGACGAACCCGGCAATGACAACAGATTAACGATGAGCAGCTAGCCAATACCCTGCCCCAATATAGGGCTGATATAACAGCGTTACAAGAGATGCGGTGGACAGGAACCGGTTTCCTAGAGAAGACCCGCTACACCATATATTATAGCGGTCATCCAGTAAACCACGTGCTCGGAGTAGGTTTCTTAGTCAGCCAAAAAATGAACCCTGCTGTTATCGGCTTTGCGAGGCAAGTTTAGAAATATAAGCCTCATAAACGTTCACGCCTCTACAGAGGAGACTGCAGAGTTGGAGAAGGATACCTTCTACCAGGCAGTCGAGCGGACCCTCGAAGCTTGTCCCAAGTATGATATCAAAATCATACTTGGAGATTTCAACAGTCAAGTAGGGACGGAACCCGTATTCAGGCGATACGTTGGCTCCCATAGCTTACCTAAGGATAACAATGAAAACGGATTGCACATTATCCAATCAGCTGCATCACACGAAATGGTGGTTGGAAGTACCTGGTTTACGCGGAAAGCGGTTCACAAACATGCGTGGGCCTCTCCAGATGGGACCACTTTCAACCAAATTGACCAGATGCTGATTGAACGCCGGCACCTTTCAGCCTTGATGAATGCCAAGAACATATAGGGGGAGCCAATATAGACTCGGGTCACTATCTCGTTGACATGGTGCTCCGAGCTCGAATTACGACACCACCTACAATCCCCTCTGACAATCAGGTGAGAGTGAATACTGAAGCCATCTACAACACAGCCCTCCGCTACACTTATAAGAGGGAAATGGATGCCGCAATAACCGCAGTCAACAGAGGTCCTGGAGATGAAGAATCAACAAATGATCTTCACAACCACCTGAAGAATGTTATCATTGATATGGCCACAAAAATACTTGGCCCCAGCCGCAAAAAAAACTCGGAACGGCTGGTTTGTCGATGAATGTAAGCTAGCAATGGAACAGGAGAATGCCGCATATCGAGTAATGTTGCATTCTCAAACAACGCGGGCACGTGCAGATACTTTTTACGAACTCCGTCGAGCGGAGAAGCGACTTCATAGACGGAAAAAGAAAGCCTGGGATAACCAACAAGTCTGTGAACTCGAAAAGTACAGGAAGCAATCGCACGAGGAGCGGAAGTTTTACCTGCAAGTCAGCCGGACTATATATATATGCCTTAACACCTCGATGCTCATCCTGCCGAGACAAAGAGGGAAATCTGATTTCCGACAGAATGGGCATATTGGAGCGACAGGTAGAGTACTTTGATGAACTACTGAACAACCAGAACATCGGCGAATTGGAGGTCCCGCCAACTGAAGACGGCGGACAAATACTGCCACCACCAAGTATAGGAGAAACAATCGGTGCAACTAATCGGCTTAAAAAGTGATGCTTGATGCTGAGGTAAATGCAAGAGGTACGATCATCTTTAAGTCCACACAAAAATTGGCCTATCCTGACGATATCGACATCATGGGGCGAACCACTCGAGACGTACAAACTGCCTTCATCCAGATCGAGCAGGCGGCGACTGTCGCGAGATCTTGGACTGCACATCAAAGAAGGCAAGACATAATATTTGGTGGCAACGTTAGCACCGAAAACCAACCAACCAATAACATCAAACCGCACAGGTCAAAGGGGAAGAATAGAGATAGGAGACTACAACTTTCAGACCGTTGATAATTTCTCCTATCTAGGGTCGAAAATCACAACTGATAACAGCTACGATCATGAAATCCGCGCACGGTTGTTGGCAGCGAACAGAGCGTATTTCAGCTTACAGAAACGGTTCCGCTCGAAACGTTTCACCATAGGGTCAAAGTTCTTACTGTGCAAGATAATGATCTTGCCAGTCCTCATGTATTCCTCGGAGACTTAGATTCCTAGGAAAAAGAATTGCGAACTCTTGGCCGCGTTCGAGAGAAGAATCCTCCGAAGAATGTTTCGCCCCCTACATAAGGATGGACGATTCCGTAGCCTACATAACGACGAAATCTGTGAGCGATACCATGACCGTCCGGTTGTGGATAAAATCCGGCTCAATAGATTACGGTGGGCGGATCACTTAATCCGTATGGATGAAGATGATCCCACCCGGAAAGTCTATAAGGGCAATATCTATGGTAGAAAAAGAAGACGAGGCAGACCCCGCCTAAGATGGTACGATGGCGTAGGCAGGACGTCAGACAGCTTTTGGGGATATCGAATTGGTGGACCTCGACGCAAAACCGGGATGTCTGGAGTTTCTTATTAAGACAGGCCTACACTGGATACCGGTTGTTGCGCCGTTTATGATGTTGATGAAAAATATCTCTCCTTTACGAAAAGCAAGTATAGCGTTTGCCCTGCAGTTTGTGCTCTTTTCAAAAAATCGATAATTTGTCGACGGATGGAAATATTTTGCTTCTTTCAGTATATTTTTAAGATAGGGCAGTGTTCCGGTATCTGTCTTACGGATTGCAACTTATTTATTTATTTATTTACTTTATTTATTTTATTTAATTAACTCCATTGAGATGTCCCATATTAAGGTTACCCAATTCAGTTAGGTCATTACATAGTATATTATAAACGAAGATGCCACTGGTACACCTGTAGCGCATCAACTCACGCGCCATGACATCAACTATTAGCTCTAAGTACTCGTTCACAGCTTCCTGGATATTAAAAGAGGGTTCCTCAAGGACGAGTAACGGAGGTTCGTAGTTATTGCTGGGTGATTGAAGGAGCGACCTAGCTTTCTTTTTTCCAAAGAGCAGAGGCTGGACCAACTGACTGAAAACTTTCTGTCAGCCCTGTCTGACAGCTCCAGAAAGCCCGGATGATTGGACAGAGTGGTATGTTTCCCAATGTTACATAAGAATATACTTTTCGAATTGTATCCTGCGGTACTGTAGCATACTCGGAAGTTTAATGGAATAATTATGGAACCACTTCACGACGTTGAAGTGAAGCTATTATTGTAATCAGATAGAGTTGAAAAGCTATCCTATGCGCTGCCGGTATTGAAATTTCAACTATTCCGGGCAGTCGCGACTGCAAAAATACCATATTCAACAATACAATAGGGCATGCTGTTGGGTAATAATTAGCCAATGTATGGGCCTGTTTGATGGGTTGCGCAAATGTTTGTTAAGTTTCAAATATGATTGGAATCTTTATGTATGAACGTGTCGCACTTCGTTGGGCAATACTTTTCACCTGACAGCTGAATTGTGGTAACGGCTGAATTTTAAATCCTACCCTCGGAGTGAGCGAAATGTTTATGGAAAATAGAATCCTCTCGCAACCCGATCAAAACTTGCAGGGCTAACCTCCTTTGAAATGTCATGTTCCCTCAAATTATGATTATTTTTTATGTCATTATCGCCAAATTTTAATTTCACGGTCTACCTCTGAGGGAGACAGGAATATCTAGAAGGAAAGATAGGTCCCCGCTTCCTTCAATGCTTTCATGGGATTGCGGGGTCAGCACCACTTTAAACGACATGGCTCCCCAAAGTGGGGCTGTATTTATCTCGAAATGTTAGTAGTGGTAAAGGAGAGTATGAATGGTCTAGTTCCTCCCTCCCTCTCGCGAATGGGGAGTATTTTGTTATTATTATAGTAAAATTGAATTTGCCAACCTCTCGCCGGAAGAGGGCATTCGTAAGGAGAATACGTAGAGGGAAGAAAAAGTCCCTCCTTTCTACTGCTGCTAAAACCTCATTGCGGTCACTACTCGTTAAAATGTTACTGTGCTCCGTAAAAGGGCTAATTTGTATAATAAATAAGGGTGATAATCACCCCCACTGTGTGCAGAGATGATAATCGCCGTGATGACATGTTACTCGTACCACTTCCCACTTGCAACTGATGTTTGAACAAAATTTTGTTAAATGTAGATAAATGCAATTGCGCAACGAAATGTTGTGCATCGCGCAGTTGTGCAATTTGTTTGATAGTGAATGGGCCCTGCAACGATGAATACCTTATTTACCTTGCAGTTGAATACCTGCACTCTGTTTCTAAAGCATCCGTTATAAGAAAGCAATGATGTATCAACAGAAGTGTTTCCAGAATCTTAACATCAATGAATATATATTTACTAAATATTAAAAAAATTTATGTAGTTTTTACGTTACCGAAGTCATACTGCAGATAATTTTTATCTTCAAAATCATATTTCTATCACTGATAAAGGAATTAAGTATCCCTTATCAAAATCATAACCTAAAACTCCTTTGTGGTGAATCTTTACAAACGTTTTAAGCCTATGTAGTACATATGATAATATGGGGAGCTCCTCCTCAGCAAACAAATTCCATGCAAACTCTGAACTGAGTAATTTAGGCAATGGTATTTGGTTATCAAAATGGTGAAATATGATAAATACATGGATGCAATATATAATTAATCTCCGCATAAATGATATCATATTCCTGTTGGCTTAAATACAAAATTTCGAGTAAAAAATTGACTGAACCTTTCTAAAAACATTAGTAACCCTTAGCGCACCTTTTCATTTGATTACAATTGTTCTTCTTCTTCGTCATATGTATCAGAGAGTTTATTACCTGTAATTTTGTGACCTCTAAATCCAAAGTCTGACCTGGAATGAATGGTTTTTCCAAATCCTTGTCTGAAAATATTGAATCTAATTCTGCATAATGAAAAATTAGGTGCGAAAATGTAATTAGATGTGACATGATGGTTGTTGACTAAAATATTATCACTTATGGAAGTTGATGGGAAGATGCCATTCCAAAAGACAAAGGCAATACAGTTAATTATTATAAAAGGATTATGAACACCTAGGTGTTGCAGGGTATGCATTCTCTCCGGTTGCTCAAATTCTAATGAATCCAGGAACGGCTCAAGTCTAACTTTGAATCAATGGTTTTTCCAGAGCGTAGTCTGACTGATCTAAGATACTGCGTAATTATGGGTAAAACTGTAATTACTGGTAAAATGATTGTCGTTGACTGCTATGTTACTTTTTGTTGACTTTAGAGGTAGCATTTGATTCCTAGAGGTAATGGCGACAGAAGGTAATTAAAAGGATAATGAAGTCCTAGATATTCAAAGAATTGTACACAACCTCTCGTCGTTCTGATTCCGATGCAAATATGTATTTATATGCACATACAGGTAAAAGGTTCACTGATTAATAATAATGAAGATAGAAAGAGAAACAAAAAAAAATCGTATCTGCAGCTAAGATGATGTCGCTTTTGGTATATAAAGGACCACCTACGAAGCCAAAAGTCATTCAATTGCAGCTCACTAGCGATCATCACCATTAGTTGATATCGTGATCTCATTTAAAGTCTGAAAAAAAATTGTGCAATAATCAAAGTATCTTAAAACTAACTAACTAACTTTGTGAATAGAGTGAACATTTTTAATTTAACGAGTCAAAATGTCATTTAACTCAAACTTTTCCATTTGCTCCATCCTTGGTGAAGAAACTGGAGCAGCAAATGTAGATAGGCCCAAATATTCATATGGTGCATTAATCATGATGGCGATAAAGGCGAGTCCCAGTGGACGATTGACGCTAGCAGAAATATACGAGTACATAAAAAACCACTTCGCATATTATAGGACATGCAAAACAGATTGGCAGAATGCTATTCGTAACAACTTGAGTCTGAGTGAACATTTCGTGAGACTCTCCCGTGAATGCGATGATCCTGGACGAGGAGGTTACTGGACGTTGTCACCACAGCATCATCAATTGTTCGTTGGAGATGATACAGGAAGACTGCGCCAACCTCCAGCTCCTCCAGCGCCTCCCATGAACTACCATTACGTACCCGTGCCTGGGATTCAAGGTATGGCACACCAATACGGAGGTTGTGTTTTTCCTGGATGTAAATGCTATGAAATGATGGTACTCTTCCTCCAAATGCATCAAATGTATTTCAATATGCAACAATTCTAGCGGACTCAGATGACATTCAATATTAAATGGTTCGAATATTTATATATAAAATATGACTTAGCTAAGAATAGATATAACTAGAACAAAACTATTGGTAAGCTAAGGATTGGAAAGGATTGTAAATCTGAATAAGATGAAAGAATTAAAAAATATTTTACCAAAATTACGAAGTATTTCATTCTATTATTCATACTCTGCCACTTTCTTATACAACAATACACCACAATATGCAACATACATATTACACACGATATTGACATGATATCGGACATATTTGTGATTATACAATAGCTATACTGAATTCGGTTAGTGAGTCTCGAAAGTGCTGATGAGCTTTGAGTTAGAGTATAGTGATAGCCAGCATTTGTCTCTTTATTTGACCACTGACACTAGTAACTCGATAGGTGCTGTATGGAATGGTTCCTTCTTCATCAGATTAGCAGAGTTCGCAGGGCCAACGAACTTAAAGAAATGTTGTTGATAAGTTATGGTATCGCTACATCTAGTTCCAATCCTCCTTTTCATGCCATCATACCTCTAAACAATTGCTTTCCTTCACGGGTCGCTCGTCTTCAGTTGGTAGTACCTTGTGATATGAGAATATATACTTAAATATCTGGATATTCTAGCGTACACTGAATTGACAAGAGATAGTAGTACTGCTCGCTTGACTTGGAGGGAATAAATCATTCATTGTTTTCGCCACCATCATCGAAAACTTTCTTCGACAGCCGTATGCCAGTACAGGACACGGCAAGGACAGATTTTACTGAAGGCTTATTTCCTAATATTATCACAGCGACATGTGATGACCCAAAATGTCACATGATGCACTAAAGCAACATCTAAGAGGATTTTGAGGTGCAACGCGGTGTCCGCCAGGGTTGCATCCTGTCACCTCTATTATTTCTTCTTGTTATCGGTGACGTTCTTCATGCTGCCCTGTCCAAGGCTCTCAGTCTGATCCTACTCTCCCTATCTACATTAATGGGCATCCCAAGCGTCGAACACTTTATTTATCTATGAATCATGGTTTCGGCGAATGGTCGCATTGATCTAGATGCTGCCCGACGCATTAGCACGGTTTCACTGCCCTATCTAGAATCTGGAAGTGCAGTTAGATCAAGTTGAGACTGTTCTAGTGTTCTTTCGGTGTTGCTATATGGGAGTGTCCGGATAGCTGAGAGGTTAGAGCTGTCGTACGGAAGGTTGCGGTTCAAATATCACTGATGGCAGTGGGATTTGTATCGTGATTTTACGTCGGATACCAGTGGACTCAGCTGTGAATGAGTACTTGAGTCAAATCAGGGTAATAATCTCGGGCGAGCGCAATGCTGATCACATTGTCTCCTACAGGGAACTATAATCTTGCAGTGTACCGTTACGGCCTTGAATGAAGTGCTCTAACACACTTCAAGGGCCTGATCCAATATGGATTGTTGCGCCAAAGATTATTGTTATTATTATATGGGAGTAGCACATGGAAAGTGAACTACACTGTTACTCAAAAGCTCCAAGCTTTCGCAGATATGTCTGCGTTGTATAATCGGAGTACGCTGGTCTGATACTATATCAAACAGAGAACTTGGTTGTTGCGCATGCCTGCCACTCGTACGCACTGTGATCGGAAGTCGGAAGTGGCAGTGGATAGGTCACACTTTCAGTAGTGGTGACAATTTCATTGCTGGCTACGCCATGCAGTGGAATCCACTTTCCCAAGATGGCCCGCGAGTGGGTCGCCCGAGGGGCATTTGGTGCCGAAGAGTAAAAAAGGTGGGCGGGTGTCCTCGGAAGTCTAGGAGAGGCTGAAGTGCATTTCAGATAGCAGCGAACAACGGCGCGTAGTTGTGATTGAAGCCCGAAGCCCTATACCCGTATACTAGGGGTGAAGGGCAACCATATAAATATATACTACGAGTCACTTTCCATTTGCTACTCCTATATAATAGCCTAGAGAGAAAATATCTACATTTCCAAATCTAGAAGAAAACAGCGAGGGCGAAATTAGAGCTGTGAAAGTTTCGAGTATTATCGAGTTGAATGACACCTTCTGCAGAAACAACACTACCAAGGTAGACAAATTGATCTAGGAATTCAATGTTCGGTCTATTAGAGTAGATAGAAAATTTTGTGTCAGACTGACAACTGTTTTTTTGTTGCCCCTTTCTTTAAATCCGGAGCCATTTCAGCAAGGTCCATGGACCACGCTCGGATAAGGTAACATTAAGAAGATCAACGGTAAAAAGAAAGATATCGGCGAAATTTAGCCTCGATGCAGCATTTGACATTTTGGGTCAAGTTCAATGTCGGCCTCCAATTATCACACTCAAAGACGATTACCGTTTTGCATAATCTCAATGATCAGAGCCTTTTTCAACGCACTGGGTTAGATCTTACATTCCTCTGTTTGCGAATGGGAAACAAAAGTAACTTTACAGAAACTGCAGAGCCTGCAAGAGACAACTCCACAGGGACACGTCAAAATGTACGGCCTTAACTTACTAGGGTGCACTGATGACTGAGATGATGTTTGAGGGAGCATAATGAAATCTTATAAACCTTATAACTGAATTAAAACATCTGCCAATCTAGGCGCGAGTGTACACTGTGGCAATCACTAGTCATAGTAAGTTTACATACTAACCTATCTTCAATGCTGGGAATAGCTTCACCTCTCCCTTGGAGAGATGGTATACTTTCGCCAACCAGCGAAAGATCAATTAGCCTTTCTGGCATTACTCTATAGCTAGGAAACCCGAAGACAGGCGTTGAAAAGGAATAAATCAACGGAAATGATTACCCTTTCGGATACTGCACTGACCGCTTGGATCCTGCAATATCGCGAATAATAGGGGAAACCGCCTTCTAAAGAAAGGGTTTGAGTGAATTTCTGTTTAATTTTTTTAGTGATAAAAGCTTACAATTGTTGGGAAGAAACTAGACTTTAAAGCTTCTCGCATACTCTTAATAGTGCTTCTACTTTATATTACTTTAATCTTCTGATTTAAATTCTAAGAATCCTCAACATTTTTCAATTCCCCCGCTAGAAGGTCCAGCCTCTTCTCTACGATTTTAAGTAATGTATATATCGGTTGGTAATCGGTGGGGATGATACGGATTGAGACGAGTCAGCACTTTAGAATGGAATATTGCTAGATGATCTTTACACTCGAATTGGAAATTATCAGATATACCAAGGAACACCAAGAGGACAGAGTCTTCATCAGGCTAAAAATAATAATGGCCAACGGTTTGCTGACTTTACTTCTAGTAGGAATGAGATCATGTACATCAAATAGGCGCATACGCAAAGGAACCTGCGCATCACCAGATAGCGAAACTTTCAACTAGATCGATCACGTACTAATTTAGAAAATGCGGCTACTAGCATTCTCGCAATTCATACATATTGAGGGGAGAAGTGCGATCATGATCCCTATTTAGGAAAAACGGAAAGAAAGTCTACGAGAAGACTACGAGAAGGCGGAATAAATTAGTGGCGAAAGTGTAATTCGGAAATAAAATAATATGTATCCATAACCAATGATTTTAAATAAATCGGTTAAGGGAACGGAGAAAGAACGAGTAGGTTGAGTTCTAACAATTAGCAGATACGAAAATGAGGCTTACAAACATTATATTATACTAGAAAGAAAAAAGCAATAATCATGGATTGCATACATTATCAAAAATGTAACGCATCGATGTTTAGGTCAGTAGAGAGCAAGCTGAAGGTGGAATTATGAACTTGCTAGCCTTTGTTCAACCTGCCACAGAGTCAGGCAAATAACTTATAGGACGGTAGGTAGGTTCGATCAAGCGGAAAAAAAACATACTTTTAAGGGTTCTCGAAAGCTTCAAGTTTAAGCGGGGAATGTTTTATGAAGCTGTATTAGGAAGGGATATAAGTCTATTTAGGAGCACCTATAAAATCGTGATGGGGCGAGCCACAGGCTGGTCACTTCCACAGTGCACGGAGCCCAGCCTCTCTTTGGAAATCATCAATTCCTCCATTTAAAGAGGATACTGACAGAGATCTCTGAATATGATGGAAATTCCTGCAATAACCAAAGACAACAATCTGCAACAAAATAGGTAACGACAAAGGTTGGTGTCTGGACGAAATACCGAATAAGAACGTTAGGCTTGGCGTGAAATGTAGACCAGACATGCTCGCTGAATATTTCGAAGCTTGCATTTCCGGGGGCACTGCTGCCTATGGTTAGCAAACCTCAACATCTACAGGCCGATATACTTGCTGAACACTTTGGGATATTAATAGATTGCTCGCGGTTGTTGAGAGCCAAGGAGGCTTTTCAGATGGGCAGTCTGTTTCCCTTAGCCATTGATGCCATCAAATTGGTTACTAGTTTGGCAGAAATGCAATTTACGGAAAGGGTGGTACCAATTATATTGCGTGGTGGTGACCCTGGACGTGAAGAATGCATTCAATTTGGCCAGTTGGAACTTACAACGGAAGACCCCGGTCAGGGCTTTGTGCAAACCCACCTCGCTGCTATTGTCCATAGCTATTTAACAGAAACAAGGCTTCGGAATGACATAAATGACGAATCCAAAGAGTAAGTTGTTACCGCAGGTGTCCCACACAGCACGATACTTGTTCCACTATTGTAGAACATCATGTGCAATGAGGCATTTAATCTTTTGATTCCAGGGGAAGCCGTTATGATGCATTGGGGTTAGCCGTAAAGCATCGAGAATATGCTGTACTCATGCGAATTAATCAGTGCCACTAAGATGTGGTTAAAAAATTAGAATTGGCAATCAAATCACAACTTCCAGGCCGACCATTAAATACTTGGAAGTGATGATAGATGAAAAACTCAATTTTAAATAGAACAGAATATAATTGCGAAAAAGTATCTACCACGAGTATGGCTCAAGCCAGAAAGATGTCGAACGTTGGGGAACAGTCCTGTATGTCTTATGAAACGCACATAAAGTGAGTGCGATCTACAGAAGGGCAGTCCTAAAGATGTGTTTTGCTTTCAGGAGCATATGATGATGGAGATGATGCGGCATTCGTCATCTCATGTGAAAAAGCCGAAAGAGGTAGATCTATAGAATCTGGAGTATCGATGAAAGTGGCTTTTCAACTATACCGACCCAACCTGTGAAACTGTTCGCGCAGAAAGGGACCAAAATTGGTTCTTTTACTGCAGGCGAGGGTGGGACCAAGGTCACCGTTGCCGTCGGCGTAAGCACTGCTGGCATACCATTCCACCTTTTTTTGTCTCCTCGCAAAAACATCAAATCCATTTTCATGCAAAAATTCACCATCGGGATCTGGAAGTGAAAGCGACTGGATGACAGTGGCGGATTTTGTCGTTTTCCTGAAGCGTTTCATCAAGTTCACTTCAGCCTCGAAAGACAATCCACTACTATGGATCACAGAGAATCACGTGTCACATGTTGTTGGTGCCATCGATCTGATTGATAATGGTATTACTATTTCGACACTGCCGCCTCATTGTAGCCACCACATGCAACCGCTGGAGGTGCCTATTTTTGGTTCCGTCAAAAAGTCATACGCGGTGAAAGTCTATGAATGGTGTCTCAGTAATGCCGGGTGCAAATTCGAGATACACCATGTAGTTGGAATGATTGACTCAGCACTGGACGGTTTTGAATATCCGAAAAGGCTACTGATCAACGGGCATTTTTCCTGTAAATTCTGATATATTTATAGTTGTAGAGTTTCTCGCGGGGGACACTAGTAGTGAGGGAGATGTATGCAATATGGTTTTCCTAGATAACGATATGGACATTGGTCGCACTAGAGAAGTGTCAAGAATAGAGTCTGATATTGCAGGGAAATCAACTGCAACAGCATCTACCTCTTCTACGATCACTGCAGCGTTCACATCCCAATCACTTTTGCTGCGTTTTGCCGCTCCTACGCCAAAAGCCAATCGTGACAGAAGATCATTGAAAGGCAGCATTAAGACACTGTCACAAAACCTCTCTGATTTGTAAAAGAAATTCAATGGACGGGCCAAGAAAAAAGTTGACACAATCGCCGCGGAAGCAGGACAAAGACAACGCTGAGCCACGGAAAAAAACGTGATCGCAAGTCTTCTTCATCAGATGAAAAAGTTAGAGACTTTTGTCCGACATTTGAACGAGTTTTGCCAAAAAACTGAATCGCAACAATTCAATTTACTGCAACTCTTACAACATTCCAAATCATTTAATTATGTCGACATACAAGGTTGCAACCACTTCACTTATCCTCATTGCGATTCAGATGAGGAATCGTTTTGCGAGTATATCTTATAATAATTATAATCTTTTCCATATGGCAGTTTAAGGAGCAGTGTCCCGTTAAAAGCCCTACTGGGGTTTTCATTTCCCATTTCTTAAGGGACAACAAAAGTGATACTTTGGTGATCCCAGGTTCTTTCATAAGGATTTTCACCTGCCGGCAGAAGTTCAAATTTCTCCACTCAGTTGCGTGGCACCCACATCAGGAATGTTTCCTTCATTCGGTCAAGTTTCGGTGACACCTGATGACAACTCCACACTAACTGGCTTGATATGTCGTTGTTGTTTAGTGCTGATAATGTCGCCCGACTGTTAGAACAGATTCGAATGGTACGACCCCCATTTTTGTCGCTGATATTCTTTTGGTTCCAATAAAATGGCATATATCTACGCCTGGAATATGGTTGCCATTTTTCCTAGGGGTCGGGCCAGTTTCATAATCGGTTTCCCCGAGAACACGCCTGCGCCCGATCTGCCCACTATGACTGACTCGTCGATGAAGATTATTAAGTCTGTAATCTGAAAAGACTCTTGGCTGTTTATCATCAAACACAATTCTGGAAACCATATGATCGGCCGGCATCAGAGCTACCGGATGTTTGTCAAGGAATTTCCAGATAGACACATGGTCGTATGATTCGTACCTTTCCAGGCTCTAATGGTATCGAGACTATATGCGTCGCTGGCTACTTTCCGTTTCACTTTCAAGCGAATGGGGGGTAAATTTATCATAGCCTTAAGTTCATTCGGCGTAGTATTCATTACTCTAGTAATACTTAGGCAACCAAGCCTCTCAATCTGCGTTTGCAGCTTCCTGTTGTTAGCAAATTTCAGTCTCGACCACCAGAAGATGCACGCATACATCAAAATAGGCTTTATTATGGATGTATACATCCAATGTATTCGTTTTGGTGAAAGCCCCCAGGTCTTAATGCACTAGGCACTCCTACAGCACCAGAGCAATCTGCAGGATTTCTGATACTGTTCAGGGATATGGTGCTTCCACGTTAACTCGGAGTGAAAATGTACTCATAAATACTTGACTATTTGGGCCAGCTGAATTTTCGCGCCTGCTAAGGTAGGCAGAGTATAACTGCCCCACCCCTGCGAATGGGGCACAATTGAAGCCACCTTCGATGTCCATGAATGCGCCTAAAGCGTATTTTTTTCAGACATCGCCTTTTCAATGTTTGCCATAAGTTCATGGAGTGCTGTCTTCGGGGATTTGCCTTTTTGGTAGGCGTGTTGGCTATAGGAAAGTGACCACTTAGGAATATGTGTACCCCTTATGAACCGATCTACTAGCCTTTCCTGTTCTTTCAGTGGAAAGGACGTTAGACTGATCGGTCGGAAGCTTTTTGCGTCCGTGTAGCTAGTTTGGAAATAAATATTACCTTCAGGTATCATCATCATCATCAACGGCGCAACAACCGGTATCCGGTCTAGGCCTGCCTTAATAAGGAACTCCAGACATCCCGGTTTTGCGCCGAGGTCCACCAATTCGATATCCTTAAAAGCTGTCTGGCGTCCTGGCCCACGCCATCGCTCCATCTTAGGCAGGGTCTGCCTCGTCTTCTTTTCCTACCATAGATATTGCCCTTATAGACTTTCCGGGTGGGATCATCTTCATCCATACGGATTAAGTGACCCGCCCACCGTAACCTATTGAGCCGGATTTTATCCACAACCGGACGGTCATGGTATCGCTCATAGATTTCGTCATTGTGTAGGCTACGGAATCGTCCATCCTCATGTAGGGGGCCAAAAATTCTTCGGAGGATTCTTCTCTCGAACGCGGCCAAGAGTTCGCAATTTTTCTTGCTAAGAACCCAAGTTTCCGAGGAATACATGAGGACTGGCAAGATCATAGTCTTGTACAGTAAGAGCTTTGACCCTATGGTGAGACGTTTCGAGCGGAACAGTCTTTGTAAGCTGAAGTAGGCTCTGTTGGCTGACAACAACCGTGCGCGGATTTCATCATCGTAGTTGTTATCGGTTGTGATTTTCGACCCTAGATAGGAGAAATTGTCAACGGTCTCAAAGTTGTATTCCCCTATCCTTATTCTTGTTCGTGCTTGTGTTCAGGTATGCCCGATATATATTCCGAATATGCAGAATCTATTCCCTTTATTACTAGAGCAGGAATTATGCTATCCGGACTTGCAGACTTGTATCTATGGAATGAATTAAATGACAATCTTACTTGCTCCAGTGATACAACTGTGCATGCCAGACTCCAGTCTCTCGGTTGAGGGCTGTATGCACCTGTCGACCCCCAGGTGAGATTTTGGGTGCTGGCTGGGAAGTGCACTTCAAGTAAAGGGTTTGCCGTTTCTTCATCGCTTTCTGTGTACCTCCCGTTCTGTAAACGTAAATAATCCAGATTCTGGCTACGTTCTTTAACAAGAATCCGCTTTAGCTTTGAGTTAGTCTCAACAGAGTTAGTCTCTTCTCAAAAGTGTCTCCATGATGATTATTTAGCCAATCTTATGATCTTCTTTAGAGCCTTCTGCGCCTCGTGATTCAAGCCAGCGGCTGATTCACGCTTGTAGTTTTCCTGTGTTTTGCAAATCCGAGTTCCACAGTGTTATTTTACCTTTCTTTGGCCTCTTGAATGGACAGCTTTCTTTGAAAGCATCTCTCTTGCTAGCTGTGATCATCTGGGTTGCCTTCTCAATTCCAGCAATGGATTTGATGCGATTCCCAAGGATCGTGACTTGGGCGCTCAGTTCTATTTCATTCGCCTCCCAACCTGTCTTCGGCGGATTCAGAAATGGAGTGGGTGGAGGTGGATCCATACCCATTACGAATTCAATACTTATGTGATCTGAGAGTGTGATATCGTGTGATACTCTCCATTCTCCGATCAGAGCCGCATTGTCAGGGGATGCCATCGTGATGTCGATGACCTTTCATCTGACCACGTTGAAGAATGTTGTGGATATATAGATGCGAATAGCAAAGGATTAGAAGCAAGTCATTTCAGTTCGACGAACCATCTAATGAAAAGCTTTATGCTCAACCGCTCCAAGGGGAGGTATTTTTTAGGATGACAGGTATATTTCTCAATGTTACTTCAGAAAATAACCTACGAATTGATTGGCCATTGATAAAATAGCACCTCTTCTAGCTTTCGTATTAAGTAAAGTATCGTACTGTTCGTTAGTAATCACCAGTTTCCTAACAAGTTTATTGGGATAATAATGGAATTATTTCACGGGGCTGAATTGAAACTATTATTGTAATTAGAACGAGTAGACATTTTCAGGATTCAAAGTTTACAAAAACTTAAAAGCTATACTTGCGGGAGTTGAAATTTCATCTATTCCAAACAATCATCTGCTACGACTGCGCAGATACCACATCCTATAAAACCATACCGAGGATGAATATATTCTTTTATTCTAAAATTGCACATCCGGATATCTGTCATAAGAAAGTATCATTTTTGAGTCACTAATAAGCGAGTTATGTATTCGAAAACAAAAACGTCTTTGTGGTGGATCTTAAGAAAAATGTTAAGCATTTGCATACAATGCAAACTGCAAACTCGGCAACTTTGGCAATGGTATTGAATTAAATATGTTTTTTTTGCATAAATGATATCAGGTTGTCCTAACTGGCAAATTTCGTCTACATAATTCATTTGAGCCTTTATAAAACGCTAGCAGCCCCTAGCACATATTTGCATACGATTAAAAATCTAACTATTTTCTGGCAATAATATCATACACGTACCTGAAATTTATTCCTCAAATTTAGAGTTAGAATGAATGTTTTTTCGAGAGTTCTGTCTGGAAATTCTGAAAATAATCCCTCATAATGAACAATTAGGTGCGAGAAAGTAATTAAAGGTGACATGGTTGCTGTTGACTAATATATTATTCCTTATGAATGTCAAAGGAAACGTGGAAGAGAAAGGCGAAAAAGTTAATTGTGGGTTCCTCCGGATTGTATGCTATGCATTGTCTCTGGTTGTTCAGCTGATGGGTTCGGCCAAGTTTAACTTTGAATGAATGGTTTTTCCAGAGTCTTGTCTGTAATTCTCCAAATTGATCTACTAAACTCTTATACGTGGTAATTAGGTGTAAAACTGAAAGTGAAATGATCGTCTTTGACTGCAATATTCTTCGCTGTTGACTTTTGAAGAAAGATTTGATTCCTGGAGATGATGGCGACAGAGGTAATTAAAAGGATAGTGATGCACTAGGGTTTGAAGAATTGTATACTACCTTCCGTTATTCAGATTCCGATGGCAAATATGTATATGCACATGCTGGTAAATGGCTAACTGATCGATAATCACGAAAATAGAAAGAGAAACAAAGCATACTCGTATCTGAATCTGATATGATGTTGCATTTGGTATATAAAGGACCACCTACGAAGCCGAAAATCATTCAATTCTAGCTCACTAGCGATCATCTCAACTAGTTAATAGAGCAATATTTCATTCAGACTCTTAAAAAAAAGTGTGCGACAATCAAAGTCATCCTAGATATAATTAATTTTGAGTGAATAGAGTAAACATTTTTAATTTAACGAATCAAAATGACATTTAATTCAAACTTTTCCATCCGCTCCATCCTTGGTGAAGAAGCTGAAGCAGCAAATGGGGATGCAGATAGGCCCAAATATTCATATGGTGCATTAATCATGATGGCTATGAAAGCGAATCCCAGTGGACGATTGACACTGGCGGAAATCTATGACTATATAAAAAACCACTTCGTATATTATAGGACATGCAGAACAGATTGGCAAAATGCTATTCGTAACAATTTGAGTCTGAGTGAACATTTCGTGAGACTTTCCCGTGAATGCGATGATCCTGGACGTGGAGGTTATTGGACTCTGTCTCCACAGTATCAACAATTGTTCGTTGGAGATGACACAGGAAGACTGCGCCAACCTCCAGTTCCTCCAGCACCTCCGATCAACTGCAATTACGTACCCATGCCTGGGATTCAAGATCCTGCATATCAATATAGATATTATGGTGTTCCTGCATGTAAGTGCTATGAAATGGTGGTACCTGCTCTGCAATTGCAGCAAATGTATTTCAATATGCAGCAACTCTAGCGATGCAAATGACATGTCAATCTAAGTTAGTACATAAAATATGATTTAGTTAAAAATAGACATAATTAGAGTAAAACTGTCAATAAGTTAAGGAAAGCACTGTAAAGAGTATAAATCTGAATAGCATATTATTAAAAAATATTTTACCAAAATTACAAAGCATTTCGTTTTATTCTGCCATTTGTTTATGCCATTTGCGATAATACACCACAAAATATTAAAGAAAGTGGAATAAACCTTCTTCAAAGCCCAATTGCGACATGACTATGTGAAATGTGGCATGATATGGTAATTATAGCTATCCTGGATACAACTAGGGCGTCCGAAAGTGCTGATGAGCCTTGTACTATAGTGATGGTCTCGATTACTCACTCTGGCCGCGATAAGTCCAGTTGCATGTATACTGCAAAATCAACTTGAATGGTTCAATGATAATATTCACCAAAAGAAAATGCGGCGAAAGTTATGCAAAGTGGTATTTTAAGGAATTGGTTAAATTATATTTACGTGGCAGGTTGACGATAACCTCAGCAATGGTCTGAAGGGGTTTTTCTACTAAAAATCTTGTCACTTAAAAAAAAAATTGAATGAAAAACGGAATTTTTTGAAATTTCGTATATGAACTTATTGTTGTCCTCAGAATAAACAAGTCTGAAAACCGGAAACTGGACGCTTCATGTGAAAGGTTTTGTGTATTCCTTTTATAAATACATTTGTTTTTGCATTGGTCCTTATTAGTAACTAGCATGTTATATATACATATATTAGGTGAAAATATCCACTTTCAAGTGATATTGACATTCAAAGTCTTTAATTTGCACAGAAGTGACAACTTTAACCTGTTACAACTTTGTTAGTGATAGTGGGAATTACACGAAACTTGGTAGGATTATAGCTTCCATTACTGCAAAATTTCTTGATGCTAGAATATTTCTTCTGCAGTAAATTACTAAAAATTATAGTAATTTACTATTACTAACTTTATTTGAAAGGATATTGGTATGGAGGATATTTCGGATCGTAGGCACCATATAGTGGCCTCTTGATTTTTTGGATCTTGTGAGTTGGATCCGTTTAAGAGATCAGCATTTTTGACACCCCGCACTCTCCACCTTTCCAACAAATGTTAAAACTAAGAGCGGCTTCGGGAAATACTAATCGAGACCTTTCATTTGATACCCCAAATGACTATTTTTGGTAAAAAAAATTTTTCACCCTTCTTTTGCATGTACGGGGACTCCCGTTAAATTCGATGTAAAAGGATGTAACGCACTCTATGCACGATTGTCCACAATTCCACCCCTTCCACCAAATTTGGTGCCAATCGCTATATCCGTCTCCGAGAAAATTGCGTGTGACAGACAGACAGATAGACAGACGGAGAGACAGACAGCGGACAGCCAGCCAGACAATAAACTGATTTTAATAAGGTTTCGTTTTACACAGAACTCTAGAAAGGTAGAATTTTGAACTTAATTCTCAGGTCCAGAAATTTAAACAAAAAAATGTAAAAAGAGTTAGGAAACAGAAAGCTCAACACTTCTGATATGAAAGGTTTTGTGCATTTCTTAGATGGAAATATTTGTGTAGATATTTGTACCATTTGTACCATTTGCATCCAGCACGTAATATATATGCAAATATTATGTCACGATTCTTATTTTAGTGTGATACTGACATTCAAAATCTTAGAATTTAGATTGAAGCGTCGAATTTGATTTGATGCGCCAATTTCCATATTACAGCCTTATATTACAGCCTATATTACTGCGACTGATTTTCGGATGAATTTTTTCAACAATCGGTGCAAGCCCATAACGATTGCGGATATTCTCATTTCGGATGTAATTAAAACGTGTCACGCCACTCATCTAGCGCAACATTTTCGTCTCCATTGCCGCAAGACGCCATTCATTGTCTTTTATAGTAGGCCAACATTCAGAACCATAGAGAGCGACCGGACGGAGACGGACGACATTGCGGTACGTTCGTTGATACGTCGATCACAAAGAACACCAGTTGTGGAACGCCACTTCATCTAGGTTGCGTTAATGTGTGAAGCAATTTCATAACAGAGTTCTCCATTGGCTGAGAACGTTGATCCCAGATATTTAAATCACTCAATTCTGGGCAGATCACTGCCGCTGACCGTGATTGTGCCTGATTCATTCCATTTTTTGACAAGTTGCTATTAGATACCAGCAAAACATCATCTACAAAGCATCTCCTGGCACTAACTGCTGTCGTAAAGCATACCAGATGAGTTCGTGTGGCACATGGTCAAACGCTTTCTCTAGATCCAGAAATGCAATGTAAAGAGGGCGATGCTTCTAACGGTGTTTTTTCATGAGTAACCGTGCAACATGTATTGCGTCAGTAGTACCGCAGTCCTTGACAAATCCGATTTGATTCGCGGTTATTTTAACGGTTGTCAAGAATACATTCAACTTCAACTTCATGGTACTGGACTACCTCGGTGGTAATTTCTTGCCAGTCAGATGGTGTTCTTCGGTCCTGAATAACCGGATTAAAGAATTCACTGAGTCATAATGTTGAGTGCCAGCTCTTCGTTTTCCAGGGCTCAGATGTGATGTCGTCAGGTCCTGTGGCTTTCTCCGATCTCATTCGTTTTATTGTTTCCTCGACTTCAATTGCCCTGACAGTTAAGTCCTTGAGGGTTTAACGTAAGCACCTGTCTTGTGACTTAATCCCACGGTCTTCTTAAGACACGGATTGATTTTGTGAGCACAATCAGAGCCCCGCGGGGACAAGCAACAACGGTACCAGTCTATACCAAGTGCATAGCTTAGCAGTCATACTGGTGGATGCAAGACTCTCTTCTCGTCTTTATGGCCAAGATCAAAGTGTAGTTGCCCTGACAGTTAAGCCCATGAGTGTTTTACGTAGGTACCTGTCATGGAGACTTAATCCTACGGTCCTCTTCAGACACGGATTGATTTTGTGACCACAATCAGAGCCCCGCTGAGACAAGCAACAACTTTACCAGTCTATACTAAGTGCATGGCTTAGCATTCATACTGGTGGATTACCTAAATCTTTACCGAACTAAGGAGTACGGCCACCCGTGTTGAAACGCAACACCACGCCGAACCCCGAAGGTCTCTTTTCGCTTGAGCATAACCACAACCACCATGAAACTCCCACTAAGGGGGCCAACCGCAAATAACCGAGCTGTACTCACATACAACGGAAGTTCACCCGAAGTATGAGAGTCCAGGGGCTTTCCCGGTTCCCTTGCTACCAGTATACCGCTGGTAAGGTTTCGTGACCAATTTGTCACTTCAGATGAGTCCCCGTGCAGACTCGGGTCTGATCGCCCTGATTAGGCCTTTGGAGCATTCGCCTACTGCATCACGGCCGGCAAACCAAAGTGAGTATAGCGTCTCCCGGTGCCACCACTATGGAGGTTCTCCTCGGCCACTTGGTCTTGGTTTGGCCGACAGGGTTCCCGCCCCATCTTTCTCACCGCCACTTCTGAGCACCAGTTGGCCTGACAGGTGGATCTGATCCAAATGTCGGCAATGATTGTGGAAGTGAAGGATGAGCAAATTCTTCAGTTGAAATCTGCTCGATATATTCTCGCCATCTATCTGTCACGACTCGACAGCTGGTAAGCAAAGTACCGTTCTTGTCATTAACGCAACAGACGTATTCAATATCCTGTGTACTCCGTTACGGCCTTTAGCAAGTCAATACAGATCTCTCTCGCCATCCCGAGTGTCCAGTTTATCGGAAAGATTTTTTTGACAGCGACTGCTTTCTTTGCTTCCCGGTTGGCATTCTTATAAATTTATCAGTTGGCCAGTGTATTATCGTCGAGAAATTTATGGTAGAGGCGTTTCTTTTCACGGACCTTCATTTCAACATCGTCATCCAAAGCCAAGTATCTCGGTTGATGTGCCGCTTACCCGGCTTGGTGACTCCGAGGATTGCAGAGATCGCCTTGCGGATCGTGTCTTTCATTTGGTTCCATGATTCTTCCACATTCGTAGTAGTCGGTAATCGTGTGAATCAGATGATTTCTTCTTTCTTCTCACCAAATCGCCACCATTTAATGCACCGCGGGCTAGTGCGTTCCTCACGCTGTTTTATCGGTGGCTTAATTCAACGGCCGATGTTGAGATGCGATGGTCTCATAGGGAACGGTTTTGCAATCAGTCACAGTGGTAAAATGTTGGCGTCTTATGAGAATATAGTCGACTTGCGATTTACTGTTCCCACTATAAAATGTAGGAAGATGAGACAATCGGTTAAGAACTATGTATTCATAAATACAAGGTCGTGGGTGTCTGCAAAATCAGTTACATAATGTAAATTTTGCCTTTGCTTTTTATTTTGAAAATATCTTCCACTCTTTATAGACCTTCGGTGAAGGAAAGTATCACTGCTGAGTGAGGTTTCCTTGAGCTTTACTTAGCATACATAAGTTTGGTATCTTGTGCAGTTTGCTGTGCGACTATAAGTTTGAATTAGGTCTGCTGTTTCTATGGTACAAGAAAGGGCATGCTTAGTTTAGACAAGGTTCACTTAACGCTAAAACAACAGATTGTGTGTTGTATTGCACTAAAGCCATATGAAGCGAGAATCTAGCCCCCATCGGAGGAATAGTAATCGGTTTATATATCGGGCAGCATGTAACTGCCACGGTTAAGTTATTGGTACTCTAAAGTCAGTAGAAGGCCGGCCCCATTCAAGAGCACATTAGTCATCCAACAGTCATCCAGCAATGCAAAATCTTTCTTCCAGCACAAATGTCAAAATGCTTTGAGGAACCCACCTCAAACTTTTGATGAGCACGGGAATGCAATCGAAACGGCCTCTATCTATGGTACCGGTAAATCTATCGGCCTTGTCCCAAAAGAGCATTACAAGACCTGGTTAACTGCGGAAACGTTGTGACGGGTCGATGACTGTAAGGAGCTGAGAGTTATGCTGGTGACTGCAAAAGTGTAGCGAAGTCTGCCAAGATTTTGACACGGTATACCACATTATGAACGGTAGGCTTCTTATCCACAATGACGACCAGTTAAAGTGATGGAAGGAGCACCTTATAACGATTCTAAATCCTATTACATATGGTGATGTTGCACCTCGTGTTCTTGATACGACAAACTCGGTGAATTGTAGATATGAACGGCTCCTCCAAACAGAAACGAAATTATCTTCGCTATTAACGCGCTTAGGCCGAACAAACCCTCCGTTCTTAACGGCCTGCCTGAGGGAACTACTCCGCACTGCGCTTGCAGTTTCTGCAAAAGTGTTCTTTTTATTTAGTTTAGGTCCTGATCTGACCTGCTCTTCATTAATTTCGAGAAAGCTTTAAAGAGCATCAACAGGGAGTTTATCTGAAGTGTTCCCATACATCTTATCCGCATTCACTGTTTTCTCTGAAATGCCGAAATGGAACTATCTTGTCATAAAATTAAAATAAGTTTGAATAGCTTCAATGTACTTTTTCTATGTTGATATATACAAGCAGCAGATAAAAAATAACCGCCGGAAGCACTTAGCTTTCATTAGCTCATATTTGCAGCATGTGATGGGAGCATTCATTCCAAATACCCGCGCACATGTTAATAAGAAAATGAAATTGGCAGCAGCAGAGGCTAATATCTCCATTGCAAGTTATGCCGTGCAATGACAACCAACTACCTCTGAATAGTCGACGGGAATATCACACCAGCGATATGTGCCGCCGAAGAAGGAAAAGTGAAGGCAAGATTCTCTAAAAGTCGTGTTGTGAGTTGAAGCACATTATCAAAAACCAACAAAGGTGGTATGATCGCGACTTTTTCGTAAGAGGATAGTAATGGTCTCTTTCCACATGCTAGGGAAACGTTGACTCTTGAGACTGCTTTTAAAAATTAGGAAGGGAAGTAAACGGATTGTATTGAATAGCTCCTAACAAGAAAAAATTTGGAAACCCATCAGGACCCGGTTCACATTTCGCAAAAAGACTTTCACCAAGTTATTTTGCTAAGTGACGAGGTATCTCAAGACAATTCGACATCAACAACGGTCTAGACAAGGGGATGCTTTTTAGCCTGGCCCTGGAAAAAGTGATCCGTGATGCTGAGGTAAATGCAAGAGGTACAATCCTCTTTAAGTCCACCCAACTTCTGGGCTATGCTGACGATATCGACATCATGGGAAGAACGACCCGAGACGTACAAACTGCCTTCATCCAGATCGAGCAGGCGATGATTGGCGCGAGATCTTGGGCTGCACATCAATGAAGGCAAGACAAAGTATATGGCGGGAACGTCAGAACCGAAAACCAACCAACCATCAACATAAAACCGCACTGGTCAAACGGGAAGAACGAGGATAGGAAAATGCAACTATGAGACCGTTGATAATTTCTCCTATCTAGGGTTGAAAATCACAACCGATAACAGCTACGATGATGAAATCCGCGCAAGGTTGTTGTCAGCCAACAGAGACTATTTCAGTTTATAAAAACTGTTCCGTTCAAAACGTCTCACCATAGGGTCAAAGCTCTTACTGTACAAGACAATGATCTTGTCAGAATACATGAGTATTCCTCAGAGGCTTGCGTTCTTAGCAAGCAGAATTGCGAACTCTTGGCCGCGTTCGAGAGACGAATCCTCTGAAGAATTTTTGGCTCCCTACATGAGGATGGACGATTCCGTAGCCTACACAATCTATGAGCGATACCATGACCGTCCGGTTGTGGATAAAATTCGGCTCAATAGGTTACAGTAGGCGGGTCACTTAATCCGTGTGGATGAGAATGATCCAGCCCGGAAAGTCTATAAGGGCAATATTGATGGTAGAAAAAGAAGACGATGCAGACATTGCCTAAGATGAAGCGACGGTGTTGGTCATGATGCCAGACAGCTTTTAGGGATATCGAATTGGTGGACCTCGGCGCAAAACCGGAATGTCTGCAGTTCCTTATTAAGGCAGACTTAGACCGGATACCGGTTGTTGCGCCGTTGATGATGATGATGATGATCGTAACAAGCTCCATGTCCATGTAGGTATATGCATAAAGATACCTGCATATCGTCACCGAATCCATCGTGTGCCGAATCAGACCTTTTATAGCACTCATGAAGTATTAAAGACAATTTTGCGACTAAAAACGAATAAGGTTAAAAGGCAGTGGAAAAATTAAAGATTGGCGGCTTTCTCAGTCGAAAGGAAAAGGTAGACGCTTCTCCTATAAGAGGTTGATGAAATTATGAGGAACCGGCCTCGATCATATAACATAACTAAAGAGTCATTACAATACAGCAACAGAGAAGGGGGCAGGATGGCGTAATAACATATTCAAGTCGATCAAGGAAACAGTAATCTAACCTGGGACAATTGCAAGTAAATTTCCTCAAATAATGCCTCAAGTCATACGGGAAAGCGTCACTCGAGGGTACCCAAGTGGTTTCAAAACTACACAATGAATAATACGTGGCTTTTTACCGTAAAACAAATGCTTGGAAAGTTATCGTTCCGAACAATGCCTTCTATCAAGTGTTCACCGACTTCAAACAAACGCACTGCGACCACTTCTTCTTAGAAAAGTATCACGGTTAATCTTTCCTTGCTGGCACGAATTGCAAATAGCAAGCAAGGGATGAGCTTGATCCAATGCTCTTCAACTTGACCCTCGAAAAAAATATAAGAGAAATCTCTGCTGATAACTAAAGATACGTTACGCTCAAAATCAACATGAGTATTAGTGTAGGACTGTGATATCAACACCTTGTTCTTCGTGGTAAGGAAACCTATATATTTGAGTAGTAAGTTATTCCGCCTGTTATGGAAATAGCATGCTGGTGTTAAGTTCCAACAAAGGAGGAGGGTTTGAGGCAATTAATTATTCGAGTACTATTCTCAGTAAAAAAATCCTGGTCGGGAAAATTGAGAAGAAAGTAGTGGTGGATGCCAACTTAGTCGGAACAACTTCACCATCCTGCATTCTAGTCACCACTCTTCGTCATTGCAATTGACTTGGTCCTTTGAGATGGAGGTTTAGAGCGATGGGCTTTCAAAACGGCATCCACCAAAATACGAAACATTATATACAGGAACAGGATGAAAAACCTCAGAACATCAGGACAGGATTGGTACCACAGAAACGACCGCGCCATCTAATCAATGATATGAATGGCTATGCTCTGTCAAAGACCTACCGAATAAAAATGGTTGTAAGATAACTGACATGAGATCACACAATCTTGAAAAGTGTAAAGCTATCAGGAAAACGTGGCTTTGGAGTCATCTTCAACGGAATTTAAAGCAAATACTATTAACTTCGAACCTATACACGAAAGATTGTGTCCGTTTCGCATCAGAGCAGACTGTTTTAATATTTAACTTGTCAACATGGTGACCCGATTGAAGAAGGAAAAAGCCGAAGTCAAAGAAAAATTTTACGATTGCCTCTGAATGACGATTGCTCGGTAATTTTAGCACCGCGAAAATGATAGGACACATTGAGGAATGTCCAAGGGGTACAGTCTCCATAATATATCAAATGGCAACAGCCAACCCCTCACTGATTTGTTAAACTTAATCATAAAGTTGACATGTTTCCCACCCAAGCGCCTCCATAAAACGCATTACCGTCAATCAGATGGACCACCAGCATTTCGACATGAGATCAGACGAGCTAAAAACATATGCTACATATTAAAAATCATCTACAGGTGCCGGACTTCAAAAATCCCGGAATAAAAACCAACACACTTAGAAAATTTTGAAGTGGAAAAGCTGTCCTGTCCATTTTAAAAGCCCCTTAAGGGCTGTGTGTCCAGATAGCTCAGTGGTTAGAGCACTAGGCTATCATACGGAAGGTCGCGGTTCAAATCTCACTGGTGGCAGTGGAATTTGCATCGTGATTTGACGTCGGATACCAGTCGACTCAGCTGTGAATGAGTACCTGAGTCAAATCAGGGTAATAATCTCGGGCGAGCGCAATGCTGACCACATTGCCTCCTAGTGTACCGTTATGGTCTTGAATGAAGTGCTCTAACACACTTCAAGGCCCTGATCCAATATGGATTGTTGCGCCAACGATTATTATTATTATTATTAAGGGCTTTTAAAATTGACAGGAACCGAGTAGGAAGTACCGTTCACCAGTTGAATTGGGCGATAGATTTGACCAACTTCTTTTCTATCTTTCGTCGATTATACTAAGTATATAAAGCTGTCCACACTTTCTTCTAACTCTTCTCTTTAGTATTATATTTTGTGAAAATTTTATAAGACATGGAAATTGTCAACAGAGTACATCACACTTTTTGACCATTCTTGCGAAACCTTTTTATGATTCTAAATTGACACCAAATCTGGTGGAAAGTTAAGAACTGTGAACGATCACGCAGCGAGTTACATCCGCGTCAAATTTAAGGCAGGGTGGGTGTACATTATTTTTTCACCAAATGTAGTCATATGGGGTATCAAATGATATGTCTCGGTTTCCGTAGCCGGTTTTTGACATTTATGGGAAAGGTGGGTGCCGCGGGTCGAAAGTGATGATTTCTTGAACGGGTTCGTTCTCAGAAACTACTCAACCGAAAAATCTGAAAAGAAATAATAGGCTGCCACTATATGGTGCCTTCGAAATACTCTACATAGCGATATCCTTTCAAATAAAGTTAATAATAGTATACTACCATCTTTTTAAGGTTTTGTGTAAACACAAAACCTTATTAAAATCGGTTTACTGTCTGTCTGTCCGTCACACGCATTTTTCTCGGAGACGGTTATAGCGATTGGCACCAAATTAGAAAGGTGGGAACTGTGAACGCTCACGCATATAGTGAGTTACATGCTCAGAAACTACCCAACCGAAAAATCTGAAAAAAATCAGGGGGCTGTCACTATATGGTGCCTAGGCTCCGAAATACCCTCCATGCCGATACCTGTTAAAATAAAGTTAATAATAGTACATTAATACTGCCACCACCAAGTTTACTGTACAAGACTATGATCTTGCCAGTCCTCATGTATTCCTCGGAAAATAGGTTACGGTGGGCGGGTCACTTAATCGGTATGGATGAGGATGATCCCGCCCGGAAAGTCTATAAGGGCAATATCTATGGTAGAAAAAGAAAACGAGGCAGACCCTGCCTAAGATGGAGCGATGGCGTGGGTCAGGACGCCAGACAGCTTTTAGGGATATCGAATTGGTGGACCTCGTCGCAAAACCGGGATGTCTGGAGTTCCTTATTAAGGCAGGCCTAGACCGGATACCGGTTGTTGCGCCGTTGATGATGATGAATAGTACATTACTAGAATTTTTAGTAATTGACTGGGAAACCCCCCTTAAGTTCACTCTAGAATCACAAAATTTTGCACCAATGTAGACTACAGCATAGAGCACGATCCTGCCAAATTTGTTCTAACTATCGCTAACAAAGTTATACTAGGTTAAAACTGTCGCTTCTCTGCAAATTCAAGACTATGAATGTAAATATTACTTGAAAGTGGAAATTTTCACATAATGTATGCATATTCTACGTACTACATGCTAATGAAACAAATGCACACTCAAATCTCTTTATAAAGGAAATACACATAACCTTTCATACCTGAAGCGCTGACCTTCCGGTTTCCCGACTTGTTTAGTAATTGGCAGCAAAATCCCCTTATGTTCATCCTAGTACCACGAAATTTTGCACTAATGTAGACTATAACATAGAGCATGATCCTACCAGGTTTGATGGAAAGTTATGATAAGTTAAAGTTTTCGCTTCCTTGCAAATTCAAGACTATCAAACTATACATCCGAAAGTGGATACTTCCACATAATATATAACGTGCTACGTACTAACGGGGCAAACGCACACTCAACTAGATTTATATAAGAAATACACAAAACCGTTCATACCTGAAGCCTCCAGCTCCCGTTTTCTCGACTTGCTCCTTTTATAAAGGGCGGTTTTGGTTCGATATCCACGCCTCAGGCTTTTCACTACTTTGTAGGCTTGCATTGTGTAATCACTGGTAATGTTGTTGTCAATTTTCTTAAATTCCTCTTCAAATTTGTTGGTTTCTTTTGTCTTAATATTTAATTAGCTGCTCGTCGGTGATTTTCGTAATTTTCACTTACTTATCTTTCACTCTATATTTCGTTTGTATACCTCGTTTTTACTCTGCTTGCAGGCATTCATCGTAAAACCAATCATTTCTCCGGCGCCGGGCTCCATATCCACTTCTTCGGATATCGATAGCGCATTTTAGGCCGTACCAGATGTCACCTATAAGCTTCTCTGCCAGATTCTGGAGAATATGACCTTATTGTTCTTCCAGTTCTGCCTTGTACTCTCCCGCAATTAAGGAGGTTTTCTAATGCGACGATCCATATTTAAACTTTCTTTTTTAAATTTTTTTTGTGATAAAAGTAAATTGAATCTTATATGTTTTCATTGGCGTCTTGAGATATTATATGAAATTTTTGATTAATTAAGTTGATAATTGCTTTTATCTGCTTTTCACGGTTCGACTACTGGAAGCATATCTGCATTTGCAGTAATCTGAAAGTAAAAATTCTAATGTTTCCTTATTCTGCATACTTGACTCAGTTGTCCAAACCACGATTGAAAGGTAAGGTAAAACAGAAAGGTAAAAAAATCTTCAAAAATCGTGCCTATTTTTCATTGGCAGTACAGAATATAAATATGAAATTATTAAAGAAAATCCATAAGCAAGATCGAACTAGAATTACTAATATGTAGAACAATGAGTTAAAATTTCAGCTCAAGCGGTAGAACAGAATTTTCTAGTTGAAAAAATTAGGTTTTCCTTTTGTTAGCACGTTAGCATGGCGTGGGCTCTTCTAAACTTTGTAAATTTTTTGAATTTCTTTTATTATATTTTACTTTGAAAATATATATAAGGGAAAGATCGAATAATGAAAACTACAAACTAAGCAAATTTCACACTCAACGTATGGACTGCACTTGGATATTTTAAAGGGTGTTCCAAATGAGAGCAGAAGGACAAAGGGCGGTGCGAGAGCTCCGAAAGGGCTGGGAAGAGTCTGTAGACGAAGGCAGCTCGGATTTGGAAATGGGAGGACACGATCGACGGATCAAGATGGTTGAAGGAAGGACATCTTGAATGCCAAGGCTTGAAATGGGCTGTAGAATCTCAACGTCAACGGCGAATAAGTTACTCAATGACGCAAATGAAGCACAAGGAATAAAGTAGAGCACACATAAAACACATTTCCCGATCCTTTGAATCATAAAGTCTAAACTCATACACAGGGAGATGAAATTCCGTGCCTCTACCAATATCATTGGAACTTGGTCCCAACTCAGGCTTCCGAAAACTGCTAAGGGTAACCTATTTGAGTAATACCAACAAAGATTATTTAGGGCAGCGCATTCGGGAAACGAGGCGACTGGAGCGCTAGAAGCAAAAAAAACATAAAAAGTATCCACCTAGGTAATTTAATGAAACCAAATTGACGCAACGAGATATATTAGACTTGCTCCTAAATAGCTGATAATTATAGGAGAATAATGCAACTCCTTCCATACGACGCCAAGGGTTGGACATCCAAGAAATCGTGAAAAATTGTTTCAGGAAAGTAACAAACCGCATTTGCATGAAGCGATAAATTAATTTTTAGTAAGGACGTATCCTGCCCATACAAATCATGCAACTGTTTACCACTTGCCATTTGCAACAACAAAAGTCCTTATTTGCCAGA
The DNA here is from genome assembly GCF_905115235.1 of Hermetia illucens. Taxonomy (NCBI): domain Eukaryota; kingdom Metazoa; phylum Arthropoda; class Insecta; order Diptera; family Stratiomyidae; genus Hermetia; species Hermetia illucens. Next base: position 165,843,146 of record NC_051849.1, on the reverse strand, counting down.
GGCTTTTAAGCATTTGTAAACCCTTGAAATGTGTTTGAGATATCAATAGACAACATATACAGAGCATCCATAATAGGTGGATACAATATCAAACGGGAACTCCTTAATTGGGCTAATACTATTTGACTTTCAAGAAGCCAATATACTATTTTATTCCACGTATGTATGAAATATGTATCTAGATATCAACTTGTCGTCCATAGAGCATAGAGCAGTATAGACTCAAGTGATATGTATTATCATTTGAGACCGATTAATAATATTATACAGTATGTTGTTCATTTCCTTTCGCAATAATTTACCTGTGTTCCCTACCTATGATTTCAAATAAATTTTCACCCCAAAATGTTAACTTGGAATGAATGGTTTTTCCAGAGTCTTGTCTGGGAAAGTGAAGAATGGTCCATAATCCGAAATAATTAGGTAAGGAAAATGTAATAGGAGGGCACATTGCTGTCGTTGACTGCATAATTATTAGTTGTTGACGTCAGAGCAATTTTACGTTTTTATGTGAGGATGTCCGCAAAGGCAATAAAAAGGATTAGGTACTTCCAGATGTTCCAAAAATATAACTGAATTTGCTTATTCCGTTTTGAGTTGCAAATATGCACATGCACACACACCAAAGTATGGGAGTAATTAGTGCAATTATTAAGAAACTTAGCCAGAGAAGGACATTAAAACGGAAGCAAGAACGGGGGTCATTTTTGGTATATAAAGAACCATTTTCAAAATCAAAAGCCATTCAATTGAAGTCATTCAGCATCACTTCAATCAGAAGAAATCAGTTTATTTTATATCTATACTTTGAACTTCCGCATAAAAACAAAGTTTACCTCTTCTTGATAGTCGAGTCTTTTGTTTCAGTTTGAAGGTATTAACTTGGACCGGAAGATACCAAAATGGCTTTCCAATCGAATTTTTCTATAAGCTCTATTCTTGGCGAGGAAGTTACAAACGACGACCATAGCGTGGATCGGCCCAAATATTCGTATGGCGCATTAATCATGATGGCGATTAAAGCGAGCCCCAAGGGACGGCTAACACTGGCCGAAATATACGAGTATATAACAAACAACTACGAGTATTACAGGACATGCAAAACAGATTGGCAAAATGCTATTCGTAACAATTTGAGTATGAGTGAACATTTTATCAGAATGCCTCGCGAATACGACGATCCTGGACGAGGAGGCTATTGGACCTTAGCACCACAATATGAACAATTGTTCGTTGGCGATGATACAGGAAGATTGCGCCAACCACCAGCTCCACCGATGAACTGCCATTCAGTTCCCGCGCCTGCAATGCAAAGTATGGCGTACCAATATGTAAATTGTAGTATACCCGGGTGCATGGGATATCAAATGGCCGGACCCATCCCACAAGCGCAACAAATGTATTTTAATATGCAGCAAATGTAGAAAGTGTTGATAAAATGTCAAATCTAGAATATTTATGAAAAAATAGTTAAGGGCAAATATAAGATAGAAACATTTAAAAGTAAACAAAGGACTCAGAAAGATTATAAATCTAAATTGTTTTGTATATTATAGCATTAAAAATGTATATTTCAAGAAAATTATAAAACCCTTCAGTTTAGCCTTTCTTCTTTTTCTTCAGCGTTTGTCCCGTTCAAAAGCGGGGTCGACTGATCACAATCGGTTGCGCCATTTGGTTTAATCAAACCGTAATCTGGATACAATTGGAAGGCTCCCAAATCCCCTTCCAGCGTATCAAGCCACCGTTGGTTCGGCCAGCCATTAGACGCTAGGAAAACAACATCTGCATAAAGCAGCGTATAGAGTGCTGGACGTTGGATGTCCAGTGTCACAGTATCCACAACAAGAACAAAGAGGAGTGGTGATAAGGCGCTTGATGAACACCAACAAAGACACGAAGTTGTTTTGATACACCTGCCACACTTCGGAATTAACTTTTCGGATCATGGTAAAACAATTGAACGCAACTAAGTCGTAGAGTATACCAGATAAATTCCTGTGGTACACGGTCAAACGCTTTCTCTTGATCCAGAAATGCACTAACTTTTGCCATCCAGCCGCGTAACCGCCTATCCAGCGGTTCGGCAATGTCGAAATTGCTGATACTTACAGATGAGCCTTTAAAGCCGCCAATGTGCGCTTTGTGGACCTCGGCGTTATTGTGTCGTCGATCATGATGGTGAATGTTAGTTTCCAAGATTTTGTAACCTGGCAATATTTGGTCGGCCATCGCTCCGCACTTTGTGTCAAACCCACTGCTTTCTTTTCCCCTATAACTCAACCTCTCCAAAACCATTTTCCAATATTCGAACAAATAAATCAGATACACCGCCGGTCAAGAGTGTCTTTGATGCACATTCACTGTTTTTACTATCTATTGGATTTCTAATATTGTTCCTGGAAATGATACTGTCATATTAGCTTGGGGTCGAGATGTATTCCTAAATAATTGACTATTTCTATCAATTGGATTTGTAGCTGTCTTATCCAATGTTCCTAATGAACAGAACTATTATAATCTGGTCTTCCCTGGGTTGGCCTTGCGTCCATACGGGAGCACCACCAGTGAATTACTTGCAGAGTTCCATTCAAGAAGTTACATATTTGTCCCCAAACTTTGCCAAAAATTATCATGGCAAAATTATCTGGGAATACTTACGTTAAAAACTTTCCCTCTTGTAAAAGTTCATTACCAGGAACCTTAAGAGGGAACGGAGAAATTTGTTCCTGTTAGTAACCCCTAAGACATCCTGCCTCACCAGACTTCCGTACATTTAAACCACTGAAATCACCCGTAGTGGATAGCATCTTCCTAGCACTACTAAGGGTGGCAAGTGGTAGCATGGCTTTGGAATACCAACTAGGAGAATGGAGGTGAGCAAAAATGATCTTCATTCTAAAAGCATTTGAAAAGGGCCCTTCCTACCAAATCTCCTTCTAAGCAATTTATCTAGCATCATTTGCAAAGGATATCCACGTCAACAGATTTACTAAACAGGACGATCCTCCGAAACTGCTATGTATCACACGGTTCATTACTCGATATCAAAGAAGTACCTCTGTGTGCGTTTTCAGATGTCGGCTTTACTTTGCTGACCTATGATGAACTTAAATAGGGTTTGCAGTAAATTTTCAAAAATATTATAGTAGGAAGGCGGGAGTGGTTTTAGGGGGTAAAATCCCAGAATTTAGTGTGTCCAGGCCAGCCTTTTAAAGCTTTCCAACACAGCCAGACAGACAGATAGCAAACCGATTTTTGTTCTTGTATACAGAGTTGTACTTAAAGCTGAAGTTACCCTTTTTTAGGTTTTGTGTGAAGCAAACCCTTATTAAAATCAGCTTACTGCCTGTCTGTCCGGCTGTCACACGCATTTTTTTCGGAGACGGTTGTAGACATTCATACAAAATTTGCTAATTTACTGGAAAGATGGGAACTGTGAACGCTCAAGCATATAGTGCGTTATATCCCTTTATGTCGAATATAAGGTCTCGGTACTTTCCGAAGCCGCTCTTAGTTTTGACATATGTGACACTCAAACGTCTTTATAAAAGAAATACACAAAACCTTTCATACCTGAAGCATCCAGCTTCCGGTTTCCTGACTTGTTTGTATCTGTTGCAGGTTAACTTCTTTACATTTGGTTGGCAGTTATCAATACAGTGCTTTCCAGATCAAATTACATGTAAGAATGGCTTTTTAAAAAAATAGTGGGTAATGGAATGGAAACACAAAGACCAAAATGTTTCCCAAATTGTTTTATATCGAAAACATCGGAAAAATTGGGCTTAATGACAACAAATCCCGGAAATCCTAGTTCAAGCCTTAAAGACAAGCGTTCCGTTCATTTCGATAGAAAAATTATTAAAATTTTGTAGAATGAAACGAAAAAAGAGTTAGGCAACATGTTGGGAAGCTGGAAGCTGAACGCTTAAGGTATGAAAGGTTTTGTGTACATAAAGACAGGGTGCATTTGACTCATTAGTACCTAACACGCAATATATGCATATATTATGTGAGAATATCACATTCAATATTGAATTTGTAAAGAAGCGTCAATTTAGACCTATCATAACTTTCTTAATAATAGTGCAATTTCGACCAACCTTAGCAGGATCATGCTTTATGTTGTAGCGTACACTACTGCAAAATTTGCCGCCAAGTACTAAAAATTATAGTAATATTCTATCATTAACTTTATTTGGGCAGATGTCGGTTTGGAGAGTATTTTGAAGTCTAGGCACCTTATAGCGGCAGCTGCTGGTCACACTTTTGGGTTGGGTAGTTTCTGAGAATGGGTCCTTTAGAGAGATGATTATTTTCGACCCCCCGCACTCCCCACGAATGTCGAAATAAAGACCGGATTCGCAAAGGACTAATCGAGAGTATATTTGATGGAAAAAATTCACACCATCGTTTTACATGTATGGGAACAGGATAACCGACAATTGAAATTAGGAAGGCGCTCATTCCAATGAGAAAATGAGGTTTATTCAAATAAACCTTAATCAATGCAGGCTCGCGCAGGATTTATTTGAGCAGACCACGTTCGAATCTGAGATGGAGATCGCCATCATAATTGAACCGTATAGAAGCCGTCACGGGGGCATATGGGTGACAAATTCGACTGGTGGAGCGGCGATATGGGCTTGCGGTCGACAGGACATACAATGTAACAATGTACTGCAAGTCAGGCAGCCAGTGGCTTCATGTGGGCGAAAGTAAGTGCTGTATATGTATACAGCTGCTACGCCCCACAAAGTTTAACACTGTCTGAATTTGAGGAAATTCTTTACAATCGTGTTTTCGACGCAAGGGGACGAAGTCCAAAGGTGATTGCTAGCGATTTCAACGGTTGGGCCCTAGATTTGGGTAGCAGAGAATCAAATGCTAGGGGGCGCGGTTTATTAAAAGCTTTTTCGTAGATGGACATCGTTTTGGCTAACGAACATGCACTTTTCAAACCGAAAAAGATTTCAGGTTTGTTTGCAAAAGCTTTGGATGAATAGACCTTCATAGAAGTGTGGTTAGATCAACCTGATAAAGCAAGCCCCTTTAAGAAAAAAGCCGTCCATGTGGCCCAATGCATCACCAAAGCATGTGACCCGTCCATGTCTAGGAGGTGCTCATTCCCCAGTCGAAGACCAAACTACTTGTGGAATGGGGAACTGGCCACCCTTCGATCAGTCTGCCACTGAGCCCAACAAGCGGATCAGAGGGCGGTTGGCAGAGTCAATCAGGGGCAAACAGAGTGCGCCTATAAGGTAGCCCACAAAACCTTCAAGTTCACCATGCAACGAAGCTAGAGGAAATGCCTGAGCTCTGCTCAGGAACGGACGTATACCTGTGGAGCAGAGCTTATAGAATTGTGATGGGACGGTTCAGAGGCCGCTTAGCTCCGCATATAACGTGTCCTACCCTCTTGCTGAAAATTATTCAGAGGTTATTCCACCAGCAAGAGGACATCGACACAGTCGAGGCTGCTGGAAATCTGTGGTAGAATAGGAGACAATAAAGCGCCAGGCCCGAACGGAGTACCTAAGCTCCACGTGAAATCCAGACGGGAAATGTTCGCCGAGTTGTTCGAAGCGTGCATGCTCGAGGAGATATTTCCAGCAGCATGGAAGCGGCAGAAGTTGGTACTTCTGCCTAAGTTGGTAAACCTCTAGGTGAGCCATCTTCCTACAGACCCAGATGTCCTTTGGACACTGTGGATAAATTGTTAGAGAGGGTAATATATAAAAGGTTACTCTCTGTTGTTGAGAGACGAGGCTGCCTTTCAGATCGGTAGTATGGGCTCCGTAAAGCCAGATCAACCATCGATGCATCAAATTGGTTACAGGCTTGTCCAAAAACAGAAAGGGTAGTCGCAGCAAATATTGCGTGGTAGTAACCGTGGACGTGAAAAATGTATTTAATTCAGCAATTGGAATCTAACACGGAAATCCGTGGCGATGGTTGATAGTTATTCAGCAGAAAGGAGGCTCCGGTATGACATCGATGACGGATCCCAGGAGTACGTTGTTTCCGCGGGTATCCCGAGGGGCTCTGTATTGAGCCCATTACTGTGGAACACCATGTAGTGCTGTGAAAAGTTGGCTAGAGGCCTCTGGTCTGACACTTGCGGAGGAAAAAATGGAAGCGGTTCTCATCACTAAGCCCCGGAAGCGAAATTACGCCTGCATTAGAATCGGAAATCATATCATCATTTCCAAGCCGACCATCAAATACTTGGGGGTGGTGATAGACAGGAAGCTCAGTTATAGGCAACACATGCATTATGTTTGCGACAAATCATCCACTGCAAGTATGCCCTGGCCATGATGCCGAACGTGGGAAGGCCAGGTTGCTTATAGCCAGGGTACTAAACTCAATCATGCTCTATGTGACCCCAGTTTGGAGGGATATCTTGGCGGATAATCTCTCCCTCATCGCAGACGAAGAACGCTGAGAGGGAGAGGTCCATACATAGATGGCAAGAGCAGTGGAAACGCTCGAAAAAGGGTCGGTGGGCTCACAGGCTCATTTCTGCCATCAAGGAGTGGTTGGAGACACGACACGGTGAGATGAAGTATAATCTCACCCAATTTCTCACTCTCCACGGAGGATAAGTTTAAGTTGAAGACCTCACCCGACTGTTCAAATTCCGATGCAGTCCCGGAGGACCCAGAGCATGTATTCTTTCACTATCCGAGATTTGTGAAAGAAAAGAGGAGTCTAGTAGAGGTGCTGGTACATGAAAATATTGTGCAGAGAATGGTAGTACATCAAGAGAATGTGAATGCGGTTTTAAACAAAAACCTTATTAAAAAATGTGCCGATTCCTGTGCTGACTGTGGAAAGCTCCCTTAATGTATAGGGATAAGCATGAAAGTCTTCTATGTGAATCTAATTAGGACCGAAAATTTTAAATAACTGGCGTAACAGGTCGGTGTTGCGCATCGTAATTCCATTCATTAGAGAATGCAAGTTTTATCAGTTGAGAGTCATAAGATGAAGGTATATATGTTAAATAGGTAATTGGGGTCAAATTCTTGAAAATTATATTACACCAATAACTATAGTACTTAGGAAGACCGACGTCCGTAACATATGTCTTAAAACTATAAGGGCATTATCATTTAGCGGTACATACACTGTATAGCAGGTCGCAATAGGGGTGAAACATGAAATACTACGCTGGATATAGACTGCAACAGCAAGGATAATGATTGCATATGGGGCATTAGTCTGGGTGCATTAAACTAAATGCAGCATATCGGTCAAGGAGCTTACCAAAATTCGAAAACTGGCTTGGGTGTGCATCATTTTAGATGTCGATGCAGGAAAGAGGGCACTTTTCAGAATATCTAGAGGAGTAAGATGATCAGAGGCCTGCTCAAATCGAAGGTAGATTGACATAGTTTTGATAGAAATTTTGAAGCAAAAGGGCAAAAGGGCAAACTGGCGCATTTCGAACCAATGAGTAAGCATACCACCATATTTAACCAAGGAAACTCTAAATTGGTATAGAAGAGTCTTAATGCACGATAAGATCCGTATACTCTAGGTTAGAAAGAATGAGGCAGTGGTTGAGTTAGCTAGGAAAAGGACAGAAGTGCGACTACATGTCCGAGAGCCCTTTTACGAAACCAGGAAGGGGCCCATGGCCATAATACTAAGGAATGAAAAGGAGAGGTTGAGGGATTGAAAGTGATATGAACCAGACCGCTCGCAGAATAATTTAAACCTCACCAGAAACCTAAATTCCCACTTGGCCAAGCTAAGGATATTTGCCGACACTATTTGCAGACTCTGTGAGGAGAGTGATGAAATCGCCATAATATCCGGCACTACAATCAGGTGAGAGAGAGGCTGAAATATCTAGAAGTAAGAAACAACTTAAAATGTCTGGCGGTTTAGGCCTATAACCGCAACATCCTGTAGGTACATTGTAATCATTAAAGGGGCAGAATAGTTCTTTTAAGATTCTGGGCTACTTCCCTTAATCCCATTATTCTTATTACTGAGCAAAATGTGGATCCATAGCAGGAAAGTGTAGGTTTACAGTATTCACCAAATTACAAGCAATTTTCACGGAATATTCAAAGAACGCCTTAACAGCGCTGAAACTAGTATTGTAATCAGTCTAATATTAAGCTCCAAAGGTCGACTATAATTGCCTCTAATGCCGAAATTATAAATGAAAGTCATTTCAACAGAAAAAGTTAATGGTGTTTTAACTTAAGCGATACTTGCCAAAGTTGAAATCTCAACAATCTCGGAGAGAAATTGGCTAAGATTGCGGAAATAAATAATATTACTTCCCTGTGGGCTTCAATTCCAAATTTCCTCTCTCTCTCCGAAAACATTAACAAACCCTTGCATATGATTACCAATTTGCTATTGTTTCCCAATAATATGAAAGTATACGTACCTGGATTCAAAGATCCTTAATCTCACTTTGAATGAACGGTTTTCCCAGAGTCCCGTCTGGAAGTGTTGAAAATAATCTCAAGTAATGAGAAATTAGATAGAAAAATGTAATTAATGGTGACATGATTGTTGTTGACTAAAATATTATAAGTTGTTAACGTTAAAGAGAGCATCCAAATCCAGAATAGAAGGCGACAAAGTTAATAAAAAGGATTATAAACACCTAAATGTTGTAGGTTATGTCTTGTTTCTCGTTGTTCAGATTCTGATGAATCCTTGAATGGTTTTTCCAGATCTTGTCTGGGAAAGTGAAGAATGGTCCTTAATCAGAAATAACTAGGTAAGAAAAATGCAATAGGAGGCCACATTGCTGTCGTTGACTGCATAATTATTAGTTGTTGACGTCAATGGAAGTTTACGATTTTATGTGAAGATGTCCGTAAAGTCAATAAAAAGGATTAGGCACTTCTAGATATTCCAAGAATATAACTGAATTTGCACATGTACACACACCAAAGTATGCCAGTAATTAGTGAGAAACTTAGCCAGAGAAGGACATTACAACGGAAGGAAGAACGGAGGCCGTTTTTGGTATATAAAGAACCATTTTCAAAATCAAAAGCCATTCAATTGAAGTCATTCAGCATCACTTCAATCAGAAGAAATCAGTTTATTTTATATCTATACTTTGAACTTTCGCATAAAAGCGAACTTTACTTCTTCCCAGCAGTGAAATCTTTTGTTTCAATTTGAAGGTTTTAACTTGGACCGGAAGATACCAAAATGGCTTTTCAATCGAATTTTTCTATAAACTCTATTCTTGGCGAGGAAGTAACAAACGACGACCATAGCGTGGATCGGCCCAAATATTCGTATGGCGCATTAATCATGATGGCGATTAAAGCGAGCCCCAAGGGACGGCTAACACTGGCCGAAATATATGAGTATATAACAAACAACTACGAGTATTACAGGACATGCAAAACAGATTGGCAAAATGCTATTCGTAACAATTTGAGTATGAGTGAACATTTTATCAGAATGCCTCGCGAATACGACGATCCTGGACGAGGAGGCTATTGGACCTTAGCAGCACAATATGGACAATTGTTCGTTGGAGATGATACAGGGAGATTGCGCCAACCTCCAGTTCTTCCGATACCCTGCCATTTAGTTCCCGGACCTGCAATGCAAGGTGTGGCGTACCAATATGTAAATTGTAGTATACCCGGGTGCATGTGCTATCAAATGCCGGGACCCATCCCACAAGCGCAACAAATGTATGTTAATATGCAGCAAATGTAGCAAGTGTTGATGAAATGTCAAATCTAGAATATTTATGAAAAAAAAAATAGTTAAGGACAGAGTAAAAAGGTAGAGTAAAAGTAAGCAAAGAACTCAGAAAGATTATAAATCTAAATTGTTTTGTATATTATAGCATCAAAAATGTGTATTTCAAGAAAATTATAAAACCCTTCATTTTAGTCCTTCTTCTTTTTCTTCAGCCGATGTCCCGTTTAAAAGCGGGGTCGGCTGGTCGCAAACGGTTGCACCATTTGGTTTAATCAAAACCGTGATCTAGCCACAATTGGGAGGCTCCCAAAAACCCATCCAGCGTATCAAGCCACAGTTGCTTCGGCCGCTCTTAGACGCTAGGAAAACAACCTCTGCATAAAGCAGCGTATAGGGCGCTGGATGTTGGCTGTGCAGTGTCACAGTGTCACAGAGACACGAAGTGGTTTTGATGCACCCGCCATACTTCGGAATTAACTTTTCGGATCATGGTGGAGCAATTGAACCAAACTAAGTGTTCTCGTACAATATACCAGATGAGTGCCTGTGGCACACGGTCAAACACTTTCTCTAGATCCAGAAATGTATTAACTTTTGCCGTCCATCCGCGCAACCGCCTATCCAGTGCGGCAAAGTCGAAATTTCGATGTCTATGAGCATTGTTGCTGCTACTGAAAAATGGCCAATTCTTCCTTCCTATTGTTCGGACCTTTGCTGGTACTTACGGTTGAGACTTTAAAGTAATATGGGCTTGGTGGACCTCGGCGCAAACTAGGATGCCTGGAGGCAGGCATAGACCGGATGCCGGTTATTGTGTCGCCGATGATGATGACGAATGTGGGTTTCCAAGATTTTGTAACCTGGCAAAGCTTGATCGGCCATCGCTGCGTACTTTGTGACAAAGCCCTGCTTTCTTTTCCCTATTGAAGGTAATATTTTTCCTTGAAATGATGCCACCAGTGAATTACTTGCAGAGTTGCATTCAAGCAGTTACATATTTGTTGCCAAATGATTAATAATAATAATAATCGTTGGCGCAATAATCCATATTAGATCAGGGCCTTGAAGTGTGTTAGAGCACTTCATTCAAGACCGTAACGGTACACTATAGCATACGTAGGAGACAATGAGGTCAGCATTGCGCTGAGTCGACTGGTATCCGACTTCAAATCACGATACAAATCCCACTCCCACCAGTGAGAACCGCGACCTTCCGTACGATAGCCTTGTGCTCTACCCACTCCCCTAATGATTATTGACAAATAATCATTACGACAAAATTATCCGGGAATGCTTACGTAAAGAACTTTCTATCTTCTGAAAGTTATATTGCTTAAGAGGGAAGAGAGAAACCTTAGGACATCCTGCCTCAGCACGCTTCCGTACATTGAAACCACTGAAATGAACCGCAATGGACTTGTATCTTCCTAGCACTACTAAGATTGGCAAGTAGTGGCATAGCTTTGAAATACCCACTAGGAGAATGGAGGTGAGCAAAAATGGTCTTCATTCTAAAAACAGATGAAAAGGACCCTTCCTACCACAACTTCTTCTAGCCAATTTATCTAGCATTATTTGCTAAGGAAACAGTGGAGAAGGTCTTGAAAAACTACATCCAAGCCAACATTCTGACGCGTAATGCACTATATCTATATCAACAGATTTACCGGGCAGGATGATCCTCCGAAACTGCTATGTATCAGCGGTGGGATATATCGAGAGAGTCAAAAGTCGTTTTAAGGGATAAAAGTCCCAAAATTTGGTGTGTCCAAGCCAAAGCCTTTTAAAGCTTTCCAACTGCTTAAAAAAACACAGCCAGACAGACAGACAGCAAATCGATTTTTGTTGTTATATTCAGAGTTGCACTTAATGCTGAAGTTACCTTTTTTAAGGTTTTGTGTAAAGCAAACACTTACTAAAATCGTTTTACTGCCTGTTTGTTCGTCTGTCTGTCTGCCACATGCATTTTTCTCGGAGACGGTTGTAGGTATTCGCACCAAATTTGCTAATTTGCTGGAAAGATGGGAACTGTAAACGCTCACGCATTCAATGAGTTACATCCATTTATGTCGAATGTAAGGTCTCGTTTAGTACTTTCCGAAGCTGGTCTTAGTTTTGCCATAAGTGACACTCAAACGACTTTATAAAAGAAATACACAAAACCTGTCATACCTGGTTTCCTGGCTTGTTTGCATCTGTTGCAGGTTAATTTCTTGACATTTGGTTGACATACAATGCTTTCTAGATCAAATTATTTGTGAGAATGGCTTTTTAAAAAATAGTGGAAAATGGAATGGAAACACAAAGAACAAAGCGTTTCCCGAATTGGTTTATACCGGAAGTCCTAGTTTAAGCCTTAATGACAAGCGTTTCGTTCATTTTGGTAGAAAAATTATTAAAATTTTGAAAAGTTTTCTAAAGATGAGGCTGTATAATGAAACGAAAAAGGAGTCAAGCAACAGGCGCTACAGGGTGCATTTGCCCCATTAGTATGTAACACGTAATATAACCATACATTATATGAGAATATCCACATTCAATATTGAATTTGCAAAGAAGCGTGAACTTTGACCTATTATAACTTTGTTAATAATAGTGCGATTTAGAACAACCTTGGCAAAATGATGCTCTATATTGTAGCCTACACTTCTGCAAAATTTGCAGCCAAGTACTAAAAATTATAGTAATATGCTATTATTAACTTTATTTGGGCAGATATCGGTTTTGGAGGGTATTTCGAAGTTTAGGCACCTTATACCGGCAGCCTCTTGACATTTTTCAAATTTTTCGGTTGGGTACTTTCCAAGAAAGTGTCCTTTAAAGAGATGATTACTTTCAACCCCCCGCACTCCCCAGCTTTCCAACGAATGTCGAAATAAAGACCGGATTCGGAAAGTACTAATCCAGACTATATTTGATGAAAAAAATGTACACCACCGTTTTCCATGTATTGGGACCCACATAAATGCAACTCACCGTATGCGTGAGCGTTCATAGTTCCCACCTTTCCACCAAATTAGGTGTGAATGGCTATAACCGTCTCCGAGAAAACTGTTATTGATGTATAAATATGTGTTCATGCACTTCCTTTCTGACAGTATATGGGCTACTGTTTACTCATCTCTGGTACGTAGACCGGAATGCTATGGGAAGGATACCCAGAACAAAAACCACCATGGAAAACGAGAGAAGGAGGAAGGTTACGGTGTAGGTGGTTCGAACCCCAGTACCGACGGTTTCTGAAAGTGAGCAAAGGGGTCGTCGATATTCCTTGGGGGTTTTACACAAAACTTTAAAGAAACGTACTAACTCCTGTCCTGACTGTGGAAAGTCCCCCTAATGGGTAGGGATAAGAAGCCTACGTGATAAATTCTAATTGAGATTGAAAATTTTAAATAACTGACTTAACAGGTCTGTGTCGCGCATCGTCATTCCATTCATTAGGAAACGCAAGGTTTATCAGTTGAGAGTCATAAGACTTCATGATATAGACGTTAAACAGGTAATTGATGTAAAATTCTTGAAAAGTATATTAGACCAATAACTATAGTACTTAGAAAGACGCACGTCAGTAACATGTCTTCAATCTATGAGGCATAATCATTTGGTGGTACATATACTGCAGGTCTAAATAGGGGTGAAACACTAAATACTACCCTGGATATAGACTGCAACAGCAAGCATAATGATTGCATATGGGGCATTAGTCTGGGCACATTGAACTAAATGCGTCATACCGGACAAGGTGCTTACCAAAATTCGAAAACTGACTTGCGTGTGCATCATTTTAGATGTAGATGCAGGAAAGAGGACACTTTTCAGAATATCTAGAGATATAAAATAAACAGAGGCCTGCTTAAATCGAAGGAAGATTGACAAAGTTTTGATAGAAATTTTGAAGCAAAAGGCAAAAGGGCAAACTGGTACAAGTTTGTAATAATCTACCGCTTAAACTAGAAACTGCTTGTTTGGTACAATTGATAGGACCATCAGGACAGCGAGAACCATTTCGAACCAATGGGTAAGCATACCACCATATTTAACCAAGGGAACTCTACATTGGTATAGAAGAGTCTTAGTACACGATAAGATCCGGATACTCTAGGTTAGAAAGAATGAGGCAGTGGCTGAGTTTAATAAAAGAAAAGGAGCGGTTGAGAGATTGAAAGTTATATGAACCAGAGCGCTTGCAGAATAATTTAAACCTCACCAGAAAGCTAAATTCCCACTTGGCCAAGCTAAGGATATGTGCGGACATTATTTGCAGACTCTGTAAGGAAAGTGATGAAATCGCCATACATAGTCTGGGACAATGTCCCGCACTAGCGTAAAGCAGGTTTAGTGAGAGGCTGATATACCTAGAAGTAAGAAACAACTTAAAATGCCTCACGGTTTAGGCCTATAACCGCAACATGCTGTATGTACACTGTAATCATTAATCACAACCTATATACCATTTTCAAGCTCAGACCCTCCCCCAATAGTAGTGATCACGAATTAACGCGAAATTCTCAATATTAACGGAGATATAAGCGTCAAAAGTATTTACCAAGCTTCCTCCGCAATCAGCATTTTTTCTGGCACCCACACCCCACAACCACACCACAAGAAAGAGTAGACACTGCCAACTCACGAAGGTCGTTTGCGATCGCCCTTAATACCGAAATTACGGATGTAAATCATTCTAACGAAGAAAATTAATGGAACTCGAATCAGAGATCGAATGTTAGTTTAGCAATTAGTTAGCAATTTTTTCATCGGGCAACACCCATCTCCAAAAAAAATTTTCCGGTTGTCACTCTAGAGGGCCAATTGTTCATCTTAAACGGACTATACCACGGGTTACAAACTAGGATTCTTAAAAAATATTAAACAGTAAATTTTTAGTGCCTTGATGTGCTTGGAAAGGAAGTAAGGCCCGACGAATCGCAATTATCCTAGTTTGCATGCCATAGAAATATTATATGTTCTGAATAAGTCGTGAAAATTTGAAACAATTTCGTTGGATACGTTCCGCGTTATGGTGGCACCCGATTTTCAATATACATTTTCGAGAAAAACGCATTTCAAAATTATAATGTTGTTATTAACCATAAAATCTGTTATCCTTAGTCCGTACATTTTCGATTTCTTCACAAAACACATGTAAAGCCTTGGCTTCAATTGTCGTCTTTTGGCGAAGTTATTCAAACGTCGTTCGGACCGGTAGATTCTTGCTTCACTACGGCGATCGACATGAACTTGATCTATGACATTTTACTTGTTTAACACTGTAATTTCCGGATAACTCCGAATATCAAAAGTAATTTTGCCCAAATATTCTTCGCTACATCTGGATACAATTGATGCAAAACAAAATCGACTCTTCAGATCCAACAGCCGCAGATCCATGCTATACAGAGGATGAGTACATTATTTCACCTTGAAACTGCATGTTTGAAGTTAAGTTTTAAAGTATCTATTATATCAAGAAAATGATGCTCTGTAGCACATTAAATAAAATTGTTTATAACATATTAACAGCAATTAATATGTGTTTATTACTTATCCAGAGATATTTGTTGAATTCCCCGAGGAGAACGTTGCTGCGAACTCATACTAGTGATAATTCTCGAAATCTCATATGAGCCACTTATAAGTAAATTATCGTAATGTCCAATACCATTTCCAAAATTTATCAAAATTGCAAGTACCAATAAATATGTACTTAATCTTATCATGAATACATAATATCATATCATATCATATCATTCACACATTTTCATACGATTCCTAACTTACCTATTGTTTCCGAATAATATACGAGTGCATGTACCTGCAATTTACTGATCCCTAAATTCCAAATCCCATTTTAAATGGATGGTTTTTCCAGAGTCCTGTCTAACAATCTAGAAAGTAATCGCACGTAACGGCTAATTAGGTGCCAAAAAGGATTTGATTTTTGTTGACTAAAATATTATAAATAATTAACGTTAAAGGAAGCATCCGAGTCCAGAACAGAAAGGCGACAAAGTTAATTAAAAGGATTATGAACACCTAGATGTTGTAGGTCATGCCTTGCTTCTCGTTGTTCAGATTCTGATGAATCCTTGAATACACGGTTTTTCCAGATCTTGTCTGACTACTCTAAGATACTGTGTAATTAGGTGCAAACTATAATCACTGGTGAAATGATCGCCGTTGACTGTAATATTATTTCTTGTTGACTTCAAAGGAAAGATTTGATTCCAGGATATGATGGCGACAAAGGCAATTAAAAGGATGAAGAAATCCTAGGTACTCAAGAAATGGTAAACTACCTCTTATTGTTCTAATTCTGATGGTAAATGTATATCCATATTGAAGTGAATGGCTAATTGATGGGAAATTACAAACAAAGAGACAGAAAGATGTATGAGAAGCTAGGGTGATTTTGTGTTTGATGTATAAGGTCCACCTGTGAAGCTGAAAGTCAATCAACTATAGCTTACCTGAGATCATCATCTAGCTGATAAAAAAAAACGTCGATTGTTAATATATCTTTTATAAAATTACAGTTTTGCGAAAACCAAAAACCATCCTTGATGATACTAATTTATAGTAAGAGAGAACACTTTTAATTTAATTGAACAAAATGTCGTTTAGTTCAAACTTTTCCATCGGCTTTATCCTTGGTGAAGAAACTGGAGCAGTAAATGGGGACTAGAGCATCGCCACACCCAATGTAGATAGGCCCAAGTTTTTGTATGGTGCGTTAATCATGATAGCAATAAAGGCGAGCCAGTGGACGTTTGACACTAGCGGAAATATATGAGTACATAAAAAACCATTTCGAATATTATAATAATAATAATAATTGCTGGCGCAACAATCCATATTGGATCAGGGCCTTGAAGTGTGTTAGACAACTTCATGGAAGACCGTAATGGTACACTACAGTATACTGTAGGAGGCAATGTGGTCAGCATTGCGCTCGCCCGAGATTATTACCCTGATTTGACTCAAGTACTCATTCACAACTGAGTTCACTGGTATCAGACGTCAAATCACGATACAAATTCCACTGCCACCAGGGAGATTTGAACCGCGACTTTCCGTACGACAACCTTATGTTCTAACCACTCAGCTATCTGGGCATTGGCTTACGAATATGGACGGTGGACGGAAGCTGGTAAAGCGATCACGGATTGGTATTACAGCTTCATGGCCCGCCATTTCAATACATCGTTACGGAAACCACAATCAACCAGTTTGCAACGATCGAATGTATTTTGTGGAGCATCAGTGGACGAAATTTTTGCTAATTTGAAAGCTATTTTGCAGGAAATGCATTTTGCGAAACACCGAATCTGGAATATCGACGAAAGAGGCTTTCCACTATACCAACCCAACCTGTCAAAATGATCGCACAGAAAAGGAGCAAACTTGGTTCTTTTACTGCGGGTAGGCATAGGAACAACGTAACCGTTGCCATCTGTGTAAACGTTGCTGGCACACCATTCCACTTTTTTTGTTTCCTCGTAAAAACATGAAATCCATTTTCATGTAAAATTCACCACAGGGATCTGGAAATGAAAACGGCTGGATGACAGTGGCGGATTTTGTCGTTTTTGTTAATCGTTTCATCAAATTCACTTCGGCCTCGAAAGACAATCCACTAATGTTCATCATGGTGAATCACGTGTCACACATTTCGATTGATGCCATCGATCTGTGCATTGATTATGGCATTACTGTCTTGACACTATCGCGTCATTGTAGCAACCGCTGGATGTGTTTGTTTTTGGCCCCGTCAAAAAATCGTACGTGGTGAAAGTGCATTAATGGTGTCTCAATAAAACCGGCCGAAAGTTCGAGGTATACCATACAGCTGAAATGATTGACAAGGCCTTCATTCAGAGCTATATGGTCTTGTATATCCGAAAAGGCTTCGCATCAACGGGCATTTTTCCTGTAAATTCAGATATATTCACAGTTGAAGATTTTCTCGCGAAGACATTAGTAGTGAGAATCTAATGGCCAGAGAACCCGATGATGGGGGAGACGTATACAATATGGTTTTCCTAAAGATGTGGACATTGGTCGCACTGGAGAAGTGTCAACAATAGAGTCTAATGTTGCAAGCAAATCAACTGCAACAGAATCTGCAACTTCTACATTCACTGCATCGCAATCACTTTTGCTGCGTTTTACACTGTCGCAAAACCTCTCTGATTTGTAAAAGAAAGCCGATGAACGGACAAGAAGAGTTGATACAATCGCCGCAGAAGCGGGTCAAAGACAACGCTCAGCCACCGAAAAAAATGTAATCGCAAGTCCTCTTCATCAGATGAAAAAGTTGGAGACTTTTGTCCGGCATTTGAAAGAGTTTTGACAAAAAAAAATGAATGGCGACAATTCAATTTACTGCAACACTTGCAACATTCCAAATCATCTAAATGTGCCGACATGCAAGGTCGCAACTACTTCCCTTATACTCACTGCGATTCAGATCAGAAATCGTTTTTCGAATATTTTTTTCTTTGTTTGAACAATAAAAAGTAAAAATTCTAATAAAATAGTTTTTTCTTCAAAGTTCAATTTCTCTAAGCTCAGTTACACCATAATAAAGATTTTTTTCACCAAAATTTGACTACTATCTCTTTAAGAAGTCCATATTTAATATTTGCAGCCGTTTATGTAGATAGGATTGCATCTATTACTTGATTTTCATCGGTGTTGCAGATCACCCCACGAAAATGCACAAAAACGAACTTTCCAAAAATTTGAAGAATTAATACAAAAAATCTAAATTTACCAAAGATAATAATGTAGAAATTTGGTATCTTCCTTTATATGATACAGTCATTGTATATTCAAAAATTTAATTTTTACTAATTTTGTCTGAACAGCGAAAGAAAGAGTTGCACATCACCCCACTCCACCCTACCTGTCTCCAGCAATTGATACTGATATACGAATAACTGAAAAAGCTAAAAACGAAAACGAAAATGTCCCCATGGTGAAGAACAAGAACAAACCTGAAGAAGACTCTAAGTAAAATACTACCACCGAAAAATTTTGTCCGGACAATGCTAACATGCAGGATGGTTGGAATGGTTGATCTAAATTCGCCCCATGATGCAATACCTAATTGTGGTTCCAGAGGACAGAGAAAGGAGTCCCAGGTGGTTTTAGTGGGTGAAAATTCCACTCAGGAACAACATTTTCATACGTTTTCTCCAAGCCTTCAGTAACGTTCTTGATGTTTGCCTGCTCTTTCAAGATGTTTTCTACTATTACCTTTCAGAACTTCTCAGAGAAAATACAAATAGTTTTCTGGTGACTTTGGATTTAGAATGTTGTAGTTTGGATGGATATATTTAGTTTTTTCGTTTAGGTTACTGGGGATAGCCGTAGCTCCGAGCACTCTGGCCATTGTACTACCGGATGTATGTCAAGGAATTTCCAGATAAACGCAGGACTGTACGATTGGCACCTTTCCGCGTTCCAATGGTATCGAGCCCATATGCGCCGTTGGCTGCTTTCCGTTTCAACTCCAGGTGAAAGGAGGTAGGCTTAGGAAAGCTTCAATTGCCACAGTCGGCGTAATACTCATTGCTCCAGTAATACTTAGGCAACCAAGTCTATGAATCTGCTTCCTGCTGCTATCAAAGTTCAGTCTTCGCCACCGGACGATGCATGCATACATTAAAATGGGCTTTATTATGGACGTATACATCCAGTAAATCTGTTTGGGTGAAAGTCCCCAGGTTTTACCTACCCCATTCCTACAGCACCAGAGCAATCTGCGGGATTTCTGATATTGTTCCAGGATATAATGCTTCCACGTTAACTCGTTAAGTCGAAATGTACTCCTAAATACTTGACTGTTTGTGTCAGCTGGATTTCCGCCCCTGCTAAGGTGGGTAGCGTATAGCTGCCCCACCTGACGATCCTCGTGAACATAACTAGTCCAGTCTTCCTAGCGTTCACTGTGAGTCCATTGCGGAGGCACCAGCTGTGGATTTCATGCAGAGTTGCATTCAAGCGATCACATTCTGTGCCCGCAAACTTGCCTGTAATTATTACGGTTAGATCGTCCGCAAATGCTTACGCGAAGATTTTCTTGACCTCCAGGAGCCGCAGCTGGGTATCCATTACCAGGAGCCATAACAGCGGAGAGAGAACCCCTCCCTGTAGGCAGCTCCTAAGAAATCCTGCCTCAATAGACTTCTGGCCAACCAATATGTGGATTTTTTTCCACTCTAGCATGGGAAGGAGCCAACTCATTAACAGCGGTTCGGCGAATGAGGCATAATGCGCCTAATGCGTACTTTTTTCAGACATCGCCTGTTCTCCTGTTCCTGTTCTGTAAAGGTAAATAACCCAGTTTCTGGCTACGTTCTTTAACAAGAATCCGCTTCAGTTTTGAGGTTGCCTCAAAGCAGTTAGTCACCTCGCAAAAGCGTCTCCATGATGATCCTTTAGCCGATCTTATGCTTTTCTTTAGAACCTTCTATGCCTCTTAACAGCGGTTCCAGCCAGCGGCTGAATCACACTTCAAAGCACGATTGAGGAGCATCCCTGTAGCTCTCTCCTGTTTTGCCAAATCCAATTTGCACCGTGGTGTTTTACCCTTCTCGGACGTCTTGAGTGGACAGCTTTCTTCGAAAGCATCTCTCTTGCCACTTGTAATCATCTGGCTTATCTTCCCAATTCCAGCAATGGTATGATGTGCTTCCCAGGAATCGTGACTCAGGCGCTCAATTCTACTTTATACGTCGCCCAATCTGTCTTCCGCGGATTCTAAAATGGAGTGGCTGGAGGTGGATCTATACTCATTACGTAAGCAATGCTTCTTTGATCAGAGGGTGTGATATCGTTTGATACTCTCCATTCTCCGATCAGAGCCGCATTGTCAGGGGATGCTATCGTGATGTCGATGACCTCTCGCCTGGCCACGTTGAAGAATCGAGTGGATATATAGATGCGAATAGCAAAGGATTAGAAGCAAGTCATTCCAGTTCGATGGACCAGCTAATGCAAAACTTTCTGCTCAACCGCTCCAACCGGAGGTATTTTTTAGGATGACAGGTATACTTCTCAATGTTACTTCAGAAAATAACCTACGAATTGATTGGCCATTGATAAAATAGCACCTCTTCTAGCTTTCGTATTAAGTAAAGTATCGTACTGTTGGTTAGTACTCACCAGTTTCCCAACAAGTTTATTGGGATAATAATGGAATTATTTCACGGGGCTGAATTGAAGCTATTATTGTAATTAGAACGAGTAGACATTTTCAGGATTGAAAGTTTAGAAAAACTTAAAAGTTATACTTGCGGGAGTTGAAATTTCATCTATTCCAAGCAATCATCTGCTTGCACATCGGGACATCCGTCATAAGAATGCATGCACCTTCAGATTTTCCCAGCAAATTACTAGCAGCAGTTTATTAATTATTAAAAGACATTTATTGAATTGAACGGTTTTAGATTACCTAAAACTTCGGTACTAAACATCATTTCTATTTCTAAAATCATTGCTGAATCAATTATAAGGGAGGTAGGTATTCCAAATCAAAATCATCTTTGTGGGGAATCTTAAGAAAGATGTTAAGCATTTGCACAATTGGAAAAGCCCGAACTCGGCAAATGAATACAATGCAAACTCCAAACTCGGAAATTTGGTAATGGTATTGAATTAAATGTTTTTTTGCTTAAATGATATCACGTTGTCCTAAATGGCAAATTTCGTCTACATAATTCATTTGAGCCTTTATAAAACGCTAGCAGCCCCTAGTACACATTTGCATACGATTACAAATCGAACTATTTTTTGGCAATAATATCACGCACGTACCTGAAATTTATTCCTCAAATTTAGAGTTAGAATGAATGTTTTTTCCAGAGTCCTGTCTGGAAATCCTGAAAATAATCCCTCATAATGAACAATTAGGTGCGAAAAAGTAATTAAAGGTAACATGGTTGCTGTTGACTAATATATTATTCCTTATGAATATCAAAGGAAACGTGGAAGAGAAAGGCGACAAAGTTAATTGTGGGTTCCTCCGGATTGTATGTTACGCAGCGTCTCTGGTTGTTCAGCTCCTGATGGGTTGGGTCAAGTTTAACTTTGAATGAATGGTTTTTCCAGAGTCTTGTCTGTAACCCTCCAAATTGATCTACTAAACTCTTATAGGCAGTAATTAGGTGTAAAACTATAACCACAGATCGTATTTGACTGTAATATTTTTCGTTGTTGACTTTTGAAGAAAGATTTGATTCCTCGAGATGATGGCGACAGAGGTAATTAAAAGGACGCACTAGGGTTTGAAGAATTGTATACTACCTTGCGTTGTTCAGATTCCGATGGCAAATATGTATATGCACATGCTGGTAAATGGCTAACTGATCGATAATTACGAAGATAGAAAGAGAAACAAAGCCAACTCGTATCTGAATCTGATATGATGTTGCGTTTGGTATATAAAGGACCACCTACGAAGCCGAAAATCATTCAATTCTAGCTCACTAGGTCAATTAGCTAATAGAGCAATATTTCATTTAGACTCTTAAAAAAAGAAGTGTGCGATAATCAAAGTCATCCTAGATATAACTAATTTTCAGTGAATAGAGTAAACATTTTTAATTTAACGAGTCAAAATGTCATTTAATTCAAACTTTTCCATCCGCTCCATCCTTGGTGAAGAAGCTGAAGCAGCAAATGGGGATGCAGATAGGCCCAAATATTCATATGGTGCATTAATCATGATGGCTATAAAAGCGAGTCCCAGTGGACGATTGACACTGGCGGAAATCTATCAGTACATAAAAAACCACTTCGCATATTATAGGACATGCAGAACAGATTGGCAAAATGCTATTCGTAACAACTTGAGTCTGAGTGAACATTTCGTGAGACTTCCCCGTGAATGCGATGATCCTGGACGTGGAGGTTATTGGACTCTGTCTCCACAGTATCAACAATTGTTCGTTGGAGATGACACAGGAAGACTGCGCCAACCTCCAGGTCCTCCATCACCTCCGATCAACTGCAATTACGTACCCATGCCAGGGATTCAAGGTCCTGCATATCAATATAGATATTATGGTGTTCCTGCATGTAAGTGCTATGAAATGGTGGTACCCGCTCTGCAATTGCATCAAATGCTTTTCAATATGCAGCAACTCTAGCGGATGCAAATGACATGTCAATCTAAGTTAGTACATAAAATATGATTTAGTTAAAAATAGACATAATTATAGTAAAACTGTGAATAAGTTAAGGAAAGCACTGTAAAGACTATAAATCTGAGTAGCATATTATTAAAAAATATTTTACCAAAATTACAAAGTATTTCGATTTATTCTGCCATTTTTTACGCCATTTGCGCTAATACACCACGAAATATTACAGAAAGTGGAATAGACCTTCTTCAAACCCCAATTGCGACATGACTACGTGGCATGATATGATAATTATAGCTATGCTGTATTCAACTAGTGCGTCCAAAAGTCCTGATGAGCGTGTACTATAGTGATGGTCACCATTTGTCTATTTACTTTGACAACGCGATAAGTTCAGATGCATGTATACTGCAAAATCAACTTGAATGGTTCAATGATAATATTCACCAAAAGAAAATACGGCGAAAGTTATGCAAAGTGGTATTTTAAGGAATTGGTTGAATTATATTTACGTGGCAGGTTAACGATAACCTCAACAAAAGTCTAAAGGGGTTTTTCTACTAAAAATCTTGTCACTTAAAAAAAAAATTGAATGAAAAACGGAAGTTTTTGAAATTTTGTGTATGAACTTATTGTTGTCTTCAGAATAAACCAGTCTGAAAACCGGAACTGGACGCTTCAGCTATGAAAGGCTTTGTGTATTCCTTTTATAAATACATTTGAGTGTGCATTGGTCCCGATTAGTATGGAGAATGTTATTTACACATATATTATGTAAAAATATCCACTTTCAAGTGATATTGACATTTAAAGTCTTTAATTTGCACAGAAGTGACAACTGTGACCTGTTATAACTTTATTAATAATAGTGCGAATTACACTAAACTTGGTAGGATTATAGCCTGGATTACTGCAAAATTTCTTGATACTAGAATGAGCTTAAGGCGGTTTTGCAGTCAATTTCTAAAAATTATAGTAATTTACTATTATCAACTTTATTTGAGAGGATATCCGTATATCGGTATGGAGGGTATTTCGGAGCGTGGGCACCATATAATTACAGCCCCTTGATTTATTTCAGATTTTTCGGTAGGGTAGTTTCTGAGAATGGGTCCGTTAAAGAGAAGAGCATTTTTGACCCCCACACTCCCCACCTTTCCAAAAAATGTCAAAACTAAGATCGAAGACGAAAATACTACATTTGGTAAAAAAAATACACACCCTTTTTTGCTTATATGGGGACCTTGCAATGTAGGCTACAGAATTAGAGCATGATCCTGCCGAATTCGGTGAAAATCGCACAATTACTTACAAACTTATAACAAGTCAAAGTTGTCGCTTCTTCGCAAATTCAAAACTATGAAACTTGAAAGTGGATATTTTCCATAATATATGCATATTTTACGTGCTACATGCTAATAGGACAAATGTACACTCAAATCTCTATATAAAAGAAATACACAAAACCTTTCATACCTGAAGCGTCTAGCTTTCGGTTTCCCGATTTGTTGTAATGAAAAAATGAAAATCCAGTATTTGTTAGCCTTTTTATTATAATGTGTTTCTCATCAATTGCGTTTATGCAATGGGCAAACTGCTGCTTTTCCGTAAAGCCAGGAACAATTGCCACTAACTGTTATTTTTTGGTTCCGCTACATAAATCGGTTGCGTATAGTCCCAAATAGCTTCTAACACATCACCATCATCAACAGCGCAGCAACCGGTATCCGGTCTAGCCCTGCCTTAATAAGGAGCTCCAGACATCCCGGTTTTGCGCCGAGGGCCACCAATTCGATATCCCTAAAAGCTGACTGGCATCCTGACCTACACCACCGCTTCATCTCAGGCAGGGTCTCCCTCTCGTCTTCTTTTTCTACCACAGATATTGTCCTTATAAACTTTACGGGCTGGATCATCCTCATCCATACGGATTAAGTGACCAGTGCGGTTGTTGTTGCTGACTGGTTGGTTTTTGGTGCTGACGTTGCCACCGTATACTTTGTCTTCCCTTCATTGATCTGCAGTCCAAGATCACGCGCCGCCTGTTAGATCTGGATGAAGGCAGTTGGTACGTCTCGGGTCGTTCTTGCCATGATGTCGATATCATCATCATAGGGCAGTAGTTGGGTGGACTTAAAGAGGATCGTACCTCTGGCACCTACCTCAGCATCACGGATCACTTTCTCGAGGGCCAAGTTAAAGAGGACGCATGATAGAGCATCCCTTAGTCGTAGACCGTTGTTGATGTAGAATGGTCTTGAGAGTGATCCTGCTGCTTTTATCTGGCCTCGCACATTGGTCAGGATCAGCTTAGTCAGTCTTATTAATTTCGTCGGGATACCGAATTCTCTCATGGCCGTGACACCTCTATAATTGCTGCACTGTGTAATATCTCCCTTTTTATGTATGAGACAGATAATGCCTCGCTGCCAGTCGCCAGGCATTGATTCGCTGCTTGAGCATAAGTTGATGAATCACTTGGTGTAATTCTTCTATACTTGATGGTGGTAGTATTTGTCCGTCGTCTTCAGTTGGCGGGACCTCCAACTCCAACAAAATACTCAACCCACCGCTCTAATACCCCATTTAGTCGGAAATCAGATTTCCCTCTTTGTCTCGGCAGGGTGAGTATCGAGATGTATAAGGTTTCGTCCTGCTGGTTTTTGGTAAAACTTCCACGCCTGGTGCGGTTGCTCTCTGTACTTTTCTAGTTCATAGACTTGTTGGTTCTCCCAGGATTCCTTTTCTGTCTGTGAAGTCGCTTCTCCGCGCGACGCTGCGCGTGCCCGCGTTCTTTGAGGATGCAACATTACTCGATATGCGGCATTCTTCCGTTCCGCAGTTAGCATTCATCGTCGAACCTGCCGTTCCGACTTTTTTTACGGCCAAAGCCAAATATCTTTATGGCCGTATCAATGATAACGTTCTTCATGTGGTTGTGAAGATCATTTGTTGATGGTTCATCTCCAGGATCTCTGTCGACTGTGGTTAATGCGGCACCGATTTCGCCCTTATAGGTATTGTGAATGTGTGGCTGTGTTGTGAATGGTTTCGGTATTCACTTTCACCTGATTGTCAGGGGATTGTAGGTGGTATCGTAATTCGACCTTGGAGCACTATGCCAACGAGATAGTGATCCGAGTCTATATTCGCCCCCCTATAGGTTCTGACATTCATCAAGGCTGAGAGGTTGCGACGTTCAATCAGCACGTGGTCAATTTGGTTAAAAGTGGTCCCATCTGGAGAGGTCCACGTATGTTTGTGGACCGCCTTCGGCACAAATCAGATACTTCCAACAACCATTCGGTGCGATACTGCTAACTCAATAATCCGCAGTCCGTTATCGTTGGTATCCCTATGTAAGCTAAGGGAGCCGACGTATCGCCTGAATACGGGCTCCATCCTACTTGACTGGTGAGATCTCCAAGTACGATTTTGATATCATACTTGAGACAGGCTTCGAGGGTCCGCTCAACTACTTCGTAGAAGGTATCCTTCTCCGACTCTGCAGTCTCCTCTGTAAAGGCGTGAACGTTTCATTTTTATAAGCATACTTTGACAACTAAAAGTAACCATACTAATTTCTGCATTTCTGTCAAAATCATCGTTTTCATTATAAATTCACTTATTTCATCAACTGTCCTGCCAATACTGATCAAATTTATCTAACTTTTGCCCTTTGATGTCAATAAACCCAAAATAAATTTTAAAAGGCAGGTTAAGTAACGTTTTATCGAAAAGCACCTCAGAAACACAAAATATGACCTTTGGCTTTTTTCCATATTCTGTATAACTGGGGTATACCTTGGTTTCTTATCTCATAAAGGGAAAAGTTAGAAAGTAAGTAAGTAGGTAAAGTAAAGTCCGCAGTTACATAACGTAAATTTTGCCTTGCTTTTGATTTTGAAAATATCTTCCACTCTTTATAAACCTTAGGTGAAGGAAAGTATCACTGCTGAGTTTGATTTCCTTGAGCTTTACTTAAAATATACAAGTTTATTATCTTGTCCAGTTTGCGATGCGACTGTAAGTTTGAATTAGATCTAGTGTTTCTATGGTACAAGAAAGGGCATGCATAGTTTAGACAAAGGTCATTTAATGCTAAAACAATAGATTGTGTGTACTTTTGCCCTAAAGCCGTATAAAGCGAGAGTCTCGCCCCCATTGAGGGAATAGTAATCTGCTTATATTCTGGTCAATATGTGACTATCTTTCACGTTGAAGTTATTGGTACTCTAAAGTCAGTAGAAGGCCGGCCCCATTCAAGAGCATATTAATTATCCGACAGTCATCCAGCAAAGTAGAATCTTTCTTGCAGAACAAATGGCAATATAAGTTGCTGATGATGACGGTATACCACATCATGAACAGTAGGCATAACCAATAACGACCAGTTAAAATGATGGAAGGAGCACCTTACCACGATTCTAAATCCTATAACATATGGTGATGTTCCATTTCGTGTTGTTGATACGACAAGCTCTGTGAATTGTAGATATGGACTGCTCCTCCAGACAGAAACGAAATGATCTTTGCTATTAACGCGCTTAGGCCGAACAAACCCTGCATTCTTAACGGCCTGCCTGAGGGAACTACTCCGCACTGCGCTTGCAGTTTCTGCAAAAGTGTTCTTTTTATTTAGTTTAGGTGCTGATTTCACCTGCTCTTCATTAATTTCGAGAAAGCTTTAAAGAGCATCAACAGGGAGTTTATGCGAACTGTTCTACTCAACATATAGCACAGAATGTGGCGTGCAAAACTGAACAAAGACCTTTGGCAAAGGAGACAAATATTGTCAGACTGACGACATACACAAATAAAACTATAGTATTCATTCCGAAAGATCTTTGGACTGTTCGTATTAGCATTAATGGCCAGATCCCCATACATCTTATCCGCATTCACTGTTTTCTCTGAAATGCCGAAATGGAACTATCTTGTCATAAAATTAAAATAAGTTCGAACAGCTTCAATATACTTTCTCAATGTTGATATATACAAACAGCAGATAAAAAATAACCGCCGGAAGCATTAAACTTTTATTAGCTCATATTTCAAGGAAAAATTGGAGATTGGTTGCAACGAAAGGTAAGTATGTGTACACATAAAAATGGGGGCCTTATCAGTCGAAAAGAAAAGGTTAACGAAAGTCCCTCCAATACTATATCAACGCGTGGGTTTACAATTGTACAAACGAAGGGTAGGCCTACCGGAGGCAGCTCACTACCCCTATAGGAGGTTGATAAAATTAGAAACAGTCGGCCTCGATGATATCACGTAACGAAAGAGTCATTAAAAGGCAGCAACAGAGAAGGGAGCAGGATGGCGTAATTTCACATTCAACGCGACCAAAAAACAGTGGTGGTCAAAGGGTAGTATAGGTCCCGGGGCGAAACGTGGATTGGTACCCACGATGGAGCATAAAACCTGGGAAATGCCTGCTGAACCAACACCAACAGCTCTACTACCAAACCCTATCTCCAACTCCACGTGGTGACCGCTGGGAGCTCTTTCTTGACGAAAAGCTGCAGACGGAGAAGGATGAAGGCGAGTCTCCCGCGCCTAAAAACGGGACAAATTGTACCAACTGGTCCTCCAGATTGGGGGTTGGGTAGGGCTGACAACCCTACACGGAAAACAACTTGTTACGAAGCCACAACAGGAGCCTCGGATAGGACGGATTTTAAAACGACGGACCCGGCAACGACAAAGGAACAACGATTTGCGCATTTTCTCATGGAACGTGCGCTCCCTGTACAGAGATGAAGCTGATAAGCAGCTAGCCGATACCCTGTCCCAATATAGGGCTGATGTAACAGCGTTGCAAGAGATGCGATGGACAGGGACCGGTTTCCTGGAGAAGAGCCACTACACCATATATTATAGCGGTCATCCAGTAAACCATGTGCTCGGAGTAGGTTTCTTAGTCAGCCAAAAAATGAAACCTGCTGTTATCGGCTTTGAAAGCATAAGCGAACGGCTATGCACTCCGCGCTTGCGAGGCAAGTTTAGAAATATAAGCCTCATAAACGTTCACGCCCCTACAGAGAGACTGCAGAGTCGGAGAAGGATACCTTCTACGAGGCAGTTGAAAGAACCCTCGAAGCCTGTCCCAGATATGATATCAAAATCATACTTGGGGATTTTAACAGCCAAGTAGGGAAGGAGCCCGTATTCAGGCGATACGTTGGCTCCTATAGCTTACACGAAAAAACAAATGATAACGGACTGCGGACTATTCAATTAGCAGGGTCACACGAAATGGTTGTTGGAAGTACCTGGTTTGCGCGGAAAGCGGTCCACAAACATACGTGGGCCTCTCCAGACGGGACCACTTTCAACCAAATTGACCACGTGTTGATCGAACGCCGCCACCTCTCAGCCTTGAAGAATGTCAGAACATATAGGGGGGCCAATATAGACTCGGATCACTATCTCGTTGGCATGGTGCTCCGAGCTCGAATAACAATACCACCTAGAATCCCCTCTGACAATCAGGTGAGAGTGAACACTGAAGCCATCCACAACACAACCCTCCGCGACACCTATAAGAGGGAAATGGATGCCGCAATAACCGCAGTCAACAGAGGACCTGGAGATGAAGCATCAACTAATGATCTTCACAACCACCTGAAGAACGTTATCATGGATACGGCCACAAATATACTTGGCCCCAGCCGCAAAAGGAGTCGGAACGGCAGGTTTGACGATGAATGTAAGCTAGCAACGGAACGGAAGAATGCCGCATACCGAGTAATGTTGCATTCTCAAAGAACGCGGGCACGCGCAGAGACTTATCACGAACTCCGTCGAGCGGAGAAGCGACTTCACAGACGGAAAAAGGAAGCCTGGGAGAACCAACAAGTCTGTGAACTAGAAAAGTACAGGGAGCAACCGCACCAGGCGCGGAAGTTTTACCAACAAGTCAGCAGGATGAAGCCTTATACACTTCGATGCTCATCCTGCCGAGACAAAGAGGGAAATCTGATTTCCGACAGAATGGGAATATTAGAGCGATGGGTTGAGTACTTTGATGAGCTACTGAATAACCAGAACATCGGCGAGTTGGAGGTCCCGCCAACTGAAGACGACGGACAAATACTGCCACCACCAAGTTTAGGAGAAACAGTCCGTGCAATTCACCGGCTAAAAAATCATAAGTCGCCAGGAGCCGATGGAATTACAGCCGAATTAGTTAAATATGGAGGCGACCAGTTACACCAAGTGGTTCATCAACTTGTGCTCAAGGTATGGGACAGCGAATCAACGCCTGACGATTGGCAACGAGGCATAATCTGTCTCACACATAAAAAGGGAGATATCACACAGTGCAGCAATTATAGAGGTATCACGTTGCTGAGTACCATCTATAAGATATTCTCCACTATCTTGCTAGGCCGGATAGCCCCATACGCCCAGAACATCATTGGCCCATACCAAAGAAGCTTCACTCCAGGCAAATCAGCAACAGATCAGATTTTCTCTCTGCAGCAGGCGATGGAAAAACTGTTGGAATATGGACAACAGTTGCACCATCTGTTCATCGGCTTTAAAGCCGCCTATGATACCATAGCCAGGGTAAAACTGTACACGGCCATGAGAGAATTCGGTATCCCGACGAAATTAATAAGACTGACTAGGCTGACCCTGACCAATGTGCGAGGCCAGATAAAAGCAGCAGGATCACTCTCAAGACCATTCTACATCAACAGCGGTCTACGACAAGGGGATGCGCTATCATGCGTCCTCTTTAACCTGGCCCTCGATAAAGTGATCCGTGATGCTGAGGTGAATGCAAGAGGTACGATCCTCTTCAAGTCCACCCAACTAGTGGTCTATGCTGACGATATCGACATCATGGGAAGAACCACCCGAGACGTACAAATTGCCTTCATCCAGATCGAGCAGGCGGCGCGAGATCTTGGGCTGCACATCAATGACACACAATGAAGGCAAGACAAAATATATGGTGGCAACGTCAGCACCGAAGACGAATCAACCAACAACATCAAACCGCACTGGTCAAACACAAACACGAAGAAGAATAAGGATAGGAGAATACAACTTTGAGACCGTTAAAAATTTCTCCTATCTAGGGTCGAAAATCACAACCGATAACAACTACGATGATGAAATCCGCGCACGGTTGTTGTCAGCCAACAGAGCCTACTTCAGCTTACAAAGACTGTTCCGCTCGAAGCGTCTCACCTTAGGGTCAAAGCTCTTACTGTACAAGACTATGATCTTGCCAGTCCTCATGTATTCCTCGGAAACTTGGGTTCTTAGCAAGAAAAATTGCGAACTCTTGGCCGCGTTCGAGAGAAAAATCCTCAGAAGAATTTTTGGCCCCCTACATGACGATGGACGATTCCGTAGCCTACATAATGACGAAATCTATGAGCGATACCATGACCGTCCGGTTGTGGATAAAATCCGGCTCAATAGGTTACGGTGGGCGGGTCACTTAATCCGTATGGATGAAGATGATCCCACCCGGAAAGTCTATAAGGGCAATATCTATGGTAGGAAAAGAAGACGAAGCAGACCCTGCCTAAGATGGAGCGATGGCGTGGGCCAGGACGCCAGACAGCTTTTAGGGATATCGAATTGGTGGACCTCGTCGCAAAACCGGGATGTCTGGAGTTCCTTATTAAGGCAGGCCTAGACCGGATACCGGTTGTTGCGCCGTTGATGATGGTGATGAAAAAACAGTAAGCAAACCTGGGACAATTGCAGATAAATTTCCTCAAACAATGCTTCAAGTCTTACGCGAAAGCGTCTTTTTAGGGTACCCGAGTGGTTTTGAAGCTACACAATGAATAATACATGGCTTTTCACCGTAAAGCAGATGCTCAGAAAGTGATTGTTCTGAACAATGCCTTCTATCAAATATTCACCGGCTTCAACCAAACGCACGGCTATCATGCTCTAATATTTCATTGCAAATACTTCCTCTTAAAAAAACATCACGGTTAATCCTCACTTGCTGGCACGAATTGCAAATAGGAAGGTAGGGATGGGCTTGATCCAATGCTATTCAACTTGACCGTCGAAAAGGATATAAGGGAAATCTCTGCTGATAACTGAAGATAATAATAACAATAATATTTTTGGTGCAACAATCCACATTGGATCAGCCCAGTTGAGGCAATTAGTTAGTAGAATACTATTCTCAGTAAAAAAACTCGCGATCGGGAAAACTGAGAAGAAAGTAGCGGTGGATGCGAACTTAATCGAGACAACTTCACAACTTCGTTATTGCATTTGACTTAGTCCTTTAAGCTGGTGATTTAGAACGGTGGGCTTACAAAACGTAAACGAAGTCAAAGAAAAATTTTACGATTGCCTCCGAATGACGATTGCTCGGTAATTTTAGCACCACTATCGAAAATGGGGAGACACATTGAGGAATGAATGGGGGAAACAGTCTCCATAATATACCGAATGGCAACAACCAACCCTTCATTGACTTTTGAAACTTAATCATACAGTTGACATGTTTCCCATAAAAACGCCTTCATAAAACGCATTACCTTCAATCAGATGGACCACCAGCGTTTCGACGTGAGATCAGAGGAGCTAAAAGCGTATGCTACATATTAAAAATCATCTATAGATGCCGGATTTCAAAGATCCCGAAATAAATACCAACCCACTTCGAAAATATTAAAATAAAAAAGCTAAAAAATGAGTTATTATTATTCTGTTAAGGGAAAGTCGAACCGCGTCCTTGAAGAACTATTGTGCCCCTTTTACTGGTTATAGTGTACCTATTGATCATAGTATCTCAAGCAGGCCTGTAATCGTTAGGAACTTTAGTATGTTCCCCACTTCCAGATGTTTCAGCTTTTGCATCTGGTATTAAGTGTTCTCCCAGATGCCTCGACCTACTTTGCGCAAGTGCCGGACACTGTCCCAGGACGTGTATAGAGGTTTCGTTCTCCTCCTCACAAAACCTGCAGGTAGTGTGAGACCAGTGAGAATTCCCACTATGATTCGGAGGTTCTTTTTGGTGGGTTCGTATTCCCCAATAAGCAGCCTGGACTGCTCCATCCCTGGTAGGCCCGCCCAGTATAGTTCCCTCAACCATTTCTCTTCATTTCTTAGATTCGTAGCCATGAAACCGTTTGCGATTCCACAGAAGGGTTCTGGCCCGTGTAAAGGCGTCCCTGCTCCCTTCTTGGCTAGTTCATCCGCTGCCTCGTTGCCTTTCAACCCAGCATGGCTTGGAACCCAAAGTACCCAGACCTTGTTGGACGAGCCGAGTGTATTCAGTCTCTCAAGGCTTTCCCATACCAGTTTAGAGTTCACCTGGTTGGACCTAAGTGCCTTGCTCACTGCTTGGCTATCGGTCAGAATAGCTATGTTATGCCCCTTGTAGTTCCTTTGCAGATTAAAGGAGGCACATTTGTCTATGGCGTATATTTCCTCCTGGAATATGCTGGTGTACCTGCCCATTGGCTCAAAGTACATTTTCCTTGGACCAATGGCACCTGCACCCGCTCCCTCTGCTGTGAGGGATCCATCAGTGTACCAAGTAATCAGTTGCTGGTTTAAGCCGTATGTCGCAACCACGTTCTCCCAGTTTGCCTTGTTACTCCAACGTGTTTCAAACTTCTTATCGAAGTGAAACCTCGTTGTCATGCTATCCCTTGGTATCAGTAATTCGGGATACCGCCTAGAAAAAATATCAATCTTCCTTCGATTTAGGCAGCTCCCCGCCTCACTTATACTACCGGCCATCCTGAATATTGATCTCCTTGCCTGCATCTGTGTGTGCAGATTGAGAGGGGTTAACCCCAGGAGGACCTCTAGGGATGCCGTTGGGCATGTCCTCATTGCCCCACTGATACACACCCAAGCCAGCCTTTGGAGCTTATGTAATTCCCTGGCTTGTGTAAGTTAAAGGGCTTTTAAAATCGATAGGATCGAATAGAAGGCGCTCTTCACCAGCTGAATTCGATGATTTATTTGGCCAACTTCTTTTCCGTCTTTCGCCAATTATACTAAGTATATAAAGTTGTCCACACTTTCTTCTAATTTTTCTCTCTAGTAGTTTTGTGAAGATTTTATAAGACGTAGAAAGTGAGACCCCTCTGTAATTTTCACATGTCTAATTGTCACCAGAGTACATCACACTATCTGACCATTCTTGTGAAACCCTTTTCGTGGTTCTAATCTGAGAGAACCAAATTATGGATACTTTTCATGGTCCGTGGACCGCCTGATTTTATGATTTCAGTGAAGATGTGATGTATACCTGGCTCCTTATTAATTTTAATTAATTAATTAATTTTTTTGCCATTTGATGACTAACTTTATTTCTTCCAATATTGTCGGTTAAATGTTCCCATTATGCTCGTCCATAGTTCTTGTATGCTCTGCTGATTAAGTTATATGTGAGTAGTGGAGAAGTTTTTTGAAATAAGACGCCCATCTATCACCTGTTTCACTTTTGTCCCCAACGATTACGTAAAACAAAACCTTATTAAAATCAGTTTACTGTCTGTCTGCCTGTACGTCAAACGCTTTTTTCTCGGAAGCGGTTATAGCGACTGACACCAAATTTGGTGCTAAGGTGGAAACTGTGAACGCTCACGCATACAGTGAGTTATATTCTTTTACGTCGAATTTACGGGAGGGATCTCCATACATGCAAAAGGGGGGTGTACATTTTTTCTACACCAAATATGGTCATATGGAGTATCAAATGAAAGGTCTCCGTTAGTACTTTCCGTAGGCGGTTTTTGACATTTATTGGAAACATGGAAAGTGCGACGGGTCGAAAGTGATGATTTCTTTAAGGAGTTCATTCTCAGAAACCACACAACCGAAAAATCTGAAAAAAATCAAGAGGCTGCCACTATGTGGTGCCTAGACTCCGAAATACCCTACATAACGATATCCTTTCAAATAAAGTTGGTCTATACTTGGATATCTAAAAGGATATTCCAATTGAGGGCAGAAGAACAAAGAGCGGTATGAGAGCCCCGAAAGGGCTGGGAAGAGTCTGTAGACGAAGGCAGCTCCGATTTGGAAATGGGAGGAGACGATCGACAGATCGAGATGGTTGAAGGAAGGACATCTTAAATGCCAAGGCTTGAAATAGGCTTTAGAATCTCAACGTCAACGGCGAGTAAGTTACTCAAAGACGCAAATGAAGTACGAGGAATAAAGTAGAGTGCAAATAAAACACATTTCCCGATCCTTTGAATCATAAAGTCTAAATTCATACATAGAGAGATGAAACTCCGTGCCTATACCACAATCATTGGAACCTGGTCCCAACTCAGGCTTCCGAAAATTGCCAAATGTAACATATTTGAGTAATGCAAACAAAGATTATTGAATACAACGCATTCGGGAAACGAGTCGACTGGAGCGCTAGAAGGAAAAATAACTATTAAAAAGTATCCACCTAGGTAATTTAATGAAACCAAATTGACGCAGTGAGATATGATAAACTTGCTCCTGATAATTATAGGAGAATAATAGAACTCCCTTCAAAAATACGACGTGAAGGGTTGGACATCCAAGAAATCGTGAAAAATTATTTCATGAAAGTAATAAACTTGATTTGCATGAAGCGATAAATTAATTTTTAGCAAGGACGCATCTTGCCCATACAAATCATGCAACTGTTTACCCCTTACCATTTACAACAACAAAAGTCCTTATTTGTCAGCTTTTATGCTTTTAAGTATTTTTAAACCCTTCAAATGTGAGATATCAATAGACAAGATACACAGAACATCCATAATAGGTGTCTACAATATCAAACGGAAACTTCTCAATTGCGCTAATACTATTTGACTTTCAAGAGGCCAATATACTACTTTATTCCACATAGGTATGTAATATGTATCTAAATATCAACTTGTCGTCCATGGCAAGTACGTATCTAGCTTTCCTGATGTAAAGCATAGACTCAAGTCATATGAATTTAGATTTGAGTCCGGTTAAAAATATTATGTAGTATGTTGTTCATATCCTTTCACAATAATTTACCTGTGTTCCCTACCTTTGATTTCAAATTAATTTTCACCCTAAAATGTTAACTTGGAATGAATGGTTTTTCCGGAGTCTTGTCTGGGAAAGTGAAGAATGGTCCTTAATCAGAGGTAATTAGGTCAGAAAAATGAAATAGGAGGACGCATTGCTGTTGTTGACTGCATAATTATTAGTTGTTGACGTCAGAGCAATTTTACGATTTTATGTGAGGATGTCCGCAAAGGCAATGAAAAGGATTAGGCCCTTCTAGATATTCCAAGAATATAACTGAATTTGGTTATTTCGTTTTGAGTTGCAAATATGCAAATGCGTGCACACCAAGTATGACGGTAATTAGTGCAATTATTAAGAAAGTTAGACAGAGAAGGACATTACAACGGAAGGAAGAACGGAGGTGATTTTTTGGTATATAAAGAACCATTTTCAAAATCAAAACTCATTCAATCTAAGTCATCCAGCATCACTTCAATCAGAAGAAATCAATTTACTTTATATTTATACTTTAAACTTTCGCAATAAAGCAAAGTTTACCTCTTCTTGATAGTCGAGTCTTTTGTTTCAATTTGAAGGTTTTAACTTGAACCAGAAGATACCAAAATGGCTTTTCAATCGAATTTTTCTATAAGCTCTATTCTTGGCGAGGAAGTTACAAACGACGACCATAGCGTGGATCGGCCCAAATATACGTATGGCGCATTAATTATGATGGCGATAAAAGCGAGCCCCAATGGGCGGTTAACACTCGCCGAAATATATGAATATATAACAAACAACTACGAGTATTACAGGACATGCAAAACAGATTGGCAAAATGCTATTCGTAACAATTTGAGTATGAGTGAACATTTTATCAGAATGCCTCGTGAATACGACGATCCTGGACGGGGAGGCTATTGGACCTTAGCACCACAATATGGACAATTGTTCGTTGGAGATGATACAGGGAGATTGCGCCAACCTCCAGTTCTTCCGATACCCTGCCATTTAGTTCCCGGACCTGCAATACAAGGTATGGCGCACCAATATGTAAATTGTAGTATACCCGGGTGCATGTGCTATCAAATGCCGGGACCCATCCCACAAGCGCAACAAATGTATGTTAATATGCAGCAAATGTAGCAAGTGTTGATGAAATGTCAAATCTAGAATATTTATGAAAAAAAAAATAGTTAAGGATAGATATAAGGTAGAACTATTTAAAAGTAAGCAAAGAACTCAGAAAGATTATAAATCTAAATTGTTTTGTAATATTATAGCATCAAAAATGTATATTTCAAGAAAATTATAAAACCCTTCATTTTAGTCCTTCTTCTTTTTCTTCAACCGGTGTCCCGTTTAAAAGCGGGGTCGGCTGGTCGTAATCAGTTGCACCATTTGGTTTAATCAAAACCGTGATCTAGGCACAATTGGGAGGCTTCCAAATCCCCATCCAGCGTATCAAGCCACCGTGGCTTCGGCCGATCTTAGACGCTAGGAAAACAACCTCTGCATAAAGCAGCGTATAGGGCGCTGGATGTTGGATGTCCAGTGTCACAGTGTCACAGAGACACGAAGTGGTTTTGATGCACCCGCCATACTTCAGAGTTAACTTTTCGGATCATGGTAGAGCAATTGAACCAAACTAAGCGTTCCCGTAGAATCTACCAGATGAGTTCCTGTGGCACACGGTCAAACACTTTCTCTGGATCCAGAAATGCACTAACTTTTGCCATCCATCCCCGCAACCACCTATCCAGCGATTTTTCAATGTCGAAATTTCGATGTCTATGAGCATTGTTTCTACTACTGAAATATGGCCAATTCTTCCTTCCTATTGTTCGAACCTTTGCTGGTACTTACGGTTTAGACTTTAAAGTAATATGGGCTTGGTGGACCTCGGCGCAAACCAGGATGCCTGAAGGCAGGCAAAGACCGGATACCGGTTATTGTGTCAGCGATTATGATGATGAATGTGGGTTTCCAAGATGGCAAAGCTTGATCGGCCATCGCTCCGCACTTTGTGTCAAACCCATGCTTCCTTTTCCCCCATAAGTCAATCTCACTATCTCCAAAAGCCATTTTCCAATATCCGAATAAATAAATCAGATACACCGCCGATTAAGAGTGGCTTTAATGCACATTAACTGTTGTTACTACCTATTGGATTTCTAATATTTTTCCTTGAAATGATGCCACCAGTGTTAGAGCACTTCATCCAAGACCGTAACGGTACACTACAGTATACTGTAGGAGGCAATGAGGTCAGCATTGCGCTCGCCCGAGATTATTACTTTGATTTCATTCAGGTACTCATTCACAGCTGAGTCGACTGGTATCCGACTTCAAATCACGATACAATTCCCACTGCCACCAGTGAGATTTGAACCGCGACCTTCCGTACGATAGCCTTGTCCTCTGACCACTCAGCTACCCGAACACCCAAATGATTATTGGCAAATAATCGTGTAAAATTATCCGGTAATGCTTACGTAAAGAGCGTAAGGAGAGAAATTTGTCCCTGTTGGTAACCTTTAGGACATCCTGCCTCAGCAGGCTTCCGTACATTGAAACCACTGAAATGAACCACAATGGACTTGTATCTTCCTAGCACTGCTAAGGTTGGGAAGTAGTGGCATTGCTTTGAAATCCCCACTAGGAAAATGGAGATAAGGAAAAAGGGTCTTCATTCTAAAAGCAGATGGAAAGGATCCTTCCTAGCACAACTTCTTCTAACCAATTTATCTAGCATCATTTGCAAAGGAAACAGTGAAGAAGGTCTTGAAAAACAACATCAAAACCAACATTCTGACGCGTAATGCACTATATCTGTATCAACAGATTTACCAGGCAGGATAATCCTCCGAAACTGCTATGTATCACCGGTCGAACGTATCGAAAGAGTCGAGGGTCATTTTAGGGGATAAGAATCCTGAAATTTGGTGTGCCCAAGTCAAAGCATTTTAAAGCTTTCCAACTCCTTAAAAAACACAGCCAGACAGACAGATAGCAAACCGATTTTTGTTGTTATATTCAAAGTTGTAATTAACGCTGAAGTTACCCTTTTTAAGGTTTTGTATAAAACAAACACTTATTAAAATCGGTTCACTGTCTGTCTGTCTGTCACACGCATTTTCCTCGGAGACGGTTGTAGCAATTCACACCAAATTTGCTAATTTCCTGGAAATATGGGAACTGTAATCGCTCACGCATACAATGAGTTACGTATCTTTCTGTCGAATGTAAGGCCGCTGTTAGTACTTTCCGAAGCTGGTTTTAGTTTTGACATACGTGACACTCAAACGTCTTTATAAAAGAAATACACAAAACGTGTCATTCCTGAAGCGCCCAACTTCCGGGTTCCTGACTTGTTTGTATCTGTTCCAGGTTAATTTCTTGACATTTGGTTGACATACAATGCTTTCCATATCAAATTATTTGTGAGAATGGCTTTTTAAAAAATAGTGGAAAATGGAATGGAAACACAAAGCCCAAAACGTTTCCCGAATTGTTTTATACCGGAAGTCCTAGTTTAAGCCTTGATGACAAGCGTTCCGTTCATTTTGGTAGAAAAATTATTAAAATTTTGAAAAGTTTTCTAAAGAGGAGGCTGTGTAATGAAACGAAAAAAAAGTCAAGCGACATGTTGGGAAACTGGGAGCTGGGCGCTTCAGGTATCAAAGGTTTTTTGTATATAAAGACAGGGTGCATTTGCCCCATTAATAGGTAACACGCAATATAAGCATATGTTATGTGATAATATCCACATTCAATATTGAATTTGCAAAGAAGCGTGAACTTTGACCTATTATAACTTTATTAATAATAGTTGGCAAGATCACACTCTATGTTATAGTCTACACTACTGCAAAATTTGCAGCTGAATTCTAAAAATTATAGTAATATGCTATTATTAACTTTATTTGGGCAGACATCGGTTTTGATGGGTATTTCGAAGTCTAGGCACCCTATAGCGGCAGCCTCTTGACCTTTTTCAGATTTTTCGATTGGGTACTTTCCAAGAAAGGGTGCTTTAAAGAGATGATTACTTTCAACCCGCCATACTCCCCAGTTTTCCAACGAATGTCGAAATAAAGACCGGATTCGGAAAGTACTAATCCAGACTATATTTGATGAAAAAAATATACACCACCGTTTTCCATGTATTGGGGCCCCCATAAATGCAACTCACCATATGCGTGAGCGTTCATAGTTCCCACCTTTCCACCAAATTAGGTGTGAATCGCTATAACCGTCTCCGAGAAAAATGCGTGTGACCGAACAAATCTTTGAGGAGTGGCCAATCTCCCATCAGGCGCCACCCCAGTTGGCGGATAGGGGCATACCTATTGATGGATAAATATGTGTTCATGCACTTTCTCTCTGACAGTGTATGGGCTACTGTTTGCTCATCTCTGGTACGTAGACCACAATGGCTATGGGAAGGATACCCAGAACAAAAACCACCATGGAAAACGAGAGAAGGAGGAAACTTACGTAGGGGCTTCGAGCCCCGGTACCGGCGGTTTCTGAAAGTGAGCAAGGAGTCGTCGATATTCCTCGACTGCGGCGCCTCGGTGGTGGACAAATTGGCCACCATCGCTTATAATGCTACAAGAAGGAAGTGTTCAAGCGAGGTACCACATTACCAAGAACACCGGTAACAAGACCAAACTAACATGAGCTATGAGGTTTATTCAAATAGTCAATAATTGCTGGGTCGCGCAGGATTTATTTTAGCAAACCACTTTCGAATCTGAGATGGAAATCGCCATCATAAGTGAACCGTATAGAAAACGTCACGGTAGATATGTGGGACAGATTCGACTGATGGAGCGGCGATATGGGCTTGTGGTCGACAAGCCATACAATGCACTGCAAGGCAGGCAGCCAGTGGCTTTATGTTGGCGAAAATAGGTAGTGTATATGTATACAGCTGCGACGCAAGGGAACGAAGCCTTAGATTAGGGTAGAAGAGAATCAAGTGCTAGGGGGCGCAACTTATTAGAACCTTTTGCGTAGATGGACATCGTTTTGGCTAACGAACATGCATTTTCCAATCGAAAAAATGTCAGGCTTGTCTGCAAAATCTTCGAATGAATAGACCTTCATAGAAGTGTGATTATACCAACCTGATAAAGCAAGCGCCGTCCATGTGGCCCAATGCATCACCAAAGCATATGACCCGTCTATGCCTAGGAGGTGCTCTTTCCCCAGTCGAAGGCCAAACTACTTGTGGAATGGGGAACTGGCCAGTCTTGGATTAGCCTGCCGCTGAGCCTAATGAGCGGAGTAGGGGGTAGTTGGCTGAGTCGATTAGGGGCAAATAGAGTGTGCCCATAAGGTAGCCCGTAAAACCCTCAAGCTCACCATGCAGAGAAGCAAGAGGAAATACTTTAGGGAACTCTGCTCAAGAACGGACGTATACCCGTACCGTAGTGCTTATAGAAACGTTATGGGATGGTTCAGAGGCCGTTCATCTCCGCAGATAACGTGTCCTACCGTATTGAAAATAATCCAGACGTTATTCCCCCAGCAAGAGGAGGAAACAATAAAGCGCCAGGCCCGACCGGAGTACTGAATAAGGCCCTTAAGCTTCCCGTGAAATCCAGACCGGACATGTTCGCCGAGCTGTTCGAAGCGCGCATGTTTGAGGGGCCATTTCCAGTGACAGAGAAGCGGCAGAAGTTGGTGCTTCTGCTTAGGTCTGGTAAACCTCCTGGTGAAGCATCCTCATACAGACCCAGATGTCTTTTGGACACTGTGGTGAAAATGTTAGAGAGGGTAATGTATAATTGACTACTCCCTGTTTTTGAAAGCCAAGGTGGCCTTTCAGATAGGCAGTATGGGCTCCGTAAAAATAAATCAATCATTGACGCCATCCAGTTACTTACTGCTTTATCCGAAAATGCAATTGACGGAAAGGGTAGTCCGAGCAAATATTACGTGGTAGTAACGCTGGACGTGAAAAATGTATTTAATTCGGCCAATTGGAATCTAATACGAAAATCCGGAAGGTTGCTATTCCTGCATATCTCGATGCTATCATTGGTAGTTATTTAGCTGCGAGGAGGCTCTGGTATGACACCGATGACGTACCCCAGGGGTACGTTGTTTCCGCGGGTATTCCACAGTGCTCCGTGCTGAGCCTACTTCTGTGGAACATCATGTACAATGTAATTTTTCGCTTCTAAGCATCTCGAAGTTGTTGAGTTAGGCAATCAGTGCTGTGAAAAGTTGGCAAGGGAGGGGGACTAACACCCGCGGGGAAAAAAGCAGAAGCCGTCCTCATTACTAAGCGCCGGAAGAGAAATTACGCCTGTACTAGAATGGGGAATCATATCATCACTTCCAAGACGACCATCAAATACCTGAGGGTGGTGATAGACAGAAAGTTCAGCTGTAAGCAACACGTACAGTATGTTTGCGATAAATCATCCACTACAGTCTACAGGAGAACAGCCCTGATGGTACGCTCTGCCTTCAGGACTGTCTCAGATGACGAATGCTGCATCATCATCTCTGGAATGATGCCCTTACCGCAAACGAAGAGCGCCGAGAGGGAGAGATCCATAGAGGGAGAGATGGAAAGAGCGGTGGAAACGCAGTGGACGGTCGGTGGATTCACAGGATCATTTCTGCCATCATGGAGTGGATAGAGAGAGGACATGGTGAGATTAATTATAATCTCACCCAATTTCTCACGGGGCATGGAGGATATCGCCAATACCTGCAGAGGTTTAAGTTGGAGGCCTCACTCCACCGTGCAAATTGCGATGGAATCCCAGACGACCCAAAGCATGTATTCTTCCATTGTCCGAGATTTGTGAAAGTAAGGAGGAATCTAGTGGAGGCTCTAGGAGAAGGACTCCTGTCCTGACTGTGGAAAGTCCCC
Organism: Hermetia illucens; assembly: GCF_905115235.1. NCBI lineage: Eukaryota > Metazoa > Arthropoda > Insecta > Diptera > Stratiomyidae > Hermetia > Hermetia illucens. Next base: position 165,800,405 of record NC_051849.1, on the reverse strand, counting down.
TTAATGGGTTGGGATAAGAATCCTACGCGATAGATTCTAATTGAGATTGAAAATTTTAAATAACTGACGTAACAGATCTGTGTCGCGCATCGTAATTCCATTCATTAGGAAACGCAAGCTTTGTCAGTTGAGAGTCATAAGACTTCATGATATAGACGTTAAACAGGTAATTGGTGTAAAATTCTTGCAAAGTATATTAGACCAATAACTAGTACTTACAAAGACGCACGTCAGTAAGATATGTCTTCAATCTATAAGGCATAATCATTTGGTGGTACATATACTGCACAGCAGGTCCAAATAGGGGTGAAACACTAAATACTACGCTGGATATAGACTGCAACCGGTCCTTTTGAAAAAAACAGGAAGGAGCCCATGGCCATTTTACTAAGGAATGAAAAGGAGCGGTTGAGAGATTGAAAGTGATATGAACCAGAACGCTCGCAGAATAGTTTAAACCTCACCAGAAAGCTAAATTCCCACTTGGCCAAACTAAGGATATGTGCGGACACTATTTGCAGACTCTGTGAGGAAAGTCATGAAATCGCCATACATAGTCTGGGACAATGTCCCGCACTAGCGTAAAGCAGGTTTAGTGAGAGGATATACCTAGAAGTAAAAAACAACTTAAAATGTCTGGCGGTTTAGGCCTATAACCGCAACATTCTGTATGTACACTGTAATCATTAACCACAACCCCAATAGTAGTGATCACGAATTACTCCTTTTCGCGAAATTCTCAATATTAACGGAGATATAAGCCTCAAAATTTTTCCCATGATTCCTCCAAATATGAGCAATTTTTCTGGTACCCACAATCACACCACAAGAAAGATTAGACAATGCCAACTCACGAAGGTCGTTTAAAATCGCCCTTAATACCGAAATTACGGATGTAAATCATTCTAGTGAAGAAAGTTAATGGAACTCGAATCAGAGATCGAATGTTAGTTTAGCAGAAATTTGTCGAAGGCTTAAAGGGATCATCCCACGTGAAGTCAGTTTTTCGCTTATTTTGGAAATTTATTATAAAGAACTGGATAAAGATACCAAAGCGAATTTTTCAACATATATTTATTAAAATCTTGAGCATAGGCAGCAATTTTTTCAGACCGATATGATCGAGCAGCACCCATCTCAAAAAAACAATGTCACTCTAGAGGGCCAACTGTTCATCTTAAACGGACTATACCACGGGTTACAAACTAGGATTCTTAAAAAATATTAAACAGTAAATTTTTAGTGCCTTGATGTGCTTGGAAAGGAAGTAAGGCCCGACGAATCGCAATTATCCTAGTTTGCGAGCCATGGAAATATGTTCTGAATAAGTCGTGAAAATTTGAAACAATTTCGTTGGATACGTTTCGGGTTAAGGTGGCACCCGATTTTCAACATATATTTTCGAGAAAACCGCATTTCAAAATTAGAGTGTTATTATTAACCATAAAATCTGTTATCCTTAGTCCGTACATTTTCGATTTCTTCACAAAACGGATGTAAAGCGTTGGCTTCAATTGTCGTCTTTTGTCGAAGTTACTCAAACGTCGTTCGGACCGGTAGATTCTTGCTTCACTACGCCGATCGACATAAACTTGATCTAATTGATGTAATTCCCGAACGACTCCGAATATCAAAAATAATTTTGCCAAATATTCTTCGCAACATCTGGATACAATTGATGCAAAACAAAATCGATTCTTCAGATCCAACAGCCGCAGATCCATGCTATACAGAGGATGAGTACATTATTTCACCTTGAAACTGCATGTTTGAAGTCAAGTTTTAAAGTATTTGTTATATCAAGAAAATAATGCACTGTAAGCACATTAAATAAAATTATTTATAACATATTAACAGCAATTAATATATGTTTATTACTTGTCCAGAGATATTTGTTGAATTCTCCGAGGAGAACGTTCCTGCGAACTCATACTAGTGATAATTCTCAAAATCGTATATGGGCCACTTATAAGCGAATTATCGTAATGTCCAATACCATTAACAAAATTTATCAAAATTGCAAGTACCAATAAATATGTAATTAATCTTATCATGAATACATAATATCATATCTTCACACATTTTCATACGATTACAAATATACCTATTGTTTCCGAACAATATACGAGTGCATGTACCTGCAATTTACTGATCCCTAAATTCCAAATCCCATTTTAAATGAATGGTTTTTCCAGAGTCCTGTCTAACAATATCGAAAATAATCGCACGTAACGGCTAATTAGGTGCCAAAAAGGATTTGATTTTTGTTGACTAAAATATTATAAATAGTTAACGTTAAAGGAAGCATCCGAATCCAGCACAGAAAGGCGACAAAGTTAATTAAAAGGATTATGAACACCTAGATGTTGTAGGTCATGCCTTGCTTCTCGTTGTTCAGATTCTGATGAATCCTTGAATACACGGTTTTTCCAGATCTTGTCTGACTACTCTAAGATACTGTGTAATTAGGTGTCAAACTATAATCACTGGTGAAATGATCGCCGTTGACTGTAATATTATTTCTTGTTGATGTCAAAGGAAAGATTTGATTGCAGGATATGATGCCGACAAAGGTAATTAAAAGGATGAAGAAATCATAGGTACTCAAGAAATGCTAAACTACCTCTTATTGTTCTGATTCTGATGGTAAATCTATATCCATATTGAAGTGAATGTCTAATTGATGGGAAATTAGAAACAAAGAGAGAGAAAGATATATCAGAAGCTAGGGTGATTTTGCGTTTGCTGTATAAGGGTCCACCTGTGAAGCTGAAGGATAATCAACTATAGCTTACCTGAGATCATCATCTACCTGATAAAAAAAAACGTCGATTGTTAATATATCTTTTATAAAATTACAGTTTTGCGAAAACCAAAAACCATCCTTGATGTTACTAATTTATACTGAGAGAGAACTCCTTTAATTTAATTGAACAAAATGTCGTTTAGTTCAAACTTTTTCATCGGCTTTATCCTTGGTGAAGAAACTGGAGCAGTAAATGAAGACTAGAGCATCGCAGCACGCAATGTTGATAGGCCCAAATTTTTGTATGATGCGTTAATCATGATAGCAATAAAGACGAGCCAGTGGACGTTTGACACTAGCGGAAATATATGAGTACATAAAAAACCATTTCGAATATTATAGGACATGCAAAACAGATTGGCAGAATGCTATTCGTAACAATTTGAGTGTAAGTGAACCTTTCGTGAGACTTTCCCGTGAATACGATGATCCTGGCTGCAGCGGCTCCAGCACCTCCGATGAATTGCCATTATGTACCCGTGCCTGCTATACACGGTACAGCATACCAATATGGAGATTGTGGCGTACCTGGGTGCATGTGCTATCAAATGGTGGCACCCATTTTTCAAAAGCATCCAGCGCATAACAATATGGGACAGATATAGCAGACATGACCGACTTATAACCTTTGACAGCTTAGCATGTTTAAAACTAAAATAGGGTTTAGTTAATAGTAGTTTTAATTGGAAAGACTAGAAAAAGCAGTTAAGAGCCCGAAATGATTGTAAATCTAAATGGCATATAATAGAATTAAAGAAAAATTATTTTACCATTATTACAAAGTATTTCATCTTACACTACCACAATGACAGTATATTCCCGAATTATTGCCAGCAGCTTATATTTCGTCTTTACCACTACCCTGTTTTCTCATTTCTACTTAACCTCTTACCTTAACTAATTGGTTTCTTATGCAGCAAATGATTTTTAGCAAAAATTGAGAAAACTGGATTCATCCTTTTCACTATAGAACACAGTGATACAGTGATACTTTGTTCCATCGTGACATGGAGCAGACGCGTGTTTTAAGTTGAACTACACAGGAAGTGGTTGGTAAGTTTCATAATCACATACGGCTACTTGATTTAAGGCTTGGCTCCCCCTTTGCCTGGAGGTAACACTGCTCCTGTTTTGTTTCGATTCTACGCTTTTGGTATTTAGCCACTATATAACAAATCAGATAAATTTATTAACAATCTACTTCATTCCTGCGGCTCTTTTGTTAGAAATTACAGTTACTTTCCCGTCAGAATGTTACCCACATAGTTGCTACCCAAGGGAAAAAACCCGACCGCTCCTTCTCACCATACTTCGTGACAACCGATTTAGCCGTTTTTGAGCAAATCAGGTGTGACAGACAAATAGGCAGACACACAGTGAATCGATTCTAATAAGGTTTTGTTTCACACAAAAGCTTAAGAAGGATCATTAACCTTTCCCTCTGTCATTTTTCCTTAAATTACATTGTCCCATCGTATAAATACCTGTTAGGAATTGTGTCAAATAATTTCGCTGTATGTTTGCAGCATCTACTTCTCAATACGGGGATTAACTGTAACCATCTTACCCTTATTGCCAATTTTCTAGTGACTCTGCGGTTGTTATTACTAATATTCGATAACACGATACAGAATCGGCGGTCCCAGGGCGAAGCGTGGATTAGTACCAACGATGAAGCCTAGGAAAGACCTGCTGAACCAACACCAACAGCTCTACTACCAAAGCCTATCTTGACCTCCACGTGCTGGACGCTGGGAGCTTCACCTTAACGAAAAGCTGCAGACGGAGACAATCCTACATGGAAAACCAACGTTACCACAGAAAGAGCCTAAGGCAGGATGGACTTTACAACGATGAACTCGGGACGAACGTTGGAACGTGCGCTCCCTGTACAGAGATGGAGCTGCCAAGCAGCTAGATAGTACCCTGTCCCAATATAAGGCTGATGTAACAGCGGTGCAAGAAATGCGTTGCATGGACCGGTTTCCTGGCGAAGAGTTGCTAGACTATATATTATAGCGACCATCCAGTAAACCATTTGTTCGGGGTAGGTTTCTTAATCAACCAAAAATTAAACCTGCTGTTATCGGCTTTGAAAATATAAGCGAATGGCTATGTACTCTGTGTTTGCAAGGCAAATTTAAAAATTCAAGCCTCATTAATATTCACGCCCCTACAGAGGAGACTGCAGAGTCGGAGAAGGATACCTTCTACGAGGCAGTTGAGCGGACCCTCGACACTTATCCCAAGTATGATATCAAAATCATACTTGGAGATTTCAAAAGTCAAGTAGGGTCTGAGCCGATATTCAGGCGATACGTTGGCACCCATAGCTTACATAGTGATCCCAATGATAACTAACTATTCAATTAGCAATATCGCACAAAATGGTTGTTGGAAGTACCTGGTTTGCGCAGAAAGCGGTCCACAAACATACGAGGGGCTCTCCAGACGGGACCACTATCAACCAAATTTACCACGTGCTGATTGAACGCCGCCACATTCAGCTTTTATCAATGTCAGAACATATAGGGGGGCCAATCTAGACTCGGATCACTATCTCGTTGGCATGGTGCTCCGAGCGCGAATTACAACACCACCCACAATCTCCTCTGATAATCAGATGAGAGTGAATACTGAACCCATTCACAACACAGCCCTCCATAACACCTATAAGGGGCAAATGGACGCCGCAATAACCGCAGCTAACAGATGTCCTGGAGATGAATCATCAACAAATGATCTTCACAACCACCTGAAGAACGCTATCGTTGATACGGCCACAATATGCCTGGCCTCAGCCGCAGAAAAGTCAAAACGGCTGATTTGACGATGAATGTAAGCTAACAACGGAACGGAAGAATGCCACATATCGAGTAGCGTTGCATTCTCAAAGAACGCGGGCACGTGCGGGGACCTACCAAGATCTCCATCAAGCGAAGAAGCGACTTCACAGTCGAATGAAAGAAGCCTGGGAGAACCAACAGGTCTGTGAACTCGAAAAATGCTGAGAGCAACTGCACCAATCGCGGAAGTTTTGCCGACAAGTCAGCAAGATAAAGCCTTATACAGCTCGATACTCATCCTGCCGAGACAAAGAGGGAAATCTGATTTCCGACAGAATGGACATATTCGAACGATGGATTGAGCATTTTGATGAAATGCTCAATAACCCAAATAGGGGTGAGTTGCTGCCACCACCAAGCATAGCAGAAATAGTCCGTGCAATTCACCAGCTTGAAAACCATAGGTGGCCAGGAGTCGATAAAATTATAGCCGAATTGGTTAAATATGGAGGCGACCATTTACACGACGTGGTCCACCAACTGATGCTTAATGTGTGGAACAGCGAATCAATGCTTAGCAACTGGCAGTGAGGCATTATCTGTCTCATACATAAAAAGGGAGATATCACGCAGTGCAGCAATTATAGATATATCACTTGCTGAGTACCATATATAAGATATTCTCCGCTATCTTTCTAGACCGGATAGCCCCATACGCCCAGAACATCATTGGCCCATACCAAACAGGCTTCACTCCAGGCAAATCACCAACAGATCAGATTCTCTCTGCGACAAGTGATGGAAAAACTGTTGGAATATGGACAACAGTTGCACCATTGAAATTGATAAGACTGACTAGACTGACACTGACCAATGCGCAAGGCCATATAAAAGCAGTAGGATCACTCTCGAGACCATTCAACATCAAATGTTCGCATTCCAAACCATCTTATCTGCCATTTCTTCGAATTCTACTCTGACAAACCCAAATTTCGGGAACTTCATTTCCTGGATGGCTTGATTTCTATATGACCAAATTGCACTTTGCCAGTTACATCTTTTGCTCAGGCGTCGCGGTTGTTGTTAAAGTAAAGCTCGGTGACTATGATGACTTCGACTCAATTCTCTTAGATGTCTGTCAGGGTAGATCCTGCACTAATGTGCAATGCTGTGTTGATTTTTTGGTTATGTTCAAAATTCTAAGTACTAAGCATATATTACTGCCTGCGGCATCCCCTCTTTCTATTTACGAAGCAGCAGGGTGTACTTAGTTGCGGATCGAAACTTTTCTTAGAGATGATAACCAACCTATGAGCATCATTGTTGTCCTTGCACCATCGGTGATGTGCCTTTTAGCATCCCGCAAGTGTCCAAAAGAAATCTTTATTTCCTAACTACTTGGACAACGGTGCCCAAGTAACCGACCAACCACCAAAGCACTGTAATCGAGGACAATTGACGGTCGGGAACTTGCTTCCCACTCCAGAAGGCCACCGGCACTAGGGTTCCAAAACTCTGCCGCATAGGTTTCAATATCTATTCTTCCTGTATGTAGGTTTCCCCCAGGGATAGGGGATAGGGTCGGAGTAAGTCGGGTGACCAAGAAGAAAAAAGCCTCTTCATCGAAGAAAGCTAAGCCGGTGAAAGTTCCGAGTAGTTTTTTCATTACAGCCATTTTTGTCCACGGTTAGACCATTACGAAATTAGGTTCCTAATGAAGGACCTGGTCGCGCCCACCCGTAAACAAAAATTGGCTATGAAAAGGATACCCAGGAATCAAACTAAGTATGTAGAACGAGAAAGAATGTTTATTTACCGGTCCGGTATATAGGAAGGATCTGAATCGCAGGGCTAAATGAGGTTGATATAAATCAACTTAAACTATTACGAAGCAGCTCATGACTTGCTCTCGCAAACCATTCTAGAGTCGAATGTGGACTTGGCGGTATTCTGCGAACCTTACCGATATTACGATAGTACCGTGAAAGACTCATTTGGAAACACAGCGATATGGGCATGCACACGGCAAGCCATTCAAGGAACAATTGCATTCCCGGGAGTAGGCTTTGTGGGAGTAAAAGTCAATGGCGTCCATATCTACAGCTGTTACGCTCCTTCTAGTTCAACATAAGCGCAATATGAGAAGATGCTAGATGGTTTAGCGTTCATCGATACAGACAACAGCCCCAAAATCATTCCCGGCGATTTCAATGCGTGCATCGTAGACTGAGGAAGTCAGGTGACAAATATCAGGAGCCAAATCGTGCTTGAAACTTTCGCGGAGCTGGACGCCTCGACATTAGAAACGAAAGAGACGGCAGTCGAATGAGCAACAGAAGGAGAAAAATCAAAATAACTGGGTGGTCCACTGAAACTATCGAAGAAGCAACATTCCCGGCGGTTTTAGAAGAAGATTACGACCCGTAGGGAAATGTTTTGCAAAAAGTGAGCGGGCTATGCCAGTAGGTAACTGAGGCATGCAACTATTCAATGCGAGACGGAAGTTCTATCACAGTAGGAAACCAAACTACGGGTGGAACCAAGAAATCTCGCTGTTGAGATTATCGTGTCCTGAGGAGACTTCACCAAAGGACAAAAAGGAAGCCAAAACATCGACAGTCTGAGAATGAAAACCGTGATCTTCGAAGTAACTTTAAGAATGCTATGCGGATTAGTAAGCGGAATTGAAACAAACAGTGGTGCCTTGAAGCAAATGTTAACCCGTGGAGCGTTATTTACAGGGTTGAAATGAACAAGATTCGGTGACAAAAATCAACATAAGTGACATTCCCGTGACTCTTGTTCAAATTAAATGCAATCCTTTTCTCCCAACAGCCATAAAGCCTTAGACTTGGCTGTTTAAATCAGGCTTGCATGGTTCATACGCCCATTTGAATCGTGCATATAGGAAGGAGTGTTTCTCGCCTAGTGGCAAATGCATTCCATTGTCCGAGATTCGCAAAAGAAAGAGTTTAAACGACACCCTCAACGGTGTTATCGAATTTCACAACTTTGTGGAGGAGACGCTGAGGTCGAAAGCAAATTGGAATGCCCGACAGTAACTGCGACACAGGAGAAGCGACGGATGCGTGACTTAGTGTTCTGGTGTAAACCACAGCCCTCCTCGCGAAGTAATACTTCACGGGAGTCCTTCGGAGAATATAGGCCGGGATGTGGGGGTGGTTTTAGTGGATAAGAATCCCACACATTGTTGCAACATGGCGCAGCTGCGACTTTTTAAGATTTCCACTTTCACCCATAAAGAAAGAAAAAAATATACCAAGACAAATTTATTGGTTTCCGCCATTTCCATGGTGGGTTAAAAAATCAGTCATGTTATCTCATTGATGGCGGGTTCCGTCTCATGCCAGTGTCATACAAAAAGTTGGAGCGTCGCGTGAGGTGGTTTTGCTTATTGGTTAGAATTGCATACTCCTGGGACTCGTTTCTCCTGGGTCCTTCTCAAAAAGGCGAATTATTCTATTTGCAGAAAAAACATGTCAATCCAGGAACCTCCAGGATGCAGAAATGAAAGAGCTGGAAAACTTAGCAATTGTCTACTTACATTACATTTTCAGAGCAACTCAAATTTCAATACTAGCCGACAACTTAGAATTTCTCGGAAACTACGAATATTTTGAGCGTAAACGGCAAAAGCTTGTTGCTTTCTATAGATTAATAACTCTGTTTTGAGCTTCTTCAAGGAAGGAATTGTTGCTGATGAAAATAATAATAATTTCCCAAAAACAAGCACTGGAGTCACCCCCAAAAAGAAAGAACAGAAAGTTCTGCACATTGCACAGAATCTCAGTAAGGTATGCTACAAAGACCCAAGTTAATGTATAATACAAAAAGCATAGAATAACTCTAGATGTATTGCGCTTTTGTATCTTCGTTGCTCGATGCAGATTCCGAGTAACATATCGAAGCTTCACATCTCATAATGGGGGCGGAGGGCTTTAGAACTGTAATAACCAGCATATTCTTTGCCTGGGCTATACTAAAAAAGTTGCATAAATATTAAAGTACTCGTTAATAGGCTCACCAATTTATTACGCATGCAATAATATATATAGTTGAAAATTACCTCCACATTTCTGAAGTTTCCTGCAAATATCGCTTAATCAATCTTTGCGACCTTTTCGACCTTATCCGAAATTTGTTCTAAATCCTTCAAAATGAATTCAAAAACGTTATATTTATAAATACTTTTCTTTCGACTACATTTATCATTCTACATATGTGTTCCAAACTATCTTATGGAAATTTCTAAACCATTTAACTACTTTAAAAGCGGCGCACAATTGATTGCACTGCATCGAATTTGTCGATGCCGCGTCAAATTTCATCCAAATTTTATCCAAAGCTATTTGAAGTCCTTTTTACATTTTTAATTTAACTCTAATATGGTACAAATAATTTTAGCTTAATCTTATCTGTTCTTAAATAACAGTAATTAATTAAAGGGAATTAAATCAACGAAGGATGTTGGCAACTTCGTCTTCCGGCGCTTTGAGTATAGGACCCGCCATCTGATAATACATGCCTCCAACTGCTCCAGAATTCTCGTACTGATATGCCACCACCCCACCCATCACAGGCGCAGGTACGAAATAGCAGTTCATAATTGGTGCTGGAGGAACCGGAGGTTGGCGTAGTCTCCCTGTATCATTCCCAACAAATGAATGTTGGCCTGCGAACGACAGGCTCCAATATCCTCCACGACCAGGCTCGTCTAATTCACGGGGACTTCTGACAAAATACTCATTCATGCTCAAATTATGACGAATGGCATTTTGCCAATCTGTTTTACAGGTCCGATAATATGCAAAATGTTTCTCGATGTAGTTATAAATTTCCGCCAATGTCGAACGTCTGTTGGGACTTGCTCTTATCGCCATCATGATTAAAGAATCGTAAGAAAATTTGGGGCGCTCCAGGTTGGGTCGTTCCCGGTGATCTTCTCCGTTTACGGGACGGGGGACAGTTTCTATCTCTTCACCAAGGATGGCTCGTATGCTGAATTTCGAATGGAACGCCATTTCTTTTAAAATAGTAATTTTCACTTCAAAAGTAAGCACTAAGTGGAGCCACTGGATAAGTTGAAGTAAACTACGTCTTCTGCAAAACAATGAAATATGAATGATGAGTTTCAGACTTATCGGCGGTTCCAACGATGACTGAATAAGATTGATTTGCATAACCCGATCATTTTATATACGGAATAGAATACGATCAAAACTTCAGAAACTATTGCTTTCTTTGTCTTCCCTCCCCAATGATGGTTAATATATAGTTACCTGCATCCATATACATACATACGTATTTACCAGCAACTTTTAAGAGTTACACTAAGCCATACGCTATCTTCAGCGTGTTACTCCTTTAATTACCTTTTTACCTTTCTTTCTTCAAAAGCAAACATCACATTGACGTCATCTCCTTATGATATTATAGGCAATGAGAGGTTTTTGACTTTCAATAATCTATTCCGCAACTAATTACTCAGTCCTTATGATCATCCTCCTTCCTCCCCGGGCAAAACTCTGGAAAAACCATTCATCAGAACTAACCTTTTATGATCTTAGGTCAATATAATCAAATTTTTAAAGCACAAGAGAATGACAATGGAAGAATTGGCATGTCAAAATTTAGCCTAAACCTTCCTAAAGACGTATTTAATGATACTTGAAAGTTTTATTTTATTTAAGAAACTATACATAATCAAATCCCATCAGCAATATATCGAGAAATAAACTGGCTTCATAATAAGTTACATATTTTTTTTATAATTTAAGAAAACGATAACTCAATTTCGCGTAGGCCAGGACGCCAGACAGCTTTTCGGGGTATCGAATTGGTGGACCACGCCGCAAAACCAGGATGTCTTGAGTTCCTTATTAAAGCAGGCCTAGACCGGATACCGGTTATTGCGCCGTTGATGATGATAGCACAATTTCTACTTACACCTGGAGATTTTCGGCAGTACGAAATAAATACAGTACAGACATACAGAAGACAGGGCAGGAAGGGAATTGTTAGTTAAAAAAAACCCTTGCTATCCAGTCCCCATCAGTCGAGCTCCATTTCCTTCGCAACATAATGCGCAAAATGATTCCATCTGTCAGCGCTCCTCAGCTTCTTTCTGACAGCTGTTGTCCGTAGAAAGCTCCCCTGTATCTGCGTTGTCGATGAATCCCATTGCACAAAAGAACAAGTCGGAATACCGGATCCTGGCGCTTTGGGTAACCTTTATATCCAAAGTGTTCATCTTATGTGCGAAACTTTCTACGCACATTTTTCCATTCATACATGGCTAAAATACCAAAATATTCATTCCTACAAGACGTAAGTACATATTAGAGACATAGATATTATGCTCCCCCTAATCAAACAAACATTGACTATTATCGAAAACTATACATATACATACCTGGTGGAAGAGTTGTTGAAGTCGGAGGAAAACTGGATGGCGGTAAATGAGGCAGTAGCCGTGGTGCAGACAAAACTCCTGGAGTTGGATCGAGCTCGGAAGGCGGCGCAACGGAGACGTGACATGGACGAGCTGGTATAGCGAACCAGAGCCTCCCTCGCGAAGTAATACTTCACGGTGGTCCCGCGGGGAGGGGCGGAAGAGTGGGGGTGGTTTTAGTGGATGTGAATCCCACACACTGCTGCAACCTGGCGCAGCAGCGTTTTTCTAAGATTTCCACCTCCATCTATAAAAAAAAAAATAAATAAAAAAAAAAAACATATACATACATACACCTATGTATGTAAATTAATCGTATGCAATCGAGTAATTGATGATTGGTTTATAAATGATTAGAAAAATAAAATGAAATGTTTGCCTGCGATCCCCCCATTCATATGAGCTCACTTTGTTGTGGTTTTGATGAATTGACATGATGATGACGTCTTTCACGTTTTAGAATTCATGAAATATACACATAAAATATAAAAGTCTTACCTTCTATAATTTGTTAATAATAATTAAATTTCCTACAAACTTTTCAAAGTTATGCTATCCTTTATACTTGTGTCAAATTTTGTACTTCTAGGATGATTTTAAGAAAAGTTTCCCATTAAAATTTCAAAATATGCTAATGTGCTATTATTAACTTTATTTGTGCAGATTTCGGAACGAGATGTAGGCGTACACCACTGATTTTTTTCAGATTTTTCGGTTGGGTAGGTTCTGAGATCAAGGCCTGTTACACTTTTTGGAGATCATATTCTGAGCTCTCACTCCAGCACATTTCTTTCGATATGAAAGATGGGGCCAGTTTTGAAAAGTACTAATTGAACACTTTCATATGATACCCCACATGACCATATTCTGTAAAAAAAACGTTGCACCTCCCTTTCGCATGTATGGGGAACCCCCCTTAAACTCAAGACAAAATGACGCCACTAGAATCACAGACCACACGCTGTTACCAAATTTCCTGACAATCGGTCCAGCCGTTTCCTAATCAATCGAATGTGATAGACAGACAGACATCGACTCGATTCTAACAAGATTTTGTTTCACATAAAACCTTAAAAATAAGATCGACGTCGTCCTTATTACATTGTCCGTCTTCATTTGTAACCACCTCCCCTGAGTTACTTACTTTGCACTTGTAAATAGTTTTAGGCTCCTTGACACGAAGTTTAAGAAATTTACTAACGATTTTAAGACAACGCAGTAGGCAGACACCATTTCAAGGCTTCCCGTCTCTGAATTTGCACTAGGCAATTGCGATACACCCCCTTGTCAGGTGTTTCATACCAAATCTGCGTGCCGTAGAAGAAAATCGACAGCGTTGCATACATGAAAAGAAGTCTTGTGCAAATGGAAGGATCCTGAACGTTTCTTCTCAGCCGATTTAAGGTCAAAATTTCAGCTGTTGGTTTATTCGCTGCTGCTTTGATTTAATCGAAAAGGTTCATCTTCGACCCACGGATCAATCAACGTACTTAACCATTGATTTCGACTCTTTAATAATGTCGTCGACCAGTAAGGGGCGCAGGATCGGTATTTTCTTTTTAGTTTTCTAGTGCAGGCTGAAACAATAAACCGATATCGATGCGTTTATTCACCACATCAATATGCCAAATTGCTTTGTGCTTATTTAACAGTATGTTCGACTTTTTTGGCATTCCGAGTTTTAGTAGATTTAGGTCGGGCCCTAGAATTGGTCCCTGTGCTATCTAAGACATGATTTTCACCCTCCTCTGGCCTTCTGGTCTCATGGAGCAGGAGCAGTCTCTCAGATAATCGCCTAATGTGTGCGAAAAGTAGCCCGGCATGTGAAATGAATTTCCTAGAGTGACAAGCATATCTGCAATTTTACGGAATTGAAGGCATTTCTGACATTAATCCTTATGAGGAGTAGCCATCAACCGGTCTGTGCCTCAGTTCGAAAAATAGCATCCACCACCTTCACGGGAACACCCATCAGGTATCTCCTTGTTCTAAAGCCGAACTCCTGGGGATAAGTCCCCAGTTGCGCAACTTCTTCCAATCTACTGTTTTTCGAGCACTTTCCCGACTGCATGAAGCATTCAGAATAATCGGTATATACACTGCAGTTCAGGGTCTCTTTTAATAATAATGATCGTTAGCGCAACAATCCGTATTGGATCAGGGCCTTGAAGTGTGTTAGAGCACTTCATTCAAGACCGTAACGGTACACTATAATACACTATAAGAGGCAATGTGGTCAGTATTGCGCTCGACCGGGATTATTACCCTGATTTGACTCAGGTACTCATTCACAGCTGAGTCGACTGATATCCGACATCCAGTCACGGGTCTCATTATTAGCGTCAGGCTTAACACTGCGACAAGAAAAATTGCCTCTATTTGGGGAAATATTGAATGCACCGGGTAGTAGGTCCCGCCGATGGTGGAACACCAGCTTATGCAACTTTGCCGGAATACCCTCGGGTCCTGGTGCTTTCTTATTTTTTCTAACGTGATATATTGATAGTTATTCACCTTAAAATTTTCCAGAATTGGTAACGCGTCCGCTAATGCCACCAACACTTGTGGCACGTAGTCTTGAATGCTTCCTTTGCAGCCTGGGCAGCTATAGTCGCTGGAAAGCGTTATCATTAAGCATCAAATCCAGACAAAGCCATCCCCTCGGGCGCCATCCTGAATCCATTGAAACTGGTTCGTCGTAATAAGTTGGGATGCCATGGGGTTGGGTCCAGGGTGTATTATTCGCTGATTAACATTAGATCCGCTTTTATCTCAGGCTGTACTGCAATCGAGTTGGAAGAAAGTTTAGACCAATGTGCAGATAGCACTGTCATGAATTCAGCCGGGAAAGATTTATTCTGAGCAAATATTCTGAGCATTAGAATAGTAACCAGGTACTACGGAATCGCTTCGAACTTCTGGATCAGGAAGATCATAAGTTTTTTTTTTCGAATGGCACAATACACAATGCAAGAATGCCTTGTTCTGGTGGGAAGCAACGGGAGCTCGGGTCGAAAAATAGAATGAGGACATTATTGACCAAAAGTTAAGTTCATTGACAGACGATTCCGAGGACGAGGAATTGAACATTACGCCCTTCCTTTCAGAAGCAATTAATTGCGCTAATGCTTTGTTTAGCTTGATTAAGCAAAACTATTTACCAGCGTCCAAAATTATTATATAATCGTTGACGCAACAATCCATATTGGATCTAGGCCTTGAAGTGTGTTAGAGCACTTCATTTAAGACCGTAACGGTACACTACAGTAGACTGTTGAAGGCAATGTGGTCAGCATTGTGTTGTTCAATTATTGCCATACAAAATGTTCGAGAAAAAGTCGTAAGCTCGTCTGTAAAAGTTAACAAAAAGCAATCTAAAACAAATAATTTCTTCATTTCCTAATCTCATTATTTCATACCTTATAAATATTCATAATTCCTGTGAAACTTCTTTAAAATGTAGGCGCGGACCTTGTAGAAATTAGAAATTATAAGATTAGAACAAGCTAAAACTTTTTTTTTCTAATTTTCGAGTCGGGTTCTGTATTTTTATGACCAGGGCCTCGAAAATATATTTTATCTATCAGCTAGGGCAGACATTATGTTGCCATTTTTTGGGAATAGGGTGTTTTTTAACGTTCATATCTCAAAGCAAATCGAAGAATTAGGATATATTGTGTTAATAAACGAATTGAATCTTATTATCATTTCTTGTGCTTTCAAAGGATATTCCTCTTAAAAGTTTGACGAATTGAATTGATCATTGAATAGGATGTAGATATGCTTTTAAATTTTCAAGTCGTAATACGTGAAAGTTTTACGAAAAGAATCCCCCCATAAAAAGAGATCATCATATGCCATTAAAAGCCATTAGAACACACATTTGGAACTATTTAACTCAGGGAATACGTTGCTCTTCCTAGGGATTTACCCTACTTTTCAGTAGGAATACCCTACTTTAAAGTAGGGTAAATCCCTAGTAAGGGCAACATATTAGTTATAAGCAATTTTCACTTTTAATCCAAGTAGATACTGAATCTAGGAACTCTAGATGTCGGGTTTTTTACAAGATTGCTTAGGAAGTACTTTTAAAGGATGTAATGACTGACGCTGTTATTCCGGGATTCCATTTTCGTCAATTGCAATAAAGATCAAACTACTAACCATATCTCCTATCTTATTTTAGAGATGTTGAATATCGGAGATAAATGTATTTACTTTTTCTTTATAAGTTGACGATTTTTCTGATGGTAAGCGTATTTTGGGTTTTTTTAGCAGTACAATGAAGTAAATACATATTCTGATAAGGGGTCTTAATTGTACATATGATAATATGTACAAATTACTCTTTTCAAAAGCCACGCGGACAAAAATGGCGGCTACACTGGTTTTTTCCAACGACGCTTTCTTTTTTCAAAGTCCCGCGGTGGAATCAATTTTCAATTTACAGTGAAGAGAGAAATGTTTTTTCGATTATACACATACATAGCTAGAAAAGCGCAAACGTTTTCCCAAAATGCTAATTATTGCAAAAAGAGATGTATTTAAAAAACACATCCACTGCTTTCGACAAAAGTCATCCCAAAACTATTATATTTACTAAATGAAAAAAATATGCATTGTATTGTAAAACGCGTCTGAGTTTTCCGCTATGTTCGCATTGGATAAAGATTAGTTGGGCTAAAATTCAAAATAAAAGTATTTAGATATTTTTCCCATCTCAATACTTTGAATATGTCATTCCGAAGATGTTAGGGCATTCAAAAAAAGATGATTTTTTTAAAATTTCTATGGTAGCCCTTAATTTAAATATGATTATTTCCAAAGAAGGGTACCCAAAACTAATATCGTGAACTACGTTTTAATTATGGGAATACCTTTTTACTTATTTGTCCAAAGTAGATTTCCCCGGCATGGGATGTCCCCGTATAGAATGTATGTGCGCCGTATTGATTCATTCATTCTCAGTAAGTCGCTGGATTTTTTCCACATTCAATTAAGTATTTTAGCACGGGGATGTTATAAGCGGAATTAAATCCATTTTGGAGCGGAAGTGGATATAATCAATGACCCAGAACCCCTCAATTGATGAGAAAGAAAAAAAATAGTGTACAATAAATATCTAAACCAGAATAATTTTATTAACTTTTATGATAAAGTGCTAGATGTTAAGAAAAGCTATTGTTGAAAAGCGAAAACGGTTAACGCGAAGTAAGTTATATTTTATTAATCACGGGATGTCTCCGTCTCTCTCTAAGAATCAACTTATTTCAATAACAAACAAAAAATTCAATGGCAAGAACAGTAAAAAGAAAATAATAAATAAATCCGACGAAATCCCCGCTTTTCTTAAAATGCAGACCATATTGAAAGTGCTACTTACAATTGGGATAGTTCTGCACTCAAATATACTCACAGAAGAAGCAAACAAAACCTTTCATACCTGAAGCGCCGTGCCACCGATTTCCCGACTTCTTTAGATATTGAGGCTGAAGATATCTTCACTTTCAAATATTTTCTCTTCACAAAACAATTCTTTTGACTTGGCAATATTTTTCAAGTTTAAATATACATACTTTTTTGTTTACACCAGCAACGTCTTTTAATTTTCTTATTGGATATTAAATCGGACCCCTCCATACATACGTACAGAAAGATCAAAATATTAAGACGCTAATATTCGCTATCCAGGTGAATACTAACATTTCAATCCAAAAGAATTAGTATTTCGACTTGAAGATGTAAATCCAATTTTTGTTTTACTGAGGATAGTACAGAGTACGTTGCCTCAAACCCTCCTCCTTTACCTGGGCTTGGGAAAGAGATAAATAGAGTATAGTTGGAGTTATTCTACTATGCTAAATCCTACCTGATCTCTCTTGGTGACAGGCCCCGCGACAGGTCGACCAAGAAAATGCATAGAATGTCGTTACAAACATGATGATTGGATTAAGTCACAAGCCTCGGAGAAATGCTAGGGCGTCCACCTCAGTCGACGCGGCAGGACGGGCCCCGGTCCTGTCGAGAAATGGGCAAGGGTTCTCGACGCATGGACGGCGTCAGGACGTAAGCAAGTTAGTCCGCACACAACGAGCAAAACAAATACGTGTCTGCACGCTAAATGTTGGTACCCTAACTGGAAAGACGGAGGAACTCGCAAGAGCCCTTCGGAAAAGATGCATTGACATCTGCGCTTTGCAAGAAACCCGATGGTCTGGTTCCAAAAGCTGCGACATTGAACGCGAACGCGGTAAAAATGGCTACAAACTTCTCTATTTTGGTAACCCACACACTCAATATGGTGTTGGCATTGCCATCTCAGAAGGTTTCCGTGATGCCATTAAAGAAGTCGAACGATTTGATGATCGGCTGATGAAGCTCACCATTATATCAGCTGATCGCACTATTCACTTCTTCACCGCGTATGCACCACAGACAGGACGACCTGATACCGAGAAAGATGTCTTCTGGCAACTTCTCGATGAAAAGACTTGTCACGTGCCTGCTGACGATTACATAATCATTGCCGGCGACCTTAATGGTCATGTGGGTGAAAAGGCAGACGGTAGCAGGTGCCATGGGGGAAAGGGGTTCGGAGCGCGCAATGAAGGTGGCGAGCGTATAATCGATTTTGCGGACACCCATGACCTTGTACTTATGAATACATGGTTCATCAAACGATTGTCTCATCTTCCCACATTTTATAGTGGGAACAATAAAACGCAAATCGACTATATTCTCATAAGACGCCAACATTTTACCACTGTCATTGATTGCAAAGTCGTTCCCTATGAAACCATCGCACCTCAACATCGGCCGTTGATTGCTGTCCTGCGAATTAAGCCGCCGATAAAACGGCGTGGAGAACGCACTGGCCCGCCGCGCATTAAATGGTGGCGATTTGGTGAGAAGAAAGAAGAAACGGTCTCACTCATACGATTGCCAACCATTACGAATGTGGAAGAATCATGGAACCAAATGAAAGACACGATCCACAAAGCGGCCTCTGCAACCCTCGGGGTCACCAAGCCGGGTAAGCGGTACATCAACCGAGATACTTGGCTTTGGAATGATGATGTTGAAATAAAGGTCCGTGAAAAGAAACGCCTCTACCACAAATTTCTCGACGATAAAACGCCTGCTAATTGGCAAATTTATAAGAATGCCAACCGGGAAGCAAAGAAAGCGGTCGCTGTCACCCGAGCGAACCATTTCAAAAATCTTTACGATAAACTGGACACTCGGGATGGCGAGAGAGATCTGTATCGACTTGCTAAAAGCCGTGATGAACGCACACAGGATATCGAACACTTCTGTTGTGTTAATGACAAGAACGGTACTTTGCTTACCAACCATCGAGCCGCAACGGATAGATGGCGAGAATACTTCGAGCAGATTTCAACTGAAGAATTTGCTCATCCTCCACTTCCACAATCATTGCCGACATTTGGAGCAATTCCACCAGTCAGCGCAACTGAAGTCGAGGAGGCAATAAAACAAATGAAATCGGGGAAAGCAACAGGACCTGACGACATCGCATCTGAGCTCTGGAAAGCGAAGAGCTGGGACCCAACACTGTGGCTCAGTGAATTCTTTAACCGGGTTATTCAGGAAGGAAGAACACCATCTGACTGCCAAGAAAGTACCACCGTTCCAATATGGAAAAAAAAGGTAGCCCAGCAGAATGTTGAAATTACCGTCCGATCCGGTTACTTTCCCATACCATGAAGATTTTTGAACGCATTCTTGACAACCGTATTCTTGACAACCGTATTCGCGAAATCGTTGAAATAACCGTGAATCAAGCCGGATTTGTCAAGAACTGCCGAACTACTGACGCAATACACGCTGCGCGGTTACTCATGGAGAAATACCGTGAGAAGCATCGCCCTCTTTACATTGCCTTTCTGGATCTAGAGAAAGCGTTTGACCGTGTACCACACGAACTCATCTGGTATGCTTTACGACAACACTTCGTGCCAGAAGAACTCGTGCGCTGGGTTCAATTGCTCTACCACGATCCGAAAAGTAAAGTTCGAAGTATGGCGGGTGTATCAAAACCGCTTCGTGTCTCTGTTGGAGTTCATCAAGGAATTGCCCTCTCACCACTCCTCTTTGTCCTTGTTATGGACACCGTCGCACGGGATATCCAACGTCCAGCGTCCTACACACTGCTTTATGCAGATGATGTTTTCCTAGCATCTGATAGCAAAAATGATCTCGAGCAACTTGTTCAAAAATGGAATGATCGCCTCATACAACACGGTCTCAGATTGAATTTAAACAAAACTGAATTTTTGACGACCGATCCCCATGAAACAGGCACAATCACTGTCAGCGGCAGTGATCTGCCCAGAACTGAGAGATTTAAATACCTCGGGTCAACGCTATCAGCCAATGGAGAGCTGCGTTATGAAATTGCTTCACGCATTAACGCAACCTGGATGAAGTGGCGTTCCGCAACTGGTGTCCTTTGTGATCGACGTATCAACGAACGTCTCAAATCTAAAATTTACCGCAATGTCGTCCGTCCAGTCGCCCTCTATGGTTCTGAGTGTTGGCCGACCATAAAAGACAATGAACGGCGTCTTGCGGTAATGGAGACGAAGATGCTACGTTGGACTAGTGACGTCACACGTTTAGATCACATCCGGAATGAGGATATCCGCGATCGTTATGGGGTTGCACCGATAGTGGAAAAGTTGCGAGAGAGGCGTCTTCGATGGTATGGTCACGCAATTCGTGCAAACGAGAATTCACTTGCAAAGATTGGTCTGAACATCGAAGTCGATGGTAAACGACCAAAAGGCAGACCTAAGCAACGGTGGCTTGATACGCTGGATGGGGATTTGAAAGCCTCGATATTGCACCCAGATCAGGCATTCGATAGAGCCAAATGGCGAAGCCGATCACGACGAGCCGACCCCGCTTGTGAACGGGACAAAGGCTGAAGAAAAAGAAGAAGATGTAAATCCAATAGAATTCATATTCACACCCGTAAATACGAATACGTTTGTACTAACTCTCGGAAGTAAGAATACACCCGTATTCATATTCGCTTGTGTGAATATGAAAATATTCGCATTCGTATTTACGAATACAAATATGGTCAACTCTGGTGTAGCGATAATATTTTCAAAGTTCTCCACCATCTTGGTTTTTCTACCATTCCCGACAATGGATTATCGATTCTTTTCATTTCGTATCAAAAGATAATCCTTTATTAGTAAATTTCGAAGCGGTTGGTTCAAAAAGGGCAATCACTTCAAGAGTTCCTTCGAAAAGCTATGCTGGTCCATACATATGGTATTTAGGCTTCGAAATACTTTCCGTTACAATATCCGCTCACATAAAGTTAATAATAGTGCATTATTATATTTTTGAAACCCGCTATTTAAGTTCACCTTCGATCCGTAAACGCTTCCCCACGTAGTACACTGTGACTTAACTCAGGTACTCATTCACAGCTGAGTCGACTGGTATCCGACGTCAAACCATGATACAAATCCCACTGCCGCCAGTGAGATTTGAACCGCGACTTTCCGTACGACAACCTTGTGCTCTAACCAATCAGCTGTCCGAGCACCCATGACACTTGTGATTTGTGTTTAGCAAGTCAAAGGTCAAAATTTCTCAACCAGGAGTTGATCTCCCATATCACTTTATTTGCGCAGATCTCGATCTCATCTCGATGCTTTACGACCACTGTTATTCTGATATTATCGACCAAGCCAATTGTTGTCACGTTGTCCGGAAGGCGTAGCGTCAACGCAAGATCATACATAACTAGCCACAGCAAGGGACCTAGGACAGAACCCTGTGGCACCTCGCAAGTTGTCGGGAATATTTTGAGCCCATCGTCTGAGTCGCAGTAAAGTCTTCTCTCAAGGAGAAACTCAATAACAATGCAAACAATGTATTTCGGGGCCTGTAGCTTGTCGAGTGCCTCGATGATTTTCATTTTGCAGTATTGAACGCATTTTTTGACGTCGAGGGCTATTAATTACAATCATTTTCCTTCTTGTATTGCAGCCTGAGCCAAACCAGTCACCATGCTGACCGCGTCGACAGTTGACTCCGAATTATTTGTCCGACAGGCCTCCTTCCTCTTCCGCAACAACAAGCAGTCTGTTGTATATTTCTCTCTAATAGTTTGCCAAAGGTGTCTATATGAGAAGAGGTCACCCAACCCTCAAAAAGTGTAATAGGTCTCGTTCTCAGAGCCTATCCAACCGAAAAATCTGAAAAAAATCTCAGTGGCGTATCTAAACGAAACCCCCATTAAGTTCATGCTAGAACTACAAAATTTTGCATTTGTATAAAGGACGACGGCACAATTTGGTCAAGTTAGATGAAAATCCAACTATTATTAACAAAGTGAGCTTCCGGTATTCCCACTTGTTTTTCTTTTTCTCCATTATCATGGAAGAAGTTTCGCCTATGTACACAAAGTAAAGCAGTTGAAAACAAAAATGCTTAGAAATTTGCCTAACTAGATTTTTTACGACCACTAAAATCCTTATTTGGACTAAAATATACTGAACTAAAAGCGAAAAATAATAACGCCGGAATGGATCGAAGATAATCAGAAATTTACCTTTCTCTTCTGTTAGAATAACGGAAACGCAGACGCAGTGATAGTTATGAAGGTGACAAGAAATGAAGAAGATCATTAAATTCCTTTTTAGGGTTTTAGGTAAAAAAAACCTCATTAAATCGGTTTGCTCTCTGTTAGCTTCTTGTTTTTGTTTTTAATTGGGAAAGTTCGAAACCTTTAAGTTGAATAAATAACTAGGTTTTTTTCCTTATCCTGTAAATATTTTTATTTTTTCCCGCATACAATCGTTTCGGAGACCAGGTGCCTCCTTCCTCAGTACTAGTACCTAATTAAAATTAGGTTAGGTTAGAAATTAGGTATTAGTACTAGACCTAGTTCTTTTTAAGGTTTTGTGTAAACACAAAACCTTATTAAAATCGGTTTACCGTCTGTCTGTCTGTCTGTCTGTCTGTCTGTCTGTCCGTCTGTCTGTCTGTCTGTCTGTCTGTCTATCTGTCTGTCTGTCCGTCACACGCATTTTTCTCGGAGACGGTTATAGCGATTGACACCAAATTTGGTAGAAAGGTGGGAACTGTGAACGCTCACACATACAGTGCTACATCCTTTTACGTTGAATTTAAGGGGGGGTCCCCATACATGCAAAACGGGGGTGTAACATTTTTTTTCATCAAATATAGTCATGTGGGGTATCAAATTAAAGGTCTCAATTAGTACTTTTCGAAGACGGTCTTAGTTTTGACATTTCTTGGAAACGTGGGGAGCGCGGGGGGTTGAAAGTGATCATTTCTTTAAGGGGACCATTCTCAGAAACTACCAAACCGAAAAATCTGAAAAAAATCTGGAGGCTGCCACTATATGGTGCCTTGGCTCCGAAATACCTTTCATATTGATATCCGTTCAAAGAAAGTTAATAATAGTATATTACTATAATTTTTTGTAATTGACTGGAAACCCCCCTTAAATTCATCCTAGCGGCACGAAATTCTGCAGTGATGTAGGCTATAATGTAGAGCATGATCATACCAAGTTTGATGGAAATCGCACTATTACTAACAAATTTATAATACGTCGAAGTTGTTGCTTCTTTGAAAATTGAAGACTATCAATGTCAATATCACCCAAAAGTAGACATATGCATATATTACGTGCTATGTATTAAGAAATACACAAAACCTTTCGTACCTGAAGCGTCCAGCTTCCGGTTTCCCGACTTGTTTCAACTTATATACCAACTGTGAAAAAAAAGAAACATGGACATTAATTTCAACTACGAAACATAGCTCTGACTCCTGCCATAAGACTATGTGACACTCTTACGCGCCAGCCTCTCTCCAAATATTATTTTGAAGAAACTCGGTAATATTCTGGGGACAGCATTTTAACAGTTAATGCCTGTACAGATAAAGTTTGAAAGAAGATTCTTATGATTAAGTTTCCTAATTTTTGTTCAGATGTCCAATTTTATCAAGTCCATACTTTCTCGCCTTAGAAAGTGTCGATGCGAGAGGCCCAAGGCTGAACTCCAAATTTCCCCAAGCATTTTCATAATATAGCATTCTAATGATAATATTATGGTATTCCCTGTTTTTTTTTAACATTGTAGGTTTTGTGGCAAAATAGGGTTTTTTTATTAACGCATTTACATTGGGTTTTTCTATTAACATCTTTATATTGCAGGTAATTGCAAAATATTGTCCATCTTTGTTGTATAAATTCATCCTAGGGTCTTTCCATGATGCAAAGAAAGGATAATTCTATCATAAGGATACACTTACTAAACACCTCAAAAGTAGTGACAAACAGATACAATACTGTTGCTTTTAAACTAGGCGTAATTTAATGATAATTAAAAAAGAATTTCTCAGATTTCCCAAGATAATTTCAAGAAATATTTCCCGTCCTTTACCCTCAATTAGCTTAGTCATCTTTTACAATCTTCTGAATTACCAGCTACATGTGAATATTAGGAAACTAAAAGTGGAATATCTTGGGTATGCTTCATTAAGGGTAAAACTAAGATTCTATATATAAATTTGAAAGCTTTCTAAAACGATTTATCTTCCCCAAGCAATTTATCTTTTCACCTTCTTTTATTTTGAAAATTAGAAGAAAATCTGTGTCAATGACACCAAACAGCTGAAGGGTGACAAAATGTAATGACTTTAAGGATGGTGCGATAGTCTAAAAGTTGTCCTGGGTTTCCGAAGACAATCTAGAGAGCATAAAAAACCTAAAACGGTGGCGAAATTGAGCTTGAAGGTCTAGAGAGGGCAGGGTTGAAACCACAAAGGTCACACCATATGTACATACATCTGAGGGAGGAGAAGTTGGTTCTCGATCGCGGCACTATGGTCTCCAGTTGTATGGTTCCAGTGTGAGTTATGTATAATCAGACATCCGTTCCCATTAATTCCCATGATATCAAAATTCTTTTGGATCAAGTTAATATGCACATATCGTTAATGCAATCTGAGTATAACCCTAAGGTGCAAAGTGCAGATGCTAACGCCAGCACTTTCCACGAATAAATATGTCCGATTCTACATGGCGAGTTAGTAGTTGTCCGTAGCTCTTAAGCCGAAACTAAGTCCGTCGACATTATTAAGTTTTAATAAAGTTACGTTTATAAAGTACCCGTGAAGTCTGTTGATTCAGTTAATCTTTTTCAAGTACTGGTTTTTTTGTTAATCGTATGCTTTCCAATAGAGTTGCCCGAAATTCCTTTCTTTTGACTTTCAGGTACCGGTCTCACGCATCGGTGAAAGTACACTTGAAGTTTCGTAAAAGTGAAGCATTGAAATGTCCAAAAGGATCCCCTAGCCTGGCTAGCAGTGGAGTTTTGATATTTCCCGGTGTACGTCCAAATTGAATTTCACCAACTTTGGATAGTTCTCTCCTGTAATATAAAAAGGACAGAAGCAATTGATTTGAAATTTGGAATGCTCATTTACTGCACTTTGAAGTTAACAATTTCAACAGTTTCCGATGATGAAAATCTTGGCGAGACCAACAATATGGATGCATAATAATTTAAAAAATCTGTTAGTTCAGACTATAATCTATTGCACTGGCCATTCCGAACCTAGGGTATCTATTTTAACTCCTTTTTAATTGAAACAAGTTGGAATCCGGAAGTTCGATGCTTCAGATATAAAAGTTCGTCCCGAAGTGGCGTCATAAGGTCTGGGGGAGTGATTGAAGGCTCTATTAACCGCTGCAGATCATAGCGGGCATCTCTGAAATCTCTAGAAGTTTTTCGTAGTGTACACTATGACAAGAGAGAATTTGCTATTGAACTGGAATTGAAGCAGAAGATGCCGCATAACGTAATGATTTTAGAAGTGCGTACCGTATCACGAAATAGCTTACCTTTGGTCGCAAACGTTTCGATGGTCCTATGAAGGATGTAAAAGTGAGCAACTGGAGAAGTGGAAAGAATACTTCACCACGGTTCTTAACCGTGTCGCATCCGGTGGGGTTCCTCTTCTTCTCCAAATAGGAGAGACATCATTTCGGTCATCAATGTATTGAAACGGAATAAAGCTACTGAGCTTGAGAGCCTCCAAGTGGAGTTATTTATAGCTGCACCTTTCTCAGAGAGTGGAAGAATTGGATAATCGTCAAGAAAGGGACCCGTTTTGAGTGTGACAATTGCGTGCGTACTCCCTGCCGTGGCAAAGATAATAGCTAAAATAATCCTGGAATGCATCAAAGAACATCTGGAAAGCTTAGTCGACAGAGAGCAGGTTAGTTTCCGCGGAGAAACTAATAGCTATTATCAGGCTGACATAGGATAACGCAAAATGTCATGTGTTGCACCAAGGTAAACTCTTTGAGGATTTTGAGGTTCAAAGTAGAGCCCGCTAGCGTTTCATCATCTCCACCTTCTTGTTATCGGTGACGTTCTTCATGCTTGTCCGGAGGACGTGGAGGAATTCATTGAACTATGACTACTTTCCTCAAAAGCCTCAACTATCCTACTTTGCACTTTAGCCTGGTCATATCTCTCGAAATGGCTTGGATTTGGAAAGAGATCGAAGTAGCGAGTGGAGTGGAGATAAACACCAACAAAATCAAGGTTCTCAGTGTGGCGGGGTTATTGCACTGTCCGTATCTGCATTAATAGGCAGAACATCAAATGCGTCAATTAATTTGTATATCTGGGAAGGGTGGTTTCTCTCGACGAGGGAACCGAACTGAATGTTGTTCGACGCATTAACAGTACTAGATCCGCTGTCGCTGCTTTGTCTAAAATCTGGAAATATAGTTATCTCAACACCAAATTCAAGTTAAGACTATCGTTTGTTAGTGTTCCTTCTGCGTGCCTATATGGCGGTAGTACATGGAGAGTGAATTCGGCTGTTACTCAAAAGCTTCAAGCCTTCGTCAAAACGTGCAATGGAATCCACTCTCCCCAGATGGCCGACGGCTGGGTTGCAGAAAAATGGAGGAGGACAGCGGACCGCCAGTAAATTTTCAAAATAATAAACTATTATTGACTTTATTTGAGCAGATATCGTAACGAAGAGTATTATGGAGCCCCCTACCGCCCTAAAGTTCAACCTGCAGTAATGTGTGGGATTCACAGTTCCATTGTTTTTACCAAATTTAGTGCCAATAAGTGTAATCGTTTCTAAGAAAAATGCGCGTGACTATTTCTATTATAACTTGCTATCGGATGATTTTTCTCAATAATTTTTTGAAATTTTGAAAATTCCTTCAT
This sequence comes from Hermetia illucens, assembly GCF_905115235.1. Lineage (NCBI taxonomy): Eukaryota > Metazoa > Arthropoda > Insecta > Diptera > Stratiomyidae > Hermetia > Hermetia illucens. The sequence goes on along the minus strand of NC_051849.1, from coordinate 165,773,060 downwards.
ATTTTTCTATTTTCTAGGTTTATTAGAATTTGGATTCACTTTATTGGACCGGTAAAAAATCCAAACTATGCTTATTGATTGAGGTACTACACTCGTCTAAACCCTTAAGTGAATTATTCGAAAGAGGTTGTCTTTCTTACTGATGAATGAAAGTTCAGTGGAAGGATAATTGATTAGTTATTTTTTGCTCAAACCGCGAGTCTATGACAAAGCTCGATAACGGGTTAACGGGTATGATGATAGAACTCCCGACAAAGACGCCTGTCCAATAATCTGAACCAACGCTAATTTTTTTTGACGAAAAAATGCTTTCCACTTTTAAGTCGATTTGTCTGAAACAAAATTGCTGCTTTGGTTACTAAAATTACTTCTCTAAAAATTGTAAGCAAGGCTGACATTTTTTTTAGTTAAAAAGTTGATGTAAAAAAACTTGAAATTAAAAATTCTAATTTCTGAAATCATTTTGAAAAATTCCGGAGTTAGTTTGGAAAATTCTGAATTTGGTTGAGACCCTTGACTTGGGTTCAATTCTTTGGGAAACCCATATTTATCAGTTTCCAATGACATTGGAGTTTTATCAAAAAAGGTTATAAGTATAACTCTATTTCTTCACTAATGGTGGATACTATTCTATTAAAAAGTGTTGTATTAATGGAAAATTGACAGAAAATTTGCTATAAAAATACCCAATAATCTTGTTATTTTTAAATTAAATGAACAGCTGGATTTCATGGTTTATGAGCCCTATCTAAAATGGGTACTTTCCATCTTTGTATGGCTGGGACATATTTACGTATACTTTCATATTCACTTCACCAGTCCTTCTCTGCCTTCACATGTCCAGTGCGGGGCATGTACTTCATATGATTATGCATATCTCTTCGCAATCATGTACCTGTGTTTAAAGATTTTCATTTCCTTAACCTTTTCCCATATATAATTGATTCTAGATGGATGGTTTTTCCAAGGTTGTGGCTGGAAAGAAGGAAGGACTAATTTTCGGCACTGAAAAACCGAGTGCGAAGTATATAATTAAGTATGAATTAATTTTTGCTGACTTTGGTATCATGAGTTACTAACGTCAACGGGGTCTTCGGGAGGAAAATGGTGACAAGAGCAATTAAAGGGATTAGGATGTTGGACTTTTCTTACGATTGGTTGGTTGAACAACATTTGCTAGGAGATATATGTACGTGTTTGTACATATAAGTAAGAGAACAATTGATCCACATTTAATAAAGAAAAGAGAGAAGGAAGATGTATCCTCGCAGTGTTGTATTTGGTATATAAGGATCTCCCGGAGAAAATTAATATTATTCAATCATAACCCATTTGGGTTCATTACAGATCGAAAAATTTACTTAATTTCCAACTTCGAATTATATTAATATTCGAGAACTTTGGAACTAGCAAATTTAACAGTACTTTAGTTAACAGAATAGGATTTTATTAAGACTTACTGTGTTAAAATTAGAGTCGAAAATTGCAATATCGATTATATAAAATGGCTCTCGAATCAAACTTTTCTATTAGGTCCATTCTCGGTCATAAGAATGAAACTGGACCTTTGAATGAAAATCAAAGCAGTGCAGTTTCTGATTTGAAACGTCCGAAATTTTCTTACGACTCTTTGATCATGATGGCGATAAAAGCAAGCCCCAATGGACGTTTGACTCTTGCAGAAATTTATGAATTCATCAATAAAAATTTCGAATATTATCGGACATATCAAGCAGACTGGCAAAATGCAATTCGTCACAACTTAAGCGTCAGTGAATATTTCATCAGAACACCTCGTGGATACGATGAACCTGGCCGTGGAGGTTATTGGAGTCTCTCACCCATAGGCAAGCAACTATTCATAGGCGATGATACGGGAAGATTGCGTCAGCCTGCAGCTCCCCCGATGAACTACCATTTCACAACCGTGCCACCGATGCAACAAGTGGCATACCAATGCGGCAACTGTGGTTTAGTTGGATGCATGTGTTATCAAACAGCAACAATCATACCACAAATGCTCCCAGAGTATTTCAATATGACACATAGACATCAGATGCCCAAGCCATAATAATAAGTGTAAGATAGTGTAAGATATTTATTGACCTGATATTAAAATAATGTACTTAATGTTAGCACTTAGGTGGAAAATATTAAAATAATTATAAAAATGTTGAAATAACTACAAATAAAATATACCTCCACATTCAAAAAATTCATTACGAACAACCTGCCCCAGCTTGTCGTTCTATGAGGAATAAAACGAAAAAGCCACCCTTGATACAAGAAGAAAGTATTTTCGTTCATTTGCACTTAGCAGGATGTTTTCCTATAATAGGGAAACGATTTTTTACAATCCCGTGTAGGGTAGTATAGAAAACTATCTAAATTTCAATATTACAGAAGCACGTTATGTAAACACCACCCTGTTTGAAATGAGAAGGACGTTGCGATAGATTGCAAAACTCCGTAATAAATAACATTAAAATTTTTAATTTTTTGAATATAACATGAATAACAAAATAACGTTGGTTTTTTTATACAAATTAGTTGCTTCGAATTGCTACTTGTTAAGACTCGAAATTTGAAAATTGCCCCTACGAAAACCTCATGAGTGAAATGTACACAATAGTATAACACCCAACGCCGTCCTTGCAGTCTTCATTATTAACTACGATGCAACAATCTGTGTCCGGTCTAGGCCTGCTTTAGGAAGGAATTTCAGACATCAGACCAGGCTCTGCTACATCTTCTTTTTTTTGCCGCATCTTTTTTTTTTTACCACAGATAAGGGCTCACAGGCTTCCCAAGTTGGATCATTCTGAATCATATGGGTTAAGTGACCCGATTACAGGTACGTATTGATTTGGATTTTATCTACGACCAAACGATTGTTATGTCGCGAATCGTTCGGACGTGTTGGGGACCGAAAATTCTTCGGAGAATTTTTCTCTCAAACGTTTCTAAGAGTTCATAATTTTTCTTATATAGAAACAAAAGCTGACAATATTATTGTCTTGTATAAAGTAAGCTTTAACCAAATGGTTAGACATTCCGAGCCGAATAGTTTTTGTAAATTAAACTGGGTGGGCTCTGTTAACTGCCAAATAAAATATGGGGACTTCGTCGTTATAGCTGTTATCGTGTATTGTTTTTCGTTGAGTTCTGTTTGATGTTGTTTCTGACCACATCTCGCCAAGCTACGACTAAAATATCGCCCTCCGGTAGCTTTCTTTGCATATTTAAGTTTTGTTTTTATTGGGAGAAGAGCCTGTGATCCGCCCTACCAGTTTGGTTGGCTTCGCTAACGAACTAGTTGTTCCTCGGTAGCTTATGTCTTTAGCTATCCTTTATGTTAGCCAGTCGTTCTGCTTTACTCATTTCAGTCGTCTTGTTATACAATAAGCAACTGTACTTTCAGGTTCCTATGCAAATCAACATTACGAATGAACCAAGGAACGCCTACTATGTTTCTAAGCACTTTATTCTAGAAAGTTTCTATTACCTTCTGGTTTTATTCTTTGGCACAGCCCCAGAGCTGGATGCTGTACATCCACATGGACCTTAGGATCTGCTTATAAATTACCTGCTTGTTGTCGATGGTCAGTTAGGAATTCCTCGCCAATAGTCACTACATCTGTCTGTATTTGGCATTTAGCTCGTCCCTCTTTTCAGGATCTATCTTTTCCAGCTGAGCTTAGCATTGTGCACGTGTTGGATTGTGCAATGTATTTCGCGGAAACCAAATTGGTGGGATGGTATTATATTTCGAACCACAATGATTTGCTTCAGTCTCTTAAGGAGAAGCCGGTTGTAGTAGGGACCAGCGATATTGGTAGATGCGATTCGACTCTACTTGGCTTTTTTCCTGATTTTGGGACCTTTATAACTTCGGCCACTTTACATTGCCGAAAGACGTATTTTAATCTGAAAGCTGCATTAATGATTTGTAATAATTTGACTAAAAACCTTTGCTGGTAGTTCTTTTAATATTCTCCCTGCAATAAGTTGGTCAGCAGTTTCAGTAGGACGCATATTTGTTTTAATTTCTGTCCTCAGCTCATTTAGTTTTTCACGGCGTATTGGGTAAATGGTCCACTTTTCTAGCTGGGGTTAAACATGTAGACACTTGTGTATCTAAAGGCTGGAAAGTACCTACTAGACGCTTCGGGAGCAGATCTGCATTATCCTGTGCAGAACGAACCCATTGCTTGTTTGCCTGTTTAATAGATGGAATTTGTTGCCTAGGTCTTTTTAGATCTTTCGTAGTCTTCCTCAGAGAGTAGCCTGTGTTTTTTTGGGCTGTAGGATTTAAAACGTATCTGCTAAAGGACTCGTTTCTATATTTGGTAGCTAAGGCCTTTAGCTTTTTTAAAAAAGTCAAGCGATGACGGCTTTACGGTTTCTTACCAGGGCAGAGGCAAATCGTCAGACGCTGCCTCACCTCTGCCCTGGGAGCAGCGTGACCGTAGTGGCTCGCAGATGTTGAATGCTCCTTTATATAATTCGTAGAACACGACATGCCTACGAATTATATTGAGCGCAAATCCGCCTTATTGACCAGAGCTTGGCCAGAGCTGAAATATTCGTTTTGAGAATGCTTGTTTGTCAGAAAGTTTGGTAGAGGAAGCGTCAAGCGAAAACTTCCTTTTTAACACCGGATCCAGACGGACAGTAAATTGAGGAGACCTTCACAACTTTGTTGAATAATTGCACACAAATAGTCACAAGCTGCAATCATCATATCCTCTTTAACGCAGATTGTAGTTCCTTGTCTGGCTTGTCGACTGGGATGTGTTCATAAATGATATGAGCAAAAGGCACTGATTTTAGCATTAGTAGTCCCGGTAAAGTGGTTTTCTGAGGTAAGGCATAAGTCTACCTTCTCAGTATTAAGAATGACTTCCAACTTTTGTAGGTGCTGTTGCAATCCATTCGCAATTCACGTTATGATTTTCAGGACATTTGTCATTTGGTTTTCTTCTTCTCTTTTTGTCTCTACGTTATACTGCTTAAGTCTGTCAAAAATTTGATTGTCGATTACGTCAGCAATAAAAAGCAAAAGGTCCCCTCCTATTATGTGCCCCCCATTATTCTGGTAGATAGTTTCGACATCGTTCCCCCAACATCCGGAAAGAATCTTCCCAATGATACCAAAGAGTGCCAAAGACATTCTTCCAGGAACCACAGACGAAGTCCTGGACGCAGTGAAAAAGGTCCGGGATACCGCAGCCCTCGGCATTGATCAAATCCCCAAAAAGGCGCTGAAACTGGCAATGAGTATGGCACCAAGCATGTTCGCACGGTTATTTACAGACTGCTTAAAAGAAACGTTCTTCCCGCAGAGTGGCAGTTTGACTTCCGGAAGGCTCAGTCAGTGACTAATGCTTCCAAACTGGTTTTTGAGCTAGCCAGAAAAGCCTATGGCGAAGGAAAATACAGCGCACTTGACATCAAGAACGCGTCGCATTCTGACAGATAGAACCATGTCATCGAAGCAGTCATCGTGGCAAAAAAAAAACCGCCAAAACATATATTAAATATAATCTTCGACTACTCCTACAGCGGAAGCTACTTTATGATTCGAACGAAGGGTCGAAGATGTATGTGTGGGGCAAGAGTTCCGCAGGGGTCTGCTCCGGGCTCTGTTATTGAACTTAATGTATAATGGCGTTTTACGACTTCCAGTAGCTAAAGAAGACGTTGTCGTCGGATTCGCAGATGACGTTTAGTGGTCATAACATCCAATTATCCCGAACGAAGTACAGATATATGCCAACGAGTCTATACGGACGGTCAACCCTTGACTTAAAGACCACGGGCTCGAGCTTGCCGAACACAATATGGAGTTGGTGTTCTTTACAATGCGGTGGAAACAGAAACCTGTCGAAATTTACATCGGGGGCAGAAATCGCTGAAATACCTAGGAGTAACATTCGACAAGCTGAGTTTTAAACCCCACTTAAAACTTACTGAACAGAAAGCGGCGACTATCAGCGCAGCACTGGCAAGCATGCTTCCAAATGAAGGCGACCCAAAACACAGTCTTGCACTTATTGCAAATCGTCAATTGTACTTTTACACGGGTGTTGCCAATAAAAATCGCTCTCCGAACATGTTGCACCTACCGAACAACATCTTATGACGCAGCATGCGTGTTTGCAGGGATGATTCGTCTATACGAGAATCAGGAAGCGAGCTTAAATAAGCAAGGTGAGCGTATGCCGTCATTGGCTTCATGGCATACAGCACGGGACCAGGTGGAGAATGTATGTGGACTATGGGGAACCACGATGAGACGAGTTACGATCTGACTCAGTTCTTAAGCGGTCACGGTGGATACAGAAATTACCTTTATAGGTTCAGTTTAGATGAATCACCCGATTGTCCTATATATGAAGGTGCAGCAGAACAAATTTTCCTCGCCTGCCCAAGATTTAAAAGCTTAAGGAGAGAGCTTGAAACAGTGCTAAATACCCGTTTAACGGTGGAAAATCTGATAAGGTACATGGTGCAATCAAAAGCAGCATGGAACGCGATAGTTGCAATGGTGAAACGGACTCATCAGCAACTAAAAGCAGTAGAAGCACAGCGGAGACATAGAAGGGAAGCTACTGCAATTAACCCCACGCAAAGCGGTAGGATCTCGTTTAAAGTGAGCAGCTAAGAACTGAATATCCCGACGAGGCAATACCAGAACGGCGGTCCCGCGGGGAGAGTATGGAGAAAATATGGGAGGTTTTAGTTGGTAAGAATCCGGCATGCGTGTCCTACATTCCAGATGCGTATCCATGATGGGTTGCTCCCAGTCAAAAAACAAGACAGACAGGCAGTAAATCGATTTTAATAAGGTTTTTTCTTAGAAACTTTATGAACGATTGGACCGATTCATTTGATTTTTGAACACGTTGTATAAGTGTTGACCTACGCCATGAAATCTTGGATCTTTGGGATTTGAATTTTCCGATTCTCACTTGATTCACGTTAAAATCCTACAAAACCGATCTTTTCGAAAAAAGTTGTTATTCTTCTATCAAAAATGTTTATTCATGCGATAAAGGGTTCAATATTGAATGACAGCCCATTTTATTTAAATTGTTCGGCCAACTAGAAAAGCGAAATCATTTTAACCACTATTTTTGAAGTTAGGAACAAATTGTCAATCTTAAAATCAAGTTCAAAAATTCTAGTGTGATTCTAGGCAACAATAAATTTATATACATTTATATATAATTCCATTAAAAAAATATTTTTATAAAAAACAGGAAATAATCAGATTTTATCGTTGAGGTCAACAAGAGATTGATCAATTTTTCAAAATACCACGTTGGACCATATGTTCTTATTGGTGACTAATATCATGGAAGCAGTACTTATTTAGTTGCCAGAATCAGTGGTCGAATAAAGGACCAATGGAGACCATCACCATATCACAAAGTTCACCAGCACTTTTGGACTTACTAACTGAATTCAGCATAGCTAAACTTACAATATCATGCCAATATAATCATGTCGCAAACTTGGCCTTGAAGAAGATTTATTGCATTTCCTTCAACATTTTCTGGTGTATTACTAGTAACTGAATAAAACGAGATGCTTTGTAATTTTAGTAAAATATTTTTTTTAACTCTATCATATACTATTCAGATTTATAATCCTTTATAGTGTCTATTCTTAACTAAATTATATGTTATATATAAATATTGGGCACTAACTTAGATTGATATGTCATTTACATCCGCTATATTTGCTGCATATTGGAATACATTTGATTCATTTGAAGAAAACGTGCCACCATTTGATAGCACATACATCCAGGAACATCACAACCTCCGTATTGGTATGCCGTACCTTGAATTGCAGGCACGGGAACGTAATTTCATCGAGTTCATCGAGGTGCTGGAGGACCTGGAGGTTGGCACAGTCTTCCTGTGTCACCTCCAACGAACAATTGATGATGCTGTGGTAACAAGGTCCAATAACCTCCTCGTCCAGGATCATCCCATTCACGAGGAAGTCTCACGAAATGTTCACTCAGACTCAAATTGTTACGAATAGCATTTTGCCTATCTGTTTTGTATGTTTTATAATATGCGAATTGGTTTTTTATGTACTCATATATTTCCGCTAGTGTCAATCGTCCTCTGGGACTCGCTTTTATCGCCGTCATGATTAATGCACCATATGAAAATTTGTGCCTTTCTGCATCCCCATTTGCTACTTCAGCTTCTTCACCAAGCATGGAGCGGATGGAAAAGTTTAAATTAAATGACATTTTGATTCGCTAAATTAAAAATGTTTACTCTATTCACTGAAAATTAGTTATATCTAAGAAGAATTTGATTATCGCACACTTTTTTTTTAAGAGTCTAAATGAAATGTTATTAGCTAGTTGAGATGATCGCTAGTGAGCTGGAATTGAATGACTTATATTCCAAATGCAACCTCATCTCAGTTTCAGATTCGATTTGTTTCTCTTTCTATCTTCGTAATTATTAATCAATGAACCTTTTACCTGCGTGTGCATATAGATACACATTTGCATGGAAATCAGAACAACGAGAGGTTGTGTACAATTCTTTGAATACCTTGGACTTCATTATCCTTTTAATTACCTTTGTTGCCATCGTCTCCATAAATCAAATCTTCTCTGTAAAGTCAACAACGAAGAATATTGCAGTTAACGAAAAGCATTTCACCAGCGATTACAGTTTTAGGCTTAATTACTCAGTATCTTGAATCAGTTTAGACAGTTACAGACAAGACTCTGGAAAAACCATTCATTTAAAGTTAAAGTTGACCGAACCCAGGATTCATTAAGAGCTGAACAACCAAAGACAATGGATAGCATGCAATCCCCAGAAACTCATAATTTGTTTAAATAACTTATCGCCTTCCTCTTCTATGTTCCCTTTGACAGACAAAAGTAATAATATGTCACCTTTAATAACATTTCCGCACCTAATTACTCATTATGTGGAATTATTTTTAATATTTCCAGACAGGGCTCTGAAAAAACCATTCATTCAAACTTTAATAGGAAAATGATATCATATATAATAATAATAATCGTTGGCGCAACAATCCATGTTGGATCAGGGCCTTGAAGTGTGTTAGAGCACTTCATTCAAGACCGTAACGGTACACTAGGAGGCAATGTGGTCAGCATTGCGCTCGATATCATATATGCTAAGATGAATTACATATTTAACATCGCTTATGATTTTGATTACTAAATATCATGAAGAAAATTACCGAGTTTGGAGTTTGCATGGTCATGATTTGCGGGTTGGGCTTCTTCTGTTGTGCATATGCTTAAAATTTTTCTTAAAATTCATCACAAAAGGGTAAACAACTTCTTCAATTTAACAAATAAACTGCAGTCAATATGTTGAAAATGTTCTGTTCTGTTTACAATAATAGATTCACTATAGGGCAGTGAAATAATTCCAAGGTCATCCCACTAAATCTGTTGGAAAACTAGTGAATATTACAATACATTCAATACGTAAGTTACAAAAAACGTTATCTTATCAATGGCCAAACAATTCGAAGGTTATACTCTCAAGTAACATTGAGAAAGAAACCCGTCATCCTAAAAATTATCTTTGCTTGGAACAGTTGCGCAGGAAGTTTTTAATCAGCTCCATCAGATCCATTGAGCTGGATCTGACTCCATCCCTATTTCCTATTTCTTACTTTTCACACCTATATATACATTCCAACTACAAAATTCAAATTGTTTATTCCATTTTCTATGAGAAATTGTGAAAGGAGATGGTAGAAAACATCCTGAGAGAACAAAGAAACATCAAGAACGACGCTGAAGCCTTGGAGAAAACCACCCCAGTCTCCTTTCTCTGCCCTGTGGAACCACTATTAGGTATTATATCATGAAGGTGAATTAGCTCACTTTTGCTAGGTCTTCTTTCTTCTAAGCGCGGCGTTCATAACTGCGCATTCTAGCATTGTCCGGGCCATAAATACGAAAAGGGGATTACTGCCCAAAAATTTCCGCAGTATTTGGCAAAAAGGAAGCCGTGCCGCTCCTCGTGTTATAGAGCAATACTACGCACCTGTGCTGCTCACATTTGGGGAGTACCCTTATGATAGCCGAGCAAGTGCTTACATCAAATAAATGACATCATAAAGGTAGCCTACAGGTCTGTCAGTAGCATCATCATCTTCCATAATACATTATGTGATGACCTAGCTGGATTGAGTAACCTGGGATACGAGACGTCTTAATGGGATTCATTGGTGGTCTGAATTGTTTTCCGTAATATGAATTCCGAGACACTCCGTTACTTTGAAGAACATGTTGAGTCGAATAAATTAGCTCACTTTAGTAAGGTCTTCTTTTTTTTATGCTCGGCGTACGGAACCGCGTATCCCAACCCTGACGTTGCTGTGGCTGACTGGGGCGGATGGAAATGTGTTGTTTCCAAATTTCCAAATATTCCTTGACATGTCGCCTAACTCCAACTTCGCCGATCATATGAGTTCACTTTATATGATGACGACATCATACACATCTTATAGGGCAATAAATTCTGTGCTCCTTTTTAACATGTTCAAGGCAATTTAATTAACCACCATTCTGAACTATTAATTCAATTCATTATTGATTGTAGCCTGCAAAGTCAGTTTTATCACTTGTAAATTTATATCGAAATTAACTGCGAGTCACTAGCTTATATTGACAGAAAATATATATCATATTCAATCCCCGAAATTATGCCTTGAATGGTTTTGAAATCTGCAACTTTTCCTCCTTGGCTTTGTTGTAACTCATCTTTAGTCTTACTTTAATTGTCTCCTTCTCCAAATCCAGAGCTATTTAGCAAAGATCTACGCCCTGTGAGTTGGAGCTCTCTCCCTCTTGCGGCAATGTGTTTTTGTACTCCGGAAAGCCTAGTGGTAGCAGACGGTAATCCGGCGTGGGATTGCTTTTGACGGCTACCGCAAAGCGCGCTCTCTTGACTTGGGAGCCGGTTTATGCAAACTTCTAACTGCAAGATCCCGATCCAGGTTAAGGAACATCACAATTTTACAATGCTATGCACCAACGAAGACTTCCGAGGTAGTGGAGAAGGATCCTTTCTTCGAGCAATTAAACGCAGTTAGAGGAAAACTTGATAAAGGTGACATTGTGATTATGATTGGTGATCTGAATGCTATAGTGGGACCTGACAACACCTTGCTCGAACATGCAATGGGGAGAAACGGTCTGGGTGACCGAAACGGTAATTACGGGATTTGGATGGAACCGCCAACGGTCTTGAATCAGATCATCATCATGGTCCCTCACATTCACTTGCGTACTGCGTTCGCGACTTCTCGCAGGGTTAGAGATCTGCAACCCCCTAATTTCAGCATCGACCGCTTGCACGACCCAGCTGTCACTCAACAGTGGAAGAACTATCTTGCTGATGAAGTGGCAGATCTACTGAGTAACATGCCTGAGAATATCCGTGAGCATTGAGCCGCCATGAAAAGTGCGCGTCGCGAAGAGGCGTCATAAGATCTGGCTGACTGCGGAGTCCTAGAAGCAGATCAATGAACGGAAGGGGTTGAAAGCTCGATTGACAGCAAAATTCCGAAAAGTAGCGTAGTGTACACCGTCACAAGAGAGAATTTATTACGCTGGTCAGGAAAGCAGAAGATGCTGTAGATCGCAATGATGTCAGAAGTGTATACCACGTCATGAAAGAACTTGCATGTGGTCGCAAATCTTTCGATGGTCCTGTGAAGAACGTTAACGATCGACTTCCTATCATCCCATCCCATCATCATGGTTCTTAACCATATCATATCCGGTTAACTTCCTCCTATTGTGAATGAAATGGTTAATCACCGTAACATGCGGATACGGTCTGTTCCTCCAAGGAGAAAAGAAATCACTTCGTCCATCAATGCTTTTAAAAACGGAGTAAACGGGGCTTAACGGTCTCCGCGTAAAATTATTTATAGTTTTAAGTGCAATCACTGCGGATCTGTTGCTTCCACTCGCACGGAAATCTCGGAAATCCGAGACCTCTCCTAGAAAGTGAAAGAAGGGAAGGGTTGTTAAGATTTCAAAAACAGGGCACGTTCTAAGTGTGACATTTGGAGGGGTAACTGCGTACTCCCTGCCACCGCAAAGATAATAACTTAGGTAATCCTGGAACGCATCGAAAAACATCTCGAAAGCTTGATTGACACAGAGCAGGCTGATTTCTGCTTCGGATCCTCCTGCATTAACCATATCAACACCCTACGAATTATTTTGGGACAGTACGCGGCATGTAGATCTTCGGTACACCTGCTCTTCATCGACTTCGAGAAAGCTTTCGATAGCACGAACAGGAAGTGTATCTAGAGTGTTCTACGTAGAAGGGGCATTCTGGAGAAACTAATAGCTATTATCAGAGCAACATGTGATGGTGCAAAATTTCATGTGTTGCACCGAGGTAAAATTTCGGAGGATTTTGAAGTCCAAAGCGCGAGGGTTGCATCCTGTCACCGATATTATTTTTTCTTGTTATCGGTCACGTTCTTCATGCTGCCTTGCCCGGAGGACCTGGAAGAATTGAATGGACGTTAACATTTTTTCTCAAAAACCTTGACCACGCTGACGACATTGGTTAGCTCTCTCACCGAAGAAGCAAGCAGAGTTGCACTGAAGATAAACACCAAATAAACCAACGTTCTCAGTTCGAGGGGTCATCTTATTCTTCCCATCTGAATTAATAGGCAGAGCATCGAAACCGTCGAACAATTTATATATCTATGTAGCGTGGTTTCTGCCGACGGCGTCACCGAACTAGATGCTGCCCAACGCATTAACAGCGTTAGATCCGCTACCGTTGACCAGTCCAAAATATGGAAACGTAATTATCTCAGCACTAAAATCAAGTTGAAACTGTTCTCTACTAATGTTTTTTTCGTGTTGCTGTATGGGAGTGGCAAGTGGAAAGTGAACTACGCTATTACTTAAAGGCTCCAAGCTTTCGTGAATACCTGCCTACGTCAGGTCATCGGAGTGCGCTGGCGTGACACTATTTCAATCGAACAACTTGCCCGGCACAACGGCTTGGCATTCGTATGCGATGTGATAGGAAGACGCAATGCGCCTGGATATGTCACACATTAACGAGGGGCTACAATTGCTTTGCGAGCTATGCCATGCAGTGAAATTCACTCTCTCAAGATGACCGACGAGTGGGTCGCCCCAAGGCCACTTTGCGCAAAACTGTGGAGGAGGAGTGCGTGCGTCTCGGGAAGTCGTAGGGACGGCTGAAGCGCATTTCAAGTAACCAAAGCGCGCTAAACCTCATCATCCATATCTAGCTTGCTGAGAAAACAATAATTATTACGTGAATACGACCCCTTCATTGCTAAGAATTAAGTAGGACCTTGTTTGTGTTCTATCCCGCGAAAGGAAGCGGTTCAGTTTTGTATATCTCATCCACTTTAATTTTCGGTCACCTCAAATATAATCTTTTGAATGGAAATGCAAATATATAAGCGAAATTTTCTATCTTCGAATGAATGGATTCTGATTTCGTCAGCTTTTAATGAAATAAATTTCGTATTCAAGACTAATCATCCAAATGAAATCAGACAGAACGCGAGAATAGTTTTAACACACCGAGCCAAATGCGCTGTTCCTTAACTTATATCCAGAGCAATGGCTGGCACAATTAGGTTGAAATCCGAGTGATAAGATCAGTGGGAGATTCACCATCGACTTGTGGTCAATACATTCGGAGGTAAATAATAACTTTTCCGAATTTATGGCTAGCTAGCTTGTCGTCTAAAGACAAAGTAGAAAAGCAGACACTGCCTTCGTGTCTCCTCCACAGACTGCTTCTTCTTAGAACTTAAGAGGTCTGTAAGAAAAATAAGAAACTATATGGAGGGATGCTTCATCGAAGCTTGATTGACGTTTTGTGTTAGACGATGATCAACATTTTTACGTATTGAATGAAAATATGGTCTGAGAACCAAGAAAGCTGCAATATCATCCTCGCCTCGTCTTCTGTTTCTCTTTTTGCCATGTGAAGTAAATTAGACACTTTTGTGGGTTTAAATTTACTGGAGTTGACAGTGTGTCACAGATTCGACAATTTCAATCTATTAGCACATGCTTTTTAGTTACGACGTCTATGATAGTACCGAGGAGATCATCTGTTTTTAAGAAAAGGAGACTAGTTTGAATTAAAGTTTAAAGTTAGTTAGTTAGTTTAGTTTACTGGGGGGAGCCGCAGCTCCGAGCACTCAGGCCATTGTTAGGCCCAATGTACTATCCCCGTAAATCGCCTATTCAATGGCCTCTCCCCTACGGTGTTTGCAGGCTTTAGCGAATCTGAGAACATTCTCCAGAGGCAGAGAGCGTGCAGATTCTTCATTGAAGAAAACCTTGCCAAGGTGTCTTCGTCTAAGATCTGCTGATGCCGGGCAGCTGCATAGAAAGTGCAGCACTGCCTCCTCCTCACATTAGCTGCACATAGCTGATACTGCAACCCCAATATTTTCCATATGGTAGTTTAAGGAAGAGTGTCCCGTTAAAAGCCCTACTAGGGTTTTCATGTCCAACTTCTTAAGGGACAACAAAAATGCAGCAATGGAGCAACTCCACCCCAAATGGCTTGATATATCGTTGCTATTTAGTGCTGATAATGTCGCCCGACTGTCAGAAAGGATTCGAATGGTGCGACCCTTCCACTTTTGTCGCAGATATTCTTCTGCTGCCCATTAAATGACATATATCTCCTCCTGAAATATGGTCCTCATTTTTCCGAGGGGTCGGGCCAGTTCTATAATCGGATTCTCCGAGAACACTCCTGCGTCCGATCCACCCTCCATGACTGACCCTCCGGTGAAGATTATTAAGTTTGTAATCTGAGCCGTCCGGGTAGCTGAGTGGTTAGAGCACTAGGCTACCGTACGGAAGGTCACGGTTCAAATCTCACTGGTGACAGTGGAATTTGAATCGTGATTTGACGTCGGATACCAGTCGACTCAGCTGTGAATGAGTACCTGAGTCAAATCAGGGTAATAATCTCGGGCGAGCGCAATGCTGACCACATTGCCTCCTACAGTTTACTGTAGTGTACCGTTACGGTCTTGAATGAAGTGCTCTAACACACTTCAAGACCTAGATCCAATATGGATTGTTGCGCCAACGATTATTATTATTGTTATTATTAATCTGAAAAGACTCATGACCATTTGTCAACCATTCTTCTCTTTCGGTGATTACGACAGTGTAGGTCTTTTCAAAGACGAATCTGGAAACCATATGATCGGTCGGCATCAGAGCTACCGGATGTTTTTCAAGGAATTTCCAGATAGACGCATGACCGTGTGATTGGCCGCCTTTCGACGCCCCAATGGTATCGAGCCTATATACGTCGTTAGCTGTTTTTCGTTTCACCTCGAAGTGAATGGGGGGTGAAGTTTAAAGTTAGTTATGGTATTTTATTCCTAGCTGAAATCAGCTGGTAAATTGAAAAAAATCTTGATTCTGTACGAAAAGCTGGCAAGTTGTTGTGTTGTGAATAAAAAAAATGTGTATACAAATATAAATATTTAAAATTTATTTCAGGTTTTTAACCTAGGATGGTTACATTTTATAAATAGTTTTATTTTAATGCATTTTCTTTAATCGCGTCGCATGTGAACTCCTTGCACTTGTTGCATATGGAAATATTCTTGCAACATTTGTGGTGTGATGCCTGCAAATTGATAGCACATGCACCCTGCATTGACGCAATTCACGTAGTGGTTCGTCAAAACAGGTATATGTGGTGCAGGAACGTAATGGCCGTTCATCGCTGAAGGTTGTTGCAGTCGTCCCGTACTACTTCCTAAAAATAATTTCTCCGCTTTAGGTGATAAGCTCCAGTAACCTCCTCGTCCAGGTTCGTCGTATGCTCGAGGTGTTCTGATAAAATAACCGCTGACGCTCAAGCTATGCCGGATTGTATTTTGCCATCCTGTCTGGCAATTTTTATAATATTCGTAGTGATGTTTGATATATTCATAAATTTCTGCAAGGGTCAACCGTCCATTGGGACTCGCCTTGATAGCCATCATGATCAAAGAGTTATACGAATATTTCGGCCGGTCTGGATTGGAGATTTCAGAACTGTTATCTTGGTTTGCGTTAACCGTTTCATTCTCTTGACCAAGGATAGAGCTAATAGAGAAATTCGATTGAAAAGCCATTCTATATAGTGTATTCGATATCTTTCGCTGATCTAAATTTAGTTCTTCTCAATTAGTTGTATGATTGATTGATATGATATGATTTTCGAAAAAACTTAAAGTTGAAATAGTCTATTAAAGAACTGAATACTCCTCATACGGGTTGCGATTGAATGACCTTTTGTTTTGCAACTGAACCCTTATATACCAAATCAACCAGAAGCTGAAGGTGTCTTTTCATGACATATCCTTTTTATTAATCGTGAACAAATCTCCCAGGGCCACCATCTACTATCCATTGTTACTCAATTAACTTCAGGTACCTAATCCCTTAAATTAACTTTATCACCAAGCTTTTGTCAAGCCTGTAGAATCAACTGAAACCAGCAATTTGCAATTAGGAAGTCAATGAGAGCCATGCCTGGTTTAATTATATATCTAGGCAACTTCGAGGTGTAATTATTCAGTTCTAATCCCTAGATTCCTTGAAATGGCCAAGGGAAAACCATTCATTCAAAGTTAATATTTTATGCGTTGAGGTCTAAGACTGACGGATACCTATAAAAGAAAGTAAAACATAGCCAACTATATGTCATGTTCAGAACTGCATATGCTACTGTACCCATATAATTAGAATGATGCAGTCATTTTCGATAGACAAAACCTGAGATGCGTCAAAATTACTCCATACGCACCTTTTATTTGAAAAGTAAGGACTTGCATGTGATAAGCCTGGGTTTGAATTCAAAAGTTTCGTAGGTAAAATTTTCAATATCAATAATGCTTAAAAGGTGTTTCTAGGATGCTTGACCCGCATATTTAATGTTCCCAAGTACCTGAATCTATTCAGTAAGCGAATTTTCAAAATTATCTAGGTCCTCAACTTCTCCAAAAATGGAAGAGTTTGCATGCATTTAATTACTTTTGTCGCCTTACTTCACTGGAGCCATAAGGTCTCCCAGAAGCCAACAGCTCATTATCATAAAGTCAATAAGGGCTACTTCACTTTTAATTTTATATTTTGGTAAATTTCACACCTAATTAAGCAGAACCTCAGACCAACTCCAGTACCTGACATTAATCTGCACTTTTGCCGAAAAGACCCTGGAAAAACCATCATTTTATCGGTTGAAATCCATTAAATTTCTTTACGGAAATTCATTTGTATGCCCGAAAAAGAATGAGGGCATCCGAAAATAGTTGCCGATGGGTCTAGGTGCGTATATGTATTTTAAACAATATTATATTCATGTGAGCCATTGCATCTTTAGAAGATAATTAGGTATTTACCAGAAATATGTAATGACTTGGATAGTCCAATACTGTTGGAGTTGTTATTACCCTTATTATAATTTCTTGGAGATATTAAGTTATCAAATAAAAAGAAAGTATTTTCAGAAAAGGACTTTTGTGTCTACAGGATATGTTTCTTGCCAAAGGATTAATTCAAGGCTTTCATTTTTAATAGCATAAAGAAATTTACCGTGCCGTTTTCGAAAGAATGCTTCTTTCGAATATACCTTATACCGACAAAATATGTGTTAATCTTGTTAGCATATGCGTAAGACACTCGCAGATCGCTGGCATTGAGCATGATATATCCAAATAAATGTCGATTTAATACTACCCATGATACAATGGTTTGAGATTTTTCTCAGGGAGTGAAAGGGAGCAATCTTCTTTTTAATCACCCTTTGTCCCATTCACAAGCTTCACAGGCTCGTCGTGATCGGTTTCGCCATTTTGTTTTATCAAAAGCCTGATCTGGATGCAATAGCGAGGCTTTAAAATCCCCATCTTGCGTATCTAGCAAACCAATTTCCGGCCGGCCTTTTGGTCGCTTACCATCGACTTCCATGTTCAAACCAATCTTTGGCAAGTAAATTCCCGTTAGCGAGAATTACGTGAATATATCATCAAAGGCGCCTCTCTTGCAATTTTTCCACGATAGCTGCAACCCTATATCCATCGCGGATATCCTCGTTTTAGATGTAATCAAAATGTGTCATACTATTATTCCAACGCAGCATCTACGTCTCCATTACCGCAAGACGCCGTCCATTGTCTTCTATAGTCGGCCAACATTCAGAACCATTGAAGGCGACAGGATGGACTAGATTGCGGCAAATTTTAGATTTGAAACGTTCGTTAATACGTCGATCACAAAGAACACCAGTTGTGGCCACTGCATCCCGGTTGCTTTTATGCGTGAAGCAATCCAGTTCTCCCTTGGCTGATAGCATTGACCCGAGATATTTAAATTCCTCAGTTCTGGCAGGTTACCGTCACCGACGGTGATTGTGCTTATTTCATAGGGATTGATAATCAACAATTCAGTTTTATTCAGCCTCAATCTGAGACTGTGTTGCATGAGGCGGTCATTCCATTTTTATGCAAGTTACTCGATCAAATTGGTGGATCTCGGCGCAAAGCCGGGGTGTCTGAAGTTCCTTAACAAGACAGGCCGACACCGGATACCGGTTGTTTCACCGTTAATGATGATGAGGCTTCCATAGATTGCCGTATTGTATTGACAAAGGCAGAGCTATCCCATAGGTACAAGAAAAGGCGAAAATCGACAGTGCAGGTTAGCCAGTACCTAAGAGCAGCTCTTTGGACACTCCTGTCCCTCTAACGTCATGTACAAAACTTCACGTGCCTCATACATGATGCTAGAGAAATCGTGAGCAGTTATAAAAATAAACGCGAAGCTAAACTGAAAAAAAAAACAGCTGGACTGTGCGTAGACCTGACAAACTCAAAATCTATGCATCGAGGTCGAGGAAAGAAGACGGATCACATAATCACTTTATATCTCTTTTGCCACAGATATCAATGAGGCACGGGATTTGGGAGAACCTTTCTATGTCGGCATCTACCGACCACTGAATATACAGATACTCCTTGGCCTTTCAGGCTCCAACTTAAGATCTGCTCCTTAAAATCGATATCAGATAAACACTACCGAAATCTTCACAGCAAACAACATGTATTGGGAGCGGTAGGGAA
Organism: Hermetia illucens; assembly: GCF_905115235.1. NCBI lineage: Eukaryota > Metazoa > Arthropoda > Insecta > Diptera > Stratiomyidae > Hermetia > Hermetia illucens. The sequence continues at coordinate 165,753,857 of NC_051849.1, read as the reverse complement.
AACTGAAAAGAGGGTCATTTGACAGGGACTATTTCTTCGAGGTGGATTTTAAACGCCAGGAATTTAATATTTTGGGTACACCATCTGCAGAACAAAGAAGAGTGAAAGGTCACATGCTATACGGCGCCCCACCCCAGAGAGCCGCACAGAGGGCAGCTTTTGGTTATTCTTCTGTGATTTCTGATGGCTCCACTGTTTCATCCCCTACATTATTCAACTATCTCTGAAACGGTTACAACTTTTTGCATACGATAATTATCTCTTTCAGTTGTTCCCTGTTATAATTATTTTTCGCTTCTAAATTTCGTCTTTTAAGAAGGGAGGAGGGACGAGTTATTATAGTCTCAATGGTGGTGTAGGTAAAATAAAAGTGGGTGGTATCTTCAATCGTATGCATAATTAATTTATTCCATTTTCACCCCATTGAGAAACTGACTCCCCTGTGAGGTGGAGATTAAGGATTCATTCCTTGAGGATCTCACCTTCTCCAACTACAGTATGCGCAATTTGAATATTCTGCAGTTAAGTGAAGTTAGATTATGCGACCCTGGAAAGCTTTCCTATCCCTCCTGTAGCGCTATATTATTGCAGTCTGAAAACCCGAAAAGCCGAGGTAGTCAATTTTAAGAATTCCGTAGCTTTCATCAACTTGCCATTGGTGACCAAATGGTCGAACATGAGCTGACTGTAAAGTCAGTAGTGCTTCGGTTGACCGGCAACTTACGAACAATCAGATTGGTCATATTGCAATCAACAATAGATTTAGGAGTTGCCTTCTGGATGAGCGAAATAAAAGGGGAGCCGAAAGGAGATTTTGAAGCTACTTAACACCCAGGCAGCAAATCTAGTAACAAATTTGTTAACTTTTATCCCCACTTGGCATCGCCAATGGAGAACAGGCATGTTGTCCTCTTCTTCCTTTGTCAGGTGTCGCCGAACAGTGCCAGTTAAAGTGGTATTGCTCAATGTCAATTTGTCTGTAAGCGAACAGAGGGAACATGAGCTGCCTATCTTCTTACTAAACCATAATCCTGACATACTCCTCCCAACCGAGACCAAGCTTAAACCTGGAAATACGCTTGGCTTTCCTGACTGCAAGACCTCTCGGATGGATAGACGTTATCCTAATCAAATCAGTAATAAAATTCCTATCCCAAACCCGAACCGATCTCAATGAGCTACTTCGTCGGTGCATACCAGACTGACCTACCCCGGCCTCTAATTTCCCAGAATGACACCAACTCCCAGTCAATATACTATTCAACGACAATCAGGATAAACTTTTCCGACAAAATTCCTTAATACACTATAATCGCCCCTTCCACAAAAGTTGAGCTGACTTTTTCTACTCGTTAGCTCAATAACGTAGTGGCAGACTAGGCTTATTTGACTGACCAAACTCTCATGAGGCATATACCGATTGACACCCGCATATGAAAAAAGACGGAACTGAAGATCGTAAATGCGATCCTTCTCGAAAAAATCGAGGAATTAAAACAAGAGAAGGCCACCATGGCCCCCAACTGGATTACCAGCAGGTTATCAAGGTTGGAGAAGCACGTGACATCTCTCGAAGGGAGAGTACCGGTAGCAACGTCGGAGCAATAGCAAAGACAACATAAACGTCAACAACAACATCATCAATAGCAGCAACAAAAACAACAACAACCCCCAAGATGGAGGAGAGATGTCCCTCGAAGTGCTCATCGAGGAAGAGGAAGGCGACGAATTCAACTTCGTGCAGCGGAAGAAGAGAAGAACAAAAATAAGAGCAGTGTTAAATCAGTAAATTTAAAGGAAATCAATGTAAAAGTAGAATTAAATATTCTCGACCCATTTCGTTTCTTCTTTTGTAAGCCCCCGAATAAACCTTTCCATGTTGAGTATATGACAACCAAACCCCCAACTGTGCGCCCCAGAGAAGATAAAAGTCTGCTCATCACTACAAAATCAATGTAGCTCAGCTCCTGTGAATTCTGAAAGAAAAAGAGTTGAAGGCAACCCTAAAAAATACGAGGGCCGATAGGACCCTCATCTTTGCGTAGAGCATCAAAGATCATGCGGCTATCTTCATCCTTATTAAAGAAAAGGGACTACATGTCGCAACTAGTACCCCACTAACCTTAAGGTCTCATTCCTTAGTAATCCGCGGACTCCACAGAGAGACAGACCCGGGCGACATAATGTATCCGCACTTGAAGGTCAAAACCGTGCGATCCGATCATTTCAACATCACTTATATGATCCAGCTGTCGTTCGACAGGGGGACAGCTATCTTGTTACTCGCACAAAGATTTTGGGAATCCGAAACCTTTCCCCGAGAACAAAAGAAAGGGATGAGCGTGAATATTCCAAAAAGGGCACCCGTCAGGCCGCGACAATTAAAAGATTATTTGGGTGTTCTCCGGCTCTACAAAAATTTCAGATCAAATAATCTTGAATGTATCGGAGAACACCTTAAAAGCCTAATCGATAGGGGTCAGCCGGGTTTAAATTCTGGATCCTACTTCATTAACCGCATCAACCATCTCCGAATGACATCCATGTATATTGCGAATAAAAGGAGTTGGATGTTAAAATTAAAAGGACTCGTGATATTAAACCATATCTAGCGATTAGGTAATAGTAACTGCTACACTTTCGAATTCGAAGTTCTTTCTCCCAGTTTATATTAGCTTTCTACTAGATTATTTTAGATGCAAGGGTTTCGGACTAAGGGATAGGAGAATAAGTTAATGCCACAGAAAATTGACCTAACTTTGAGTCGTTATGGAAAAGACAACTAAATGCTTGAGGGAATATTAAATTTATAATTACTGGCAACTGGTAACTGGAAAATAAATTTTCTGGGAAAAAACAGGAAGTGGTGTGATTGCAATCTCCCTTAAAAGAGTGAAATGAGGGCTTGCCCTTCCAGAATCTCAAAAATTCATAACACACAACTTGTAAATATCACAGATGTCCCAGTGCCATTTCAACCCCAAACATTTATTTCTAATCTGCGTGCAAAAATCTTCAAGTAACGAAGATATCGCCATTATTCATGAAGGTAGGGAAATTCGGAAACCTCTAATAGCAATCATCTACGAAACTATAAGATTCATGTCAAACAGAAAAATAGCAAATCCTTGAGATATGGTAATGAAGTAACGGGAAGGAAAAGTCTACTCTACAAGGTGCGATATGAATAAGGCTTAAGAATGCCTACTCAGGAACAGAATTGTATAAGGGTTATATCATTATTGGACACTTCAAAATCACCCTAGGAGCCGGAATAAGATATTTACGAAAAGAGCAATGTCCGGGAACCTATAAAATGCTGAACTCCGCCTTAGGCGCCATTTGCTATGAAGAGGGGTGTAATGAATAGCCAGAATGACCATCCAGATTGGCAATCGTCAACCCACAGATGCAAAGTTGAAGTAAAGTCGTCAGACAACTTCAGTATACTGCAAATAGCACATACATAGTTCCAATGCAACTACGGTTATGTACAGCCTATATTCATGGAGAGAAATCAAAACAGCTACATTGATCCATTATAAACATTTTTCTGCAATCTTCCTAATCTACTAAAAATATATATTTTTTCGCACCCATCTACAGTGCAACGTAAGACATTATATGTAAGATTCGTATCTCCAGCGCAACCCCATTTTTTTACTGCTTGTAGATCCATAGCAGGAAAAAAAGGGGTTTTAGCCCGAAGATACTACTTTGGATGCTGCAATAGTAAGGCCAATAATTACCTCAGCACACAAGCCAGGGAATTACATAAGCTCCAAAAGCTGGCTTGCGTGTGTATCAGTGGGGCAATGAGGACTGCCCAACGGCATCCCTGGAGGTCCTTCTGGGATTAACCCCTCTCCATCTGCACATACAGATGCAGGCAAGGAGGGCAATATTCAGGATGGCCGGAATAATCAGTGAGGCGGGGAGCCTAAATCGAAGAAAGATTGATATTCTTTCTAGGCGGTATCCCGAATTGCTGACACCAGGGGAAAACATAACAACGAGGTTTCACTTCGATAAGAAGTTTTGAAACACGTTGTAGTAACAAGGCAAACTGGGAGAGCGTGGCTGCGACATACGGTTTAAACTAGCAACTGATTACTTGGTACACTGACGGATCCCTCACAGCAGAGAGAGCGGGTGCCGGTGTCATTGGTCCAAGGAAAATGTACTTTGAGCCAATGGGCAGGTACACTAGCATCTTCCAGGCGGAAATATACGCCATAGACAAATGTGCCTTCTTTAATCTCCAAACTACAAGGGGCAGAACATAGCTATTCTCACCGATAGCTAAGCAGCGATCAAGGCACTTAGGTCAAACCAGGTGAACTCTAAACTGGTATGAGAATGCTTTCAGAGACTGAATACACTCTGCTCGTCCAACAAGGTGTGGATACTTTGAGTTCCAGGTCATACTGGGTTGGAAAGCAACGAGGCAGTGGACGAACTAGCCAAGAAGGGAGCAGGGACGCCTTTACACGGGCCAAAACCCTTCTGTAGAATCGCAAACGGTTTCATGGCTATGAATCTAAGAAATGAAGAGAAACGGTTGAGGGAACTATACTGGGCGGGCCTACCAGAGATGGAGCAGTCCAGGCTGCTTGTTGGGGGATACGAACCCATGCGCACAAAGGATTGCTTAAACCTCACCAAAAAGAACCTCCCAATCATAGTGGGAATTCTCACTGGTCATTGTCGGCTGAACTATCACCTAGGGAAGCTAGAGATATCTACGGCAGTGTCCGTAGGTTTTGTGAGGAGGAGGACGAAAGCTCTATACAAGTCCTGGGACATTGTCTGGCACATGTGTAAAGTAGGTCGAGACATGGGGAGAACACTTAATACCAAATGCAAAGCTGAAAGATCTGGAAGTAGGAAACCTGACGGCTATAGGCCTGCTGGAGACACTATGATCAATAGGTACACGATAGTCAGTAAAAGGTGTACAATAGTTCTTTAAGAACGCGGTGCGACTTTCCCTTAACAGAATAATAATAATAATCTCCAGCGCAAATTAATCCATCTATACTGCATAGAATACTTTATGTAGGTTTTGATTGGCACTGTCGTCTGTCTTATTTCACCACATATCAACTTTTTGTTAAAACTTAGTATTCAGTACCTTCCCGAAGTATCTATAGGGTGATAACTCATAACTTAGTAGATGAAAAACAGACCTAAAAAAATGTCTAAATATACAAAAAAATCCGTAAACTTTCTCTTAAAGATATAGGAACAAATATGAAAGCTATATCTGTACTAGGTACTATATTCCTCTAAAGAACAAAAAAATTGAAAATTAGTTATTATAAACGCTTTTATTTAGTCAATTTGTCCACACTCTAAGTTTCACGTTCACCTAATTTTTAAGGTGTCCTTTTCTGGAACATTTTTATTATGCATAATTACTAGCAGCATACATACTGCACGAAAGTAGTTATCAGCATTTAACCCCTCCCACTTCAATACACCTTCTATATTTTTACCTCACCTGGGCTGACCCTTATCTGTCGCCGAATACGACTCCCTCATTAATTTTCGCATAATTTGGGCAATTTAATCAGAACTGAGCAATGAAATAATTAGTATTAAATGATTTCACACTTCACACATTATCCTGTACATATGTACGTGTATGTCAGGTATCCTCGTCGTTAGCAACTAGATCATAAAATAGATTGCTCTAGCCTTGTCTAGCATTTGGGTTTTGCTAGAAAGGATTAGCTACTATTAGCTTAAGCCTCATTTCAGACACCATAAATTAGCGACGCCAAATTTTCATATTCAAAAATGGGTCAAGTTATATAGGTTGACGGTAGTATAAAAACGACATTGAACCTAACGAAACTTTAGTTTACTTCAAGGTTTTCAATCGCTTTCGCAAATATCAAGAGAATTTAATTGACAAAGATTTTAAATTTCCTTCTTATTTCTGAAATTTGAAAAGTGTCCTCGTCTTCGTGTAAATTAAAGACTCCTGGTGATAATGGCAATGTCACAAAACTTCTCAATCGACTCCATTCTCGCTCCGACTAATAATAACCCTGAATTACCAGAAAGTCCAAGACAACAAGGAAAGGAAGAAAGAAATGAAAATGTGGAAGTTCCTTTTGACCCCAAAGCGCTCGATGATAATCAAGACCCAAATCGTCCACGATATACTTATCCGGCATTAATCGCGATGGCAATAAATAATAGCCCTTCGAAGCGGTTGACGCTTGATGAAATTTATAATTATTTGATGGCAAAATTTCCTTATTTTTCCAATTGTAAAGTAGGATGGAAGAATATAGTCCGCCATAATTTAAGTGTGCACAACAGTTTTGTGAAGATACCGCGGAGTTATGGTGAAGAAGGGCGTGGATGTTACTGGGCATTGTCGTCTGAGGTTAAGTACATCGGAGCAGATACAGGAAAGCTTAGACCCCTAGATTATCCGCAATTACCGAGCTGCCCAGTACCTCCACCATATCCCAATGCAGGTCCCCAAGGCGTGATGGTCCCAAACAATTGGCTACATTATCAATATTACCTGCATTTTCACCAGCAATATTTGCTCCAGCAGACGAACGTCCCATATCAGCCCCCAGAATGTCTTGATTCAAGGTCACGGAGGTAGACAATATACTTCAAATAATTAATAATAACCTATAAATGAACTGATTGTGTGTTAAAAATTATACCTACGAATGAATAGATTTCTAGTAATTTTTGTGCTACTACTGTGACTCTAATCCTACAATGCTTCTATTATAACTTCTAATTAAAAATCTTTTGTATATATTCTAGCCTTGAAATTTAAACTAATTGTGATTTATAGTCAAGGAAAGCTTTAATAAATATGTCAGAGAATTGAAATATTTAGTATAGATTTTATTAAAAAAACTAATTCAATGATTTTTGTACAACAAACTGTAAGAAAACTTTCTTCTGGGTAATAATGATGTCTTAGTTTAAGTACGCTCTTTATCTAATTATTGACAAGGCTGTAAGTAATTATGGGAAAGAATAAAATTACAAAATAAAAATTAAATATAGGGGAGACTGGGTACAGAAAGGTGAATTTTCAGCATATATTTTTTTCCGATATTAAATTGTCACAGACTTACACATAATTATATTCATTTTGCAGAGTAATCTGTCCTCCATGATTGTTATTAATATTTTATGATTACTTCTCTAATGTTATGGCCTTTTTTCTTAAGTGTATTTTTTTTACCATTTTTCCCCACCCCCTTTCAAAGTCAGTTTCTTCTTCAATGCTTGAATCGATTGAACCTGTCAAAATCCTTGTTGGACCTGGTGGCTCTTCCTTCTTCGGACGGTGCTTCCTGGTTCCTCGAAGCCGTAGACGAGATTTCTTCAACAGGATGCACATAAGGATGGGCCGGAGCTGGCTGGTCAGTTACTTCAGAAAGCATGAAGTCAGTGTCATCTAAAATATAGTTATTAATTTCCCGCATTCTTGTTGATCTGAAACTGGAAATTATGTTGATGTGTGTCACTCCAGCATCCATAGTTGACGAAACAATTCCAGGAGTGATGTATATTGACATGGAGCGGCATTAATCCACCCATCAACAAAATAATTGATAGAATCCTTGAATGGACTGAAAACTGTTCGATCGAGCGGTTAGAGCAGATGGCTGCCGTGAGGTGGGAGAGGGAAGACAACAATACCATTGCCAATACAAATTGTCAATAGAAACGTCCGATTCGTGGTTGTCAAGTATGAGAAGTACTTGGTTGTCTTTGGTTGATCCGCAATGTTTTTGAAAATGCTTCAAAAATTCCAAAAAGTGTTCCACATTCAGCTATCCTAAAATAATGCAAGGACTTATAACTTCCAGGATATTATTGTTCCTCCGTTGTTTCTCCGAAACAATTGTTAGATTTAAATGCTTTAATTTACCAGAAGGGTTTGCAGCTCCTTCGCAGCCTTGTAGACTACCGTTCAAAAAATGAGACTTGAATTGGACCCGTGGAAAGATGAAATTAGTGATGCTGTATTTCCCGTTGCACTTACTACCAGTACCATCGTGACCAGGATGCTACGTTCACTCGATGTGATACGTCCAACTTGCTTCTGTCCTTTACGACTTATGACTCGGTCAGGGTTTTGGACCGTCTCGTCAACATTCCAAATTTTTCCAGGTTCAAAGTGATAGCTCTCATACAGTGTTTTCAAATGATCGAAAAACTTTCCAACATTAGTTCGATTGAACGCTGCCGCTTCCTACTTCCATATGGCGAGCGCAGAATGACGCTTCATAAGGCACTAGAACCATTCTATTCTGTCATTTTACTAATCAGAAACAGCAATTTTCAAACTCTTTGCGTGTTCAAAAGCCGGCCGTCTCACATTCCTCGAAGCAAGCCTAAAACAAAGCCAACTCATGTTCTTTAGAAAATATCGACTTCAACGTGACTGGTGTACTAGTGCAAGAAAAGAGTGAAGTGGAATTTGTATCTTTTTCCGGGGATATAACGCTCTGACGACGCTCCTCACAGTCATATGAGCAAGGCCGAGCTCTTTTACAGCTTTGAATACCGACCCTCGATCCCTCTTTCTGAACTGCGTAAACAGTCCGGCCAAATTTTTCACCGTCTATGAGGTTCTTCTTTTGCTTATATACAAGGACCATTTTTCTGAAAAGTATGGAAAAAATTTAGTTTTTGACAAATTTAGAATTTTTTAATAAGCTGAAGGACTGAAATCTCTAATATCCTCGTTTCCGATTATATATTATTATACTTTGATATCCAGAAACATCAATATTTCCACACTCCAAAATTACACTCTCCCTACGGTAAAAAATACCCTACACCTACACACCCCACAAAAATTAAATCATCAGTGTGTGACCTGGTCGAAAATGTATCCCGGTGAACAAGAGCTTCGCACTCCAGACCTTACACATCTGCCTGACGACCAGGTATTCGATAATTTTGCGCTCGACACGAGTGAGTATTTGTCCGGAAACGTTTTTGACAGAATGACCAATCGAATGATCCCTCCTTCACCCCTGACCTACCCGCCATTTTCCCCCTCCTGGGTTCAGGTTTGGGTTTTTCGGGAGCATTCTCCTCATGTGGACTAATATCCGCTGCTCCCCCTTTCTCAACTCCCCTTAAAATGGCTTAGACCTGTTCTGAGCCTTCTTATGGGCCTCTTCTGGTTTCAGGCCGTCCTTCAGATAATGCAGGTACAATTTAACACCTTCGTCACTGAGACTTGTCTCCTTCCGGACGTCAGATATGCTGATATCAGACGTGCTTTAATTTGTTCCTGCTTTTTGAGGAGTGGTCGTTGTTGGTTGTTGTCTTCACAGTATGCCAATGTTGACCTTAGCTCCACTGCTTGGCGACCCAACTTCTTCTCTATTTTTGGGTGTAATCACTTGGCTCTCAGTATTTCGGAAATGTGCCCCTGCCTGGTGGCCAGTTTGCATGCGATAGGGGTCCCTGCTTCTTAGGCTTAAGCTCTTTTTGTTTTTATTCGTTTACTTATTTGGTTTTCACGAGCATGGGAGATCCACCATGTCATAGCCCCTCGTAAAACTTACTCACTGAGCTGATCAGATATCATTGAGGCTCCGCTCGAATACAATTAGTAACTGCGAACTATCCAATGGGCACGGTTCGCATGACAAGCTGGATTGGGGAGGTGCTTTTCGACTCGCCAGTTTGGACCCGTAGCGTTTTATTAAAAGTAGGGTCACCTCGTACATAATGTGGCTATCACCACTCACTAATGATGTTGATAGAGGAGAGGCTCGGTTCCTAGAGAGCCACACATATCTCCCTCGAAGAGGGACAGTTCACTCTCAGAATAAAACAGGTTTGCCCCAAGGAGTTATATTCTGCGTCACTGTACTCTGCAGTGCACTTCTTGACCCCCAGGTGGTTGCTTTGCTTCCAGTGTTGGGAAATGGGTTGAAAAATCAAGGTATGAGTCGTATGATCTCACCGTTGTTACCATCTTCTGTACAGCACTTTCCTAGTGGCTATTATGAAGTCCATAGTCACTGAGCGCGAGTTCACTTTCCTTCTCTGAAATCAGCAGCCCTCATATAAAAAACTACTTTAACCAGCTTAGAGGAAAACCCAGGCAAAATAACAACAAGAAAGAATAAACAGGTCGCTGACATACAGAAAATGTTTTGCACGGAATTGGGGCCCCCGAGGATTTGTTCAAGCAGATCGAAAAATACAAAATTGATATCTTGACGATATGAAAACAAAGTTGCAAGGCAGTAACGTGTTTGACTCTTGAAAACACAGTGCTTCCAGAAGTAGACAAAAATATAGAATATGGAATATTTATCATTCATAGAAGAGAAAACGAATTTTTTTCAAATAAACATATGTAGGATAATGCCTTAAATTAGAATTCGATGCATTTCCCTTGAATAACGTGAAGATGGTAAATGGCGTTGTGTTCGTATGCGGCAGGAGTCTTATCATTTCATCGACGAAAAAGTCGGAAACAAATTTCGACGTTGAAAAAAATAGTCGTGAACTCATGAACCTCATCACAAAATTAATGAGAAAATATAGCATATAGAAAGAAGGAATGAAAGCACATAAATTATGACATTTGAAAATTGGGTGTACATTTCCAAAAGCACAGTTTACGATTCGAAAAGAAGATACAAAAATAATAAGACCAGAACCATTTTATGTTAAATCCTAGCAAGAAGTCTGATAGGTTGTTTGGGACAGATAAAAAGTTTTTCACCCGATTCTTAGAGGAAATACTTAACACTAGGTTAACCTAGGAGAGACTACAGAAGTAAGTGTCATATTGTCTCCACCGAGGAAGCGACCGCGACACCCAACAAAAAAAAACAAAAAACAAAACAGTGAAGTAATGAATATAAATATTTACAATATCCATGGAATTTTTAATAGGGAGGGTAGAAAGTTGACAAATAGCTTTCTCAATTCCTAAGAATTTATATTGGGAGAATGGTGCAAATTTATAATTTGCCCTTGAGCTTTTCTTAAGTTATTAGGGTATAAAGGGAACTCCATGTGGAAAATCAACGGCAAAATTCGGTAAATATCGAGGAAATGTTCACTCTTTTCCCTTAAATAGGACATGGCGCATCAATCAAACCAAAGCATAATTGATGACAGTCATTTCGGTATGTGATTAATTCACTACAAATGCGAACTTCTGATCAATATAACTACTAATATTTAGTCCAAAGGCATACTTGGTTTTCATTTGAAGTTCTACCGGGCGCAAGTATCCTGATGATATGACTCAAACGACTGTTGAGAAAGATTTGGGGCTTCGAGTAAATTTAGTAGCTACTATTTAGGACCACTATTAGGACACAACAATCAAGAGAGCATTGGTACGAAGAGTCTCAACTACTAAGCCCATTTGACTAAGATTAGTAAACATCATTAACATACTTGAGGAAGATAGCACCTTCTATGGAATCCCTCTCTCCATCGCAATAGTCCAAAATTAAAATTCTTTCGGATTAAGTTATCTTCCATCCATCCAAGTTGATGGTAATTCTCCTAGCAATGATATTACCGTTTTTATCCATACAGAGGATTATTCACCGCTTATCTTCCTGTATCGTTTGATTCCCGGTGGTGAAGTTGACAATGCAGCATTTCTATCAGTCACGCACAGAAACGCAGCCTCTAATGGATGCAACAAACAGCAACCGACTTAGAATTGAAAAAAAGACCATTCTACTGATTCCCGAAATATGCAAACGTTTATGAAAAAAATGAACAATTAATTTATATCAACCCACCCTCTCCGGTAATTGATTTTTTATCAACAATTTGTAACTGTAATTTAAGATAATACTTTTTATTTGACTTACTTAAAAAAGTGCACATTAAATATGAATAATATGAGTCGTTTATTATTGTTATTAGAATGAATGGCCAATTCTTTAAATGATTTAATGATTAATGATTTCTATTTTTTATTTTTCAAAATTAGATTCATGCATAACATACATGCATGGACTAAATATCACTGTATTCATTAGTTGCAATTTCTAATACCTGGGAACACAAAACATGAACATGTATATAAACAAGTATTATCTTAAACTGTGCCTGTACCTATTACATGGTATATAATTCTGAAAAGTGGGAATCACCCTTGGAATATTAATTTTCAAATGACTGATGACTGAATATTAATTTTCAAATGAATGATTTGCTGTCAAATTATATCCGTGCAGTTCTTTGGAAATATTTGATGGCATGCCTATTCATCGTTTTCTGTCAGTATATTCAACGGTGTAGCTTTTTGACTGTAAGGGAACATGGCGGGGGGTCCTAGGATGGTTCATAGCCATTTCTAGCTAGGAGATAGGTATCGGTGATTAGGAATTTAACCTTCAAATTATATCTTGCTTAGAAATGCAGGAAAATCCAATAATTTTGAATGTAAAATCCTAGTTGTCAGGAAAATAAAATGTAGCAATGATTCATAATTTTTCAATTCAAAATATAATATCGTTTGGGCAAGAGAATGCTTTTTCTGTAATCTGTTACAATATTTGCGCTATACCTCTTTTTGTGTAACAGCGGCTGTAACTATATTTATTTATTTATTTAAACCAGGATATTATTACATTTACGATATCAATTCCTGTAGAAGTATAACAGTACAGAAAAACGTTTTCTTACAAAGCAAAGAATTACTTATGATAATTCTTATGGATACTTTCAACTTATTTACATTTTCTATAATCTAAAGTTTTATTCCTTTATCTATTGTATGATATTCCATTCAGCACCTTATTTTCATTGGGTAACTTATTACAACACTGTAACTAACTTTACTGTTAATAGTTTTACAATTTAAAAAGTTTTATTCCTTGTTCTACTTGTTGACATTTCATAACTTATTTCTGGTTTATTATAGCTACATAAAATAGCATCTAAACAAAGCATTTGTTCCAGATTTAATGGAAGTTGGCAAGTTCTTGCTGCAAAACAACATTTGTACTTTTTTTTTCATAATTCATTTTGAAGCCATTGTAACAAATTTAAATAATTTGAATATGCTCTATTCCAAATACTTATTTTATTACCCGAATTTATTCCCATTTCACAAAAGTACTTATTCCAGAACTCTGCAACATCATTCGAACTACCTGTTTTTATACCATTATCACTCATTAGGTAATCAATTAGAATTTTTACCCAACTTTTGGTTAATAATACTGGATAGCTTTTTTTAATTACTTTGTCGAATTAAATCTCCATCATTTGCATCTGTAATAACCTTGGCTAATATTTTGACATATGTTTTATATTCATTCCTTCAGTTCTCATTATTAGGACCAAATCGCCAAAGTTAATACAGTTATTCCTTAGCTGATGTCATATATCATGATGCCTTTGATTATCTATTCTTTTCTAGGGGTGTTCTCAGAATATTTTTTAATATAAGTCCACAACATTAAACTTCATTTATTAATAATTCATCAACATTTACTTACAATATTTGTTAGTTTCGTATAATTAATATGATACCAATATTCCTTAAGAATTTGTTCTTTAGCAACAACCAAAAGATGATAAAGACCAGAGAAAAGCTAATCCTAATGAGTTTGCATGACAAGAGGGTTTAATAATGCTATTGTTAATGCAACACCGGACTTTCATTATCAGCAGGTTTTGCAATATCTTGACAACAAGAAGTGTGACATTGTACCAAAAGGTTAATTATGTGTCTTTGAAGACTCTCTGAAAGTCTATGTCCGAATAACTTTGTCAGAGGAAAACTGGTGCGCAGTGAACTCCACAATAAGGAATATGCTGCGGAACTTAGCAAAGACAAGCGGCAGGCTTAGCCGCTTAAGACGTAATCTTAATTGAGGAGTAATGTTTTGCTACGCATCCATAGGTAAGGAAGAACCAGAAACTGAGGATGGCCTCGGTAAGAGAGAATCCCAGATACCACTGCAACCCGGTGAAATAGTACCTGTCTACAATATCCACGTCCAACCATAAAACAAGTCGAAAAATATAAGTTCAGCGCTTCAGGTACGAAATGTTTTGTCTCTTCCCTATGTAAGATTATGTGAGGATCCATTTGTCCAATTTTCACCTAGCTACTAAGGTTAATGTATTTAGTATATTACGTTAGTGTGTTATTTATATTTAATATTTCGGACTGCAGTAAATTTGCAAAAAGAGGCGAATTTGTCCTATTGTAACTTTTTTGGTAATGGTGTGATTTCCAGCAAACTTAATTGTATCATGCTCCACATTAGAGGCTATATTATTACTAAACTTGGTGATTCTTGGGACAGACAAGCAGGCAGGGAACCGATTTTGAGAAGGTTTAGTCTTTACATAAAACCTTAGAAACGAACAAAATTCATACAGGGAAGGGAAAGATCAGAGAGTGTTTCTGGTGCGATTAAAATAAGTAGAGTGTATCGAAAATATATTTTTCTCCGCTTATAATTAGTAAATAGGGTCTATCTTCTTCTTCTTTTTCTTCAGCCTTTGTCCCGATCACAGCCGACCTGGCTCTATTGGATGCAATCGTGAGGCTCTTAAATCCCAATCCAGCGTATCAAGCCACAGTTGTTTCGGCCGGCCTTTTATCGTTTACCGTCAACTTCGATGTTCAGACCAATCTTTGCAAGTAAACTTTCGTTAGTACGAATCGCTTGACCATATTTCGGATGTAACCAAAACGTGTCACACCACTAGTCCAACGCTACATCTTCGTCTCCATTACCGTGATACGCCGTTCATTGTCTTTTATAGTCGGCCAACACTCAGAACCATAGACGGCGACAGGACAGACGACATTGCGATAAATTTTAGATTTGAGACGTTCGTTGATACGTCGATCACAAAGAACACCAGTTGTGGAACGTCACTTCATCGAGGTTTACGTTGATGAGTGAAGCAATTTCATAACGCAGTTCTCCATTGGCTGATAACGTTGATCCGAGGTATTTAAATTGTCAAATCTGGGCAGATCACGCTGATAGTGATTGTGCCTGTTTCATGAGGATCGGTCGTCAAAAATTCAGTTTTGTTTAGATTCAATCTGAGACCGTGTTGCATGAGACAATCATTCTCCAGGAGTAACCGCGCAGTGTGTATTGGATTAGTAGTTCCGCAGGTTTTAACAAATCTGGCTTGATTCACGGTTATTTCAATGATTTCGCGAATACGCGTCAAGAATGCATTCAAAAATCTTCATGGTATGGGAAAGTAACCGGATCGGACGGTAATTTGAACATTCTGCTGAACTACCTTTCTTCTTCCATATTGGGACATTGGTACTTTCTTGCCAGTCAGATGGTGTTCTTCCTTCCTGAATAACCCGATTAAAGAATTCACTGAGCCCAGACTCCAGCTCTTCGCTTTCCAGAGCTTAGATGCGATGTCGTCAAGTCCTGTGGCTTTCCCCGATTTCATTCGTTTTATTGCGTGCTCGACTTCAGTTGCACTGGCAGTTGGAAATGGTCCAAATGTCGGCGATGATTGTGGAAGTGGAGGATGAGTAAATCCTTCAATAAATTCAGTAAAAAGTTTATGAATCCGCATTCGTAGTTGATATTCGAGGGACTACCTTCTCTCCTCATATGCGGAAATCCGAAATGCTCGAGGAGTCGTATGACACTCAATATTTTTTTCTAGACAGCCATGTTACCAAAATTCAAACCACAAAAAGTTATAAAATGTTGATTACCTGTTATAGGGATGAAATATAAAATCCTGTTGGTTTTAGGACTTTGGACACTCTTGTTGAAGATCTTACTATAAACATATTATATAAGACTTACCATTCATGTGAAATTAATACTGAAACGGCTTTCAGCTAAGATGCTAAGATGCAGCCTCCCCAAAACTATCCAAGGCTCCGTACTGTTTCTTGATCGTCATACACCGTGCAATTCTGCGGCAATTTATTCCACGCAGGACGAAATTGATTGCCTCCCCAATTACGAGAAGAGATTTCAGTGTTGTGTGGTTATGTGCGTATGCAATTCTGCCTTCTTATATATGACCCAGATAAGTTTGCATTTTTCTAGCAGACTAGAACTCCTGGAATGGTCTTTCTATTGACAGTGTCATCCACAGCAGGAGGAAATTTCCTAATAGAGTGAGATTTAGACCAACAAAAGTTCTACGATCATCTACAAATTCTTCGGTTATGGGAAAGTCGGAGCTGACACCAGTTTTTCAGATTCTGGTGACCTTCAGAATCATGGCTAATATCTGATGTGTTTCTAAGATAATTGTATTTTTATAGAGAGGCTTCGATTCCATCTTATGACTTTAAAGACCCTGGAATGAGAAACCAGTGATCATGAAGGCTCTAGCGACCTTCATGCTTTTATTTTAAACCTTAGTGCAGTCTTTGGCTGGAGCTTGACTATTAGTTTTCGACGCCCCTGAATTGGACTAACCACGCTATGAGTCCACTTGAGGTTTGAATACAGGTAAAATAAATGGGAGAAAAACCACATAACACATACTTAACAGAAACACTTTGCGTACACCTCATATCATTTAGTTTTCGATACTAAAGAAGCGAAACGAATCAAACATTTTCCAGATTTTCTTTCGGCTATCGATTAAGTAATTTCGTTCGAGCATTTTCTGAGATAACTGTAATTAAATCAAAGCAGAAAAAGTTTGCATACACTCATCGAATTAGGAAATTCCCCGAAATATGACGTCCTTCCTGAAATTGGGGAGTTCTGCTTCGAAAAGCTGTTCTGATCGTCCATCGATGTTGTCTTAAAGAGTAAGGCCCAGTATTTTAACAATGCCGAAAAAAATTCCTCGACTAACTGCAAAGGAGAGGACAGTTTAAATCATGCAAAACTTCAATAATAAAATTTGTCCGGGTACCATCAGGAAAATACTTAAAAAGGCTGGATACCGTGGACGAGTCGCGCGGCGAAAACCTTTCATTTCGCCGGCTAATCGAAAAAAGCATCTTGCCTTTGCTAAACAGTACTTAAATGAGCCCAAATCGTTTTAAAAAAATGTTTTTAAGGTTTTGTGTGAAACAAAACCTTATTAAAATCGATTCAATGTCTGTCTGTCGTCTGTCTGTCTGCCTTTTTCACCGATGTAAGGTGGAAAACTTCAAAAGCTACCGCAGGCTCCTGCCACACGGTTATGTGGGACTCTTACCAACTAAACCCACCTCCTTTTCCTTCCACTCTCCCCGCGGGACTCCCATTTGGTATTACGTCGAGGGGCTGGATCAGAATTTATTCTGCGCTCATGTTAATATTCGTGTTTCTCTCGCCTTCACTCTTTCGGATGACTTCTTCCTGCCTAAGCTTCTTTCCGATGGCTGCAATCATCTTTCCGGTCCATATCCCCTTTGCTTTCACCATAAGTTCCATTATATTTTCCGGTCTAAAGTACTCCCCAGTTGTAGCTTCTAATGTAGCCCTTTGGGCTTTGAATCTGGGGCAAGACGTGTTCGGGGTCCTCTGCAATATTTGGGCACTTTGGGCAATACGGCGAATTATCACGCCCAAGTCGATACAGATATGCCCGATAGTCTCCGTATCCGCCCAAGAATTGAGTTAGGTCGAAACCTACCCCGTCGTGGGGTCGCTCGGTTCATTTCCTTTTTCTAACTTCTCTTGCCATTCCGCGACAGTTTCAGTTCGTGCAAACTGTCGCCGGCGGGCAGGAGATTCTCCGGCGAGATACGTTCGATCGTAAAGTCGTTGTATTTCTTTCGCCGGAATCTCAATCGTGACCATTCCTGCTATCACGCAAGCTGCTTCATTGGATATTGATTGATAAGCGTATGTTCGGAATACACTTATGTAATACGCAGCTCCAATCTTTCTCTTATTTTCTATATTTTCCAGGATCGAACTGACCACCTTCGGCATTGGGTATATTTGGTAGCATTCTCACAGTCAGCGCTCCGATATTATATGCCTTCGTTGCGGCACCCTAAACATGTAATCTGAAGTTTAACCTCTGGTCAATCATTACGCCTAAGTACTTAAGCGCAGACTTGGAATGAATTGTTTGCGTTCCAACTTTGATCCTTATGGAAGTGCACTTTCTCCGCTTGGCAATAAGTACTATTTCCGCCTTATGCTCTGCGAGCTGTAGACCAGCATTATCTAACCAGGATTTAATATCATAGACTGCTTCATTTGCATAGAGCTCGGCTTCCTCGAGAAGGCGTGCAACAACCGTCACACCAATATCGTCTGCGAAACCAATGGAGGCCACACCAGTAGGAAAGTCTAGAGTCAGTACCCTGTTATACCTAATAATCCACAAGAGTGGTCCTAGGAGAGACCCTTCTGGAACTCCGCATATTGTTTGGTATGCAGTATAGGATCCTATCAATTAAGAAGTCGGCAACGATACGCCACGCCTAAGTTGGTTAGAGACTCAAGTATGTTGCTCAATCTAGCGAAATTGAAGGCATTCTTCACATCAAGTGTAATCACTGCACAACATCAGCCCTCGTCAAGTGCGGTCTTAGCTGTGTTAGGTACTAGGACAATTGCATCCGTTTTAGACCTCCTCTTTCGAAAACCGAACTTTATCTCCAACAATTTTATCCGCAGCTTCAAGGACCTCCTTTTTCCTTTAATCAAAAGTTTAATGATAAAAGTAACCCTGAAAATAAATCTTAGATGGGAATGTCAAAAATACATCAAATTCTGTCTGTCTGCCTGTCTGTCAGTCTGTCACAACCAATTTACTCCGAAACAGCTGAACCAATTGTCACGAAATTAGGTGAGAACATATGGTCTGTGTGCCCATGCAGCGAGTGGCGCCATTTTGTATTAAGTTTGAAGAAGGGCTTCTCATACATGCGAAGGGAGGGTGCAATTTTTTTTTAGATAGAATATGGTCATGTACGATATTAAATGAAAGGGTTCGAATAGTACTTTCCGAAACTGATCTTATTTCAGATATTGGGTGAAATATTTTGGAGTGAGGACTCAAAAAGTGTGGCTCAAAAAGTGAAGCAGGTGCCGTTCTCTCTCTTTGGTTTCGGCATAGGATATAGGACATAATTCTATAGTTTGAAAACAATCCAAAAATTATTAACAAAATTATGGAAGGTCAAAATTTCGTATTTCTGGTAAATTTATTGCACCCTAAGACGTGTATGACGTCGTCGTCATATAAAGCTAACTTATATGAGCGACGATGTTTATTTATTTAAAATGAACACAGTACTTATGTCGTTGATATGTATGTACATATGTGCATCTTCGAGTTTGGCAAAATATGACGGAATGTTTTGTATTTTCTAGCTATGGGCGAATAAAAAATCGCGCATAGGGAATTTCTCACATAAGATGAATATAAAACCTTTATACCCGAAGCGCCCAACTTCCGGTATTATTTTTTTTTTCAAACGAAAGCAAATTTTTGCATTTTCAGAATAAAAGGACGAAAAATAGTATGGAGAAAATCACCGACCAATCCAACAGCGAAACACTGTGATGGTGGAGTAATGGTTTAAAAGTGTATGTCTAGCTTACCTTAATATGTTAAGCAATAATTTGGATCAAAATGCGCGAAATCTCGGTTTGGCTAAAGATTATTATGATAATGATAACATGATGATAATGATAATAATCCCAAGTATACAGCTCAAGTTGTGAGACACTTCATACACAATCTCCAATTGAACATTTATGAAACTCTCGAGAGAAGGATTCGTCAACACAATATAACCAGCAAAGAAATGTTAAGAAATATTCTCAGAGAAAATGGGGGAAATCAATTCTATGCCTAACCCTCTACAGCATGTTATCATATTAAGGACCGACGATACCCTACAAATTATTAATTGGTAGTATATTTGTAATTACCAGTAATTTTAAAACTTGTTCCGCCCTAGTGTTCGATGTTTGGTGTAAAATATAAGGCTTTTTCAAAAACTGTTAAAGTTAAATTAATAAAATGCTGCCTGCTGATGGTACTTTAAGTTATAAATGTATTCAACGAAATCTGGAAATACTTTATTATGTGTTAGTTTTTTAACAGTACAATTTTATTGAAAGCAGGTGTACGCAGACTAAGTGGATGTAAGTAGATTGCCGTGCAGCTTCGAATCTTTCATGAGTTACTGCAGAATTATCATCAACAGGTGATTTTGCTATCGCTCAATTAATTTATAATCTGATTTGAGTAGAACCGTATAAAAATAAAACTAGGTAGCTTGCTCCTACTACAATATATTTTAATAGTTAGTAAATACGTATTTCGAAAGCTACTTACTTTCTTCCTCTTAAGCTACTAAATCATTGGGAAGTTTTTCCTGAATTTTTAAATAAAACAAATTAAAAGTCTGTAGGGACAGATTATAAAAAGTTGCTTAAAAGCTAAAGATCCGTATGTGGGTACAGATTCTAAAGGGTAAAGAGAAAAACGTAAAAAGGTCCACATGCAGGTAGGGATAATATAATAACTTTTAGGGTTCATGGCCGTCAATTATCAATAGTTAGTGGGTGGTGCGGTCCCTGTGTTTGTCAGCGAGTTTTTTGATTAGCCTTGATGCACAATTCCCTCCATCTGTGTTCATCAATTTTGCCGCATCCTTTCGCAATATTTCCAAGCTTTCCCATGCGTCCAAGGTGTGTGGCTTATTCACTTGTCGTACCAGCTCAAGATTTGCCCTCGTCACAGCATGCCCCTCCTCTATGACGTGCATCGCAACCGAAGAACGCACCGTGTTGGCTCCTCGTCTTTCTCCCCTCTCTACTTCCTTTAGGTGTTCTTGGAACCTAGTAGTGATGAGGCGTTTTGTCTGGCCAATGTAGACCATCTCGCAGTCATTGCAGCTGATCTTGTAGATCCCACTTTTTTCCCCTTCCGTTAATGGGTCCTTTTCGCTCCCTAATTGTTTTTTAAGGGTTGCGTCTCTGCTTGATCCAACCACTTTTATATTGTATTTCCCTAGGAGAGATTTTATTCTATAAAAGTCATTGGATAATGGTATGCTCACCCATTTAGTATCAGCTAGAGTGCTTTCTTGCTCGAACAATGTTGACTGTTGGTTCTTCCATATCTGGTCTTTCTTTCTCTTGATCAGCCTTTCGATTTCTTCGACCGTGTAACCATTCTTGATAGCTGTATCAAGTATGAACATTCTTTCTTTATTGAAGCCATCTTTGGTTAGGGGGTATGTGCAAAGACGGTGCACCATTGAGTTGGAACGATAACTATTTTTAGAACCGTATGTTATATTATATCATTATTTTCGGTAATGATTATCAAAGTCGGTATTTCTCGTATCATTACCATAAATTTGTGATACATATGCTTACATACTTTTTAAACATTTGAGATGCTCTCCAGAATATTCTGTAGTATTTTCACACCAAAAAACAACTTTCTTTCACTGTATATTTGTAAATGCTAACATCGGAAAGAAAAGCGTGTACGCTTCCATTTTCTAATATGTTTAATAAATTAGAAGAGCAATCTTCAAAATTTTATGAGCCATTAACATCTGTTTTACACGTCGTGGCTACATTGCGCTACACACCTTCAACTTTTTAAATGTTGAGGGAGACATTTAGCACTATTTGATCGACGTGAGCATAAGGCGGCAACATTAAATTAAGAAGGTGTGATGATCCTTGTCAATATAAATTTGTCGGTCTACGGTTTTTCTCAGAGAGTTATTGATATGGAAAGTAATTACCCTCATGTTACCCGATAAATTTTTATGTTCAGTAATGTGTGAAAAATGGGGTTCATCGTTTAGCGGATACATAAATAAAATCTATCTGACTCAGAATTGTTAATAAATTCGATTTATATGGTCTTGCTTTTGAGATATATTTTATGATACTGCTTGTATCATGTACGTATGTTATGTATTGTTAGGGAGATCTTTGAAATAGGAGCTATATTTTGGTGTGTTGACCAGTGTGGTAACTAAAAGTGGGACTTTGAGCCCATGATGCAGAACTCCATATTGTGGAAACCTTGAAGATTTAAAAAAACTACACTCGCACCGACCTTGGGGAAAACATACCTATATTTTGCAAAGTATGAAAGTGTAATTTCAAACACTCGCTAATAATAAAGTTCGTAATATTGCGGTATGCCAGCAAGATTTCTATTTATCAGTAATTATTCACATTTACGGAATATTGGCATTTGACTCATTTAAACATTTTCAGAAATTAACCTACCTACCCATGGACGCAGGTACACATATGCATAATGTCATCAATAAACTATTCTGTGCGCAAAACTATTTTCCATTCAAACAAAAACCTATTATAAACTCCTTTTTAAAAACGACTTCACCTTTTCGCTAGGGGAATAATAAATATATTCATGTTCTATATTCTTCCCACTGGAAGGAATCCATTTCAATACCGATGACCATTCAAATGATTGTTTCCTCAAATGGCGGTCACTTACTTCAGGTGCATAGAACCATGCATGCCAGGTCGATATATTTAATCGCCTTAAACGTATCAACTTTAAATCCTCTTTGGTCAGTTATTGTCTGTACATTTGACGCCCAGTCATCCGTTTATTTTGTAAATTTCGTTGTTTAGTTTGCCCATCATTTCCATAAAATTGAACAAAAGGCGATAACGATAAAGGAGGCAAAATCGGTTTTGTGTATGTTTTTAATCTTCTCGTTCCGTTTGAATAGATGTTCACCTAAAGTTTTTATGTGGATAAGATAAGTATTAGGGAGGACTGAGAAATATTGAAACGGTTTTATGAAAACATCTTTGAGTTTATATTTGCATGTGAGAGGGAAATAACGATTATCTTGAAGTTTCCAGATTCAGTTAATCAAATGCAATAAAGAGATTAACAAAAAGGCCTAGTCCAATTTCCATTAACCAAGAAGTTAGTGGTGGTGTACTTTCAATACGTAAATTTAGCAGCTATGGCGGAATCAACGGTAACAAGTGAGAGAGGCAAGATGAATCAAAAGTTACCTAGTCGTGGGGAGGGAGCTTAGTTAATCAAAACCCCAACTCAAGGTGCGACTACGGCAAAAAAGGGGCTCTGTTGTGATTGACTTATGTTTTTCTTTCTAAAATATGGTAATATACTATTATTAACTTTATTTGTGCAGGTATCTGAGCAGGGTGTACTTTAAAAGCCAAGATTTCGTTTAGATACACAACCGTGATTTTTTCAGATTTTTCGGTTAGATAGGTTCTGAGAACGAGACCTGTTACACTCTTTAGTGGTCATATTTTGAGCCCCCCTTTAACTCAATACAAAATGACGCATGAGAGGACAACTCATCGATGCTAATCCTGGGTCTAGACTCAGACTCTCCACTCATCCAATTGGTGACCGATGTAGGTATTAAGAAAGTTGGGGAAAAATCGGGTAGCTGGTTGTACTGCAGACTTTGGACCGACACGATATAAATATCGACTCCCAAGACCACTGAAGGGTGTGTGCAACCCACGGCATCCTGAAGCATAGATGGGTTGCAATATTTCCCGAATAAATTGTAAATTATGATTGTAAAGCGGACACTATATGTTGTATGACAATTAAAGTGTTACACCCCGATGCTGCATGGTGCAACGTGAACAGGCTGAAAAGTTCTGCTTATTTCCCATTTGTCGCGTGGAGCATTTGCTGGAGTTATCCGATACGTCAACAGCAAAGGAATGGAAGTAATAGAAGGATGGGACATTAGCTTCCACCGCAACTGTTGGGAAAGTTCTGACATTAACACGAGAGGATCGAGAGTCTGGTAGGACTTAAACTGCAGTTCCTTTAATTTTGGGTAGTGAACTCAATATGATCAGCGGAGAAATCATCTACACGGTGGCATCCCTTCACATTGCAACTTTTGTCCGAGAGTAGAATGTATCCAACAATACCACGCTATCAGATGACAAGTGCATTGATTTCAGTGTAAACTTGAATTCAAATCCAATCACTTTATTTCGGAATTCGCGGAAGATAGATTTGGTGACGTATAAAACAGAAAAAACAATCCCCAACGATCCCTGGGAAGCGCATTGAATCCTTTTCTGGAATTAAAGAAACGAACCAGATGATCACACCTAGTATGAGAGAGACCTTGAAAGAGAACTGTCCACTCATTACACCAAAGGAGGGTAAAACACTATTGCGGGACTCTAATTTGGCAAACCAAAGAAGAGAACCAAGCTCTAAAATCTGACTGCTGATTGGAATCAAAACGAAGAGGCTCAGAAAGTTCTTAAGCAGAACGTAAGGTTGGATAAACGATCATCGTTGAGACTCTTTTAGGGAGCAACTAACTCGTTTGAGACAACCTTAAAGTTGAAGCGAATCCTTGTCAAAGAGCGTAAACAATAGCTAGGCTACCTAAGTTTACTGAGCGGAAGAAGTGATGAAGGAACAGAAAACAATTTGCTTGCACTTCCCAGGCTGAATTCTAACTCTTAGCTAAGAAACACCATCCGAATGAAGCTTTCAACCAAGAGATTGCCATCCAAAATAGTACCACTTGAGTGTTTGCGACCCGAGATGATATCAACCCTGCTCTTATAAATGACCTAATTAGTGCGCTGGGTCTATATATTTGAATATATGCCTCACAAGCTTGCCACATGCTTATATTCTACTTACGTCGCGTGATGTGAAGGTGATATTTATTTCCCAATCAGAGAAACCCACATACATGGACACAAAAAGTTTCCAACCATCAGACTAACTTCCCCTCTACTAAAAGGGCTGGAAAGACTAGTAGTTTGGTTCGTGGCTACTTTACTGTATGTACTAAAAAGGGACATGAATTCATGGAGACAATTCTTGATGAGCACTCAGCCAAAACTTAGAAGGCGATGTCCGTTAAAGGGTACATCTTAGGCCCTAAACATTGAAGGTAACAATCGATCCGCTGTTAATCAATTCGGCTCCTCACATGATGCAGTGAAGAAAAATCCACATATTACAGACTTAATAATTATCACAGACGTGACAGTCAGTGAAGAGGGATTGGGCTCAAATCCCGCTTAAAGAACTGGTCCAGCCTTTCGGAAAAATGACGATCACATCTCAAGCGGAGATATATGCTACTTTCGTGTTAGCAGAGGAATATTCACAACAAAAATAGTGGGGACGAATCTGTTCCGGAAGTTGGACAGGTTATCAGCAGGAAATAGCAACAGCATATGAAGCCAGTTGGTGTGAAGTTAGCACCAGTTGCAGCTAAAACTTGGCCGTCCGAACGAAATGTTCTGATGCGGGTACCAGGGTATTCAAATATCCCTGGTAATGAAGAAGCCGACAAAATGGCTCGCCAAGGATCTGAATCCACACTGATGGCGTCAGAGCCTGTATTTTGTATACGACCATACACTTGCAAGTCTGTTCTAAAGGGTGAAGTTCGAATTCCAGCTTGCAGGCAAAAGTCTTTGTAAATTAACCCGAGGCTGCTGCATTGTCATTGACCTTGAAGAAGTGAGACATTATGGGCAATTAACGAGAAACTACTCCCAAAACTACCAAGGAAAAAATTAGGGTGGTAATCTCGGCTATATGTATGTAGCCAATGTAAGGAAGAAAAGCAGACGGTTTTCATCTTCATATATAGCTGCCTGGCCTCCTAAGACTTTAGACGAGGATTTCTCATTAAGATTTCCTTCAATGAAGAATCTCCGTACTCTCTACCTACGAGTATCGCAGGCGAGAAGCCATTAGATAGGTGGGCCTGTAAATTCCACGAGTTTTTTCACAGAACGTGTCCCACTGCTGCAGTGGCAGCACGCTTCACCTTGCCTATAATCAGAACAAGTCGGGAAACTAGAAGCTGATTGCTTCATTATTACATTACTCACTACATATGAGGAGATTCGTTACTCCCATTTTCCTACCATTTTCGCGTCAAAAGAAGTAGCCATTTCTGAGATAATAGCTGTGTAGATAGACGAACCGTAAAGCGATTTTATTAAGGGTTTGTTTTAGTTAAAATTTAATAAAATAGCGAATACTTACAAAAGAAAATGAAAAACCGCGAGAAAATTTGATGAGTTTCTTATTCGATCGGAACACTGCGCATAAATCGAAAAATATCATATCTACTCTTAAACTGTTATGGGATGTCCATATAACACCTCCCTCTTCTTTGAAAGATGCCTGTAAGACTACTGAAGTTTCCCTTTGATTTGATCGACTCTCTTTCGAATAGCCCAAATAATAATTCAGGCATTGTCAATAAGCAAATGCTTAAATAGTGGAAAAGTACGAGCTAATTAATACCAACATGGCGTACTAAATATTAGCATTTGATGAACCAAATAGTTTTCACTACCATTTTTTTGAAGGACTGCTTCTATTTCTTGTTTTTGACGGTTGCTGACACATAGACCACATATCTAATTCAGAATTTCAGGTGCCCACTTGCATCCTTCTTCATATACATATGTATGGTTGTTATTCAGCCGTTGGTGGATCATATCACGTCAAGCACGCATGCGGGTAGCAGTCACAACTTGAACTTGGTGTTGAGTTAACTGCATTTCCAGATTTTAGACAAAGTAGCAAATGTTAATGCGGGCAGTATCCAATTTGGTGCCACCTTCTCCAGAAACATTACATTAAACTCTACGTCCTCCGAACAAAGCAACATAAAGAATGTCATCGATAACAAGAAGAAATAATGTCGGCGACAAAATTTAACCCTGCTGGACTCCACTTTCGACCTCAAATTTCTTTTAGATTTTATCTCGGTGCAGCATGAAACATTTTGCACCATCATATTTTGCTCCGATAATAGTTATTATTTTCTCTGGAATGCCCACCTGCGTAGAGTACTGCAGATATACTCCCTGTTCACGCTATCAAAAGCCTTCTCTAAATCAATGAAGAGCTGGTGAAGGGAAGAACCCAATTCCGCGCACTGTTCAAAAATGGTCCCCATGATGTTTATGTGGTCATTGCGGGAGGACTAGCCTGCTCTCTGCCAATGATCCTTCTTGAGGTTCTCTATAAATATTTCACCTGGAAGCGGGGAGAAGGGGTCGCGTATCGCTGTCCCAGTAGTTGTTTTATAGAATTCATTCCAGTATGTGAAGTCAAACTCGCTCAAAACCTAATTAAATGAAAAAACCAACAGTATCAAATAACACTGGCCAAATGATAACAATTAAGATATAGAGCTTTGTGGCCGTTGTCAATTTCTCCTATCTAGAAACAGATATCGCAACCGATAACAGCCACGACACTCAAATCGATCATACCGCAGCCAGCAGAGTCTACTTCAGATTACAAAAATTGTTCCACTGTTTCGCTCGATATGTCAGTCCTCATGTAATCCCCGCAGACCTGGGTCTCTAGCAAGAAAAAATACGACTTCTAACCGCGTTCAAGACAAGAATTCTCCGAAAAATTGCTGGCCCTCTACCGGAGGATCGACAGCTTCATAGCCTATATAACGATGAAATTTATGAGCAATACCTTGACGGTATTAGGTTGTGGCGGGCGGGTCACTTAACCCGTATGGTTGAGGATAATCCAGCCCGGAAAGTCTCGAAGGGCTCCCTGAAATGGAGCGATGGCGTAAGCTAGGACCCCAGGTCCCTTTTAGGGATATCGAATTTGTCGACCTTGGCGCAAAACCGGGATGTCTGTAGTCCCTTATTGAGTAAGCCTAGACCGGATACCGATTGTTGCGCCGTTGACGATGAATTAGAACGTTTAAGGAACTCTATATATTAGAAACAAAAATTCCAAAAACCGTTGTTGGTTTCTCTTTCTTTTTATTTACCGCCACTGTGAATATTTCAGCTACTACCTCCCGCCTTCTTCAGGGCTCGAAAGGGGGATAAAATCCAAAATTGGTATACTGATGCTTTTGTCTTTGGAATGGTGGTGGAGAGGGTGGTAATTAAATCCTCATTCATGGAAATGATTGCCTAGTTGTTGATTTGGAGAGTCCATGGTCCTAGGAATTATTTGGTTTGAGACTTTAAGTCTGTTAGTTCCCAAACTCCCTAATAACTATGTGTACCTGTTTTACGAGCTCCGCTTGAGGATCGGTCCTGAGTTTTTTATACCGCCCCTTCTCTTGCTTATCCATGATCCCGTCTTCGTAGTTCTCTTTGTCCAATATGACTTGTGCGTTCTCTCTGCAACAAACTGGTTATCTTTTAATCAAGCCCGAAGACTTTTTTCATCCAGTGCAACGCAGCTCATTCAGCCGTGCGAGTTGGGACTTAAGACTACACTCAAAGTCTTCCCTTCATGTCGTAAGAGGCGACTAAACGGAATAGAAATTTGTGAGCTAATAATCTGCAAATTTTTAAACTTTAATTCAACCGGAACGTCAACAGCGCCTCGGATAGAGGCTGACCTCAAAATTAAAACCCTTGGCTGTCCAAAAAGGGACTTGGATTGGTTTCTAGAATGTGCATTTGATCCTCGATAACAGTAGCGCCGGTTACCAGAATGCTGGCTTTCTCCAACTGGAGCATGAATCCCAGCAAAATAAGCTAGAATGGACCTAAGTGAAGCAAGATAGTGGGACTCTGGAGAGGAGCTCTAACATACTTCAATTGGATTGTTGCGCCAACGATTATTATTATTATTAAGATTCTAGTCCAGGTTATAGCATCACAATTGTATCACTGGGAACTTCTGATATAGTGCAGAAGGATGCTGTCTACGAAAAGTTAAATGCAGTTCGGAGGAAGCTTCCTAAAGGAGACATTATGACCGTGATGGGAGTTACGCATACAAATCCCTCAACGGTTATTGAAGACCTCCTAGATGATGTAAACAATCGTCTTAGATTATTAAGTAACACGATACCTGCTTAGACAATATTCTTAGATCAGGCAAACAATTGTCACTAGTTATCAATATGACTAGACAACAGATAAAATTATTTCATAGAAATTAAAACCGAATGCAATTCGGCATTAATGACTATATAAATGGACTTTATATACGTAACAGCTAGTTAAGTCGTTCGCAGGATTTCTAACCGTCACGCTGTCCAATAGATCGAATAATCTAAAGTAAACTAATCTACAATAAACTTTGTTTTGTTTTAAATTCAAACTCCGGTCTTCCTTTTAGAACTCAGTGGAACCAAAAGTTCATCATTTTTTCGAAACACTATTACTCGGTTACGAAACTTGGGTGATCTGAATGCCAAGGTGGGATCTGACAACACGGACATGTGATGGAGAATCGCGGCCTTCTCGACTGCAACGGTAATGGTGCAAGTTTCGTAGATATCTTCAACTTCCACCGCCTCATCATTGGTGGCACATTGTTCGAACACAGAGCCTGCCATAAGGTCAGTTGGGTTTCAAGTGACCGACGCCATACGGATTGAACACTTTACTATTAGCAGTCGATTTAGAGAGCTAGTCTCCTGGCTATGTGCAATAAGAGGGCGCTGATACCAGCCTCGAAAGAGATAATTATCTGATAATCCGCCACCTCTTGCGCGTTGGAGATCTGTGTCCCTGTAAGTTCATCGTCGACTGCATGTATGACTTAGCTGTCGCTCGGCAATGGAAGAGTTATTTTGCTGATTGAACTGCAGATATGCTGACAAATCCGTCTGAGAGCCCCAGCAAAATGCCTTTTCCTCGGGTGCTACACAGGCCGTCGGCTGCATCCCGAGAGTATGGCATAAGATCTGGCTGACTGCGGAATCGTGAAAGCATCGATGAACGGAATGGATTGAAAGCTCTATTTACTGCGCTTCAACTCCGAGTCAAATCCCGAGAAGTTCAGCATAGTGTACGCCGTGACAAGAGAGAATTTGCTATTGCGCTGGTCGGGGAAGTGGAAGATGTCGCTGATATTATTTCTCCTTGGTATTGGTGATGTTCTTCACGCTGTCTTGTGCAAAAGGTGCGGAGTAGTTCAATCGACAATCACGCCTTTCGTTAAAGATATCGGCTAGGCTGATGACATCTGTTTACTCTCTCACCAGGTCATGTGGCTATGGATTTGAAAAGAGAAGTAAGTAAAGTTTAACTGGAGATAAACACCAACAAATCCAAGGTTCTTAGTCTAATGCAATTTTCCTGGGCAAAGCGTCGATCTATTTGTACATATAGGAAGCGTGATTTTTTCCGATGGCGGCACTGAACTAGATGTTACTCGACGTACTAAGAACGCGAGATCCGCTATCGCTACCCTGTCTAAAATTTGGAAGTGCAGTTATCTTAACACTAAGATCAAGTTGAGACTGTTCGGTGCTAACATTCTTTCTGTGTTGTTATATGAGAGTAGCATATTGAAAGTGATCATCAGAGTGCGCTGCCTGACACTTTCCTAAACGAAGAACACGGTCGGCGTACAACCCTGCCACTCGTTCG
Organism: Hermetia illucens; assembly: GCF_905115235.1. NCBI lineage: Eukaryota > Metazoa > Arthropoda > Insecta > Diptera > Stratiomyidae > Hermetia > Hermetia illucens. The sequence continues at coordinate 165,723,534 of NC_051849.1, read as the reverse complement.
TACTTTGATCGGAAGATGAAATGTTGATTACGTAGTTAGGTATGAGTGCCTCTATATTTAAGTTTTTCGGGTTCTTCCACAAATATAGACTTTGTTAACTTTCTCCCAGATTAAGGGTGAAAGAATTCGCTCCGTAAATAATCTAAAGTTCAAAGCGCGTTTTTTAAAAAATTACATGTTTGAAGCCGATCACCGAAACGACTGAGATACTACTAAACCGATCTTTTCAAAATTTGGCAGGCTTACCCAATACATAAAAAGTTAGTGTTTCATTTTTTTAAGAGCCCAAAACGACTCTCTCTCTGTCTATCTGTCACACTCGATTTACTTAGAAACGGCTAAACCAATTGTCACGAAATTTAGTGAGAAAGTGTGGTCTGTGAATCCGTTTACACACAGCGGCTGGCATCATTTGGCACTGGGTTTAAGGGGGAAGCTACCCATACATGTGAAAGGGAGAGGGGGAATTTTTTCAAAGACTATGACCAAATGGTTTCAACCAGTGCTTTTCAAAACTAATGATACTTTTGACGCTAGATAACCCATCGGTGAGTAAAGGCTCATAATGTGCGCCCCAAAAAGTGTAAAAATCTCGTTTTCAGAACCTATTCAACCGAAAAATCTGAAACAAAACAACAATGGTACATCCATACGAAATCTAGGCTCAAAATACATCCCATTCCGATATGTGCTTAAATAAAGTTAATAATAGTATATTACCACATTTAAGAAATGTACCCGAAAACCGCTTCAGTTCATCCTAGAAGTGCAAAATTTGATACGGTTATGAATAATGACATAATGCATAATTTTGGGGAGTTTCACAAAAATCCAACTTTTATTAACAAAGTTATGGAGGTCAAAATTGTGTATCTAAGACATGTATGCTATCATCATCATATAAAGTGAACTCATATAAACAGCGAAGTTGGAGTTTGGAAAAACATATGTATATCCAGGAATCAAACCATTAAGTTTAAAATTTTGTTTAAGAATCGAGGGATTAATGGCGGACCGGCCCAGTTGGAAAACAAAATGCTTTCTCGGTTGTGACCCACGGAACCCTCAGCCTTGAGCAAGCACCCAAGTTGCAAAATATGTGACTTACGGTTTCGTGCAGGGCAGAGGCAACTCATCAGAAGCTGCCTCATCTCTGCCGTGGGAGCAGCGTGACCAAAGTGGTTACAAGTTGGTATTGGCTCCCTTATATTAATTACAAAAAAAAATTTATTCAATTATTCAATATAAGGGAGCAAATACCAACTTGTAACCACTTCGGTCACGCTGCTCCGAGGGCAGAGTTATTGGAACACATAGAAAAGACCATATTAGCTATGATCAACAAAAATATATAATATAAATTCAACATTACGCAAACATATTAGTGGAGCTTTTTCCCCAGGAAAAAGAGACAAACACGGACTTAGTTGAGATAATTACTCTTTGGGAAAATAACTAGGCTACTAGGATAACAATCCTTGTATAATATAAATTTTCAGTAAAGCAGCTTTGAATTTCAGAAAAGAGCAGGTGAAGGGTTATTTGGTTCCCGAAAAACAGTATTTGTGACTTGGAGTAAAACACAATAATTAATATTGCTAGTTAACACCCCTATCGAATTTCAGATAATGTGGGCATGGTGGTATTTGCTTTAGAAATCCGGTAATCTTATTTTCCATAAATTTTTCTTACCAAGAATTCACTAAGAAAATTCAAATATTTTAAAAACAATTCCAAATCAAATGTTACAAATGTTAACGCGACTATTTCAGGCATTCTCTTTGCTTTTAAATATTTGGGGTAAAACATTTCTCTCTACGTCCATACGACTTTCCGTCTCCTGGAAGAATTATGTTCACATGGTATAGCCGCACTAATCTCCGGTAGTAAATTTTCTTAAATACACACCAAATTTCTTCGTAATGCAATCCCGTAATGCCGAGTCAGTTCAATCTGATTTTCACTTTTTTCCAGTCCGCTACAAGGAAAGATTTGTTGGGATTCGGTCTTGCGGGTTGAATTGGTCTCAATTTTATTTTTAAATGGATTAGTCAAGTAGTGGCAGGGATCTGTGGGACTAATCCTCGGTGACAGCATTCAATAGATCAGGGATTAAAGAGATTTTTCGGAAAAAGCCTCCCATATGTATCACTGGCATATGTTTATGCGTGGTGAATGGTGCCGACCGTTACTACTGTTACTGCGGTTTTCACAATACATATGCAGATAATTCGAGGAAGTAATAATCTTTACGGGCATATATTAATTTTTACGAGAAAAGTGTCCATTCTTTATAATGGATCCTTAAAGGGAACTATCTATTATTTATAACATGATTTGTGGGAAGTGAAAATCAGATACGATAATCTATATCCTTCTGAAGACATCAATTTCAAATAAATTTTTTAATTTTAACTCCTAGTAAACTACTACGAAAGCCCCAGCTAAAATTATTGTTGGGCTAGTAAGAATATGGTATGCTTTTAGTTTTAAACATGGTTGGTTGGTTATTTCACAGATCTAACTTCGAAACATCAACATTCCTCAGAAACTCCATTTCTTTTTCTATTATTTTCTCCTATTCAAATCTTTTCAGAACTGCTAGGCGTGATGACGGCTATAGAATGTACTCATTCCTATTATCATTGAAATCCCTCTTGTCCAATCACCAAGGGAACAAAACAGGATAATAGTTAATTTTATGCCAGAAAATCATATTCAGTTCACACCTGCACTGAGCGCTCGAGCCTTCTTTTGACAAATCTGATTACTTGCAATTTTGTCCACTTTATTGCGAACAATGACCGAACAAAGTGGGATAAAAAGTCAGACAGAAATTCTTCGAATTTGTTTAACATCACGTAATATCTTCAAGGACCACCGCAAATCTTTTTGTACCCTTGTTACGTGACCAAACCTTTTGTGATGGAAATATTTCCACTTTTGTTTCACCCTGACGCTACTATAAAACGTTCTTGATGTGATTCTCGCTGATTCAACCACGTGCCTTTAATCTTATATGTAATTACAGTGTATTGAGGCTGGGTTGAATGACAACCGGTAAGAGTATTCAAACGCTTTTATTTTGATGACAGCATGCATTATAATGAGACAAATTTTCCTAAATGTTGAACAGCCAAAAATGACGTTAAGCATATCGAAATTTTAGCTTATTTTCAACATCCCTTCCCTTAATCAAAAATTCTCGCCAAAAACTCTGAGCAATATGTCGTTAAAACCACACCAATGGGGGGATGAATTTGACTACTAACTACCCTCAGGTATTTAGAGGATATTAATCTTCATTATGATCATGAGGATGTTAAAATAATTTTCATTTCCATAATGTAGCGGTTTTGGACGACAACAATGAACAATCCCATCGAAGGGAAGATCCGTATCTGTGTAACGTTTATCGGCAACATTTATCCAATAAAGGAGCCTTTGGGTCGTGCCATCGAATTATGTTGTCACATTATCCTTGAATAGCGAGCGTGTCTAAGTAGTTAAATAGAATCGCGATAATGTTAACCACCAACATGACTAGTATCAACATTATGCACTTTCGTGATGGAGTGTATGATAATGCGAATGCAATTTTATGGATAGTGGCACGTGCATGTCCTGATGTGCTTAAAAATGATTTTTCATTTAACACGTTCGCAACGCCAGATGAAATCAGAAGAAGAAAGAAGTGTGCTGTTGGTTATGTGATACACATATGTACAATGTTTCGAACGAAAATATTATTTAATGGGATCACGCTTCCAGAATTTAATCATAATTCCTTCAAAAAACGGCAAACTTGAAAGCATTCAACGACAATCTTCCTTCAACCCTTTTAAAATCAAGAAATGGCAACAAGGATGAATCAAATTTAAAAATTATAAACAACGTGCTTTCGTTCTCTTTTTCAAAAGGGAACTTTGAGATATGACTATCCGTAAAAGTTACCTCCAATTATATATGATTCGCGGTTACCTGAAATGCGCTTTAACTCCTCCCGGGATTATAGGTACGCTGAAATAAGCTTGAGTTCTTTCCAGGTTGATTCGAGAATAATGCATTCCTCCTCAACTGTTTCGTGGACTACGTGACCCATTTGTCGGAAATCTTGGAGTGGAGTCCATTATATGGTGGGACACATGATGGAGCATAATACCTAGGGAACGCCTGCTGAACCAACACTAACAGCTACCAAACCATACCTCCACCTCCACGTGGTAATCGCTGGGAGTTTTTTCTTAACGAAAAACTGCTGACGAAGAAGACGAAACGGGAAAAATTGTTCCAACTAGTGCTCCATGTTGGAGGTTAGGTAGAGCTGATAAACCGGCACAGAAAACGAAGGTTACGGAGCCACGAAAGGAGCTTTGGACTAGATTGACGACACAACGACGAACCCGACAACGTTGTTGGAAGTACCTGGTATACCAAAAGGCTGTCCACAAACATACATAGGTCTCTCCAGACGGGATCACTTTCAACCAAATTGACCACATGCTAATCGAACACTGCGACCTCCCAGCCTTATTGAATGGCAAATCATATAGGGAGATCAATATAGACTCACAGCACTATCTCGCGGATATAGTGCTCTGAGCTTGAAAAACAATACCACCTCGAATCCCCCTGAAAATCAAGTGAGAGTTAACACTGAAACCATCCATGGCAGAGTCATTCGCAGCACCAAGACCGGAGAAATGGATGCCACAATAACCGCAGTATCAGTGGTCCTGGAGACGGAACATCAACAAATGATCCTCACAACCACCTGAAGAACGCAATTACTCGTCCTGTGAGTGGGGGCTTAAGAATATACGGTGGTTCGCTGCCATCTTCCGTCCTCCGCTTCACGCAGGGTTGGAGAACTGCGACCCATTAAGTCCAACATCTGCACCTCTTACTGCAGATCTGCTGCTTCCACTCCCACGGAAATCTTGGGGATCCGACACTTTTCCAGAGAGTGGAAGAAAGGGATGATTGTCAAGATTCCAAAGAAGGGGACCCGGTTTGAGTGTGACAATTGGAGGGGTATCTGCATGCTCCCTGCCCTTGTAAAGATAATAGCTGAAATAATTTTGGATTGCATCAAATAATATCTCGAACGCTTGATCAACAGAGAGCAGGTTGGTTCCCGCTCTGAATCCTCTTGCATTCACCACATTAGCACCTTACGAATCATTTTAAACAGTGCGCAGGGTTTAGATCTTTGCTTCACCTTCTTTTCATTGATTTCAATAAAGCTTTTGGCGGCGTGAACAGGGAGTGTATCTGAATTGCTCTACGCAGAAGGGGCATTCCAAAGAAACTAATAGCTATTATCAATGCGGCAAATGATGGCGCGCAATGCTGCGTGTTGTACCGAATCAAAATCTCGGACGATTTTAAGATCAAGTGCGGTGTCCAACAGGGTTGCATGCTGTCACCGATATAATTTCTTCTTGTTATCGGTGACGTTCTTTAGAGTTGCCATGTCCAGATGACGTGGCGGAGATCAATGGGTAACGATATCTTTCCTCGACTACGCTGATGACATCTGTTCGCTCTCCCACCATTCTGACCGAGTCATTCGCTAAATGGCTCTGGATTTTGAAAGAGAGGCAAGTAGAATTGGACTGAAGATAAACACCAACAAGTCCAAGGTCCTCACTCTCACGGGTCATCGCATTCCCCATATCTACATTAATGGGCAGAGCAGCGAAAGAGTCGGTCGATTTGAATATCTCGGAAGCGTGGCTTCTGCGGACAGTGGCATCGAAATGGATATTGCTTGACGCATTAGCGGCGCTAGCGCTGCCTTGTCTACAATCTTTGAATGCAGTTATCTCTACATCAAGATCATGTCGAGAGTGAGGGGGGGGTTCATATATGGAAGTAACATATGGAAAGTGAACTCCACTGTTACGCAAAAGCTCCAAGTATGATCGGAGTGCACTGACCTCACATCATCTCAAACGAAGAACTTGGTCAGCTCACAGTCCTGCCACTCGTATGCACTGTGATCGGAAGACGAAAGTGGATGTGGAAAGGTCACACTTGAAGGGAGGCGGCAATTGCATTTCTGACTATGCCATGGAGTGGAATCCACTTGCCAAGACGGTCGATGAACGGGTCGCCCCAAGGACACTTGGCGCAGAACAGTAGAGGAGGAGTGCGTTGTCTCGGGAAGTCGTGGGGGGAGCTGAAGCGCATTTCAGGTAACCGCGAGCAATGTTGCTTAGGTGTAGTTGACGCGCTATTCGGCCGAGCCGCTCTGATATTTCTTATCAACGCTCAACACTGAGAACTAGCTTTGTTTGATAAAGTATTTAAATGGTTGCCCCCAATTTTTGCCCACCAGTATTGACAAAGCGTTCAACCTTGCAACAGGGCCCCAGTGTTGCTGTAGTTACTTCCGAAGGGAGGGAATGTACTGGGAGGGAGCAGCTGAAATAGTGTTTAACGTCACTATAATTCACCCGATAGGCACGTCGATTTCTTCACTCCTGAAAACGGATTTTATTAAGGAGGTTTTCTCACCTGATGTGGTGGGTTCTTTCGTGAGGACAAAGTGCTGAATGGATGTGTATGGAAAGTGTTGACTTACGAGGTTTGTAAAGTACCGATTGAATCTGGCGAGAATAGATATGAAGCTTGTTTCGCGAGAACAGTTTTACAGTTTCTAAGAGCTAGGGTAATCGATGTGTAAATATGTTAGTAGGTAGATTAGAAACTTGAGATCATTGACTTTTGTCAACTCCGGGTGTTCATTTGGCTTCTCTAAAGCAATCAGCTTCATTGAGGATGCGAACATTGTTAATACTTGGTAATGGTCTAGTTGCGATAATGACTGCGAAAACATTATTCAAAGGCAGGATAACAATCACCTTTAAAAGCACCAATTCTGTTCCCTTCATCCTTCTTGTCATGTTGGTTACTGGTTTGCGCAGGCACTGAGTCAACCAAAACAGGTTTTATTCTTTGCTGTTGCTCGTCGAAGATTGATGTTTGAAATAACCCCATTCTCAGAAAAATAAAAACATAAGCACCTCTACTCTATAGCCATTATGATCTATACTTTTCTGGAGGGTTAAACATTATTGCGTACTGTAGTCCTTCTTACTAAATGAACAGCGGTTTATTATTATTATCCGCCGAAACCGGTCCCAAGCCCGGTTGTGAAAGGAGGAGGGATAGATAGCTTCAGTCTGAATGGCTGTACGCCACCGCAGCGTCTCAGGGGGTAGGTGAGGAAAGTGCAGGAACTTTGCAGTCTTGCAGATTACTCACTAAGGAAGCTATCTACATACCTGGCAGCTAGGGATAAAATGCACCACCAAAAAATGAGAAGAAGGGGAAATTTAAGGTCCGGTACGGATAACCGGCGGGAGTCGTCTGACTTGGTGACTGGGTCGGGCTCTCGTAATGGACAGCACGGCGTCGAAACCGCTAGTCGTGGGGCGATTCGACGTCTAGGCGCCACGACGACCTGGAGCACAACTCCGCCTGCTGCAGCTGTTTCGCCACAATCTGTGGCGACCACTTCAGCAGGTTCGCGTAGGAAGCGGATCAAATGGACTGAAGTAATGAATCTCTTCATCATCCGCTCCTACTACGAAATAACGGCGGGGGCGGGTACAACATCTTACCGCCCCTTGTTGCTCCAGAGATTCGTCGAGCGTTTCCCGCAATTCGCGCAAGTGACTGTGCAGCGAGTCGCAGACCAGTACCGTTTAATTACTCGCAGCGACACAATCCCGGCCACCATCAGGGAGCGTGTTCGAATTGAAGTCATCGGGGAAACTGGTGACCGAGAGTCGATGGGGGCAGAGGCGGCGGCATCAACAACACCACGCCGCACTGCAGGCAACAGGTTCAGTACTCGCCGAAGCACTCTTCTCCACCGTCCAGCTGAGGTTTCCGCTGAGGTTCGGGACGAATTCCAAAGAGCGTGTATAGAATTCTCGGATATGGATCCTTCGCATAGACCAGGTATTCCCAGGCTCTATGCATCTCCAGCAACTCCGGGAATTCTATCTCAAATCAATTATGAGATTGCGTCTCGACTGTGTGCTGATATGTCGCTGCTGCAACTACAATGACTTGTGTATTGTGGTGCAGTTGCGGCTAGCAGATTGCATGGTCAGAAGATTCGCTTTCGCGTTATTGGTTTGAGTGACAAAAGAGATCCACCATGGAAAATTCGTCTGGAACGTCGGCGGGACTCACTAAGGCAGGACATTGCTAGACTGATTCAGATCAGCACTGGCAATGCCAGCCGACGGGTGAGAAATAAAGTGCAGAGGGTTTACCGGAACTATGCCATCCCCTGTGAGACACCCGTTGTTGAAATTCTGGACACACTAAAACAGAAACTTTCTGTCATATGCAGTCGGTTACGACGGTATGGCGAAAGTTATTCCAGACGTGTCCAGAATGCAACATACGCGAGGAACCAGCGGAGCTTTTTCAGATCTCTCAACGAATCCCAACAGAGCGCCCAGACAATACAGTTCTCGGTGACGGAAGCGAAAGAGTATTGGGGTGGACTTTGGGGGTTACCTGCCCAGCATGCTGAGCATGCTGAGTGGATCACCGCCGAAGGCACCCGCCATGCCAATACACCTGGCATGAATTTCGCGGATGTTACCGAAGAGGAAGTTCGACGAGCCATAAACATCTCGAAGAACTGGAGGGGCCCAGGTCTGGATCGGGTGCAGAATTTCTGGTATAAGAAATTTACCAGCGTACACAGTCGGTTGGCACGCAGTATAAATGAGGTCATGAGTCGGCCGGAGGAATTTACACCTTTCCTCACTGCGGGGATTACCTACATTATCCCTAAGAAGGACGCGGTGCAGGACCCCGCAGACACAAGACCGATCACTTGCTTACCAACCCTCTACAAATTGATCACGTCCATTATCAGTGGAAGGATCAATGCGCACCTCGAGACCAACAACATTCTGTCCGAGGAGCAGAAGGGCTGCCGAGTTGGGTCAAGGGGTTGCAAAGAGCAACTCATTATCGACTCGGTAGTTGTAGGACAAGCAACTAGAGGCCAAAGAAAACTCTTCAGTTGCTATATCGATTATGCCAAGGCTTTTGATAGCGTTCCGCACACCTGGCTAATCGACATCCTACATCTGTATCGCATTGATCCGAAACTAATAAAGTTTTTGGCGACAGTCATGGAAGGGTGGCATACCACCTTATCAGTGCGTACATCTGAGGGTGCTAATACCGCAGAGCCCATCCGTATACGGAGGGGCATCTTCCAGGGGGATTCATTGAGTCCTCTTTGGTTTTGCATGGCACTGAACCCCCTTTCATGGCTACTGAATGATGCTAGAGGGCATGGTTTCGCAATAAAGTATGGCCTATGTGCTAAGTGCGAACTGACACACTTGATGTACCTAGATGACATCAAGCTGTATACTGGTACTGACGACCATCTTAAAAGTCTGTTACGAATAGTAGACATGTTCAGCCGTGATATTCGGATGGAGTTTGGATTAGACAAATGTCGAATCCAAGCCATCTGCAAGGGTCATCACGAGCCACATGCCGGACATAGCATTGGTGACCTCCACATCGAAGCTATGACCGAGACAGACTTCTACAAGTACCTAGGAATTCTGCAAGGAACCCATGCTCGAGTTGGTGATCTGAAAGAAGCTCTGCTGTCCGAATTCCTGCGACGTGTAAAGCTGGTGCTGAAATCGCATCTCTCGGGGAAGAATAAAATAAGCGCGTTGAATGTATTCGCTATCCCTTCACTGGCTTATGCATTCGGAATATTGCCGTGGACGAAGACCGACCTGGAAAACGTCCAGCGGCGGATACGGACAACTATGTCAAAATTCCGAATGCATCATCCAAAGTCTGCCGTGGAGCGGATGAACCTGCCTCGTGACATCGGAGGTAGGGGCGTGGTTGACGTGGCAGCACAACATCATCGCCAAGTCGACTCGCTGCGCGCTTATTTTTACAGTAAAGAGCAGGCGAGCCCCTTGCATGCGGCTGTCTGTAAGGCAGACTGTGGACTGACTCCACTTAACTTGAAGGATCGATCTTTCAATCCTCTGAGTGGGGTGAAGTCGGACCAGGAGCGGATCGAGGAATGGAAGTCGAAGGCAATGCACGGTAAACACATGAAGTGTCTTTGGCAGCCATTTGTCGATTTGCATCTGTCGAACAGATGGCTGTGTGCTGGGGAGCTCTTTGCTGAGACGAAGGGGTTCATGTGTGCCATTCAGGATGGCGTGGTCGCCACCCGAGCTTATAAAAAGCTCATCATGAAAGAACGGGTGGAGAACGGCCAGTGCAGAATGTGTGGTTCGGCGTTAGAGACGTTGGACCATCTCATTTCTGGCTGTACTGTTATGGCACCGGTGCAATACATCACCAGGCATAATGCTGTATGTAAGGTTATCCATCAAAACCTTGCAATAAGCATGGGCTGATCACGGGAACATGTCCGGTTTACCGATATGAGCCGCAAGCAGTACTTGATAGTTCTGCTTACAGCATGTATTGGGACCGGCAAGTTCTGACTGATCGCCATACCGCACACAATAAGCCTGACGTACTGTTAGTTGACAAGACGGGTCGCTCCGCGTATATTATTGATGTTGCTATCCCCCATAATAGCAACACTGAACGGAAATACGTGGAGAAAAAGGTGAACTATGAGCCATTGGCTCGGGAAATCAAAGAAATTTGGCGTCTCGAGCGGGTGGTTGTAGTTCCCATAATATTGTCAGCTACAGGTATTGTACCTAAATCCCTCACGGCTTCCCTTGATGTCCTGGGACTTTCGCACAGTCTGGTTCAAACCATGCAGAAGTACATCATTCTGCATACGTGCTCGATGTTGCGGGGAGTACTCGACGGATTCTCCCACTGACCTACCACCGGCCACCACCACCAGCGCCCCTTTTAGTTTTTAAGTAGGTAGGATCGTCCGAGCCTAAATGCATGGCACTTAGTGCTAGTATTAGGTAAAATCCGGCATCTGCCGAGATTGTGATAACTCGGAAATAATAATAATCGATGGCGCAACAATCCATATTGGATCAGGGCCTTGAAGTGTGTTAGAGCACTTCATTCAAGACCGTAACGGTACACTAGGAGGTAATGTGGTCAGCATTGCGCTCGCCCAAGATTATTACCCTGATTTGACTCAGGTTCTCATTTACAGCTGAGTCGACTGGTATCCGACGTCAAATCACGATACAAATTCCACTGCCACCAGTGAGATTTGAACCGCGACCTTCCGTACGACAGCCTTGCGCTCTAACCACTCAGCTATCCGGACACGGTTTATTATTATTATTAAGGAAAATTCTAATTGTGCAATCTTTTCTGTGTACATAAAATGGCATTATTTTCCAACGCCAGAAGAAGAAAGTTTCCAATTATCTCCTAAAATATTAGATACTTCACCAGCGCATGCCTTGTTTCCAAAGCTTATAGTATTACAAAGATGAAAAGAGTACATACAAACTTGACTTGACGGAAATCTGTTTAAATTCCTCACAGAATGAAGCCAGTTCTAAATAAAGACGTATCGAACTCATTAGTGTTCTAATCAACTCACTTTCATCGTGATGATTTCATAAGTTAATTTGTTACGGATGAAATCAACACGTCCATTAGAAACATTTTGAAATATTTTGAAACCATTCGATTGTCAATAAAATTAAAAACCGTGAAAAATTATGTTCTTTCAAAACAAAAGATACTCATACGTATCCAGCCGCACTTACAAAAGGATCAAAGTAAAAATTTTAGGAGACCGCACTATCTCGATATCTTTAATCCACAAAATTTGTGGAATTAAGAGTTGATTTGATGGAGGCAATAATTTGTTACGTGGAGGTTAGCACGACGATACCTAGGTTCACATTAACATCCAAGCGGCCTCAAGCTATAAAATTAATAAAGCCATTATCTTTTGTAGTGTTGCGCTTGTATCGGACAACCTGCGGCTTAAGATGCAGACAAGAAGGCACCGCATTGAAAGATGATATCTGATCTTTATTTAGAGCTTCTAATCACTTTCATAAATAGAACGATTGAAAACGTCAGATGGAAGCCGTCTTGACATCTTGAATATGCACTGAGCTTATTCATAGGCCATGATTAGGTGTGTATTGTTCCCAAAGCCTAATTATGATAATTTAATGTATTCTCGTGTAAGAACAAATAGGACCATTTGTATGCGCATGCATATGAGATAATGCCGGTGGCGATAGTAGTCGAAAAATTATGATATTGTCCTGTTGATTCTCATTAGGTGTTAAGTACCTAATGGCTGGCCCGACAAGTTTAGGCAAAAGATTTCGATTTTATCACATCATCTATGATGAACAGAAACTATCAGATTTGTAGACAGTTTTACGAGCTGATGATTAAGTACACGAGGCAATAAGAGAAAATGAGACGTGTTAGTTAGCCTGAAAATTATCATAGTTCAAGGTCGGTTCCACACAGAGCTATAAACATGTAAGAAATGACCCTAAATTATCACATATAAAGATCGGAAAAAGGGAAACATGCACCTTTTATTTCCCGGAGCTTTAAGCAATGAGATATAATTTCAAAAATTGACATAAAATTATGAAAGCGAGACCCTGCAAGTGACCCTTATCAACGTAAAACTGAAATTGTAAAACATCTTTCAATAAAAAAATCATTCAGGTTTACAGTATCTAGTTCTGTTATCGTGGGATTTGCTACAGCAAGGAGGAAACAAAAAAGAGATATTTTTGGAATTATGGGGTTAACCCAACTTGTGTGTTTGAAAAATCGGGTTTTTTTCTTTTTGAGAATAGGTCCTTAAAATTTCACATCGATTCCACTAAAATTGGCTGAGATATATTTGTTGATACAAAAGAATCTGTACCCAAAACGACCTGAAGATCAAACTTTAAAGGCATGTTTCTACAAATGCCATGTTTCAAACCGGTGACCAAAATTACTAGGAAACTACTACATCAAACTTGTTGAAATTTGGCGTGCGTGTGCATAAAAAGAGCCGATTCATATCCGAAAAAAGGCCGCATTTTAATGAAAAATTGAACTTTTAACTTTGACTGTCCACCGTTTCGTGAAAAATGCATATTTTTTGAATCCGTCAATCAAATACTGTTATTTAACTAGCTCCATTGACATTTTTTAGTTCAGATAATCCACTTTGCCACAATTTCTTAAAACAATTCGTCAAAATGACCTGTTTTCGGAATAAGTGAGAATAACCCCTTAATTGGGGTGCAAAATTAGGAGAAATGTAGATGATTTCCTGATCATATAAAAATAAGATTAGGATGCTATTCTTCTTAAGCCATTGTCCGTTCGGGAGCGAGGTCCAGTCATTTAGTTGTTTGCCATCCACTTCGATGTTCAAATCAATCTTAGCTACTGAATTTTCGATAGCGTAAATTAAATTACCATGCCATCGAAGGCGCATCCCTCCTAAATTATGTCCTTCTACAGTGCCACATTTAGCGGCATGGTATTTCGCTGAGGATTATATTGGACTTAGGATAAGCTACTACACGCAATATTTACAAGCTACTTCCAAATAATAGCACAGCACATGGCGCAAAACAGCCTTCTTCATGTTCAGTCCGAATTTCTATGCATCCTTTCCCGACTCCCTGGTCTCTTAACGTTCTCCACGTCAAGAGGTACAAGAAATCACAGAGGGCGTTATTGATGACGAGAAGAAGTAGTATCGAGAAAGGAAAATACTCCCACCGGACTCCAAATTCCTTTAAAATTCGATCATATGTCGCTTTAATAGTTGTTGGTTCTACAGAACCCCACTCTACGTAGAGCATTCCAAATACATTCTCTACTTATTTTCTCGAAAATTTATCCGATGAAAAGCAGATGAAGCAGAGATTGAAACTCAACACACCGCTACAAAATGACCCACTTTTTATAGATCAAGCTTTCGAGGCATTCCTCGCTGCAATGCAAAACAATTTAAACTATTATCTTCTATCCATCTGCGTATCTATGGACACATAACTACCATTAAAAGAGGACGATGTCAATAATTTCGAAGGTGAACAGATTCCATCTTTTGGCAATAGAGTCTAAAAGAAGCCTACAGTGCCTAAATGAAGCTAAACTTCTATCGGTAGGAACAAGAGTGTTCATATCGTACAATGTCAGTAAAAAAACAGGAAAGGAAAAAGGGAGATTTTCAAGACAATGACAATTCAGACAGGGGCAATATTCGGCATATCAGTTTAGAAACAGCAAATATCTATGCATTGGACTTAAGAGGGTCATCCTACGCCTCGGATCCAAAAAATCGAGTTATTTTGGCAGCAGTTGCATCAAGGCATAATGTAGAATATTTGAGGAAAACGATTTTTCGATATTCCGAGCAGTTTGGAAATTACAGTCTTAAACACACATGTGAATGGAAGCATATGCGTAGCAAGTTTCTTACATAAGGTGAACCCTAAACCTTTATACCCGAAGCACCAGCTTCCGGTATTCCGACTTGTTTATATATTAAAGAAGCCAGAAAAAAAATTAAAAATTTGCAAATAAAAGTTTGACAAGACACCAAAAATTTTCCTTGATATTTTTTAATAATCCTAGCTTACGAACCGTGGTATAGTGCTGTTTATTTTTTCCCCTTAGAATGAACAGGGCGTTCTCTAGCGTAGCACTCGAAAAGCACTTTTTCTTTTCGGAGATGGATGTACAACTTGGCATATATTCAATAATGAGCTATGACATGGGCCTGAATAAAATGATAACCTATACTCATGGAACTAGTGAATATATTGTGAAATGTACATTTATGTCTTTATTCAGTTCTACAAAAAAAAAATCCTAAAAAAAGCTGACAAAACAGCATTCACAAAGGATGGTGACCTCCTTAAGGGGTAAGCAACTCTAGAATTTTCAGAATATCTTAAGAATCACATTACATCGTGAACACCTGTGGGCGTCGTATCATCGGATGCTGGCCTGGCACTATTTGAAACGAAGAACTTGATCGGCGGACAGGCTAGTTATCGGTGATCGGAAAGCGGAAGTGACCGTCGATAGGTCACACACTGAGGAGAGCAGACGTTGCTGGCTGTGCATTGCAGTGAAAATTATTTTTCCCGAAAAAATTTCGGATTTTCCAAAAGTTCTAGAGTAGTTTTCCCTCTTGAAACATTAAGCTCGAACTTAGCCATAAAGATGGAAAAGGTGAATTCACCCCGTTACAAATGTTTCATTACTGTTGCTATGGCGGCGTGTTATGATTGAATTGGTTGAGCATAAGGTCCTCGACCTCGTTACGCCGTGTTCGTCATGGATGTTTGTGATCGTCTTTGCGCTGTGTTACTGGTGCAGACTCATCATATGCACAGTGTTAAGTGGATAATCATGAAAGTTAAGCATTCTCTAATTGAAAACTAAAATTGTGTTGATGCACTATGCTCCACAAAAAAACAAGGGGCATATACTCGGTACGCAGTCTTCGCTACCTTTTTTCCGTGAGAAACTTTATGAATGCAATGATACTATCTAATGCACGTCCTATCAGGAGTTTGGCACACACACTACATTCGCAGACCGTTCAAAAATCAATCTTCTTCGTAGATATTCTTGAGAAGACCACCAATTACAAGAAATGTGAGGTGGTCAAAGTCATAAGGCATTACATGCTACCAATTGAAAAATGGGTGCGATAATAAATTATCACAATAGCCCTGATGCCAATCATGGTTTGCATTAAAAATTGCATCGATATCTACATACTATCGTACCATGTAATAATATGGACCTATTATAAGTGCTGCTAAATCTGTAATTTATGAACAAAATATGCTCTTTGAAATTATTACCAATGAATAAAACTCAGAAATCCAAAGTGCATCACCGATAATGTATTTCCGTAGAAAAATATGTTCGACGCTTCGCCTTTTGTGATGCGAAGCATCACATCCAATCCATCCATCCAATCATAATTTGTTTAAACATCTTGACCGATTTCTGGTACGGTAATTCGTTACCCAAATTCATTTTCTTTCTTTATCTTCGCCCACAAAGACGACGTGGCGCGACTTTGGTACCAGCTGGTTTTGGTGTACATACTCCAAGCGCCTTCAAGAGCTTATATTTGTGTCAACCATCAAACCGGATATTTCATAAGTAGTTAAAGAAAACCGGAAGATATGACCACTAGTATCCACTTTGGAGGTTTTTTTTCTTCCACGGTTTGTTATCAAGGCCGTTTCTGTTTTCTGATCACATAGGGTTAGTTTGTGCAATCACAAGGTGATAATTATAGTCCTTTGGTAACGAAAGCATAAGCACTCCAATTCCAAACCACATTCCACAGCAGAGGGCCCAGCGCCAAATTGGTAACCCCTGCAACAATGTACTCTCTAACCCATTCACCCATTGTAAACCAGAGTCCATTAAACGCCATTAATTCGACGCTGCTTGACGGGGGGGAATGCATTTTTGGCATAAAGCATCCATGGCGATGGGAAGGAGTATTTTGTAGATGAAATTGATAAGACTGAGTAGGCTGATCCTGACCAATGTGCGAGGCCAGATAAAAGCAGTAGGATCACTCTGAAGACCATTCGACATCATAAACGGTCTACGACAAGAGGATGCCCTATCATGCGTCCTCTTTAACCTGGCCCCCGAGAAAGTGATCCGTGATGCTGTGATAAATGCGGGGGGAAAGATCCTCTTTAAGTTCATCCAACTACTGGCCTATGCTGACGATATCGACATTATGGGAAGAACGACCCGACACGTACAAACTGCCTTCCTCCAAATCGACGCAAGATCTTTGGCTGCACATCAATGAAAGCAAGACAAAATATATCGTGGCAATGTCAGCACAGAAAACCAACCAACTAATAACATCAAACGGCCAAACGGAAAGAATAAAGATAGGAGACTACAACTTTGAGACCGTTAATAATTTCTCCTATCTAGGGTCGAAAATCACAACCGGTAACAGTTACGATGATGAAACCCGCAAACAGTTGTTGGGAGCCAACAGAGCCAATTTCAGCTTAGAAAAACTGTTTCGCTCGAAATGTCTTACCATAGGGTCAAAGCTCTTACTGTACAAGATGATGATCTTGCCAGTCCTCATGTATTCCTCGGAGACTTGGGTTCTTAGCAAGAAGAATTGCGAACTCTTGGCCGCGTTCGAGAGAAGAATCCTCCGAAGAATTTGTGGCCTCTTATATGTGGATGGACGATTTCGTAACCTTCATAACGACAAAATCTAGGCTCAATAGGTTACGATGGGCGGGTCACTTAAGCCGTATGGATGAGGATGATCGAGCCCGGAAAGTCTATAAGGGCAATATCTATGGTAGAAAAAGAAGACGAGGCAGACCCTGTCTAAGATGGAGTGATGGTCTAAGTCAGGACGTCAGACAGTTTTAGGAATATCGAATTGGTGGACCTCGGCCCAAAACCGAGATGTCTGGAGTTCCTTGTTAAAACAAGTCTAGACCGGATACCGGTTGTTGCGCCGTTGATGATGAATTTATTCTTGGTCATCCACACGTTGTATTTAGTCATCCATTGCTTCCGTTAGTGGTAAGGAAACCGAATGACAACAATTCTTTTGAGCAATCGGGGCAGATTGTGACTTGAGGAATCCGTTATCTAGTTACTCAGCAAGTAATCAAGAGAGACGAAATATTACAATCCGAAGAAAGAGAAAAAATTTTACTCAATGACTTCCCCTAAACGTCATTTTGACTAGTATCCATTAGGTGAAGACTTCTTCTTTGTATGTACCTAATATTCGTAACTAATTCTACAATAACGTGCGAACGAAGGATGGTATTTACCTTGACTTGAAAAGGACACATTTTCGGATGTATTGCTTTAGAATACAGATATTACCATAAGAGGCACTGAAAGCACTAAAAAGGTTTGTTGCAAATCTGACCCATGGGAAGGTGTATATAAGCCAATGAAATCAACCGTTAAGGGCAAAAGATCTCCCTCTACAACGTGTCCTAGATTATTGTGCAAAGTCCTTTTGTTTTCACAATTTCAAAGTGTGATAGTAATCAAAGATGAAATACTTGGTGAATTAAAAAAAAATCGAGACAATGCAGCTCCCAATCTAGAACGAATTTGAAGCAAAGGGCTTAAATTGACAATGCGGAAATGGCCAGTATAATAACCTAGGTCTTTGGGCATTGTTCAAAATGTATGTAGATCATTCCCCTAGGGTAAAAAAGCAAAGACTGGTATTGTCATTTGTCTCCTAATACGAACTGCAACCTTCTTGGTCAGATAACAGATGATAGTTGGAGGGTTTTTGAAAATATTACATCTTACCTCATGTAAACTTTGAAGCTTCTTCGCAAGATATTTTAAAATCATAATAGGAATTTTTTTGGAAGCATTTGGAACCTATCGCATTTAGAACTCTGAAGAGGCAAGGAGACGTGAAGTCCAATTGAATTTGTAAGAGGATGCGTTCTTAAAAACTGACTGACGGGAGAATTTATATAGAGCTACTTTGATATGATTAAAAACAAGAATTATTTATATGAAATGAGAGTATTCCTTTGAATTCCGCGTGAAGAAATATCTAAAAGTGAGGTTGACACGGAGAATTTTCTGCTTCTTCCTAGTGAAAGAAAAATCCCTTTGGTGATAAGGAGGTCTTGGTCATTTATACTTCAAAAACCGAAGGGAACTACAACAAGCATCCATTATCGAAATTGGGAAAGAGGATCAATTATGATAGTTCTAGTGTGCTATTCGACTGTTTTATTGTAATGAATTCTAACTTTCAAAGATATCTTGCGACTGACCCCACATTTGTTCGGCTTCGTATGCATAAAACTAGTTTCCTTGAAGAGGGAGTTCGTTTCAATTACCCTAAATCAAACCACCAAAACCAGAACCCGCATGTCCGCTCTGCCACATATGTATGTATTGTAACTTGATTAGTTTTGTAAACAATTCTCGCGTTTTTCATTCAACAAGAAAATCTCTTCGAATTGTAGTAAACAAGAGGATCAACAGCCTTTCCATAACTAATGCTTAATGGACATTGCGATCCACAATGCAATCAACCGCTTATTGCAATGGAAATGGAATTCAATTGACACCCCAACCAAAGTAGCTGAGAAAAATTGTATTGTAGCCCGCATTTCGGGAACACACGGAAAGTAATGTGTAAAGTGGCCCGCAACAGTGAAATCCCTAAAATAGTAGTTTTCTAGGCCAGACGAAGGGTCATTATAATGCAATATGGACAAGGAGGAATATTATATATTGTCTGTGGTGCGGGATGTTTGTTAAACAAGTGGACTATGCTCTTGAAATTGAATGAATTAATTCAAATGAATTCCATGCTGTTTATTTTGACGGCACTTTTAGCAGTTTTCGAATATTAATTGGAACACAAGGGGTTCTTTCCAACTGTAAATGAGTGAACTGATAGTAACCATGATGCCGCTATCTGTATGATGATGATTCTGAAGGCCGAGATATTTCTAAGCACAATCGTCTCTGCTTCCAATTTGTTCAATCATAGTAATCTATGAAGTTAAAACTATATGTTAGCAAATACAGTTACTGAAAACAAAAGGACCCCCCTTCTTAAGTTGGATTATTATGATGAACTTTGTTAACGTCATAACAGATTGATATTTGATTCAACTGAAATGTATAGTGAAAATTACTTTGTAATAGTTGTAGTTTTTAGGCTACAGCAAGTGCTATGTGCGAAACGATAAAGTCTGGTAGCCCTGACCCAGCATTGTAGAAACAGGAAGCTACTCCACAGGAAGTGTATCTAAAATATAGAGTAAATAGCAGATTTTTAGAAATAAGTGGAATATTAACTGCGAAGCTTCCAAAAAACTACAGAAACTTCCATACTTGATGATTCTCTTCAAAATAGGTTTCCAGGCTAATGGGAGTGGATCCAAAAGATAACGTAATATCTAATACCTGAAGGAACATAGCCGCTTCTCATATTGTAACATGGAACCTCGCAAAACTTAAATTTTACCAAATTATGTGGCTTCAAATAAGCAGCGTAACTCTAGAGGCACACTCATCTGGTATGCTTTACAATAGCACCTAGTGTCAGAAGAACTCTTGCGAAAAGTAAAGTTCAAAGTATTTCGTGTCTCTGTCGATGTTCATCAATGAAGCGCCCTATCCCCGCTCCTCTTCGTTCTTGTTATAGACACTGTTACACGTGCTTGATGCAGATGATGTTTTCGTAGCGTCTAAATAGAGGATAATCACACGTAACTTGTACAAAAATGAAACGATCGCCTCATGCAACAAGGTCTCAAACTGAATCTGAATGAAACAGAATTTCAGTCGGCCGAACCCCATAAAGCAGACACTATTATTGTCATTGGCAGTGATCTGCCTAGAACTGAGTGATCTAAATATCCGCGTCTTTGATATCTGCTAATGGAGAACTGCGTTATGAAAGCGCAACCTAGATGAAGTGGTGTTCCACAACTGACTTTCTTTGTGATCAGCGTATCAACAACTGGCTCAAATCCCCAGTGTCATTCACCCGCTAGGGGTATCGGGTTGTACCGATCGTGGAAAAATTCCGAAGGAAGCATCTTCCATGGTTTGGACTTGGAATTCGCGCTAACGAAAACGCACTTGCCAAGATTGGTGTGAACATCGATGAAGTCGATGTTAAGCTGCCGGAAGGCCGGCCGAAATGACGATGATTGATACGTTGGATGGGGATTTGAAAGCCTCACCACTGTATTCAGGTAAAGCCGTTGACAGAACAAAGTGGCGTAACTGATCACGACAAGCCGACCCTACTGGCGAATGGGACACAGACAAAATAAAAGGAAGTTGCGGCAAACATCTACCATTTTTTCTTCGAACTCTATCAGAAAATTTCCTTACTGGGTTACTGAGTACTATTCCTATTCCTCCAGTTGATATCGATGAAACTTACCTCTCTTTTTTAAGATTCTGCTGAAAACATAACCCTATTAAAACTGATTCATTGTCAGTCTGTCTTCTTTGTTAGTTTTTTTCCTTGAGGAGGTGGAAGTCTTCGAAAAACACTAGCCTGGACACGCGATCATATGGAATTTTTACCCACAAAAATCAACCCCGACTCACACCATGCCCGTGGAAGCCCCATACACCATATTATACCCAGGGACGACGTCAGCTCGGCGCATGTAAATTAAAATAAAATTCACTTTGAGTCCGTTTGGGAAGGATCGTATGACCATTCTATATTAAATTCCAAATTTAGACTAAAGACTACTTACACTATTTCTTACAAAGTAACCTATCTTGTAAACATTATCTTATTTTTATCATGTGTCGCGCACATGTCCATATTGCATTTTACAATGCGCAGGTCAAAGTGTCTTCATTAATGAAGACACATTTCTTACGAAATAGGGTACAAGCAATATAAATAACATTATGCTTGTACCATTTTTATTATCAGGCCCGTTCACACATGTTACAAAACAAGATGCGTTCTTCGAACAAGGTCCTGTTATTATCTTAAGATAAGAATATGTCTACAACTATGGTACAGGCAATATAAAATACATTATGCCTGCACCCAATAATATTTATTCTATATGTATACCCTAAATATTTATATTGTGCTATTACTACCCCTCCCCTTAAGCTGATTCGTCCCGAATCTGTTTGTGATCGGCGATGTAGCGTACGATACGTTCGATTTCATTTTCGACGTCGAAATTCATAGGTCGGTTAGGTCGTCTGATCGTCGGCTTACCACGGCATTTTCTACGCAGTACTATGATACCAGCCGGAATCACTGTTGCCACGACGAGGACAAATGCATACCATGCATACTCATTGTTGTTGACTTTGTCGGCATCAAATTGTCGGATCTTCTCCAAATTGCGGAGATGTATCTTATGCAGGTACGGCAATGTCAGCTGTGTCGAATGTGCTGACACATTAAGCTGGAACTGCTTTGAAATTTGCGGAACCACTGATGACACCTTACCTGTAACTTTGTACAGTGTGTCGTTGACGAGAATATCCTCTTCAAACTGTACGAGGAATGTACCCGTAACAGTCACCGAGTGATTTTTCTCTACTATTGTGGCTGTTGCATCATTAATGATCAATGTATCATCATCAACCCTTTCGATTGGTGAGATGTGATATGAAGTGACCGTTTTACACGTTGCGACGTTTCCATTGAAGATCATTGCAAGGCATTTATCAAAACGATCGTGCTTGCAGACTGCTTTGCCCTTACCGTCCTTACAATTAACCAGTGGCAGTGTGTTTTTTTTTGCACTCGGCAACATACCTATTACTTAAATCTAATATGGTATTGTTATGAATTACAGGGTACATAACTATGAGAGAACAAATAGTAATTATATTTGGTACTTTAACTAAATATTTAAACACATTATTACTAATATATATTTTAACAGTAGAAGATGAAGTCAATTCACTTATAGTAATGGGCATTTCTTCCTGTTTTACGATTGAGAGGACCCCTTGGTCTGTTAAAATGACAGGATTAACAATGTTTAATTGAGCAAGGGTAACCGAGTAGACAGCGTTCGTTAATAAGGATATTACTCTTTGATTTCTAATGGTAATAATTTGAAATAACTCAGGAAATCTTGGTTCGCTGATATCATAATACTCTTTTTTTATTAAATTTATGCGCTCTGTCAATTCATTAATTTTCTCAGTTAGCTCAGAATTAACTTCTACCTGCTGATTTTGTGTGCCTACTAGCCTAGACTCTCGTTCTCCTAACAAAACAAAGTCATCGTGATCAGGTGTACCAGCAATAAATTTGATAGCAGAACCAAGGAAGTCGATTGATCGTCTATGCCTGCGTTCACGAAGCTTTAGAGACGACAATAATCTAGACATTTCATTCGCATCTGCGTCCAGTGATTCCTTCTGTTCCGATATTGAAAACATTTTTCTTAAATCACTAATATCTCCTATTATACTTTCAAATTCAGTTAAATTTATATTATGGATAAGGTATATATAATCTTCGTACAGTCCCACGTCCCCTTTTCGTAATGATATATTATTAGATGAACTATAGTCAAAGATTTTACCGGCGACGGTGGTGACCAATGTTAATCTGGATAGAGAAACATTAACGAATATTATCTTTGTGCACCTCTTTACCATCTACTAGTACCGCAGTACCTAAATCTTTCTGCACATTTTTCCTATCATACTTATTCGAAAGCTTATTCCCACAACGTTTATTCCTTTTGACAAATATTTCTTGCCCCTTTTTAAATTTTCTATTGACCCTTTTTTTGTTGTGATAATTATTTTGAGCTTTTTGGGCATTTAACAAAAGTTTGTCCGTATTAAGTTTATTTGAATCAGAGATGTTCCAAAGTAAGTCAATAGGTCTTGCTTTTGTTACAGAGTGTATAGAATTGTTATACTTTATTAACGCTAATTGGATAATTTCACTAAGATCTGTTAGTTGCATATCCTTTTTTATCGCTCTCGATATTTCTGCTAGAGTTGAATGGAATCTCTCGACTTGTCCATTGCTTGTACTGTGCATAGCTGGAACTTTATGGTGAGACATACCAAAGTGGTCCCTAATAAGGGATTGTATAACATTTGAACAGAGTGATGGCTCATTATCCGTAACTAATGTTTTCGGATTTTTGAAGAAACCAATTATTTTCGTAAGAGGAATTTTAATATCTACAATTGAACGTGAATCAATTTGTTCCACTAGAGCATATTTTGAAAATTTGTCTATGCACGTAAGGAAGTAGTTATTCTGAGTACTGTAAATATCCATATGCAGGATTTCACCAGGATATTTGGGTAATGGCGTACACTTCATAATTTGCCTTTTCGGATGTCTTTGGTATTTAGACTCTACGCAAATTTTACAATTACTAACGAATTTTTTTATTTCCTTACGAAGTCCAGGAAAAAAGTATGTATCCAGAATTTGGTCATAGTTCTCCTTCGCTGAACGATGCGCTCTATTGTGTTCCATTGCAATAGTTTCCAGCTGATCATTTTCATTTATTAAATCCATCACAATCTTTTCGGTATGCTTAAAACGAACCGAGGGAAACAGATTGATAATATCATTCTGTATTTTTCCAAGAATTTCCAAAGAACAGTGGAGTCCATTAACTACCTTCGCGTCAACTATCTCCTTTAACTTTGAATATAGACTTTTGGTGTTCGAAAAATCAATTTCGTGACGTAGGTACCCATTAAACAATCTAATTGTTGTTACTTTTAGATCCTTGCCCACCGAAAGAATAATCTGACTTTTAAAGCAATTTATAGGCGTTGACACTGTCCTTATGACGTGAGATAGGGATACCTCACTGTTATAGCAATTTCCGCTAGATTCACCATTTCCAGTAAGATTCTGAATATACTGGCGAGATAGCGCGTCTGCGACAACATTTTGAGACCCAGGCTTATAATGAAAAGTCGGTGTGAATTCTTCGATAAAGCTTTTCCAACGCTTTAGCTTGGTGTTAGGATTTCGATCAGATATCGCGAATGTTAGTGGTTGATGGTCGGTATAAATGTGAAGATTGTTTACTCCATAGAGATAATTTCTAAGAGACTGCAATGCCCATACTATGGCAAGCATTTCTCTCTCATTGGTCGCATAGTTTTGCTCAGTCGCACTAAGCGTTCGTGATACGAAAGTAATCGGATGTTTGTCCTGAGATAACACAGCACCAATTGCTACCGATGAGGCATCAGTTGTGAGCTCGAATGGTCTGCTGAAATCCGGAAAACGTAAAGTAACGTCCTCTGATACTAAAATCTGCTTTAACTTGTTGAAGGCATCTTGAGCATCCTTCAACAATGTAATTTTCTTTTTTTCTGACTTTTTTGCACTAACATTACCATTTTCTCCTCGCAATAATTGAGTCAAAGGTTTTGCAATTTTTGCATAATCACGTATAAACCGTCGATAGTAACCCGATAATCCTAAGAAGGATCTAAGGCCCTTAATAGTAGTTGGCTCTTTGAAATTAAGAATAGCACTTACTTTGCTATCTGCAGTTTTTAAACCATTTTCAGATACAACGAAACCCAAGAACTCGAGTTGCGTTTTGAAAAAATTACATTTTCCCAATGAAATGCGCATATTCGCATCTCGAAGCTTTTTTATTACTATTTCAATATCTTTTAAATGACTCTGAATATCGGAAGAAAAAATTATAACGTCATCAATGTAGACGTGGCAACGGACTCCTATGTCGTCCCTTAATACATCATCGATCGCTCTCTGAAAGATACTCGGAGCATTTTTCAGACCAAATGGCATTCGACAATATTCGTATTTGCCATTATTAACGGAAAACGCCGTTTTCTTACGATCTTTTTCTGACAACAAGATTTGATGAAAACCTGACTTTAAATCTAAAGTAGAATAATACTTGGATTTTCCTAAATTCGACAATATAACTGAAGTATCTGGAATAGGATATTTATCCGAAACAGTTTTCGCATTTAGTTTTCGAAAGTCAATTACCAGACGTAGTTTAGGATTTCCCATTTCATCTACACCCTTTTTATTAACTACCCAAATTGGGTTATTATAAGGAGAAGAACTCTTTCTGATTATACCATCACGTAGCATAGTTTCAACCTCAGAATTTACAAATTTAGTTGCCGTCATCTGGTATGGGTAACTCCTTGAATATATTGCTTCGTCAGTGGTAGTTTTAATCGTAGCCACAATGTTAGTATTATAAGGCAATGCTTCATTTGGATCAGCAAATGCTTTTTTATTTTCCGTAACGATTTTCTTAAACCCGTCTACACCTTCCTCAGGAATAGAATTGTAATCTAAATCCTGTAGGAGATTTATTTGTGTGCTATTAGAAGGAAAAACCTCTTGAATTCCACCTATATAATAAAGTTTACTACCAGTGACATCAATCATTGCATTGATTTCCTTTAGAAATCTGTAACCTATAATTCCATCCATATCATTTATTTCAGACAATACATAAAAATCAGAAGTACGTCCCATAATGCTTATCTGACATTTCGCGGTGATACGTGTTTCCCCATGAATGGAATGTACATCAAATTCATCGGTTTTTAATTTAGATACACCAACTAGAAATGGAAGATTTTTCACATAGTTTCTTTCGGCACCTGTGTCCAAAAGAAGTTTAATTTTCTCACCGTTTAACAAAGTGTGTTGAACGTATGGAAGACATGCTTTTGATTGTAAAATGTCTACAACAGAACTATCCTTTAATTTCTCTACCCGGAATGTGTTCAATTGATGTCTTTTTGAAAAATTATTGTTTGATGATTTCGAACGAAAATTATTATTTTTTCCCGAATTTTGTCTAAATCGAGACGTTGATGGATCTACATCCATTGGTTCAGGTGGAGATTGAGCTTCATCTCGGGTAGTTTTGTTAACCACTTTATAATGTGGACTTTTACCCAAATTACTCGTATGTTCCCTATCAGAGTTCGAATTAGCAAAAGCAGCGGCGAAATTATAGCGTTGTCTGTTAGACTCTAGTTCCTGTGCGAGAGCCAAGGCAGATGGTAAATCCTTTGGTTGACTCGCAAAGAGAGTATCACCGATAGGTCTTTTAATACCAGAAATGAAAATACGCAATGCGTCGTCTCTATACTTTTCATTCAAGGATTTCAAAACTACGCTTTCATCACCATATTGCATAATAGCTTTATTGGTTATTAAAGTCAATTGTTTTTCTACCATATCATAAAATTGTGGAATAGAAAAACGACCTTGTCTAAGAGTAGACAATTCCTGCTCGAGTAAATACAGTGGTCTCTTATCGGAATACGTATGGTCCAATCTAGCCAATATAGCGTCAAAATTCAGTGGTGTACTGAACGACGATAAAACCATATCAGCAGAACCAGTTATTTTGTTGCGGATAATAGCAACAGCTTGATAATATATGTCAGAACCAACATATGGTTGATACGGCTTTATTGCAGCTTTGGCTGACTGTCGCCATGATGGATACTTATCCATAACACCGCTAAACTCGTGCATTGATTTTGGTAAGTCAAGCCTCATATTACCACCAACAACCCTACTTGTGATGGCAATTTCCTCATACCTCTGTACAGAAGGACCTGGTGTCTTCAGTTGCTGCAAAGAAGACTGAAATTCTTCCCTTAATTGCGAAACAACCACATTAATATCACTCTGTTTTTCAACAGGTGGTGCTGACGCTCGCAGTTCCTGTATGGTAGAATGAAATTCCTGCCTTAACTGAGAAACAACACTGTGAATGTCACTCCCTTGAGTTGACGGACCTGGCTGAGATTTCAATTCCGCAATTGCGTCTTGAAATTCCTTCCTAAGCTGAACAGCTAATGAAAGGTTAACCCTTTCAATCATATTCGAAATAGCTTCGGCAGATAAAGACATTTCTATTACTTTTTTTCTAAGAGATTTAAAAAATTTAAACTGTCGATTCGGTTAACCCTGTAATAGGCCCTTTTTAAGCTTAAATTTCTCAATTTAATATATTAGGATGTTTTTAAATTAATTGTACATACATAATACTCGTACAGATATTCATATCTGTTTGCAAGTTAGACACACGCCACCAGTTGATTCGATACGCTTTGATTAGATATCTCGTTCACCCAGTCACAGTCACTTGTTGCAATATGTAGGTACGTCTGAAAACTCCGCTGCCAGCCGCTTCACTCGATTATTGTTTCGTTTTAAATTCGCACGATCGTGAACATTTATATAACTAAATTTTCACACACTTTTTTACGAAATTAATACCGACTCCTTATACAAGGATTAAAGATTGTGGTTCAAACCACGTTGGGCGCCAATTAAAATAAAATTCACTTTGAGTCCGTTTGGGAAGGATCGTATGACCATTCTATATTAAATTCCAAATTTAGACTAAAGACTACTTACACTATTTCTTACAAAGTAACCTATCTTGTAAACATTATCTTATCTTTATCATGTGTCGCGCACATGTCCATATTGCATTTTACAATGCGCAGGTCAAAGTGTCTTCATTAATGAAGACACATTTCTTACGAAATAGGGTACAAGCAATATAAATAACATTATGCTTGTACCATTTTTATTATCAGGCCCGTTCACACATGTTACAAAACAAGATGCGTTCTTCGAACAAGGTCCTGTTATTATCTTAAGATAAGAATATGTCTACAACTATGGTACAGGCAATATAAAATACATTATGCCTGCACCCAATAATATTTATTCTATATGTATACCCTAAATATTTATATTGTGCTATTACTTGTATCCGTCCTGAATATGAATTTTTTTCGACCGATCCCCAAGAAACACACAATCACTGTCAGTGGCAGTGACCAGCCCAGAACTGAGCGACTTAAATATCTCGGGTCAATCATATCAGCCAATGGAGAACTTCGTTGTGAAATTGCTTCCCTTACTAATAGCGTGACATGCTTTGATCACATCTGAAATGAGGATATCCGCGATCGATATGGGATGGGCCGTGGAAAAATTGCGAGAGAGGCGTCTTCGATAGTATAGACACGTAATTTGCAATAACGAAAATTCGCTCGCCAAGATTAGTCTGAACAACAAAGTCGATGGTAAGCGACTGACTTCATACGCGAGATGGGAATTTGAAAGCCTCGCGATTGCATCCTGATCAGGCTTTTGACAAAACGAAATGGCGCAACCGATCATGACGAGCCGACCCCCCTTATGTAAGGGATAAATGCTGAAGGAAAAGAAGAAGAAGTGTCAAACCACAACTTTCCAACTAACTCTTAACAGCACTAATTGCTCCAAATAAGCATAACTCAGCATCCTCGAGATGCTTTGCGACCACAACCACTGCTATGTCGTCAGCGTAACTCACACCGTGGCTCCCTACGGGACGGGAAAATGAATTACTCCGTGCTACATGATATTCTATAACAGGAAGCTTAGTGCGGAGCTCTGTGGGTTACTCGCGGAGACAAAGTACTCCTGGAGTCCGTCATCGATGTCATGTAGAGCTCTCGTGAAATGCGTATTAGATGGCGATTAGTCAAACTGAAAACATTTCTGACGTCCAAGGTCAGCAGCACGCAATATTTGTCGGTACTGCGCTTTCCATGAGTTGCATCTGCGACCAAACTAGTATCCAATTTGATGGCATCAATGGTGGATCTGACTCTACAAAACCCATACTGTCTATTTGTAATGCCTCCATGGCTCTCGCCAATAGGCAGCTTTCTATTCTAAGTAATTCGCTCTAGCATTTTCCCACAGTGTCCAAAAAACATATAAGCCTGTAGAAGGATAGTTCACCCAGTTCACCAATTTAGCGACTTTAGGCAGCATTTCTTTCTTTTGACGCTTCTATGCTGCTGGAAATATCTCGTTGGACATACACACACCAAACAAAGCTTCTGCAGACCAGCCTAATATCTTTGGTCCTCTGTAGCTCCCTCATTTCCAAAGAGGATCGCCGGGTGGTCGACGTGAATGTAATCATCGCTGGCAAAGGTTAGGTCTAGGATTGGAGTAGACCCTCCCTTCCAAAAGGTATTTACATCTCCGTTAGCCTGGACAATATCCAACTGCGAAAATGCCTTGCATTTGCTTCTCTGCTAACCCACTCAGGGGCACATTTTTGGACTCATTTCCTCGAATTCTGACAGTGTGAGACTTAGTGGGGCCTACCAGCTGTAAAAGTATTCGCGATCTATTTTCGCTGACACAATTCTACTGGATGTCTAATTCTTAGTACATTGTATGGTTTGTCGACCGCACGCCCATATTTCCGCTCCACTAATCAATCTGTACACTACCGTGATGGTTTTTAGAAGGTTCATTTATAATGGCAATATTCATCAAGTAAATCCTTAGCGACACTGCAATGACTGAGATTTATTTGATCAAAACACATTTTCTCATTGCAGCCGCCTTGCCGGATTCCGGGCCTTTATCACTTCCGGCAATATGCGTCCATCCCACCCCTCCTTTCCTTTGCTTGCCTATTGCACCCGCTGGCAATATGGCCTTTCCCACCACACTTTCTGCATTGATCGAATCAATCCAGTGTAGTGTCCAAACATTAGGCATTTAAAGCACCTCTTCAGTGAGATCTATTCTCCTAAACGGCAGACTACCAATCCAATGGTAATTTTTCCGGCCGTCAACAACTTCTGCCATAGGCACCTCCGCAAATTTTTCTAACTTGAATTGTTTCTTCAAGGGTGCGAAAATTTCACCTTTCGATGTCACTTCATCGTTGGTGCTCAGAGGTGGCGGTGAGGAAGACGGGGCGGCAACCCTGTCGGCCAAACCAAAACCAAGTGACCGAGGAGAACCTCCATAGTGGTGGCATCGGGAGACGCTGTACTCACTTTGATTTGCCGGCCGTGATGCAGTAGGCGAATGCTCCAAAGGCCTATTCAGGGCGATCAGACCCGAGTCTGCACGGGAACTCATCTGGAGTGGCAATTTGGTCACGTAACCTTACCAGGGGTATACTGGTACCATGGGAACCGGGATAGCCCCTGAACACTCATACTTCGAGTGAACTCCCGTTGTATGTGAATACAGCTCGGTAGTTTGCGGTTGGCCCCCTAGTGGGTGCTTCATGGGAGTTGTGGTGATACTCAAGCGAGAAGAGACCTTTGGGCCTCGGCGTAGTGTTGCGTTTCAACACGGGTGCTGTACTCCTTAGTTCGGTAGAGATTTAGGTAGGTCTTGCATCCAGTATGAATGCTAAGCCCATGTACTTGGTGTAGACTGGTATCGTTGTTGCTTGTCACAGCGGGGCTCTGATTGTAGTCACAAAATCAATCCGTGTCCTAAGAAGACCGTGAGATTAAGTCTTCCAGTCAGGTGCTCACGTAAAACCCTAAAAGACTTAACTGTCACTTCATCGAGATCCTAACACTGTATGTAGATCTCATATTCTTGGCCACGTACTGGGGTATTCTACTTAAATGAGTGTTTGACTTAAACTTCTAAGCTTGAGCAGGAGATCCCCTTTATGCATTCTTCGGATTCTGTTGAAATTTCCACTTACGTCCTTTGGGGATCAGCTTTGGCGTTTTCGAATATCTCCGCATAAGACATATCGCCCTTGTTGGAGATAACACTGGCCTCTGGGCAAATTCGGATGTTTGCTTCCCTTTCCGCGTTTTGGTTGGTAACTTTGATCCGTTCACTATTTTCGTTCACGTTGGATTTCGCGACACTACTACTTTGGACATATTCGGAAGTGACTGTATGCCCTTTTTTATTCCCTGGGGGGTCCCCCTCCATTCGGCTTATTCGGCTGAAATTCCATGACTGTACGGTAAGATGTCCCTTGGATTACCTGCGACGCTATTGGGACAACAGGTTTCGGCTTTCCCTTGGATTTTCTTTCGTTCTGCAGAAATCTGTTATTGAGAACTCTGATTGCCATATTCTTTATGGCTTGGTATATGTTGCACTAGAGCACTTGGCTATCATAGCAGAACGTCGCGGCTCAAATCTCGCTAGTGGTAGAGGGATTTGTTATCGTGACTGGATGTCGGATACCAGTCAACTCAGCTATGAATAAATACCTGAGCCAAATCAGGGTAATAATCACTTGCGAGCGCAATACTGCCCACATTGCCTCCTACATTGTACTGTAGTATACCGTTACGGTCTTGAATGAAATCCTCTAACATGCTTCAAGGCCCTGATCCTATATGTATTGTTGCGCAAACGACTTTTTTTATTATCATTATTATGTATGTTGCACTTGTCCTTGATAAACTTTATTGCCCCAAGATGAGTGAAGAATAACTTCTCCGAATCAAGACTCTACTCTCTATGAGTCCCGACGGGATAACTCCTTTTATTTATTTATTTACCAAGCAAGGTATAGAATATATGTATGGTCACAAATAACAATTCATAAAATTATAATACAATTTAAGTATAATATGAAAACACAGAAAAAAACAACAAATACAAAATATCAGTTAAGGTAAAATAGGTTTGGAGAAAGGATTATAGGGATTACAGGTTCTTAATCAAGATATATTTAAATTGGGAACTAGATAAATCTAGGGAAAAATGTGTACCGACGGTGTTAAATATTCGACAGGATCTGTTTATGGGCTCATTATAACCATAAACAGTTTGGTTCTGATATTCTTCGGGCAAGGACATATGTCGAGTACGCTTCGGTTGATCGTTAAGGGTGAGCTTAGAAGAAAGAGCTTTAGTCTTCACTGCTCCCCTAATGATGTCAAAGGTGAAGTAGGCAGAGATTAGTTTCTTCCTGGATGAAAGACCCGCCAAATTTAAGAGATCCAGCCTGTATTTATAAGTGGGAAGATACTGAAAATCACGTGAGCCATAGTGGTCTCTTAAGATGAAAATTAAAAATTGTTTTTGGATGGATTCCATTCTGTCGCTGTGTAGCTCGAAAACTGGATTCAAGACAATGCAAGCGTATTCAAGCAGTGGGCGTACAAATGTCATATATAATGACTTGGTGACCCAAATGTTTTGAACTCCTTCGCACGACTTTTGATGAAACCAAGTGTTTATTGGCCGTGGATAGGATTTTGTCATACTGCATGTTGAAGCGCATTTTGCTTTCTATAACTATAACGAGGTCAATGATAGGATCCACCCTGTTCAGTTTCTCATTGCCTCTAAAGTAGGGATGAGTTACAGCTAAAGTTTTGCTTGAGAAACTTATTACATTGCATTTCTTAGCATTAAGGTGGAGGTTATTGTGGATGCACCAGCGCTCAAGAGATTGCAGCTTGGATTGAAGAACGTCTGCATCGGATTGACTGTTGATAGTATGATACATTTCCAGGTCATTGGCATAGAACAGGTGAGGAATATCGGATAACATGCGAGCTAAATCCGAAATGAAGATTTTAAAGAATAGTGGAGCCAAGTGACTACCTTGCGGTGCTCCAGAAGACACGAGAACTCTTTTGGATAGACGCTCTTGAAACTTGACAAACTGGGTTCGGTCAGGAAGATAGGATTGGAACCAGCCGCGTAAAAAGCCCGATATGCCAAAATAGCGTAATTTACCGAATAGAACATAATGACCGACATGGTCGAGGGGCTTACTGAAGTCCGTATACACCTCGTGAATTTGGTTTCCTTTTTCCAACTCACATAGGATATCAGAAACTAAGATAGTTAGATTTGTGGAGGTCGACCTGTCTTTTCTAAACCCATATTGCAGCTCCTTTAGAAGCGGGTCGATGACGGGAATGAGTTTATCACAGACGAGCTTCTCAAAGAGTTTAGGAATGGGCGTGTAGAGTATCTAGTAGAGTATCTCCTGCTGTCGTCCCTCTTGAACAAACTCAATGGGTGTTGTTACCGCTTTTGCAGTTCAGCGATCGGTTTGTAGCTCATCTTTCTTTGGTTCTATTATCTGTGTTCGCAGTAAGGTACTGCAATGTTTGAACGCTTCTTTCACCAAATTCAAAACACCAAAAGTCACCGATGCTGGGGTCTCGAACTAGTGCATCGTAAGTTTCCTCCTTAGTCCGTCTTTTATGGTAGTTTCTGTGTTCTGAGTATCCTTCCCGTAGCCATTTTGGCCCATGCACTAGAGATGAATAAACGGTAGCCTATGGAGCAATTATTACACGTACTGACAAGAAATTTGGTAGACAAATTGAACCTGTGAATCCCTCAGATGCGGTGAAAGGTAAGGGCATTTTTTTTTTCACTGAGAATGGTATAGCCATGTGTGGTATGAAATGAAAGGCCTCGATTATCTTTTTTCGACGCAGGTGCTAGTTTGCGGGGTGTGAAATGGATCAATTACTTCAAGAACACATTCTCAGAAACTGCCAACTGAAAAATCTGAAAAAAAATGTACGGGGTTCGCGCACATGGTATCTAGGCTTCGAAATGCACTACTTTCTGCTCAAATAAAACTTATATTGTTAAAATAAAAAAAAACATGTTAACAAAATTTTGCACTAACTAGGTTTTTATATGAAGCAGCACACTAGAAAGTTTGCTGGAAATCATTCTATTACTAACAAAGTTAGTCACTACTCCCTAAGCGATAAAATGTCAGTACCGAGTATGTTCAACGTATACATCCAGCGAGCTATTTATAGATGAAACCATCGTGCACCGAAATATTTTTAGGTAACAAATCGACAAAACTTTTCATACCTGAAACGAGAGCTTCCGGTTTCTGACTGTTTAGAGACAAAAACTATCTTGGGTTCGGTGCATAACGCCGAAGCTGCGGTATCAGGTCTAGCAACTTCCTTATTATTTCTCGCTACTTTATATGCTTGTCTTGGATATCAAACTGTGTTCATATCTGCCAATGGATCTTTAAGCAAATGTAAGCAAGCCGTCTCCTCTATACCAAGTATTACTATATGTAGCACTCTTTTTATAGTAATGTCATTTAGGAAGGATATAATTTTTCGACAAGATATTTTAGCAATTTAACACGAATAATTTAATGTTTTAAACACAGGAAGATTTTTCGCTTATATACCTATCTATGTACTTTTTCTCGTAGTTCTCATCGATGGGATCAAGTAAAATATGTAGTATTCAATAGGTTTGGTGCAATGGTGAGATTTTTAGTTTTTGTACTTACTGAAATTAAACCATTAAATCATTTTATAACTGCAATTAATCAAAGATAGACGCTTCTGCTGGGGCACACTACTTATTAGATTAGTGAATTTTATATGATCAATCCATTTTCTAAGCTCCTGCGAGAGTATCAACTTCATCTCTTCATTGTGGAGAAAGGATATCGGAAATCATCTTCACTCACTCATAATTTTTTGGTGCATATGTTTGTCATCCATCTTTCGATTCAAAGATCGAAACTCCCAGCGGCTTAGTGTCGATTAGAGTCATCGTCATCTTTGCTGACGACAAGGAATAGGCAGTTGCTATATGAGATGGACCGATTGCACGTGTAATGGGGGCAGGTGTTAACCGACACAATGAATACTATCACCCCCTGAGGTTAACCGATTTCTGCCTCCTATTGAATGACATAATGTGAAAAAATAGGGATAGAGTCGTTTTAGTCCCTGTTGATTCATTCCTAGTTATTGGGCATTTAACGCATGTAGTAGGTTCCTAGATCAGCTACACTCACAAGTCCTTTTGTGACACTAGGCGAGCTGTCGCCACATGCTACCAATGTAGTGAAGATGAATCGATTTGTATTCTCAGAAAGTGAGCTCAAATAAGATAGGATTTTGTGTCGTCAAAGCAATTATAATGTCATTTATATCTATAGAAATCGTTGGTGTATTCAATTTGTTTGGTACAAATACCGTATTGTAATGTCTACAATCGGAACATGGAAATATCAATGTCACTTATCAGTTGTTCAATTTTGACTGTTAGAAATCATACACAATTTTTAACTAGATCCAATAACCCTCCTTTCAAGATTACTATTTCCTAAAAAGAGATTCCAATCTCCGGCATGTCCATTCAATATTTAACAAGGATTTGAATTTTGGAAAATTCCAGGAACTTCTGGCAAATAATTCTGTACTTTGTTTTCATTAATATAATGCTCACTTTCAAGTGTTTAGCTATGGATACAAATTGAAACAAAATCACGCTTGTTTCCATTACAAAACAAGGACACGTGCTTGCTATTGAAGCTCGATGGGATGCTCGTATTTGTAGAGGGTGGCTTTAAACCACCATCTATTCAGCTGAGTTCCTTTCAGCTATCCCCTCGGCATGATATACATGTCCATTGCTTTAATCAAACGAAAAAAAACTTAGCCCAAACACACGTGCCTACTTCATACGGTAGTTTGCATTTTCACACGTATCCAAGAGATTATAATGAGGATGTCGATGATCGATCTTCCCCTAAAAAGTGAAAAAGTATCGGAAGTATCAATTTAGTTACATATTCCATATTTAGGGGTATGTACTAAGGATAAGAAATCGTTTGATTTAGTAAATATGGAGATGTATGTATGCATAGAAAAAATTCGAAAATGAACAAAACCCATGTAACATTTTTTTAAAATTTCAATATAAAAGAAGTTGGCTACTTACAGCTTCTAATATTTAATTCTGTATTACAAATTTAATTAAAATATACTAGATTATATGTATATATTTAGATATAAACTCAAAAGGAAGTACCTATCTGCATATCCCCTCCATAATTAATAAATTAAAATGTTCTATGTAGTATTATACATCCGGAAGTACGCATATATTATAATATATAACATATGCAAGACACGTAATTCAAACTGTGATAGACTCATCCTACAAAAATCAGGTCAATGAAAAAATGAAAAGTCCTAAGCGATTTCCCGGTTGAAATTTGCCAATCCCCTCATCTCTTCGCCACTTTTCATTGAATGTCCTTTTTTCCTCCTTTCAATATGACATCCTCTTGTTTAGCTTAATCAAGTGTTTTCGTCCTGTCGACACGAAAACGTGATTTTCCTTGTGGAAGTTAGGTCATAGTCACCCTCTTCAGATAAAGGATTTAGGGTTATTCTTCCTATTTATTCCCGGCTTAAGTTTGCTGCCGTAGCCATCGTCGTCATCATTTGGTTCAAGCATTGACTGGCGCTCAGTGTTTTGTCACTTTTCAAAAGTACGAATAAATGAGGGTGTCACATGTTAGAAGGGGCTTGATAGATGATAAACTCATTGGTATCGTTTGTTGTCGTTAGTGAGGCTTATGGTCATTAAACAGAACACATGATGTGAAGAATATTGAGCGCAGTTAAAGAATGGAAGTAGGGGTAAATGACAGATAGAAGACCCTTTTTAAAGAATTTCTTTTCATATCTGCTAGAATTTGAAATATAGAATAAATTAAGCGAAATATGTACCCCCGTCCCTTCAACATAATTTTTAATATTTTGGTATATTCATGCATTTTCCAAAATTATCACTTTTCCAACTGTTTCCAATATTAAACAAGTCGGAATACCGGAAGCTACATACATAGTTTATCTGAATTAGACTTGTTAGCACTGATAAAAGTAACAAGTGGTTCCCGAAATATCGGTATTTGCAAAATAAAAAATCAAGACTAGCGAATATGAAAAACAAGTTTTTATTATTTCAAAAACATTTGTTTATCTTCTCTGAGCTAAAAATTCAAAATATTCCTTGATAGATCTCCAATCTTTCCGTTCATATGAGTTCATTTTATATCATAATTACCTCATTCACGTGAAATAAAGTCAAGTCAAATGCTCAACTTTCTTTTTTCTTCAGCCTTTGTCCCGTTCACAAGCAGGGTCGGCTCGTCGTGATCGGTTTCGCCATTTGGCTCTATCGAATGCCTGATCTGGGTGCAATCTCGAGGCTTTCAAGTCCCCATCTAGGGTATCAAGCCACCGTTGTTTAGGTCTGCCTTTTGGTCGTTTACCATCGATTTCCATGTTCAGATCAATCTTGGCAAGTGAATTCTCGTTGGCACGAATTGCGTGACCATACCATCCAAGACGCCTCTCTCGCCATAACGATCCTCATTTCGGATGTGATCTAAACGTGTGACGCCACTAGTCCTCCGTAGCATCTTCGTCTCCATTACCGCAAGACGCCGTTCATTGTCTTTTATAGTCAGCCAACACTCAGAACCATAGAGAGCGACTGGATGGACGACATTGCGGTAAATTTTAGATTTGAGACGTTCGTTGATACGTCGATCACAAAGAACACCAGTTGCGGAACACCACTTCATCCAGGTTGCGTTAATGCGTGAAGCTATTTCATAACGAGTTCTCCACTGGCTGATAGCGTTGACCCGAGGTATTTAAATCGCTCAGTTCCGGGCAGATCACCATAGGGATCGATAGTCAAAAAATTCAGTTTTGTTTAAATTCAATCTGAGACCGTGTTGCATGAGGCGATCATTCCAATTTTGAACAAATTGCTTGAGATCATTTTTGCTATTAGATGCTAGGAAAACATCATCTGCATAAAGCAGTGTGAAGGGCGCTGGACGTTGGATATTCCGTATGACGGTGTCCATAACAAGAAGAAAAAGGAGTGATGAGAGGGCGCTTCCTTGGTCAACACCAACAGAGACACGAAGCGGTTTTGATGCACCCGCCATACTTCGAACTTTACTCGTGGTAAAGCCATTGAACCCAGCGCACCAGTTCTTCTAGCACGAAGTGTTGTCGTAAAGCATACCAGATAAGCTCGTGTGGTACACGGTCAAACGCTTTCTCTAGATCCAGAAAGGCAATGTGAAGAGGGCGATGCTTCTCACTGTGTTTCTCCATGAGTAACCGCGCAGCGTGTATTGCGTCAGTAGTTCCGCAGTTCTTGACAAATCCGGCTTGATTCACGGTTATTTCAACGATTTCGCGAATACGGTTGTCAAGAATGCGTTCAGAAATCTTCATGCCATGGGAAAGTAACCGGATCAGACGGTAATTTGAACATTCTGCTGGACTACCTTTCTTTTTCCATATTGGAACTGTGGTACTTTCTTGCCAGTCAGATGGCGTTCTTCCTTCCTGAATAACCCGGTTAAAGAATTCACTGAGCTCGGATGCCATGTCGTAAGGTCCCGTTGCTTTCCCCGATTTCATTTGTTTTATTGCTTCCTCGACTTCAGTTGCACTAACTGGTGGAACTGCTCCAAATGTCGGCAATAAGTGAAATGCTCAACTTTGACCTTCTGTTAATAATAGTTGAACTACCTCTAAACTTTTTAGGATTATGTTTAATGTTATCATTATACTGGTGCCACTGGTGTACTTCTAGAATGGATTTAAGGGGGATTTCTGGGTAAATTTCTAAAATATGGTAATCTTCTTGCAGATGTCGGAATGGAATACATTTTGAGGCCTCGATTTTGTATAGGTGCGTCACTCTGGTTTTTTTTTAATTTTCCGGTTGAATAAGTTGAGAGAGACCTGTTTCACTTTTCAATGCACGCATTTTGAGTCACCAGTTCCCTGTATTTCTTCCAACATAGGAAAATTATTAACTAAGCCTTTTCATTTAGCATCACACTGATCCATATTCTGTGAGGCAAAAATTCGCTCCCCCTTTCGCATATATGGGAGCGCCCCCCACAAAATGATGATGGCTCACATACCACATATTCTCACAAAATTTACTGACGGTAGCTTCGGCCGCTTTGCAGTAAGTCTCTCGGACACACAGGAAATGCATTTTGTGCGAAGAAAAGGCGAAACGAGATGACCGGCATATTACCGGAAGTGGTAAACGCCTGGAAGTTAGGAAGGCAAGTAAACTTCAATCAGTGTAAGACCGCGTAGGATTTGCTTGCGCAGACCACTTGCGAATCCGCGATGAAGATTGGCGCCATAAGTGAACCCTACAGAAACCTTTACGGTGGGGAAAGGGTAGCAGATTCGACAAGTGGAGCGATGATGTGGGCGTGCGCTCGCCAAGCCATGGGTCATTCGGCTAGTGGCTTTATAGGCAAAAATGATCGGAATATTCAAGAGGATGAAGTCCAAAGGTGATGACTCCAAAGCCTAGACCATCAAGTTGGGCAGCAGAGATACGAACGCAAGAGGGCAGTGATCAGTTAGAGATCCACTGGCAAACGAAGAGGTGTTTACCTATCGGTCCCACCGGTTCATTTGTAGATTTGACTTTTGTCTGCTCTGCGCTGACGTATAATATGTACTGGCAAGTTAGCAAGGGCTTCACGTACAGCGTACAAGGCAGGAGACCTATACGCTGGGAATCAACGTCGAAAAAAACGCCAGGATGGTCTGAAGAAGCAATGAATGAACAAACATTCATGGTGGTGTGCCAGACTAGCTTAGCAAGGCAGGAACGGCCCTGGATAGGGATCTGCCTTTCTAGAAGATCCAATGAACTGACCAGCCTTCTACTGGCTTGTCACCGAGTCAAATGAATGGCTCAGAGGGCGGTAGGTAAGACCACTCAGGGGCAAAAGGATTATACCTATAAGAAAGCCCGCAAAGAGCTCAAACTCGCCATTCCATGGAGCAAGCTGGAATGTTTCAAGGGCCTATGTTCGCAGTCGGACATAAACCTGAAAGTAGCGGCTTTAAAATAGTTACGGGACGATTAAGAGGCCGTTCATCTCAGCGGGTCACGTACCTCACACTCTTCTTAAAAATCATCCAGGGATTATTTCCCCAGCAATGGGGGTTCGGACATCTTCCAACGACCCTTGAATGTGACTCCAATTCCGGCAGTCACCAGAAACGAGCTGCTGGAGACTTGCGGCAGAATAGGCGACACGAAAACCATGGGCCTAGACGGTATTCCAAATAAGCCTCTCAAGCTTCCCGTGAAATGTAGACGGGGAATATTCGCGGAGTTGTTCGGAGTCCGCATGTCCGATTGAACCTTTCTTGCTCCCTAAAGCTGATAAACCTCCAAGGAAGCCATGCCCCTGTAGAACCTGACGTCATCTCGACACTATGGGAAAAATATTAGAGTTGGTAATTTACAATAAATTAGTCCCAGTTGTTGAGATCCAAGGAGACCTTTCAGATCGCCAGTATTGATTCCGTAAAATCAGATCAAAATGGTTGCTGGCATGGCCGAAAATGCAATTCACAGGAAAGGGTTGTGCTAGCAAATATTGCATGGTGGTGACCTTGAACTTGAGCAATGCATTCAATTCGAAAGTCTCTGGCGACGATTGGTTTTCCCACCTATTTCGCTGCTATTGTCTATAACTACTTCCGATAATGGACGCTCCCGTATAACACCGATGATGGACCCAAGGAGCACGTTGTCTCCTCGGTACAATTATTTTGCTTCATCTTCAAAAATTTACTGGTCTCCATTGTGGTCTGCTATTTTTGTAACCATGCTGTCCTCATTGACGGTAGATCAATTTTCTCCGAATCTGAACTCCCTGTCGGACAGACCCACCTTTCCTCGATGGACATAAACCGATTGTAAACGATTCATTCGAATAATCTACCGGTGTCATCTATACCTATAGGACGAAGTGGAACTCAGAGACTTATTTCGCTTCCGAAATAATATCAGCTACTATCAGAGATTTCGTCTGTTTGTGGTTTCATTGGGATTTAGCTGAACAGTAAAGAGATTTGCTTCGCTTGTAACTTATGGCAAAAGAGTGTTAATCATATCCCGCAAAAAATTAGAGTTGGTGTTGGGCTGTGTTTGCCTTTCCATGGGTGACCCAATCTTCGGCCCAAGCGTTAAAATCGGTGGTGACTATTGTTTGGGTTATAAGGACTTACGTCGGAAGCTAGTCTTTTTACCATCAATATGAATTCAGCAGCATAACAACTGAATATGTGGACACCACATAGCTTAGTTTCGGCTATTAGTTTCATTTTGGATGACTCAGTTTCCGAAGATCCAAATTCCTTTCTGATCCCAAACATCATTATAGATAATTTTCAAGCACATTTAGAGATCCTGAAATGCGTGGCAATGATTCATTTGTGGAAAGATGAAATCGCCTTATTGGAAGACAGATATCTGTTACTACCTGTGATTTAGTCGATGTTAGTGCCCTGTTTTTCTCTCAGAAGCAAACATTTAGAATTTCCACTACAACCTCTGGCGACGAAAGAATTGGTAAAGTTATTGTAACAATTTGAGTCTCACCATATGCATTCCGTAATCCTACCCTATTGGACTTATGTATCATCATCATAACCTGAGTTGTATCTTTAAGTTTCCGCAAATCTCCGTTTTTGTGGGGATCTCATCCAACTTCTTGCATGTAATCACCATTAGGTCCTGACTCATCTTTGCCTCCCTTACTTTACCTAAACATGATTCGATTGTAGTATATAGATAATGAAACTTACTTTCTAGTTCTACTCTAGTAGTAAAGCACCTTTCTGTGAAAGTATTGAACGATTAACGCAGCTGTCCAGGCCCAGTAACTAACTAACTATCTGTGCAAACAGCATTTCCGTATATGTGGGCTCGCTTGTAGCTGTAATTACAATCGAATCTGGTCACTATCTCCTCTGCTGTTATCTCTACCGTACTTTAGTCCAAGTCTCCACTTGATACATGTGGACCGGTAGGCTCTCATTGGAGAAGTCAATTGATTACATTGGTTGCAGATTCTGCCTTTACGCTTTGAAGTTAACTTTGCGGGTTCTCTATTAATGTCCCTAGGCCTTTTTCAGAGCGCCAATACATTTATCTCATCTCGAAATGTATCCACCGCTCCATCCCAGGCATCTCAGACATTCCGTACTGAGATCAACCTCATCCATACGGATTAAGTGACCCGCCCAACGCAACCTATTGAATTGGACTTCAT
Source organism: Hermetia illucens (assembly GCF_905115235.1). Lineage (NCBI taxonomy): Eukaryota > Metazoa > Arthropoda > Insecta > Diptera > Stratiomyidae > Hermetia > Hermetia illucens. The sequence continues at coordinate 165,681,268 of NC_051849.1, read as the reverse complement.
CCACAACCAGGCAGTCATCGTATCGTTCATAGATGTATGTAGGCTACGGAATCATTTATCCTTATGTAGGGGGCGAAAAATTCGTCAAAGGATTCTCCTCTCGAACTCGCTTAGAATTCGCAATTTTTCTTCCTAAGAACCTAAGTCTCCGAGGAATGCATAAGGACTGGCAAGATCATAGTCTGGTACAGTAAGAGCTTTGACCCTATGGTGAGATTGTTCGAGCGCAACAGTTTTTGTAAGCTGAAATAATCTCTGTTGTTTCATCGTCACAGCTCTTATCGGTTGTGCTATTAATAATAATAATAATCGTTGGGGCAACAATCCACATTGGATCAGGACCTGAAAGTGTGTTAGAGCACTTCATTCAAGACCGTAATGGTGCACTACAGTATATTGTAGAAGCCAATGTGGTCAGCATACGCTCGCCCGAGATTATTAACCTGATTTGACTCAGGTGCTCATTCGCACCCGACGCCAAATCACGATCCAAATCCGACTGCCACCAGTGGGATTTAAACCACGACCGTCCGTATAACAGCCTTGTGCTCTAACCACTCAACTATCCGAACACATGTGTGTTTTGATATTACTCAACCGAAAAATCTAGAAAAAAACTGTGAAGGTATACCGATATGATGTGTTATATCTTGAAGTTAAACCAGCCAGGCAGCTTTTGGGGATATCGAATGGGTGGACCTCGGTGCAAAACCGGGATGTCTGGAGTTCCTTATTAAGGCAGGCCTAGAACGGATAGCGGTTGTTGCGCGGTTGATGATGATAAAAGTTACAGTAGGTCAAAGTTATGTATCTCGTCTAAATTTGCTGAATTCTAAAACATGAAATATCAACATCGCACTAAAGTGAATAGTATGGCATATCAAATACATGAAGTTAAGGGCTAATAACTTACAAATGGAATTGTCGTTCATCCAACCATTCTTATATAAAGATTACACAATACCTTTTATACCCAAAGTGCCGACTTGGTTGGAAATTTTCAGTGAGAATATAATTGTAAAGATCCACGTATGGGTATTTTTCTCGAAGATTGAAAGGTCCTCAATTGCAGCCGTGTAGCCGGGTGAGCAAGATATTCCAACTCATCGCCTTTAATGTTACATCTGGCAAGGGAGTAGCCTCTTAATGGCTGGTGTAGCTGGGAATTGGAGTCGTTAGTTTCATCCTCGTCGTGACATAACGTCTATGATGTCGGGGAAAATATTTATGGGAACAAAAAGCGAAGCCTTTTGATCGTTAAAACAAAAGATTACGCAGCGAAGGATCAAGGCTTACTGTTAGGATCTTAGAAGATGTGGAGCATTCGGAACAACAAGATGGGTCCGATCGACCAAAAACCTGGAAAAGCCGGGAGCAAAATATTAATTTTAAGAGGTCTCTGTAGACAAAATCAAGCCTCTCTTATTCCTCAACGTTATTTACCTCAGTAATTTTCCTAGTATCAGTTACTTCCCGGTTTTGTTTTATTTCCTTTGTGTATTTTTTATATCTCTTGCGGTCTGAACCGCTCCAATACACTCCTTGCCAAGGATCATCCCATCTTTTCTCTAGTCTAAATTGATTGAAAATTAATAGAACTATTATATATATGTATTGCTGAAACCTTCCATTGCATTCATTTTCAAGTTTCTATCCATTTGATATTACTTTTGTCAGATTTGTTTGAAATATACATATGCATATACTATATTGTCCGATCTTTGAGAACCTAGTTAATAGCAATTTTTATGTGAAATTTGTGAAATCGAAAATGATTTCCAAGAGTAATAAATTCACAATAATTGTACAAAACTGTAAATTAATTATTTTATTACAAGTTCAAAAGATCCCAGGCCAAATCGAATTGAAATGAATACGGTTTCCTGCATTAACTACCACAGAGAAAATGCAAGATGAATTGATCTTACAAGACTGTTGGCTCGTCCCTACTTATATCATTGAAAAATACGTAGAATACCATTTACTGGCTCCTTAGGGAACTCACTTTCTGATTCCTTCAACATAATATGTCTTGACATTTTAATGATTGAATCAATCTTCAATGATACAATGCAGATGCTTCATAAAACGTCTATTCACTAACTTCCAATTATCAGAGAACAACACATTCTTTCCAAATCGCTGTTCTTGTGTCTCAAAATGCATAATTTTTTTTCCCATAAAGGTAACTTCCAAATTCTCCTCAATGCATTGAAAGGTCCTGCTAAACCATTTTGTCACTTGCAAACTATGTGATAAACAGCAGGAGTTTGTAAGGAGCCAACTAAGAAATCACTTTAACATCTTACATGCCACTATGGAATTATTTACAACATGTTTACACGCTAATTCGCATTTTAAAAGGGTGCAATAAACATTTTTATCGCCCACTGTTCCGTGTCCATCCAGATTCCCTCAGGACTGGGTTGTAAATTACATACCGTGCCAGACTTTTGCGAGTATCAATAAGAAACATTCCAAAAGTCTTGTCCTATTGAGTATCAGAGTTGGGCCAAAGCAGGACATGTTAAAATGACTTAGCAGACGATCACGGAGTGACATCCTGTGAATTCTTACTGAAATATTTAAAAGGAAATCCTGCGAGGACTATGATAGAAAACTGTCATAGCTGCCACTTTTTGATGGAATAATTCACAGCTTGTGATAGACCCATTGTGTATAACCTGCGTGTGTATGAGCGTCCTATTCACAGCATGAGAGATAAACTGAAACTGTTTTGGTGATAATTTTACGACTCTGTCCAACAAGGTATTTTCTGTAAGTTAACAACTACCAAGTGTCATCAATAATGTTGTATAATTTTGCAGTACTTTTCCAGCTTTTGAATATTCGGGATTCCTTATTCGAAATAATGCTTTTTTTTTTGGTTTAGGAATATTTCTTTGACTGTGAATAAATTTATCTTGAAGAAGGGGTCAATTGAATTAGGAAGAATATTCTTTTTCAGACATTTTCATTACAAAGGCTTAATCCCTCAAAAAATTGTAAAATGTAAATGTAAATGTAAAATGTAAAATGGTCCACAGTTATCGTCTTTCTTTCATTCCAGCTATCTCTCACAAGCAGAAATATTTAGCATGTGCCAGAATCAATCTGTTCAGTTTACTAAGATAAACTTTATGAATATACGAACAAAATGGAAATATCTTAGAAAGAGTTGACTGCTTCAGCCTGACCGAGGGCCAAAGAATCATCATTTAAATATCACATTATATTCTGGGCTTGCCATAGGGCCCTCATGATTCAAGCTCTTTGAACTTTCTTCATTCAGGAGCATGTTCCCAATAATACTTTCATGGCGTACATTCGCCTTTTGTTCGTCGTTCAGCTTCCTTACTTCGGTCTTCGAATTTGGGGTTATGTGTTCTAGGTTATATCACACCTGAGGCGATTGATTATATATATATGATACATTGTACATACTATATGAATTGAAATTATGCCTACCGTAGCTAACGCTGTCTTTTCTAATATTGTCATGCAATATCTCTCTCAGTTATCAGGCGGTAAACCAACTTTACGACGCCGTCCTCACATAGCTGTTTGAAAAAGAGTTCATTATTCTTTTGCCTCTCGCCTCTTTCAGGTTACCTGCTTATAAACTCCATTTATATTTGGCATTACCTGCCCCAGTGAGTGTATGTTTGAAGTGGGAGAGAGGCAAAACCTCTGAGTACTCAGACTCTTATGGTCCATTGTACTCGATTCCCCCGTCTAACGGAATATCCCGGTTCCATTTATGTATCACAGGATTTCCGTTAGTGGATATCATGCTGCCCGCTACAGTTGTAGCACATCAGCACCGAAAAACGGTTGTCTGATGCATCCATAGGCGGGGCACTCACATACAAAATGTTCTGTGGATTTCGCTTCCTCATTACAGGAAGGACACGTATCATCTTGGCATATTCCTATTATGAACAGATGTCCAGTTATTGAATTATGACCAGTCAGAATTCCCACAATACTTCTACGAGTCTTCCTATTTTTCGACAGTATAAACTTTGTCATATGTTTGCTTGCTCCTGACTGGAAAAATTTGGTGTGTTTATCAACATTAAGGCTTTGCCACTTGTCATTATGGAAAGCTTGTTCCAAGTTTTTTATAGCAGCATTAGCCAATACTACCGACAGCCCAATTGCTAGTTTCAGTCCGGGCATGGATGAAATTGAACCTTCTTTTGCTACAGCATCCGTTAGCATAGCGTAGATCCACTTAATTAAAGTTTCATCAACAAGGGCGCACAGTCAAACGCTCCTTCAATATCCACGAACACTGCGAACATTGCGTACTCGCTTCGCAATCGGATAAGGGATCCAAGCAGTACACCGTCACCGCAGGAATACCACAGGGCTCAGTGTCGGGTCCTCTCCTGTGGAACGTCATGTACAATGGGGTCCTTGTCCTTCCCGTACCAAAGGAGGCCCCGATAATCGGTTTCGCAGATGATCTAGCTATGGTTGTCGCGAAACAACCTGAAGACGTTGAAGTGTACGCTAACGAAACCATTAGCGCTACAAAAGCGTTCAGCTTGATTTTACAGAACAAAAAACAGAGGCGGTCTTGGTTACGTAGGAAGAGATTTCGAGTTGGTGGTCACATCATCACTTCGAAATCGGTTATGAAACACCTGAGAGTGATGATTGACGCTAAAATCAATTTCAAGTGACACCTGGACTATGGCTGTGAGAAGGCGGCAAATGCAAGCGTATCAATTACACGGATGATACCTAACATTTGAGGACCAAGATACAGTCACAGATTACTTGTGGTCGGAGTGGTTCGCTCCACACTATTATACGCGGCACCAGTTTGGGAGAGAGCACTAGCATGTGAGAGTAATCGAAAGAGGAGCCTGGAAGACTCCCTGAAAGTCAACCTAAACCCGCAGAAAATCGTTAGGGAGATGCTGAAGTCGGAGAGAAACGATGAACTCTGCAATCAAAAGTATAGAGGAGGAACTTCGAAAAGCGGAGTCTGCAAGGAGGACGCGAAGAACGGAAGGTTTGGTCGCTTAAAGCGAAATCCACCCCGCGAAATAATGCTTAGTGACGGTTCCGCGGGGAAGGAAGAAGGAGAAAGTGGAGGTGGTTTTTGTGAGTGAGAATTCCACACACTGCTGCAACCTAGCGCGACAGTGACTTTGTAAGACTTCAACCTGCATCCTTATAAAAAGGCAGAGAGACAAACAGATAGTGAATCGATTTTAATAAGGTTTTGTTTTACACAAAAATTACTTTCTATACTATAATGCCCTTAAGTAGGAATTTTACTTTCCAAACGCACACTTTCAAGTTTTATACTATGACGTAAGACTGGGGTCCGCAGCCTCTTAATACATATTCTCTCACTCAGGTCCCCTTCGTAGTTGCGCCATACATAGTTCGATAAAATTAGTTTGCCCATATATTCTACACTATATCTAAATGTAATTGATGCCAACAAAAATTTAATTCCGCGGATCCGACACACGGGATGACCCCCTTAAGTTACAGGATTTCCAACAAAATCTCTGCCTGAAATAATTTTAAGACCAATCGAAAGTTTAGTTAGAAGTTCTGGGCAAATTGGTGCATTAAAAAATTAAATTAAATTAAAATTTGCAACTGGCAAAAGACCTTTTAATTTCGAATCCAATCAACATGATTGATTATATAATTTTAGTAGCTGAAGGCAGCTGGTCAACGTAAGAAATGGTAATAAAGCTTTAATAGTTTAGAATGACACACTACTTTCATCCTGAAATTCAATTGTTTATTTATGTAATTCTTAATTGCAGCGCGGCTTTTGTTTTCACATGCTGCAAGACCCAACGATCATTGGCGCCAAAGAGTGAATATAATTCACCAATTCTACCACTTAGGCTTTTCCTTGATACCTTTGACGAGACGTGAATGTCATTATCATTATCACTGTGAATTTCTAGACTGAATTTGCACTCCAATTTCTTCCCATCCACAGTACGAAATAATATCACATCAATTGAGCTAATTCCAGAAAACGTCCCTCATTCAAAATAAATCGAAATATATTCATTGAAACGAGAAACTTCTCTACAATCCTCCACAATAATTGATTACCAGCACTCAATAAAAATAAATATCCGCAAAATCCGCAAGAAAAACGACTTAAGTCTTCTTTTCTCGAAATCAATAAAGCCCTCGAGAAATGAAAATACTGCATCAACAGAATTGTTCCTTGAGCGATCGACAGACAGAAAAAAAATTATACAAGAAATGAAAGCCCAGCGAACAACAATGACTCCACTTTTCCTTATTTCCATATCCTTTGTGGATACGCTTAGATGTACTCATGCAACGAATTGTCATCTTCCTGCATACCACAATCGGCTGAAATATAAGACAAACTCATAGCCTAGTCTCCTGTAGAGGGTGCTACAGACAAGGAGTGTATAGCCATACTGCAGCAAATGGAACGTGACTTAAAACAAAAGAGGCTATTCAAGGATTTTTTCAATGGCGGCCATGTTTTATAGACACATTCTATCCGGTCGACTCTTGTATCCTTTTTTCCGTTCTTCTTGCAACAATAGCGAACGATGAGGACAATGATGAAAATAAGAGTAGAACATTGTGAGGAGAATATGTGAAGAGCACTGATGCCGGGGCGAAAATATTTTGTAAAACCCGGAAAACTTCAATTTCTTATCGACGGAAAACATTGTTAGAAAGTATCAATAGATTAATAATATGGTTGGTGGCTTTTGAGGGTGAAGACTGAATTGTCTTCATCACACTTATACTATATGCATACCCGAATAAAAGTTCCGAAGTCCAATGTCTTGAAAGAATTTAATAGAAAGTGTAAGTATTTTCGTTTGAAAGCCCAATGCTGCCGAATTCTAAATTCAGTGAAGACATTGATTATTCCTTTTAATAAGCTCCCAATGAACAAAATCCACTTATTTCCATCTAATTAGAGCCTGATTAACATTTGACATACACTACCATTTCGTTATGCATTATCACCCACTCAACACCAATTAAGCTGCGCCGGAGTGCATTCAACCAACAAACATAATCATAACTCGTTGTAATCCCAATTCCAACTTCTAAATTTGATGAGCCATCATAGTAATTAATTACCCAATGGGCATAACCATTCTCCCCGAAAACATAATGAGGCCCTAATCGTGTTAATTTATAACATCACACTCAGATCGCACCCTGATAATTAGTCGCTTCGGTAACACGACCCAGCAAAGGGACGTGAACTCCAGCCTTTGGAAATATCTTCGACTCCCGTATCCAGAAACATATGTTCATATGTTACATTATTATGATGCCCACTTATAACAATGTTTCATCTAAGGCATTTGAAGTTGATGATGTTATCTTGGCATTTTCCCTAAGTGCTTTCAGGAAGGGTTTATGTCTCATAAGACGTACTTTATGTGCTTCTGGTTTCTCATAGATTAATCCAACTGCGGTATAAGATATGAGGTGTTTTGAAAATTGAAGGTGGAATGGAAAGATACTTTCGGGTGATTGATTTCCTTTTGCAAAACATATTTTCACTCATGGTCTTGTACCATTATTTAATCCTTAAAAGGTGGAAGAGATAAAATGTGGAAGATTATGAGTTTTGAAAGCACAACGAATTCAGATACACTCTTTTTCGGGATTTTAAGTGTAGTCGTATTTAACAAAATACTGGTATTCCATTTATATGCAACGAGATTTTATGATCTCCAGAACCAAAATGGAGCAAAACCTATATGTACTATATTCCACGATTTTAATTAAACTATAAAATAGAGTATCTTATCTGTGAGGTGTTTGAATGGTTAGAAGAATGAAAATATAGGTTCCAACTTCCTTTTCAGTTCGATTTATGCCATTGATTGGCATTCTGACCTGCAACGCCGAATCGTGACTACTACTACTCACAAATAAAAACTTTCTTGAATTCAAGTATTGTTTTATACTAGTTAAACCTCGCAAACGTTGTTCTGCCTAAAAACACTGCCGATTTTCGTCGTGTACTGGAAGAAGTAAATAAATCAGATGATAAATTAGCCTTTGTACTAGGTTCCCTTATATTCGAGGAGGGCGACCAGACCCGAGTCTACAATGGACATTATCTGAAGTCGCTCTTGCCATGAAGTTTACGGGAAGTTATCTGGTACCATCGGGATGGGGATGGCCTTCACTGCAGACATTTACGTTAACCCCCTGGGTGGGGATACCATATTTTGCAATATTTACCGCTCCAAACGATACCATTTGAAAGTATGCATCGTATTACCGAAGATTTGTAGTTCGTATGATAAGTTGTTGAGATATTTCGGCAGCCCTTCAAGAGAATTCGTTCCCGTTCCTGTCGTGATTCTAGTTATTCATTGTTCTCAGCAGCTCTGTTGGCTGGCAGTTTCCGTGCATACCTGCCGATCTTGCAATGTCCGTTTTTGGGTCTCACCATTCAACAGCCACTACTTGTCATGACGGTTCCTTGCAAGTTGCATAAGTTTGTCCGTGGCGTCAGTTAGAAGCAATTGACAAAAACGTGGCCAGTACCAAAATATTTCTTATTAAAAACCACATATACAGATTGTCCAAAAAGACAACCATAATACTTAAAGAGCTGTTGGAGCAACTCACAAGAATCCAGAAAAGCATTAAATGATCTTAGTAAAAAGTTTATGGGTTTCGGGAAATTGGCAGTTCAATGGAATTCGTTAAAATCGTTCGCTTGGATCAGATCTTCGAGTGTCACTCCTAACAAAAGTCATGTTCCTAGATTCAGAGTTCGGATTTTCTATACTAACGGTTGAGGGAACTATACTGGGCGTACTTATCAACAATAGAATAGCCTAGGGACAAGCAGAACGTTTCCATTTGTGTCCGTCTTCCCTTACCTATTCTTTCTTTTCGGGGAGGGTAAAACGCCTTAAAAAATTCATAGTCCGGGGTGAAGAAATCGAAACGCCGATCGAGTGAATTGCAGTGTCGTTACAGTTTATTGCCCCAATACTCATGGCAAACAATTGAGGACGTTTTAAATGGGATCCCAGGGATGCGAAGACAGTACCTAACACCGCTAAGAGTCGCTCAACAAAATCAGAGCGACTCTACGTCCTTGGATATTTTGGCGGTTATGCCGTCAACCACCAGGCACGGAAGACCTAGGCATTGTATACTTTGGAGGAATCAACTGAACGAATTTATCGTCTGCGCATATTATTGTGTCACAGATTTAGAACAGAATCAACCACCACCGATTTCCGGAAGTAAGTCATGTTCCGGAACAGAACGCCGCCAACCAGTACCAGGTGATAGTGTATAATAACCGAGTTGCTCTACTAACTAGGCAATAAATCTTCCAAGAACTTTCCCTTGAGCTCAATGTGGAGTCATCAACTTGCCGGACTAGCCAAAGGAGCAACAAAACCCAGTAACCAGTTGCATTAAACTGAAAATCTCCTGTTTTAATTCTATGGAAAACAAAATGAACTGAATTGGTTTCAAAGAATTAGCATTACTTAAATCCATACAAGAAGCAATTAAATTGACAGCAGAACTTAATTTAAATTTAATTGATTGAGTGGAATCACCTCTCTCCACCGACTTACTGTGCGTTCGAACTCCAACTGACATCGAAAAACACTTTTCGCTGTCAAAAATTGTTTTTCGGTGTCATGACTGCACGATTCACATTCACAAGTTGCACGTTCCGCCACAACACTCCACCCCCAGCTGAAACTAAGGGGGGGGGGGGGGGGAACTCGGCTACAGTAAGTCGAAGCGGAAACGTCACTCGCCTCTAGCCCTGGTCGCATTTTCTTGCTGGACGAAGGGCTTTAGTCGAGCCAAAGAAACCTGTTTGGTCGTGCCCCCGGGTTGAAACTATAATAATGTTGGCCTCGCTCGAGGACTTCGAAGGGGTCCTTATAAGATGGCCGCAGCAGCTTCCAAGGAGCGTCCGTCCTAATTAGGATGTACGTACAGAATTCGAGATCTCTGGGCACGGCAGTCACGATTTTTGCGTGGTTTGTGGATGGTGGCGGCTTCAGACGTCGAGTCCCGACTTGATGTGGAGGACAGAGTCGCTGGGGAGTCTCAGATTCTCCCCGTATTCAAGCTCCGCGGAACTTGCAGTAAATTCTCCGCGATTGGCTATTCGGAAGCCAAGATAGACAAGTTCCCGGAACTGCGATCGACAAAAGACATCTTGGGTAATTATAGTGGCCTTCAGTTGGACTGCGGGTGGTGAGCGGTTGTCCGGTGCCGTTTAAAGCCGAGGAGTTTGCCAATTCTGAGAAAAGGGAGGACTCAAACTGCGTTCCTTGGTTGGTGGAGACTTTTACACAAGATTGTTTAGTAATATATTTCAGAGGTGTAGCCTCAAACCACCACGTGAACCTATCGATGATTGTCAGGCAATACTTGGAACGGTACGACTTCGCATAGGGCCAATGATGTCGAGGTGGATTGTATAGAAACGCTTGGTGGACCGAGGGAACACTCTTACCTCTTTCCTCACATGCTTTGTTGTCTTGCACTTCTGTCATACGAAGCATTGTCTGATCCAAGAATGAATGTCCTTGTTCATGGACGATCAGAAATACTTCGCTGTGACTAACCGATACGTTGTCCGGTGCGCCAGATCGCGAACTGCGTGAAATACTTCCTTTCGGAAATCGGCCGGAATATATGGCTTTGGTCCCTTGTCTGAGATCTCGCAGTATATACTGAATGTTGGGCCGTAGATAGGGAACTCCTCTATCACACGTGACAAAGCGTCAGCAACCATGTTATCTTTTCCATAGCCATACGAGAGTCTTTGGTTAACAGTTTTCAGAAGCGGGACGCTCTAAACCGCTTGCAACCTGATAGGGTGCAGTTGGATGCTTTCAGGGGTAATCAGGTGGCAGAGAAATCTCGCTTGCAATTGGAAGCATTTGCATTTCGACGTTAAGTACTACGCCGGCCTGAAGGAAACGTTGCAAAATGGACTCGAGGTGTTCTAAATGCTCGCGCTCAGAGGAACACGCGACCAGAATATCATCCACATACACGAAACAGGAGTTGAGGTTTCGTTGCACAGAGCTCACATGACTGGAGGATATGAACCCAAACGCTAGCAGGGTTATTTAAACTCACCACGAAAAACCTCAGGATCACAATAGAAATGCTAACTGTTAATTGCAGGCTAAATGATCACTTCGTGAAATTAGATATATCCGCGGCCACTGTCACCAGATTCTTACAGTGCCGGAACCTCCTTACGTGTACGTGCAAGAAGTAGGCTAAAGAATACTTAGTATCAAGTTGGTAGCAATAATGTATAAATTGTAAAAATTAACAAAAAAAACCATATTTTAAACTAACAAAAACAACGCAAATGTGATGGCCACTGTGGGTTCTTAAAATTGTTTGATAACGGTTTACAAACAGAGAAGAAAAACGGTAAGAAATAAAAATCTAATTTTACAATAAGTTGTCAGGAAATGGTCAAAAAACTTGACAGAATTTCTTGGCCTTGGTGGCAAATAAAGAAATAGGGGTTAACTATGGCTTTTGGAGCGCCAGGAATAGCGGTCCCTAAAATTAGACAGTTTTATCATTCGGGAAAGCATCCTTCTTTAACTTATGTAACTTTATTGGTTTTTCTAGCAAATTCTTTCACATCTTTTTTTATTCAGAGAAAAAAATAAATGTATGATGAATATTAGTGGAAATATGGGCATATTATAGAAGTGTTGACACCATAACTTGTTAGATTCAGTATCTTTAGAAATAGTTCCTATTCCTTCCATTCTTTCCACTTCCTTCCAATCCTCCCTACTTCAAGTCATTTAAAAGCTGTTGCCAATATATTGGAAATTGTAAAAAAACCTCATTAAAATCTGTTTGCTGTCTGCCTATCGAAGGCACTTTTCTCCAAAACGACTGGATCGATTCAAACGAAATTTGGTGTACATATGTAACTATGAAATTCCAAGTATACAGTGAGTGACATAAATTTATATGAAGTTTAAAGGGAGGGGATAACATTTTATCCACTCAAAATACTCGCGTGGAGTATCAAATGAAAGGTCTCAATTAGGACTTTCACAAGAATTTTGGTTTCGACGTAAATTATCAAATGAGTGAGGGTTCAAAATCCGCAAAATTAAGGTGAGACAGGACTCAAAAAGGCCTCAAAATATATTCCATTCCAACATTTACTAAAACAAATTTGCCGACTATTACCAATTTTTTAAATTAACGGAAAAAACTGACTTAATATTTCATTCTAGGGGTATGCTGAAGCAGCATTGTAAGGCGCATAATACTGTAAAATTTCGTGGAAATCTGTTTACCGGTATCAAAGTTAGGGCAGTTCAAACTTTTCCATTCCGCAAGAATTTACTGCATCTTAAGACATGCGAATAAGATGCTGATGTCATAATTAACGAGAATAATTATAATAACAGTGAAATTCTGAGGTCCTATATATGAAGAAGTTACTTTCCCCCAGTCCTTTCTAAGATTTTATGTGAAACAAAACCTTACTAAAATCGATTCAATACCTGTCTGTCTGTCACACCCGATTTACTAAGTAACGGCTAAACCTATTGTCACGAAATGTGGTGAGGTGTGATCTGCGAACCCCTTTACATATAGCAAATGATCCCATTTTCAGTTAAGTCTAAAGGGGGCTCTGTATTCATGCGGAAGAGGGCTCAACATTTTTTGCGCTGAATGTGGTCGTGTGGGATATCAAGTGAAAAGACTCAATGAGTATTTTTCAAAACTGGTTCTATTTTTGATATTGGGCGAAATATAAGGGAGTGAGGGGTGCAAATGTGAACACAAAAAGTGAAACAGGTCTCGTTCGCAGAACTTATCCAACCGAAAAACTTAAAAAACTTGCAATCCAATCTGAACTCAAATAGAGTTAATAATAGCTAGAAAATTTGGCATCAGTATAAGTGATAAGACAGGACGCCATTTGAAGTAAACCCAACTATTATTAACAAAGTAGTAGATGGTGCTGCTTGACGCCAGCTTTTCAGAAGGATTATCAGCGAATTTTTCAACAGGCTATAAAAGATAAATGGGAGCAAATATTCTTACTAGATATGAATCAAAATATGTAGTTTTCAATGTGCTAACAACTTCGCTCAAAAAAACTTTTAAACCTATCTTTAGAAATCTAACAGATCGATTTTAATTTTTTCCTCAGAGAAAAATGATTTTCCGGTTAGGAAAAAATAAAATAGATATGCTATTTGCAAAATGTTTGGAAGTTTCGTTGCTTGGAGGAATTAGCACATTGAAATCCACAAAGTTTCATTCATATCTAACAAAACATAATTGGTCAAATCTATCTTTTGTAGCGTGTTGAAAAATCTACTGATCATTATTCTGAAAAGTTATAACCCCCGCCTAAAACGTGGACGTGATGACTTCATCATATAAAGTGAGCTCCTATGAGCTGCGGGTCAAAAGGAAACATCTTCATTTTCCATTTAAAGGCTCTGTTTTTAAAACAAAATATAGCCATTGTAGGTATCAAACAAAAGGTCTCGATCAGTACTTTTCAAAGCCGGTGTTGAGATTTATTCGAAAGGCGGGGAGTGCGAAGATGGAAAGTGATCATTTCTTCAACGGACCCATTTTCAGAAGCTACCCAACCGAACAATCTGAAAAAAATCATAAAGCTGCATTTATACGATGTCCAGGTCTCTCCATATCGATATCTACTTAAATTAAGTTAATAATAGTATATTGCTATGTTTTTGGAAATATTGACTGGAAATGCCCTTAAGTTTATCCTAGAGTTACACACAATAAGATAAATTATGAAATGAAGCATTACATCCACAAGTTTGATGAAAATCGTACTATTACTAACAAAGTGACAGTAGTTCAAAGTTGTCTTTTTTGTGTAAATTTACTGCAATATCATATTAAATTGAATAGCTTGACTTACTAAACATACATACATATTACGGGCTAGGTACAAAGGGGATAGTCTTGCACTCAAATATACTTACATAAAAAACAAACAAAACCTTTCGTACTTCCTAGATTCCGGTTTCCCAACTTTTTTTTTTGTAGTTATTTATGTATCAGTACTAATTACTCAAGAAACCCATACATACTCGTATTTGTTTATGTCAATGAAGTTTGCAAGAATTATCCAGTTAAGATGGATGTGAATTATATATATCTACTTAGAAAAAACTGCGTTTGCAGTAAAAGCGTGAAAAGGTTAACACTGCTTACTTACGTTAACCTATGCACATACTTCCACCAGGCAAGGAGTGTCAAAAAGCGAAAGAATTTGGTATTTAAGGGTGGAACTCACTATTTGACTAGGCCTAAGAAATCTGGCCGATTTACCTTGCTGGTGCAGTCTACTAATGTGTGGATTTGGGTGGTATTCTGATCTTTCGAAAGACCTTTCCAAAAAATTGAGAAAAAATCCTCTAAGTAGTCTGACATTTGCTCGCCGGTATACTTCGGGGTTCCGGCCGCTCTCTTTGGTCTTCCAATTGTAAGACAGTCCAGTGCAGCATCTTAATATCTGGCCTTCGAAGGCTATACAGTTTTCGATGTGTTTCGATAAGCATGTGATCCATGTTGGGGCTCCGTGCCATATGCTTGGTCGTATTAGGGTTTTATATAGAGTCACTCTAGTTTTGGAGTTTAGACCTACCGTCTTACGTAGAAGAAAGTAGATTCGGGGCACCGCGCCTTACTGATAGCAAGCTTAAGGTAAGGATTGAACTTTAGGAATACATTGAATTGGATACCAAAATACTTGATCGGTTCTCATATGCTCACTGTGGCCTTTATATTTGGCATTACAGGAACAGTCTCCACCAAAGCCAGACCCAACCAACAATAATGGCATTACCTCTCAAGATGCAGGAGACGAGCGCCTTTATTGCATTACTAGTCAACAGATTTGTTCGAACGAGACTGGTGAAAAACAACGCGCCGAATGTAAGCCCGCGACAGTCCAGATATTACGACAGCACCAAATCTTAACTTTTCGATTCATTTTATCAGGACTTGGTGGCTTAGGAGTGGTGATGAGTACTTCAATAACGTGTTAGGTAGATGTGTATTTCAGTAAATTGCGTCTTTCAATCACCGCGCGATTGAAGCTGATATCTACTTGACAACGCCCTTATTAACTAACTTTTATGATGAGTACAAGATTCCATCATGCTAATACTTATACTTCCCAATTTTATCTACAGTACTTGCAATCTGAATATATTTAAAGTGTCTTTAACAGATAAAACAATGACTATATTCTGTTCGAGCTACAACGTCCTAGAACTTAGCTTATGGTCTAATTTGATTTATTTATTTTAAGTCTCATGGGTCAGACTATTCTAAGCCCGATAAGATTCTCTTCTATAATTTTCATTAATGAGATTCATTATGCTCACCTAATCTGAATTTGATTCTCGGCTTTGCTAGAACAATCTTAAGTTGTAAATATTCATATTTCAATATTCAAAATTTCATTTGAACAGGCTTCTAAAGTTATATTTATTTTTCGAAGATAACAGAACTGATGTCGCTTTACACATAATACCATTATATACTTAATTGGCTGTTCTGACAGTATACATTACCTTATTTTATGTATTCGTTCTGTTTAAAACATAGATACTTATCTAAATTATCCTCTAACCTTCGAATGTATGAATCGAGTAAATATCTTCCATTGTTATTGTCAGCAACTATTTAAGAAATTACCACAGCAAGTGAAACTGCTCTAAACGACTATACAAGTTGACATTGCTAATTTGTCCAAGTCGAAAAAAGGACCTTCACACTTTAAAGTCGCTAAATTTTTGGCCAAGCTGTGGCTGGAAAAGTATCAACACTCAACTCATAATATCTTTATTAATGTGTTTACGGTATGTTTTCCTTGCTGGGCATTGTATCTGTCTGTCAGCGTTATAAAACTATTAAGAAATAAATGAACAAAATTCCGCGAAGATCTGCTCGGTGACCCCGAAGAAATTTGAGGCTATGGCATGGGTTCTGTGTGTGTCCTCTAAATAATTTTCCTTCGATGATCGTTAAGAATTTGGTTGTCAAATAGGTGGAGGTCAAGGATCCTGGATAATAGGGTTTTACTGCTGTTTTGGTTGTAGATTATGGATTCTGGTTATTGGTTAGTTGGTAAAAATTTTCGAAGGCTACGTATGGTTTGTAGGGTATTAATGGTTTTAGGTATGTGCATACTCTACTTGGGTAGAATGCTAAGTTTATGAGGAAACATCCAACAAGCCTATAAATTACGGAAAATACAAGCATTTTTTCTGTTTAGAAAAAAAAATATTGCGAAATTTGCATAGAAATACTTTCGACATTTTAAAAGAATAAATTGTTCCACTTACATATATATCCATACTACATACCGATATGTACCTGCAATGGGATGCATCTCATGCTGTGTATACGCAAGTGCGCAAAGTAGGACTTCCATTGGCGATCTAGTTCCAACCAATAGGAGCATTTGCGCAACTTTGTTCCTTATGCAATTGTATATTTTCCCCAGTGTGGGACTTCCAGTTCATGGATTGAAAAATTCATCATCTGGAATTGTATAACGACGTGACGAACTAAAAGCTTTCAAAGGACTTTCAAGGAGGACTTTATGTGTGTATTACTGGAAAATATTCGGGAAATCGGCTTTCATGATTCCCTCTTTTTGAATGGGCTCTAATTTACTCTATTCCTTCTGTGTAGAAGTTTTATGGTTACGTGCTTGGCGTAGGCATTCAGCATTACGTTCCGTGAATCATATGACTCTTACCTTTATGGGTATACATACCGTGTTTGTGTGGCTTCAATATTTCCACAAGACTCATACAATCCATTTTCAATTTCCTCTGAGAACATTACTTAGCAGCAACCGTGATGCTAATGTAAGGATTAACCTGTCACTGAAATCGAATAACGTAACACACATTCTTCGGCTTAATGTCAACTGCATATCTTACTCATATATGGAAATTAGTAACTTTGCAAGTCGTTTAAATTTCAAAGAATTCTTTTAGCCACCCATCACATATTGCAGCCATTGAATGGTTTCATAATGCGCATGTTTTTCAATGTTTTCCGATTTTTGTAAGTTTTCCCCCAAAGCAAGTTCAAATATTGACAAATCCGATTAAATATGAGTTGAATCAATGACTCAGCTTAAAATATGGAATATTTAAAGTATCGAACTCAGGACTTTGTTAAAAATGCTATTAGTTTTGCATTTCTAGTCCGCAGATAAACATCAATAATTGTTCAAACGGTCATGAAACGCAGTACGATGAACAACTCGAATGCATTTTGTCTTATTAACTGAAGCATTGAAAATTATTTTCCGATAGTTTAGCGTGGTAAAAGTTAATTTAATCACCTGCCTGTTTCTAGTTTTTGTATAAAAATAATAAAAAAATATGACGAGTGCCAATCATACCACTTTCTGCAGCTTCAGCAACTACTCCAGCAATACTCAACAGAAACTTCAAAGGGATCTTCTATGACAAACTGGGAAAAATCTAGAATGGTCGCCCTAAATATAACATTATAACTTCATTAGGAGATTTGAACGCCAAATAAACTTCTGGCAGCTAATGCCTTCGAGAATGAAATGGATAAACTCGATATTGTTGATGGAAAAATTTTCGTAATTTTATTTTCGACGAACATATTATCACCTGTTTCTCATCGTCGGACTGCTTTATGCAGGAGAGACATTCTAGAGGAACTTATAGTAATTATCCGATCGAAATAGGATCCCGTGCTGCAACGAGGTAATAGTCAGTAGAGTTCGAGCTCAAAAATGGAACCCACCAGGGTTGCATTGTGTCACTAATATTTTTTCCCTGTGACGTTCTGCTTGCAGCCCTATCCGGAGAACCGAACGGTTTCAATGTTAGGTTCTGACAGGAAAATTTTGGTGTGTTTAGCAGCATTATGCCTGTCATTATGGAAAGCTTGTTCCCAATCCTTGGGAGCAGCATTAGCCTATGCTACTGATACCCCACTTAATGGTTCCGGTTTGGATATGGAGAAAATTAAACCCTCTTTTGCTAAAGCATCCGAAATTTCGTTTCCCACTACACCAAAATAACCGCGTAGTCAGAGTAATTCCGCCGTATTGAATGATTTTTGAAGTGATCAAAGGACTGCACAACACCCTAAATACAGCTTGACTACCGCTACAGATTGCGATGCGCCTGCCCTTCAACCGCCCGTCAATCACCCAGGTTGCCGTTCTTTGGATTGCATACACTTCAGCCTGAAAGACCGTTGCATATTGTGCCAAGAAAGAACCCACTTTTCGTTTTTATTCGGGAGATAGATCTCTTGCTTCAGAATCCTGTTCTATTTGGGAGCCATCGGTGTAGAAGACGTTAGTATATTCTGACACGCATTCTTCTGGTTCATCCCAGTTTATTTTCATAAGACATCGACATTTTACTACCATCACTGACGCAAAAAAAACATGCCGGCCCATTTCTGTAGATGGGCCACAAAGTAATAACGCCAGATACCTTGGCTTCCTCTTCGACCGATACTGGAAAATACGTATTCATGCTGTAGTATCTACTGGCTAATGAATTGACGTTCAATAATAGTGAACCATTAGAAAGCGGGTCTTTTGTAGAAGTCGTTAGCGTATGGTAGCAAATACACCTCGGTTCATCAAGAATCATAGCTTAGATCGCGATCTAAATAACCATCTCAATTGATATATTTCGATTAAGTTAGTTTTGCATTTTTCAGTTTTTCTCGATATTTTTTTAATTTGTATAAATATTTTGTTATCTAAATTTATTCAAATTAAAAAATATCAAGAACAACTAAAAGAAGCAAATCTGACCTAATCCAAAAATCTAATCACTTAGCGGCAATTAATGTACATCCTGTTTAATCCCTAAAATTTGATGACATTATTGTTAGTTCTGCGAAAATGAAAGATGCAGTAATAAATGAAGCTGTTGAAGCCAAGGGCTTGATTTCAAGCAAACCTCAAAGGGAGATTAGAATTATATTATCAAGAGGAAATCATATATAGCATGTAGGTCATTATTGTGTTTGATTTAATAAAATTGTCAACGAACTCAGCACTTTCTATACAGATGACTTGGAATAGAACTTGACATTACTTGGAAATGGCACGATCCTTATTTCCAAAAACTAGTTTCGGATATAACATAATAAGTGATTGGGAATTAGTCACAGTTTCACTTATTCCATCGATAACTCACAATTTGGGTGAATATAATCAATGCCATTAGTTGCCAACTTCATATTCAAAAATGGTTTTATAAAAAGCTATTGAAAAATACGGAAAACTTCGCTGTCATCCTTATTTTATTACAAAGCTGCTGAGTTGAGTATCCATCGTGCTAAATTATAAACAAATTATGCGGCCATTTTAAAGGGGGGAATCTCTGCTTGCCAGAATTTTCTTAGCAAGTAATCAATCCACAAACAGTTCCGACAACTTCAGCTCCTTTTTCGATTCCGCTAACTACTTTTGAGCCAGCGTGTCCCTGAAATGAGGAAACAAACATTGATTAAGGTTATGAAATGCTAATATAATTCATATACACAATTAATCATTATTAAATTTAGCAGCCCCTTAAAATTTAGAAAATACTTACGATTTTCTTCAAAGCTTTGGACAATTTCGAGGCCTCAGTTTGTCCAGCAATGACAAGCAAAGCGATGACGAGGAAAGCGAAGATTTTGCCGAAATTCATTTTGGTTGATAGCTTGCTAGGGTGTTAGTCCAGAAAACTGATTTTTTTCTGACTGCAATCTCCTTTTATATGTATTTAAGCTAATCTAAAATTCTTAATCTGTATTTACATCTCATACATATGTTGTTACCTTCACAACAGACATTAGAGTAACTGTTATCAATTATAATCGTGAATGATTGACATGTGTCCAATTCGCAGGTAATTCGAAAATTTTATCTGATTTTTGTTGATACTATCACGTCTTTAGAGGGACTCTGCTGATTCGAAAGTTTCGCTAATTGTTCTTAGTTTTTTTTCTTAGTAACTTAATATATTAATAGAATCCTATTATTTCGGCCGATTTGTTTGTGAATGATAAGATAAATTCATTGTTCTTCAATTATTGCCATGAATCGCCTAGTTTTGCTTTAAACTTTGATAATGGTAATTTGTTTTAAATATTCAAAACGCGTTGCCCCCTAGCATGCATCTTTATTCATTGCTTTATGTCGCTTGCGAAATCGTTTGAGATTATTTTACGATATCACCAAATAGCTCGTAGCACCGCAGCAAGTCTAGTAAGTAGACTAAGTAGCACAGCAAATGATTAAAAAAAAGATAGATATCAATTAGAAGCTGACGTGGGCGAAATCACCAATACAAAAAGATATAATAGTCGATAAAAAAATACTTTCCCAGGAGCGATTTTTATCAAAAGTTTCAGTCAATGCAAGAAAAATATCTTCTCCCAGGTCCAGAATCATTTTGTGTACAAGACGACTTCACATACGATTTTGAGGTGCTGTGGAGCCTCAAAAAATAATTGAAAAATTTCCCATAGACAATAAGCAACAGAGAATTGGGATATACATCACAGAACAAGAATGTATAATACTTAGGCAAGCATTCCCCTTCACCTAAAATAACGTAATTGACAACCAAATCTTCCACGATAGTGGACATACAGTCGGTGGACAAATTATTAGAGCCACCCCTGAAAAATACTTTATTTCAGTTTATATGCAAAGAAAGGTAACAAGCATGTCACCAATTTTTACAAATTATTCATGTTGTCAAACAGTATTGAATAGGCATTTGAAAACTTTCAATATATTTAATGCAATTTATTTTTATTTCATTGCTTCTATGCTTAACCGCCATAAGGCCTTTTGTCAATTTTATCTTAGTTATAAAATTTTTTTGAAAATTTTGCGTTTTTCATTGATTTTCAAAGGCTTTTAGTGGGGTTAAATTCCGATGAATCACCAGGCCGATTAGAAGTTCTTGCTTGGCTTTTTCCTAAAAAAATCTATTATTCTTTGCCTTTTGACATAGAGCAGAGTCGTACACAAATATTAAGTTGCTATTTTGATAACCATCCGTGTACTTTGGTTATCATTCTGATTTCCAACACCTTTATATATTGGTCCTGCCTTACAGTCTCTTGAGCAATTTATAGGCGCCCAGTACTTTTGTTGCCAATTATTGACCAGTCTATAATACTGAATGGATGATTGACCCTTTTTACGTTGCTGTTTCCTTTAAATTTTTCACCAGGACCTCTTTTCACAAAACTCGATCTGTCAGTCGTTGCATATACCGATGATTCGTCAGAAAGGCAAACTCGGAAAAGATTGTTAAGTTTGAACTTTGAAAAACGCAGACTACATGGATCAGCTCTCTAGCTGCTGATTATTTTTATTAAAAAGAAGTCTAGTCACCTTTTTCCAAACAGCAACAATCAAATTCAAATGTTATTTGCATCTATTGAATCACATTATCATTACGGCAGGGGGGAAAAGTGGTTTCTTTAATGGACGTCTACATGAAAAACTCTATTCTTTTACTCGATATCGAACTAACCTTACTGATATTGAAAGGCTGACATTCTGGATCTTTCCCACTATGGTCATTGAATAAGCCTTTCTATATTGGCCACAAATATCACTCATTTTTCGCTCATTTCCAGGCGAAGTTAGTCTACTACGACCCACATTTGCTATCCCGTTTGATGTTAATTGCACTTACTTACTGTTTGATTCTGTGTAAAACAATTCATGTCAATGCAGTTGAGTTGCCAGTATTGGCTAGAAACTATTTTAACTAAAAAATCTACGTTTTTATCTCAGAAATTTTTGGCGAGTGGGATCTTAATTTTTTCTTCATAATAAAAGCCTATAAAATAAAAAATGTAAATATAACCGTGTCATCAATAAATTAATTCGAAAAAAACAATTAGATAACGAATAAATAGGTATTTATCATCGTGAAGAAGACAAAACTTAATTAAAATCGACCCATATTATCTCAAAATCAATGTAGAATACGTGTACGCCCAAACAATTGTTATATCACAAAATAGCAGTGGTCACTATAAACTACGTTCAAAATACAGTATTACCAGAATATTTGAAAAAAAGCTATTGAAAAGTATAATAGAAAGACATATCTTTCAAACAAAACGCAACTATAATAAATAATATTATACATACTTAATATGAAAAAAATGTCAAGTTCTAAAAATTAGATGAATGTGAGTACTCTAATTATTTGGCCACCCTATGCAGTTAAAGATTCAATTATGCATTATTTTTCAAGAACTATTTAAGTAATTTGGTCTGAACATCGAAGTCAATGGTAAGCGGTCCTGCTTGTGGACGGGACAAAGGTTAAAGAAAAAGGAGAGTTCTGGAAACTACTGATCCATCTAACTTTAGCAGTAACAGTTAAACAGATACAGTAACTTTTTCATATTGCGTTTTTTTAATTCTATGAATCAATTATCCTCTCTAATTATGACGTCACAATTATATGCGTTAAAGTACAGTGAATTTACGCGAAGTTAACTTTGACCTGCTTTGTTGTTAATGGCAGGATTTGCAAAAAACTTTTCAATATTATACACTGCAGCATTCTTTATGCTGTTGCCAAATTGATACTACTAGGATGAACTTAAGGTGGATTTTCCTTTGTTGGATATGTAAATTTTGCATGACAACCTGAGAAATAGACTCCCAGCCTTATTTTCAATAATGACGGCAATCACTTCTATGGTGTGGTCTAACAAAAATCTTAAGACCTTTTTTGAAAAAAGAAATTGTGTGTTTGAAATTATCAGTATTTGAAATTTCAACCTAGTTCAAACAGATTCAAATGGCCGCGCCATGTTTTGTAGTAACGGCAACTGGCAGTTACTTTTAAAAATATATGATTTTCAAAATTAACTTCCCGCGTGAAATGCCGAGGTGGACGATGAAATATTCATGCATCAATTTCCCATTTTTCTGTTACATAAAAAGTGTCAAGTAATAAACATTAAACCGGATGCTTTCATGTAGATAAGATTCAAATTGATCGCTCAATGATGTCACATGAAGTGTCAGCCAATCACTGCGTTTTCGTTCCCGCCTAGTGAGAAATCTATTTATCAACAAATTAACGTTCCAAATTGGTTTTTTAAGGGATAGGATAATTGAAAAAAACATGTACTCATATGACTTGCGATTTCAACCAGGGCAAAACCAACTCATCAGACACTGTCTCACCTCTGCCCTGAGAGCAGCTTCACCGAAGTGGTTACAAGTTGACATTTGCTCCCTTATATTAATTCAAAAACATGACATGTGTATGAATTATAATGAAAACGAAAACCGCCGCGTAACCACTTCGGTCACGCTGCTCCCAGGGCAGAGGTGAGGCAGCGTCTCATGAGTTGCCTCTGCCCTGGACGGAACCGCAACTCATATTTTTTCCAACTTGGGTGTTTGCCCAACGATGAGGGTTCCGTGGACCATAGCCTTAAGTGGATGGCCGACTTAGGATCCCTCGATTCTCATACGTCGTATAGAGTCGACATGGGACATGATTTTATCCTCGTGCTGAAAAGAAAGTGTACTAAAATCTGTTGTCCTAATGTAAATCCCAGGGGGAGTTTTGTAAAAAATTATAACACAGCACATTGAAGTTTCATTTTCTAGTCAATAAATACCAACCTATTACCTCTGGTCACTTTAAATACCCAATTCAACTGATTCTTCCGCCTCCAAGATTGACGGTTCTATGCATGCCGCGAGTTAATAGCTTCTCGGCAAAACCCAAACAGGTTGTTTTTACTTTTACCAGACCTCAGATCTGAATACCAAAACTTTAAGATTTTCATAGCTCGTTGCTCTCGTTGTTGTTTTCCGAAATGAATGGTTCTACGTAAATTGAGAATGACCTCACATTGTTTTTGAGCTAGCAGCTTTCGCAGTGAATCGTCTCACTTTATGTCCAACTTGATGTGTTATTTTATACCTTTTATGATATGGTGGACTGCATTCACCGAAATCTCTACTTTGTAAAGTACTGAGGTATCGATGAACTTCAATTGGTACTAAATTTAGTACCGTTGGTACTAAAAAGTGAACACTATTGTCAGGTTAAGGTGAGCTGGTAGATACGAGGTGTAGATAAGGTAGGACGTCGGTCCAAAGGCACCACCTCATGGCACTCTAGCTTGGATGTAATACTCGCGAGATGTGAAGTTTCTGTATTTCATTACGAATTCACGCTCCAACAGAAAAGATTCCAAAATTCCATGTAACTATATTGGAAGTAGCTTCTTTACTTTAAAATTAACAAGTGGGAATACCGGAAGCTCGCGCTTCAGAGATATATTATCCTCACCCTAAACAAACAGATTACCTCCTTCCGAATACTGTACATACACATGCACATATATAAATTGATCGTACCCACATTTCCGATCTACTTCGTTCACAAAAGCATACATATGTACATATATAGTACGTATATCAAATACGGCTGGTTTAACGTGCAAATATATCTATCTGAATTAGATACTACCCGCAAACTTCATTAGCACGCACATACTTTATACGTACATACACACAGGAGTAATTGATATTTATACATAAATGACTAAAAAACTAAAACAAAATAATTCTTAGCGACCCCATTCATATGAACTTACTTCGTTGTGGTATTGACGACTTGATATGGGAAGATGACGTCGTACACGTTGTAGAATGCATGAAATTCACAAAAATGGCAAAGTTTCACCCCCTATAACTAATAGTTGGATTTTCTGCAAATTCGACCAAAGTATGCAATATATTATCCCTTACACTCATGCCAAATTTTGTACATCTGGAATGGACATAAGGGGGGTGCCGGGCAAATTTCTAAAATGTGGAAATATACTATTATTAACTTCATTTGTGCTGATATCGGAACCGGCTGTATTTGGAGACCTAGATTTCATAAAGATGCACTACTGTGATTTTTTCAATTTCGGTTGAATAGGTTCTTTGAACGAGACCTATTACATTTTTTGATGGTCCGATATCAAATATGAGACCAGTTTCGAAAATTACTAATTGAGCCCTTTCGTTTGATCCACCACATGACCATATTTTATGAAAAAAAGCTTTGCTCCCTCCATTCACATGTATGGGTAGCCCCCCTTAAACCTAACACAATGGCGCCACTTGCTGCATGTAAAGGGAACAACAGATCACACACTATTACCATTTTTTGTGACAATCGGTCTAGCCGTTTCCGAATTAATTGGGTGTGACAGATAATAGACAGACAGACACACGGACAGACAGACATCGACTCGATTCTAATAAGGTTTTGTTTCACACAAAACCTTAAAAATTGGATCTTCATACAACACTATGTGGAATACTCGTGCCAACGAACTTCTTATATCAGAGACAATCCTGTAAACTTCCTCAGTTGAACTACGCTTCTCTCGAAAACTGGTACTGAATAACCACTTTGTCTCTAGCTAAACGTGGTAAGATTTTCGAAGACAATAGTGTTCTGAACACCTTTGAGAGGAAGAATAGCAGCCTTGTGGACTTGTAGGATGCAACCGGCGTTTGGCCCTTCCAACATTTAGGAATCATTCTAGTTTCTGAAACCTTCCAAAGCTTTGCAGAAACAGGTGAGACGTAGAAATGTGTTGAATACGTAGGTCATGTAGCTGATTGCGCTCCTGAGAAGTTTCTTTTCCCATTTTTCCATTATGAGGTCCTGTTCTGCAGTTTCCTTTGGATCTTCTTGAGGCTAGAGGATTCGTTTGGATGTAAAAAGGAAACTTTCTTTCGGGGTAGCCGTAGATATCTTTGAAAGTTTTATCTATGTGATCTATTCATAGTCTTAACTATATATTACATTACATACTACATTATTTTCACTGCTTCAGATGACGATGATTAGGTCTTTATCGCGTTTCCGCAAATAATCAAATAAATTTTTGCTGTTATCTATTTTGATCATGTTTTCTCCTTCTAACATTACCTAAGCAGTACGCTGTGGAAAATTCGATATTAGAGTCCATATACCATTGTGCCATATGCAATTCGATATTAGAGTCCATATGGGGCTGAAATACATTCTCTTTTTTTACAAGACAATCCATTGTTAGGTTATCGCTTCTGGGCAGAGAGAAAGTTTCTATTATGTTATTAACATATCTTTTTGTGTACCTAGATGTTGCAGATGGTCAATTACGGTCAACCAAAGTGGAGAAAATTGGCCGCACAGGTCTGCTAGCAACTAGGCATGGTCTGTACTAGACAGTCTCGCCAACAAGGTGGGAGTTCTTTTGGCACCTTGAGTCCTTTTCATGTCATGTACCAAAGTTTATGTCTTTTATTTAAAATGCCTTGACAAAAGCAGTAAGAAGTTCTGCGACCACTATGTTGAAGCAGGAAATGTCCCGAGTGCCGCGAGTGCTGCGATCGAGGGGGAACGATTCGGGATACATGTCATCCTCACCCACTGTTTCTTCTGCCTCAGGTGCAAATTAAGCGCGATCAATGAAGTTTGTTCCGGATTGTAACTTTGGCCATCTTCAACGTTTAGCACCGTTACAAATATTGAGATGTACCCAGTGTGACGTCTATTCTGACTCGAAACTTTTTTGTTTCCCTTATGCAGATGACATTAATCTATAAGCTTCGTCACCGACTGAGCACTACGTGCCCTTAACTTCATTTTACTTTTGTATTAAGCTACACTCCTTTTCTTCAGGAAAATTTCCTTCTCTGAGTCGGCCTGGAGCAACGGAGGGAACGCATATTTGATTGAAAACGGAAAACTGTGGCAATGTGCTTAGCCTGACCGCGCAAATATTTCGCTGTTTCTCATTTCGTACGTCCATACATAGCGAATGTCCGGTTGAAAAGGAGAATATTTGTCCTGAGGCGGTCCCTGGCCGTCTCCATTTTTTCGTCGAGATTGGTGCGAATTTCGATGTGGTTTTGTCTTAATATAATTGGCTGGATCTGGAAAATTTGGTTGCTTAACGGGGGCCGCAGCTAGGTGCTGGATATGGACGTCCGTAGTCCCTCGTTCGTAGTAGTGCGTTTTTTCTTTTGCTTTTTGTTTATTTTATTCTTTCATGCTTCTAGGATAAGCAACTGATCTTGGTCGAAATGGCACTAGCCCACCAGTGAGCCTTACAGCAAGTTTATAATGGAAAATTTTTAGGCCTAAATATATCCTCCAATCTGCGACTATTTGCCTTCCCAAGTTCTAGGTTTAATATTATTTTCATTTTTACCTCCGCGGTCGGGTCGATATTCTTCTTGTTTTCCAATTTTCTCCCAACTGTTATTTAGAACTCTGGGGAGATAGGTGAAGTATTGTAAATAACATGAGGAAGACTGAAGTATTCAAAAGGATCCTTCAAGTCTGGCTAGCACAAAAAAGTGTACTTAGATACTGTCAACCTACGTGATCAACATTTGCATTGCATATTGATTCTGAGGTAGCTCTGCCTTCGTGCTTGGCCATAGTTAACCCAGACTATCATTATGACTATCTTCAATAGTCTTTCTTCCAGCTTCTGATTCAGTTTCTGTTTTTCGATAGCGGCGGCCGTAATTTTCCTACGCACCTCTCAAAATAGTTGAAGGTATGATTTACGTTTGTAAAGTATTCTTCCTTAGCACTCCGGATAGTAGGTTCGCTGCTGGGCGTCGCGGGTATCTACCAACAAGTACTTGTACAGGTTTGCAAATATCAAACTAAGCTACTGACTCATACGCAAAAAAATTGGAGTTTTTTGTTTGAAAGTACTGAGGCAGAACATCACGGTTCTGTGAGAGCCAGGCTCCAGGGTCACTATTTAAGGAAGCGTAAAGCAAGGTTTGTTTATAAAAAAGTTTCCACTCCGATTAAGATCAATCCCCTAAATGATCACGAACACGAGCGCACTAGACAACACAAACTGGGCTGCAAAAACCATTTCAGAGAAATATCATTACCATATTACATTTTTTCCTATTATTTCACTCCAATTTTGACATCGCGCTTCTAGAAAGCTTTTACATCGTGACCTATGTACCCGCGCGATCGAGGGTTTTCTATAATATTCTCTATTCCTTTTCGGCTCCTTCATCATTGTTCTCTTCCATGTTGTGAACGACTCGCATTTCTCTTACCAGATAGTTGACAGTTTAGGGTGGCTTTACTTATCTAAAATATTCCTTTCGATATACACCTATCGTTGCTTTGTTCCCAGAGTCAATAGCATTCCCAAATACAATATTAAATTGTTATTGTCAGGTAGATAGATAGATGAAGATGAATAATTTGCCTAAATTAAATTTGGGTTACTTCTCCTCTGATAATGATTCCATTTATTGCGAATATTTTCCAAACGCATATCTGAAAAATCTTCTCTCTGATAATCTAATGAGTTAGAGCTCAATTCACCTCCGGGTACTGTAATCTCCCCAAATAATTGCGTCAAAAAGATTTAACTGGCCTAGCTTCATTTTCTTACCTTTGGCTTACCAAACCATACAACCACCATTCTTCAACCTCGAAGGACTCTAATAAAAATTAATGTTGTCAACATTACACGCGCATAAAATATCAAGGATGTTTTGCGTGCAACTAAGGGCTAACCAAAACGCTATTCACCTCGCGGTTTCAACCTATCCCGAAGACATTAAATTAATATCTTTAACGCTCAAGGACACCAAAAATACTTCAACTTCAAATATTTTTTCAAACATATGTCCTTCATCCTTGGCCAGCAGATTTCTACTTTTCTCTTACCTTCCTTTTCCACTCTACGGGATGCTCAGAAGACTCTAACGAGTATCTCATCCAGAAGAGTCCTGCAACGCACACTCAGCGGGCATTCGACAGTCATTCATTTGTCTCGTGCCTTTTTTTTCATCGGGACAAATGTTTCTCTCCGCTATTTTGCAGACATTTGCACTTAATGATTGACTATAAACTACCAACTTGGTTTGCACAATGCTCTTTCTGTTGTCTTATTTGGACAAAATTTGTTACGGTATCCTTTTTTGCTTCGAATCACTGCATCCTGTATGAATAAATTTCTCAAAAATTCCGGTGACAACCCGGTGAACAAAAACGACGCAAATCAGCATGACGAAATACGTTGAGTTGTTGATTCGTTTCAAACGACAGCTCTTTTTGAGAGTGGCATAATATTCAGTTGAAATTAGGACACAAGAGAAGGATATCCTGGCGAGATGCAAGACAAAAGAAACGATGTGCAAGACAGTAGTGTTTTACGGTAAACTGTCTTTCACGTACACAATTTTTTTGAAAAGGTTTGCTTTTTGGCAAATTTTGAATTGCCAGTTCCATTTTTGTAGTAATTCTATTAGAATTAAATGTCGCCTTCCTAGGAAAGTAGAAGAACCGTCACCTGATTGTCGGCGAATCTTCATTCAGTTACCAAACACGCCGACAGGATATGTTATCAGGTGATACTTTAGAATGAGGTTTTGACACACGACCGACTCGAGAGTCCTAAATATACTTGGAAAAATAGTCATTTCTACAATAGATAGGAAGAAAAACATTTCTTTGTCGCTACATAACAAGTAGATTAAGAATGCAAAAGCAGCAAAGCTTACTGGGTTCTTTTTAGTCTTATATTCATAATTAAATACTTCCCTTCGAAATGAACGAAAACCAAATAGATACACATCTTCCACACGATATAAAAATACGACCATATGACGCTTCTCTTGATTGAAACTCAACACTCCTTATCGAATACAAATTAGCTCTCAATGAAACACAATCTAATGGTTTGTTTTGAAATCCTAATCTACCACTATAAAACCAGAAAAATAAAAATAAATAACATCCTAGGGGGATGCGAATCTGACACGATATACACGACGTCATCAACTTGTATGTAACTTGTCTCAAATAGTATTAGATATCCTGTTCCTAACGACCCTTGTGATTTCGACTGATACTCGAATAGATAGACTAGGTGGCAGCAAAGTTTTCTATTTCTGTTAAAATAATAAGGAGCGAGCTCATATTGCAAATGATGATGTGGGTACGTGAAATGAGGAAAAAATATACGAGAATCAAGTTTAAATGTTTTTTATCCACTTGGTAGTTCTCAGAGGGTGTAGTGAACCATTTCATGTGAATATTGATGAGTGCTTTCATATGGATCCATCTCATATTTAAAGTACTATCTCCCAAACCAAAATAAACTCTTCTGGCGCCTTTTCAAATTTAACATACAGGGCGTGGAGGAAAAACCGGCGCCGGGGAGATAATTATGCGGAAAACGGGGCCCGAGGTGGGGTAAATGTAATGCGGACCCCCTATTATCCTTAGTTTTCCCTGAAATTTCTGTTTCGGGTTTCCAAGAAAACTGCATGACCGAAGGAATCCCTCTTTCCACTCCCTTCTCGTCAGGCCTAATAACATGCTCATACAATCACTATTCGTGGAGTTTTGAAATAATTTTCGTCATTACTTTTAAAATACGTAAAAGTAGAAATGAGTTTTGACTGCCCTGATTTTGAATCATTTAATGAATCAGAGTTTCGTTGCGGTTGTCTTTCTTTTAAGGGTTTTGTATAAAACAAAACGATTCGCTGTATGTCTGTCACGCCCTTTTCTCCAACACGGCTAAATGAACCCGAACGAAATTTGGTGGACAGATGCGAACTATGAAATCCCGCGCAT
Organism: Hermetia illucens; assembly: GCF_905115235.1. NCBI lineage: Eukaryota > Metazoa > Arthropoda > Insecta > Diptera > Stratiomyidae > Hermetia > Hermetia illucens. The sequence goes on along the minus strand of NC_051849.1, from coordinate 165,650,513 downwards.
TCAGATAGAGTTTAAAGATGGCTCCCCGTTCATGCAATTTAAACATTTTTTTCACCGGATATAGTTGTATGGGGTATCAAATGAAAGGTGTCTTAGTACTTTCCGAATCTGATAATAGTTTTGACGTGAATTATAGAGTGCGCGATTAAGAAGCCAAAATCTACACATTTAAAGTGAGGCAGGACCCATTTTTGGAAACTACCCAATCCAAAATTCCGAAAAAATCGCGCTTCGATTAAATCTCGAAATATGTGCGATTTCGATATCTGTCAAACAAAACCTTATTAGAATCTAGTCGATGTCTGTCTGTCATACCCGATTTATTCGAAAACGGCTGGACCGATTGTCCTGAAAATTGGTGAGAGCATGTGGTCTGCTGTTCCGATTACATATAGCAAGTGGTACCATTTTGTGTTAAGTTCAAGGGAGCTCCCCATACATGTGAAAGTAGGGTGCAAATTTTTTTTCACAGAATGTGGCCATGTGGGGTATTAAATGAAAGGGTCCAATTGGGAACTTGATATCAAGTGAAGCGTAGGGGAGTGAGGGCTGAAAATATGACCATCAAAAAGTGTAACAGGTCTCGTTCTCAGAACCCATCTAACCGAAAAATCTGAAAAAAATCACAGTATTCAGAAATACGTAATGTTTGTTTGTTTAGCGAAGATAATTTCTTGCAATTTGGAAAAAAATTTGAAGGAATATTTTGGGTTTTTAGCCATATACGAATGAAAAAATTCGTATTCCGACTTGTTTGTATCTGCTGTTGGTTAAGTTCTTCACATTTGCTAATAATATTAAACGCCGATTGTGAAGCGTATGAGGTTGAGTATTATCAGTACAGTGCTTTCCAAGTCAATTTGTTTGTGTAAATGGATCTTTAGTAGACAACGCACAGTTGAATATTTATCTATGTACACGCGGAACTGTCATGCACGCATCGTTCCCCACATAGGGAAACACAAAACCTTTTACACCTGAAACGTTCAGCTTCCGGTTTCCGGTTTTAAGATAAAGTTTAAAGTTTATAGAGGTAAATGAAAAAGAAGTAGGTGCTCTTTTTTCAAATCCGATCAAAGCTCGAAGCGGTCGACCACCCTTAAAAAGTTATGGCACATCAAAGGGTCAAGTATGAATTTTCAAGGGAAGGGGAATAGGATGGGGAGAATATGTAGAAAAAAGAAGAAAGTCCACTCTTTCTAATCCCTTTAAAGGATTGCAACAGGAACCACCCCTTTAAACGATATGGTTCCTTAAAGTGGGACTATATTGATATCAAAACGTTAAAATTTAATTTTGAGTGGTATAGGAAAGTATGAAAAAACAAGCAAGAGGGCTACTCTCTCAAATCTGCTGAAAAATCGCTGCGATCATCCTTCCTTAAAAACTTATGGCGGCTAAATGATAGTAATGACAAACAACTGGGAGCGGAGGAAATACTTAGTTAATTTCTAAGCCGGAAAAAAGCCAACGTTTTGAACCTTCGTATTTTTTAAACAAATCTTTATTAAAATCGAGTCTGTTCGTCAGTCAGACTTTGACCTGGAAATGATAGATAGGGGGGGGGGGCGGGGTTCACTGCAAGAGAAAACTGTAAATACGTTCGGCATCACTTTTTCGGCAGCTCAGTGTTTAGAGCACTGGGTTCTCATACGGAAGGCCGCGGGGCAAATCTCGCTGGTGGCAGTGGTGTTTCTATCGTTATTTGATGTCGGATTCGACGCAGCTGTGAATGAGTACCTGAGTCAAATCAGGGTAATAATCTCGGGCGAGCGCAATGCTGACCTCATTGCCTCCTACAGTGTACTGTAGTGTACCGTTACGGTCTTGAATGAAGTGCTCTAACACAAGGCCCTGATCCAATATGGACTCCTGCGCCAACGATTATTATTTATTATTATTATTATCACTTTTGCCAGAGCCATACACGTAGTTAATACTTTTCTCAATGTGCTGATTCGCATCTGTCATATGTATCTATCTATCTGTCCGATTGTCATTAAAACCAGCGCCACCAAATAAGGGGGGGGGGGGGGCTACATATGTGTGGAAATGGGAGGAAGCAACACTTTTCCTCTTTTTTGTAGTGTGGGATAACCAATGAAACTCTCAATTAGTACTTTTCAGGAATGATCTTATTTCTGATATCAAAGATGTCTCAAAATGTGTGCGCGAAAAGTCAAACATATCTGGTTCTTAAAATCTATCCAACCGAAAAACCTGAAAAAAATCTAGGCATCGAAATGCATCCCATTACGATATCTGCCTTGGTATCTGCTCAAAGTTGATAATAACTTATTATTATATTTTGAAAATTTAGACGAAACCCCTCTCAAGTTCGTTCTAGAAATGGCATCGGTAAAAGTAATAATATCAGACATAATTCTAAGAAGGTTTAAGGCAATCTAACTAGGTCAAAATTTAGCGCATTCTAAGACGTATCTGACATCATCATCAAATCATAGCAAATCATCAAATGTATTCCACCGACTTATATTATGCCTTTTTCTTAAGGTCTTCTAAAGCTCTTCAAAAAGCTTCTGTTCCATTTCCAGGCACATCGGTACTATATAACTTTTGTTACTAATGCCACCATCTAGTCCCACCCCAAATTTCATGTCAATCGGTATTGACCGCAAGAATTCGGAGGGTTAAAGCTTGAATGACTGGACTATAACAGATAATTGGGAACTTAATTTGGCCTCCTTTTCGAAGAGCTTATAAAAATAGGAAAGAGGACACATTCATCGCCGTCATTCTATCCAAAGATGGAAGAATTTATTCACATCAAGTGATCCCTTGATACTTTTATCAATAGGTGCGAGATTTACTCAACAACTATGGCATCTCTCGGTAGCGCCAAACAGCTTCAAGAAGAGTGAATACAATGAAAAGTGGAAAGGGCTCTAGTGGTAATTTACGTTCCCAAATATAGCGAGCACGAAATTCAATCAGCGGGGGCAATTCCAAATAACTAGATCCGAAAAGAACTTTCGAGAAAGTTCTCATACTAATCGGTTACGCAGTGTAAATGCTCACAAAATTTGATAATGAAAAAAAAATAACCGAGATTATTTCACAGCGTGACTAACTTCGAATTAACTTAATTTTAGCTAAAGACATGATTATTTTGGGATGCGTTTGATGCACGTACATCATGTATTGCCATTACAAAGCGAAGAACTGTTAGGGCTTGGGTATTTTTTTAGGATATGTAACCACAAGAAATTAAATAAGTCCGGAAACCGGAAGCTGGACACTTATAAAGGTTTAATGAATTCCCATTTGTCCCATTAGCACCTATTGCGCAATGTTTACGCATTTAGTATGCCAAACTATTGACTTTAGTGTAATCCTAACATTCAAAACCTTTGATTGCAGTAAATTTGCACCAGAGCGGCAACTTCGACCTATTACAACTTTGCTAGTAATAGTGCTATTCCCAATAAACTTGGCAGTATCAGGCTTTATGTATAGCTGACATTACTGCAGAACTTCATGAATCTAAGGTAAAATTAAGGGGATTTATACCCAATTTATAAAAAATGGTAGTAATATAGCCTAGACATCGTATAGTGGCAACTCTGTGTAAACACAAAACCTTATTAAAATCGGTTTACTGTCTGTCTGTCTGTCTGTCTATCCGTCACACGCATTTTTCTTGGAGACAGTTGTAGCGATTGAACGCTCACGCATACAGTGAGCTGCAGTTTTTTACGTCGAAATGCAAAAAGGGGGGGGACAGGAACCTCCCCCCCCTTAAGTTCACCCTGGAATCACGAAATTATTCAGTAATATAGGCTATAGCATAGAGCATCAAATTTGGTGAAAATCGCACTATTACTAATAACGTTATAGGTCAAAGCTGTCGCTTCTTTGCAAATTCAAGACTATGAATGTCAATATCACTTGAAAGTGGATATTTTCACATAATATATGCATATATTACGTGCTACATACTAATGGAACAAATGCACACTCAAATCTCTTTATAAAAGAAATACACAAAACCTTTCATACTTGAAGCGTCCAGCTTCCGGTTTTCCGACTTGTTTTTTAGATTTTATTGGTTGAGTAGTTTTTGGAAACGGGTTTGCGAAAGAAATTATAATTTTCCAGTCCACGACTTCCCCTTTTACGCCAAGTGTCAGAAATGAGATCGACTTTGGAAAGTAATAATTGCGACCCTTTCAATTAATACCCCAGATGACAATATTTGAAAATAAAAATGTTACACCCTCCTTTTGCATGTTCGGGACCTCCTTAAGCTGAACGTATAGTGATGTTGCTCACTGCATGCGAGGGGCTTCACAGTTTCTGAGAAAAAAGTGTGACAAACAGAAAACAGATTTTAATAAGGTTTCGTTTGGCACAAAACATTAAAAAGGAAAACGGACGACATACAGGGAAACTGGAATCAGACGCCTCGTACGAAAAGCGACCAATATTGTTCTGAACTTAAAGTACAGCAGAGCACTAAAGAGTCAAATCCTCTTCTCGTTTACTATATAACACTTGCTGGATAGTTGTAATGATTAAGAATATTACAAAATGGGTAGGCTGACCATTTAAATTCACCAAAGTCAACCACGAATCTTGCGTGGGAATCTCGCGGAAACACATGTCGACGAAAACTGTTTGTATGCTATTCTTTAAAACGAATCCAAATACCTCTAGCCAAGAGTCGTCCGTTAATCCCTCACACTTCAATATTTCAAAATATAGACAGTACGTTTCAGCTACAAAAAGTGGGTACATCCTCGTTGAACTGTCCTAAAACGACTCTGAACTTTCAGTTCTAGCCCCGATGTTTCAGTACTCTAATAATCCGCAATTTAAATATACTTCCCGAAAAACGGAAGCAAAACAACAATGACTCATCTACACCTCAGCTGAGGGGCAAACAAATACCTATCATAAAATGAAATGTCAAACAAGCAGGCAATTTTGGAAGTCGCTCGCGCTTGGTTTATTTGAGATTTTTTTCATGCAAGTTCATTTGTATGCCCCTACAATCCTAAAACTGTCCCCTTTAAGTAATCTATTTTCGTTTTTCCTATTTCACTAATTAACTAAATGATTCGCTAAAAGGTTATTATGTTGAACTATTTCTACTTTATTTGATATCAAATTAATTGATTAATCACAAAAGCTCAGAAAAGTATCTTAGAAGTTTGGCAATTAATTCTTCTCAATTTTCTTCGTCACAACCCCTTTTATCTTCTGATCCTCTAGAAATCGATACCTTCTCCATGGTTTTCCTTCATATCTGATGTCCGACCGCAATAGCCTATCCGATTATTGCTCCTTTCTCCGAGATCCAACAAGTAAAACCCACTGTCCCCCTTGTTATTTTAAAATAGAATATCCAAGCAGTTGGTGTATAAGTTCCCCCACAAGAAAACTATGATTACACATTGACAGGAAGACAAAAGTAGTTTCCAGTCAGCCGCTTCAAATTATCTAGCAAATTCTGACGACCAACGGCAACCGAGAGAAAGTATTCATGGTAGTATAATTGACTCGGCAGTATTTACAAAATTACAAGAAGTTTTCGATCCATTAGAAAATAAACGAATTGAATTAAACTTTCATATTGGAGCCCCCCCTCGTGCGTAGAACACTTCCCGTTCATGCTATCGAAACCATTCTAGAAATCGACGAAGAGCAGGTAAAGCGAAGATGTAAGTTCTGCACACTATTCCAAACTGATCCGTAGGGTGATGATATGATCAACGCAGGAGGATCCGGAGCTGAACCCCTACAGCAATTAATAACGCCGTGGCGAGACCGTCAAACCCAGCGGCTTTACTCCGTTTAAATGCACTGACTGGACGAGTGTGATGCTGTTCTTTCCACCTATTCAGTTGCTCATCATCGTGGATGAAAAGTCGACCGTTAACGTCCTTCACAGAACCATTGAAAGATTTGCGACTGTGATGCAGTCTACATATCTGATATCATTACGTTCTGTGGCATCTTCTGCTTCCCTGACCAGAGCACTAGCAAATTCCTTTTTCCTTTGAAAAAAGAGCATTTTTATGGCGGCCCAATGCTCATGTATCTGCCATTTCGATCAGCAAAATAGCTCTTCCACTGTCGAGCGAAAGCTGGATCATACTAGCGGCCGATATTGAACTTGGGAGGCCGCAGCTCCCCAACCCTGCGAGAAGTGCCAAACACAACACGTAAGCCAACGTACGCGTTCATCAAATGGTAACTCCTTTCAAGGCTGATGATGATACTTCTCATGTAACGCACATCCAGGGCACAACTCCTAAAACTATTCTGATCGCAAAATGGTTGATTGCTCATCCAGCATCGATCATATGAAGCCCAACTAACCTCATGGCACGTTCTGTGTGCGAGAAGCGTGGAAGCTGAAGAAATCCACAAACCTCGCACCATTATAGTTATGGTCGCCAAGACCGTATTTACCCATCACATGTCCGGAGCGAGATGTTGTTAAAACCAACCTTAGCACTCAGATCAACCATCAGGATCACAGTGTCATCTTTAGGAAATTTCCTCTGAATTGCGTATAGTCGTTCATAGAAATCATCCTTCTTCATTATATTACGTGTTTTTGTTTACCACTATACAATTGTGATGCTTTTTAACATGAACCCTAATCTGGCAATTATAAATTACTCAGAAACCGGCTTCCAGGTCAAGTGAGCTCTACTCTCCAAGGTACAAAAGCAAATTGCCGAACGAGACAAAGGAGTACTCTCCACATTCTCACCATCTTCGCTTCGACCTAGAATGTCCAGCTCATTTCGTTGGAGAAAGTTGGAGAAAGGGGGGACCCTTGGTAACTTTGTCCAGGAATATACGCCCATTCCTGGAACCAATCGATAGTCAAAGGTCTTCAACGTGAGGTTAGTCCCAATCCGAGGCGTTGTTGCTATTCCGGTTGTAATAAAGTCACAAATTCTACCCCTTTTAGACTGTTCTTACGACAAGCAAGGAAGACTTTGCCCTGACTCACAGGGCTTCTTCGAAGAAAATAAAACGGCGTGCATGAGAGAACTTCTAGTATCGTTCTCAGTGGGAAAGATGAATTCGCTGCATATTCATACTTTCTATCAAAAGAAAACACTAGAATGTGGCGAATAACCTCGGCCTGCCCAACACAAGCAAAGATCTAGGTGGCGAGTAGCTACCATTTTTGCTATACTACAAAAGCATGTGTGGAAACCTCCAAACGCTACTATACACAACTAGCACATATATTAAAAATGTAGCATGATAATACGCAGCTTACCCACCGATAGTTTTGTTTCTACAACACTGGCTTTGATGACCTACATGTCTCTCAAGGTAGTATGGACTCCATTGTAGGAGCACAACTAGGAGAAGGTCTCCTTGATCCTTTTTCTACACAAGCAGATTAAGAGAGATACTCTTCAAATCTCAAATTAAATAGCTGGTTTAACTATCTGCTACTATCTATCTATCTATCTACTTCCACTAATATTGTTGCCCATGAACTGGGACTCTCTCAATGGACAGTGTGGTTTACAGTACATACAGCGGGCTTATTCCCATACCATTACACGCCGGTACAAGCTATCGAAAAAGGAGATCTCGCAAGAAAGTTAGATTTTCTCAGATTTATGCTAAATGCTAATGTGGAAGACCGGAATTTCCTTAAATTAATATTGTGGACTGATGAATCAAAATTTGATAAAGATGGGATTACGAATTATCACAACGCTCACTATTGGGCCCCAAAAGAACAAGGAAATCCCAATAAGAAGACAGTAACGGGTCATAACGTAGATTCAGCGTGAATGTGTGGATGCGCATCATTTCTAATCATTTGATTGGGCCGTACTTTCTCCCTGATAATTTAAATGATGAAGACTACGAAAATTTCCTAGATAACTTATTAGAGGATCTCCCACTCAATTTACTTCGATACATGTGGTTTCAGCATAATGGCCGCCCTGTGCATTTCAGGAGAAGTGTTAGAGAATGACATAAATTATCCCAACAAATGGATTAGACAAGGTGGGCCTTTCCTCTGGAAGAAGTCCAGACTTAACCCCCAAGCGCATGAAGAGCCTCGTGTACAGTGAGCCCAATCCAATTTAATCAATTGAAGTTCGGAAAGAAAGAATAATTAAAGCGCCGAATGAAATAGGAAGGACTTTGCCAACTGGTTTAGTAAAAAGTGGACTTCGCAAAAGAGTGCGAAAATGTGTGCAAAACAAAGGTGGACATGTTGATGAAATTTAGAGGTATTTTATTCGAACATAAAAGCTAAATAAATGTTATTTTATACTCATCTATTGTTTTATTTAGTTATCTAAGTTCAAAGAATAAATTAGGTTAAATAAGCCCCATTGTTTTTAAATCCCATGTAGCCTAAGAACCTAAGTTTTTTCTATGAGTTTAAATAAAACCCTAGATTGGGGAAAGAAAGAAAGGGATTCAGGATTTGAGAACCCACTCATGAAATACCCGAATGTCTCTTTGATTCAATTTGATCCCTTCTTCAATGTAACATCTGCTGAGAGGTGATATATATCCAAATAGAAACTTTTGAATTAAAAAGGAGAGGCTAGCAAACATAATCCTTCCTTCGACCCCCAGCAAATGAATCTGGGCCTAGGGACCTGGAAACCAGCAATCTTGAAAATGAATGTTCTTCAAGTTCTCGATACGAAACTCAGCTCTTTCAATTATTGCCCTCAAGCACATTTTGAGCAACCGCCAGCAATGACCTTTAAGTAAATTTCTTTTTAGGGATTGAGGAGTCCTAAGTCTGCATCCATTTAATGTCGGACCGGACCAAATGGAAAGCAACTTGCTCCCACTCTTTATGGTCCACGGACTCTTTGCTCTCCATTTGGTCCGGTCCGACATTAAATGGATGCGGACTTAGGACTCTTCAATCCCTAAAAAGAAATTGTCTAGCTCCGGCCAAACTTTGGTCCTAACTATGGGCGGATTTACACTGAATATATTGTGTACCCTTGTTGTGTTTTACTAATTATAAAAAGGAGTGTACAATACCTGCGAGCCGCTTCGGTCACGCTGCTCCCGGGGCAGAGGTGAGCCAGCGTCTAAGGATTTGCCTCTGCCCTGGTAAGAAACCGTAGCCGCCTTCCTCCCTCTTTTCATTTCTGTAAGTGATGTTGATACGTTATTGCCCTAAAGCAGGGTATGAAAACCGTATATTTTTATTTAAGCTTAAACAACTATAACAACCTTCATAGCCATTCATTTTAATTATTCCAACCTTGTTTTAAGTACATATGTATAAAGGGTCACTTATATTACATACATACTAGCGAAATTCCCCTCAAAATACCCCAGAAAACTAAGGGTTCGAAAATGTTTATAATGAACTATGTCGGATCCGCATCAAAGCATTATCTTCCATTATAAACTTTGATGCCTATGTTCACCATTATGCTTAAGTCGGTACAAAGTTACAATTAACCTTACTCGTTGTACATAAATCACAATCAAGAAGAATTCCTCAGTTTCTTCCTTGACGTCTTAATTCAATCGGATTACACAGCAACTAGGAGAACGGAAAGTAGCAAATGGTTTGGAAACATTTAACGACTTCTTTTGACATATTTCCAGGCATCTTTGTCCTTCTTTATTTGGTCACTTTACGCCCGACCATGTGCTCTGATGTTTCAATAATATTTTTGTTGACCCAAAATCTTGAAAAAAGGCGAAAAGCAGAAAGGAAAACGCTGCTGTTGCTGCGGGTCATTATCACCACATCAGAGCGGTATTATTTGATCCTTTCAAGCAGTTCGTTTTCACTGTTCTTTTCAAAGGCGAATACAAGGAAAAACAACAGATAGCGGTGAGAAGAAAAAAGGAATGATCAAGACCAGAAGGTATCATTGCGTTTTCGAGTCTTTTGTCCAATTATCGATTGAGATTTTCCGATTTGCCTTTGAAGTCTAGCCGAGATGTCGCCGTCCTGTATGATTATCCTTTTGGAAAGGATGCGCGTCCAGTTCGTCGTGTGCATGAAATTTGATTTTGTCTTTTATGCTGGTAGTCCATTTTTAGGAATACGGGAGCGTTCTAGATGGAGAAAGTTCCATGGTGACGGCATAGTTCCCTTTGAATGAATTTACTGGGGTAGATTATATACATACCCTTGAAATGAGCATACACATCCTAAGGGTAGCAGTCTCCGATATAAAACACTAGTTATATATTGTGCTGCGGATAGTGGACACCCAGCAGAATTTAGGTACGTATGCGTCTAATAGTGGAAATTGAAATTCCAGAAGCCCTCAATTTCCTCAACGAGCGTAATTCGAGTTAGATGTTAGGGCAACAGGTTGTTATCGTTCATTTGTTGTTTGTTGACATCGACAAGTGAGTGAGAAAAATATTTTCCCTGGCCTTTCACTGGTCTGGTATTTTATTTTTTCAGGACTACCAGGAAACTACCAACTACTCGAATTACATCAAAGACGGCCCGACATTTTTCTAAATGATTGTACGCGATAGTTTTGTTTTTACACTTGTTAAGGGATCATATGTACATTTATGTTCGCATACCTATAAATCTGGGTCTTGGAAAAAAGGCATGCATAAGGTCACTGAGCAACATATGTTCAATGGAAGGGGGTTGAGACGGCGATTTGTTATGTGTCGAAATCATAGTAATTTGAAAGTAGGTGTTAATGAAGGCTGTTCTCAAGTATTCAGAGAAATTTTCCTTGGAATTGGAGACAGATTATCCTGCATGTCTGGATATTTGTGTGAAAGTGATAAATTACAATTCCTCGCATGGTGGATGCTCAAAACAAATATTGCCGCACCTACAGATGTGAGTGCATGGTTAGGGTTACACGTGTAAGTATGTATGTATTAACATTCTACATATGATGTGCACCCTTTTTAAGTCTGACTATTTTCTATTATAAACTTTCATGATTTTTTTTTTTAAGAAAAAAACGCATTGCAAAATATTCTAAGCTGCTTCATTAAACAACATTTAAAAGCTACTCTTGTTTATTAGCGCTCCACTTACTTCACAAACGATTTAACTCTTCCAAAGTAAACTCTGCTTCCATTGCATTTTATACATGACTAGCGAACCTAGAGAGTCAGCATTATTAGAGAGATATTTAGATCATCCTGTACAGAAAGACATCAAGACATGATGTCAAATGGTCATTAGACGACGTTCAGACAATAGTCATAGTAGTACAGATATCTCCACTCTGCCCATAAGAAAGTAAAGTCTGTACAACGGGAAACAAGCACAATTTTTAGAGATTCAGAATTAGTTAAAGCAATAATAAAATCTGGCTGGAAGAAATCGACCCTCACGTCGGAAGTTTCCCCCAAGTTTTACCTAAACAGCCGAATCAGCCAACCGAATTCACCATAATGAATCAACTCTTCTTTTGACAGAAATGTATGGAGACTAGAGGACAAAACAGATACGGCGTTTAATATGCGCAAACCAATCTGGATAGGAATTTATTAACAACCAAAAACGAAGTTCGCGTCGCCCAAGAAAGTTAGCACCTTTATATATGCACCGGAGTATAGATCCCTCTTAGTCACAGGCGGGGCCTGTCAGGCCAACTGAGAAAATGCATCCAATGTCGTTAGAAACGAGATGATCGGATCAAGTAACAATATAATAATAATAATAATCGCTGGCGCAACAATCCATATTGGATCAGAGCCTTGAAGTGTGTTAGAGCACTTCATTCAAGACCATAACTGCACACTACAGTAGTACACTGTAGGATGCAATGTGGTCAGCATTGCGCTCACCCGAGATTATTACCTTGATTTGACTCAGGTACTCATTCACAGCTGAGTCGACTAGTATCCGACGTCAATTCACGATACAAATCCCACTGTCACCAGTGAGATATGAACCGCGACCTTCCGTCCGATAGCCTTGTACTCTAACCACTCAGCTATCCGGACACACGGATCGAGTAACAAGCCTTAGAAAAATGCCAGGTCGTCCACCTCAGTTGACGCGACAGGAAGGGACCCGGCTAGATGTTGGCACCCTAACTGGAAAGACCGAGGAACTCGCAAGAGCCCTTCGGAAAAGGAGCGTTGATATCTGCGCTCTGCAAGAAACCCGATGGTTTGGTGCCAAAAGCCGCGACATTAAACGCGAACGCGGTAAAACTGGCTATCAACTTCTCTATTTCGGTAGCCCATACACTCAATACGGTGTTCGCATTGCCATCTCAGAGAGTTTCCGTGATGCCATTAAAGAAGTCGAACGATTTGATGATCGACTCACCATTATATCAGCTCATCGCACTATTCACTTCTTCACCGAATACACACCACAGACAGGTTGACCTGACACCGAGAAAGATGCCTTTTGGCAACTTCTCGACCAAAAGACTTATCACGTGCCTGCTGACGACTAAATCATTAATGTCGTCAACCTTAATGGTCATGTGGGTGAAAAGGCAGACGGTTACAGTTGCCATGGAGGAAAGGCGTTTGGAGTGCGCAATGAGGGTGGCGAGCGTGTAATCGATTTTGCGGATACCCATGACCTTGTAGTTACTTTCCCATACCATGAAGATTTTTAAACGAATTCTTGACAAACGTATTGGCGAAATCGTTGAAATAACTGTGAATAAAGCTAAATCTGTCAAGAACTGCGGAACTACTGACGCAATACACGCTGCGCGGTTACTCATGGAGAAACACCGTGAGAAGCATTGTCCTCTTTACATTGCATTTCTGGATCTAGACAAAGCGTTCGATCGTGTGCCACACGAACTCATCTGGTATGTTCTACAACAACACTTAGTGCCAGAAGAACTCGTGCGTTGGGTTCGATTGCTCTACCATGATTTAAAAAGTAAAGTTCGAAGTGTGGTGGTGTATCAAAACCACTTCGTGCCTCTGTCGGTCTACATTAAAGAAGCGTCCACTTACCACTCCTCTTATGGACACTATCACACGAGACATCCAAAGTCCAACGCCGTATACGCTGCTTTACGCAAATGATGTTTTCGTAGCGTCTCATAGCAAAAATGATCTCGAGCAACTTGTCCAAAAATGGAATGATGGCCTCATGCAACACGGTCTCAGATTGACTCTGAATAAAACTGAATTTTTGAACACCGATCTCCATGAAATAGGCACAATCACTGTCAGCGGCAGTGACCTGCCCAGAACTAACCAATTTAAATACATCGGTTCAATGCTATTAGCCAAAGGAGAACTGCATTATGAAATTGCTTCAAGCATTAACGCAACCGAAATTAGGATATCCGCGATCGATATAGTGTTGCACCGATCGTATTGCGGGAGAGGCGTCTTCGATGGTGTGATCACGTGATTCGCACTAATGAAAATGCACTTGTCAAGATTGGTCTGAACATCGACGACCAAAAGTTTGGCCGATACAAAGGTGGCTTGATACACTGGATGAGGATTTGAAAACCTAGAGATCCAGATCCAACTCAGTTGTTTAATAAAATAAAATGGCGAAACCGACCACGGCAAGCCGATCCCGCTTGTGCACGGGACAAAGGCTGAAGAAAAAGAAAAATGAGGCAAATTCAAGGCGCCTTCGATGTCCATAAATGCGCCTGAAGCGTATTCTTGATCGGACATTGCCTTCTCAATTTTTACCGTTAGCTCATGCTGCCTCCATGTTTTGCCTTTCTGGTTGGCATTTTGCCTATAGTGGCCACTTAGGGGATATATGGATCCCTTATGAATCGATCTACTAGTCTTTCCAGTCCATTTAGTAGAAAACAGTTAGACTGATCGGTCAGAAGTTTTTTACGTCTGCGTCCGGGGGTTTCCCTGATTTGGGACTAAATATTACCTTTACATCTCGCCGTGTAGCGTGTGCTAGGCAAGCGCGCTATATATTCCGAATGTGTTAACCCTACCCATTCTCTCTATTACTAGAGCTGTAATAATGCCGTTCGGATCTGCAGATTATATCCATGGAACGAGCCCATTTTACTCATTCCCGTGAAACTACTTTACATGCCAGAGTCCAATCTTCGGATTGAGGGCTGTATGTGTCTGTCGGCCCCGGGATGGAATTTTGGATGCTACCTGGGAAGTGCGCTTCAAGCAAATGGTTTCGCGATTCCTCATCAATTTCTGTAGGCCTTCCACTTTTTAAACGTAGATAACCCAACTGCTGGCTACGTTCTTTGACAAAGATCTGCTTTTGCTTTGAGACTGCCTCAAGAGGGTTGGTCCCTTTGCAAAAGCATCTCCATTGTGATCGTTTGCCCGACCATATCTTTTTCTTTGGAGCTTATTGAGCTTCTTTGTACCGAATCCAGCAAGCGGCTGAATCAGGCTTTAGAGCTCGATTGAGGAGCACCCTTCTCGATCTTCACTCTTTCGCTATATTCGAATCCCACCATGGTATTTCACCCTTCTTGGGCATGATGAGTAAACAGCTCCCTTCGGAAGCTTCTCTCATGCTAGTTGTGATCATCTGGGTTGTCTCCTCAATTCCAGCAATGGATTTAATACGTCACCAAGAGATCGTAACTCGGACGCTCAGTTTTGTTTTGTAGGTCGTCCAATCTGTCTTCCGTCGATTTCAAAATGGAGGAGGTGAAGGTGGTTCCATGCCCATTGCGAAGTTAATGCGGTTGTGGTCCGGGAGTCAAAATCAAAGAAAATGGATTCATTACCCAAATTGTGGATATGCAATTCGGTTCCTACCAGATACTCCAATAGTCTTGATCCTCCACGTTGATGTTGGAACTTCCATAACATCTATGGTGGGCGTTAACATTACATGCTGCTATTATTAATATAACTTTACTTTTGGCATATCGGAAGTTTAAGCCCCTAATTTCCCCACCAACAACCCATGGTTCTTGAATGAGGTATATACATGTCTTGCAGCTATTGATCCGACGACTGATAAGTGCAGTCACCGCTTTACAATGCTGCATATTTGTCTGAGATATATGACATCTACGGTTCAGATGAAGATGCCGTGGACTGCATGTCCCCTTCGATGGTCTTAGCAACCGACACAGGCAATGTGACGGTTCCAAACCTGTAGTTGAGCCGGTAGCCCATTTGTTCTCAAACCTGGTTAATATTCGGTTCAGGAACGCGGTCCCGACCTATCAGCTGTTCTAACTGCTTTCCTATCTAGTACCATCCAGGTGGAGGCCTTAGGTCATTCTGGACTCCATGTTGCTCCAGGACCCCATCTGTAACATTTTATGGAAGACACCTACCGACTGAAAGCGTAGTGCAAGGATGCAGCCTTTTGCAGCTAGGAGGAGTTTCCTCCTAAGCTGCTCACACTGCTCTGTATCGTAACTGGAAGGAGTGGTGTCGTCATATTAGGCCTTGAGCGACAGAGACTTCCGAAGTGCGACAATAGGTGAGGAGATCTCATTACAAATAACGAAGTATAAAGCAAAACTAGTTCCCACCCTAACCCTTTAGCCAAGAACCTGCTTCACAAGCCTAGTATCAGCCGATCAAAAAGCATTTATTTTATACAAAATATATAAATATATAATTTCACTTTGCGAAAAGAATATTCTTGAGCATTTTAAGATTATTTATAAAATTTGAAAATTTAATATTAGTTTCGACTATGGCAAGTTATAATAACATAAATATGTTGTTTCAGAAAAAAGATTGAACTGATATAGTTTTCTTCCAAGCATTTCTATACCCTTAGTCCGGCTGCGTTAACAAATTTGTGAATTTTGCTTAACGTAGGGAAAAGTAATATCGCAAACATATTTTCCCGATGCTTTTCATTTTCAATTGTCAACAATGGGTTTACAGTTTTAGTTTGGTAAAAATAAAGGAAACGCTTCTAAAATACCACTCAATCGCTCTTGGACAGCTCAATCGGTATCGAGAACCATTGAACTGTAAGTAAGAGCCTTTGTCCTTAACCCAACAGTGGACACCGATATATCGCAAGCGATGTAATGAAACGGAAAACTCATTACCCACTAGTCTGTCCATTTTTTACCGCAAAAGTCCTTTTAATCATTGTTTTCCTGCATTTTATTCAACAACTGGCGAAATTCGCTTCTACATACGAGTATGGGTACTGTATGGTTCCGAAGATTTCTTTGATCGTGTTTTTTTTTGTGTGAAATGAAGTGCAATGACTGCCTACGAACAATAAGGAAATTCGTTCACCAAAGTGAGAACGCAAACAAAAATGTTGAATAGTGAAACCCATGAAAATTAGTTAATATTTTCAACGGATCAAAATTAAACGGAATGGTTTTGTGAATTTCGTACGGATTTTCGATATCAAATGCCGTTTACCTTTTGTGTAAATTCACCAGGAAGGCAGTGGCACAACACGGGAAACTATGAAAACAATACGCCTCGGGGTTGGTGAGGGATACCCCCGAAATTAATTTAGAAAGGCGAGCAAAATTCCAAATGTGCAAATCTGTACGAATACACGACAAGAGTATTCACATAATTTTGAAACCAGCCTGAGGAAAACACTAACAGAAAGGGTGAAATACCGAAAGGGCATAAATAGATTTATTTTCAAGCATAATCTTTCTGTTTGAACTATTATAGTTTTCAGCTAATTTTAATGCGGATAACATCGAATTCATTTTATTTGGTGAAATAGGAAAATGCCTTACTTTTTTGGTCATAAATGACAATTATGAGAAATTGGGCTACAATTGTTAGTTCAGGTAAAACAAATTTTTAAATTTCCACACTTTATAATATGCACAATTGTTTTATAAAGGTATAGACCTCCAATTAAAATAATTTCTAGATTAACCCTACTCACAGAAACAAAATTCAAATCGTATTTGTATCTTTTGTGCATTTAGCTTGTAATACTTATGTATTTAGTGTGTTAGACTATTCATTTTAGCGTGATAGTTACATTGAGTTCTAGATTACAGTAAATTTGCACAAAAGGAATAAATATGACCTATTGCAATTTTGTTAATGATGGTACGATTCTCACCAAAGTTGATAGTATCATGCTCCATATTATAACCCATATTACTGCAACTTGATGATTCTATGTAGGATGATATTAAAAAGATTTCCAGTCAATTTAAAAAAAAAAAAACTATTATTAATTTTATTTGAGCAGATATCTGTATGAAGGGCGTTTTTGGGCCTAGACATCTTATTCTGGCAGTTTTTATTTTTTGGTTGAATATTCTCTGAGATCAAATATAAAAAAAACAGCAGCTTTGGAAAGTGCTAATCGAGACCTTTCGTTTGATATCCAACATGATTATATACGGCAAAAAAAATTATAAACTCGCCTTTTGCTTGTATAGGGACTCCCCCGTTGGAAGTGCATCACAGTTTCCACCTAATTTCGTATCAATTGAAATAACCGTCTTTGAGAAAATGGGTGTGAGACACAGACAGACAAAAAGAAGATGCCCCCCACAAAAGCACTGACCAGAGTCGGTATAAAAGGACTCAGTCAGAGGGATCCGAGTTGAAAGAGAGACACTGGTCAATTCCAAAAAGGAGCGAGGCAATGCAAGAGGTAACAAGACCGCGAAGAAGCGCTAGTAATAACAGAAAAAGAAAAAGAGGGCATGTCCTATGCTAACTTTGTACACAAGGTTGATACAGAACCTGCACTGAAAGAGCTACGGCAACCTACAAAAGAACATTGAGGGTTCTTTTGGCGAACAAGCCTCCATTCGTGTAAGTCGACCGTTGGTTTAGATAGAGTGCAAATATCTTGACGAAGTCACCACGAAAGAGGAAATCTACGCATCACTTAGAGATCAATTGAAACTTGAAGACGGACATTGTTTGTGAAGAGCCTAAGTCGAGCAAACGGCGAAACACAGCCAGTAACCCTAACTATATAGTGTCTTTACCTAAGAAAGCTCTCTTCTCGGTAAAGTTCGCATCGGAAAAGTCGCATACAGGCTATGCGAGCAAATTTCACTAAAAAGTGCTTCAGATACTTGGGGTTCAGACACATGGTGAAGGACGGCACTTGCAGGGAAAAATCATTTGGAGAAGGACTGCACTAACAACTTTCGCTATCTCCTCTGTAGAAACAGGTAATAGTTATACGGTTGTAGTCACGACTTTTATTTACAGGATCACTATAAGTACATTACATAAATGAGAATCATCCATTTGAAATTAAACCACTGCCAAGATGCTGCTTTGAAAAGGACATTGATGTCGCTTTTGTTTATGAACAAGAACCTCCATCAAGGCGTTTGGGAAACGGACGCAAGGGGAAACGCTGTGGTGCTGGCCTGCGGAAATAGAACTTTGCAGCAAACAATGAAGCATCACAAAAACGACATTGTGAGTATTGAAATCAATGACCTTTACAACTTGTTATACCTCACCAAGTATAACAATACCAGACTATTGCAACATTCTATACTGACTAGCGAGAGACAAATACCGAATACCTAATTTACTGGTACGACTGGAGATAAGGGGTCGCTGTTGCCCCAACAAAGGGACAGGCAAAACGCGAAGTCAACGCTGAAGAGCCACGCCAGAGTATGAAAACCAATAAGCACGCACAGAAAAAGTTACAGTGGGCTTTCATGAAAATTAAAAAGGATTACTTCAAATGACTCTGTGTTGAGGCAGATTCCGACTTATGAGGAGAGGCGTACACGTCGACAGTAAAAACTGTAAGTTATCCTCCTTTTATGTGTCCCAGATTGGTGTGGAAGATTGTTTCGACATTATTTCTCCAACATCCCGAATCCACCTTCCCAACGTTATCACTAAATACTAAAGACATCACTCCAGTAATCTCAGACAAAGTGCTGAGCACTGTAAAAGAGTCCGGAATTACGTAGCCCCCAGTATTGATGGAATCCTCAACAAGTTGGAAGGACACCATGCATATTCGCGCAGGTATTCAGTTACTACCTAAACAAAGGGCCTTTCCTCGCAGAGTGAAAATTATAAAAGCTTATACTAATCATGAAGCCAGATGGGCTGATAGGTTAGGCAACATCCAACAGACCTTCCTGTCTTCTAAATACAATAGATAAACCTTATCTTATCAAGCTGATAATCTATAATCGATTATATCTAATAATTGATTGTATCAGTTATTTATGAAATAGAAAGTTTGGCTTGTGGAAGGCCTGATCAGTAGTGGATGCAACCAAAATGGGTTACTGAACTAGCCAGGAAAGCCTGTACTGTTCACTGGTGACACTGTACGCAGAAGAACGTTCAATTCTGCCAGATCGAAACTGTCATTGTGACACAAACACTTAACTATATATTAAGTATAATCTTCAACTACTTCCGACAGTGAAAGTTACTTTACGATTTGATAAAAAGGTCGAAGACGTATGATATAACCGCAGGAGTCTGTTCTGTTTTCTCTACTATGGAACATAATGTGTGATGGTGTTCTACGGCTCTCAGTACCTAAGCAAGCGACGAAGAAGAAATCTACGCATGGAAGCTATCTGGACGTTCACTGGCTGTGCGATAAACACCATGAGATCAAGTTCCGATTTGATACAAGGAGGACCTCCATAAGTTCGATTTTAATATAAATTTTAAAATAAATGTAGGCAAAGTCCTGGTAGAAGGAATCCATTCGAGGCATGTCAAGGTGTTTGATTATTTTTTTTAGTAAAACCCAACCCCAAACAAACTTTTCTAAAAATACATCGCCTATGGTCTCATAGCCTCCTTTCAGAGCTATTTTTGAAATAACAACACATTTCTTTGGAAACCTGATCAAAAAAAAAATTAAATTTGGATGAATTTCTTGTATCTAAACTATGTATTTCCAAAGAAATGATCAAAAGATTTATGCAGCCTAGAAACAAGTCGGAACTTCAAATCGATCAATCAGCAACAATCGAGAGTTGGAAAAAGGAAATAATTTTTCTTGAAGAACTTCGACGGCATTCCAAACAAACAAACAGCAATTTTGGGCGTCAAATGATGAGACAAGCTCATCCCAACGCCGCAAATTTCTTTTTTCCAGAGGAAAACCATCATCTGGCTTTGAAAGATTAAAGAAACGTGTAGTGATTTTCATTTCTTTTTCATTTTATTTCGTGGATTAGACACTTAGTTTGGGAAAAAATTAAATTCGGGGGTAGATTTTCAATGATTCCATCATGAAGGAGTGTGTTTTCTAAATATTATTGCTAGTAACCAGCTGGAAACCAGAAAGCGCCTCTATTCACTATGAAAGTAGAATGCGTCAAACAAACATCAATCTTTGAAATCCACGTAGTCAGAAGATTTCTTGATGTTTTGAATTTTTTATTAGGAGCAGTTTAAGGAGTGTTCCAACCTCTAGCTTCTGACGATTTTCAATTCTTCTTGCTCCCAACGAATCAATGTTTTCTAGGCAAATGAATGTGTCCTTGCTCTTGCTTCATGTGAACTGAAAATTGCTTCAATATGAGAAGGAGATTGGTTTTGATTAATTTTTTATTTCAAGAATTCGTATCTAAGCGAGAACCTTAGATATTATGTTCACCTTAAATTCTCAAGTTAGCTCTCCTTCAAGATTTTTCTTTTCACTTAAGTGTAATTTCGCGCTAGACTCTTGAAGTACGTGTTTGACATCGTATTCCGGTTAGAGCTTGTAAACAATTCCCTTTGACTACTTCTTCCTCAGTTTTGAATTAAAAACTTAGCCAACTCCAACGAAAATAAAGCGCGGCAGGATCCAATTAAAAGAGTTGATTTTCTCAAGTGGTCTCACATGATTTTTTTCGATAAAACTTGTGAATGAAATGAATGTTTATTTAATCGAAGGCACTTGGAGATTCTCAGCGGATGACTCAGTACGTACTCAGTCGGAAAATTTCCTCTGATCTTTCCTTCATCAAGATCTTATTGCGTGTTTGTTTACTAACAAATTATGCTGAATTGGTACTTTGATGTTATTTCAATTACATCGGATATGATTTATGTATGTACAAATACATTCACTCTGGATACAAGCAGACACGAAATATTGCTTTAAGATTGTACTTGGATATTAGCCGAGATGCTAAAGTTGTGGACCAAGGTAGTCAAAGTCAATATGGAGGGTATGGAACACAGGAAACAAGCTGGTGCTTTCATTCGCATTAATCCTTTCTTTCACCTAAAGTGATATCCGCTTTTCAGGTGTCATGATTAGTCAAAATGAACCCCATATGAAATTGAGCATAACTGGAAGGTTCATTTCCTTCCAACCTGTACTTTAAAACGGTAAGTAGAATGCACGCAGCCAGCATGGATTTCAAGCAATTCCTTAGCATACAATGACGCTACCACTATAAAATTGCAAATGTTATTCTTCATTTTTGTTTTCGGCCCCAGCAGTAAACTTAATCTTTTAATAAGCATCCGTTCTTCTTTCTCAACTCTATCTAATTCCGGAAGACAACTTGCATGGTACCGGAAGTTGAATGCTGCTACGGTTTCAGTCAAGTGAACAACGTAAATGCATATATTACTCATTCTTTAACCACATAAGTGAACCCTTCAGAGAAAAATTCTTTAATAATATCTGGTCTTTTAGGATTCCTTAGCAGGTGCCAGATTAGTATCGCTAATGATTGGTTTGATTGACCAAATCTCCAAAGACGATGAGTGTCATATATATAAATCCTTATTATTAGAAATTTCCTTGGGAATACAGAAAAATCTAGCTAGAACGAGAGAGCTAGGGGAGTGTGGCGTGCTAATCCCCGTCGTCTTCTACTCACATGACCAGATGCTGTTGTAGAAAGGCTAGAGTATGAAGTATGAACCTGTTCGCTGTACGACTTACCCCCCTACCAAATAGTCTGTTTAGATTATGCTGTTCGCAGTAGCCAGGCAGTAGAAAGGCTACCAAGAGTAGGATACGCTCTGGTCAGTTCGTAGGCCCGTTCATTCCGCTCTATACGTTTTTGTCCAAAAACTCAAAATGGAGACTATGAGCGAACCACCTGCACTGTTCAGTTCGCCCTTGCGCTCACCTGTTTACTGGATTTAATCGCTCTAAGGCTCTGACGGCTTTTTGAGTCAGCTGAAATAGTTATGTTTCACTCCTGCTTCCCAACCACCGGGGAACTTTCCATATCGAGAGTATCTTCAGCTAGAGTTCTCTAGCATGGCTTTGATAGTCTATACAACTGCAAATTTTTTTTTTGTTTTGGGTCGATATTTAGCAGGTTTTCGGTGGATATAGTCCAGCCGAATTGCAGATCGAATGGCAAGGAATTGTAGAGTCTCGTTAGTGCTATAAGTTACAACCCTACTATAGTAGGACTACTAAAATACCCAGTGCCCCTCGGCGATCGCAGTTAGTCCAGTTATAGACATGTCAGAGTAGTTACATTCAAACAGACATTATGTGTTAGTTTCAACTACATGCTTTTAATAATGACGTAAAACATGTGTTTTGGAACTATTTCCTTTAGGCAATCATCCTAAACTTGAGGAGATGCGATCTAAAAATTTCTTGCGGCTAAATCGTTAAAACTTGTTTTGTGCCCACCCAGTTCATAACAAGAAACTGAGATACATCTCTCCGCATCGTAGACAATAGTGGCCTGCTTGGAATGGCCATTGGGTTGCCTGGTAGTACTCCGACCCTCTATCAGCAACAATTGAGCATCTAACTATAATACACAGTTCCCATAATTCTGTAAGTGGGCCTCGTGCGGCAACCATGCCGATGGATGATCACAGACGATTTATAGCAATGTCTTTCAGCTCCCTCTTGGGCTGATAGTCTGACGTTTTCTAATAACATAGTATATGGTCCTCTTGACTCAAAACCATATGCAAGCGGGAAACAAATAGAACTTTAGTACTGAATGATATCCCAAAGTCAGTTCAAATTTATCAAGATTGAGAGAGTAGTAAATCTTCTAAAGTTGTATCTAAATTAGGTACCAAGTTCAAAATAGTAGACAGTCGAAATGTGTTAGGGAAAGTAATCCCCGCTTCCGGGGATGATCGGTATAATAAGTTTTGATAATGTATTTTTCCTTGAGGTGGCTTAGTAAAATAAATTAGTCCCCCATAAAGCGATAAGTGGACAAGTGAATTCTCAATAAAGCCCACAAAGTTGTATGCTGTTTGAGGATGATATCTTAATATAATTCCTCTTCCTATTAAAAGTGTGAAAAAGCTATTTCATTGAGGAAGTCACGGCAGCTGTAAACCCATGACTTCGAATAACATTTGTTCACATTTAAAGATAATTTTCTGATCAAAATATTCCCCAGAAAGGCATCTGTTTGGAGTGTGACAGCCGCCGCAAAAATAATAGCTGAAATAATCCTGGAATACATCAAAGCACATCTCGAAATGATCGGCAGAGAACAGGCCACTTTCCGCGCTGGATCTGGCAAGATCTACGCAGGAGGTGCGTTCTGGAGGAACAAGTAGTTTTTTTGGGGCGACTACTGATGACGCAAAATATCTTGTGAAGAATTTAAGGTCCGAAACAGTGTCTCCCAGGACTGTATCTTGCCCCTGATATTTCGGTTTGTTTTCGGTGGTGTTCTGCTCTTTGTGGTACCTTGTCCGGACGACAGTGCAGAGTTTAATATATTGGGACATCTTTTCTAAAATATCTCGACTACGCTGATGACATCAGTTTGTTCTCCCACCGAGTGAGAGTGGCAAATCATCGAAGTCGTTGACTAGTACATATATCTAGGCAGCGTGGTTTCTGCCGACGGTGGCACCAAACTGGATGTTGCTCGACCTATCAACAACGCTAGATACACCTTCACTGCTTTGTCTAAAAACAGTGATATCAACACCAACATCAAGTTAATACTGTTCTGAATTAACGGTCCGCATTGTTAGGTAGAAGCCTACTTGAACACCTGGTTGCAACACTGAACCTGAATACGCTGGAAACGCTGAACTGATACTATCTCGATGCAAGTTACCTGTAGGTGACGTAATCAAAAGGCGAAAATGGCAATGGGTAGGTCACAAATTAAAGAGGAGCGACAATTCCACTACTGGCTATGCCATGCAATGGAACTACTTTCTTAAGTTGACTGACGAGTTTCGAAAGACCGGAATGAGTTGGAGCGCATCTTAGCGGACCGGGCACAGTGGCGCATAGGCGCGGTTGACGGTTATGAATCGACCCACAGTACATATAGATGATGCCACCAGTATTAAATCCATATGTTTTTAGTTAACCTGACACGTGTACAAATTTTACAACTGTTAATTTATTGGTTTGTGGTCGAGTGAAGTAAGTGTTTGAAGAAAATGTATAAAAAGGAATTCCATGTTTTAATAAAGCGTTGTTTTTTCGCAAAAATCTGAGGCATTACAGATATCAAAGGAACGTGACATATCACCCATGAATGTTTGGGCATGCGATAGCTCTGGTCAAAGTGGTACCGTGCGAGCTTAAAATCGACCGAAAGCAACGAGTTGGCGATTCTGAGCAGTGTATGAAGCTCTTCCTCTTAAAAAACACGCATTTTTACATTGTAATGTAACGTGGCATCATTATTTCACACCAGAATCAAAACGATCGTCATCTGAGTGGACTGCAGACGCTAAAGCATGCAAAGACGCATCAGTCGACTAGCAAACCTACGACATCACAATTTTGGCATGCTCATGGTATAATATTGATCGACTATCTTGAAAAAGGAAAGATCATCAACAGCAGGTATCACGTAGCGTTATTGGACCGTTGATGGATGAAATCGCGGAAAAACGGCTCATTTGAAGAAATAGTAAAAGAAAGGACTGTTTCATCAAGGCAATGGACCGTATGAAAACGATGACAAAATTGCATGAATTAGCCTTTGAATTGCTTCCGCATCCACTGTATTCTCCAGATCCACAACTTTTTTCTGTTATCAAAACTCAAGACAATACTCACTGAAAAGAAATTTAGCGCCGATGAAGAGGTAATCGTCGAAACTGAGACCTATTTTGAAGCTAAAGACAAATCGTACTTTAAAACTAGTATCGAAAAATTGTATGACCGATATAATCGTTGTATCGCACTGCAATACATCACGTGACATTCGCTCTGCTAACAGCTACTAGCTTTCCCGGAATGTCCTTCTGTATAAAGTATTCTAGTTACTCTCCCTGTTTACTATGTAGAAAATATCCTCCAAATTTATGAAACGAACGTGAAGGGGCCTTCGAAATATTCCTTGATACATTCCAGGATTATTTTAGCTATTATCTTCGCAGGAGTTGCACAGCTGATTTTTCAGAATACTAACGATCCCCCGCTTACATACATGATTTCACTTCTGTTTGGATGAGTAAATGCAACACCCACCTCTTCTGTTACTCTTCATCGTTTACATAGAATCGAAAGTTGACGCCCCTGACCAGACCATCGAGAAATTTGCCACCGACGGTGAGATAAAAATGTGGTAAATTTAATCTTTTATTATTATTGGGACCATTTTTGCTGAAGTCAAAAGTAAGCTCCAGATAATATTTCTTACAATAGAGGGGCTAACTGCTTACGAATAGATACCAAAAGTAAGCGTGTGAATTCAGTTGTAACAAAAATATCAAGAAATATAGTCAGCCTTCCGCTCCAGTAGGGTACATAAAAATCTCTGGCGGAAACTCGAGTGCGCTTAACTAGAACCAGGTTCTAATAAGTTTTAGAAGTATCTACCGGAGGTATGATGTTGGATGTGTGCAGATAAACTTCCATATTACATTCAGAACTGACTGACTGAATGCAATATGTAATCCGTGACTATTGAGTAAGGATACTACCTATTAGATACACTGCATCCTAGACGATCAGCATTTCATCAGTTTAGCTTCAGTCAGACAAAATTATGTCAAACTGGACTAATGGCAAGCTGAGTGTGGTGCAGTTGTCATTACATTGTTAATCGAAATATGATTTCCAACCGGTTCGGATCATGCAATAAAAGTGGGTTTTTGTTGTTTCGTTCATACCAAACACGCCACTACATCAGTTCATTGTTGATGGATTGACTTATGGTCAACTGATGAAATGCTGATGGTTTAAGGTAGACCTTATGTTTCCTGTTCTCATGGCTGAGCAATATTGCAATGCTTTCTATATACCACAACGTCCTTATACAAATTCAAGCGGCTGCTTGTTCACAAAAATCATGATTCCCTGTGCTTTGTACGTGAAAACATTTCACAATAGTATTTGGAAAATCTTTTCCTTTTTCGTCTCTTGCGTGTTAAATGATTACTCACTTAGCACTTCAGTGCATTTTGCGCTACAAAACACGGGGAATATCACTCTAGTGATAAGTAACATTAGGTGATAGTTGCTGGCGAGTGTAATATGTGATGTTGGTTATATTACTTTATAATATCACTTAAACCTACACCTATTAAAAATTTCACATCTTTGGTAGAAAGGAACTGCTTCTGCTGTCTATCTTATGCTAAATTGTGGCCTTGGCATCTACTTATAGATGCTGAGCACACTAAAAAATGGGGTAAGCCCTTTTGGGTTAAGCAAATATAAGTCAGTTCTATATGCCTCCATTATATTTCTTATGCGATACAAGAAAAATCTAACTTCGGAAAAGTTTATTCCAGTAGAATCGGAACTAAATGCGATAGTAAGAATCTGTAAACACTTCACTAAAGGTACAATACATAGTATACCACATCTGTAGGAGATTCTACAAGGACAAAAACTTATTCTGAAACCGCCTGTAGATTTGTGGCATCTATTTACCTACCTATTATCTTTTTTAAATCCACATAATAAATGCAATTGCATTTAACTAGAAGCCAACTCATAAAGATTTTTTTTATTCTGGTCCATCAAATGAAGAGACAAGCAACATCTGATGTTTACTAAGCAAACTGACAGATGCTGTGACAAGATCTGTAGCGGATTTTCGATGTCAATCAAAAACGATAAAAAACAACAAGATATACGCAGCATAGGGAAATGTTTCCCTAAAGTATCAATTACGTTTCTTTATGAAGTTGGAAAAATGTGAAAAACAGTGGCAACCATTGATTCATAACATTTGGTGATAATTTAGTCAACTATTTGAGAGGAGCAGTTGGGAAATGTATTGTAAGAAAATTATGAAAACAACGTCGAAAAATTATTGTTAAAAAAATATCTGCTGATTTGGCTACATGCAGGCTATCCAATTATGAACCCATAATATAAAGGAGAAACCAAAGTCGACATATTTATTATTTTCATATCGAATCGTTGATAGTGCACATTAAATTTAACTCTCGCGATTATTTATTAGTTTTATTTTCCTTTTTAGATTGGAATGTAAATTCTTTCTTGCAAGCATTCATTGCGAAAAAAATATATATCTATTTCTCGTCAGCTTGATCTCAAACTCAATAGCCTGCAACATACCTAAAACTGATCCCTCCAAGATATTTCAACACTTCTAATCCATAGATCAATTACTGGACTAATTATTTTCTAAATAATACCCTTTGTCGGCATACTTTACCTCATAGGTTTACTCCTACAACTTCATGAGTTTATCCTGGAACCCGTTGTGAAGAGTATCAATTACAACCGTAGCACTTAAGATGACTAAGCCTGCCGCTCAAAAGTCCTTCCATACACATTCAAAAGGATTTCATTTCAAACCCTCCGCAACCAGACCAAGTGCACATTTAATTAAAACAACGCTGACCAATCCTTTTCTCTAATTTAAATCGAGAAGAGGATTTTAACGTTTCTGAGGATTTTCAACTGAAAAAGATAAGTCCAGATCCATTTCGGCAGACTTTTTGAGTATGGATTAAATCACAGAAAAGGATGTCAGGTGAAATTATTTCAAAATATTTTCAAAACATATAAATCCGTTTACTGGACAATGGTTTCTCTGATCTCGTATTTAAAATAGATGCGATCCAATCGGCTTGAAGTACACAAAGGAGTAAAAGCAGTTTCTGGACGAAAGTGGAGATTACTCAGGAATTTAAATAGGTTGCGGGAAAGAGTTATTAAGTAAAAGCAGGGATTTGGTGCGTCTGTAACCGATCTTGTTGAGGATAAGCTATCGGAATTTGGAAATGAATATGACAATAACGTGCTTATATTTCACATGGATAAGTTTATCTTTCTTGTTTGTTTGCCATCATTGTCGTCTGCTATTGGTAAGAAGAATTCTGCAGACATGTTTTATGTCGGCACACCATTCGTATTTTGAGAATATGATGTAAATAGATACATAATATACTTTATATCTACATATATGTAGAGTTTGAAATATTGACAGATGCTAATCTAATTTTTATTTTACATACACTTAGCACCCCTTACTAAATATTTAAAAG
The DNA here is from genome assembly GCF_905115235.1 of Hermetia illucens. Taxonomy (NCBI): domain Eukaryota; kingdom Metazoa; phylum Arthropoda; class Insecta; order Diptera; family Stratiomyidae; genus Hermetia; species Hermetia illucens. The sequence continues at coordinate 165,622,268 of NC_051849.1, read as the reverse complement.
CTTAAGGGATTCAATGATGTTTAATAGATTTAACTTTCTCTTACAAGTGAAATTATTCCGCAGATATAGATGTTCTCATTATGGGTTGTTCCCTATTAGCACCCCTTCGCTGTCGTTTTATATAGTAAGAAATTTGTAATTATGTTTATATTTATGAATGTAATTCACTTGGGCCAATTGGAAAAAAACTTTCGTTCCCTGCTTCTGAGCCACGGGCCCCTTGTTCTGGGCTGAAACCCAAATTTTTATCAAAATAGAGGACAGTTTAGTCCAGGCCAGAGACAACTCATCAAACACTGCCTCACCTTTGCCTTGGGAGTATGCAAGATATTAGAGGATGTATCTCTAAAAACTTGTTATTAAAAAGTGCTTACTTTTAAATAAGTTTTGTTTTTTTTAAATAATTAATTAATTAAATTTACAATTCTGATATGAGGTAATCTTTAATTTCTTAATTAAGTAGTAATTCGCGAAACGCTCAGTCTTAAAATACAGTACGTTCGTTCCGCCACAGAACTCCGCCCCCAGTTGAAACTAAGAGACGAGAGAATCCGCAGCAAGCCACTCTCCCGCGGCTGACTGGTGGACGTCAAACGGTACGCGACGTTCATGCCGCCCTCCTGAAAGAAAGGCTTCAGTCCGTCTAAGAAGACCGTCTTGGACTTGCCAACGACGTCCAAACTGAATGCGTGCTTCCTACGATCGAGGACCTTATATGGACCCTCATACGGTGGCTGCAACGGCCTCCGAGTGGCACCATTCCTCACCAGAACATGGGTGCCTTCAAACCCCTCAGGGTTGTGGATCGCTAGTCACGCGTGACGAGATGGTGAGGCGGCTTCAATCTGAGAACTTCGTCCCGTAGCAAGCACAAAAATCAGGTCACTCCAAGTGCGTCTGTTTTCTCGAGAACCAAGTCACCGGCTAATCGTATATTCTTCCCGTACACCAGATCAGCAGGGCTGGCAGCAAACTCTTAGCACGAAGACCAATCAGAACGAAGGATGAGAATCTGGAAGCAGGACGGCTCGTCACGCGCCATAATGGCTGCCTTCAGCATCGGGTGCCAACGTTCTAATATCCCTTTAGACTTAATCCCAGGAGCTTTCCGAGCTCTGAGACAAAAGTTATTCGAATTGCATTCCCGGTCTGTGATGATTATGGGCCCCAGCATATGACTGTGCTGTAATGTAGTTCAGAGGTATTGCCACGGGCCACCGCGTTAACCGATCAATGATGGCAAGACAATACCTGCAGCCGTGCGAATGTCACAAAAGGCAACAATGTCGAGATGTATGGTGTGAAAGAGCTCTATTGAATTAGGAAATACACCTAATCCCTTCCCAATATGCCTAGTGACTTTACACTATTGGCATGTGATTCATTCTCTGGCCCAAGAATTCATGTGCTTTTTCATGGACGGCACTAATTATTTGCTGAAGACTAGCCGGTTCGTTGTCTGCATGCCGGGGTGCACAAAATCGTGCACAGAGCGTGCACTTCCATGCAGAAACCGACCTGAATTACGGACTAGGTCTCTATACAGAGATCTCGCAGTAAATAGAAGAATGTGAGGCAAAGATGGAGAACTCCTGAAACTTGTATTTGAAATCTAACTCCAGGCACTGAAGAACTGCATCATCCTTCTGGACCACAGTGATCGCCGAAAAATCGACTCCGGCTGGAATGTTGATTTTAAAGACCTGAGACAAAGCATCAACTGACTGATGTTGGCTGAGTGCCGAAATTGTAAACGACCTGCCTTCAGTGGAAAAATGGACGTAGTTGATGCTGAGATACGCTGCTAGTGTAATTAGTGTAATTACTTTAAGTGGAATTCAACTGTTTTAAGAAGAAACCCAACGGTTCCCAGCTCCTGAAGAATACAAAACCTTCCACGATTCTTTGGTCTGAGGATCAGACAAGAAGGCGTTAACGAAGTCTGGTGATGAGCGACTTTAGGCAGCGGACGACGGTAGAAGTTTCCCATATCCAAGAAATTTCTAACATCTCTGACAGTCTTTGGCAGTGGAAACCTTGCGATCACATGCACCTTGCCTGAGTCAGGTTGTACGCCCTCAAGAGTGATGGAATTGGCTAGAAATTTCACCTGCTTCTGGAATAATCTCCAGTTTTCGTCGTTAAGAATTAGGTCATTATCAAGGAGACGTTGAAAAACGCACTCAATATGTGCCGAATTCATGGACTCGGTGGATGATGCGACCATAATATCATCCAAGTAGACGTAACAGAAGAAGAAGTTTCGTAGTGCAGAGTGTATGAATCTCTGGAATGTTTGCATTAATAATAATAATCATTGGTGCAACAATCCAATTGGAGTAGGGCCTTGACGTGTGTTAGAGCACTTCATTTGAGACCGTAACCATACACTATAGTGCACTGTAAGAGGCAATATGGTAAGCATTGCGCTCGCCTGAGATTATCACCCTGACTTGATTCAGGTACTCATTCACAGCTGAGTCGACTGGTATCCGACGTCAAATCACGATACAAATCCCACTACCACCAGCAAAATTTAAACCGCAACCTTCCGTGCGACCTTTGGGGACGTGAAATGTCTTGGATGAATGGAATGGGATACCCATCCGGAATCGTCTGAGCATTCAGGCGTCTATAATTTCCATAATTTACCATTCGTCGTTGGGCTTTGAAACCAGATGGAGTAAATATGGCTAACTGGGTTGGGGAGTCAATAGTGTTAATATGGCGCTGAACATCATGCTTAACTAGATGAAAGAGAGTACGCTTAGCACTGTTGTTGCGGTATTTTTGAAGAAGTGAACGAATACGTGGATCGGCAACGTCTTCAAAAACGATAAAAAGAGTGCTGGATGAGCAGGTTGAAATTTTCTTTGACGACCTAAACGAGATTGTGGGTCTATCGGAAGTCTGCGCCTAATATGGGGACACGGACTTCAGCCAAAATCAAGGTCCTGCACAAGCCAAGAATCACGTCTACTTGCCTGTAGCCATGAATTATGAAGGTGAAGTTTGCTGCCGCTAATTTTAGCTGCTGAAGACATAGTTTGTTTGGTCTAGAGACGGGGAGAACCGAGACTTCGGCCTTGTATCTACCAGATAATTGCGCCGACTAAGGGGTTTTTTAAGGGTTTTTAAAATCATTTTTATATTCAAGAAATAGGTTACAATATCATCCATAGATTGGAAAAATGAAAAAAAAACAAGCTTTTAAACTAACAAAAATAACTTAAATCTAATGACCACTGTCTGTCCCCAAAATTTTTTGATAACAGTCTACTAAGAGGGTCATAGACTGTAAGGCGACGTGTTTCTGACCTTCGGGTAAACGTCACTACGTCCTCCAGCGAACTCAATTTTTCAAACTCGCCAGAAAAGTACATAAGTTGATATATTTAGTGGCCTGCTCCGCACACCTAAAATGTACCAGCACACGCCCGAGTTTGATACGGACCCTTGTGCGCGACTACCCAAACCTCCATTTCTTTAAGCCATTTGTCTCTTCAATTTCACCACTGAAACCACAAGGACTTCAGAAGCTCGGACGCAACCTTGTTCCCACTCAGCTACTTCATTTCCCGAATCAGCTGGCAGGAGTGTACTTCAACGTCTGACAACTTAACAAAAATACTTAGAATAATACAAGTCGTTGAATTCGACACGATGTACTGGAGCGTCCGACCGTGATATGAAATGATGGCGTGCCCGATGGCATTCACTCTTCAATTCTTTTTCTTCAGCCTTTGTCCCGTTCACAAGCGGGGTCGGTTCGTCGTGATCGGTTTCGCCATTTGGCGAATTGGTAATCTTAATGACCATTCAAAGTCACGAATGAAGTTTCCAAGGAGGCCAATCGAACGGGCAATTTTAAAATCCAAAAAGTGAACCTATGGGAATAGCTGGTGGTTTTAGCCGGTAGTTAGCATTGAAATCCCTAAAGCAGGGGTACCTCACAATATACAATTTTTAAGTCAGGACGAATGGATTTGAGAGAATGGCGAAAAGGATAAGAAAAGAAGGTAGTTTTTGCTTAGTATAGCACCACCTTTTTTGTATGGAGAACATTCCAAATATTAAGAAAGCCCAGTGGAAAACATATCTAGCAACAGAATCAATTCTGTGAGATAAAATTCTCCACAAGAGAAAAGTGGAAAGTACATAGTTTAAATACTCTTTAAATGCATCGGAGGTAGAAAAATGGAACTACGTAGTTGAGTGGAGAATATTCATGAAGAATCTCGTGTCAGGCTTTTGTAGAAAGTTAGAAAAAGACTCATAATATTATACAATATTAACAATAACATAAAACATTTCATAAGACGACGTGCAACTATAAGCGAAGGCTGTAAAGATTCAATTCCTTTCATCTGTACCTCTATATTCGGATTTTTCTAAAACGGCTGATTTAGTCGATTGCCAGATTCTCTTGTGCAAACTCGTCTCATTTAACTTCCCCATCAATTATCATACATTACTTCCTATCTTTCTTGCTAATCCTGGAAGGTGTCTTATGATGGTTGCTCATTCCGTTCTATTTCTGTTCTCTCAGGAGTTTTTTAAGGTACCATCTTAGTCTTTCGAGCCGAATTGTTTTCTTTGAGGAGCATTTCACCACTCCTAACCTTCTTTACCTGCAACAACCCAGAACCTTCGTTGATTTAGTTCTTTGAAGATTTGTAAGTCATGAAGTTGGTCTATATACTTGATTGATGTTTACCCTTTCGAAGGTAGACATTGATGTAAATACCCTCCTAAATGTTGTCTCCAGTTATAATCTGAAAGGTACATAGAAGGATACAATCTTCTCCGAAACGAGGGTCTATATGTCCAATAAAAGTATAGACTACATATATACCCAATAAAACTATACAACTATACAAACTACAATGTATGACGTCTAGCTAGCTATCAAACTACCAACGCTTCTTTCTGCAAATTTGTTGATAAAAATACGTACATATGTTACCAAATTCGTTTTAAAAATTTGGAAGTTAAAGAAAATAATATACTTTTACAGATTTTTGATCTTACCTTTCTAAAGCAAAGTTCAGGTAGAAGAGTCTATGCAAAGCTTATAATAAAAAAAATCAGAAACGGAAGATAAGATACAAATCATAAAGTCCGTAATGCGTACATCCAATCGGCGCATTGGTAGTGATAAGCCCCTTCATAACGTCTTTCGTTCAACGATAATCTGATAGTAGCGGTAAGATAAATAGGTAATTAGCATGAAACTATTTAGATAAAGCAATTTTTTTGAGAAAATGTCTCATTATGAATTGATAAAATTCGGGAGAAAACCAAATTGAACAATAATAAAACAATAACAATGATTAGTTAGTAATATGGTATATTAAGATGAGGAAAATGCGATGAAATTAAACAGGGTGAGAGGGTTTAGTCAAGACTCCTCCAAAAGATTTTCGACATTATCTAGCAATGAAAAAAGTAACGGAAGTTAAAAAAAAAAATATTACAACCAAGTTATTTGTCGAAGCAAACTTTGTTGAAATGGACTTAAGACCCCGCAATCCTCAAAAACATGTCCTGTTTAAGATCATGACCAGCTCTCACTTTTTCTAGTTTGTCTGCGTGGAACATATCGTCTGTGCTAAAAATAATAATCGCCTCTATCGCCTCTATCTTTTGAATGGGTTGTTCAAAATTTAATTATTAAGACGTTTTAATCCTGCGGCATTGGGGGACATTTTCCTGTTTATGTATGGGACAGATAATGCCACGGTGCCAACCGCCAGGCATTGGTTCGCTCTCCCACACCTTGAGCATCAGTTGGTGAACCACTTGGTGTAGTTGTTCGCCTCCATATTTAACCAGATCGGCTGTAATTCTATCGCTTCTGGCGACTTATAATTTTCAAGCCAACGGATGGGAAGGACTGTTTCTCCCATGCTTGTTTATGGCAGTATTTGTCCATCGTCTTCAGTTGGCGAGACCACAAATCGCTTTCGGCGCAAACCGGATACCTCCAACAACCATTTCGTGCGACACTGCTAATTGAATAATCCGCAGCCCATTGTCATTGATAGTTTTATATAAACGACGGGATCCAAAGCATCGCATGTATACAGGCTCTGTCCCTACTTGGCTGATAAAATCTCCAAGTATGATTTTGAAATCATACCTGGGATAAGCTTTGAGGGTTCCTTTCACTGCCTCGTAGAAGTTATCCTTCTCCAACTCTGCAGTCTCCTCTGCAGAGACGTGGACATTAGTGAGACTTATATTTTGAAATTTTGCTTGCTTACGTTATCGTTGCCGTTCGTCGTTATGTAGTCAATCCAGTCTGAGGTTCCTTGCGTAATTTCGTAACAAACTTTTTTCCATGTAAGATTTTCAGCTCTGCCCAACCTCCAACCTGGAGGGTCAGTTAGTAGAATTTGTCCAATTTATAGGCGCGGGAGAGTTGTCTTTATCCTTCTCCGCCTGCAACTTTTCGTTAAAAAAGAACTCCCAGCGATCACCACCGTGGTGAAGACAGGGTTTGGTAATAGAACTGTTTGGGTTGGTTCGGCAGGTGTTTTCCAGATTTTATGCCCCATTGTGTGTAAAAGTTCACGTTTCTGAATGTAATAATGTATCTTTCAAAACACCATGTGTGTAATCCCTTTTTCACTAAGAAAACTGCTGATCACGTGAAGGTTCTATCGCAGCCGATCTTCTGCCAGAAATGACATATCCCAACTTCCCGCAGTGGCCATACATTCCTGTTCACACCACAATCGGCTCTTCGCAACAGCACTTTGCGCCATTGCACTCAAACCATTATAATCAAACTTTCAAAGTTCCTAAAACGGCCAGCACTCCGTATTGTATTTGAAAGAGTTGTATTTCCTGCGATGAGAGCAGCTCATGGACTAATTCGATTAGATCTATGGGAAAGCAACGGATGTGGAGGGCACAGAACATTGCAAGAGTTACTGGAAATACTAAATCCAGTTCTTACAATGTCTTCCGATTCGTGTGTCCGTATACATTTGTTTGGTAGAAGATATGAAATTACCCTGAAGCGAAGAAAGAACTGGAAGGTCCCAGAGGAATGCGTGGCGGGATATTCGGAAGTCTTCTACACCGATGGCTCAAAAACAGAACAGGTTTCTGAAGCCGGAGTCTACTTCTCGAATAAAAACGAGAAAGGGACAATATGCAATGGTTTTTCACCCGGAACCAGCAACTTTAGTATCAGTAACATTGACTCAGTCTGTCTGAATGACAGAGCCTAAATGCTTTTCCTGCCAGAATCGAACATGCGTACCGCAAAATTTATCCTGTCGAAAAGCAGGAAGATTTGCAGGAGTATTGTGTGCATTCCGACAGGCCATAATTCACTAGCTGGACATATGTTCAGAATTATTCAGGATGATACATGTCCCTCCTGTAATGAGGAAGCGGAATCCACGGAGCATTTCCTATGTGAATGGCTCGCCTACGGACGCATCAGGCATCAGATCTTTGGTACCGATGTTCTCTAGTTGCGACGGGTACCATCACATCTACTAGCGGAAATCCTGCGATACGTGAACAAATCCAAAATATTCCGTTAGATGGGGTGTCAAGTACAATGGGCCAACACGGCCTGGGTGCTCAAAAGCTGTAGCTTCTCCCCTACCACACACACACATACAGATCCTTCAGGGAGATGTGCACACAATCTCCGCAGAAGCATGGGCCGCACTTGTCCCGTCATGTATATTAGAATAAGTCCAGGATGCATTTAACATTTGAAGCTATTAAGACCAAGGAGGTTTCATGACCTCCTAAATATGTTTGGATTCGCAAATCTATGCCCGAAGATTGACATACAAGTGTCATTGGCCCTATTTATAAGCAAGTCGGAAGCTGGACGTATCAGGTACGAAGGTTTTGTCTTCATCTTGTATGAAAAACTTTCTATGCACGTTTTTCCCTCGTACACAGCTAAAAATTCAAAACATTCCTTGATATGTCTCCAAACTCCAACTCCGCCGTTCATATAGTACACTTTATGCGATGATGACGTTATAGACGTCTTAGAGTGCAATGAATTCACAATTATGTCTTATATTGTCTTTTACACCAATGTCAATTGTTCTTCTAAGATGAACTTTTCGGGTTTGCGGATAAATTTCTAAAGTGTAGTAACATGCCATTATTAGCTTTGTTTGAGAAGATATCATAATGGGATATACTGAATTTTTTTCACCGCGTACTTGCCCTTGCCTCCTCTTTCTTTGAAACCAAAGAAGAACAGAAGCACACGACTTTCCACTTTGGTAAGCATGTTGGTTGTCATTTAGTGGGTGCGACATTAGCGCCTTCTCGCAAAAGTGACGCTCAACCAGTCTCTCCAGACATTTCAGCGAAAATATAAGCTGCTTTGCCTGAAGTTCTTTGGATTTGAATGGTCATCTTTCCCAGACTTAGATATAAAGACTACCTTATCCTTCTGCCAAGGGGAAGGCAAGCAGCCCAAAGCAAGATACCCTAAAAAAAGATTCCTTTGAAGTTGCTCTAAGTGGTCTATACCTTCCTTTAGCATCGCTGGATAGATGTTATCCATGCTAGGTTCTTTGAAGTGTTCAAAGGTATAGTATAGCAGCTCTCGCTTTTTCATTGATAACAACCGCTCGCAGTGTCCGAATTCCCCTCACAATACCTTCGTTTGCAGAAACCGTCAATTTTCTTCCTCCCACTTCTGAGACCTGTTCTCCCGGGTAGAGTATTTGGAGCCTAGTTCTAGAGCGCCTCTCTAGGATTGCATTCGCTACTTCCCCGCTGAGCGGTCGCACCACAACCTATTAAGAGTTCAAGGGCACTTGATTCTGCATACACTACCAGATCTCAAAGATCTTGCGTCGGCGGAAGAAAAGAAAGAATCGTAGGGTAAGTAAGTAGAAGCAACAATGACGTCTCTCCGCTTACCATTAACCTGGTATTGTAAGTTGACCAAAACAAAGCTCTGGGAACAAAATTATCTCAGCATAGTCCCCTCAAACAATTTTGACATTAGAACGCCTCGGTCTGTAGTCCCTTCTTCTTAACGGCTCAAGTTTCCTTCTGCCGAGCCTTCTTCTTCCGTTTTTTGGAAGAGTTAGACAACAGTGTCAACGACAGACCGGCCATTGTCAGGTTTCCAGTCTCTCTCGTTTAGCGAATTGTGGTGCTATAATTTCTGGCTGATTACGCCGTAAACACTCCATTACAAAGGAAAGCCTGTCTTCTACAGATTTCTCCGTGGGAAACAGGAATCTGTTGAAGCCTCCAAAATACGTGCCTCGACTATTTCTCAAAGCTGCGGGTGGATTCGAAGTCTGTGACTTCTTACCACTTAAAGAGTTACAATCCTTTGTTTTCATCTTCATGTGTTTTTAGACACCCTTAGTGTAGTAGTAAACTACTACAGCCTCCCCCACCAGAACAAGGTGATGTCCCAGGGTGAGAATACTAAATGCTAAGTTAATCATCTGAGGAAGTGTCCCATGCAGATGATATAAGCATCCTAGCGCCATTGAAAGGGAGTACGAAGGAAACCCTAATGAAGCTTGACCAGGCGGCGGAAAAAGTTGTCCCAAAAATTAAAGAAAAGAAGACCAAAATCATGACACTAACTAAAAGAAAGATGCCATTCCAGCAAAATGTAGTAGATAAAATAAATAAATAAAAATATAAATTTTATATGATGATTCGGTCCTGTCATGTCACGTTACGTCAGACGCTTACTCAATGGTAAGGTGGAAAGTTAACAACCATCTGGAAAATCTCGAAACAGATGGAAGGATGGAGAGAACGCAAATTATTGGAAATTGGAGAATGCGCTCGGCCGCTCGATCGAGAAAAGTAGAGACGAAGACATTGAACTGTAGCTCCATAGATGAAGATCAATGTAGATGTTGATATTTTTAACGGAAAAGGAAGCTATTGTCAGGAGATCAATATTCTGTACGCGTGGCTTTATGTACAAATACGTACGTACAGGGGTTATCTTAACCTAACAGAAGAGTCCTTCTCGTTATCTTAAACTTAATTTAAGACCTCTTGACAACGTAACTGTGGCCTATTTTGAATTTTATCTATTTAACATTTATTTCGTTAATGCACATTCCTACAACTACACATACTTTCCTGCACTTTCAACATTGCATAACCGACCCACGAGAAAAAGTCAATTTGGTGATTGTAAAACTGAAGTCAATAGAGGACACTCCATAAACCTTCATAAAATTTTATGGGAAGACTATCTAGGGTCGGGAATGAAGGTCGTGCTGTGTGTATCGTGTGGCCAAATTATTGTATCCGTTTGGTTAGATCATTATGTTTGCATATATGAAGAGTAGACCGTCATAAATCACAGTTAGTTTTACACTAGTTGCTCTAACATTTTCAAAACGAAGAAGAGAAATTTGTTCAGGAGAAATCCAGTTGGTGGTCATTCATTTTCGTCACCGTGTGACAATCAATCAACATATTTTTTCATGTTCCTGGAAACTACTTGGATTTATAAGGAGACGTTGGGCATACTGTGCACCGCTGGAAAGAACAGAGGATTTGACATGGACATAAGCCAACTGTTGCTTGTCTTGAAATTTCTTTGTGAGCGTTGATAATCAGATTTATCTCAATTCCGTTAATACTTAATGTAAACATACTTACTATTGCAATTATGTAAATAGCCGGTGGAAATATAAGCTAAGGCACAAACAGAAAAAATTTGGAATGGGCTTGCAAAACTTTCGCAAAAATATAAAGATCCAACTGACCCTCTGCATTAATCGCTTGTGGGATCCTCGAGAAAAGATATTTATGTATTTATGGATTCTATTCAATAAAACAGTTTCGTTTCTGCTGAGCCAAATGTATTTACTGTTTTCACAAAAGTTCTTGGTTAAATATTAACGTTAGTTACCACCTTCTACACCCCTAAGCCAACCGTTCAAAAATTTTCTGCGATCAAAAAGGTCCTGCGAAATACAGATCCGTCTGTATTTCCCGCTCTTCTACAGATTAAACAATTAACCACAATTTTTCCTTTTCACACACTATACTGCACTTCTTAGACTTTTCAAGGCAACTTAGTTTCAAAATGCTGTGATCTATACACTTCTCAGGGTAAACTCACCTTCTCAACCTACGATTTCACAGCTTGGAGGCGAGATCTTTCTTCTGATATGCACACAAATCCTTGAAGTTTTGATTGAAGCTTAGAAAAGGAGGCATTCTCAAATACACTTTTTAAAAGAGCATCTGCAGATTCCCAGAACGCTTACAGATTGTTGATAAAAAAAACTGAAGATTATTAATTCCCAGGAGAGAGAAAACTTTGACCTACTACAACTCTGTTAGTAATACTAACTAGGATAAACTTAAAATATAGTAACATACCATTATTAACCTTAACCTAGAACTTCTTCTTCTTTTTCTTCAGCCTTTGTCCCGTTCACAAGTGGGGTCGACTCGTCGTGATCGGTTTCTCCATTTGGCTCTATCGAATGCCTGATCTGAGTGCAATCTCGAGGCTTTCAGCGTATCAAACCACCGCCTTTTGGTCTTTTACCATAGACTTCGATGTTCAGACTAATCTTGGCAAGAGAATTCTCGTTAGCACGAATTGCGTAACCATACCATCGAAGACGCCTCTCTCGCAACTTTTCCACAATCGGTGCAACCCCATAACGATCGCAGGTATCCTCATTTCGGATGTGATCAAAACATGTCACGCCACTAGTGCAACGCTACATCTTCGTCCCCATTACCGCGAGACGCGTTTATTGTCTGTTATAGTCGGTATAGTCGGCCAACACTCAGAACCATAGAGGGCGGCCGGACGGACGACATTGCGGTAAATTTTAAATTTGAGACGTTCGTTAATACGTCGATCAAAAAGAACACTAGTTGTGGAACGCCACTTCATCCAGGTTGCGTTAATGCGTGAAGCAATTTCATAACGCAGTTCTCCATTGGCTAATAGCGTTGATGCGAGGTATTTAAATCGCTCAATTCTTGGCAGATAACTGTCGCTGACAGTAATTGTGCCTGTTTCATGGGGATAGGTCGCCAAAAATTCAGTTTTGTTTAAATTCAATCTGAAACCGCATTGCATGAGGCCATCATTCCATTTTTGGACAAGTTGCTCGAGATTATTTTTGCTATTAGATGCTAGGAAAACATCATCTGCATAAAGCAGTGTGTAAGGCTAATAGTTTATTATGGTGTGTTTTTCTGATTTTTTGTAGGACAGGTTCTGCGAACGAGACTAATTCCATTTATGGTGGTTAAATTTTCAAACAGGTAGACAGACTGACATTGAATCGATTCTATTATGTTTTTTTTTTCAGTTAAATTTAAGTTAAAGTTAAATTTCTGCCAACGACAAGCCCCAAGATCATTTATGTTCGGAGGCTCTGAGTCTTTAGGAGATGAGAGTTATTAGGCAAATGGCCAAATGTCAAATACAGCATGTTACAAAGTTAATAATCAGGCAGGCTCGACACGTTCGATTAATCGGCACCTTCGGGAAACAAGATCACATGATCACCGCCTCGGTAGTGCAACGGATACATTGTATGTCGACCCATCCCTTTCCCCATTTCTTCCTCCAGCACGTCGCTCGGATTTGCCTTACGCTAATCACCGATTAGCAATCTATTTGCTCATATAATGAATTACAAATTGTCGATAATTTTGCAACAAAAGGGTTGACAATACGTTAGCAAGTAACTTTAAGTTTGAGTAATACAAATTGATTCAAACAAAATATCCGGCTGTGCAAAACTTTTCAAAAGGCTACCTCTTGGCTTCAAAAGCTATGGTATTTCTGGATAACGTGCCTGGATACCCTAAAGAAGAAGAGCTAAACCCCGAAAATAAACAAATTCAGGTTCTATAATTGCTTCTAAACACAACACCACTCTTGCAACCTATGGACCACAATGTAATTCAGCAGACAAAAATTAATTTAAAAAAATCAATCCCGTTCGGATATAATAGATGGATTAATAATTTTTTTTGAAAAAACTTAACATTGAAGACGTCGCTTTTAATCTAGTTTAGAACTGGAATAATGGATACCATCCAGTGTTAGCGGAAAAAATTTGGTCAACGCATCTTGCTTTCTATTCTATTCTAAGTCATGGTTGACCAGTCTCAAGAAGAAGAAGAATTGACTTCTAATTTGTGCAAGAGCTGGGGGGTGCTACCCTTACAAACAGGGATATCACAGATGAACATTTTTAATCATTATCTGAAGAAGAAACCTTCCACTAAATTCCATCCCCGGATAAATCTGATGATGACTTCGTGGTCAATGTCATCAACAGCGAAGCAGCATGTTCAGCCATGGAGGTCATTAAAAAGGAATGTTTCATTAATTTTTTTTAAATTTATTTAAAAATAATATTTCTTTGTATCTTAAGCCTTACGTATACGTTATATTAATAGAAACCGGAACTAAAAAATGTTAAATCGTTTTTCTTTTTTAAGTTGTAGAAAATGGCGCTTGATTTCATGTACACCTTCTCCACGCCTTGATTTGCAAATGGTCTCTGGACGTCCAAAAGACTGCAAAGTTGATTACAGACAAGATGGGATTCTACATGTTACCAAGTCTTTCAACTAGTTTCCCCATGAAGCATTTTAGGCTATTCAGGACTGTAGATGTGTTGATACTCTACTACTCTTTAATAAGTCAAATTTTCATCTGAAATTCAGAATAACTAGAAATTGGGTGACATCATTTTGAAAATTTAACACCCATTACTCCAAGTCAACATCAGGCTTTGTGTAAAACAAAGCTTTATTAAAATCGATTTACTGTCTGTCTGCCTGTCACACGCATTTCTCTCGGAGACGGTCATAGCGATTCACACCAAATTTGGCAGAAAAGTCGGGACTGTGAACGCTCACGCATACAGTGAATTGCATAATTCTGCATCGAATTTCAGGGAGGAGTCAACATGCAAAAGAGGGGTGTAAATTTTTTTTCACCAAATATAGTCATGTGAGGTAACAAATGAAAAGTCTCGATTAGAACTTTCTGAAGCCGGCCTTAATTTTGACATTTATTGGAAAAATTGGGAGTGCGGGGTCGAAAGTGATCATTTCTTTAACGAACCCATTCTCAGAAACTATCCAACCGAAAAATCTAAAAAAAATCAAGAGGCTGCCACTATATGGTGCCTAGGCTAATTTTATTCTAGCACCACGAAATTTTGTAATAATGTCGGTTATAACATAGAGCGTGATCATACCAAGCTTTAAAACCGCACTATTACTAACAAATTTGTAATACGTCAAAGTTGACGCTTCTTTGCAAATTTAACACTGAATGTGGATATTCTCACATAATATATGCACACTCAGATGTTTTTATAAAAGAAATACACATATCTGAAGCGCCCAGCTTCCGGTTGCCCGACTTGTTTAACAGATATAAAGGTGGATGAAGGTGCTGCAAGGTATCCCATGCTGGAGCTTGCTGGCTTATTGTATATCCTATTAAAGTTCGCGCAAGGTCGCTATTCAAATCTCACTAATTTGGATCGTGATTTAACATCGAATACCAGTTGACTAAGCTTCAGGGTAATAATCTCGAGTGAGCGCAATACTGGCCACATTTCCTCCTACAGGGTACTGTAATTCTGTAGTGCACCGTTACGGTCTTGACTGAATTGCTCTAACACACTTCAAGGCCCTAATCCAATTGATTATTATTATTACTATAAAATAATCTTGGAAGATTTCTGATTATTGGTTCTATTGTTGCATATCTTAGAATCAGAAACACCCAACATTAAAGGTTACTTTATTAATTTACTCCTACCACTTATTTATTTCATATGGTAGACATACAAACAAACGAACAAAAATTCACAATAACCATTTATGTCTAAACTTTTGTGAATTGAACGCTGTCTATCAAAGTTTCAAACCACCAGTTTGCATGTTCACAAAAAGATGACGCTAACGGAGGAGTAAGTGATTACAACAGGGCCGGATGATGTTATGAACGGGCAAAACTAACAGAAGCACTTTTTCTTTAACAAATTTCAGTTTATAGTATTTTTTCTGCATTATTAACTCACAATATGTTTCGAAATCAAAACAAGCCAGAAATGTTACTTTTTGGAAAGAACGTTTTTTCAATACAAATCGGTTATTCATTTAAGGTAGATAACAGCTAAAAAGTGTTTAGCGTTAACCGTTTATTGGATTCAGTTATCATCCTTATTCTATATCTATCAGGATGGATGGATGTTGCTTAAGGGGGTCATCCCGTGTGTCGGATCTGCGGAATCGATTTTTTTGGCATCAATTCTATCTAGATATAGTGTAGAATATCTGGGCAAAGTGATTTTTTGATATTCGGAGTCGTTCGGAAATTATAGTATTAAAAACGTGATAAGTCACATGCCAGATTTATGTCGATCGCCGTAATAAAGCTCGTATTTATCGGTCCGAATGACGTTCGAATGACTTCGCTAAAAGGACAAGAATTGAAGCCAAGGCCCTACATGTGTTCCATCAAGAAACCTAAAGTTTGTGGACTAGATATGGCAGATTAATGGCCAGTATAGTTTTTATGGCTAAAAATCGCATTCTACTTTTTAAATGCGTTTTTCTCGAAACTGCATTTTGAAAATCGGCTTCCACCACAGCCCAAAATCTATCTAACCTTCTCGAAATTTCAGGACGTATTCAGAACATATTTCTACGGTATGCAAACTAGGATAATTGCGATTAATTCAGTAGTTTTTTTTTATTCATTAAAGAAACCGTGAAAAAACACCAAAATTCACAAAAAAAGTTTAAAACGGCGCCCAAAATTTAGCTTTTAATATTTTTTAATAATGCTAGTTTGCGGGCTGTAGTTAAGTTTGTACGTTAAAATGCCGTTTACTTTTTTTTCTTTAGGATGATCTAGCATGGCTGGAGAAAAACACCTTTTTTTGGAGGTCGTATTCCGGACAATCGATTTTCTAGATCCCACTCCTCCCATTCTTCTGCAGGCAGTTTTTAAGGAAACCCAGTTTTAGCCTTCGCCGTTGTTTTCTGTTCGTTGGTATCGGCACCAGGTCTGCTTTCTCCACCAGTTTTTTAATGTTACGCATTGACCTTGAGTAGATGCAGGGGAATTCATTTCTGTCCTCTGAGGATTTTGTTGTTATACGCTTAGGTGCGTTGATTCCCTTCTCTTCAGTTGTCTTTGCTTTCGTCTCATTAGATGCTTCACCGTTTTTTACTTGTAGCCATTCATCTTAGCGGTGCTGATGATGTATTCTTCCTCTTTCTGTGTGTGTTCCTCACTTAGTGGGATCGTGTACATTCGTTGGATCATTCGAGTGATTACAGGTTATCGGGATGGTTCGTTGACTGTGGGTGGTTTTCCTGTGGATGCCGAATTATTTTTAAATTTGGCCAAAATTTGCATAATTTTATATAACAGCTGAATTTTGCACTTTTTTTGGGCCATTTTAGGCTGTAAAAATGAAACAAATTAAAATTTTGAAACACTGGCTCGGGAAGTCATAGCGAGATGTTCACTGAACAACTGAAGAAAAAATTAATTGAATTCGTTAAATAATTCTGTTAGAAGTGATGCCAAATGCACACATTAGCACGCGTAACCCTTATTTTATTGTCTACTCAAGCATTCCAAGGATTCAAGTAAAGCAAATGCTGGGATATAGTGCGAGTGCACGATGCGAAGAAATCAAAAAACGGAGAAGCGGAACTAAGAAAAACGCTAAGAAATTATCGACCCTTGTGAAGGAGTGGTAATGAGAGCATATTTTGACCGTTAACCGACGATGATTAGTCAATAAATTTGAATTGATAATGAAATCTGCACAGTTATGTGAAAATAGTGGGAGGTCGGCTCCGTGAAATGCACCGGCATCGTACTTCGGACTTATCATCCTTCCCTTTCTGCTCCTGATCCCGACAATACCATTCCGACTGTTCGGGGACTGCAATGTTCTATAGGCAAGCTTTTTGTATCGTCACTTATTAACAGACATAGGAAGAAGGATCATCCATGCAACATTACTTCAAATTATCAATTTTCAATGGATATTCCAAAAATGTTTGACATTTGGTATGTTCGGAAGTGATGAAGTTTGTAGTAAAAGGACCAGGAAGCTGAAAAGGTATAGTTTGATGTTTTCGCTTTTGGCTAGCGGTTTAGAGAGACTGCTCTGCTTTGAAAAGTTAGTGGAATTTTCAATATTCTGCTAAATTCTGTAACTAGATGAAAGAAGCAGACATTTCCGACATTTTACAAAATAGTTACCTTTTATAATATATTCAAATTTAATGAAAGATTTTCTTCTTCCCCTATTAATCAGTCGTTTAATAAATCAGACCAAGAACAAATTTTGCAAGTTAACAAGGTATTTTATGTGCACTTCGGATATTTACGATTGATGATAGAGACCATTCACGGCTGCAAGAAGATCAGAGAGGGAGGGGGCCTTTACTTTATCATTACAATTGTTTTGATAACTATGTCTATTCTCACTCGTTTTCTTTATATTTCTTTTGTTTTCTTTTATTTTTCGTTTCCTTGGCCTTAATTTGAATAGCAGTATCATGAAGTTGAATTAAAGTCTTTGATATGAGGACAGCCGCTCCCGCGAAACTTATATTAACTAAAAAGGGCGTCCTTCAATATAATAGCCTGAGGATGGCAAGGCAAGGTGGGAATCCTAATGAATATCTGAGGTAGCGGTAGCATCAATAGAGGATATGATCCGATCGCATATCTTCCCTTGTGCTCATTCCTTATTTGAATTTATGCTAGAAGTATGGAATTTGGCATTAGTGTAAGCGATAATATACGACAATTCTAAAAAGTTTGAAAGCAATCCAAATATTACTAACAACAGTTGTAGTAGGTCGAAGCTTTGTATTCCACATTAATTCATTGTATCCCAATAATTCCGACCTCTCCCCATATACTAATGGCTGGTTGCATTAATTTGATTCATTAGTAGATGGCCCCCCTGAACCGTAATATAAATAGTTGTCACTAGATGACACTTACAACACTCAAGTTCAAAAACAGTCGTAACTGTAAAAACTTTAATATTTAGTTTATGAGCTGGTTCAAATATGTCGAAAGCCGCGTGGTCTTCATTTCAAGGAATGAAAAGCAAGCGTCTAACTTCGAACAAAAAGAAAGTTCACTTCATTAGTAACAACAGAAAAACAAACTTTTTTGTTCAATTCAATCCTTAAAGATTCCGGCTCCGGCCAGGCGTTGGCCTATGGGCACATTTACGTTCATTATAATTCGCAGTCATATCGTGTTCTGCGACTTATATAAAGGAGCGTTTACGGTCTGCGAACCGCTTCGGTCACGTTGCTCCCAGGGCAGATGTGGGGCTGCGTTTGAAGAGTTGCCTCTGCCCTGGTAAGAAACCATAATCCGGCTTCACTTACTATATTTTTGAGTTACGCTCCTTTTCCCGCAACGGTACGATCAGAATGCAGTAATAGACAACGTCTGTTTAGGATAAGCATAATATTTACGTCTTTAATATGTACATGTATTTGAAAGTTTGGACTAAATGACGGAATATTTTTAATTTATATCTGCGAAAAAACGTGCATAGAAGATTTTTCACATAAAATGAACATAAAACCTTTATACCTAAAGTGCCAATTTCCGGTATTGTGACTTGTTTTTATTTCCAATTTAGTGCGGGTGTTAACCTTTCGTTAGATTCGCTCGATATCCCAAAGTTTGTTTTGCTTTCCAGGTTCTGGTGCGTTGCAACGGATCGGTTAAGGAACATGAGAACTTTTGTACATGACAAGTGAGGGGCTGAAGTGTTGAAAATGACTCCAGGATATAATGCTTCACCATTTTTTACAGCCATGAAAGGAAACCCATCACCGTAGACATTTTTGCATTTTGACGATGATTAACGACGATTGACCTACAGGGATTGTGTTGGAATCTGCTTCTGACATATTGATGATTGTAAGCTCGCTGTATGATGAATAATTCTTCAATTTTGGAAAGAACTATTTTTCCGTGGCAAATATACATACGTAACAAATGAGGAGATATTATCAGCTACTAATAAGCTAACTACCAACTTACTGATTCGTAGCGCTGAGAGGCTGATTTTTAAAGTTTTCTGTAAAACAAAAGCTTATCCTTTGAAATCTTTCGAATTTCTGCCACACTGTTATAACTACCGACTCTATGATGATTTCTTTGTTAAAGCTACAGGCTTGTGCCTTACACTAAACTTTTATCATTTCCAAATGCAAGTAATTACTCAATAGTGCTGGACTCTACCTAAAATCTGGCAGGTACTTAACTCATGTAACGCCATAATGTTATCGTGTTGATTTAGAATCTAAAAATGGAATTAATAGACAAGCAAAAAAGGACATGAAATATGAAAATATTACCAACATAACCCATTCAAATAGGAAAAAAATGAAATAAATAAAAATAACGGGCATAGGAACATAGAGCCAAGCGAGGCTCTGCTCTTAGCAGCCCTTCAGTGAATATAGTCGATGTTCCGCTGGCGGTTGTCGGGGGCCGAGTCTACTCGCACTACCTAGCAGCCGTGGACCGGCTTACAGGCTGTGCTAAGTTAAGGAGAGTTTGGCCCGCTTATAACATAGCCCGATCACGAGAGCTCTTGTGCCAGACGTGTGCAAATGCATTAAAGATTACGGCGGTCTGCACGGGGCACTGGCCCATAGGGGACCATGCCGCTAGACTCGGCATACCCTACAATTCGCATTGCCGAAGCTGCGGAGAAGGAAGGGAAACCCTCATGGACATTCTCTGCGATTGCCCAGCTCTTGCTAGAGTCAGGCTACGGACACTGGGTAAACCATTCTTTGGGGACCTCAGAGAGATTTCTAGCTGCGGGGTGGGAGAGCTGCTTTCCTTCGTGAATGCTACGGGCTGGCTCTGAAGACCCGAGCCGGCTAGACTCTGCCTCCCTGCTCCCATAACAGCAGTCAGGGTCTTAGGAGTTTGTGGCATCAAAATGGCGCACCACTGCGCTAATTGGGCTCCTCGGTGCGGTCACGGATACCTACCTACCTACCTTCCCCCATAAATTTAAGAGACACCTAAAATGTCGAATAAAACTGAGTATCAATAAAAAAATATGTTGTATTTTTTTAAATAATTTTTATTCATTGTTTTTTTGTTGTATTTTCATTTTTTGTATGTTTTTTTCTTGTAATTAAAGATCTTCACAGAGATTTTTGAGGTTATAAAATGGAGTTTTTCTTCTCTTTCAATATTTCTTACTTTTGTTTATTTTAATTCTTTCTCTTCCATTTCCATATTTGCCATAATTTCAATTTCATTCTTCATTTTCGCTCTCATTCATAATTTGTTTCTTTTTTCTTCTTCTCAATAAATTGTTATCGTTATTAAAGTAAGTTTATTTTGTGTGTTGTGTAGTTTATTTTTTCGATTTTTTCATTTTTTTCTTCATTATTTCTTATATTGCCTAAATTTATGATTAAAAGTATTATTTTAATTTTTAATTATTCTTCATCTTTTTGTTTGTTTGTATTTCATATTTATAATTGTTGCATATTACAATGCTCGCATGTTTTTCTTGTGTCTAGGTTTTTTCTTTTGTATGGTTAGTTGCATTTTCTTGCTGTTGATGGTTTTATATATAAGAGGGACTTTATTGTTGTTTATATTCTTTTTCAAAATTTTAATTTACTTTTGTGTATGACGACAGTTTTTGAATAGAGTGATTTTGGATTCATTCATTTTCGATACGTTTACATGCATCCGGCTTCATCTATTTGCGTATATGTATAAAAAAGGGCGTTAAAACTATAAATTGTAGTTGAAAGAAAAAAGAAAGTACAAAATGTAAAAATGGATGATGATATTTTATGTTTTCTTCTCATTTAGAAAATTATATGGGTTGATTTCATTCCCTTAGTTTATATTAATATTGTATTGTAAATTCTATTTTGTGGGAGTTGTGTGTAATTTTATTGTTTTGTTGTTTTATTAAAATGATTATTACCCTTACACTTACAATTTCTAATTTTTTCTCTGTTTGTGTGTATTTCAATTTGCTTACTTTAATGTTTGCTTCGTGTCTATTGTGATTTGAATTTTCCATTACCTTTCAAATGTGCTATTAAATAGTTTTGGTTTCCTTTTCAGTTTATTTATATTTAAATAGATGTTAGGATATTGACTTCACTTTCAAATGACAAGAAATCATGTCTCCAGCGAAATCGGATTTTTTTGGTCAGACTAAAATTTTGAGTAGAAATTAGAAAATTGTAATTTTGCACTTGTTGTTGTTGCTTTTGCTGTTTTTCGTTACAGTTCTTTCGTTTGTTGGTATTATTCTTATCATCTACAATAAAATTCTGTTGCTTTCTTCTTTCCGTTATGAATAATATTCTAATTGTTGATACTAAAAATATTTTGTTTAAATTTAATTTTTGTTGCTCAATCCATCCTGTTGCTGATGTTGCTGGTTTATTTGTGTTGCAATGTCGCCATAACAATTGCCCTTGGCCATACGGGCGCGCTGTTCATCACCAACAAAACACAGACAGCTCACCGGTGTGCTCAGGATTATGCCAAGATGTCACAGAACGTGTGTTAATCTGAGGAAAGTCAAAATATATTATTTTCACGCACTTTGAACATTTGTGCTATAATAAAAGTGACGCTAGCATTGCTGGCTGACACAGGAATAAATTGCACACTCTGTATTTTTATATTCGGAATGGAAGAATTCTGCATACCGAGTAATGTTGCATTCTCAAAGAACGCGGGCACCCGCAGAGACCTACCCAGAATTCCGCCGAGCGGAGAAACGACTTCACAGACGGAAGAAGGAAGCCTGGGAGAACCAACAGATCTGTCAACTCGAAAAGTACAGGGAGCAACCAAAAAAGGGAAATCTGATTTCCGACAGAATGAACATATTGGAACGATGGGTTGAGTATTTTGATGAAGTGCTCAACAGCAAATATATCGACGAGTTGGGGGTCCCGCTAATTGAAGACGACGGACAAATGCTGCCACCTCCAAGCATAGAAGAAACAGTCCGTGCAACCCGGGCCCATAAGTCGCCAGGAGCCGATGGAATTACAGCCAAATTGCTTAAACATGGAGGCGACCAACTACACCAGATAATTCATCAACTAATGCTCAAAGTGCGGGAGAGCGAATCAATGACTGACGACTGGAAACGAGGCATTATCTGTCCCATACACAAAAAGGGGGATGTCACGCAGTGCATCAATTATAGAGGTATCACGTTGCTGAGTTCTATCTATAAGATATTCTCCGCGATCTTGCTGGACCGGATAACCCCATACGTCCAGAACATGACGCATAGCCAAGGTAAAACTGTATACGGCTATGAGAGAATTCAATATCCCGACGAAATTAACAAGACTGACTAGGCTGACCCTGACAATGTGTGAGGCTAGATAAAACCAGCAAGATTACTCCATCAACATCAACTCCATTCAACATCAACAACGGTCTAAGACAAAGAGATGCTGTATCATGCGACCTCTTTAACCTAGCCCTCGAGAAAATGATTCGTGATGCAGACGTAAATGTGAGAGGCACCATCTTCTTCAAGTCCACCCAAATACTGACCTACGCGGACGATATTGACATTACGGGAAGAACAACAACAAGATGTGCAGTCTACCTTCATCCAGATCGAGCAGGCGGCGTAAGATCTCGGGCTACACATAAATGAAGGCAAGACGAAGTACATGGTGGAAACGTCAGTACCAAAAAGGAAAGAACGAACAACATCGAATCGTAGTAGACTACAATTTTGAGACCGTTAAAAATTTCTCCTATCTAAGGTCGAAAATCACAACCGATAACAGCTGTGACGATGGAATCCGCACACGGTAGTTGGCAGCCAATAGAGCCTATTTCAGCTTACAAAAACTGTTCCACTCGAAACGTCTCACCATAGCCCTTACTGCACAAGAGTATGATCTTGCCTCGGAAGCCTAGGTTTTTAGCAAGAAAAATTGCGAAGAATCCTCCGAAGAATTTTTCGCCACCTACATGAGGGGTGTCTGGAGTTCCTTATTAAGGCAGGCCTAGACCAAAAGAAATGATCCTTGGTCGTATTTATAGGCATCAAAAGTGCTCAATCATGCCCACGCACCATCGCTGTCAGTCTAGTAAAATATAATGGAGCTTCCTCAAGGAATTTCTGAGAGACTTGCACTCATCCTCAACTGTCCTGCGACATGTGTTTCTACGGCGATCCACGCATCCATGGCACAGTTATCAGCCCTTCGTTAAAATATGGCCGAGCCACTTTCACGTCCGCTTCTACGAGTAGTTAACACATCTGCGGGTATTTGGCTCACACGCCAACATAATTCTTCGTTTGAAATTGTGTCCAGGCAGAATACCTCGAAAACACGGCAGAGAAGGGTATATACAAACGCTTAAAGCCTTCAAGTGACGGTGACGATCACTTTCCATGTACTGCCTTCAAATGGCAACACAGACAGGGCATTGGTGCAAAATAGCAAAAACTAGATGCTAGTGTTTATGTATCTACATTTTTATCTCAATGCAGCATGTGACATTTGTATTGTCATATATCGCCCGGATAAGAGCTAACAGTTTCTGGAGAATTCTCCGCCTGTGCAGGACTCAGGGTACACTCGCTGTTGGCTCTGCCATAATTTTCCCCGAAATCGGTAAAATACCCATGATCTAAACTGTGCATACTGCTCAAAAATTATCCACATGTATAGTCAATGGGTTCAGAATAGAAATCGCACATTGTCAGTCACGCTTTCGGGGTGCTCTATAATACATTCCAGGATAATTTTAGGTATTAATTTCTAATATAAACAATAAGTTCCCCTACATAAGACTACCAATTCTTTGGTCAGCGGATGGAAAGTACATTGAGGAAGGAATAAGTTGGAGAGCAAGAAAGAGCTACAAGACCGACTGTTCACCGGTCCTTCCACTTTTCTACCAACCAGGAGAAATCAAAAGATTTACATAGTGGAGAAGATAGGATTTAACCGAAATGTATTGTATCGAACTACAACAACTTTCAAGGCAGAGGGGCTCACAGGATAGGGGCCACAAGAAGCCAACATGAAGGCTAATATTTGGCAGTTTTAACACATGGGCTGGAAAGTGGGCAACCGAGAGGAGAATGCTATCTCATATTCGTTAGCAACACATTAACTAAGAGAGTATTCTATAACATTTCAAATAAGGTACCCCACAAAAATGAGTCGACCCAAAAGCGTGGCTGTCAGATGTAGGGATTCTGCTCAAAGAAGTCCCAGTTGAAAATATGCCAATTCAAATTTGTAATATAAAGTCTGCCCTCATGCCAAGATGGCAATGAATGTAATCCCAACACGCTTGCACTCCTTTTCTACTGTTCTACGAGAAATGCTGTTGGGGCGACCCACCTGTCGGTCATCCTGAAAGAGTGACTTTTACTGCATGGTGTAACCACTCTCTGAGAAAAATCTCGGATTCCCAACGATTCCATACGCATGGAAGCAGCAGATCTACAGTAACTGCAACAATGAATAAATCTGCTGGGATCTCCTAGAAACCCAGCGGCTTTACTTCGTTTGAGCCTATTGAAGGACGACATGATTTCTCTCTGCTTGAAGGAACAGTTTATAATTGGATTTTACCGTGACTAGCCATTTCACCTACAAGAGAAAGAGCTTCAGCGAATGTAATACGGTTAAGAACCGCAGTGAAGTATTCTTTATACCCCTTCAATTGCCCGGATGAGGAGTCGACCGTTATCGTCCTTCACAAGACTATGGAAAGATTTGCGACAACATACTAGTTCTTTCATTGTGCGATATGCGCTTCTGAAAATATTGCGTTTTGTAGAATATGCTGCTTTCCTGATCAGCGCAATAACTTCCGTTCATCGATCCGCTTTGATGGTTCCGCAGTCAGTCATCCGAAGAAAGAGCATTTTTTATGGCAGCCCAATGCTCATTGATATCTGCCCTCCAATAAGCAAGATGGCTATCCCACTGTCGACCGACAGCTGCATCATACAAGCGGTCGATGTTGAACTTGGGGGATCGCACCTCTCCAACTCTGCGAGAAGTGAGGGATGAAATAAGCAAGCGAACGTAAGCGACTATTAGATGGTGATCCCTTTGAAGCCGATATCACCGTCTCTCTTGTACGCACATCCAGAAGATAACTCCGAAATCTGCTGTTGGTCGCAAAGTGATCGATCTGATTGCTTATTCGGCACCGTTTAGTTGTAAGCCCAATGATCTTTTGGCAGGTTCTGCGCTCCAACAATGTGCCACTAATGGCGGTGGAAGCTGCAGACCGTGTTTCTCCACCTTGGCATTCAGATCACCCATCACGATCCAAACGTAATCTTTAAGAAGCCTCCTTTGAACTGCGTGTAATTGCTCGTAGAAAACAGCCTTCCCTACTGTATCGCAAATCTCTGTTGGTTCTTAAAAGTGTACAAATGTGATGCTTATTAACCTAGGCCAGAATCTTTTAGTCAGAATCCTGTCAGAAACCCGCTCGAAGAGCGAAAGAACCGTCAAAAACATTCCGACACCGGGTCGGCTATCACCCGGCGTTTCAGAATACAAAACTCATTGCCATAAGTGTGGAAAGAGGAAGAGTAGTACTCTTTAGAGTTCCACCTTCTTACTTCGCATAGACTCAGGGTGTTCCGTTTATATCGTTGGAATTCTCACTCGAATTGTAAAAGGCGGGCATTCTGAGGACCCTCGCTACCATTATACATGAGCGTGTACGAATACCACAAACCAATCATAATCCGTTTTCGATAGCCAAAGGTCGTAGTTGCGAGGTAAGTGCCTATTCGAGGCGTTGTTAACGTTCCAGTGGTAATAAAATCTAAAAATCTGCAGGTTGTTTGCCCACAAATTTCTATCTCTTTTAGTCGCCTCTTACAACAAGCAGGGGAGTCTTTTGAGTGTATGTACATATAATTGTTGCGATCGACATTGTTACTAATATAACTAAAGATGCGGGAGAGAGAGAGAATTGCGCATTGATTATGCGGACGAATACCGAACTCCTAATCGTGTGACTCCTGCATTGCGTTCTCGAAATAGGACCGAAAACATACCGAACAATATGCAGTATCTTACATAGGTCCAAACTATGCCCATCCTTAATGACCATTATATATATTGCATATATAGATGTTATATCCTTCTAACGAGGTGTTGATTCCACGAAGAATAATTGGGGCTGTTGGATGTCTTCTCAAAAAGGCCAACGTCATACGCTGCCGTCTAAAATGAATTGAAGCAGCATGAGTCAGCGCCTTCGACAGAAAATAAGCAGAGTTCAGTTTCTGTTATAATTTAGCTTTATGAGTCCTTTGTTGTTCCACTTCTATTCTTGTACATGCAATTTTGCACAGTTCTTTGCCATTTAGCACTAATCTTGATTCTAGAGGTTATGGTTGCAGTGTTTCTACTGACAGAGGGTAGGCTGGTTTCCGCGCCGCATTCTCCTGCATTGACCACATTAATACCATACAGGTCATTTTGGAACAGTGCGCGGAATTCAGCTCTTCTCTGCACCAGCTCCTTATCGATTTCCAGATAGCGTGAACGAGGAGCGTATCTGGAGTGCTCTACTTAGGACGGGCAGTCCGGAAAAACTAACAGCTATTATCAGTGCGACATATGATGGCGCAATATGTCACGTGCTGGACCGAGGTAAAATCTCGGGGGATTTTCAGGTCCAAAACGGAGTCCTCCAGCGTTGCATCCTGTCACCGATATTATTTCTTCTTTTTATCGGTGACGTTCTTCATGCTGCCATGTCCAGAGGACGTGGTGGAATTCAATGGACGATGGCATCTTTACTCAAACACCTCGACTACGCTCGTATGCGATATGATAGGCAGACGTGGCAGCGGATAGGTCCCAATAAGGAGGAGCGACAATTGCATTGCGGGCTATGCCAGGCATGAAATCCACTCTCTTAGGATGGCCAACAAGTGGGTCATCCCAACAGCACTTGCCGCAAAAGAGTAGAGAAGGAATGCAAATGACTCGGGAATTCGTGCGGAGAGCTGAAGCGCATTTCAAGTAACTGCGAGCGATGGCGCCATCAAGAGTGAAAGGCAACCATATATATACAATTTGGCTTGAAAAATGCAGCATTGATCATCACGCACATCAAAAAATCAGAACTTTCCTATATCCTTGCTACTATCCTCGATTCGAAGTTCGATTCGACGATGCAAAGTTTAACCAACGTGTTGGGTTAGTACTTTGTTTCCAATCCCTCAGGTATTTATAGCGAGTAAAGTCTGTAGTTTTTTTTGGAAGCCACATACATATGTATAGATACATAGGAGTGTATATAGAGCGGCCCGTTTCTGCTAATCTAAAAGCACACTTAGTCGCCGCACTCTTTGCATATGCATAGGTTTTTAGCGAGTGGTGTAATATGTAAATTATTCTTTGCCCCTTCTTCAGGCCAATTCCTTCCTCTTTCCTGGTGGGTCACATTAACATCGGCTTCTACTTTATAAATTCAGTATTCATTGATTAGGTTCAACCCTCCTCGTCTACTAATCTTTTTTTCGCTCACGACGCTAATGGAGGGTATACATATTTGGACGCAAAAGGCATGTCTATTTGGGGGTTTCGAAACTTGAAGTCGTGGAGATCCAAAGTTGCTGAAGATGAAGAGACGAATACGGAAATTCAGGGTTCAATATGCGCTGAAACTCCATTGGATCATCACCAGAAGGCTGCAACTCTTTCTTTTATATTTCGGTTCCGTTAGTACTTTTTGTCTAGAATTATTCCCCAGAAATATGCTGGAGTTTTGAGGAATCGCAATCAACACAAGCACAATTTCGGGAGGAAGACATTAAAACTATTATCTGTTGTCAACTTGATGACTTCATATCAGGCTAGTATAAAAGTTTCTAATAATATCCTTGGGATTTTCCTGGAGAGTAATAGATTGCAATTTGAGGGAAGACTAAGAAAATCCATAAATTCAGTGTTGATTTCGGGAAGAGGTAAATGGTTGTGTCTGCATAGTGCATGCATCAGATGTACTGAGAGCGAAAGTTATACGTCCTGCATGACTCAAAGGACATCATCCTCGGGATAAGCGCATGAATGTAAAGAAATGCGTCTCTTAATTTTCTGAGAGCTCTATAATGAGGAATCAAAATAAAAGTTTTGCAGTTGGAGTGGTCAAGTACAAATCACTGAATAGCTTGTAGTTAGTTTATGCATATATATATTTTTTTTTTCTACACTTACTTGTTGCATTTTATCAAAATCTAAACATGGCCGATGTGGTCGTTGCAGTCGCTGGGGAGCATGATGTGTTCGTGGTGGGCGGCGGCGTGGTGACATTGCACAATGGAACAATTTCGCTGGCGGACTAACCGAACGGACATCCATTGATAGGGCGGATGATGGACTGCTCATACTGTTACTACTGTTATGATGATGGTGGTGATGATGTAAAAGGTGGTGAGGTTGATGATGATTATTTAGCGTTGACGATAATGATGATGTCGTAGATGTTGCAGCTGAACCGGCTGCTGACGATGATAAAGTGCTGTTACTGCTATCACAAGAAATTCTAATACTTTCTATGCCGCGACTTGTCTCTGTGAGAATTAGTGGCGTTGTGGCACGAAACAAACTATGGCTTCGATTTGGTTTTAGGGCTTCCAAGGGCGGTGATGTGCGAAAATTAACTGGAGGTGCTGGAACTGGTTCCAGCAGATTTCGGACCTAAAATTTAAATAAAGTTTTAGTGGTTGGAACTTAATAAATACAGAAATCATGAGTTTCAAATTTTCGACTAAATAAACTAACTTTAGTTATAAGAACCAAAACGGGCGAACTGGTGTTAGAAAATCAGGAGAACTTGTCAAACATGGAATTCAACCGACTTACCTCATCGTCTGAACTGTGTGGTAGAGATCGTTTTCTTGTTTCTAATATCGTGGAATTAGCTCTTTTAGGCGATTCATCAAAAACTTCCTCTTCAGGTTCTACAGACGATGATTCGGATGCAACAGATGTTGGCGTAGGAACAACTAAAATACTGGCAGCTGCCGCCACCGATGCTGATCCATTTATAACTTCTAATTCTTCTTCGGAACTATGTTGATCATACATAAGGTGGGCTTGGCCTAACATTGCAGGTGATTCCGACGAACAGGCTGTGTCTGTCGGTGATGTGGTATCGTGTCTTGAACTCATACCTAAAACAGATAAATATATATATGTAAGCGATTTGTGCGACATTGCTGATTTTTATTTTTTTATGGTCCCGGTCTTCCCAAAAATTACCAGGATTCAGTAATAAACTATATTAAAACGGGTGAACATTAGCAGTTAATTATATTCATTGAATTTATTCTTCTTATTTGACTGGTCGACAGATAAAATCAGCCCTTGAACGATAGTAAGAACATCTTCTACAACTGGAGAAATATCAGCATGTATCGAGAGTAATTTTCTAGCAGGAGGTCAAGCAGTAGAAGCGGGCTATCTAAGGTGATTTTGATGATAATTTTAATTCTAGTTCAGTTCCGTACATCCGCTCTCCGATCAATTTTTCATGTTTGAAAACCGATAGCGATATTTATCAGCTTAAGGTGAGCGTTAACCTCTCTCAAGAATATGCTCAAGAGGATGGTCAGAAAACCAAAAGATGGATAATTAGGTTTAAAAAGTAAAGTAAAAGTCCTACGTCTTTACTACGCTTGACTTCAAGTGCAGTCTAGCTTTGTAGAAAATTGAAATTTTCCATACAATTTCTTTATTATTATTGTTTTCTTCCCATTTTTTTATTTTCAGGGGTATTGCACCTCAGTTTCATTATAATCACACTTAATCCAAGTGATAAGCTTACAGCTGCAATAAAAACACTAAGAATACAAACATCCATGACGACTGGGATTTGAACTTGGGCAACGATGAGGAGAGTTGAGTCCCGCCTGACAGACTGGACCAATCACCAACTTTCTCCCACTTTGGTGGCCCACATACACCTCTTTTCCGAGCCGAGCACCAGGACGATTGATTGTTTCGCCCTAAGCATCATCAAATGCTCGACTTGTTAGCACTGATGAAGGAAAGAAGTGGTTCCTGAAATATCGGTATTTGCAAGACCAAAAAACTAACACTAGCGAATAGGAAAAGCAAGTTTTATTATTTCAAATCGAATGCTGTTTCTCATCTGTCCTGCCGTAATCTCGCTTTTATATATAACCGCAAACATAGCATGCATATTTACGCTGTTGTTTAAGGGGGTTATCCCGTGTGAAGGTCTTTTTTTCGTTCGCTTTTTGAAGACCTGCATAGTGTTACAATTTTTCACCATATATTTATTAATATGTTGAGGGTACGTAATAATTTCTAGCTCGATATCATAGTTCACTATTCAAATAAAAGGTGGCTTACTCGCTCGCCTCCAAAAAAGGTGTGTTTCGAGGAGAGAAAATTCAGCCTTTGCTTGGCTCAGAGGTGCAGTCTACAGGGTTCTCACTGTAACTGAGCATGTTCCAGCACATATAATAAAACGATGGCTCTTGGTAGGAAACTGCCGTTGCGAAGCGGAGGATTGGCTTGACATTTTGTCTTGAAGCCAAATGTTTCGAGTCCGCTGAAATGCGTCAACGACAGTAGAGACAGCAGCGGGGCTACAGACCCGTGCAATACTAAGAGATTCTGGCGCAGGGGTTCGGAGTATTCACATTCAGCATCGTCACTTAGCTGCCGAAATTCGGCGGTTCAGTTGCAGGAACCGTGAATCAAAGCGTAAATGCCTTCCATGAAACCAACTACTGGAACTGTGGGGAGAAACGACGTCGGTATGACCTTTGTACAGCACTATGCTACATAGTTTCTTGTTGCTGCGACATTTTTAAGTCGCAACGTCCTCGCAGTAATGTAAAAAAATGTTTGTTAGGGAAAGCGCAGAAAAGTGCAAGAGATGAACCGCGGCAGACATCATCCCCACACCTCCAAAATGATTAACTGTATTCCTATCCTTGCCGCAACCTAGAATACCAATTGACCGATTTGGCTATGGTACCGCAGCTACTATAAAACCACCATTTAATTGTCCCTGCACCATCACTAGTATATGTATGTATACATATTTAAACTACACAAGCGGATAACATGAAAACCCCAGGGCTCTAGTCTTCATTTACGTCAATTATGATAATGAATATAGTGCAGCCTTCAACTTTCTTGCTTGCTCTTGCTTGCTCTTAATGGGAAACCTAGCCTTGATATTCATCCGTCCGCGAAAGTAATGATTTTGAGCCAAAGTTAATTCGAATAGGGGTGAATGAGAATTGATCGGAGGATAGTCGTATGTTAACTGACCTTACGATTCATGATAGAACTAAGACTATTATTTTCTTTCTCCACCATCTTAGACTCAAAACTTGTACCTTAGCGCGGGTTCTGCATGAAGTTCTAACTGGCATCTGATCTATTTGTTATATCTTTGGTTACGTGGGCGAAGAAAATGTGATTGAGGTTAATCAAGACAAGGATAAGTTGACGTCCAGCCGTCAAGAAAAACTTTATATTTTCTTTAACAGCTTCCCGTCTTTTCATGTTAAGGGCATAGGACACACAAGTCTAACAACACACGCCTTTGCTGTCGGAGTTCATAAATCTATTAATATTATATAAGCAGAGCCATTTTTTCAGTCTCCCCTGTGGTCGAGAAGCTTCTCTACGTGGAAATTGATAGGATTTTATCACTGGGAGCTCTTCAAAAGTTGCTATTCGTCTGAACTTCGCTGGGTATTTCTTGCTGTGAAACCTGGTATAGTCTATCTTTATCTAGATGGACACTGGGTAAATACTGCCTCTGAGTAAGGCAATGTAATGCGTACGAAATCATGCCACGGCTGAAGGGCAAGGTAATTCCTGCCCACAAGGGACAGCAAGTTTTTTTACGTTAGTGACTTACTGTTCATAACAGAGACGTCTAATCAGATTTCTGTCCCTTTGCCGTCGAGAAAAGTGCATATGGTGTATAATAATAATCGTTGGCGCAACAATTCATGTTGGATCAGGGCCTTGAAGTGTGTTAGAGCACTTCATTCAAGACCGTAACGGTACACTAGGAGGCAATGTGGTCAGCATTGCACTCGCCCGAGATTATTACCCTGATTTGACTCAGGTACTCATTCACAGCTGAGTCAACTGGTATCCGACGTATGGTGTATGGACGTGTGAATATGCGACGCGCTTATTTTACGTTAAACATACAAAGGATGCCGAAAGTCAGACACTTAAATTACATAATTGGTAATGGGATCATTTATACAGATCCAGACAAGGTACAAGATATTGCTTATTCCTCCATTCTAAAACAGTCAGGTAACTGAAACGGTCTCTAGGAATCTGTGATTGGTATCAGTGCTTTCAGACACTTGCGTAACACTGATTGTCCTACTTACAAACATGTTACAAAATAAACGCCACTTTCGTTAGACTGAAAAAGAAACTGCGACCCTTGGTACATTGAATAAACCATCCACCATCCATTGCGACATGATGCAATGTGGCATTGGTGTGACGATTATGCATAAAACAGAGAAGCTAGAGGAAGTGATTTCTATCAAACTCTGGAATTTGAAGGTGTACAATTGGCTGTCTCCCGCGGTAATCGCTCGCGCTCACGATGCTACTTTGAGGGCATAGGGACGGGGAGTTTACAAAACCCTGAAAAATTTGCAATGTTGGCTCTACTGGTATAAAATGGTTTCTCAGGTCAGCAACTAAATTGCGAATTGTGAAAAGTGGAAGTCGTCAACAGCTCCCATCCCCAGATACCAGCAGCCAATGGTTCGTCTCCGATAGAGTTGCCCACCAGCTGTATATTGATCCGATCGGGTTGTACCCCAAATTTCGTGCATTGAACTTAGAGGTCATATTCGTTATCGATTTGTTGTTTAAGTTTCTTTTCATGGAAACTATGAAAAATTTTACGTGAATATTATGGGTGAATATCCCAAAAAAAAACACTTTTCTTTGTATTCAGGAGCGCCGTATCTTTCACTTTTGACAACGATATTCAATTTAAGTCTGTACTATTCTATAACCTCCTGCAAAAATCTTACGTGTTTACAACCATACGATATGTACATATATTAAGTCGGCTCAGATGGCCTACTGTTTCTTGTGCTTTATGTTCCGGAAAATATACATCGATCGAAGCGTTACGTCATGTCTTTGACAAACCACGTTGAATCAAGGAAATTCGACTGCTTATAAGCCATACCTGATGTTCCCTTAGATTTATACTCCGGGGAACAGATTGCCTTCCTTAGAGACTAAGTCCAGAGGCGCATCCAACAGGCTCCTCAAGTAGAGTGAAAGGTGTACATTCTGCGGTCTCGGTCTAGTAAGTATGGAATTAACGACAAATCAACGGCAACGCTACGTTGGACCAGAAATTTCAAAAGCTTGGATAATTGCGAGGGTTGGTGATAAACTATAGAGTACAGGTGCCCAGATGGCAGGGTAGGATAGGAGCCCAAAGAACATCGTACCTCAATACTGAGTCTTCCAGCTATAAACTGTATAGTAGGTCGACCAGCAGCCTTCTTTTTGCTTCAAATTCAACATCCCGCCATATCGACAACATTTCGTGGTTTCCCTGGTCAATGCACGAAATTTCTGTTTCGATGCAAATTACCATCAAATTTAGTGACACGATTTTTTTTACTAGTTCCACGAAATGGGCTGAAATATCCAACTGACCACCCACATTCTAGAGTGGAGACTTGCAAACGCATTTTGATGAGGCATTTTAGTTGAGCTACACGTAGGTGCTGATGGATCTGTACGGTCAATATACAACAATTTCCAAAATTTTTGAATTTCTGTCAACCCAAATGAAAGGTTCTGGCATGATATTTACTACCATGTCCTACATGAAATTTACGAAAGCAACCAGAAATAGAATGCAATACACCCACTGCCCAATTAGCGATTATCATGAAGGTCCAAAAAACGGACTTTCTATGGTCGATCAGATATTTTTAGTAAAACCCCTCGATAGTTTAGATGAGGTTGATGAGGTTTTTGTAATTTAAAATCGGCATAGTATAGTATCGACTGAAATGTATTGTGAATTTGACAATAAGCTTATTTGAATGACTGAAATAGCAATCCTTTTCAGGAGCCCCACCGGTCAGTTTAGAGCAGGGTCAAAATAAGAAGAGCTACGTTGTCAGATAAATACCTAATTCCGCTACAAGAATATTACGATTTAAGTTCACTTAATAGTAGCTGAAATTGACTATATGAGTATGATGGCATGATCTTTGACACATGCCAAAGAAGCCGCAAATGTAATTGGACTAATTCCAGGATTACTTTTAGTTTTCTTAAAAAGGGGGTAAGGGGTCTATGTTACTATAGAAATACGAAATATGGAGATTACTTCCACAAGCTCCACTCGGCTCGTAAAGGGACGATATAAAAAGACTCAGACGCGTTATATATAATTGAAGAATCGGGAAAGTAAAAGATCAATCGACGCAATATGATTTTCCAACAAGAAGATACGGTGGCTAATTTGAAATATCAGGTGCGTGAATTCAAAGTCGAAATTTTCTACTTGATGGTAGGTCATCAAGTGGTGGCTAATTTTGAAGCTCTATTTGACAGCTTTCAACATGGTCGATGGGAAATTTATAAAATATGAGGAAAAAACAGCGTTTGCAGGAAGTTTTACTGCATTTCTTTTCTTGAAGAAATCTGTCGCAGCACGCATTCAATTGCTTATAATAGCATACGGATCGAAAACATAAGTTTACGAATGGTTCAAACGCTTCAAAAGTGGTGATTTTGCCATCAGTGACAAAGCGCGTCGGATAGCCAAAAAAGTTTGAAGATGACGAGTTAAAGGAAGGGGTGAAAGAAAACTCGCGTCAAACTCAAGAAGATCCCGCAGAATTACTTGGAGATGATCGAACAACCAACCAATGAATGATTGATCCAGAAAGAAGGACATTGGGTGCCGTATGACCTGAAACCGAGAGATGCGGAGAGATGATTTTGTATGTGTTAACTGCTTTTCGCCTGGTAACAACAAAAAGGTTTCTTACATCGTATCGTGTTTGACCCTGAGCATAGAAAGTCGTGGGTAAAGCCATGCAAGCCATCGACTTTCATTCCATTCATGCATCCAAGCTCATGCTTTTCATATGGTGGACGTAGTTTACTATGAACTGCTGAAACCGGAACAGGAGATCTCAGCCGATCGCTACAAAGCAAGCATTGAAGAAAAAACGGTGCCAATTAGAGCAGACACATGATACAGTTATTCTTCAACATGGCAATGCTCGAGCACATCTTGCGAAATTGGTCAAAACATACTTGAAAACGCTCTAATGGGAAGTTCTGTCCCAACCGCCATACTCACTTAATATCACCCTGACCGTCTTTCGCAAAGGAATCCGTGAGCTGGCCGAATGGTGAGGAAAAGTCATTGATAGCGACGGTCAATATTTTGAATGAAATTGTTTGGATAATCTTTGACAATAAAGCATCAAAATTTGAATTCACAAACCTATCTAATAATTGTAAGCGACGCATCCTGGAGGCCAAGAATTAGGCTGCTTTACAAATCTTCCCTGACCACTGTCGATCCTTGTTTGTTGCGTATTTGCAATTGTTTCAACTAAAAAAAGTGGGAAGCAAGGATGCAAAATATGTGGAAAAACTTAAATGATTCAAAGGAGTCTGGTTTGAGGAATGCAGAAATACACTACTAATACCGTGGGGATTATTTGATTGGTTGCTCCGTTGACCTACCAAAGTAAACACACGTCTCTGTGGCTCGGTTTTTGTTTTGAATAACCTAATTGCTATTATCGAAGACCCTATGTCTATTTAAAAAGAAAACTGTCTAATCTTTCCTTGCTTTAGCTCCCACTTCTTCAACATCCTAATTATGCAGTAAATTCCACTGCAAAGTGCGCTTTATCCAGGCCCATGAATGCCCACAATAAAAAGGAGTAAAAGTTGAAAATGAATGTCCTTTATACCACAATGATTTGCCTCGCCCATAAGGAATTACTCCAATTTCTATGCATATGTTCCTAAAACCATTTCAGTTGTATGCGATAATGCTTCCTTTGCTATTACCATTATTGCCATTATTTCCGCGCGTCATTCAGGACTCTTTCCATGTTCTTATTGCTCTGTATATTCATTTTTTTATGAGAACTTTCACCTGATATGGAATCTTGACATTTTTCCAAATGCCAAATGAATACATCCGGCAATTAATTATAGAAATAAATGAAATTGCTTGTGCATTGCCCTCATGCACGCCAAAATTCATATATGTAGTGGGTGAATTTGCATTGCAAGGGGATTATTGCGAGAAGTGGATAAAGACTTAGCAGCCAATAGTAAAATGGTAACGAATTTGGGTTTGAATTTTTGGTGGAGATTATTTAATGCAGGTAATTAGGTAATTTAAGATTTACGGCGGGATGAGCATTTAATTTGCAGTCCGAGCTCCGAAATTGAAACGCAATAATCAACTCAAATTCCATCTGAAAAAGAAAGGGATGAAATACTCGAACCTAAACCTAACAAGATTTAATTCCTATTTTTTCTCGCACTCGTAAATCCCCATTTACTCTGCACAAACTCAATTAATTCATTTTCTGCGAATCTGAAAAACCAATGAATGTTGAAAACTTTTTAGCCAATTAGAGAATCAAGGGGTGCCTTATGATTTCGCCGTATATTGTGCTAAGCCATCCTCGCTGCGAGCATTAGAGGAGCACTGATGGAGGCACGAAAATAGAACCACTCGCAACCTACATGGAAATCTACGAAATGGACAAAAGCGTTAAAATGTATTTATTTAGAGCTTTCTATGTTTTTCTCTGTTTTTAATTTTTTTTTTCAAATACCATTTCTCTGAAAACTTCGTGTGCTCACATAAAAAATGTCATCGTCACATGCAATTCTTCTCTGGCTATTTAAATTACAGGTCGGCGCCGGTCATCGTTGCACCAGCTATAGAGAATCGCGTAGTTGGCATGCAAATTTTTTTCAACCATTTCTTTTTGTTTTTTGCTCTTGCCACTTTTTATATTATTTCTCGTGATCCTGGTCATAAATTAACCCTACGCCACTGTGTTTCATTGTGCACTTTCTGTGTCGGTGTGCACATTATCCGGGAGTTATGTTGTAGAAACAATTTCATTCCTTGCTAACTCCTCATCTGCATATTGTGAACAGCCTTTAGCGTGTTCAAGCTGAAGCTGTAGGGGAGAGGGTGAACGGCTACCGTGGGGTGGGTCAGGCCGACAGTCCTGGGACTTTGCATAGTCAACAATCATGCAAGCTAAAGCGCATTAAGGTGAGATTATGCTTTAATGCGAGTTGAAAAAAGCGACGACTATTTAAAAAGCCAACAGCATGAAAAAAAGACCTTAAAAAGTGAAAAAATGCAAAAAATTAACAATAGCTTTACGAATTAATAACATTACAAGGGAAAAATTATTTGAATGAGTGTCGGCCTCACAAGGTGAGAGCCAGCAATGGAGGGTAGAAAGGCTAAGCGACGAGGTCCGGCCAAATGCAAATCCCATTTGCGTGTCGGATACTATGAATACGGTAACGTTGGGCACTAGCTGAGCACACATTCATGCTACAACAAACCGGCTAGACCCGAAAAGAACGTTCCAGGATGTTGTGGAGGCTTCCAGAGTCGCAGAAGGAAGCTATTACAAAGTTAAACACTAAAAGCATTTGAGGAGATATTACAGATTTGAACTTTCATAATTTAAATGGACATTGACTACTTATATAGGATTTCCGGGCTAGGTGCAAATAGCCATCAAAGGTGGTTATAAAGATTTTAAACAGATTTGGTTTCGCCTCTCACGATGAAGGAAAAGTTCTAGCTCATCGAAAATTTATTGAACTTCAAACTGAATTTACTGTTTGGAAGACTTTGAAGTTCAAAGTTATCGGATGCATGAAAACTCGGCAGGTCATGAAATTGTACCCATTCTGGGTGTTATCTATTATCTATTTCAAGGTGCTTTTTGGAGGGACGCTTTCTGCTAGTTTCTGCTTCAAGCAAGGTTGGAAGGAAACCATACATTTGGGAGCAAATTAGAGGCGAGTTTTTTTTGCTTTGTACGAAATAACATCATAGGCTTCCAGGTGTTCCTCTTTAAATGCATCCCCTAAATGAAGACTTTTGGGGCTTTTGAAGAAAAATATCAGATTCTGGTCCCATAAATTATATCTAATGAATGAATAATGAAATGGGTATTATTTAAAGAAACACTTTGATCGATTCATTTTAAATACACTATATGTGTGGCACTTTATACTCAATGAGGCAGCGGATGAGCTGACCGCGAAAGGAGTAGGAAAGCTGATGTATGCGGTAGAACTCTATTGTGGAATTCCTAGCTCTTTGCGACATATGCAAGATTTCATTCGTCTGCAACCAACAATCTGGTGAGGGAATACATACAATGTTATGCAATATTTCTTCGTTTTCTCACGTTTTGGCACCCCTCTGCTTTCCCAATTTACACCTTCAATTTCCTAGTTCTCTTTCTCACATTAGCTTTAGTAAAAACCTCATATTTACAATTATTAATTTTATTTTAATAAAAAAACCTAATAACTGGTACGTTTCCCCTAAACCCTAAAATTCATTTCCATTTGAAAAAATCCAAAAATCTATGATTGGATAAAGGCTTGTTTTTGCTATTATTCAATGCAAGCCCAACGTTTGTGTCTCTGCCAGGGGTGAATATAAATGCATTTGGCAATGTGAAATTTTTTATGTAATTTTATTTTGCTACCACCGACTTGGACTTGGAAGACCAAGGTGGGATCATTGACAGCGAAAATTACCGAGCCTGGGCCGGCTGATGAAAGTAGACCGGTTCGCACGGATAATCGTGGTCATTTTTCTAATCAGAGAATAGCTCTGCTAGTGAAAATTACTAGCTAATTTTTGTCGGTACAGTGATTGCATGAAGTTTGTGGATAAGTGCAAGAAAGTGTGCAGTTGGAGCAACTGGGATGGTGGAGTTCGATATGGAAGACTCTGTGAAATGTGATGATGCTGTCAAGGAAAATTACTCCAAATGTCAGAGGCTGAAGTGGTTTATATCTTACGTGTGTCTTGGCATTAATTGTATCTAAATGTAGTGTAAAATATATGGGCAAAGTGATTTCTTGATATTCGGAGTCGTTCGTAAATTACAGTGTTGAACAAGTAAAATATTACTTGCCAGGTTTATATCCATCGCCGTAATAAAGCGCGTATTTATCGGTCCGAGTGACATTCGAATGACTTCACTAAAATCATAAGAATTGAAGCGAAGGCTTTACATATGCTACTTCAAGAAACCTAAGGCTTATGGACTAAGTACAGCAGATTGAATGTCAATTCAGATTTTATGGTTGAAAATCGCATTCTACTGTTTAAATGTGTTTTTC
This sequence comes from Hermetia illucens, assembly GCF_905115235.1. NCBI lineage: Eukaryota > Metazoa > Arthropoda > Insecta > Diptera > Stratiomyidae > Hermetia > Hermetia illucens. The sequence continues at coordinate 165,582,728 of NC_051849.1, read as the reverse complement.
TCGAAACTGTATGTTGAAAATCTGCTGCTACCATAACTCAAAATCTACCCAACGAAATTGTTTGAAATTTTCACGATTTATTCTGAACATATGTCTACAGTCCGCCAACTAGGATAATTGCGATCCATTCAGTAGTTTTTTATTCATCAAAGGAGCCTTGAAAAAATACCAAAATTTGCAAAAAAAAGTTTAACAACGCACCAAAAATTTAGCTTTCAATTTTTTTCAGTAATCCTAGTTTCTAGCGTGGCAGCAGAAAACTCCTTTTTTTGGAGATGAGTGTATAAGTTGCTCTGTATTTCGATAACGAACTATGCTATCGTGCTGGAAAACTTAGTACGCATGCTAAAGATATTAATAAATATATGGTGAAAAATACATATTTGTAACTTTATCCAGTTCCTCACAAAAAATTTTAAAAAAGCAAGAAAAAACGACCTTCATACGGGATGGCCCCTTTAAGTCTCAAGAAATTTTCCTACAGCCATCGATACTAGAAGCACCTTTGCTATACGTGGTGATAAACGCGGTTTCATATGCATATGAAAAGTTGTTAACGGTGCACATTTACCAATGACATGGTCACAACTAATACCATAATCTATGAAGGATAATACAATACACTATGAAGAATTACTCAGTCATAATAACATAATCTTTAGGTCTAGCAATTTAATTACCATATATATAGATGATGATGTGAACCAGCTCTAGGTAAAGGTGTTCAAACATGCTTTTTTCGCTTTTTTTTCTTATATTTTATTTGAAATTGTTTTACTTTATTATATTCAAATTTATATTTTTAATTTTTATCATTATGTTGTTTGATGTTTTTTTTTTCAATATTATTTTCATTCTTATTTTTTTTATTTATTTTAATATTTTAAAACCCATGACACTTTAACATGAATTTTACGTGAATTATTATTTTTTTTTGCTTTTATTTTATTATTCTGCTGTATTCCAGTTAATTTCTTCCTGATTTGAGAACCTCCCCTTCTTCAACTACGCAACTATCATACTAAATTTAGGAGCATCTTCCAATGTTAGCCTTCGCAATCGAGCCAACCGGATACGGAATTTTAAGGCTGCACGCGTGTGGTCGAGCGTTATTTTTTTTGTGTCAATTCCAATTTAGCTTGTGTGTTGATTATTCGATAGTTGCATGCGAAGTCCTATCTTTATTTGATTTTTTTTAGATCTTGGTGTGCAACAATGCCTTGGCTAAAGGACACGCAGTTTTTGTATAATGACACGTGAGGGATCGATGTGCTCAAAGGAATAGCTCCCCCCCTTCTGGTTATTTGCGGCCAGGACGATCTCTTGGCCATCACCAAATCCCATTTGTTAATACATATTGAAAAGCGGTTCATGGCCATGGCGATAAGGAATGAAGAGGAAGGATTGAGAGAGACTGCCCTTGGGAGGGCACGAATCTAAGTGCTTGCAGGATTATTTAAACCTCACCAGCCTTAGGATCATAGTGAGAACACACACTGGCCGTTGCAGGCTAAATTTCAGCCTTCGGAAGGTAGATATGAATTCCGTGATTAGCGATTAAACTTCCGTACATATTCTGAGGCAATGTCCAGAACTTGCGCAAAGTAGGTTAAGGCACCTGGGCGAATGCTTAATGCCATATGCCGGTCTGATCATACTATCATTAATAGGTACCAATAGAACTAATCAAAGGGTGCAGTAGTTCTTATAGGACAGAACACAATATCCCTAGTTTAAATGCCATTGGATTCACCCGTTCCCCAATACATTTTAAAGAAAACTGAGCCTTATATTACTAACATTTCAATTCAATGCACTAAAAACACCCCTTCCTCTACCCACTTTTATGTGGAGCGGTAGCAAAGTGTCATATTGCTGAATAAACTTAGTTTTAGCTCTTTTATGGTTCATCGCAGCCTGAACATTCTAGTCTATTCAGCATTCCTTAGGTTATACTGATTGCCTCCCAGCAAGTTTTCAGCTTCATTCAAATTTGCCTAACAATGCTCCTCACTTATAGTTTTCCATTGTAAATAGTATAACTTCCAGACACTCTCCTTCATCCGTAGTTCTGTGGCTATGAACGAACCTTCCATATCACTTCTTCATAGATGGCCCACGCCTGGTTGAGAGAGATTGAAAGGAGAATAAGAGTGGTTTGAATGGCCATATATAAATTAGGAGTTTCACAATCCTCGCTAGCTTCAATTTAAAGCATCCTAATATTCTCCTCTGGCACCGTAAATGGAAGTAAATGCAAGTTAGGTGTCGAATTTATGCTTATCACTTCCGCAAGAATAAAAGAAAGAAGACTGATAGATTCATTCTGGACAGAATGGGGAACATTTAAACACCACAGTATTACGCACTAACGAACTATCGCAACCAGCACTCCAGAAAAGGCGGAGAATAAGGCAACAACCAAATGCAGCCCGGCAGAGATTCCCTTCCTTGGTTATTTGTTCAGTTGGTCTTCAACTGACCGCCAGCGTTCATCTAGTCAATTAGATATTGTCCTTCCGTATTCTTCAATCGGGCTCTAAGGTCTGATCCAACAGCGGAAACCAGTATAAAGAGGCTCAGAAGGCTCGAAAGAAAAGCAAAAGGTCGGCTAAACGATTATCATAGAAACGCTCCTGTCAGGAGACCAACCCTCTTAAAGCGATCTCAAAGTTGAAGCGGACCTTTGTCAAAAAGCGGACCCCTGTCAAAAACGTAGCCAGAAGTACACAGAAAACGATGAAGAAACGACAAACCGTGCATTTGAAATGCACTTCCCAAGTAATATCCAAAATCTCAGTTCAAAGCCGGCAGCTGCACACAGCCTACAACCTAAACTATTATTAACTTTATTTAAACAGATGTTGGCATGGAAGGTATTTCGGCGCCCAGGCACCATATAGTGGTAGCCTCCTGATTTTTTTCAGATTTTTCGGTTGGGTAGTTTCTGAGAATGGCCCCCTTAAAGAAGTGATCACTTTCAACCCCCCGCGCTCCCCACCCTTCCAACGAATGTCAAAACTAAGATCGGCTTTGAAAAGTACTAATCGAGACCTTTAATTTGATACCCCACATGACTATATTTAATGAAAAAAAATTTTACCCCCCCCCCTTTTGCATGTATGGGGACCCCCCCCCCCCTAAGTTCGACGTAAAAGGATGTAATTCACTGTATGCGTGAGCGTTCACAGTTCCCACCTTTCAACCAAATTTGGTGTCAATCGCTATAACCGTCTCCGAGAAAAATGCGTGTGACGGACAGACAGACAGACAGACAGACAGACGGACAGACGGACAGACAGACAGTAAACCGATTTTAATAAATAAATAAAATGGTCTATAAATAGCTACAAGTCTTTTGGGATTACAGAGCTAGCAATCTTCACCGACAAGTATGCATGGAAAATGGAAGGAAGGGCACAGAGGGGTTCCCAGAAAATTCGATTAGAGAACTGACCCGACTTCTCGGAATGAATGAATGAGTTAAGAATTGGTAGGCTCGGCTCTAAGTTGCTAATGTAAGGAGTAGAAAAAGAAAACGTTGACGCTGCACCTTATCAGATCTCAGACAAAGATACCTCGGTAAACTAGTCATCAACGAAGAATTCGTGCCCTCTTTGCCTCTAATTGATGTTTTCAGATTCGCAAAAGCTCTGCAGCCCCCTCTACTAATCTAAACTAGCCTACGGGTGGGTTCTGCGTATGTTTCCAATAAGATAGATTGAGAAAGTGAAGTATAGGATAGTCCACACCAAGGAAATTCTTTTTAAAAAATAAAGACCGGGTGAAGTAGGGTTGAGGTAGTGTCTGCCGAAAGAGGCTTATTATCGAAAGTGACACAACGGTCACGCATGATGTTCCAGTAAGATAAAGAGTGACCGCCAGGCGAGTAGGAAAATAGAGCCGAAGGATTCGGCAGAATAGAACATTCTAACATTTAGCGCTAATTTATTTATAGAGCACCATATAGCCAGAGTCTTAGTCCGGTCTATCGTAGAAGTTGCAGATGAAAGTTCATAAAGAAAACAAGGAATCGTTAAAAGAGAGGGAAGGTGGTAGATAAAGCACAGAAATGATGGCGGATCAATGATGGAGCCTCGTAATACACCAAAGGACGGAGAAAAGAAACAGAATATATAGTCAGAAAAAGAAACACTGCGATTAAAGAGGTAGTAGGCGTGCCATGTAATGAGTGACGGGGGAATGTTAAAGCTGCAAATTTAAATATAATTTCCTTGTGATTACAGCCAACATTTATAAAATCCATGCAGATAACTTTCACTCCCTGCTGAGAATTTAAACACTTGGCCACGAAGTTAGTGAAGTAAGTAAGCTTGTACCAGAGGACCGACGTTTCACAGAGTCTCTAAGATGGCCAAATTGAGCATTTAGCCAGTGGTTTACACATTTGTCAAAGATTTTGGAGGAGGAAGAGAGGAGGGAAACACAACGACAATTATTGGCGAAAAAAATCACTTTTGTGTACTGATGTAGGGAAGACTAATATTTTTAATTGCTATGAGTCTCAAACGGAGTTTCTTCCCAGTGGTGAACCGAAATAGGTAAGAGCGAAGGGAAATGGAAGATCAAAGGACGTAATAAGAAAACATCCCAACAACATAGAATCGTATAAAAAGGAGTCAAAGTGCACTTAGCAGTTGACTTCTGAATGTGCGAAACAAGAGAAATGCTGACATCGGTCTCCAACGAGACCATTACTTTATGGTCGCTTACCTTGTTTCACGGATTGCATCCTCATCTATTTGCGTAGTTGGAGAGCCATGACAACATAAGCTCCACACGCCAATGTACTCAAATGACGCAAAGACCCTAGGCTTTACCAGTTTCTGCGGAACTGGGAATTCCCAATGAATGGAAGAAAGAAATGATAGTTAACATTCCAACAAATGGCACCCATTTCGAGTCCAGCAATTGGAGAAATCTTTGCTAACACATCGAAAAATTAATCGGCAGCGAGAAGACTGGCTTCCACTCTGCATGTTTTTGGGTTGAGACCGTCGAATCAGTGTTTTGAGTTGAGATTCTTCCTTCACGTGCTTTTCACCGACTTAGTGGAAGCTTTCGATAGCTTGAATAGGGAGTGGTCTGGAAATATTTTATGCAGGAGGGCGACTCGATGTTACTGACGCCACTGCATCGTTTAAAACCTGGAAGTGCAGATATCTCAACACATCATCGGCTAAATTGGTCTATTATAGGTAGGATTTTTTAGTTATTGAATTGTGCTTAGCGCCTGCAAAGGGAAAAATAAATATTTTATTTCCTCATAAAATAATTTCTACCGTAAAAAAAGCATCAACTTGCTAGCTTTTCTGGTTACGTGAAGTTAATTTTGTTGAATTCCCTGCAGAGTAACGAATGAAATTCTCACTGGGTTAGAAATTTTCAGTCCTCGACTCTGACTTTCGCATTTGTTCCAGATTCTATTTAGGATATTTCAACAAAAATTAAACGGGATATCTCCAAGATCACTGCCGAATCGCGATTTTCTCCTTTTGTTTTTAATCTCTCACTTATCAGCAATTAATCTTTATTAAGGGCGAGTAGAATTTGCACTTTTGAGTACTGTCTCAGGAGCACAATCTCGCGTAGATATCGTCCTCTGAATGCAGATAAATTTACCATAAAATCATAAAAGCAATAAGAAAACTATAAAGCCATGGAAAAAACGAGAAATGCGAAGTAAAAAGAATAACGAAAACAAATCCTCTTTTGCCTATCTTTAAGGTTCATCAACACTTAAATGTTCCACCATCCTGAGCAAGGAGGAATATATCTAGGAAGCGCATGTATACTTTCTATTCATATTATGTAAGATGCAGGAGAAGCAGAAAAAGCTGAATCCTTTTCTTTTTATATTGACATTCAGTTGCCCGAGGGTAATGAATGATAAAATGTGACGAAAGAAAGCTCCATGCACTGTTCATGCATATATATCCTTGCACGTGTGTATGTTATCTTTATGGGGCGCACTACTAGAGGGTATGATACACTACATGAAAGTGAGAAGAAGTTGAAAAATTCAGCTTTGAGGTCAAATACTTGTACAAAATACCAACGTAAGTGGTATGTGGATACACTTGAACGCAGGACGAGTGTATTTTATGGTGTAGTGTACATTATGTAGCGTGCATAGGTGTCAACATCTTTTTAAGTGTCCTCATGGCTGCTTTGAGGATATAGATTGGTATGCATTCATTGGGTTCTAATTCAAAATTTGACATACGTCTTCTATGAATAAAGCAGAACAAATTTTCCCACGGGCTGTCGATTGCATGGGTATGAATTTTGTTAAAGAGTTCCTGGGTGGATCCTTGAAGGTGGTAAGGTGCAGATAAGCAACGGAACGGAGTTCACAGGCATATCGAGGAGAGTAAAGTTTCAAATTAGTATCACTCCAGATGAAGTATTACGAAAGAGTAATTAAAAGTCACAATAGCAGTTTGAGCATTTGAAGCTTCTTTCGAAAAAAATTGTTTAATGCCTGTGCTTTTCCTCTCTATGGTATCGTTTATTTTCACTGCCTATTTCTATGTTACTTGCCAGATCAATGTCTTTGAAGATACAATATTGGTAATAATTTTCATAATAAAAATTAATGCACTAAAGAGTTAGCACAGAAATCCGTCACAGGCTAAGCATTAGCCAGTGAAAGATCGTCCTTCTTTTTGTCATCAAACGTAAGTTTTGGAGTTGAGTGACTGGGAACCGGGGCGTTACGTACTTTCAGAACGAGCAATCCACCGATCGTGATTGGGGGTAACTACCCCGTCGTTAAGTACTGGAGTATCAGCATATAAGAAAACTGGACCCTGTTTCCATGAGGACCAGAATTGCTTTTTCATGTTTCTGAAGTAGCTAGCATAGCGGTATGCAAGGATGAATCAACAGCCAGGCTAACTTAGAACGTTTAATAATATATTTATAAGCCAATTTTTAAAAGTGAGATATAGCTCTGCCCTCATGGTATTCCATGTCTATTGGAAATACATTTTTTATTACCTATAACATTAATTACTTGAAGGAGTGGATTTAAAATTTATGACGTAAGTGTCCAATTGAATAATTATAGATTTAAAACTACTCCATGGTTCCAGAGTCCTTAGACCTTTCAATAGGGGTAAAACAAGCAAACAAAAATGTGATGGACTAAAGATCGAAGTTTCGGACGAGAAAATGGCATTGTTCTGTGACGTTACAGACAGTCTCTGAAAATTAGATCCTGCAGTCTTTCGGCATATTCATTTAGTACTGGAACCGATAAGAAGGACTTTCAGAGCTTTGAGAAATGGAGGACTTAGACACACGTCAACCCTGACTAACCTAGGAATAGTTACTCAGCAGATGTAATTGTTTCTCAGAAAAGTGGATACCATTTAACAATGGACATCAGTTATATTTCAGGTTGAAAATGTATAAGGTATAATTGGGGTGAAATTGGCATTTTATTTGATAATATGTTCCTCCTCCTTCTCGTGAGTATAAGGAAGACTCCAGTATGCGATATATCTCTGATTTGATTTGAACTCAAAAGCGCCAAAGTAGGTAGAAAACCGCAATGGCTGACACTCATTTCAGCTGAGGCGGAGAAGAATTAGAGGTATATAGTCAGTTTAAGGAAGAATTTAATTTGCCATAGTTTCCCTCGTATCAATCTATTTGCCTTAATAGCAGTGACGAGTACATCAATCCGCTTGCGTCTGTCCAATTGGGCGGTCTACGATTATCGGTAGGTTGGAGTTAAAATTGGCAAGACTGCTGAATCATTTCAAAATAATACAAGTATATACGACAATAGCTTAAACCAACACAAATGGTGCTTGTAGATTCAATTAAAAAATTCTCTTCCGTTTATAAAAAATTTTCAAGAGACGAATTCAGCAAGCAGCTCGAAGCTGACAAGTTCAGATAACTTCAGATGGCTTCAAATAACCAGATAATTTCAAAACTGTTACACAGGACATTTAACGGCCAGCTCCCTATACACTGTTTCATGAAGATGATGTTTTCCTGGCGTCTCATAGCAAAGCTGGTTTCGAGCAACTTGTCGAAAAATGGAATGATCGGCTCCTGCAATATGCCAGGTTGAATATGAATATGGAAAACAGAATTTTTGTCGACCGACCTCAATGAAACAGGCACCATCACTGTCAGTGGCAGTGACCTGCTAAGAACTGAGCGATTTAAAGAAATGAAGATTGCACCGATCGTGGAAAAATTGCGAGAGAGGCGTCTTCGATGGTATTGTCTCGTAATTCTCGCTAATGAGGATTCACTTGCAAAGATTGGTTTGAACATCGAAGTCGATAGAAGGCAACTAACAGGTCGGCTGAAATAATGGTGATTTGATATGCTGGATGGTGATCTGAAAAGAATGGCGCAACCGATTAGAATGAGCCGACCCTGCTTGTGAACGGGTCAAAATCAAAGCCCAGCGGCTGATTGAGCATCCATACCAGGTAGCCAGCAATTGAGTACTAATTATATTATTATGAAGGTCCCGGTTTAGAAAAATATATCAGATGAAAAATGGAAAATGAAGCGCTTAATTAGGTGGATTTGCTATAACCCAGTTCCGCCTGTTTTGGGTATTAAAAGATTATACTTCTGACGAGTCAAGGCAATAACCCATTTAAGAGGTCTGAGCAGTTAAATGTCAGTCAAAATCTGAGTAGTTGAACATTTCTCCTTCAGGGAATATAATGTTTAATAATATTTAGCTAATCTTTTTTGAAGAAAATATAATGTTTAACTGGCAAGGAAAAGAAGTCGCAATGAGCTGTTTTGGAAGACGTGTGAGCAAAAACGAAACCCCGAACAGTGAAATCATATCTGCTGCAGCTGATGAAACAAAAAGGAAAAAAACATTGACTGACGGTTTCGTCCTCGGCAGAGGCAAGGCATCAGACGCTGCATCACCTCTACCCAGGGAACAGCGTGACCGAAAGTGGCGACAGGTGGTAATCGTTCCATTTACATATAATCGCAAACACGAATTATACTGAAGTTAAATCCGTCTTGTGTTCAGACCTAAAATAGGCCCAAGTTCATTTTTGTCCGATGATTGAAGATCCACTTGATAACGGAGTAGACCGCTTGAAAAAAAAATTAATTCTTCATTTGTGGTCCACAGACCTCTCTTTGTGGGTTAAGCACCCAAGTTATTCAAAAATTTGGTTGACGGTTTCGTCTACCCTTAATCCTTAACCAAAAAAATTCACTTCGGCTAAGTTTAGGTCTGAACACATGACGAATTTCACTCATGTCGCGTTTGCGATTATATATAAATAGAGCTGTACCCGCTTGCTGTCACGCTGCTCCCAGGACAGAGGTGAGGCAGTGTCTGAGGAGATGTTTTTGCCCTGGACGAAACTATCAGTCAATTTGTTGAATAACTTTTGAATAACCAATAAAGGAGAGTCCACGAACCACAAGTGGTGATTGCGGTCACAGGACTCCCTTAATCCTCAAACAAAACGGAAACAAGCTTAATAATAAGAAAATTATCCAACAAAACTGTAGGACCATATATAAACGGATTCACAAAGGCGAAGAGGAAAGGGGTCCTTCGAGACACCCGGTGACCAAGTATAAATTCAAGCAAAAGTAATTTCTCGAACCATCCCAACTTGTCAACCCAATCGAGATTAGAAATGTTTCGGCTCACAATAGCTTAGGCTTCATTTTCAAGGCTATTTAAGCAGAATAGTCCACAGCACTGTTTTTTATGGAATAGCTGGAATAGTTACACCCCGCAAATAAATTTTCAGCATTAGAAAACAACCATTGTGCCAATCAGTCGTCAGATAAGTTTCTATAAGGGATTCCAAAAGCCATGATTGCTCAGAAGGAAGCTGAGGGATTTACCAATTTGATACTACCAATACCTCCAAAGAATCCAAATTAATGACCCGTATTATATTGTCTAAACCATCACTAGGGGAGTAAGGATATTCGGTGGTGTTCTGCCGAATTACCAAATGAAAAATACCCAACATAAGGAATTATTGTTGGAAAAGTTCTGGTATCCACATGAGAAAAAAGGCTACTATACACGATATCTACTAAGAGTGAAACTGCTAAGTCTCCACTAGGACTATGAATCACCTCTCGCCCATGCAAGCAGGCAAGACTGGGTCGATATTTCGACAGCATTCCCTGGTAAACCGGTAAAAAATTGAGAAAACAACTGTGGGAAAACCTTTCATGGAAAAAATTACCTGCTAAGTATATCAAAGAAGGAGAAAACATCATGGTACAGTTCAGACAGAGGAAGACAGCAAAATCTTTCTCAAGCGAGCTCCTTAGACCGGGTCAACTGAGCATAGCATCAAATAACATGATAAAGGTAGTTTTGAATGGAGATAAACTCTTTTCAAGCTAGCTTTAAGTTGAAGCTGATCCTCATCAAAAAGCATAGCCAGTAGCTTGGCAAGTTAGTTTACAAAATAGAAGACATACTGACAGCAATAAGAAAGTTTGCATAAAGAGCACTCATTAGGATTAGGATTTAGAATCAGAATTCGGCACCAATAGTCGTACATAGCCATCAATCCAAAAACATGACTTTGGCATGCCTTATAATATCAGCCGATTAAATGGGCACTTAACTCATTACGTAAACACAAATAGGCTTAGATGAAGTAATTCTCGGCCTTGTCGCACCATTACGTCCAAATATTCTGACATGGGTGAAGGCTTTCAAACTTGAGAAGCCCAGCCACGTAGACGTAAGAAGATCGATTAATTTCCTGCCTTCTAAAATGGTTGCAAAGATTAGTAGACGTTCTCATAGGACATACGTATATTTCCAAGTCGACTGGAAAGGCAATACCACTGAAGCAGCACTCATTGAGATGACAGTAAAAATCAGGAAAGCGATTTCAGGAGACATTCGTTTTAGGCGGATTGATCAGGTATTTTCGACATAGCCGGAAGAAAAACGATTAAGACACTGGGGCCAGTAGAGTGCTAATTTCATTCTCCTATAGGAAGTAGTCTTAATAGACACACCGTAAACTATCATCTGCAGAAAATCGTACTGCCGGCCACAGAATGTTCTATTAGTAGCCACAGTGAGGCTAGGAGAAAAATTCGTCAGAAAGGTATTTTTCACCAAAGAACCTACATACCCAATGGGTTGAGGAGACGTCCTTCATTCCACAAAAGACTGCGACTGCAGCAGTCATGAAATTAGGTTGCTAGATCTACTGGGCCTATTATATCTACATAGCCGCACTACGTTAAGAACGTGTATGTCAATGCGAAAGTTCAATCTTTTAAGTCGGCCGCCCAGCACTTTGAGAACAGGCGGACCTGAGCTATTACCTTCACAAGCACCTGAGCTTTTATAAAGTAGAATTACAGCTAAGGCAGCCGACGTTTAGACGAAGTTGGAAGGAAATTTTAACTGAAACTTATAAATCTTCAGTTAATTAAGTCAGAAAGGTTTGAGTTTGTTGCGCGGGTAACAGAGCCTAATGTTCGCAGACTGAAGTGTAGAGTTTGACGAGCCCAGCGATATGATCCCCTATTGGTCAGTACCCCGTGCAAACTGCCGTTATTCTGCCCACATGCATGACCCAAAAGATGTACCCGCGACTGCTCCAATGCACTGGCCTATCAATCTGGAGGATATCACCACTGAGTACAAAGCCTTAATTGCCGCTTTGCTGTCAGTCAAAATGACTATTTTACGCTTGTATCTCTGTTAGCTCCAAAACCGACTTCACAGACCATCTTTGATCTGGCGTGAAGAATACTGCCTCATAACCTGACAACATATCGCCTGCCTGCGTATATCGTAATCCTTTGAAAATGCCCAGAGTTCTGGAGGTACTTCATTTAGGATGCTAATATAGCCATATGGTGTGGCCGTCCAACATCCGGACTCAAGAATTCTGATAACATTGCTCGCTGCAGCGAATTTGACGTGGAGGTCCAGTAGGCGAAGGTGTAGGAGTTGACCGTCTTCCAGGCCTTATTGCAAAGCCCTAGTAGCACCAGCACATGCGATTCTTTGAATCCTTAAGATACTTTCGAGCTTACATTTTGTATCCTTTTGAGCCTATATTTTGGACATTCGAAATGAAGAGAGAAGTGCACCCATTACTTTCTTACATCAAGAAATGAGGATGAAGTAATCGTAGGTATCTTTCTTATTCTTAGTCATCACATTCCACACTTTGAAGAACAGTTCTGCCCTGCTGGTTAGACAAAGTCAATTCGTGGATCGAAAATCCCAAGCGCTCATGCTCGCCGAAGTAACATAAAATATTGGCCAACTAGCTAGATGCTATCTTCAACAAGAACATATCTTTCATGTTAGGTAAATTCCTTAATGTGTTTGATAGTCCATTAGTCTACCCTCAGTTTTTTTTTGAAAACTGGGTTCCGCGGACTCTTAAACTTCTATGGGCCCTTCAGAGATAGCAACCGGAGTGTGTTACAAAGCGCAAAGAGAAATATTGTAGACCAATTCGGCGTACACGCCTCCCTTGTTCAAATTCCTTCCCCTGACTTAGTTATGGTTTTGTATGGAAGGAAATGTTACGTGGAGCACATCATCAGGTTGTGAGAGTTTTATTTCGCCATCTGATTAACTCCCATTTCCACATCTTTGTCGCTAATAAACGCTACAACTGCTATGAGAAACCAGTACGGAATCAGATCCGCAGACATGAACATTACGCGAAACATCTCCGGAATATTTTGGTACAATTTCTGCATAATCCACAGCCGATTGCCTACAGTTTGTTATTCAAAACTGTCCAGAAACTCGCATATTTGAAGCAAAAGTACACCAGCCAGCATTTCCATTGTCAGAAACTCACACAATCTTATCTTAATGGGTCCACTTGGACAGTTATCATGTGGTCAAGGAAGATAATCAAATCAATGCGCCAAAAAGTCTACCTTTCCACGGTCAGTCAGTCAAAGATAATGTTTATGGAAATTCCGATTAATAATAAAAATGTCTATTCCATTCCAATTGAGCCCAACAAGTTATTTTGAAACCTTCGAAATTACTCTGTCAATCAAAAATTACTCTGAATTATGCTAGCGTATCTAGTCCTTTCGAAATCCATTGTCCACATCGTCCGACCCTGACAAATTGATTAATTTAATCATTTCAAATTAGTCCCAATCTCACCCCATTATCGTGGTCGTTAGTATTCTATCTCTAAATGCGTACCTAATTTTCATATAGTAATTTAGAGAAATCTGATAGGTTCATTTCATTTCTACTGCTAATTATTAGTCTTATTTACGATTATAATGTTCATTAAGTTTATGGCGATAAGTTTTTTGGTCATTGCTTCTTACTCATTTCGGAAAAAAAGAAGAGAATAATGGGGAGTCGAAATAGTTGAATAGCATTCGACACGAAATTATGCCTGTTCGGAGATAATGTTTTCTTGTGAGTGGCACGTTTCTGAAAGTCCTCGGGGTGAGTGTAAGTACCTTTGTTGGCTTTCACAAATAATATATGCCGTTTGGCCTTGATATGCCCTTGTAAGCGTATCAATTCAATGTTTTATTCTTTACCTTGACTGCTATGTTATCGTAGAAGGAGCTGTTCCCTACTCTCTGTGAAGTCACAAGAAACGAAAATGTTCTGCATCTCCATATTCATGAAAGAGTGCAAAGTGGGATATTTAATTAAAAGGCATATTGATGCATGATTGTCTCTCATAAATAGATAGCTGCACACTTCAAAATGGATATTATCATAGTTGGCGCAAACAGCCTAGATACAAATACCATAGTTTGCACACTACCGAAGCGGCGGACCAGTAAAAACTAAACGAATATTCTTCAGAGTGTCCCATACGTGCGAAACATTAATAAAGTGCTGAGTTTTAAGTGGTAGTCTTCACACTTCAAACACATCATACTATAAAATGTATCTGATTTTCAGCTGAATTATTTATAAGTGTACTCTCACTCTGCGCTATTTGATATCCAACCATGTGAGCGTAATCATCATAATTGCTTATTAAGTAGTTTGAATAGTTATTACATTATTTGGAAAATATCAATTATGGGTTTATCCTGGGCTTTGCACTTCCTCCTTCCCTATTCTATGTTCCGTAATATGCTGTTAGCATTTGTGTATATATTATACTATATTTATATAAGACTAGCTGAACCTGGCTGGTTAGGTATATTTGCAAAAACTGCCGATTTTCTTCGTACTGGAAAAAGTAAACACTTACCCTTGCACTTCGTCCCCACGAACTCGAGAAGGACGATCAGATCCGAGCTTGCAATGGGACTCATCTGAAGTGGCTCTTGCCACGAAGCTTACCGCAGGTTATCTGATATCATCGGAACCGGGATGGTCGTCTGAAGTATATGCTTCAGAAGAATTCTTGGGTGATGTGCTTCCAGTCCGATCATTTGCTGCTGGCCCCTTTGTAGGAGTTTCAAGGTGTTTGTGCCGATATAGCGAGCAGAGCTCCTTGTGGGCTATGGTGTGGAGTTGCACTGTTCTTGCTCGAGTCTGTCGTGAGCGTTTAGTTCCACGTCGTGTCCTTTGCTTTTCGAAAAATACTGCAACAAGTAGGCACTTTTGCTCGAAGATTTGTAATTTGTACACCATGTTGTTGAGATGTTTCCACAGCCCTTAAGTGGAAGCTCAAACTCATATATTGTCAAATTATGCATCTCACTTTTCCGATGTTTCAGCAGGTCTTGAAGTAGAAGCTCTAATCTGGTTATATTTTCGGAGTGGGTCCTATTCTTGCATGTTTCAGCAGCTCATAAAATAGAGGCTGTTTCGAGTCACGAATCTTGTTAATCAAATATTTCAGCAACTCTACTGGTGGGCAGTTGAAATCCAAACCGCGTTGATCTTCAAATTTTGGATCTTTTGGCTTGTATTTTCAATAATTTTCAGAATTTCAGCCCCATTCCTGTAGGAGTTGAAAATTTTATAGTGGAGAAGCGGAAGGCTCTCCTCTTCAACTTCGATAAAAACTTCTGGTCCTTGCAAAATTGGACCCCGCCTGCAACTTCCCTTGCATATTGAAACGATAATTGTCTTACCAAGAAGCTTATTAATGTTACGAAAATAGCCCCTTTTCGGTAAGTAGGTTGAAGGGGGCAGCATGTCCCCCCTTGAATAAACTTCTCACTTTCCACGAGAATGGAATTATTGAATGCCGGCTTAAACCACTTACTCACAAAATTGTAGAAGAATTTCAAGGTAGATCTAGAACCAGTTAACCTATAATAAGCCGAAAATAAGCAGGATAAAAGCGAGACCTAACTCAGAAGCAACAGGAAAATACCATCAATTTTCAGCAAATAATGACACCGCAGGGACGCTATTATGTGGATCTTCTGAAATAGTAGCACATGCTGACGGTCTATATACTTTAAAACCTACAATGTTTGGTAGCAAAGAAACGGTCCTGTCTTGAATTTGATTTATCTTTCACCTGGTTTACCGGCTAGGCAAGGTTTGAAGCGAGAGGAAATTCGGCAGCCAGCTCTAAATAAATGCGTCCAATTTCGTTTTATCAGCTTGTGAACAGACTTATTCGCAAACCCATTCCAAGCATCACAGAAGCAACGAAAATTAATCGGACATCAGCTAATATTCCCCCATGCTTAGATCTAGATATATACGTACCAAAGATGGAAGAGCGAGAGTAGACCAAATATTAAGCCGATGTCCAATCATTCACTGTAACGTGGTAGTAACATTTTAGTTCTGCCATAGATAGTCCTAAATTTAATTGAGAGATTAGAGAGTCACTATAGTCTGAATGCATGACTTTTTTTCTCTCCATTGTAAAGTATAGGACATCCACACTGTCTCTTCGAATTGCTATTTTTTCCTACTTTTACTTTTTGATAAGATTGTTTCATTCATACTTGATTTTATCAAGTAATAATCCTACAGCAGCAGGACAGCACACAGATAAACACAAGCATCTATTGCTAACCGTAATTCCAACATACGTCAACGAGATCAAGAGGCTGACGGATATACAACTCGGTCCTGGCATTGTCTAAATCGTCATGTAATGCCTAGGCGTACCAGGATATAGGCCAAGTAAACCTTATTCTGGCTAACAATATTAGCTAGGAAATTGATGCTTCGCGCTGTGAGCTATGGATTAAGAATTCCCTCAAAGTATTGCCCGCTTCTCGTAAAAGGCGATCAAAAGGAATAGAGATGTTATTTATACTTTAAAAACAGCAACCATGGCTAGAAGGAGAATGGACTATTGGTGATTACTTTTGGTATTGGTCACCTTAACAAGTGAGAGGTTCATAGACCTCTGCAGTTTCTACGCCTATATCATTGGCGGCGCATGATTCGATCACAGAGCGTTTCATAAAGTATGTTTCGTTTTAACTGACCAAGACCGGTTCGACCAAAATGCGGTCGGTAGTAAATTTAGGTCTTTTGGATGTATGCAACAAAAGGAGCGCCGACTTCGGCCCCAAGAGGGAGTACCATACGACAGTTGCTTGTCTTCGCTGGCATTACTTACAATACACTCAACACTATCCGCTTTCGTTATTCGGCTAGGGTCCACCATATCAGGTACCTTGAACAGTTTGCTTGGCAATACTCATGAGCTTTGGATCTCCATGAAAAGTGCCGGCGGTGCGAGCGAATGGGAACCAATTCACAGGCGAATGAAACTGGAAGCTATTATTGCTCTTTGAGAAACAACGAACTCGAGGCTGTTGAATCTGGCACCGTAATGAGAAATGTAGCATAAAGTACACCATGATATTATTACGCTAGGGGCGTATTTTACATAAAGAAAGAAATTGGAAACGGTTGCAAATCGTTCGGAACTTCACTTGCGATGATGAGCAGCAAATAAGGTGGAAGGAGGTTTCATAAATCCAAGGAATTAAGGAGCTTTTCCAGGAAGTAGAAAGGTGGTCGTTAAAATTTTGGAAAGGACAACCTTGTTGAATGCCATAATTTCCGTTACAAAGACAACGGCGAAAATTCTTCTGGAATGTATTAAGGAGCACCTCAAATTGGATCGAAAGAGAAGAAGTTGATTTCTGCACTGGATTTTCCTGTACTGACACACCATCCAGATCATTGTGAATCAGTGAATAAAGTTCACATTATCGGTTCATCACCGGGTGAACCAGAAGTGCAACTAGAGTTTTCTAAGCAAGAGGGAGGGAACAGTAGGTGTTACTAGAGCGACATATGATGCCCCTAAGTGCGAAGAAATTTGTAATCTAAAGCGAAGTCCACCAATGTTGCATTCTGTCGCCGATATTATTCCCTTTCGTTATGAGTGACTACCTCCATGCTGGCTTATCGGACAGAATATGTCTTTCCTCAAAAACACCGTCCCCGACGTAGACGATACATGTTGCTTTCTCACCGTGTCATGCACTTCGCCAATTGGTCATGGCTAGGCTGAAGATGAAGACCAAGAAAATTAAGATTATTGGTCTAACGGTTCATAAAAATCTTTCTATTTGTATAAACTGCCAGAATATTGAAGACGGTACTGAATTTATTAATGTTGATATCCTTGTTTTTACTGATTTGGAAACCTGAACTCGCTGTTACTCAGGACATGAACGACGTTAGATCTACCATAGCTGTTTTATCCAAATTTGACAATATTGATACCTCAACATGGACATCAACTTGAGGTTGTTCCCCGTAAACGTTCTCTATTTGCTGCTATGTAGAGGCAGCGCGTGAAAGTAGCCATCACTGCTACTTAAAGGCTCCACGGCTTCGTTCATATTCCCAGGATGAGTCTAAGGTACATATGTTGTCGGATGAATTTCATGAATTCATCAATGCAAATTTTTTTAGAAATTTTGGTTGGGTTATAAAAATAATTAAAAATAGAATTATGCCCCGGAGGAACAACGTATAAGTCTGACCGCATCTCCTTATCGCCATAGTAATGGCATTCTTGCCCCGTATAATGGATTCCGCAAAACTGTAAACCAACGTCAGACGATTTCGCCGTACTTTCAATAACTTATGAAGATTTGTAATAGAATCGCGGGTAATAAAGTTTCCGGTCTGGATGCCGGTTTCAGCCCTTAAGGTCACTGTTAAGACTAGATTTGACTAATTTCTAATTAAGTTTGAGCAATGCACGACAAGATAGGCG
The DNA here is from genome assembly GCF_905115235.1 of Hermetia illucens. Taxonomy (NCBI): domain Eukaryota; kingdom Metazoa; phylum Arthropoda; class Insecta; order Diptera; family Stratiomyidae; genus Hermetia; species Hermetia illucens. Next base: position 165,564,576 of record NC_051849.1, on the reverse strand, counting down.
GATTTTTTCACACTTGGTGAAAAAACAGGGGCTAGCCTTACTACCGAAGCCCAATAAGTGATCAGGAGACCCCTAGTTTGTCTTATAAGCAGGATTACGAGGATGCTAGAGAGGGTCATTTATAAAATTCTTTTCTCTATCATAGAACATAAGAATGGCTTATGGGAACAACAATTTGCTTTTGGGCAGGCCTATTCTACAGTCAACAGCATAAATGCAGACTGAAGGGGTTAGTGAAAATTGCTTTCAATTTAACCACCTGAGAATGGATAAAGACTTTATTGTCTAAAACCGGTATCAGAAAAGACAGTTTAGTATGATGTAGTTGAGAGACCTATGCAGTATAGCGTCATGGCGGGAGTACCACGGGATTAATGTTTACTCTTTACCTATGAAACATGATATACCAAGCAGTTACCTCATAAAACTATGACAATAGGCTTCTCAGATAGTATGGATCTCGTCTCTTTCTAAGAAAAACAATATGAATATCACTCAGTTTGAAGTGGACGCGATGAGGCGAAAATGAATTTGATAGAAAATGTGGACTACATCTGTGAGAAAGCAACGAATGCCAGTGTATCGCTTGAGCCGATAATGTAGCGGCAGATTACTTGTAGTCGAAGTAGTTCATAGATGTGGTAGGAAATACCGATGTTCAAGAGCAATCGGAGAAAGGGAAATATGACCTCAAACCTCAAATGTTTTATTGCAGAAATGGTTTCAATAAGCTTCCTGGTAAGTAAAATATTGTCTGTATGGCAACTTGAAAATTAATGTAGCTGAAATGAATGTAGAATTCCGAAATCTGGCAAGAATGGTGTGATGGTTCACAAAACAATCACTGGAACCAAACACTGATTAGTCGTACAGAGATATCGATTCAGTGACAGCTAGACGAAACTACTGCTTGACATAATTCCTAACCGGGAATAATGATTACAAGAAGTGTTTACGCTAATTCAGGGTGGATGATTCTCCTTTTTATATTGAATGTGGTTGTACAGAGAAAACAAGTCGGGAAACCGGAAGCTGGATGTTTCAGGTACGAAAGGTTTTGTGTATTTTTTAGTACGTAGCACTTAATATATGCATATATTATGTGAGAATATTCATTTTCGGATGATATTGACATTCATAGTCTTGAATTTGCAAAGAAGCGACGACTTTGACGTATTATAACTTTGTTAGTAATAGTACGATTTCCACCAAACTTGGTAAGATCATGCTCTATGTATACCCTATATTTCGTGGTGCTAGCATGAGCGTAAGGGGGGTTTTGCAGCCAATTACTAAAAATTATAGTAATATACTATTATTAACTTTATTTGTACAGATACCAGTATGGAAGGTATTTCGGAGCCCAGGCACCATATAATTGCAGCCTCCTGATTTTTTTCAGATTTTTCGGTTGAGTAGTTTCTGAGAATGGCCCCCTTAAAGGAATGATCAGTTTCGACCCCCCGCACTCCCCACCTTTCCAACGAATGTCAAAACTAAGACCGGCTTCGAAAAGTACTAACCGAGACCTTTAATTTGATATCCCACATGACTATATTTGATAAAAACAAATTTACACCCCCTTTTGCATGTATGGGGACCCCCCCCCCCTTAAATTCGTTGTAAAATGATGCAAATCGCTGTATGCGTGAGTGTTCACAGTTCCCACCTTTCTACCAAATTTGGTGTCAATCGCTGTAACCGTCTCCGATAAAAATGCGTGTGACGGACAGACAGACAGACAGACAGTGGAACGCCATATACAATGGGGTCCTTGTCCTTCCCGTTCCAAAGGAGGCCACGATGATCTAGCTGTGGTTGTCGTCGCGAAACAACCTGAAGACGTTGAAATGTATGCTAACGAAACCATTAGCACCATAAAACCGTGGCTGGAGATGGTTCAGCTTGACCTTCCGGAACAAAAGACGGAGGCGATCTTGATTACGAATCGTAGGAAGAGGAATACTGTTAATATTCGTGTTGGTGGTCACGTCATCACTTCGAAACCGGTTACCAAATACCTAGGGGCGATGATCAATTTCAAGGGACATCTGAACTATGCCTGCGAGAAAGCGGCAAATACCAGCGTATCATTAGCGCGAATGATGCCTAACATTGGACACCCAAGATACAGTCGCAGATTACTTGTGGCCGGAGTGGTTCACTCCACACTATTATACGCGGCACCAGTTTAGAGTAATCGTGGGAGGGTGAATATGATTTACCGCTTAGTGTGCTAAGGGTGTGCATCGCCTTCAGAACAATATCAGCCGAGGTAGCGTGTATTATTGCGGGAATGATCCCGATAGACATTCTGGCAAGTGAGACACGCTGCCTGTACGAGACAAGGAAAGTGAATCCTCTTGAAAAGGGTGCAGAATACCGAAAGCGGCAGGCGAGAGTCGCTGGAGAAGTGGCAGAAACGGTTTGACGATTCGCAGAGGGGTCGCTGGACCCACACTTTGATTCCCCATATTGAGGAGTGGATCCAGCGACGACACGGTGAGATTAACTACCATCTGACGCAATTCCTGTCAGGACATGGTGGTTACAGGAAGTACCTGCACCAATTCAGGCTGGATGATTCTCCCTTGTGTCCTGAATGTGGTTGCACACCTGAGGACCCGGAGCATGTTATGTTCCACTGTCCACGATTTCTCTCAGAAGGGAGGAGTCTGGAAGACTCCCTGAAAACCAACCTAAGCCCGCAGAACATCGTCGGAGAAATGTTGAAGTCGGAGTGAAACTGGGGTGCGGTGAACTCCGCAATCAAAAGAATACAAGAGGAACTTTTGTGTTTACACAAAACCTTAAAAAAGAGTATGTTATGTTTTACTGTCGCGAATTTCGCCAGAGAGAAAGAATTTAGAGGATGGAGAGTCTAAGATGCTAAAAGTTCCTCGTGTCTTTCTAAAATGTTCAACCCCAGCTTTAAAACAAGTCGAAATACCGGAAGCTCGACGCTTGCGATACAAAGATTTTGTGTTCATCTTAAAAGAGGAATTATCTATACTTTTCATCCAATATTAAGATCATTTTCGAAAAGCGCTAACCCAGCCATTTCATTTAATATCCCACATGACCAGGTTCTGTGAAAAAAAAGTTGCTTCCCCCAGCCGCGCATATGTTGTGCCCCCCTTATGCCAACTTAAAATGATGCAACTTGTTACACGCCGTTTTGGAGTAAATCCCGTGTGGCAGATGGACAGACAGACAGACATTGGATCGAGTTTATTAAGGTTTTGTTACAAATAAAACCTTTTATAACAAAAAAATCTAATAAGAATAACCTACTCTGAACATAAAATATTTATTGGTGAGTCCCCTAGGGAAAAGGTGGAAACTATGTCGAAATACTACCATCAATAATACATTTACCCACTTATCTTCTAATATCAACCAACCCTCAGCTACTTCCCAATTCATGTAAGTTAAGTGCATAGGTTTTTTTTTAGGTTCAAATATGTCAACACTTCCTCATGAGTAAATTATCCACTAAGTAATAGACGTCATTTAAACCACTATTTTCTATCACAGCGGGAATAATTTCGAACCTCTGCTAGATTCACACCGTAATGCACTAAATTACATATTACATCATAACGAATAATATCGCATATATCTAGCCAAATATCATAATCCAAATTTACCCATTTTGTACACATTATTGACTCCCCATGACGAAAAGACCAAACATCACAGCCTAAACATCGCCCGACCGGTTGATACCAAGGGCTCAATGAAAATGGTCGTTAAGTCACTTGGCGAAGTATTCATGCTAAGGGCAACTAATGCTCTACCGGCTTTCTATAATATCATAGATATCGGTTCAATTCGATAGAACATGCTTGAATTCTACGTATTTCCATGCATTCTGCTAATTGTTCGAAACAATATGAGTAGATTACAGTGAGAGCCGTAAGTGCGGATTCTTTCCTTTATCAATGGATGCAAAAACAGTGATAGCAACGTGAATTTACCGAAAATATCACGACACTTACATTGAGAAGTGTCTAGCATTGAATCCTGAATGTCAATATTCTGGTGACTTTGATACTCCCATCCAAATATCACTAATATGAAAGGTTAACCTTCAAAAAAACAAGATGGACCATGATCAAACCAATGAAAACAAAAAAGTTCTTAAACCAAGGAAAATCAGAACACTTATCAAAATATTATCATTTTCATGAGTGGAAAAGATAAATGTGGTCCAAAATGGGCCTTTTCCTTTATTGAGTTCCTCAAATCATTCAAACAAACTGATAAGATCATTATTCCCCCAAATAGCAGACATTCACGCTAGGTTTAGTGCCATTCCTTCTTAAAGTAGGCGTTGAACAGAATTATTAGAGGAAGGAAGCTGATTTTAAAAAGATGACAAACATATTAGACGGATGAAAAATCTCCACCTGTCCCTCGGTTGCAAACTCGAGAATATCCAAAGGGAAAGTTTGTGGTCAAACTGGACCCTAGAAATGTGTCGCCAGTAAATAAAGGTACTTATTGAAAAATGAGGATTAGAATCGTCGTTGGTAGCAAGATTGGAAAAACGTAAAATATATGCATAGACGTATGAGTAAACCACGGCTGAATTACTATGCCCTCTTCCTAGCTAATCACCGTTTTCTCCTTAGCGGAGGTTTTTAACGTCATAGGCGGTTTCAGTTGGTGGTTCTAACTCATATTTCGCCTAATTAGCTTTGTGTTACAGAACATAAGTTGAATCATAATAAATGCTAATGCCAGTAATTACGAGGGAAGTGGAAACACAAATAGTATCTTACCACAGCAACCAAACTGTATGCATGATAAATGAACTGCATTCAGAATAAGTTAGTCCCCTCAAAAAGACAATACCAACTTGCAAATTTAAAGCTAATAATTTTCTAATAAAAGACCGTTTACTTTGTGAGACATGCATCATTTATTCACATATGAAACGTTCAGTCAGTTGCTGCAGCCGGACATTTTCCCATCAAAGCATGTAATTGAACTTTAATGGATCATACTTTACATCCGTTTCCATTAAAAGTAAATTAAGATGCAATATTGATGCGATAGTCGCAGCACTTTCCGAGGCAGCCACAAATTGCAAGGACTGCTACCTTGATTTCAAAGAGTTTTCCTTTACTTAAAGGAAACTCTTCGGAAATAAGAACGTTTACAGGTTTTGTCGTTACCTTCACTACTCGCTATTGAAATATTAATTTGAGTTACTGCAACGGTTGACTATATTTAGAAGCATGGACAGTCATGAATTCGTTTCCCCCATTTCTTCCCTGTTGCCTCCTTTTAATGTACGTTCTTTGTGAAATCGCTATCGTTAAGTACGTTACTGAGCAGACAGTACTTAATTATTCTAATTGCTACTAAATCCGAGCTTCTCTTGTGATGTTTCATAGAGGAAAAGGTTTGCCATAATAAAATTCGATTGTTATGAGAGGGTTGCGAACTTGTCTTTATGCACTGGTATACTTTGGTTAAGGGCTTTAAAAAGCGCTTTTTCACAATACCTGGACTTAATCATATAAAAGGTCATTGTATTCGAAAAAGACCTACGTTTTCTAGAATTTTGTAGTTCGTTAAAGAAATTTATTGGTCGCACACTGATATCCTTGTATCCTGCACTAGTAATTTAGTCAAATCACTGCTATTAGTATGTAAGTAGTAGGTAAGGTGATTTGTATCTGTCAAGCCCACATACGGTTGAAGTTAGACTTTTTGTTGTTGTATTTGAGTTTATTATATTTGTATCATCAACTGGCCTAATAATAGCCCTAGTCTTTATTTTGGCTTAGTCAGATAACATATACTCACTACGTATTCATAATTGACGCTTACGTCGATTAACTTACCTGAAAAAAAGAGAAAAATATTAGTTTTTAAAATTCATTCTAATAAAAGGATTAATATTCCTAGATGTAACTATTCAATTAACATATACTTTCCAAATGAATTAAACTTTAGCCCAAGATTTTGAATTTATTTCCTATATCGCGATGATATGACCCCAGTGGTCAAAGGGTAGTATAGGTCCCAGGGCGAAACGTAGATTGGTACCCATGATGGAGCATAAAACCTGCGAAACACCTGCTGAACCAACCCCAACAGCTCTAATACCAAGCCCTATCTCCATCTCCACGTGGTGACCGCTCGGAGCTCTCTTTAACGAAAAGCTGCAGACGGAGAAGGATGAAGGCGAGTCTCCCGCGCCAAAAAACGGGACAAATTGTACCAACTGGTCCTCCAGAATAATGATTTGCGCATTTCCTCGTGGAACGTGTTCTCAGTGTATAGAGATGGAGCTGCCAAGCAGCTAGCCGATACCCTGTCCCAATATAAGGCTGATGTAACAGCGTTGCAGGAGATGCGTTGGATAGGGACCGGTTTCCTGGAGAAGAGTACACCATTTATTACAGTCCCATCCAGTAAACCATATACTCGGAATAGGTTTCTTAGTAAGCCAAAAAATGGAACTTGCTTTTATCGGCTTTGGAAACATAAGCGAACGGCTATGCACTCTCCGCTTCCGAGGCAAATTTAGAAATTTCAGTCTCATTAACGTTCACGCCCCTACAGAGACGGCTGCAGAGTCGGAGAAGGACACCTTCTACGAGGCAGTGGAACGAACCCTCGAAGCCTGTCGCAAATATGATATAAAACTCATACTTGGGGATTTTAACAGCCATGTAGGGAAGGAGCCCGTATTCAGGTGATACGTCGGCTCCCATAGCTTACATCAGGATAATAATGATAACGGACTGCGGATTATTCAATTAGCAGTGTCACACGAGATGATTGTTGGAAGTACCGGGTTTGCGCGGAAAGCGGCCCACAAACAAACGTGGGCCTCTCCAGACGGGACCACTTTCAACCAAATTGACAACGTCTTGATCGAACGTCGCCACCTTGATGAATGTCAAAACATATAGAGGGGCCAATATAGACTCAGATCACTTTCTCATTGGCATGGTGCTCCGAGCTCGAATAACAACACCACCCAGAATCCCCTCCGACGATCAGGTCAGAGTTAACACTGAAGCCATCCATAACACAGCCCTCAGCGACACCTATAAGAGGCAAATGGATGCCGCAATAACCGCAGCAATAGAGATCCTGGAAATGAACAAATGATCTTCACAATGACCTGAAGAGTGTTATCATAAATATGGCCACAAACATACTTGGCCCCAGCCGCAAAAGGAGTCGGAACGGCTGGTTTGACGATGAATATAAGCTAGCAACGGAACTGAAAAATGCTGCATGCCGAGTAATTTTGCATTCTCAAAGGACCCGGGCACATGCGGAGACTTATCACAAACTCCGGCGAGCGGAGAAGCGATAGACGAAAAGAAAGCCTGCGAGAACTAACAGGTCTGTGAACTCGAGAAGCCAGCAAAATGAAGCCTTATACACTTCGATGTTCATCCCGCCGAGACAAAGGGGGAAATCTGATTTCCGACAGACTAAGCATATTGGAGTGATGGGTTGAGTACCTTGATAAGTAGTTTATCAAGGTCAGTAGAACAACCAGAACATCGGAGAGTTGGAGGTCCGCCAACTGAAGACGACGGACAAATACTGCCACCACGACGTATAGAAGAAACAGTCGTGCAATTCATCGGCTTAAAAATCATAAGTTGGTAGGAATTGGTTAAATATGGAGGCGGCCAATTACTCCAAGTGGTTCACCAATTTGTGCTCAAGGTATGGGACAGCGAATCAATGCCTGACGACTGGCAAAGAGTCATTATCTGTCTCATACATAACAAGGGAGATATCACACAGTGCAGCAATTATAGAGGTATCACGTTGCCGAGTATCATCTATAAAATATTCTCCGCTATCTTGCTAGGGAGGATAGCCCCATACGCCCAGAACATCATTGGACCATACCAAAGAGGCAAATCAGCAACAGATCAGATTTTCTCTCTGCGGCAAGCGATGGAAAAACTATTGAAATATGGACATCACTTGCACCATCTTTTCATTGACTTTAAAGTCGGCTATGACAGCATAGCCCGGTTAAAACTGTACACGACCATGAGAGATTTCGGTATCCCTACGAAATTGATAAACCTGACTGGGCTTACGCTGACCAATGTGCGAGGCCAGATAAAGGCAGCAGGATCACTCTCGAGTCCGTTCAACATCAACAACGGTCTACGACAAGGGGATGCCCTATCATACCCAACTACTAGCATATGCTGACGATATCGACATTATAGGAAGAGAGATGTACAAACTGCCTTCATCCAGATCAAGTAGCCGGCGCGAGATCTTGGGCTGCATATTAATGAAAGCAAAATTAGCACCGAACACCATCAAATCGCACTGGTCAAACGGGAAGAATAAGGATAGGGGAATACAATTTTGTGACCGTTGATAATTTCTCCTATCTAGGGTCGAAAATCACAACCGATAACAGTTACGATGATGAAATCCACGCACGGTTCTTGTTAGCCAACAGCTTACAAAAACTGTTCCGCTCGAATCGTCTCACCATAGGGTCAAAGCTCTTACTGTACAAGACTATGATCTTGCCAGTCTTCATGTATTCCTCGAAGACTTGGGTTCTTAGCAAGAAGAATTGCGAACTCTTGGCCGCGTTCAAGAGAAGAATCCTCCGAAGAATTGTTGGCTCCCTACATGAGGATGGACTATTCCGTAGCCTAGATAACGACGAAATCTATGAGCGATACCATGACAACAGGTTGTGGATAAAATCCGGTTCAATATTTTACGGTGGGTGGGTCACTTAATCCGTACGGATGAGGATGATCCATCCAGGAAAGTCAATAAGGGCAATATCTGTGGTAGAAAAATAAGATGAGCTGAGATGAGTTTACGACTTAGTGTCGCAACGTATTGATACATGCACCTCCCGAACCTACTTTCTTTGCAGGTAACGGCTATAGTTCTACGATTGACCTCTTACTTAGCGACGGGAGAACCAATGTATGAGACATTTCAGGGTTATGTGCGCTAAATTCATCTCATATTCCTGTTTTCCTTCAATAGGAGCAAGTGCAACCCATCCCATTACAACCATCTCTGAAGCTTTTTGCTTTAAAAATATAAACTGAAGAGTATTCACTAAATACCTAAACGAAAACATTGAACTCATTTAGTTAAATTTGGATAGCGTCAGTGAACCTCACGTAAAGGATACTTTGTTGTCAACATTTACCAGTAACATTTGGAACGCAAGAAAATTCAGTACTCCATTGATTTCTAAAATATCGAACTATTCATTTCTAACCCTGGATAATGGAATATTAATAATAATCGTTGGCGCAACAATCCATATTGGATCAGGGCCTTGAAGTGTGTTAGAGCACTTCATATTCAAGACCGTAACGGTACACTACAGAACACTGTAGGAGGCAATGTGGTCAGCATTGTGCTCGCCCGAGATTATTACCCTGATTTGACTCAGGTACTCATTCACAGCTGAGTCGACTGGTATCCGACGTCAAATCACGATACAATTTCCACTGCCACCAGTGAGATTTGAACCGCGACCTTCCGTACGACAGCCTTGCGCTCTAACCGCTCAGCTATCCGGACACTGGATAATGGAATGCGAGAAATTATTCGGCAAAAAAAAATTCAATAGGGCGAAGATAGCACCTCTTGCCTCCGTCTGAAACTTAACTAGTCTTGTTAGCACTGATGAAGGGAACAAGTGGTTCGCCAAATATTGGTATTTGCAAGATAAATAAATGAACACTAGCGAATAGGAAAACTTCAAAAAACTGTACTTACTGCAAAATTCGAGATGGAACAAGTTTTGGAAATTTGAAAGACCTCTAAAGCAACCAGGAGCAAATCAATCCCATCTCTAAGAGTTGAAGGAAACCTACTATAATAAACAGTGATTTGGAAAAAGCCAAGTACTTCCAATAGCCGTAGTCCGTTATCATCCTTAATTTTATGGAAACTATGGGAACCGACCAATTGTCTACATTCGACGCACGAATTTGATTTCATATCTGGAGAAGGTTTCCAGGATCCCCCCCCCCCCCCAACGTTCTATGCGAAAATGTGCAAACAGTACATTTTTTTCTTTGTCGAGTTCGTCGTTTTGTAGTCAATCCTGCCCGAGAGTCCTTTGATGGTTTGTGTGGTATTTTACGGAAAGGGTTGTTATTCCTACACTTGTTAGTCTTACACTGCTTCTATTCGTGTTAGGTTTACTTTTACTCTTCTCCTTCTGCAGTTTTTCGTTGAGAACGGACACCTAGCGATCACCCCGTGCAGATGAAAATGGAATTTGGTGACCAAATTGTTGATGTTAGTTTAGCAGGCATTTCTCAGGTGTTCCTTCTTTAGTCTTTGTAACTTTCAGAGGTATGGCTGGCTCGCCTTTATCGATTGCGCCATGTTACTCGGTCATAGACTTAATCTGGATGAAGCTTTCAAATCATCACGCAGCGTATCAATCCATCATTGTTGCGGTCGACCTTTTAGTCGTTTACCATTGACTTCAATGTTCCGGCCAATCTTGGCAAGTGAGTTCTTGTCAGTGCAAATTGTAAGTCCATACTATCGAAGAGGCTCTTTTCAAAATGTTTCCATGATCGGTACAACCCCATATCGATCGCCGATGTCCTCTTTCGGATATATGGACAGTAGTCTTTGCTTTCATAACCATTAGGTACCGTTCATTGTCTTTTATAGTTGGCCAGCACCTCGAAACACAGCGGGTAAATTTTGTGTCTTGTGGAAAGCTCCTTGATTCAAGTTCTGCTAATGCATCAAGCAGTTTCTTAAAAAGGTTCACCACTGGTATATAGCATTGGTCCAAGATATTCAAATCATTCAGCTCTCGGCAAAAAACTGTCACTGAAAATAATAGTGCTTGTTTCACTGGGGTCGGTTGTCAAAAATTCTGTTTTATGCAGATCAAAGCTCAGTCTCTCAGTCTGTGTTAGTCCCTCAGTGCTCGAGATCAGCTTTGTTTTCAAACGCTAAGAAAACATGATCTACATAAAGTGGTGTATACAGCGTTGGATTTCCGGTCTAACAGTGCCCATAAAAACAACAAAGAGTAATGTCGAGAGGGCACTTCCTTAATGAATACCCACAGATACATGAAGCGGGTTTGATATACCTGCCACATGTTCAACTTTGCTTTTTGGATCACGGTAGAGAAATTTAACACCATCGCAGAAGTTACCAAATGAGTTTCTGTGGCATGTTGTCAAACGCCTTCTTTAGATTCAGAAATGCAATATAGAGAGGACTATTGCTTCTCACGGAATACAGTTATGAATCTCCATCGTATGGAACAACAATCGAATCGGACGATAATCAGAGCATGCTGCAGCACTGCCCTTCTTTTTCCGTATTGGAATGTTCGTGCTTTCTTGGCAACTGGAGGGTGTTCTTTCCTCAGTAAGGCGATTGAAGAACTTACTAAGCCATAATAATGAGTTTTCCAGAAAGTTCATTAGTATATTGTATGTCAGGGCCAAAATCGGACGCCTTTCCTTATCTGGCGAGAATAACGATTCAATGACAACCCTGCCTGCTTTTCTACGGGATATTCCATCACGTGAGCGGCAAGCTTTTGATTATCATTATAATTAATTAAAGAGAATAAAAACCACGAAATCATATCCAAGAATTCCTATCATATCGACCCTTAATTCAGTTACTAAAGACCGATAATAAATAAAAGCTTTTCTTCCTTATTTTCATCTCGTGTAAAATATTGTACAGAAAAAGGAAAACAAGCTTGTGATTCCAGATTCAACATGGTAGGCCAATAAGATATTAATCCAACCCATATACACCTAGCATTATGAAATGGAAATAACGTAGCAGTAAATATTTGTTTGCCGATAATTTCCCCAAATCTGGGAGAATGATAAACTTGTTTCGTGGTATCAGTATCTAAGATATTAACTGAATAAATTCTTAAATAAACATTAATATCAGAAATATAACAACTCGAATCTTCGAAATATGTATTCAATTCGATTTACTCTTTAATTAGATTCTTGCCGATGAAAATTAGTATATATAGTATAGTGTATATAATTCATAGATAAATATTTATATTTTTTTCTGGTATACATGTTGTCCTATGGCTCTTCTGAATGTGTTAGGTCTGTTTTCATTCATTTTTTAGATAAGATTTTTTAATTAGCACTTCGCTGATAAAAGGTAAATATTACAATTATATCTACATTTGAATTACTCAGATTAATTAAAGGTAAATATTATTCAAGAGCAAATTATTGATTGGTCTTTCGAATAATCTGGTAGTTATCAGGGAAGCTCTATCCACTTTTGGTGGACCCCACCAGGATAATTTCCCTATATTTAATGCGATGTGCATGAATGCTAATGAGGTGATCAAATGACAACTCTTCCTTTGGCACTTCATGGCCTACAACATATGAGATGCAAAAGTGGAGTAGTCACCCTGATGTTGAAGGAGAAAGGAGCAATCTGAACTAATTTTGCTTAGTTTTTGGTCTTGTCTTAATCGCGGTTTCGCTTTACTCCCGGTTTCGACCGTTCTTGTGAAAACATACTACTATAGTGTACCGGTACGGTCTTGAATGAAGTGCTCTAACACATTTCAAGGCCCTGATCCAATATGGATTGCTGCGCCAACGATTATTATATTATTATTCCTTACAATACGCTGTAAAGAGACATGGGAGCGTCACTATACGCTAAAATCGAAGTAGGCGAGCAAAGATCAGCGAATAATACAAGAGGTAAGACTAAGAAAGGCCAAAATGCATTTAATTTACTAATAGAAACCCACATTATAACCATCATAAGCCTCCTGATCACCCGATTAAGATATAATACATACTTATTATCGACAGCAAGAACATTAGGATCTGCATTAAGCATTACCTAGCGTTAAACTGGAAAATTCCAGGTCTAATGAGGGTCGGAAGGCAGACCTAACTCGCGTGGCTACAAAATTACCTCATGCAACTCCTGCAGTTTCTGCAGTTTTATTACGTTCCCTCATTTTCAAACCACCAGAATCTGAGTGTTTTCCATTAAATTAGAGGACAAAGCAATATATCAGGACTTTAGGGAGTGAGAAAATGGGAATTATAGAGATTTCAAAGAATGGCATCCGTTTTGAGTTAATCGAGCGACCTTACCGTCTTCGTTCGATGAAAGGAGATTAGTTGAAAGCTCAAATGGGACTACATATTACATCGTCCCCTGTTACAATTAGGATAAAGTGTACACTGGCTTGAGAGTAGATCTACCAAGAATTCAGTTGAGTTCTCCAAGGCTTTTTAATTGATTGGAGAAATCGATGAAGACGAAACCTTAGTGTCTTGTGACATTAAGGCTCTTTTTTCAAGTATCCCAGTCAAAAAAGCGACCGCTTTAGTAGCTTCTTCAACAGTATGAGGATCCATAATAGACAATAGGCTAAAACAATACATGTTAAAATATGTATGGAAGAAAACTACTTCACTATCAGGGGTGAGTATTATAAACAACTAAAAGGAGCCCTTTTCCTCCCTTCCCTTTCCCTTTTTTCTCGTTCATCAGTGAAATATTCATGACCAACCTGGAAGCAAAGCTAACTTCGGCAGATCGGATGCCAAGATTTTAGAGAAGGTATATGGACGATATCTGCGCTGTCTTCAAACAAGATGATGTGGGAAGATCGCTCAACTTCCTTAATAGACTGCACGTCAGTATTAAGTTTACTCTGGAGATGAAAAGGAAGGCTGTTGAAAGGAAATCAAAAGAAAGTAGACCTGGAAATCTACAGAGAACCGACGAGCACCAGACGAGTTATCTCCAGCCCTTCGAACCACGGTTATCAGCACAAAGTCGCCTAATTCAACTACATGATTAATCGAGTAGTAACTCTTCCCATTTCCGCGGAGGGAGTGAGGAAAGAGACGGTTATTCCGACAATGCCAGCAGTAGCAAAAGAAAAAGGATGCTACAATGGCAAGCACTCAGTAAGCTGACCCCAGAGCAACAGCGCAGACGGATAATAGTTTTGGATTTCAACGAAATTTCGCTTTCGCTGAAAACAAGAGTGGAAGACACAGTTAGGACGTCATCTTCAGCAGCAACGCAAAACCCTTCTAGGATCGACCAACGATCCTATCAATCAAATGGCTAAGTCTGGGGTATACGAAAATTCCTGTGATAATTGCAGGAAAGTATACATCGGGCAAACAAAAAGGAACGTGGAAATACGTCTTAGGGAACACTTAATGGAAGTAGAACTGGCAGAAAAAAGGGTTGGTCGACTTTCAGATCAAATGTAGCGGATAATATCATCTTAAATAAACACAGGATTTCTAGGGATAACGCTAACTTGGTGAACTGCATAAGCGATATGAAGAAATTAGACGTAACCTGAAGTATAGAAATTTACAAAACACGGAAGAATACTTCTAAACGGGGATCAAGGCAACGGCTGCACCTGGCTCTTCAAATTCATCAGGAGGTGCACTCACGGGCAACATTATAATATCTATTCCGTCTGCGAGACTAATGAGGTTTTATTCATTTCGCAATACCAAGGAAAGTAAGTATAAATGGAATATGGATTTCTTCACTCATCCAAGCCTAAGCACTAAAGAAGGCGACAAGTAGTCGCTGAAATATGCATATCTTCTCCTACCGGGAAGGCGACGACAGAGCAAAGCACCGCAGAAAGAAGACACCTCTATTTGGGAATAAGGATATGGGCATCACTTCATTACCAAGTGTGGCAATATCGGAAGAACTCATATGTGGTAGGTAATACTTTGATGGTTTTACATTATTATTTACCTTATATATATACCTTTCCCACTAGGAATACAGCCGGTACGTTCTTAGGTGATCGAGTTAACGAGGAAGATATCAATAAAAGTGATCCGCTTCAAATAACAAGTAGCACGTATACGCAAGCAGTAACCTCTTTTCGAATCGCTGGTGTGGGAGTTTCTTCAAAGTGTCAGATGGACAATGTTTGTCGAAATAAATATTAAAAAGCGGATTGAAGTCCAAGTTTGATAATCTAGGTTTTGGACTCTCTTCTTCTTCTTCTTCAGCCTTTGTCCCGTTCACAAGCAGGGTCGGCTCGTCGTGATCGGCTTCGCTATTTGGCTCTATCGAATGCCTGATCTGGGTGCAATATCGAGGCTTTCAAATCCCCAGCCAGTGTATCAAGCCACCGTTGCTTAGGTCTGCCTTTTGGTCGTTTACCATCGACTTCGATGTTCAGACCAATCTTTGCAAGTGAATTCTCGTTTGCACGAATTGCGTGACCATACCATCGAAGACGCCTCTCTCGCAACTTTTCCACGATCGGTGCCACCCCATAACGATCGCGGATATCCTCATTTCGGACGTGATCTAAACGTGTGACGCCACTAGTCCAACGTAGCATCTTCGTCTCCATTACCGCAAGACGTCGTTCATTATCTTTTATGGTCGGCCAAAACTCAGAACCATAGAGAGCGACTGGACGGACGACATTGCGGTAAATTTTAGATTTGAGACGTTCGTTGATACGTCGATCACAAAGGACACAAGTTGTGGAACGCCACTTCATCCAGGTTGCGTTAATGCGTGAAGCAATTTCATAACGCAGCTCTCCATTGGCTGATAGCGTTGACCCGAGGTATTTAAATCTCTCAGTTCTGGGCAGATCACTGCCGCTGACAGTGATTGTACCTGTTTCATGGGGATCGGTCTTCAAAAATTCAGTTTTGTTTAAATTCAATCTGAGACCGTGTTGTATGAGGCGATCATTCCATTTTTGAACTGTAGTTATGAGGCTACTTTAAACTGACTCCAGCAGTCAATCCCAGCTCTTATTTCCAAGCTAAGTAGGTCAATGCATTTCGGATGTTGGGTGCGTGGTTCTCGACAGGGAACATCATCCGTACGTCGGGCGAAGAGAACCCCTGAAGGGAGCAAATTTTATTTGGACGGGGAGAAACGATTATGGTCTCAAATTAAGGAGAGCACTTTGCAACATCTTAAGTGAGCATCTCACAATGGATCTGCGCGCAAAGAATACAACAATATACAGCAGGCTGTTAGTTTGATTGCCAGTTGGTGCCTCATGCTCGTGTGTGCACTATGAAATTATTCATAAAAAGGAAGAAAGTGAATGGTATTTGTTTTCTAGAGATGAGGGGATAAGTCGTCAACTCTCCGAAGAAATGAAATATCTGAGAATATTTCTTTGAGACAAATATGTAGAGGCGAAGAAGAAACAGATTCTGACAATTATGGGTTGCACAAAAGGTAATGTGGACATACATTGCTAACATTAGACCAATGTTCGGTTATGGGTTCGTGGTCGAGAAGGTTAAAGTGAGATAAAGGGTCCTCTGTAAGCTGGTGGTTTGGTTTGGTTTGGTTTGTACGTATTCAGAGCGCTGTAATAAGAGCAACTCATAGAAAAGTTAATTTGGGACTATGGAGGAACAACGGACGCGAGGGGCACAGAGTCTTAGAAGAGATATTGGGGGAATTGAATCCAGTTCATTTTCGGTAAACAACGTACAGAACCAGAAGTTCAAAAACAGACCAAGGTTCTGGAGCAAGAGTCTAAATATGCGCACTGTCGCACTGTAGCGATAGTCAAGTTGATCTGAGGGCATTACTCATTTTAAAAATCGTTCAAAAATATAAAAACAGTTGAAACTTCATTTCGAGATTCAAAAAGTAGTTGTACCTTATGGTACCTGTTCATACTGGCATAGAGGGAAATGAAATCTCTGATGCCATAGCAAAAGAGGTTTCAATTTCTTCTATACTGAGACCAGAGCTAACAATTGGAGTGTTAGTATCAAACTAGAAATAAGTTTAACTTAGGGACATGTGGCAGGGACTAAATGTGGCTGCAGATACCGAACTTTCCTTCTCGGAACCAAAAAAAATGCAGTAAGACCTTCAGAAATATTATTGACGTTCTGAGTGGCCATAATTCGCTAGGTGATACAAAGTGATATGTGTTGATCTCGTAATGAAGAAGTGATACCTTTCGTTTTTGAACACCCTAACTATACACGGATCTGAAGAGTTTTCGTGCAGACGTTCGACGGACAATGGACCATTACGGTCTGAGGGCTCTCAAACTCTATCTCTCCTTTACCCCATGAATGCGTACAAAAAGTCTAGATGCTTAACGGGTACGAATTAAAACAATTCCATGGTTAGCAGAGCCTTACAGAGCTTGACGTATTATCAAAATTACTATGTGCTCCCCCGCAATACAACCTGGAAAGCACAATCCAGTTTAAGAGTGAAATCCCCCGAAAACTGTTAGTTCTAAGGGGAAAAGAAGATGCAATTTGTGTTTTGGTCGCAAACGAACGCGATTTGTGTTTGTCAGATTGTTAAATTGGCTTGATATTTATGGAATCGATATATTGCTCAATATGAAATTTCCAGCTTACATGTAAAAGCACGAGTACAATTCATATCAAAATTTAGTGCATCCGCTTATAATCAACTGTTCACCACTTTATCGGCTTCATGCCACAAAACAACTTCAGCTTATCGTTTATAAACCGTAATCAGCGAAAATCAGCTGTTGTTTAAATTGTCTGACGACAAAGTTAAATAAACACAATCATAACATGGGCACACTACACATACGATAATCTATTTAAAGCTCTAGAACTTTCACTTTTCTTCGAGTTCGTATAAACCCGTAAACAATATTCTAATCACATTCGAAACAGCCTTTACGTAACGCATTCGAAATACTATTTATTATTACAAATATATAATATTACGTTGGCTAGACTAGAGACAGGCTCGTCTACTACATATTCTATCTAATGTGCAAGTTTATCTTATCTAATCAGCTGCGTTGGGAAAATGAGCTAAAAGTTATACTTAAAAGGCAGAACGATACAAATAAAATAAAAACATGTGAACGCCGGGGAAAAACATAAAAAAAAGTCTAAAGCCGGACAATGATGAAATCTTATCGGGGTATATTGAACAAAAACAAAATACTAGAACGTAACCAAATAATAGATGACTGACTAGCCGGTTAACTGATAAGGAACTCTGCCTGATATCTGTGAGCTTTATCAGCTGAACTAATGATTGTTTTTATTGACAAGCGTCTACTCCAATGAGAAGATAAAATCTCTGAGTTCACATCTAATGATGGAAAAATTTAAGATTTAAGTAGGACTACCCCGTTCAGAAAACCAAAAAGAGCATACTCCTCCTTCTTGGTTCTCCATGAACACAAAACTGGGAACTCTAGGACATATTTTTCCTACATACACCTTTTTATAATCGAGCTGATTTTCCGTTGAATCCCGAAATTAGTTTGGTGCTCTGTGACCTCAAAGATCTCATACAATACTTCGTATGAGATCTGTTAATCAGAATTCTATATATTCGAGGGAAGTATTTGCCCTCCAGAAACGATGACACTTAGTTGTCAAGTTGAAAAACACCTTCGATAGGTGTGGAACCTTCCAGAAGTTAGAACTCCTCCTCCATTCTGGCTTCAGAGAACTGATCCAGCCTTAGACTGCACTAGGAAGAGGCCTTCTCAATACGTGGGTCCTCAAATACTGTCCTCTTGGGTGTTTTCGCTCAGTTGTGGCTTACTTCAGCAAATGATTTACTCGTTTCACTGCTTATGCCATTTCTTTCATACTGTTTCTGATCCGAGCACACCTGGTTGTCCAATGTTAAGTAGGACGCAAATTCAATTCCAAGGTTTCTCCTTAAAACTACAAACCTAACCAGTTCCTTACCTACTTCTGGGGACTCGTCCAAACTAAATCGATCGACGCACTTTCTACACCTATCACGTTTTCTCAAGAATTGCGGTCAATCATGGGGATAAGGCTATATGCCTACATTCTTCGCCTGCTTCCATACCAGGCAAGTATAGGTACAACTGGCGTGCCTCATTGCCACCAACATGAACCGGGATCATCCGTACAATAATGCATGATGCTTTGTAGGATATTGTTCAGTTGTTTGCAATGAGCTTAGCCGGTATGTAGCTTAGAAACCCTCAAGGGTATTGAGAACTGATGCACACACTGGTGTCGTATAGAACAGAACTGAACCGATTGCTGGTGACAAAAGCAACCTATCCATTACATTGCCCACATTTAGAAGCATCATTCAGCAGGACGTTCCTTTGAGGTATTTTAATGATAGTTGTGAACGGATAACATGTTCACCAATGGGGACATAAATTTTTTTTTGTTTTCGCCGCTTTGTTATGAGTATTACCTCCTTTTTATGCTCAATGCTTCGTAGCCAAAACTTCACTGCTCAGATGACTTCGCTTGCGTAAATTTCAGTTTCATTCAAACTAACAGTCTGATTAAGCACTTTCGATCGTAAGATACTGTCATTCATGGTATTCTAAAGCAGAGAGCCAAGAACAGACCCCTGTGGGTCACCTGGCTTTATGTTATAGGTCTCTAATTATTCATCTGTATCCTAGCACAGTTTTCTGTGCCGGAAGGAGACCGTGATGGTATGCTTCCACTTTGAAGAGGTGAATAAATTTCGATATCTAAAGTCACTAGTTTGGAGGCCTTTGCATTCAATCATAACTTGTGAGCGGCTCATGAGGACGGTAACTTACTCGCCAAGCGATGCACCAATTTTTCGTTGCGCGTTGTTTGCTACGTATTTCAAGCAGTAACTCTCATTTCTATGTTCGGCTAATTCGTGCCATATTGTCGTTAATCTCTTTCGATCACCAGAAAAACTAGAAAAGCCATAGGAGTCATGTATCTTACCAGATACAATCAACGTGCCTTTAATAGAGAAATAAGTCATGAAACCGGAAGCTAGATGCTTCAGGTATAAATGGTTTTATGTTTCCCTATAAGAGGAACGATGAGTGCATGGCAGCTATTAAATATTCAATTGTGCTTTATTTTTGTAAGACGAGAAAAGTCTGATTGATAGTCAACCTTATACGCTTCCCACTAGGAGTTCAACATTATTAGCGCATGCGGAGAAGCTCACCTACAACATATACTAACAAGTCGGTGTTTCCTTTATAAAGACATTTGCGTGTGAATTTGTCCCGTTAGTACGTAATACGTAATATACGCATATATTATGGCAGAACATGCACTTTTAAGTGATATTGACATTCAAAATCTTGAATTTCCAAAGAAGTGACAACTTTGACCTAACTTTGTTAGTAATAGTGCGATTTCCACCAAACTTGGTAGAATCAAGCTCTATATTATAGCCTACATTGCTGCAAATCTCGGGGTACTAGAATGAACTTAAGGGGGGTCTGAAATAATAAAAAAACCGCTTGTTACTTTTCGTTGGTGTATATATTTATTCTTGCAAATACAGATATTTCGGGAACCACTTGTCTGCTGCAGACTTGTTAGCACTGATGAAGGGAACAAATGGTTCCCGAGATATCTGTATTTGCAAGAATAAATATCTACACCAACGAAAAAGGAACAAGTTTTTTTTTATTTCAGATAATTTATCGTTGGAAACACCGCATAATTACACTCAGTTAAGGAGCCAATTACTGAAAATTATGGTAATATACTATTATTAACTTTATTTGAAGGGATATCGGTATGGAAGGTATTTCAGAGACTAGACACCATATAGTAGCAACCTCTTGATTTTTTCAGATTTTTCGGTTAGTCAGTTTTTGAGAATGGCCCCGTTAAATAAATGTTCACTTTCGACACACAGTTCCCACCTTTCCACCAAATTTGGTGTCAATCGCTGATACAGTCTCCGAGAAAAATGTATGTGATGGACAGACAGACCGTAAACCGATTTTGATAAGGCTTTGTGTTTACACAAAACCTTAAAAAGGGCTAGGGAGAAGTAGATCTTCCATAAATGGAACTTTAATATTTCACTCGAATGTCAATTATTTTCGGTAATTATGACGTCAGCATTTTATTTGCATGCGCTTAAGATGCAGTTTTTTTCTGCGCAAATCACAAGTTTGAACTGCTATAAATTTGATACCAATAAATCGACTTCCTCGAAACTTGGTATTAGGCGCGATACTATCCTCTACGTCTTTGGTACTCCTGGGATGAATTTAAGAGGGTCCGAGTCAATTGGTAATATTCTATTAGTTTATTTGTGCAGATATCGGAATGAGACATATTTTGAGGCCTAAATAAGCGCATCACACTTTTCAAATTTTTGGGGTAGGTAGTTTCCGAATCCTGCTTCACTTTGAGTGTGCACATTTCGAACCGAAATTATCAATTGAACTAGAAATAAAGCATGGACAAACCATTTTCATAACCACCTGAGAAGCGTTATTTTTGCACGACCAGTCGCAAAAAAAAGCCGAACAGCTGGATCAAAGATTGTAACCTAGCAATCGAGTGGGAGAATTCTGCCGGATAATGCATCAACCTCAAAGAATGCAGACATGCATAAAGAGTGGTAAGTCTCGAGGTAAGTATCGAGGAAGAAGTGACTCTTCAGACAGAATAAGGAAGCCTGAAGGAACCAAAAGGTCCATGACTTCGAGAAGTACAGGGAGTAATCACACCAAGCTGACGTTTTACCAAAAAGCCAGCAGAATGAAGGCATATGCACATTGACACTGTTCCTATTGAGGCAAAAAGGAAAATTTGATTTCCGCTCATATGGCATATTGGAACGACGGGTCGAGTATACTAATAAACCGCTCAGCAACCAGAATATCGGTAAATTGGAGGTTTCATCAACTGAAGACGATGGACAAATGCTACTGATAAAATGTGGAGAGGAGCAGTTCAGAAGGTTTTCAACTGACCCGCTGATGACTGGCAACCAGACATTAGTGGCACCATTCATAAGCGAGAGATATCACTTAGAGCAACAATGATAAAGGTACGAATATAATGTTATGGGTATATGGGGCTATCCGTTAAGTAGACCGAAACGGCCAAAAAAGTAGTGGAGAATATCTGATATTCGGTACTCAAATAAGATATTCTTCACTATTTTGCTTGGCCAGCTAGCCCCCATTGGCCCATACTAAAGAGGCTTCACCCCAGGCAAATCAGTAATAAATCAGCTTTTCTCTCTGCAGTGATTGTTGGAAAAACTGAAAAACTGAATCTGGCCAACAGTTCCACCATCTCTTCATCGACTTCAAGGTTGCCTAGCGTAGTCAGGATAAAATTGTATATGACCGTGGTGGAGTTCGGTGTCCTGACAAATACTGATTAAACTGACCCTGACCAATGTGTGAGGCTAGACAAAAGCAGTAAGACCATTGTTAGCAGCAAGGATATGCTTTATCATGTACCCTCTGTGTGTGATCAGTGATACTGATGTAAATATGAATACAGAGGCACTGTCCTTTTGAAGTTCATCCAGCTACTCTTCTATACTGACGATACTGACATAATGGAAATAACAAGGCGAGATGTACAAAACTGTTTTTATCCAAATTCCAAATTATCCAGTAAACATTTCTCCCATCCAAGGCCGAAAGTCATAAGTGATAACAATTATGGTGGAGAAATCTGCGCACGATAGTCAACAGAACCTATTTGAATTTATAAAAACTATTCCGCCCCAAACGTTTCACCATGGGGTCCGACCTTCCATTATATAAGTCGTGGATAGAAGTAACTGGTAGTTTCTGGATTTGTTATTCTAATGAAACTGAAATTAGACTGATGCTGCAATGGGTAAATTTTCTAATCAATATGTCTGCATCAAATGGAATGATGGTGTAGGCTAGGGCTTTATTTTATTCATTCAGGGGGTCATCCCGTGTAAAGGCCGTTTTTTCGCTTTTTTTAGAATTTTTTTGTGAAGAACTGGATAAAGATACAAATACGATTTTTTCACGATAGATTTATTAATATCTTGAGCGTGCATAGTGCATGCCCGATCGCATGGTTCGTTATTGAAACACAGAGCAATTTATACCCCCATCTCCAAAAAAAGGCGGTTTTTTTTTGCTGCCACGCTAGAGGGCGCTACGATCATCTTAAAGGAAAAAAGTAAACGGTATTTTAACGTCAGGACTTAACTACAGTCCGCAAACTAGGATTATTAAAAAATATTAAAAGCTAAATTTTTGGCGCCGTGTTAAACTTTTTTTTGCGAATTTTAGTGTTTGTTTGCGGACCGTAGAAATATGTTCTGAATAAGTCGTGAAAATTTCAAAGATTTTCGTTGGATAGATTTTGTTGGGCTATGGTGGGAGCCGATTTTCAGTATGCAGTTTCGAGAAAAACGCATTTAAAAAGTAGAATGCCATTTTTAGCCATAAAATCTTAACTGATCATTAATCTGCTGTTTAACGCTATAATTTCCGAATGACTTCGAATATCAAAAAATCTCTTTGCCCATATACCTTACACTATATCTAGATATAATTGATGCCAAAAAAAATGAGATAATTAAATTTTCTCTTTTTATACGTTTACGGATTTGTTAAATTAAACTTAAAACTGGTACCCCGAAAGTTTAATTTCAACAATTAACAACAAGTTGTTAAAGGATTTGTCAACCTAGGGAGTCTGTGGAATGCGACAAGGCGTTAAATATCCGTATGGAATTTCAGCGTGTTGTGATCTTAAGCAACAGTTTGACCTGTAATTTAAACAGGCTGCTGAAGGACAAGGGTGCAAAAGTAAATACGCTGTCTAGCAAGTAAGGCTCTAGTAAACCAATATCCTCGAGTATATCTAGATTACACTGCCCTTGGGCGAGACAACGACAAAGTAGAAGTAACGTTGGACCGAAAATTCAGTTATTATCGTGGAAGCAAATAATCAGTCTCTGAAACGAATTGAATACTTTGGTAGTGGAAATTATCAACGAATACGGATTAAAATCTCGCTGTTGAGTATCTGGAATGTTAGAAGGATGTTACAGGTTGTTCTAAATGGCATATGTTGATAATAAAAGTGCTATAAATGCAGCGGCACCTGATGAGTTTTGATGGAGAAGTTACGGAAATATTGAAAAAAAAGTTTTTGATCTCAGACGCGTGCGGAGACGAGCGCATGGCAGGTCGGATGGCAACTGGCTCTGAAGTTAATAAGAGAGTGAGAATAAGAAGAGAAATTATAAACTTCATCCCTATCATTAGGAGGTGAGGTACTCTTGAAACAAGGGTAAATTTATCAACTCCATAATTTATAGGCATGTAAGCCTAGAGTCAAAACTCTTAGAATATAGTGCAAGTCCGCAAAGAGTGATGGCCTTCTACATTCTAGTGTACAATCCGGCCATCATATCGAGTATCTACATGCACTTTATTTGAGTAGGCCCTTTCTTCCTTCAAAAACAGAACGAAATCGGGTCTATTGTGATTATTTTTCTTATATATAGTTCAACAAAAGTTTAATTTACATTTTCAAAATTCTCTGCGTATTATGATTAGATTGTGGATGGCACGTTACCACTAAGTCATACTTCCATGCGAGGTTCTGATGGTGAACCTTGCAGATAAAGTTGTGACGGCTGGTGTTGAAGGCACAGTAGACAATAGACTGGTGTTATGTGCTGCATTTTACATCTTTCTCCTTTTCACAGAGGGATTCTTGTACTAATAAATAGTGCTTCTGTGAAACAGTATACTATTAGCAACCATTTGCTGCTGTGATACCAATACTTGGCGATGAGGCATTTTAATGTGCCTATCCACATGCCGATCTTCTGTTAAACTGAATACAAGGAGGGCATGAAATTGTGATCGGCAGCTCTATTGTGCTGGTTATTATTTGCAAGAACTACCCTTATCCATCTCTGGGAATTCTCTGAATTAGGATCATTTGAACATGATTGTGAAGGAGAATTAGTAATATGGCTTATACGTACAATTAGCACAAATTATAAGCTGCTAATATTCCTGCGGTCCAAAGGAATACAAGTGCATATTTTGCACCTGAAAAGCGTTAACTTCATGCGTATCACGTATCAATATATTCTAGTTAATTTTTTTATTCAATACTTCATTCTGTGCTTTAACTGGTATCAAGAACCGATAAAAATAGCATTTTCCATTTAAATATGCATTTCTGAGGTGTAATAGAAGCAACCGAGTTCCCTTGCTTGTTATTCAACAGTAATATTAAATGTCACACGTCCTAATCTGCATACCTACATACGTGACTTTAACTGAAATTTTTAACATTTTCGCTTTCGCATTTGCTTCATTTGATAGCAAATAATCTGCACTATTTGTACAGTACCGCTCCCTAATGGATGCAAACTATTTGTGTTTCTAATTTATAAAATGCAACACACGCTGAATATCAAAAGTCACCATTCATTCGATTCGATCAGTAAAATCGAAATGCAAAGCGAATAATCTTTTAGTTTTATACGATCATCACGTGATTCGTTAAATACAGCATTTTCCCTCACCTTTGGAATATTATGCAATTTTAGATTTAAATCTTCAGTAGAAGTAGTTTTTCGGTCTCTTAATAGTTTTTGTCTGCATACCATCCATGTCTATGCGTTTTGTTTCAAAGCATTTTTTAGAGCTATCGTTTGCATGTCAAGATCCGTCAAAAATAAGGAAAAAAAAATATCTATCTATTGGTCTCCAGTAGTTTTGGTGATAAATTTGGATTTTATCAGGTGTTTGGTTTCACATGGCTTTTTATATCTTCCTATATTTCTGCACGTTTCATCTGAACTTAGATTATGTCCAATTAGAGAAATTATATTAGCCTCGTGTTAATCTCCTGTGCAGTGTGTGTAGAGCATCTAGATTCCCTATCATATATTTTTTTTATTCTAAATAGCCAAGGAAAAAAAGTCCAATGTTATTATCATCACACTTAAGGGGTTAACCTTACTTGTTGCGCAAAAGGTAGGTCACCCTCATGTATTTTGTTAAGAAAACTTTGAAACTTTTTTGAACGATCATTATATAATGTAAAAGTGCATACATTGAACAACTTTTAATAATTGTTTTATTGAAAAATATTATACAGTTATGCTACAAATGGCCACCAAATAAATGTATCTTTATTTTTATGTTTTAGTTACGTTGACCACAATTGTGTTGAACTGGATCAAATTAAGCAACAAATTTCTATGGATAGTTAAATA
The DNA here is from genome assembly GCF_905115235.1 of Hermetia illucens. NCBI lineage: Eukaryota > Metazoa > Arthropoda > Insecta > Diptera > Stratiomyidae > Hermetia > Hermetia illucens. Next base: position 165,538,533 of record NC_051849.1, on the reverse strand, counting down.
ACAGCAAAAGCTTGATTGAAGGATTCGAAGAAATGAGCATTTTTCACAAATGACGAGCAGTTAATGGTTCGAATTTTCACTAAAACAAGTCGGAAAACCGAAAGCTACTTGAGTGTTTAGGAAGGTTAAAGATTTTATATATTGCTTATATAGGGTTATGCATTTAGATTATCAATCCATTTAGCTTTAGTCTGATACTGACATCAAAGTTCTTAGAATGCAAGAAATTTCCACAAAAGCAACAAGCTGAACCTTTTCTAATTCTGTCAGTAATGGTGGGATTCCCACCAAACTTGACACTTGATGATTCTAGGATAAACTTAAGATGGGTTCTCAGGAAATCTCTTGAAAATATGTTTATAATAAATATAGTAATATACCATTATTCACTTTATTTAAACAAGTGTCGATATGGAGTATATTTTGGGACCTAGATACCATGTGCATGGACCACAATATTTCTCGAAGTAACTGACCCCTCGCATTCGAAAAGTACTAATCGAGACTTTTCATTTAATTGATTTTTTGAATTCAATTGATACATTATTATTATTTGAAAAAGTATTTTATTATTATTGGATATTGTTATTTGACAAATTGCACCTCGGTTTTGAATATATAGCGCCCCCTCTTAAACCCAACCTGGAACTATGCTACTCACCACATGCAATAGGATTTACAGGCCCCATCCATCCACCAATATTTTTTTTTATTTTTCAGATAAAAGGCGTGTTAAATAGACAGACGGACGAACAGACTGACAGATAGTAAACCGCTCGTGTAGAGCGGAATGAAATTTTTTTTACTTTGACGGAATGAGTCATGAATCCGCTAGTGAGTTAGAGGGTATATATTATATTTATAACACAAACAAGTTTATTGGGTCTTACAAGTTTTACCGTATAAGCTGAAGACTATGACTTAACTGGGATTATCAAGAGTCCTTCCATTTTGTCTAAAAACTAACTTATTAGCTATTATTAGCACTAATTTACAAATAGCTTAGATGATTCCTAAGATTATAAATAACCTCGGAAAAAAGGCGAGAAAAACCTCTTTTAAGTAAAGTATACTAGGCGATCCATACGTCGGGCTTCTCAGGAGAGTGGATTAAATTATATGGCATAGCTAGCTAGCGCAACGTTTACAATAACATAGTACCAAGCCAACGTACTCCAATGATACGACGTCGATAAGTGCTGATGAAGGTTTGGAGCTTTCGAGTAACAGTGGGGTCACTTCCCATGTGCTACGCCCACATAGCAACATAGATACGGCACTAGCACAGAACAGTCTGAAATTTAACTTGGCGTTGAGATAACTGCATTTTCAGATTTTAGGCGAAAGGATGTAAATCCGCCGGGCAACATACAGTTCGGTGTCACCGTCCGCAAGAAATCACGCTTCCAATATATATAAATTGATAGACGTCTTCGATGGTCTACCCATTAATACAGATAGAGATAGTGCGATGACCCGTCAGAATGAGAATATTGGGTTTTTTCGCAATTATCTTCAATCCAAGTCTATTTCCCTCCTTTTCCAACTCCAGAAGCTTTTGGCCAAGGTCTATGGTCCGGTGGGAACGCTGAGAAAGCAAAAGGATGTCATCAGCGATTTCAAGATTTTACCTCGATGCAGCATTTGACATTTTGCGCTATGAAATGCCGCTTTGATAATAGCTCTTAGTTCCTTCGAAATGCCCCTTCAGTCCAAGATGATTTTTAGGATATTGCTGTGGTGAGTGCAGGAGGATCCCGAGCAGAAACCAGTCTGCTCTCTGTCGATCAAACTTTGAGATGTTCTTTGATGCTTTTCAGGATTTTTTTAATTATTATCTTTGCAACAGGGAGCACGTAGTGCATACTGTGAACTCCTCGGCATTTCGCTCAGTATCGGAGTTCGAGCGTGTCACGCTAGCAATCACTTGCAGCGATCAATAGAGCTTGCCATCCCTTACGTTCCACGATGACAATGTTCACCAATATTGTCAGATGAGTTACTCAATTCTGCCACTGTCGAGCGATAGCTAGATCATACAAGCGGTCGATTTTGAACTTGGGGGTCGTAGCTCTCCAGCTCTTGGAGAAGTGGCGCACGTAACATGCAAGCGAACGCAAGCGACCATCTCTTTCGCGGCCGATGTCAGCGCCTCCATATTGCGCATATTCAGGAGAAAACTCCAAAATCTACTTTTGATTGCTCGTACGATATCGGCCAGCTGAAACACAACTGACCTACTTTTAGTTTCGGTGCTCGAGCAATGTACTACAAATGACGAGCCAGTGGAAGTTGCAGAAATCCAAAAACTTCTCATCATTATGATTTCGGTCATTAAGTGCCTGCTTCCCCACCACATGGCCGAACAAGATATTATCAGATCACACCTTAGTATTCAGATCACCCTTCACGATAACACTATCTCTTTTAAGAAGCTTCCCTGAACTGTGTTTAATTGTCCGTAGAACGCATCTTCTCCGCTATATCAGAAGTTCCCACTACTATGTGATGCTCCTTAACCTGGACCGGAATATTGCAATCAGAATTCTTTCCGACACCGGCTCCCAGGCCGAGATAGCGCGACTTACGTTGCCGTCACAAACAACTCGATACTAAATTCGCGTCTGCTACTACATGGCTTTCCAGACTATAAAAGCACATTGTCATAGATGCGGCAAGGGGGAAGGTACTCTTCCAAATCCAAAAATCTTACTTCGCTTAGGCGCAGAATGTCCAGCTTATATCGTTGGAATTCCCACTGGAGTTGGGGAAAGATTTTCAAGACACTCGCTACCGTTGTCGAGGAGCGTGCGCACATTCCAGAAACCAAGCATTGTCCGTTTTCGATAGCCATTGTTTGTAGCCATGAGGACAGTCGCTACCTGGGACTTTTTTATGGTTTCGGTAGCAATAAAGCTTCAAAATTTGGAGGTTCCTAGTAAATTAAGTTTTATTCCTTTTATTCGCCTTTTATCACAAACAAATCCAGACTTTCATTGTATTCTTAAGTCCCAACTCCAAAAGCAAATATTTACAACCGCTGATCGTTTGCATTTTCTAATCATTTCTACCCGTGAAGCTGGTTGAGTAATGTCGAATTGATTGATGTTGTAGCCAAGGTATTCTACCTCGTTGCTACCAGAAATGAATGCTGATATATTTACACATTTACGCCGAATTTTTCAAACCGTTCGAAAAGGAATCGAACGTATGACATGCGGGTAAGGGTTTGCCGATGTTGTAAGAATATCATCGATATAGCGAACACAAAAGCCCAGCTTTCGGAGTACGTTGTTCATGAAACTTCGTAATAAGTAAGCGACGTTCCGGACGCCAATTGCTCCGACGATAAATTCAAAAAGAGCCACGGCTTAGCAATTGGAAAATCTGAATTTGGTGACACGCTCCCAACCGATCGATTTTGGAGATGATCGTCTTCCAATCCAACTAGTAGCAATGTCTTCAATATGCAGCATTAGGTACCGGTCAGGCTTTCTGACTGCATTCAGTTACTTGTAATCGCACATGACCTCCAGGTTCCATCTTTCTTATAATTCTTATATTTCTCTTTCGCAGGGAGAGAGTTAACTATGATTGAAACCTAAGCCAGCATTTCAGGGTCCAATTCACTGACCATCTTGTCGAACTTTAAATTAATTAGAGCGCAAGGCGGTCGTACGGAAGGTCGCGGTTCAAATCTCACTGGTGGAAGTGGGATTGGTATTGTGGTTTAACGACGGACGCCAGTCTACTCTTGTAAGTGAGTACCTCAGTCAAAATAAGGGTAATAATCTCGGGCGAGCACAATGCTGACCACATTGGTCTTGAATGAAGTGCTCTAACACACTTGAAGGCCCTGATCCACTACCGATTGTTGCGCCAAGTTGTCACAATCTCGGCAGATGCCGGATTTTACCTAATACTAGCACTAAGTGCCAAGCATTATTATTATTTGTGACCTTGTAGATTTTAAATTGAGCCTCAAGTGGGGTGAACCACAATGCTGACCTATTTTTTCAGAGGGCCTATTATTTTAAATGAAACAGCGGAGTTTACCTATATTGAATCGTCTGTCAATACAGTTGACACCGCGCCGGCTGACCTGTTGTATTCCAACATATCGACTCAATATTTATTGAAACAAGAATAATGCATAAATTGTTTTTCAGGGTCGCATTCAGAGTCATAAACATTTACTGAGCATAAAGAAAGCACAGTAAACCTCTGATACTTGAAGATTTTAATAACATAACATATTTCGAGAACTACTTACTCCCAGAATAGGATAGCCAGTCTCTTCCTGTATATTATCTACCGGTCTCCATTCCTTTTCTAATGGGACCTAAGCCTGCAAAATCAGCACAAAGGTAAATAGACATCCATGACGCAAGGTGCGAGTTCGGGATAAGAGATTCGAGGGATTGCGGCGCATCACGATCGTCGTATCGTCAATGCCAAAAACTTTAAAAAAAAGATTTTCTATAAAAACAGTAAATTTGATCAAAATTAGGAAAATTCTTGATCACAAGCCGGATCGATAAAAACAACTGTAAAATAGACGCTTCTTGATAAAAAAGCGGGAAAGCATGGGCAATAATTGATACGCAGCAGTAATCCCTTCCAATCTGAGGTATTGACCCAACCCGTAGCTAACTTTAACTGTTTAACGACTTAAAGCCAAACTTTCCTACCAACTTCAGAAGCATCTACTACTAACCATAATTAAAACGAAACACATTCATGAATGATTAATTTTCAGATATTTTATAATTTTTTTTGGAAGCAGCATTTTTTCATCATCAATTTAAACCCTCTCAAAAAAAAAATTAAATAAACGTGAGGATTTTTTAGCATGCATTTATTTAATATATGACACCTCCTTAGTTTGCTTTTTCAATCAGCATTTTAACTAGCAGCGTTAATAAATTAACTGCATGCTTATATGGAAGCCACCTGTACATTCGGGGTCCACATGATAGATAAATAGCAAACAAGTGGTAAGCTGAGAGCTTTGCCTTGCAAATAAAAGTGGTTCTGTGGGTCTCTTCACTGAACTTAATGCATGAGTCTAAGGCTTAAATGATCACTTTGTTTGTCAAATGTTATCAGTTTTGAGTATTCACTTAGCAAGCTATTGTAGTATTTGTCTCCTGATGGAGCCTTCGGTTATGCACACCTTTACCTACTAGCATTCAAAAATAACTGTAAGAAAAGTTATCACCTTTCCCTATATCTAAAAACCTACGCGATGTCCTTGATGTTCGATGTCATCCGACTTATTGACTTATTTATATCCCAACCTAATCTTTAACTACCAGAGGAATTCTTAGAGGAGAATAATCTGCAAACATTTCTAATGTTGAAAATGTTGTCACATTCTCATCATTTCACCACTTGTTTCCATTTATATTCTTTTTACTAGTTTAATTTCCTCCTATTTATACTTCTCCCTTCATTTTTCTCACCTTCAATACTACTGTGAAAGAGCGCCCATTGTGGGTCTTGCATCCTACGAAAAGTGACTCAGAAGCAATGAAAATTGATACGAAGAAGTACAACCCATGGTTCATTTTTTTTCCCCAAATCTCAATATGGCCTAAGGAAATATATTCTTTTGTGCATCAAGAAACATCTTTGAGGTTACTATTATCCCGCTGTTGCCTGAAGTTTCTGCCCTCTAAGCTGCCAATATTGATGTCGCATCTTTTTGTTTCGTGCGTGCTGATTGTTTTATTGTTTCTTCTTCGTCATTGAAAATTGAGCAAAGGAGCTCTGAATCAACGAGCCCTAGTAGGAGTTTTCAAAAACTGCAATATTCAGTGTTGATGGACTCCCTTCTTGGTCGTCGGAAAAATCTAAATCTCCTACCAGGGCTCGTAGATTCAGAGTTCCTTTATTCAATTTTAAACAACAACAAAGAAACAATAAAACGATCAGCATGCAAGAAAGAATATAAGAATATATTTTCTTAGGTCGTATTGAGATTGAGGGAGAAAAAATGGGCCATGGGTTGTTCTTATTCGTGTCAATTTTCATTACTTCTGGGTCACTTTTCGTAGACGCAAGACCCACCCACGGCGCAGCAGAGCCAGTGAAATCGCCCCCTTTGCTGGTCAGGCCCCCGAATAATAAGCGATGTAATCAATGAAACTTGGGAACTTGAATCGCTTAAAATTCGCAGATTTTGTTAAGACAAAAAGAAAGAAAAATACCTCACGGTTCCAATCGTCAGGTTGAGAAATGTCTCTCTGGGAACACTGCCGTCTATGGGAAGAGAAGTGCGCAATAGCTAGAAATTCCCTATGAATTTACTATTAAAGTCACCTGAAGCCCTTAACTTGCCTATTTTGACTTTGTTTTTCTGTAATGACTTCAGTCTCATACACTATGGATAATGCTACACGAAGTTTGTGCTTCAAAACAAGCTTTACTACGGGATTACTAGCCAGAGGAGAGTGAAGGATTGGCGATATGCCCCATATTCTCCACTGACGACGGTTGAGAAATGAGTTGTAAAATTGGGCAGACAGTTTGCTCGTACACAAGCAACATGTGTGAATCTCCGAGAGTTTACTAGGCGAACATTCTGCCGACAAGAGAGGCTTGTACTCAGATGAGGTTTAACACGATTCCCCAGTGAAATTGAGTTATTTTGACCAGCTGGAAAGTTGCCATCTAAGCTTAATAGTTGGAGATTCTATCCTCCAAGCTGGTGAGTTAGAGCAGGGGTGAACTGAAAAGTACAGGACAGCTTGTTCAATATTTCTTTCTTCTGGGTTCCTGGACACAGGAGAGGGCAATGGGCGTGGAGGCAAGTTAGGCAGCAGGGGCTCTGGTCTTAGCTACCTTCGATGCCTGCTCTTTCACTGTTTGTGCTAAATCTTGGGTTTAAAATTCAGAACCTGCTGGAATTTCACTTCTTTGTTCCTTTGCAACAATCGTGATTTCCAGAGTGGTGGCATCGAAATGTCAAACCACGGCACTGGTTCACAGAGCAGCCACTTTCCCCTACCTTCCGTAGTACTGCGTCAAATAATACGGCTGTGAATGTGAAACGCTTCATAAATAAATAAATACTGGTGACTAAATATCAATGAATATATTGAACATAAAACCACACATAATAAATATCAATTGGTGATATTGAACTTAGAAAATTTGAATTTCGTCGATATTCAATATCAAATATCCTTATCAGTCCACCCCGAATATGGTTCCTACATTGGTGCTCTAAAGTGGCGAGGAGGTAGACGAACAGCAACCCTGTTAACTGAATCAACACCAACTAATGGTACTGAAAAACACAGTATTGACGTTGAATTGCTGCTCGTTGGTGCAGTAAGCGAATGCTCTAAGGTCTTGGGCCATCAGACCCGAGTCCGCACCTGAAGTGACTTCGGTTACGAAACATCACTAGAGTTTATGTGGTACCATGGAAACCGAGATTACCCTCTAAGTTCATATGTCTCATTAGGATTCCTGCGGCATGTATTCTCAGCCCGGTTATTAGTAGTTGGCCCCCAAGTCGGAGTTTCATTGGGGTTATGGTTATGTTGACTTCGCGGACAGAGACCTTCGGGCCTCAAGCGTGGAGTTGCGTCTACAACTCGATTGCTGTACTCCTTAATTCGGTACAGATTTGGGTACGTTTTGCATCTACCAGTATGACTATTGAGGCAGCTTCTCGATCTAATTGCACGGGGTTCGAATCCCAGTCGTCATGAATGTTTGTAATAGTCTTTGTTTTTGCTCCGCCTATTGCAAGCATATCACTTGCACAGTATTAAGTGTAATGATAGTGAAGCTAAAGCACAGTCTCATTGAAATTTGAGACTATGTGCATGTCCTATACTCCAGAAAGAGGTTAACCTTTCCTCAGTAATAAAACCTTGTCAGTGAAGTTTGAAGCCTTGAGGTCTGCGGCAGTAACAGTAATCGCTCTCAAACTGATGGATCCAGCCATAACGCATGTTAAAAACCGCAGTTAAAATATCGATTTAATCTCTAAGTGTCCATTTATATTTCCTTTCGTTCACTGGCTAACATTTTCGGTATCTAACTTGTGGATATCTGCTTCTTCTATGCGACGTGCGGATAGTTTTTCTATAATCAGAAGATAAATGAAGGTAGCTCGATAATAATTCATTGAATGCCGACATATAAAATCCCTACCAACCCGGTAAAATGTCTGTTGGTAATTTTCAGTCTTCTACGATTAGCTCTATGATTTTTTGCGTTGTACTCTACATATGTGGAAACGCAGAAGCAAATGAATATCTTGTAGCAGCTTTTGGGTCAACTATGATTTATTCTTCGCCAGCGGCGTTCATTTTCTTTTCATAGCCAATTTTCACTTCACACCAGCGTGTATCTATGCCACAAGGAGAAGTGGAGCCTTCTAATGCTTCCACCCAGTCGGCATATCATCATCACCAACAGAGCGACCGGTATCCGGTCTAGACCTGCCTTAGTAAGGAACTCCAGACATCGCCATCGCTCCATCTCAGGCAGGGTTCGCCACGTCTTTCTTCCATTGATATTGGCCTCATAGACTCTCCGGGCTGGATCATCTTCATCCATACGGATTAGGTGACCCGCCCACAGCAGCTTATTGAGCCGGATTTTATCCACAACCAGACGGTCGTGGTATCGCTCACAAATTTCGTCGTTATGTAGGCTACAAAATAGTCCATCCTCATGCAGGAGGCCAACAATTCTGTGAAATATTCTTCTATCGAACACGGCCAAGAATTCACAATTTCTTTTTTTGTTAAGAACACAGGTTTCCGAGGAATACATAAGGGCTGGCAAGATCATTAATCTTGTACACTTGTGCTTCGACCCTATGGTAAGATGTTTCGAACGAAACAGGTTTTGTAAGCTGAAATAGGCTCTGTTGATAGCCAACAAACGCACGCGGATTTCATCATCATAACTGTTATCGAATGTGATTTTCGACCCTAGATAGGAGAGATTTTCGACGTTCTTAAAGTTGTAGTTTCCTATATTTATTGCTTTCGTTTGGCCAGTGCGGTTCGATTTTGGTTGTTCCCACCGTGTACTTTGTCTTGCCTTCGTTAAAGTGCAGTCCGAGATCTTGTGACGCCTGCTCGATCTGGATGAAGGTAGACTGTACATCCCGGGTTGCTCTTTCCACAATATCAATATCACCAGCGTAGGCCAGTAGTTGGATGGGCTTGCAGAGGATGGTGCCTCTCGCATTAACATCTGCGTCGCGAATCACTTTCTGCAGAGCCCGGTTAAAGGGGACGCATCCCCTTATCTTAGACCCTAATTGATGTTGAATAGTCTCGAGAGTGATACTGCTGCTTTTAGCTGGCCTCCCACATTGGTCAGGTCAATTTCGCCGATATACCAAATTTTCTCATGGCTGATACAGTTTTACCCTGGCTATGCTGTCATAGTCATAAAAAATGGTGGGCCATATTCCGGCAGTTTTTCCATCGCTTGCTGTAGAAAGAAAATCTGTATTTAATGACAGATTCTGTTTTGTTTTTTCCGTGTTTACTCGGTGGGCGTCTAGGCATTTATATGATTTTTAAGTAAATTATCAGTAAAGGGTAGAAGTAGATACAAACATTAATTTCTACTCATATACTGACTCAAAACTTCATTTTGTGATCACCCAATTGAAACTGCAGACAAACATTCAATCTAATTGACTTGTATTGGCAGAAATTTATTTGGGATTCTGTAGCAAAAGCTTCAGATAATTTCCATTTTCACGGAAATATGAAACTTTCCGGTCAGATAAGGAAGTTTGCTGCTCTAAGATTTGGGTGGGTGTTTTCTTTTGTTTCCTTTAATGATCAACTTTTCTGTAAATAAACCTCTTTAATTTTTTTTTTTTTTCAAAGAATCAGTCAATTCCGCTGAAAGCGATTCAGCAATCTTTTTGTAAATTCCTGCTTTATTTTTTACGGTTTTTGGATACCAAAAATATATCATGGCCATTGGAGCGGTAACTAACCATTGTTCTACCAAGTCGAAATAATCTTCCATCATTCAGCCCCTTCAGATCAGAAATCGAAATAACCTTCCATCATTCAGCACCTTCAGATCTTTCGGAGTGTTGGGCTTACAATCAGAATATTCCATGGCAACCACGGCTCTGATTGTATCGACTCTCCCCAACTTATTACTATTCTTTTATTAACGTGCGTAAACGTTCTGAGCAACCTTATTACACCAAGTGTTAATAAGTATATTAATTGTAATTATAAATTCCGAGGACTTTGAACATCAACTCTTGAAAAGATAAAACCGTTCACTTCAAAGACTTCTTGGTTTATCAACGGAAGTTTATTACTCTTGGAAATGTGTTCATTATTGATGTTCTGCAAGGCACACAAATCGGAATCTGGAGAACTTTCGTGATAACAGGAAAATCCTTTCTGAAAAGTTGATAGTTAAATCCAGGGAGGAAATAGGTAGATTGGATAACACAATACTGAATGAGTTTTCCGAGAAAGGTTTTCAAAATCCTTTAATGGAAATTCTGAGAGAGTGCAGAGTCGACGAGGTGCAATTCCAAGAAAAATATAATTATATCTCACAGGAACCGGCATATCGAAGTGATGAGTGTGTCTTATCTTTATTCATTAATGGGGATAATAGTACTCGGAAACGAAATAAAGTAACATTTGAAGTGAAATTGAAGTAATGGCCCTGAAAAATCCCAGAAGCTATTACTTATTTCCTTGTATTCTTCAAAAATTACTAAGGATGAAGAAATTTGAGGAGTATATGCCCCGAATGCTTCGCATCGGAATTTGTTTAATATTTAATTTTTAAGGCTCTAATGAGCCCTAGGAGACACATCCATACATCATTATCAAGTGAAATGTCAAAAATATTCTCTCATCCCTAAATCGGTCGGACCATTTCCATTTTCAACTCTGCGTTCTGCGCTCCGAAAAGGTGGCATCGATACTCAATCACTGCGGTATTTGGGTAGTGGGAAAGCTGGTTACTATCATATAATTGATAATAGACTTGGACTTATCGAAAGATTAATTTAGGAGGAGCTCTGTGCTTTATAGATTTCTCTGACAGCAATAATCTTCGCTGTTCAAGGTATTGCATGGATTGAGAGGAAGATAGTGCAAACCAGAAAGACACCATTCCGACTCTCAAGTACCCAGACTATATAAAGTAGGATCACAAAGCAGGAGCAGCTTTTTAGCCTCCTTACAAACGAATTAACTCACCTCTGTGAATACGGATGCAGAACATCCTCATACGGGCGATGATGAAAGATATCAAAGTGATGCCAATGAAGGTTCATAGTGAATGCAGCGTGAAAGGTTTAAATCTCTTTAAAACACGAAAGTAAATCAGAAAAAACTGCTTAAAAAATTGTTACAGATGCCCGTACAGCTTATTCGCGAGAAAACATGGATTCTGTCACCATTATCCCACCAAGCATATACGGAGGTGGTACTTGACTGAGAGGTCGGACAGGTCATGCAGCACTATAAGCATTCGGAAAAACGTGCAATAGCACAAAACTCACGTTGGGAGATGCGCAATATTCTAGGAATAGATGTAAAAGAATATACCTCAAAAACCATTATCAGTAGTTTTGATGTTCTCCAACCCAATGGAAGACGTCAGGAAACTAGTTCTTCTCGATGAATTTCCGAAGTTGAATGTTGGAAGCACATTGCAGTGATGTCTATAGTGGATGCAGTCCATCATGAGTCAGTTTTATATAAGCCCTTCAATGGCAGGGAAAACCGTTTGATATATTAGTGGACACGATACCCACGACGCCAATTTGTTTGCAAATGAAAGTTTAGTTAGAGTAGGGGAAAGAGTGCTTGTAAAATATCCATGGCACTACTCGAAATCGACATAAATATCACTGCCTTTAAAACATTCGTTCAAGTTACCCCCAAAAAGCATATCTTCATTGCAAGGGTACCGCAGCGCTTGGTATTAGACCAAGTATTGTCGAATGCATCGTTTAATAGCGTTCTCGTCTTTTTTTTGGAGGAAGATACTCCGCGACAAAACGATGAAATCCAGTATAGAAAGAACTGATTTGATTTTGGCGAAGGAGAAGATGGTCTTAACTCCGAATTGAGGAAAGACGACTAACAAAACTAACAAAGGACACGTGGTTAGTTCAAAGCTGCTTTTCGGGAGGATGGCCAATATTGAATTGAAGTTAAGGGAAACCCACTTGTTTTTGCAAAAGTGAAGCCAGATGTCTGTAGACTGACACATAAGCAACTCGATTCATTTTGCTGCATGCATCTACTGTATGAACAATGGATTTATATGCGAGCAGACCAGAAGCAGTATTGACGTTGATAACTTTGAGGGTTTGCAACGCTCTTAATACAACAAAAAAATTCGTGCCCTAGGATGAACAAGTCAAATATCAACTTACCGTGCCATATATTCGGAATATACATATAGCGTGCATGCTTAGCACATGCGATTAACTGGGTGATGTGAAGGTGATATTTATTCCGAAACCAAGGAAAACCACCTACAAGGATGCAAAAAGCTAGTCTAACTTCCTTTATAATAAACCAACTGGAAAGACTAGTAGATCGATCCACAAGGAATACATGCATTCCTAAGCGTCCAGTTCACTATAAGCAATACACTTATCGGGCAAATCCACGGAGATAACATTCCATGAGATCACGACAAATATTGAGGAGGAGGTGTCCAAAAAAGGATAAGCCTTACGCGCATTTATGAACAGTGAAGGTGCCTTCAATTATTTTTGACAAGGCAAAACAACATGGAATCGATTCGCTGTTAATGAGTTGGGTCCTTCAGATGCTAGGATGGAGAAAAATCTACATACTGTTCGGCCAGAAGTCTATTGAGGCAGGATATTTTAGGGCTGAACACAGGCAGGAGGCAGTAGTTCTCTCCCTCTGTTATGGCTCCAGGTAATGGACACCTTGTTATGGCTCCTGGAAGGCAGAAAGTTTTTCGCACAATTGATAATTACCGGCAAGTTTGCAGACACAGTACCATATTCAGAAACAATTTCGGGAATCCAGCATATTACTCCGGTGCTGTAGGACTGCAATATGCAGCAGGTAGCTGCTGGTGCAGAGTCAAAGACATTACTAGAACAATGAGTACTAGAGCAATGAGTGCTGCGCCGCGACTAATAAACTGTCCTACAGTTTCCCCCGATTCATTTGGGAGTAAAACGGAAAGCAGTCAACAGACGCATATTGATTCGATACCATTGCCGTGTCGAAAGACGACCAATATCATAATCATGCGTCCATCTCATAATCATGTGGCTCTGATGTCAACCAATCACTTGGTTTTCAGATTCGTCTTTCAAAACACGTATTCTGTCCTACTCGGAATCCGGAACTAATAATCTTCACCTGACCGGTCAGTCATCGAAGGCGGATCGGGTGCAGGAGTATTCTCTGGAAATCCGATTATGGAACTGGCCCAACCCTTGAGAAAAGTGACGACCATATTCTAGATGGCGATATATCCCATTTCATTGGCAGCAGAAGAATGTTTGCGACACACAATCGGGCAGCGTTGTCATGACTAAACAGCAACCACATATCTAGCCAGCTATTGTTGAGTTACCACCAAATTGACGCTAGAACTTGGCCAACTAAACAAAACGTTCCCAATGTGGGTGCCAGGGTACTCAAACACCATTGGTAATGAGGAAGAGACGAGCTAACCAAGTATCTGTATTCACAATGGTGGGGCCAGAACCAGCTTTTGACATCCGGCCATCCACTCTCAAGTCTACTTTGAAGAGTGAAATTGCATAGATTCACGCAACAAGAGTGGAGAAATTTGAACTATTACCGGTAGACAAAAATCTTTCAAAAAAAAGAGGAGAGAGAAGGAAGAGCGACAGTTCTGTCGTTCTTCAAAAGTGGGGCATGAAAACACTAGTAGGCTCTTAACTGGACACCACATTTCAAATTTCCATATTAAGTGGGGTGATGGTTTCAAATATATGCAACCAATGTGAGGAGGGAAATATGACGGTCTTGCTCTTCATATGCCCGGCCTATCTAGATCTCAGACGAAAACGACTAAGTATGGCTTTCTTCAACGAAGAATCTGCGCTTTCTCTCCCGCTGGAGAAGTATGCGTCTCGTGCAGGTGTCACCTCCAGACATTCAAACCGTTCTCGGCGATTATAAATGCTTCTTCCTCTTATTTTTTCTAAAAAAACATTACCATGCATAACGGTTATTTTATATATCAGTGTAACTTGGATGAGAACATTCGAAGTGGATATGACATCGCACCTATAGTCAAGGAGCTTTGAAAATATTATCGTTTGGTGATATGGTCATGTTTTTTGCGCTGACGATAACTTGCAATTTAAAATTGGCAAAAAGTCCGAACCATAAAGATGCGATCAAATTATTTTATAAAAAAAAAGTTTTATTCCGCATTTAAAGAACAGCCTTTTCTTTTTTGGTTTTTTTTTCTGTTTAAAAAATAACCTGGACAAAATGATATACTTAAAATTAGAATCAAAAAGTCCAAGCCAGTTGAAAAGGAGCTAAAACAAGTCTGAAACACTGACGGCTTGATGATGTGAAACCCTTCCCCTACCCATATCGAGGTAACGACCAGGGAAAGTCCCAATGCAATCCATTCGAGTTCGTGGCCCAGCCGGACAACCGTTAAAAAAGAAGGATTTCTTTATGCTGATGTAGAGACGATTTTTTTTAAATCCACTATGTACTTAGGGACCCTTCCGATACTAGGCAAGGTATAATAGACAAAAGTAGTCAAGTGAAGTGAATGATGAACAAAGACAAAAAACCAATTCCTGATGCTACTTTGATTAAAACAAGGCGAAGTGTCAATCCCTGCGATATGCTGCAAAGCGTCAAAATTAACCCAAAATTTGAGACCAATATGTAATTTAAGGTGTTGCGCCATCAATTATTATTAGCGACTATTCAATAAGAACAAGCCTCGCAATTTTTACTTCTATATGGTTGATGCTCCTTTCCTAGCAGTATCAAATGTTCCATTCGTTTTTAAGATTTTAACATTTTGCCTTTTATTTTTCTGGTCGTAACTTTGCATCAGAGCCCAAGTGGTCTGATGTCTTGGCACGTAACCATCAGAGAACTCCTTCCAGCTAGTTGTCATACCTGGAACGGAGCGACTTTTGTACGCAAATTAGTGATGTTAAATGAGAAGGTATCCGATTCTTTGCTCCCTTTTGCGTTAAATGTACAGCATATTTAGAGAGGGTCATCACGTACTCTTGGATCGATGAACCGCGAGACCCAAATGTGTACCTGGTCTTTTCTCTAGCGGAAAGACGCAACTCCACCATAAATGAATAAATATCTCACACTATAGAATGACAAGTAACTCATCTATGAAATACCTAGGGGCTGGCTACTGAGGAAGCAACCATGAAGGCCGAAATTTCTGGGATTGCATTCATATAAGCTGAAGTTAACGTCTAAATAAGCAAATGTACACGGCCTCCACCACAACACATTTTAGAACATAGATAGGCTACAGGCGCTAGCAGTAACGTTGCGGAAGCTACATCCCCTTTATTATGTAGGCCTCAAAAGACATCTCGTTCAGACATCTTTCTAAAGGAAATTAACAATACTATTTTAATGTATTACTACTGGGAAACCATCTTGAACTCCCTTAGAAGTACAATATTTCGCATCGATTCAAATTATTAACTGGTACGGAATACTAGGAAGTTTGGTGTAAATCCTTCTATTATTGGAAAAATTAAAGTGCTAAGCTTGCGTCGAGATTTTTCCACAACTCATTGAGTTAGTAAAAGCCATATAAACTAAGAAACAATTTTTGCTACCTAAAAGTAATAGGACCAAATGAAAGAAAATTCAGGGAAAACAGGTTTTCTTTTCTCAAAGTTTTTACATCTGCCAACGTAAACTCATACCTTAAACTCTGTAGTTCCTACATTTTATTTGTTTTTTTTTTGGATTTGGACTTCTCTTTAGATAAGGCTATTCTGCTATTCTGTTTCCTTTCTACACTGGAAACGGAATAGTACAAATGCAGACTAATTCTAAAGGAAAGGTCCATCGATATTTGTTCCAGCCTCCTTTTCCCATAGAACTCCATTTATATGGTTTTAATTTTCGATGCTTAAGAAAGAAATGGCATCTACGTTTCAGAATTCTAGCTTCAATAATTCCTAAATAATCTTGGAGGTAGACAGACAAAATCATAAGCGCTTCTCATTCAATGTAAAACCCTAAAGCTAAAATTCTTATATTCTCCCTCATTACATAATAAATATCTAAGCAAATTTCATTTACCAGTTTAACAACATTCACTAGTTAACAAAGCAAAACGCTGACACCTGGGCAAGGTGTTAAAATGTATTAGATACAATACAAAAGAAGCATTTATCGGTTTTCTATTGATTATTCAATGAAAATTATTTGCACAAAAGTGTTAACGGACAACATTTTTAATATCATCAGATACAGTCGTATATTATTTACATGCTCATATGTATCTGTCGGAATGTGAGTACAAGCACACTCCTAGTTGCTTAGCTTTATTTATTTGATTTGTATTTGTTTAATCATTTAGCAATTCTTGCACGCGCATTGTAAGCTAGTTTACATTCTGCGTGTCATACATGAAAATCTACAACAAGACATACCAGTCTTTCTAAAAATAAAAGTAAATACTAAACATATTTCCACAAATTTTTCAATCAGCATGGGGGTCACGTTCAAGGCGAAAATTGTAAATATAAAAATGTGGGTATGTAGTTAAAAGAAAATGTTATAGAGCACTTTGGCAATTTAACTTTTATTTATAATAAAAGCTACAGAATTTAGATTGAAACAGATATTTTATTCTAAATCTAGATTTATGCAGTATATCCTTTTGTAACTAAATTGTAAATCATCCGTATTTTTTATAAATTAAAAGTAATTGTTACAAAAGATTTAACAAAACAAATTGTTCAAGAAATTATCTCTCGACGAATCTGTCGCCGATCAAGACAATAATTCAACTAATCAAAATAATACATCAGAAATGCTCAAAAATAAACTTTTTTGATTGATATTTGTTTTCAATGAAAATGTTTTCTTGAATGAATAGTGTGAGTAGCGACAGTACTTTGAACTGATAATGAGCACATGTGATATTTACTGACAACTGAAAATCAAAAATCAAGATAAGGCTTAAAGCAATAAATTTTATTTCATAAATTGTACTTTGATATTACAGCATTTACTCGTAATGGGCCAAACACTGATTAGAAGTTGAAAATAATAAAACAACCTCACGCCCGGAAATTGGCAAGCATAGATATAAAGGGGTTTCTGCATCTTTATGCATCAGTAATGAATCAAGAATTGCAAGCAATGATAAGGATTTCCTAAATTGATCTGAAGTCAACCTCGACTCATAAGTAAAAAATTTATGAAAACTAGCGATGTAGGTCGATTAGCACTACAATGTAGCTTTATAGAAATTATTGCGGTCAGAGCTAGTTTAGGAAGAAAATGGGACAAAAAGATCATATAATTTGACCAATTTTTTTCCGTGTCAAAGAGTAAACGCAATCGAAAGTTACTTTTTTGTCGTGCAGATATTTTCTCCAGCTGGTGCAATAAATATGAAATAGTGAAAAATGCTGGTTTTTTTTTCATGTAATTAATTTTTAATTTATCGACATCGATATCATCGATCCGTAGCCTATATAACGACGAAATTGATCAGCCATAACATGACTGCCTTAAATGGAGCAATGGTGTAGTCCAGAACGCCATGCAGCTTTTAGAGAGAGAGTTCCTTACCAAGCCAGGCCTAGACTGGATACTAGTTATTTTGCCCTTGATGATGATGAATATCAACCTAAGGCCTTTTAGGTAACAAGGGAAAATAAAGCAATAATAATATCCAAGGATAATTAACCATTTCTTTAGATTAAAAGATGTACATGAACATCTTTATTTCTTCGGATTTATTAGTAAAAGTTGGATTTTCACTAAATTCTTCAACATAAATTTTATGACCTATATTATTGCCAATTTTTATCGCTCGAAAATGATCCCGAGACCTGTAGAAAGAAGATGTGGCTTATATTTCAGTTTCTGGACGTTGCCAGGTCTGCAAAGAAAAGTTACAGAAAACAAAAAGTCAAGCACCATGATTCCCTGTGACGCAAGCAGACAACAAAGAAGTGCAACTGCTCACGACCTGATGGAGCAGACGGTGCAAGAAGAAGAACCGACTTGTTGTTTCTCAGTTAACAGTACCGAGATAGCAGCTCACCACCGTGGTATGCCGATATATCTGGCAATGCTGCCATCTGGACGAAAGGTACGGTTAACTTGCGAGTGGTTAATTTGCCCATGGTCGAGGCGACAGTTTCGTTTGAGTTTGATGTGCGTTTACCTCACACTGAACGAATCTATGCAATAAATGAAATAGGTTCACTGCCCTGAAGGCCGAGATTAGAAGCACGGAAGGGAGAATTCTAGTCGGAAAAGCCTTTAACGCCCTCGAATGACATATCCCTCTACCAGATTCTCGAGGTGCACAGAATGTCGCCAAGACAAGCAAATGTACACGGCCTCCACCACAACACATTTTAGAACATAGATAGGCTACAGGCGCTAGCAGTAACGTTGCGGAAGCTACATCCCCTTTATTATGTAGGCCTCAAAAGACATCTCGTTCAGACATCTTTCTAAAGGAAATTAACAATACTATTTTAATGTATTACTACTGGGAAACCATCTTGAACTCCCTTAGAAGTACAATATTTCGCATCGATTCAAATTATTAACTGGTACGGAATACTAGGAAGTTTGGTGTAAATCCTTCTATTATTGGAAAAATTAAAGTGCTAAGCTTGCGTCGAGATTTTTCCACAACTCATTGAGTTAGTAAAAGCCATATAAACTAAGAAACAATTTTTGCTACCTAAAAGTAATAGGACCAAATGAAAGAAAATTCAGGGAAAACAGGTTTTCTTTTCTCAAAGTTTTTACATCTGCCAACGTAAACTCATACCTTAAACTCTGTAGTTCCTACATTTTATTTGTTTTTTTTTGGATTTGGACTTCTCTTTAGATAAGGCTATTCTGCTATTCTGTTTCCTTTCTACACTGGAAACGGAATAGTACAAATGCAGACTAATTCTAAAGGAAAGGTCCATCGATATTTGTTCCAGCCTCCTTTTCCCATAGAACTCCATTTATATGGTTTTAATTTTCGATGCTTAAGAAAGAAATGGCATCTACGTTTCAGAATTCTAGCTTCAATAATTCCTAAATAATCTTGGAGGTAGACAGACAAAATCATAAGCGCTTCTCATTCAATGTAAAACCCTAAAGCTAAAATTCTTATATTCTCCCTCATTACATAATAAATATCTAAGCAAATTTAATTTACCAGTTTAACAACATTCACTAGTTAACAAAGCAAAACGCTGACACCTGGGCAAGGTGTTAAAATGTATTAGATACAATACAAAAGAAGCATTTATCGGTTTTCTATTGATTATTCAATGAAAATTATTTGCACAAAAGTGTTAACGGACAACATTTTTAATATCATCAGATACAGTCGTATATTATTTACATGCTCATATGTATCTGTCGGAATGTGAGTACAAGCACACTCCTAGTTGCTTAGCTTTATTTATTTGATTTGTATTTGTTTAATCATTTAGCAATTCTTGCACGCGCATTGTAAGCTAGTTTACATTCTGCGTGTCATACATGAAAATCTACAACAAGACATACCAGTCTTTCTAAAAATAAAAGTAAATACTAAACATATTTCCACAAATTTTTCAATCAGCATGGGGGTCACGTTCAAGGCGAAAATTGTAAATATAAAAATGTGGGTATGTAGTTAAAAGAAAATGTTATAGAGCACTTTGGCAATTTAACTTTTATTTATAATAAAAGCTACAGAATTTAGATTGAAACAGATATTTTATTCTAAATCTAGATTTATGCAGTATATCCTTTTGTAACTAAATTGTAAATCATCCGTATTTTTTATAAATTAAAAGTAATTGTTACAAAAGATTTAACAAAACAAATTGTTCAAGAAATTATCTCTCGACGAATCTGTCGCCGATCAAGACAATAATTCAACTAATCAAAATAATACATCAGAAATGCTCAAAAATAAACTTTTTTGATTGATATTTGTTTTCAATGAAAATGTTTTCTTGAATGAATAGTGTGAGTAGCGACAGTACTTTGAACTGATAATGAGCACATGTGATATTTACTGACAACTGAAAATCAAAAATCAAGATAAGGCTTAAAGCAATAAATTTTATTTCATAAATTGTACTTTGATATTACAGCATTTACTCGTAATGGGCCAAACACTGATTAGAAGTTGAAAATAATAAAACAACCTCACGCCCGGAAATTGGCAAGCATAGATATAAAGGGGTTTCTGCATCTTTATGCATCAGTAATGAATCAAGAATTGCAAGCAATGATAAGGATTTCCTAAATTGATCTGAAGTCAACCTCGACTCATAAGTAAAAAATTTATGAAAACTAGCGATGTAGGTCGATTAGCACTACAATGTAGCTTTATAGAAATTATTGCGGTCAGAGCTAGTTTAGGAAGAAAATGGGACAAAAAGATCATATAATTTGACCAATTTTTTTCCGTGTCAAAGAGTAAACGCAATCGAAAGTTACTTTTTTGTCGTGCAGATATTTTCTCCAGCTGGTGCAATAAATATGAAATAGTGAAAAATGCTGGTTTTTTTTTCATGTAATTAATTTTTAATTTATCGACATCGATATCATCGATCCGTAGCCTATATAACGACGAAATTGATCAGCCATAACATGACTGCCTTAAATGGAGCAATGGTGTAGTCCAGAACGCCATGCAGCTTTTAGAGAGAGAGTTCCTTACCAAGCCAGGCCTAGACTGGATACTAGTTATTTTGCCCTTGATGATGATGAATATCAACCTAAGGCCTTTTAGGTAACAAGGGAAAATAAAGCAATAATAATATCCAAGGATAATTAACCATTTCTTTAGATTAAAAGATGTACATGAACATCTTTATTTCTTCGGATTTATTAGTAAAAGTTGGATTTTCACTAAATTCTTCAACATAAATTTTATGACCTATATTATTGCCAATTTTTATCGCTCGAAAATGATCCCGAGACCTGTAGAAAGAAGATGTGGCTTATATTTCAGTTTCTGGACGTTGCCAGGTCTGCAAAGAAAAGTTACAGAAAACAAAAAGTCAAGCACCATGATTCCCTGTGACGCAAGCAGACAACAAAGAAGTGCAACTGCTCACGACCTGATGGAGCAGACGGTGCAAGAAGAAGAACCGACTTGTTGTTTCTCAGTTAACAGTACCGAGATAGCAGCTCACCACCGTGGTATGCCGATATATCTGGCAATGCTGCCATCTGGACGAAAGGTACGGTTAACTTGCGAGTGGTTAATTTGCCCATGGTCGAGGCGACAGTTTCGTTTGAGTTTGATGTGCGTTTACCTCACACTGAACGAATCTATGCAATAAATGAAATAGGTTCACTGCCCTGAAGGCCGAGATTAGAAGCACGGAAGGGAGAATTCTAGTCGGAAAAGCCTTTAACGCCCTCGAATGACATATCCCTCTACCAGATTCTCGAGGTGCACAGAATGTCGCCAAGACAGGACTTACTGCCCTAAATAGCGGCAGCACTCGGACATTGCGTTCCTGACGTGACTTTTGCTACGGAGTCCTTAATGTCAGTGGTCCAACGATGGAAGGAAAATTTTACTGCCAGTGACCATCAGTACATTTCCTTCGAGATGAAAAGCGGCTCTTCCCAATGTTCTGCCATCCGAGTTGAACACTGGGAAAATCAACTTTGCAAAATTCGTCGGAGCACTATAAAGAGGGGTAAATCAGTGACAAGATCTAGGCGCAGACAAAAGAACTGCAACTGAATTGCAAGACTCAACAATGAGTCTTATCACCGCATTGTGTAATGCGTCAGCTCCCAAAAAGAAATTGCGTCCCAGGAACAATGGAAAAAAAGAACTTCAACACGAAATCAACACGCAGAAGAGACAAAGGGCCATTGGGCCCCGTGTATAAGTTACTAAAAATCGCGGTGCCCATTGGGATGACTGATGAATCGCATATGGTTAGATACGCGGATGATATGGTGGCACTGATTATCGCACGAACGGTTGAGCAAGCTCAGCGCACACTGGGAATAGTGATGCGGCGAGTAAACAGATGGATGATTAAGTAAGGATTCTCTCTAGCTCTGGAGAAAACCAAAGTGCTTGTCCTGACGAAGAAGCGAGTCGCACATTCCTCCCGATCAAGATCGGTGATGTGATGCGTGCCACACCTTCCTCTTCTCTTCTCTTCGCCGTGCCACCTTTCAATGGAAGAGTGTCTTCTGTCCTCGGACACCACAATTCAGGTCATGCAGCAGAGCGAGGATACATGGAGCCGAGTGGCAGGTTACATTCGAGGCATGTTTAAGGCGAAAAGAGGGAGATGAATAGGAGAAATGTTAGGGTTCTTGAAGCTCCCTGAATCCACGGTGTTTTGCATGTATACTGAATAGGCCTGGCCTGAAGTAATGCGTAAAACGATTCCGGGTCAAACTCCTAGACCCTCCAGGGGTTTTTTCAGCCAATAATCTGTCCAAAACAGGAGTTTGGCACTTTGTGCGTAAATGCGTTCCATCTTCCTATCCCAAATAAAAAAAAATTCGAGTGGCGTCTTCAGTGAATTTAGAAAATACAGTAGTAGTTTTTTTGAGCAGATATCGGAATGGGAGTATTTTGAGGGATAGATCATAAGTTTTTCAAGCTTTCTGTTTACAACCAATGTGACAACTGAGACCTACTTGGGAAAGCACTAACTGAGACTTCCCCACACTGCGATATCTGGTGACGCCCCTTAAATTTAACGTGAAATGACGTAATTCATTGCATGTTTCGGGCTTAAAATTTCAATATTCTAATCGAATTTCATGTCAATAGGTAAAATTTTTTCAGTGAAAAGCGCATCTAACAAACAGCTTGATATGCCAATAGACAAACAGGCAAATAGTCAAATGAAATAATTTACAGCTCTACTACAAATCTTTTTCCCACCCCTTTGCGGTAACCGTTGAACAATGCTTAGCAACCGATTGGAGAGAGTGAAAGACCAAGGGTGACGGTATAGGTATTCGGATACCCAGTATCGGAGGTGGTGTAAAAATTAATCTGGCATTTCATCGCGAACATTCAGCCA
Source organism: Hermetia illucens (assembly GCF_905115235.1). NCBI lineage: Eukaryota > Metazoa > Arthropoda > Insecta > Diptera > Stratiomyidae > Hermetia > Hermetia illucens. The sequence continues at coordinate 165,515,249 of NC_051849.1, read as the reverse complement.
CTGCAATGCTTTAGCTATTGTCCGCTTAACTCCTATAACAGATACAATTATAAACCCAGAAATCAGACTCTAAAAACCCTTCCTATTTAAGTTCACTTCTATGCCGAATACTTCCAAAAAAGTTCACCATGACCCGGCTCAAGAACGGCGATATCCCCAAAACAAGAGTTAGCTCATTCAAAATGGGGAAAGTCTACCTAGTTGGGCCCTCTCATCGTACAACTAACAGCATTCGTCAGCAAAAGGAGTCCTTACTACTTACCAATGCACTGCTTGTATACGATAGGCAAGATTCTCGAAAGGATAATTTATAATCAGTTATATATAATAAGCAAGTGCGGCGGACACTTGTCAGTCTGGTAGGGTCTTTAGGCTATTGGCGCAGCTCAAATGATGCCTTAGATAAACAAAAGCACTGTATAGTCCGTGATCACCCTAAACATTACAAACGCATTCAGCTCTGCCTGGTAGAAGGATATCATCAAAGCGCTCATTGCTGCGTAAAGCTAGGCTACTTCCTGCATATTTTCATGGACTATTTTTAGTATTTGAAACTGCAACACGCTGCAGTTGAAGGGCTAGAGGCCTATAACATAAGGGCAGGTGTTTTATAGGATTATGTTTATTATCCTCTGCTACAGAGTATTATGAATGATGGCATTTTGCAACAGCAAGTGCCTAATCAAACCGTTAGTCGTGTTCATATAGAAGGAGTCTAAATTTAGTTCTGGTGAATGCCGAAGGATTGATCGTTTCAACTAAGCCAGAGCTGACTTTTTCTGTTGAAGCAGTGTGACCGAAAGTCACTGACTGAAGCGTACATAATCGCCCAATCCAGAAACAAAACTGCTTGATACTGTTGAATAAAAGCTAGTTCTAATTCGAAAGATAGAAAAGCTACAAGGCGATCGTTCGTCCTACAGATCTAAACACCATAGGTAATCTGCAACAGGCTTACCTATGTATATTGCAGAAAAGGAGGGTGGTATTTAGTATAGAATAGTTAGGGTTTCAAAGGGAAGAATCTCTCGACTGTGTCATTATTTATGATGACAAAATCTGATTGGTCGATGATCTAAAAACCATCCTGAGTGGCCGGATTGGACTTAGGCGGGAAAGCTGTCCCAAGAACCTAAAAACTTGGAGAAATTTACCAGATAGTTCCGCCCACAAATATTGAAGATTCTGTTCTGTTTTAATTTCCAGCTTTAGACATTTCAATGAAGCTTCAATATTTGCGAGAGGACCTTCGCAGCCATTTTCGCCAACTCTGGGGTATTTGGTATAGTTCTCCCCTCTAGGTCACCTCTTTTTTTATACTGGGAATACTTATCCATCATCATTGGCAGTTTTGGCGGTACTTTAGTTCCCCTTTTGCCCAGAAACCTATTTTCCTTCCCCACTGTTTAGTTCTATACACTTAGCTTCTGGGTGAACCCCTCGGACACCTATACTGGATTAGTAGATTCAACTGGGACTGTCTCCTCTAGTTTCCATTGAATCTGCAATAAGTCTGTTGTGCATATACTACGGATGTACTATGGATATCAAAAGATGAATAGAAGGGTCGATTTGGTTCCGCTTGTTGGAAGAAGTAAACGAAACGTTCATTATTATAGAAAAATTCGGAAGAACTCACGATCTGCCATCTCATCAAAATATAATCTATAAAACGACAGTAATGCAATTCGGAGAGTTTGCTGTGACTAGAAGATACTTGTCATCCATCTCCATTTTCAGTAAATCCCCCAAGTTTCTTCCTATGTAGTTTTAATCTCGCAATTGAATTTTGCATTTCATTCAGATCTCATTATGACTCGAATAATTCAATTAGTGATCTACCATTAATTTACATAGATGAACCCTATCGGATCCGGTATGATGGAATAGGTTTCGAAACAGTCTATCATGCAGGAGATATATATGTATGTACTATGTGGTATCAGAGATGCATCTAGCTGCAAGACATAAATTCGAAAAGATTATTTTCAATCTCATTACACTCAATCTTCATAGTAGTTCATGGGCACCTCGACAACCCCTAAATGGATTCAAATTTACTGAAAATTCTACATTCACAGAAGAGGGAAGAACAAATCTAACAAAGAAACAAGAAAAATATATCTCAAGTCATCAAACACATATTTTCTGCACCTTCCCTTCTTTCTGTCCTGCCATTTGTACATTTATATGTCTCTACGAACACATCGAGTGAAAGAAAAGAAAGCGAAGGAGCTAAAATCCCCAAGATCAAAAGAATGAAATCGTTCGCCTGAAAAGTGATGCCTTGACAGCATTGAATTTTATGCATACCATTCCGCATATTGAATTCTTCATCATTTCCACCATAATCAAATCACTTCAAAGACAAGATGGATTTGGTTAGTGGGGAATGTCTCCGCTGCATATATGCACGTATCTAATGGTTGATATTTTGTCCTCACTTGTTTTCCAGCTATCAGAAAACTTTCCCGAGCTTCATACGTTATACTACATATGTATGTAGCGCTAAATAGATTTATGCATCCATACATGTTTTAAATCGAGCAGCTTTAAGGACAGGCAGGGCGCAAATGAGGGGTGAGAGGGTGGTTAGAGAGACCACATCCTTGCTGATGTGTAGTATTGCCGCAGGGTGTCGAATTTTTCAAGTTGAGGTGAAATGAGTACGTCTATATATAAAGACGATAGTCAAATTATTCAGGTAACCCATTCTGTGGGTCCGTATTATAAATTGCTTACTGTTAAACTATGTAATGATGGCACTTGAACCAGAATTCGTCCCATTAAAAATGGTATCAGCTTCAATTAAATCTTCTCTCAATAGTTGCCTAGAAATGAAGGGATGACTACTTATACTGGAATACTGGCAACCCATATATGGTAACAACATACGTATCTAATCGATTATATCCGTTGAAAACAACCACTGTGAGCTCCTCACTTTCGACTGAAAATCCATGACGTTTCCCACTTTCGCGTCTCACCCTTGTTATAAGTATATCAAAATTTTTCACTCCATAATGTGGTTTTTCGACATATCGTACTTTTTGACACATCAGATATACAACATTCCCCTACGGAGGCATGGATATAGCGATAGTCGCGCTTTTATGTGCATATCTTCGATATTTGAAAATTCCATCTTTAGTCAGCAGTTTCTTCCTCGGCCCATGTACCTACTTTTTCATTCGTTCGGGGCAATAGTCTGCATCGGGATTACTTTTATCAGGTTTATAACATTTTCCTCCTTTTTTTCTCAATAGAAGGTTACGGGCAGCACCATGGAGATTTTTATAGTTCACGGAACTTCTTTTTGATTTTTCATTTAAATAAAAGGAAAGTAACCATTAAAGTTTTTATGCAGATTCACATTGTTTGGGTGGAAACTTTTAAGTAAATTGACCGCCTAGAAGTAGATCTGGCAAAATAGCACCGATGTAGATAAGATTAAATGGATAAAAGCAGATTTCAGAGGGGAATTTTGACTTTATGCGGGGCTAATCACTGCAGACCACAACTTGTTGAAATACATTTCAATATAGAAGATTCCGTTTTTCCAAGTTGTGGGCGTATAAAAGATATAGACGCTAACATAATCTTCGTTTAAACTCCACTTTACCCATGGTAACCGACAACGAAAACCGTTAGCAATTTAATTTATTTCTTAAATAGTAATTTTTGACAGAGCTGGTCTAAATCCACCTAACACCTAGTACTTATGCTACCTTTGGATAGACCACTCGACCTCAATGCAGTTCCGGAGGGTAGCCTATTCCAACTCCCCACTTCACTTCGTTGTGCCGAATGGAGATACATGAGTATCTCAACTTTCTCTTCGGCTAGGCTTTACGTGCACTTGATTTCACCTTCTATTCTTTGGGTTACACGCTTTTCCACAATGAAACAAGATTCGTAAGGCCCACTCCTACCCCACTTTGAAGAGTTTGTCATTGCTTTAAAACAATTTCTAGCCTCGTAAGTGATGACCGTAAAGAAGTCTCTGGACTTGCCTGCCCTTGCAGCTATAAGCTGAAAGGTACATCCGTTACCCTTTGAGTTTTTTCAATTTCATAATACACTTGTAATTGAATGACACTTGGCCGTTTAAGAATTCCAAGATTGAGCTGAAAATTTGGGAGAGTAGTTCACAATAAACGCTATTATACTTTTCTTACGTATTTGATATTAACTGATTTTAGCATTCCTTAATATTCTGCCATGGGAAGCTTGAAGAAAACTTAAGAAATTTAAAAATGAAAAGGTTCTGACTTTTTATCGACAACATTGGCCATTTTCATTTCTCTGTTCATTAACTGTTTCTTTCAATCATCTTCAAGGATCTTTGACACTGATCTTTGCCATGTAAATGGCAAAAGGAGAATTGTGCAAGTACTGTGATCAGCACACATGCGTCGGTGGTCCCCATCTAGAGTTTTATTTAAGAGTTTCTGACAGAATCCGTCAAGAGTAGGCCCAAGACTTAGTTTCAATTCCATACGAGGTGCAAGACCGCAAAATCTAGCTGATACCCACTAATTCTGTTCATCGAGCACAAGTTGGGTAGACGATTTTATCCACTACAGTTCTCCCAGGGATAATTCCCTACCAACTATTTAGTAACAAGCATTTCATTCCATCGGTTACTCCAAAGTAACAAAACTCAATTTTTCCAGTTGCTGGTAGGCCTATATCTACCATATCTACATTCATTACAAAAGGTTTCATTGTATCTCTGCTAAGGCAGACCCAGTGCCTTTCTTGTAGTTTCGAGATTGTCCAAATCAATTCTGTTAAAAAATCATCCCCGAGGCCCCGCAAAGCTCCGATCATGAAGAGAATCACCCCCCCCCCCCCTCCCCCCCTTTCCATTCTCATCTCGATAAACCTAGTAGACGCCATTAATCTAATCATATTAGCAGTCCTCTTTATAATACCGTACGATTCTAAACCGGCACTCGAACTAAATTTTGTAGTCCCATACGGTCTTTTTCCAGATCATATGAACGATTGTCCCCAGGGTTCAACAACTTAGCTTATCTACCAAGGAAAAATGGGGGAGTGTGCCATGTCGACCACCAGGACAATAACTTCGCGAACCGCGCATAAAAATATCCTACAAAAAACCACTCGACCGGCTAGAGCTGGATAATAACGTGCTATCAAAGTAAGCATCATATAGTTGTGACTATGTTCATCCGCAACTCTAAAAGGGAGACGGGTAGTGCTGGACAAGCTAAATATCGCCAAAAAATAATTCAATCTAATATCAAACTGTGAACAAGTAGTCGAGAAAATGTTTTAACATCGGACATACTGAGAGTATACGTACTTAGCATCACAACGCCATTGGGCCATACAAATTCCCATTTATGAAATCATTCAGGTTAATTCATGTGAATCTGAATTTTACCGGTCCGCCTTATTTCGAGGGAGGACGATACTGTCTGACTATTGTAGACCGTTGGAGATAGTACCACTCCTCCAACAAAAGGCCATCGTAAATGCAAGAGCATTCCTCAGCATGTGGATTTGCCGGAAGGAAATATTAATCGAGGTTACTTTAAACAGTCAGCACTCACCATTGCATTCTCAGCGTCAGTTCTAAACAATGGCACACATAATGCTCACTAGACGGAAGCCCTACCTAACGTACTACTTGACTTTTCATAGCTTGGAAGGAAGACCCAGGTGCAACCGCTCTAGGGATGATGTATAGTCATCCAGTATCGCCCTGCGTGAATTCTTCGACCCACAATCCAACAAAGAGTATATACTTCCAATTTAGCCAACGAGGTCCAGAGAAACAAATTTTTGAACGCCACAGTGTCCATCAATCAATTCACACCCGCGCAATTCGAAGAAGTAATCCTACTAGATTACTATATTACAAAACATACCACACTGAGGAAATCATTCCCCAACAATTGATTAAGAATTCCGATATCCCGGCCATGGAGAATAACAAATCATCAAATGGAAATTGTAATAAGTAAGTGGTGTTGCATTCAACCTACTCTGCATGCTCAGTAGGCCCTAAACTGGCAGATCCAGGAGGTAAGAGAAATATTAGTAGGTCACCTACTGCAGGAAACTAACGGCATCGAGGGAGAAAATGAACGGCCGATAAAATCCAGCTCAATACCCTTTCGTGGCCGGATCACTTTTTCTTAACTAATGATATGAGGAGGAAGTGTGGCAGACCATGTCCCAAATATCGAATTGGTGGACTTCGGTGCAAAACCGTATCTGGAGTTCCTTACTAAGACAGGCCTAAACCGTACACCGGTTATTGCGCTATTGGTGATGAATGTTAAAGTTGCAAACACGAACAAAATGGCATAATTCACATGAATCTGAAAATTGCGAAAGAAACCCCGAACTTGCAAGCAGTACATTGCCCTTTGTCATGCAAGATTCATAATTACAATCTTTCGCTGTTGAATGAGTTAGCGCGAGTTAATATAACCCAAAATGTAACCATAATTTACAAAGAATGTTAAGGACTAATCAGCCTGCTTTTCAACAGTTTCACCTTCACGCCTGGTAGGCTTGAGAAAGATGAATACGGATTAAATTAAGAGTCAAATTTCACTAGCATTTAGATTTACTTTTCCAAGTTGTCACAATCAAGCAGACGCATTTTACCTAATACTAGCAGTAAATGCCAAAAAGTTTGGTTCGGACGATCCCAACTACTTAAAAAGGAGGTGGGGGAGAAGGGATCCGGTTGTGATGGCCGATAATAGGGCAATCGGATAATCTGTCGAGATCTGTCGGATTCCACTGAATGCCGCTCTCCGCAATGTAATTGACGCCCCTTCTCGACGTGTAATACATCCACTGTCACTTCCACCTTCCGATCCAAACGCGTACAAGTGCCAAGCCTGTGCGCCGATCAAGTTCGTCCCTTGCGATAGTATCAGGTCAGCGTGCTCCCGTGATGCGACGCAGGCTGGTGTTTGGCAAACGCTTGGAGCTTTTGGGTAACAAAGTGGATCACTTTGCATATGCTACTCCCATATAGCAGCACAGAAAGAACACTTGAGCAACTCGATCTGGATATTGAGATAACTGCATTCCCAGGTTTTACACGAAAGCAGATCTAGTGCTATTAATGGATCGAGCAATATCCCGTTCAGTGATACGGTTGGCAGAAATCATGTTTCCTAGATATACAAATTGACCGGCACCTTCAATACCCTGCTCGACTGTGAACCTTGTTTTCTTTTGTGTTTATTACTGTTCATCATATTCAGTATATCTCTACTTGACTTTGTTTTCAAATTTAGTGTCATTTGGTCAAGGTCCATGTCTCGGCGAGAGCGCGTAATCGAAGTGTCGAGGAAAAATGTTATCGTCCATTATACTGTACATCCTCTGGACAAGGCAGCATGAAAAACTCTACAAAAAGAAATAATATCGGTAACAAGATGCAACGCCGACGGACTCCACCTTTGAAGCTAATTTCTCCGGCATGCCCCTCCTGTGCAAAGCACGCCAGATACACTCCTTGTTCATGTTATCAAAAGTTTGCTCGAAATCGATGACGAGCAGGTGAAACGATGATATGAACTCCGCGCATAATCCGTAGCGTGTTGATATGGTCAATGCAGCACTATGGGGAATGGAAACCATCCTCCTCCCTGTCGATGAAGATGTTTAATGCGTTGCAGGATCTCCGAACGAGCGGAATTAACAAATCTGTAGTAACTGCAGATGCAACGATGAATAACTCTGCGGGGAGACCGTCAAGCCCAGCGACTTCACACCGTTTAAGTGCATTGATGGACAAAATGATTTCACTCTTGCTTGGAGGAACAGTCCACCACGTTGACTAATCATTTCATCCACAAGAGGCGGAACTTCATCGTATGTAGTACGGCTAAGAACCATGGTGAACTATTCTTTCCACGTCTTCAGTTGCCAATCAACGTGGATGAGAAGTCGATCATTGATGCCCTTCACAGAATTGCAATCTCTTTCGTGTTGCGGTACAAATTGTCTGCGTTTGTCGCAGCGCAGATTACGCTGAACTTCTCGTGACTTCGCTCGGCATCGAAATTCGGGCGTCAATAGAGCCTTTAACTCCTAAATCTACTGCTGATCACAAAGTGATTGATCTGATTCCTCGTACGGTGGCGATTAGTTGTCAAAAACCGGCTCCTAAGTCAACACTAGCCTTACGGTAGTCGTCAGAATCAACCTGACACAGGATTTGAGTCTGCTAGCACTTAACATTCTAGTGTACCAAAGCACATTCACGTGGCGCCGCGCCGTCCTGAATGGCGCAGATATATCAGTCAGTCTCAGCAGAAGGGTCACCATGACACAGCCATCTGTTCGAAAAATGGAGATCAACATATGATTGTCAGACACAATTCATGTGTTTACAGTGCATTGTTTTGGCTTCCATTAATCGTTCCACTCCTGATCTTACTTCACCTCACTCAGGGGATTGAAAGTTTGGTTCTTTGAATTAGTGGGATCACCATTAAATCTGTCTTACAGACTGGAAGATGTGAGGGACACGCCTTATTAATTTTTGTCATTCAAAATTAAGTATTCCTTGTTGACAAAACATCTTCAGATATCCCTACACATAGTATTTATAAAAGACAACTAAAGTAGTGAACACAATTCGGACAGATCTATTCTCAAATGTACATTTTGAAATCGCAATGATGAACGTCACCTGGAGCAAGCATACCAGCGAGGAAGTGGCAATCCAGACTAGCCGACCCTATTACCAAACAGGACAAAAACTAAAGAAGAAAAAGCGAGTTAGGAAGAATTCCTAAAATAACGCTGTTCAATTTGATAAAATATTACAACAAGTGCTGGGTAGCTTTCCATAATTTATAAACGTCGTACACAAGAACAAGATTCAAACATAGAACAGGTAAACTCTAAATCGGAAGATAAATTCTAACAAGTTGAATTTTTCATGCCAGCAGCTTCCAGGACTCCATTCCGCTGCCGAATCAATTTTGTCTTTTCCTAAATTCCAACAGTAACTACTTGATAATCGTTCAGGAAGAAAACCAGCCAAAACCATTCGAAAGAAATCACCGAGAAGAGGTGGGGAATAAGTTAAACGGAAAAAGTACGAGGCGAGATATACAACGAAACGGGAATTGAAAATGAGAACCAGAGAAAGAAATCGAGATTTCGTGGATTGCATGTTTAAACACAGGAAGAAGCTGTTGAACAAGTATAAGATAAAAATCCGGTAAAAGGCGAAAACGCAACCGGCGCGAAAAAGGGACGAAAAAACATTGAGAATAAAGTAAAATCCCTTTGTAACAGGAAATTAAATTCTTATCAAACAGCTTGAAGGAAATTTCGTCCAATGTTGGTACGGAGTTCTCGCAGGTGAATAATCTACCTAAATACATTTTTCCTTCAGCTATACATGTCTAGAGCTATACGTGCACGCTTGCACATAGTCAGCCAATTTTATCCTTCTTTCTCTTTATATGTATGCGGTTTCGGCTCTCCTACAGTCCTTTCTATTCGATCTAGCATTTCCTAAGTGGAAGTAGATTTTCCTGTATCCATTACCACCTGACTAAGCACCTGCCACCCCTCATTCTCTCCTGTTCCTTTCTGTTCAGGTCTATTAGTCTTCTCCAGCTCTGCAAATTCTCTTCCGTGCATAGTCGTCCGGGATCCTTCTTGTCTTTTTCGAGCTATGCAAAGTGAGATGCAAAAAGAGTTGATTCTGGATGTAACGCTACCGAAATGTTTACACGAAAACTGTACGCAGCTCAAACTATGATAGTACCATATTGCTTTTAGCTTTTTTATAGAATGTTTATCCATGGAAAAGGATTATAAGTTTCGGCATGTTTGCAAAAGAGTATAAGCACAAGGAAGAATGAATTCGGTATTTATTGGTATTGTTTCCAAATATTTGAAGATAGTCCAGTAGAACTTTGTTTGCAAATGACTAGTTGCTGACGCACTAACAATCTTCAAAAGGCAGCAATTTCTGCTGGAAATGGATCCTTATTCGTTCGACAATGCAGAGTTGCATTGAATGGAGAAACTAGCTCTTCCTTTTCAATCACTCCTGCCCTCCTCGTTTGAGAATTGTAGACACCTGATTGATACTTTTTGAAAAGCACCTGCTATAGAGAATGCACTCCAATCCAATGTTGTATTTAAAAACCTCTTTCCATTAAGAATAAAAGAGCATGCATGTGTGTATATGAAAAAACCACTACGCTCTTCAAACGGATGAAAGACTTCTTGCAGAAGTCAAAGCGTACAAAGTGAACCCTTTCTTTTCTATATCTAAACCTTTCATAATTTTATTAGATATCACTGAAGCGGATAAGATAGGAAAGGAAAGTTATCAAGCAAAGGAAAAATTGGAGCTAATTTCCATTTAAGGTCAGCTTTTCTTCAAAAGTTTCTTAACGAATGTAAAGCAAATATTTAGGTTGAAGTATCTATTTTTTATGGTTCCCTTTTCCTATTTCCCTTTCAAATGCAGGTGATTCAAATGGACAGTTTGATACAATCAAACAATTTAATTATACTTTTTTTTCGTTCGTATTGGCTTTCGATTTCCCTCATCTTTTATATTATTATAGCTTAGGATGAGGGTTTCATAAATTTAAAGTGAATTGAAAAGCGACCTCTTCCAACTTATAGCTTTCCATTAGGAAACGGAAACTGACTAGGCCTAAAGGACTTCTAAATAATTTTTCTGACTATAGAATAATAGAGTCATCTGATTTACTTGAACAGACATTCAAATGAAATAATAGTGAGCATTAAAAGGTCATTTCAATCATCATATTTCTGACTTCTGATAAGAAGTCATTTTATCATCCAGCCCCTACCCAACTACCACAGCAGATAGTTTTTATCTATAAGATTCCTGCGGGGTTTGTCTCCTATTCCCTCCTTTAAAGAGTATTTGATATCCAGACTGTGTGGTTTGGTTGTTTTTGTTATTTCTTGACCACATTTTATTGCAACTAAGACGGTTATTGAATTTTATTATCATCACACTTAAAAATGTGCAAGTGATAAGAAAATAGCAGTGAGACAAGCACAAAATGGAATATTAACATTCATGACGACCAGGATTCAAACCCGAGGAAACGAGAAGGAGAGACTGATGCTAAATTAGCTCGATCAATTCCTAATTCTGTTAAAGTCCATTAGCTGGACCAGGGAAACCATAGGTAAACATATCACTTATATAGTGTTACGGCCTTTCAATTCGGTGGTCCCCAAAGTCCTGGCATGACAGGTAAAACATTGTCAGTCTATGCAAAGTAAGGTGACAAAAAGGCGACACCCTCACTCTGGTGTTTCCTGCTAAATGAAAGTAAACTTGAGTTCCGTGTGTGGTGAATATTGACAATAGTAGTAAAATACCCCCAGCTCAATTGGTGGATACAGAAGGAAGATGGGGCATCTCTGCAACTTTCCCATTTTAGTACTGACTGCATGATTTCCTAACCTAAGAGTCTCAAGCGACCAGCAACAAACAGATGGTTACTGAACTTAGGTATACATCTTATGAAAGCCGTATGTAGACAATTAATTATATTTCTCAGCAAAAGGTTGATACTAAGAACTTTACGAAAGAGATAGGGAAGGGAGTGATTCGCATTGAGCTCTCTATAGGATCAGAAATAGTGACTTCAATTGAATAAAGGTTTAATAAGACTTCAATCGTTCTCACTGGGGGCCTTGATTTTCTCTCTACAGGCCTGTTTGCTAGACTTAAGGTCGGCTTGAGCTCTGAGCTCTGGAAAGCGAAGGGGTCCCAACGCTGTGGCTCAGTGAATTCTTCAGTCGAGTTATTCAGGAAGGTAGAACATCATTAGACTGGCAGGAAAGCACGACAGTGGAGCTGTCGTATAGAAAAAGAGAGGTAGTCCAGCAGAATGTTCAAATTGCCATCCGCCGTCCGATCTGCCTGTCCTATACCATGAAGATTTTTGAACGCATTCATGATAATCAAAATCTATGAGCGAGACCATGACCCTCCGATTGTGGATAAAATCCGGCTCAATAGGTTACGGTGGGCGGGTCACTTAATCCGTATAGATGAGGATAATCCCACACGGAAAGTCTATAAGGGCAATATCTATGGTAGAAAAAGAAGACGAGGCAGACCCTGCCTAAGATGGAGCGATGGCGTAGGCCAGCACGCCAGACAGCTTTTAGGGATATCGAATTGGTGGACCTCGGCGCAAAACCGGGATGTCTGGAGCTCCTTATTAAGGCAGGCCTAGACCGGATACCGGTTGTTGCGCCGTTGATGATGATGATGATTCCTGATAATCGTATTCGCGTAATCGTTCAAATAACCGTGAACCAAGCCGGCTTTGCCAAGAACTGTGGAACTAATGACGCAATACACGCTACGAGACTACTGAAGGAGTGGGCATATCAAAGCTGCTTCGTGTCTCAGTCGATTTTGATCAACAAATCCACTTTCTTCGTATTATGGATACTGCCACATGGGATATCTTACTTATAGCGCTGCTTTATGCTGATAATGTTTTCTTAGCGTCTCATAGCAAAAATGATCTCGAGCAACTTGTCCTAAAGTGGAATGATCGTATCTTGCAACTCGGTCTCAGGTTGAATCTAAATAAAACTGAATTTTTGATGACCATCACCTGACCAGAATTGAGCGATTTCAATAACTCAGATCATGCTATCATCCAATGGAAAACTGTTATGTGTTATGAAATTGCTTCCTGCATTAGTGCAACCTGCACAACGGCTGTTGTTGATGATCGACGAATTAACGCTGTATCAAATCTAAAATTTACCGCAATGTCGTCCGCCCTGTCGCCCTCTCTGGTTCCTAGTGTTCGCTGATAATAAAAGACAATGAACGGTGTCTTGTGGTAATGGAGACAAGAGATGTTGCGTCTGACTAGTGGCATGGCACGTCTTGTTCACATCCGAAATGAGAAAATTCACGATCGACATGGAGTTGCACCGATCGGGAAAAAATTGCGGTGTGGGCATGTAATTCACACTAGCATCACTCGCCAAGTTTCGTCTGAACATCGAAATCGATGGTAGGCGATCAAAAAGCCGGCCGAAACAACAGTCGCTTGATACGCTGGATGGAAATTTGAAAGCCTCGCAACTGCATTCAAATCAGACCTTTAATAGAACAATATGGCGTAACTGACCACAACGAGCCGACCCCACTTGTGAACGGGACAATGGCTAAACGAAAAGAAGAAGCATCTCCGTTTCGGATTAACATTCAATATCCAGCTGTTTGATTTCCTGGCCTATAGCATAGCTTCCTAGGAAGCATAGTCAAATGGGCTCTCACGAAAACTTATAGATTAAAATTAAGTTGGTTGAGTTTCAACCTTTCGATCTTATTACCTTGAATTCGAATCAAGGTGGCGATGGTTGTTTGTGCTTCATCACTTCGACAACATTACGTACAGTGATAACAAAACTGAATCATAGCCTCATTGAAAACGAAACGAAAACGAGGGGGGAGGCGGGTGCAGGAGGAGGGAATTATTTTAGATAAGAACACGACGAACCTTGTGTTTTTGAATTTAGCACTCGTCGATCAGATATTGGCATGCATACACAGGATAACTGAAAACAGAACAAAGGTTACGATGCAAAACAGAAAAGGAGTAATATTAGTAAGTAGTAAGTAATATTACTATTGGTGCATATATATATATCTTGGTGCAATGCAGAATATTGCGAGCAGTACAAACGGGGGATGAATGGCGTATATTGGTGTATGAAATTGGAGGATGCAGTCACTGTACCCAGACAGTTGGAAGCAAATATTGTGCAAGCTAAGGCCCGATACAGGTTATAGCGCTTTGATAAAGAACTACAACAAAGGGACTTGTAAATTCCCTCTACTCCACAAAGAAGTGCACGAGAGGCATACATCTGCTTTTCCTGCATGTCGAACTGGAAGCTTGCAAATGGCATCTCAAATACGAGAACAGCATTTGAAACAGATGACGAAATGAACATTGCAGTAATACAAATATCCTATGCAGCGAGCAATATAAGTACAAATTTTGGTCGACGGACCCTTATGTTAAGGTACGTTTGAGTGTATTTGGGCCAACAAAGTTAAAAGCCAAGAAGTCTGTACTATTGATTAGTAGTGGAAATTGACTTTGGTGTTCACAATAGAGTAACCTTCCCAGGGGAAGCATACCTGCGGGTCCTAGCAGTAGTGATTAATTTAAATGAAGCACAATATTGAGATCCGGCGTTCAGAAACGAAAAAGATACTTAGTTACTCGAATGAGAAGGCCGCGCCCGCGGTAAAGGGGCAAGTAGTGAACAGGAGACAAAAGTTTTAACGAATGACTACGTATCACACAATAAGCCTAAACCCTTTGCGACTCTCCAAATGCACTGGAACTATCAAACAATTTGGTTTAAACCACGCAAGAGTAATTAGGACTGTCAGAGACTATTTGCTTGGCACTTGGTCATAGAAATTGGTAAAATCAAATCCAGGCGAAATTATGATAACTCGAAGATAATGATTTTATTTAAAAAGTGAATTTTAAGAATTGAATAAAAAGTAACTTTAAAATTAATCGAAGCAAGTAAATACAATTCTTTGCTAACCAGCCACGTTAATTAATTAAGTTTAAAATTGAGTTGATTAGACGTTCCAACGTTTGGAAGGATACGGTTGTTATCAATTACCTCGCGTTCCAGAATGAGGATAATCTGTTAAAGCTCAACATCAAGACCTAAATGGAAGTATCTTTTTGGCCTTAGGGGATCCTAGGATTTAGATGTATCGTTCTCAAGCAGTGGGTGCCTTCCGAAGCAGAATGTATAAGACCAATTGGCACAAAAGAGTACCTTCTCATGATAAAATCATCAGTAAATATCGAACCATTTCTCCCGTAGGAAGTAGGAAGTAGAAGTAGGAAGGGGCATATCAATTCTTTAACTGAGATGAGACAATACTAGCTATGCAGTGCCTGATGAAAATGAATAACCATTGAAGGACAAGTGTTGTTCTATGCCTAAGATGGCGTTATGGTATACTTCAAGTGCTAGTCAATCTATTCATTGTGCTCCTTTTGAAGCCTCAACCGATTCCCGCTATCATACTAAAGAGTTGTAAGTGTTAAGATTCGTGTTGGCTTACCCACAAAATTCTGATGCACAGAACTGAATACCTAACACTTAACGATATTGATGACATCTTCTTTCAGAGAGGCAAACTGTTTTTGGAGATGGCCGGCGCTTTTGAACCGACTCTAATGTGAAAGTCCAATGACAACGCGTTGGTTTCGAACTGTTAACTTCCGCAATGGGTTGTTCCACTTTATAGCCAATTTAATGGATTATTTTCTACCTTCATTCACCGAAATCGCTACTTTGTTTTCGCGACTTTATAGACATTTTTACCTATTTTACGAAGTGATGACAGACAGCAAATGGTGTTACGAATTTAAATATTAACTTTGTTTCGGAGGAAAACAGGAAAAAGTACTGAGGTACTGATGAACTTCACAAGGTACTAAATTTGGTACTTTTGGTACTTAAAAGCCAATACTGGCGGTGACATAATCTATGCTGGTAAAATAGAGCAGAGGTGAGCTTAACACTCTGGGCAGTTCACTCAAAGATAGTACCCTCTGGGTTCCCTGGACCAGGAGTATAGAACCGTTCACCGGTGCCTTGAGTTCGTGTCTCGCCAGCTGTGGTAAGGAACAAAATCTACTCTCACTATGGGTCATTTACTGACTAAAGATGGCATAAGCTCGGGGAAGATATGGCCCTTCAACTACAAGCCCGGACCTGGAACCTTACGACCCAGATACATGCGCAAGCTTACAATATCAAAAAAATCCGCACATGACATGGACCAATAGCGGACTGGCCGTCAGATTTGGCTTTCCTTATTATAGGCATTGCCGAAGCTGCAGTGAGAAAGGCAAGATCACCATGCTTGCGATTGCCAAGTTTTAGCTAGTGCCAGGCAACGGACACTAAGAAAATCATTCATTGGCGACCTCAACGGCACTTCTAACTGTAGGGTAAGGGAGTTGCTATCTCTCGTAAATGCCACGTGTTGGCTATAAAATTCAGGGACTCAGATTTAACTTTTTACAGCCATGGTCTTGGCAATTGTTATTTCAATACGAAGAAAGATTTATTAACTTCATAAATTTCTGTCGATAATAAAAAATAAAACTTACGATGTGGATACCAATTACGACTTCCAAGAAAACTTTTCTGTTAAATGAGCCACTTACCTGAAAAGAAAAAGAAGAAAAGTGCTTAGATTCGTATAATACATATGTATATAGGTATTTGTGTGTTTATCATGTACGACTTATAAGTTCCTTCGCCTTTCGCCATTTTCGTAACTTTTCTACTATTAACTCAGTTTTAAGTCAGTTTCTGAATCCTTTACTATCGTAAAGAATGAATTAGAGACCCCAAAGCAAGTACGTTTTAATACGCTAATTGTTTGAGGTCAAATCTATGACATCAGGATAAAATTGCACTTCTTAACAGGGTTAGTAGCCAAAAAATAGTCAATTAGGAAGCTAACTGGGGAACTAACGTCGTTAGTTGCTTTCGAACTAAATTAAAACGCTCCTCTGAGAGATAACTTGGTAGCCGAACAAACGACTTTTTGACCAATTTTTAAGGACTTAAATTCCAGAAAATTATTTCATCACTAATCTGGGTTTCGATAATTTGACTTTAAATTATGAAACTCGTTCTTATCAGACTCGGATACATATTATATAAATCAACCGTTACATAATCAACCAGTAACCTAGTTAGCAAACCTATTACCCAATCCCTCCATATGTTCCCAAAAAACTGAACCACATGCAGATAATCCCCAATAATCCATTGTATATCATTTTTTCTATTCCCAGACGATGATGATTTGTATTTGGGTTATCAATTCAGATACCATTTTTGGAAATTTCTCCGCTTTTTATCTACCAGTGGATGTGAACGTTTCCTGACCTAGAAAAATGGAAAATGCGTGAAAAGAAATAAAAGTCAGTTTCGTGTCCAAAAATACCATAAGCAATGAATGTAATATTTAATTTGCCAAACTTCATTAGACCTTGTACCTGCACATATGTGTGTCAAGAGATATTACTTGCTGATGTTAGAACATGGAAAGTATCGATTGAATCTTGTCTGTTATGATGCTCCATTAATCAATGATTCCTCCATCAATGGTATGGAAAAACTAAGACTATTCTTTTTCCATAATGTGAGGAAATCTAAACTTCTATGGGAAGGGGAAGAAGTCACTCAAAACCAGTATAAAGGATATAGGAACCTACAGTGCAGAACCTTAATAGACTACTACTGGTGCTTTTTTCTGAATAAATAAATCCTGACAGGCAGTCCGATAACAATCGCACTGACTCGGTGGATAAATTGGTCAAAGTGACAGTAAATTACTACTATCTTGTGCAGCTCTATTGTCATAAAGGAGCCAGAGAATTTAATGAAAGGAGGAGATAGCTGGGTGGGACTACTGTACTTGCGAATATGTGGCCAGAATGGTTTGGAGTTTTCGCGCTGCAATCAGGTTTCTCCCTAGCAGAAAGTTTTTGACAAAGTGGAATTTGTTGCCAAACCAGACAGGGCAAGATCGCAGCGACTTAGGAAAGGAGGGGGCGTAATAGGGTCAAAGATATGATAAAACGGTATAACGCATGGTCACACGTTAATGGAGAGAGGAAAAGGGCACAGTTGATTGTCGCTAGGCCTGAGTTCGAAATTTGCCTTCCGGAAGTTAAAGTTGGCAGGCTTGACAAAGAAGTAGATTCAGGTGGTTTGACCGCCAAACTCGAGAAGGTGTGAAGGGATTGAAAAAGGCATAAAAAGATTAGAGAGGAGAAGATCAAGATTGCGAAAGAAGTGATTTGTTGAAAGGTTAAATTTAAGGGCGGTACTAGTGTTCATGAAAGTGGTTAAAACAAGGGAAGAATGGGAGGAATCATTGGGAAGGATGTGCAGAAGATAAAAGGAAGAGAGAGGAAAAGCACGGTTAGGACTTCTGACAATCTGTCAAAGAAGTCTTTGTACAGAGAAGGGGTCCTGAGTCAGGGAAAATATACACAGAATATGATAAAGGGGCATATATTTGACGGATGACTCTTACGGTGGCAAGATCGTACGTGGAGGAGGAGAAAAATAGTTGGTTTCGGCATGGAAAGGGGATTTGGCAGCTGTCAGGACGTCTTTAGAGCACTTACATTTTGGTTTTAAATAATGAAAATCATTCAAGACCGGCGGCGCGGAAATTTTCTTGAAGTTTGGTCCTGTGATAAGCTTTGATGGAAAATCCTTGCAACCGAATGGAAAATTGGGCGATAATGTGGAGGTCCTGGAGACATGTGGCTTTCAAGGAAGCTATAACTCGGTCGGAAGAACCATCCCTCATCAGCTTCACACACGAGGAAGGTCACGTAGTTGAGTTGGCTTTGCTTCTGATGTACGTCAGAATATCTTCGTGAGTGGTGGAGTACGCTAGCCTAGACACGAATAGTGGTTTCGAAGACAACGTAACGTCCAGCAGGGGGCCGTCGTAGCGACATGAGTTCGAGTTAACGGCAAGTGTCACAGGCGATTCAGCGGTGGCAGGCACTAAGGTGGCTCTGAGGGAGCGTCTCTGATCTTTTATAATTGCACTGCAGGTCAGGGGAAGTTAGGTATGGCGAGGCCAGTATTGTTAGCCGCAGTCGCTGCATGCTATATGCAGAGTCAGGCTGGAACGTCTCAGAAGTCGACAGTTTGAGTTTGGTAGCATTGAAACTGCATATTGAATCAACGCTAAACTAAACCTTAACCGCCCAAGTTGAAAAAGGTATATTGAATGGGCATAGATGCTGTCGGTAATTCAGATAACAAGGATAGTAGCATAGTAGTGTGGAGAGTACCCTTTCCAAAAGTGGATAGTATTTTTGATGATGAGACTTATTGGGAGGTAAATATTGATATATTTACTTACGACTGTTAGCAATACATAATAACGCGAAATGAGCTACAATTATATTTGAGAAACCAATCATCGGCTACTATCGCCTCTCGTTACAATACTTGATGTCAGAAAGGGCTCGACTTGAAATCTTGTTTGTGTGCAAATCCTGGTGCCGCTATCAGAGTGCAAGGATATGCATGGCAGCGGTATTTCTTATCCTTCTTGGAAGGACAAGGGTGAGACATTACTAAAACAAGACAACCAAGAAGTACACCACCATTTAAGGTTTTGTTATTGAAATCGATTCTGTCTGTCACACGCACTTTTCTCCAAAACGGCTACTTCAATCTGAACAAAATTTGGTGAACATATAGGAACTATGCAATCTGAAGCACACAGTGAATGACATAAATTTGCGTGAAGTCTAAAGCAGGGTTCCCCATACATGCAAAACAGGGATGTAAAAATTTTTTCATCGAATAGTCGAAACTAATATTAGTTTTGACGTAAATTGCAAAATGAACGAAGAGGAAGCCAAAATTTCCACACTTAAAGTGAGGCAGGCTTTATTTTCAGAACCTACCTAACCCAATAGTCTAAAAACAGTAGGATGATGCACTTATATGAAATTTAAGTCTCAAAATATATCCCAATCCGATATCTGCTCAAATAAACTTGCTAAAAGCATATTACAAACTTTTGGAAATTGTTTGGAAAATCCCCCTTAAGTTCGTGCTAGGGGTACCAAATTTTGCAGTAGCGTAGAGAACTGTATGTCGCATAATACAGGCCGAGGGTGATCTAGAGGGGAGAGCTATCCCAAAACCTAAGAGAAATTGGCTAAGTTGACCATGTAGGTCTACTCGCAAATTCTGAAGCTGCTGCACGCCTCTGTGCTAACCAGGTTCGGGAATGAGTTTCTTTTCGTTTTCATTGATTTATTTCATATTAACGATTTTTTTGTTTTGCATGATTTTATTACCCCTTTTAGGTTTTTACAATATTATATTATCTTCATTACAATTTTTTCATTTTCGGGGTTTATTTTTCTTTTTATGTTTTCTTACTTGTTTTTTTTTCTCTCGGCTTTCCTTTTGGTTTTCTCTCGATCTTAAGCAACTGATAATATGTCTCACCATCAAGACCACTTTTCCGCGTGACCAGCGTTGCCTTCCTTCCATGTTCCACCCAGGTCAATGGAACCCTACCGAGCTTGACCTACCAACCCACAATTCCCTTTGATTAATCCTTTCCAACATTGAGAAACATAAAACCTGTAAGGTCTAGCTTCCGTTTTCTCGTCTTGGTTTATTTTTATTTTCTTAATTTTCCTCACATGTTTGTAACGGTAATGAAGTTATTAGCATATATAGGTAGTATTAAGAATATTGTTCGTCCTCCAGATCCAAACAATTGTCCGCCTCGAATATTTGGAGCTGTGTATTTCCATGAGTGTAGTAAAAGTTTTGCTCTGGCCTCTTGGTGTTTTGGAAGCGATTTGCTTCTCCTTCCTATGGGATGTGCCAGGTACTCATGATGATTTCTTTGATTTCATTTAGATTTCCTCATTCAACTCATTACGAAGAAAGTTCTTTGCGATAAAGAGGTTTCCCTCGTTACGGACCATGCCATTTTTGGGGTCATAGGTCCCACTTAATTTTAGTCGCAACCTCTATTCTAGGCACACTTTTTAATAACTAGCCTTGATTTGTATCTCTTGATGTTTCCATGTCAGCCACTTTTAATATCAGAAACCCACTTGCTGTTCATTTGAAGTCTTTCAAAGTGTAAATCAGTTCATCCGCACATTGACAAGTCTGTTCCGTTTAAGTAGTCTCTGTGGACCTAAACGTCTAAGAAATTCTAAGCAAGTAGTAATGTAGCTAGAGAACTAGAGTAACTCTTTGAACTTTTAAGTTACCTACTACTCCCTGAGTCACAGGGGGCACCATTTTATGAATTCCTGAACAGATTTCAAGTTGGTAATGAATTTTATCAGAAACGACGTGTTTCCCATGTTAATTTTCCTGACCTGCAGACTGTGCCAACTAAAAACCATTTCGCTAACTGTGGTCCTTCCTTCCTTCCAATATTAGTGCTTTTACTGGAGAATCCAGACCTACAAGGTTGATTAGATAGATTCATTTCCATCGACAAGAAGGCAACATATATTTTACATTACCATTCTACTGCGACATATATTTAATGAAAATTCTGAATTGACTTTTCTGAAAAAATGGTGTAATTTGTTTCGAAAAATATTCTTAATGCTGTTCCAAGCTTTGGTGAATACATGGCGAGCAAATTTCAACGAAAGAATATCTTCATCCTCCTCTTGCACAACCAAGAAATTCAATGAGTCAGAGCCACCGAAATCGAGGAACCAATAAAAGGAATGAAATCAGGGAATGCAACAGGACTTGATGACATCCCATCTGACTTCTGGAAGGCGACGAGCTTGGACTCTGCATTGTGGCTCAGTAAATTCTTCAATCGGGTTATTCAGGAGTGTAAACTGACTGGTAGGAAAGTACCACAATTCCAATATATAAAAAGAAAGGTAGTCCAAATTAGTTGTCAACGCGCAATACAAGCTGCGCGTTCTCTTGGAGAAATATCGTCAGGGCCGTCGCCCTGTTTACATTGCGCTTCTTAATCTGTAGGAAGCGTATGACCGTTGCCACATGAAATCATCTGGTATGATCTGTAGCAATTGCTCTACCACAATCTGAAAAGTGAACTTCGAAGTGTGGCGGGTAATCAAAACCACTTCGTGCCTCTGTCGGTGTTCATCAAGGAAGCGCCCTCTCACAACTCCTCTTTGTTCTTGTTATGGGTACTGTCACACGAGACATTCAACACCCAGCGCCCTATACACTGCTTTATGCAGATGATGTTTTTCTCATAGCAAAACTGATCTCGAGCAAATTGAATGATAGTCTCATGCAATACGGTCTCAGATTGAATCTGAATAAAACTGAATTTTTGACATCATATACCCATGAAACAGGCACTATTACCGTCAGAGGCAATGGCCTACCCAGAACTGGGCGATCTAAATATTCCGGGTCAATGCTTTTAGCCAATGGATAACTGCATTATGAAATTCCTTCACGCGTAAGCGCAAACCTGGATGAAGTGGCGTTCCACAACTAGTCCTCCAATCTAAACTTTCGCGTACTGGCGTCAGCCGTGGTTCTCAGTATTGGCCGACCACAAAACACAATGAATAGCGTCTCGCGATAATGGAGGCGAAGATGTTTTGTTAGACTAGTGGCGTAACATGCCTTGATCACATCCGAAATATGATATGATACAATCCTCTCAATACCAATTTTTACAAACGACAATGGTTTCGTCCTTTACAGAAGCAACTCGTCAGACTCTGCCCTGGGAGTATTGTAATCGAAGTGTCTAGCAAATGTAGTTCGCTATCCTTTATTAATCCGCAAGTATATTTTTGGGAAACACCGCTCTCAGAGCAGAGACAGCATCTGATGAACTCGATCTGCCCTGGACGAAAACCTAGTTGTCTCTAAAAATGAGAGGAGAAAGTTCTTTGAGTTCGGCGTTAGGCTGCATTTGCTTCCGGTCGAATGTCGATAAACAAAATAAGAAGAAGTGTTAGTTATGCCTCGCATCCGCAGGTATGAACATGGAGCGTACAATTAACGTAAACTTACTAAACAATACTTCCACCTTAACGTCCTTGTTTACAACTACATCATCTTGGGCTCATAATCCAGTGTTCCCAAGGAGTACAGTCATAAATAAAAATAAATCTCGCAGATCGAAGGTGATGTTAGAGTTTATACCAATTTCGGATGAAATTCAAAAATATTTACCTGCAGGACATCATATTCTTTACTCAATATTGCAAAGCAGCTTGATTGTTTAAATTTGAAATTCAGATGCAGTTCTACAATTAAGAAAATGCTACAATTAATCCTATGACGTACTTGGTTTTAGACTCATAAGATTACTGTGCATCATAAGCGTTCAAATAACATGAATGTCAAACAGTGGTGCAGGTTGAATCTAACGCGTATTCTCGACAGTTACCTACATCCATTTAAAATGTCACAGAACTAATTTGATGAGCATACGAGTACAAATAAAGAGCCTGTCCCAGGAATCACATCATTCATTCATTGGGGAGTAGTTCCTTCATTTCTAGCCTCTTCCGTGACTGCAATTCCAGTCGCCTCATAATCATTTACCTGTGATATTTATCTGACCGATTTATGCAATATACATAGATACATATGAGTTTCCACGAAGCCTTAATGATATTTCACTAACGAGTTTACATAAATTTATTTACCATCTTTCCAAAGTGAAATAAACGTAATGTGTAATAAAATAGTGTCAGGAAAGACAGTAACTCTCTCCCTCTTTGCATTTAGGTAAACATTTCGACACGCTAATTAAATTCTACCCGTATCAGTTTTGACTGATTGACAATTGAACAGGCAGTTGCTCTACGAACTACCGTAGATACTCTGAATATTCAGCTATCGTGCCAACACAGGCAAATATATTGAGCTTCGTTGTAAACTGAGTACTTTACTGTAGATACTCGTACTCGTTGTATCTATCTAAATATGCAATATGGCACAGCTACAAGCTCGAACAGCGCTATACTCCCTATGACGCTTATGTTTCCAGCCCAACGTGGATAGTAATGCCCTGGAGGAGTCATGTCCAATGTAACCTGTCGCAAATGAAAGTAATGGTAAACAGAACAAACGGGGTCTGCTTATGGAATATAACATCAAGTAAAAGTGATGGCGTAAATCCAACATAATCGTGGAAATGTGCTGTTATGTCTCAACAGTATCAGATAATGACCTTCTTTATGCTTTTAGTGTATTCGAGTTTTGCCTCACTGTCTAACTACCGTCAAAATGTTTCTAGGACATTTTTACCCAGTGCAAGATGTTTTGTTGTATCAAAGACGAATGTTTGTCAAATCCATAGAGTTTAGTACGTCATACTGATACTTCGATGAGGAGGCAATTACTTCCAAAGTGATTTCGAAAGGCAGTAAAACGGGAAAACAATGAAAATTGAGTAAGGCCACGAATGGAACTT
This sequence comes from Hermetia illucens, assembly GCF_905115235.1. Classification (NCBI taxonomy): domain Eukaryota; kingdom Metazoa; phylum Arthropoda; class Insecta; order Diptera; family Stratiomyidae; genus Hermetia; species Hermetia illucens. The sequence continues at coordinate 165,491,176 of NC_051849.1, read as the reverse complement.
GAAGGTTGAAAAGATATCTTGAATGCCGTTGATTAGTTATAAAAACCTTAAACAATATGAATGGAAGCAATTAAGGGAGCCAAGTATCCGTACATGCAAAGTCTCCTCCACTCTAAAGAAAGAACTAGGATAATCACCAGCTCGATTGGTATGCCTGAACTCCAAGAATTCTTAATTTAGAGAACACGCGTCGGTTAAACTTATTTCAATTCGGTGCCTTCTTTCCCAACCCCTGCAATTCATTTTACTATATTCACTATTAACACTTGGAAGCATCGTAGTTGACGCTATTTTACAAGCTGACTTGGACAGCCAAGAAAAAGAAAAACAATAGAAAAAGCAATGGAAAATTCAAAGCGAAGAAAAATCAAAAGGAAAATTCTTAACTTCATTCCGGCACGAAAGCTTTACTGCTGACGAATATTTTTTGGGCGAAAGGTTCAAGGCACGCAACCATGTCATTCTGATGCTTATTACAAATAATCTTTTTCGGATTTTCCTTGCATGTGGGCGGTGGAAATCAAGAAGTTGATTTTTTTACTTTCTGACTTCTTATGAAAACTTATTTTTCGTAAACATGGGCCCAAAAGCCGCCCACCGTTGTGAAAATCAACAATAACATGTAATTTGATTGTATACTTCGATTAAATTAAGTTCAGTTCGCATTTAAGTTTTATCGGGCGTAATTTCGGGGACAACGTTTGTGTGCTACAGATAATATGAATAGCCCACGTTACAATGAAAGAATGAATTACAACTATGGAAACGTGACCTTTCTTAAAATGCGGTTTATTGGCTCCATTTCTTTGTTGATAATGTTGGTGCAATGACCAGGGTGATGAAGGCAGCCTCGCCACCCACTTGGGGGTTGCGTCTCCAATTCCTTTCAATTTACGACATGAACGATTGTATTACCTTGTCGTAGGCGAATGAGATCCGTATTATTATTACTGTTTAAATAAGGAAACTGAAACGCAGTCCCATCAATGGCAACTGGAATATTAATGATGAAAAATGGAAAGACTTTACATGTGGATGCTAATGAAGATATTTCGGGAATAATTATTTTTGACAAATAAAGAAAGTGTCAAAAAGGTTTGAACTGATGGCGGACGACTAATCCTCCCAGCTCTCCTGGTCTTCATTGTTAACCGGTTCTTCTTGTAATAGTAAATTATAGTGCAATATTGCCTTGGCAGTCTGAGATCCTTACACGCTAGGCTATCACCTCAGTGTTAAATCCTATATTGATGCCTCGACTAGTTATGAGTAGTGACGAAAAACCAGGACAAAAAACGGCATTCTAAACATACATAAGATACATACATCGATGATTGCTACTGACATCTACCTGGAGCATATAATGTCAAACACAACTAGGGGTTATTGTCGATAGTTTGTTAAAATGTATGTCAGCCATTTCAGCGAGTGTCCACGAAATTTTCCTCCTTTACTTCTCTGTACCATGTAGTTCTGAGGCGACTTACTCATCAGACACCCTAAGATGGTGGATTTCACTGGATGGTGGTGTTGTTGCCCTTTTTTAGTGTTTAACCTATCCATTGAAATTCCGCCTGAATATTGGTCCGTATTCTGGCAAAGTTCTGCAACCGAGATTGCGTCAAACGAGATTCTACCGATATCAAGATGCAGATAATTGCTTACAAATGTTTGCAGATTTCGACTGACAACGGCGATCAAAGAGCTCGTTAACAGGAAAGAATCACATGTTAACATTGGGAAATCAACCTATCCATATTTTGAATAAAACAGCAAAGGTGAACCTAGCGCTGTTAATGCGTCGAAGTTCAATTCCACCGTCAGCAAAAACAATGCTGTAGTGCCTTATGACACCGACATAGTCACGAAGTCACAGCTCTTTTGAAAGTAGACACATAATATTATCTACAAGGGGAAGTCCTTCTTAAAGAGAAATCGAAGTAAGGCAAGCACAGTTGCGATAAAGCCACGGGCCGGTGTCTGTCGAAACATGGCTTGCCTACGAAAACACCTAGATCTAGATTGTGTGTCCGAGGGATACAAACTCTCGAAAGATTGTTTAAGCTTTACCAAAAAAAACTGCAGGATCATAGTTGGAAATTCACTGGTCACTGCAGGCGAAACTATCACCTGAGGAAGCTAGGGATATCAACGAACACTGTTTGCATGTTCTATGAGGAGGGTGATGAAACCTGCCACTGAAGGGTGTCCGGCGAGAGAAGGAGTGGGAAAACAGAGTGAGATTCAAAAGAGTAGCATGTCGAGTAACGCTTGCTGGTATTTAGTACCAATCCATTAGCAGTACACCAACTAGTATGGCTGTCTAAGTTTGACTGTAGTTTATAGGAAAACCTACAGGCAAAAAGAGTAAACCGAACGATGTCAAACAAACGATGCTAAATGAGAAGCGAAACAATAATCGTTGACGCAACAGTCCGTTTGGATCAGCGCGTTAAAGCGCTACGGGATTGTAGTATTCTGCAGGAGGCAACGTGGTCAGCATAGTGCTCACCCGTGAATATTGGCCTGATTTGATTTAGGTATTCATTCACAGCTGAGTCGACTCGTATCCGCCATTCAGTCACGATACAAACCCCCTCTAACAGCGACCTCCCGCTTAGAAAGCCCAACGCTCTAACCACTCAGCCTTCCGAGCTTATCAGAGTAAACCACACGCTAATGGAGGACACTAAGCTGGGAAGGGAAAGAAGCTTTTTAATGGAAAAAAAGTAATAGGAGACCTAGAATGAACCTTTATACTGACGAAGTTAGGAACCCGTGTAGGTAACATTCACTTCTAGCCGATAATTTACATAGACATTTGGCCATAAATAGAGCAAGTCAAATAAGTTGGCAAGAGTGGACTGACGTTTAACAAAATCGTATTGTTCTCTAGTTATAAAGTGGCCATAGTATGGGATCAACCAGTCGCTTTCATATTTCTCAATTATTTTTTCAACAGTAGGAGGGAAACGAAGTATGACGGCAGTTCTCAGCGAAACTATTATCGCCGCACAAAAGTGTACAGGGATAATTAGATCCTCTTTTCATAGACCAGGAAATCTTCAAGGCTATTAATAAACCTTATAAAGTAAGGTGTATTTACTTGTGCTTAGAACAAAAATAGGAAGACCATGACAAAGTTAAGGAATAAAAATTTGTGGAATAGGCTGCACCCACCCGAAAGAGAGTAGAAGAAAAGGGGAGGAGTTATATAGCGAGGAAAAGTAATTTCAGCGTAATAGTAATAATAATCGTTGGCGTGGCAATTCTTTTGAAAATAGGCCCTGAAGTTTGTTAGAGCACTTCATTCAAAATCGCAGTGGTAATAGGCAACTGACATCCGGCATCCAGTCACGATAAAAATCCCTTCGCAACTAGTGAAATTCAAGCCGGGACCGAGGAGAAGAGTAGGCTGAGTTTCGGCCTGGAAGCTGGCTAGATACTCCTTCCTGGTTTTGTTTTCCAGTAAATTTAATAAATTTCGCAATGCTTTGCAGTGATCGAAATCCGTGTGATTTCCGGAAGGCTTACATTTTTACATTACTACGAGTTGCAGACGAGCTTTTCATGGAACTCACTGCAGGAGGAACAGAAGTAACAAGGAAGCAGGTAAGCTAAAATGGTGTAAGAGGAGTCGAGAGCTTTGTTAAATGAAACGGGGTGAGGATAAAATCCCAATTGGCAGGGCTACAATCGGGCACTTGAAATTGCTCTTTAGAAAGTTGAACTTAGCATAATTGTATATAACATGGGAGCAAATCACACGATCTGCACACCGATTTCAAAAGCAGGATGATATACATTAGGGTCGAAGTAATGAGGACCATCTGATGGTTGAGAAAAGCAACATTGGTTGGAGAGGGCAGGATTTACAGTGCGACGTTAGTGACTTCTAGTAAGGTTGAACCAGAGACCCAGTATGAAGAAAAAGAAGGGTGATAAAGAGTTACGCGGAAAGGGTAGAAAGCCTCGGGATAGGTCTGCATAGGAAAATGAAACTCAACACAAACAGTGAATTGAAACCATAAACAAGCAATGCAAAATAGCAAATAAGATTTCAGATGATTGTTTGAAAAATTCCTCCTACAGGCAGGACCTTCCTTGGGCGAAGCAATATAAGTTTTGCGAATCAAATTCGGAATTTTCCAAAACAATTCAGCATTTATCGAAATAATTTCAGAAATTTTCAAACTAACTTTTCCAAACCAGTTTCAGAATTTTCCATTTCAAATTCAGAGGCTTCAATTTCGGATTCAGACTTTTTTTTCAATATTTTACTATAAACTTTTATATCAACTTGCCATCATTCGACAGGGGTGGAGCTGGGATTCTTTAAACAAAGTCTGGGCCGCCCACCAATATTCTATCTATCAATAATGGTCCAATGGTGGTGTCCTCTACGAAGGGTAAGTGTTTGAAAATCATAGCGGCACCGCAATTTAAACTTCTCTCGGTTTTCGGTGAACATTCATGAGGTTCTATAGAAACCGATGGAACTATTTGCAATCACAAGCACAGGACTTTATTTACATCTAGAGGTCATGAAAAAAATGGCAGATTGAGGAAATTAGATTTCTTTTCTTCCAGAATACCATAGTCCATTAAAACAAATAATAATAGAATATTGAAGGGCTACTCAGATTTTTTTAAAGAACCTTAGCTCTATCCTAATCCAGTGCTAGAAAATTGGTATGAGACTGGATAGTAGAATATTGAAAAAATTATGAAATGGAAATGGAAGAATCTGAATTTGAAATGGGAAATTCGGAAACTCACTTGGAAAAATTTAAAGTTAGTTTAAAAATTTCTGAAATTAGTTTGGAAAATTTTAAATTGGATTACAAAACCTATATATAGGGCAATACAGTCATAATGGGAAGAGGGTGAAAAAAGATGGGATTGGCCAGGAAAGGAGAATGCCTCCACCAGTTACCCCACCTAAAGCTGTACGTTCTTTATCATAATACAAGACACAATAGCCAATTCAAACCAGGTTTCAGAAAAGCAGACGATATCGTGCTGGAAAAGCAGAGCAGATTGATTGAAGCACAGCAGTTTAATTCTTATACCTCTTACATTTCAGGAGAAAAGTATCAAACTAACCAACGCTCCAACCATTTGTGTGACACGGACATTTCGTCGTAGTTTGTCCTTTTGGTAAGATTTGATGGGAACTTCCTGCAATGAGGCAGGCGAGAGGAATTTCGCGGCGAAGACGGCTTGCAGTGTTTGCAGAATAGAATGAGCCATGTTAACTGATTAGTCGGTACCAACCCCACAGTATGCTAGTCTAAAAGCTGGCTGCATCAAGGAGGGACATAACAAATGTTGTAGCGGTAAGCGATGATCGAGGAAAACTTGGCGTGAATGTCAAGGAAAACGAGAAAGATATCTAGGAGAAGGACTTTCCTAAGTATCCAATACAGCCATGAAACCTAAAGCGGGATGACTCCGACTCTTTCCAAATAGGGCAACGTATGCCATAGATCTATGGATCAATACATTAACCAGCACCTTGAATCGAAAATCAAACATAGTATTCCTATTCCTATATTAGGGCTTCTTTAATAGACTTATAAAGCCAACAGAGCGTTATTCTAGACGTTTTTCATTGATATTTACCGTAAAATTGTCCCAGCTATGCTCTGCCTCTACTTTTATTTCCTATATGTCTTGTTCTTATATGTCGTACAGTTTATAAAATTTATATTACAAAAGGCGCCCAACGTGGGGCTTGAACGCAGATATGCGGTAATGGAGATAAAGGCCTGTGGCATAACACACCATAATCACATCCGAAATGTGGACATCCGCAATTGATATGGGGTTGCACCGATCATGGAAATGCCGAGGTACTGTCTTCTATGGTTTCGACATGTAATTTCCAATGACGAGAACTCTCTTGCTAAGATTGTTGATTTGAGAGCTTCTCGAGTAGTCTCCAGCCCAGGAACCCGCATAATAGATGTTCCAACCATGACCGAGTAATGAAAATCTGTCAAAAATTAAATCCAGGAATAACTTCAACATAAAATGTTTATATTTATTTCCAAAAGTCAAGATAGATTACATTAGCTTTGTCAACATGTCTGCAAAACCAGACTCTCAAAAATTCTACAATAAAAATTTACTAATGGTACTTCAGCATGGCATTGAGGAAATAGAGATGCAAACTCATTTTATGATGAAGTTCCTTTTAATTTTTAATGCCCTTTTATGAAAATAAATTTACCATCTTTTCATCCACTTAAGAACTATCTCTCGGATATTCCGAGAGTGGTATAATAGCATTTTCAGAGCTCATCATTTCTCATGATCATCATAAGCTAAATACAAAGTGAAAATGTTTCCTAACTTTTCTACCGAAGAAAAATCTTTTTACTACTTCCCCGATATTTCGAAACCAAATGAAACGAAGACAACAACATGATGTACGCTTAGTGCCTTATTCATGATACAAAAAAGGACGTTCGTTAGCTGGTTTGTAAGTTACTACCACTGCTGCCATCCAACATCTATATTTTTTTCCATTTTCACCACACCAAATAAATTTTGTTTTCTTTTCAATACAAAAACTTTTCCTTTCATTTTTTAAAAGCTTCGCAACAACTTCTCGGTAAAGGAAAAATCGAAAAAAAATATAGAAGAGAAATTTCAGAAAATTTTATTTTTCCAACGAACCAGAAAAAAAACGTAAGAGCAAAAGAACGACAAAAAGAGAGCATTAAAGAAAACAACTTGGACTTTCTGGTACTACCGCTATTATTGCCACTATTCGTTGTGGAGGCGAACTGTGTCCAGGAAATAGTAAGTCAGTCAGTTGGATGCAGGGAAGTCGTGTGGAGTCTGGGAAGAAGACTTGACAGAAAAGAGAAACTAAAAAAACAGAAACTTGAGAAAACTTTGAAAGATGATTTTATCTTTTCACTTCGACGTTTTAACTTTACGTTCATAAATAACTTAAGGGCCTGCATTCGGGAGTATTGAGACTTTGCGGAGCTCATTATCGCTACACAAGCTGGAGCTAGTAAGTTTCGAGTTTTTCGATTTCATTTGCGGTCCTCAGTGTAATCTTCCTGGAAGTACGATTGTTTTTAATCCGATGTCCGTTTCAATAGGAGAATTTCAAATTTGTATCTAAGAAGATGTTTTCGTTGGGGATTTTTGTAAAGTAGAATGTTTTGCCTTGGCAGAATGTGATAATTATCTTGAGTCTTAACTGAAAACATTGAATGTCTTAATAATTTTCCTTTGGCATGTCAACGAAAATTCACTACGATACATTATAATTTCACTAAAGATAACATGATAATAAGTGTCATAAATTAAATCTACTTCAGAAAGGAAGTAAATAGTACTCAAGGGGACGTCACAGTTTCAAATTTTGATTTCTTTTTACTTTCTGCAAACGATTAATTTTTTGAGAAAAAAGGCAGATATTAGAATAAACGATAGAAATTGTGCACATATATTACAATGATGTTTAACTTTAAAACAAGTCGGGAAATCGGAAGCTGGACGCTTCAGGTACGAAAGGTTTTGTGTATTTCTTAGTACGTAGCACGTAATATATCCATATATTATGTGAGAGTATCCACTTTCGGGTGATATTGATATTCATTGTCTTCAATTTTCAAAGAAGCAACAAACAAATATAATACCTCAATTATAACTTCGTTAGTAATAGCGCGACTTCGACCAAACCTGGTAAGATCATGCTCTATATTATAGCCTATATCACTGCACTCATGGTACTAGGATGAACTTAAGGGGAGTTTCTAACCAATTACAAAAAAATGTAGTAATATACTATTATTAACTTCATTTAAATAGATATCGGCATGGAAGGTATTTCGGAGCCCAGGCACCATATAGTGGCAGCCTTCTGATTTTTTTCAAATTTTTCGGTTTGTTAGTTTCTGAGAATGGCCCGCTTAAAGAGGTGATCACTTTCAACCTCCCGCGCTCCCCACCCTTCCAACGAATGTCAAAACTAAGGTCGGCTTTGAAAAATACTAATCGAGACCTTTAATTTGATATCCCACATGACTATATTTGATGAAAAAAAATTTTACACCCCCCATTTGCATGTATGAGGACCCCCCGCCCTTAAATTCGACGTAAAAGGATGTAATTCACTGTGTGCGTGAGCGTTCACAGTTCCCACCTTTCTACCAAATTTGGTGTCAATCGCTATAACCGTCTCCGAGAAAAATGCGTGTGACGGACAGATTTTCCGGTTTTTGGCGCCAAAAAAATCTGATGTAAATCAAAATATTTAGCATTTATCCCGTCTCTGAGGTTCTCTCTATTGCATTGGATTCTCATTTTTAAAATATGACTTTAATATCATACCACATATTGTCAGATAAATTTTCAACCAAAATCAATCATAAAAAGAAAAACTTTTTCAAAAATTTAACCCATCACGACCCATTAAGCGCATAATGCATTGTAAGGTTAAATGCATGGCCTTCGCGTACCAGAGAAAGCAACGTTTGCTGGTTTCACGGGCGACCTGGCAATGATGGCTCGCGAAAAACTTCCGCGGTGCTGAACTACATAAACCAAGATCATTTGTACCATCAAGTTCCGAATAGTCAAGAAACCACCAGCCCTAGGAAAACCAATACTGTCCACATCCCAATTGGTGACCATAAAGTCGCGTAAACATTGATGGTAAGGTACCTGGGGGTAATAATTAACGTCAAGCTGCGCCTCAAGGGCCACTTGGACAATGCGCGAGGAAGGCAACAAAGGCTAATCAACCACTAGCAGTAACACTATGTAATATCAGCGGGTTAAGATATAGTCACAGGGTGATGAAGTTCGTCCTACTAATGCGACGTCTGAAACTGGAAAAAGTCATTCCGGCATATCGCCCCATTATGCAACAGTGTCTGCCTTTATTGAAATAATCCCCTTAGATTCAGAGAATGGTTTAGGATAATTCAGAAAAAGGCTGTAAGAATTCGATGGATTATTAGATGGTCAAATGACAATCCGAGTTGCATGAAGTCAGCCTAAGGAGCAGAGTGATCCCAAAAACCTAAAAAATGGAAAATTGATCGTCAAGTGCCTCCCAAAAATCGTGCCTCCCAGACTCGGAAATATCAGAGGTTCTTTTGGACTTTACTCACGGAAATATCAACGCTTTATCGCACTTTGAACCGGACCTTGGACCGCAACGGAACCTGACCACGAGTGCAACTGGAAAATTCGAGGCCCATGTGCCGCAATCTAACAGAAAGATCCACGACGCTCAATGAATTTACACTTTATTAATTTAATTCGGTTTTAAAATTCATGCAAGGAAGTGCAATTTAACTATTCAAAGCAAGCACCAGAAACAAGTATGAAAGTAGTTACAAAAACAAAGTTTTTTTATGAAATGTGATGCCCTCGGAAAGTCTAAAGTCCAATTTATGTGGTATAAAACGGAGCCTTACGTTCAAGGAAACAAACAAGAGGGAAGAGAGTTACAACTATCTAAATAGATAAATTAGATTAGTACATGACAACGAATACATGGTATGGTGCCTGTTTTGAAAAAAAGGATTTTCACTTTTCGGATTCACTAATGACTTTCGTTTACTGAATTCCGAGGTATTTTCCAAATACAAGCGCGAGAAATTTCAACAATCCTCGATCAGAATACTTAAATAAATAGTATTTTCAAAAACGCTAAAACACCAGACAAAGGCCGAATATCAGCTCCACTTAGCAGCCATTGCTCCGCTTCGCTCCTGAAACGCTCCCTCCTCTCCCTGGTGATCTTTGCCGGTTGATCCTCCCACACTAATTCCATGCCGTACACGTTCAGATGTTTCGCAATTGCCTGAGATAATCTGCTAGGCAAAAATGCATTTGATAACATACAACATCACAACAACAATTTATGGAGAAAATAACCATAAAGACTAATAATTATTATGATGTTTAGGAATTTATGTAACTAAATAAGTTAAATGGGTTTTACGGTTTCGGGCAATTCAAAGGTCGATGAGTTTTATGATGAAAATTTGAAGGAGGAATTGAAATGATCATTTGTAAATCATAAGTTGGAATGCGTTATCTGAAGTGGAACTGAGATTTAAGAACTTGATAACCATGATAGGCAGAAAAACATAGTGGAAATGGATCTTGCATTAGTTCAGCATAGGACAAAGGTGACAAGAAGCTGTATGCTTCCCACAAAACCACGTATACTGTCTATTTAGAAATGGATCAGCAGATGGAAAACTGAATTACCACCTATCGGTGGTTACTTACAGGGCATGAAGGTAGAAGAAAGTATTTCCATCGTTTTGTAATCGATGAATCCGTCGAATATTCCCAATATGCAGCTAGATCCGATTGACCAGAGTATACTCCTTTCCATTGTCTAGGTTCCATTCCAAACTCATGAATGGAAAAAGGGGGTTGAGCGTCACCTTGAACTTAATTGTCGGACTTCATGAAAGACATGCTGAGGTTTCAAGCAAATTGGACCGCAGCAAACACACAAAGCCAAGACTCGAAAAATCCCCAACAACCAATGAAACCAAAGTGCTTCTCGCTAAACAATATTTTATGTTAGCCCCCGGGGGTTTGTGGGCAGAAATTTGGGGGCGGTTTTATTCGGTGAAAATGCCACACAGCTACAAAGAGATTCAGCAGCGACTTTTTGAGATTTCTTCTACGATAATCCATAAAAAACATATTTTCATATGTTAGGAACTGCGGTATCATTTGGGACCTATTGTTAAAAACCATTATGAAATCAGTTGAATATCATCTGACCAGGAACGCGATCTAAACATTATCCTCTGAATGTGCGTTGTGGTAGTTGACTATCTCCTAAAACAGCATTCTGTTTTATTCCGGAAACAATAAGTCTCAAAGAAAGAGTATATGAAGTGCCCTTACTACGTTGACTAGGAGGCAAAAATGGTAGCAACCATGCCACAGATGAAAAATGGGCGACAAAGCACAGACAGCAAAGACAGGTCAAGACGAAGGTAGCAGATAGTCGGTAGGATTGCAGGCTTCTCAGAAAGATCTCGAATATAATAATAACATTATATCTAATAATAAGATACCGCATAAGAGGTGGAAATTACGCCAAATTTCTCAATGTCCCAACGAATGATGTCCCTTTTAAATTTTCACGAGTTAGATAAAGAAAGGAAACATATTTGAAAAAGGAACACTTCAGCAATGCAAACTTAACATCACATAATATTACCAAAACCATGCCAATAGTTCAATTCCAAATTTCTTGTCAATAACTAAAGGAAATACATCAAGAAAGAAAGGGACTACCCCTTTCCGCAACGCAGGTATAAGCACTAAAATAATACTAATTTCATTTCAAACTTTATTTCTTCGTAAAGATAAAACTGACATTCCTTGGAAATTGCTATTGAAAATTGCGTCAACACCTTAAATTAGTGTTATTTACAAACTGCTACATACATACATCTCTACTTATGAGAGAGAATAAACTCCAATGTTTTAGATTGGCTAATGTTATAAATTGTTGATAATAATAATCAAAATTACCTTTAATAGCCCTGTAAACGTGGGAAAAGCGATTACCAATTATACGCTGATAACAATTTTTGTATCCATAATTGCATTTAATTAATTTCAATTGAATCTGAGAATTTCGTTAGGTAAAAACTATAATAAAACAAGTTTTTTTTATGAGCCTCAACTGTGATTGATCATTTTTTGCTGGAAGGATATTTTTTTTTGCTTTTTTGCGAGTAAAGGAAGGCTAATTACAACATTGAGTCCGGAATTATGGGTCATGAAACCTGGAGCTTATTTACATGCATTCGGAATAATCAATGACGTCCCGAAGTATTACATAGTTAGCGTTACAACGTTAGATCCGGCGGTTTTGAGACAAGCCTCTGATCTCATTTGTATACCACTGATAAAAAATTTGTACAATTGCTTCAAATCTAAATTAATTGAATGTCCCACTGATTTGGAGGACAAAAAATTACACCGGTCGCTGCCAGTAATAGGACTTGAAGATTTAGTCAGCTCTTGAGAGTAATGTAAATCTTGGAACCTGAAAATCTTGCGGATGACATTCTCTCTTAGATAAAACGTATGTCTGGAAGCGTTCCCTACATCCTTCGTACTAGCCACAGCATTGACCTAGACCAATCAGCAGAGAAGGTCACAAAGCGGCAAAATTAGTTTCAGCTCCAATAGTTTGACCAGTAGGCGGCGGCATCCAGGGGTTGCATTTTTTCCTTCACGCAGGCGCGGAATTCTCCAACATGCCTGGTAAAATTGTTCAAATGCACTTTGCAGTAAACAAGATCAAACTTTTAGCCCCCAACAACGTGCCCATAAAAACCAATGAAATTATGTTATTAGTATCATCAAAACCTCATGACAGAGGGTCCGCCCATGTTACCTCATCCTCGCAGGCTGGTCGAAGGAAAATTAAAAGCTGCGAAAATTTAATTCATTTTAATGATTCAGCGGGGTGTATGCCGGCCATCACAGAGCCCCTGGGCCCGTTCGCTCCTTTTGGTTGCAAGAAATCTGGAGGATAGAGGTTTTGTGGAGATTACCATCGGCCGAACGCAGTAATAATATCCGGTCGATATTTTTGCCCACACTAGAGTCTTCAGCAGCATCCATTGCGATAAAATGATTTTTCTATGCAGGATGTGTTTTAGATGGTGGTCACAATGTCCATTAATAATAATAATAATAATCGTTGGCGCAACAATCCATGTTGGATCAGGGCCTTGAAGTGTATTAGAGCACTTCATTCAAGACCGTAACGGTACACTAGGAGGCAATGTGGTCAGCATTGCAATGTCCATTGGCTCATTATAATTCAGCGTTGCACCAACGTTGCGTTAATTAGTACGACGAAACGGATAATGAATTCTCCTCTTTTTTTTTTTGCTAGTTTAACGATATCGTCATTACTTCTGCTCATGGCAGTGAGTATGAACACATCTCAAACAGTCACAGGAAAAACTTTCTTTGAATAATGTAACCAGTAACCCGGCAAAATATGAGATTGATGCTTGTGAAGTAATTTTTTTGCGATACCTTTTTTCAAACGGTGGGGCAGTAGATATCCAAAACCCCAGACAATTGCGGTTTCTCTAAGATTCCTCGGGCTCATTAATTAAGTCGTGCGACCGAAAAACAAACTAATATAATAATAATCGTTGGCGCAACAATCCATGTTGGATCAGGGCCTTGAAGTGTGTTAGAGCACTTCATTCAAGACCGTAACGGTACACTAGGAGGCAATGTGGTCAGCATTGAACAAACTAAATCCAAGCTTAAACCAATGAATTCCTCAAGTCTTCAGAGAATTGAAAATAAAACCTGGAATAAACAGTGACATCGGTACCTCCTAGTAAAACATGATCTAGGCTCGCCTCCTAGCGAAAAAGGCTCGATTAGTGATCAAGCGGATCCTTGTTTTTATCCTACCGGGGCACCGGGGATGGGGAAAGAACGCTCCGCAAAAGACAAGAGCATGTTTCCCGTCCAAAACAAGCAAAATCCATTGCCACATCTACCCGTAACTATTCGTAATAAACTACTATACCCCGCAGTATATGTAGCTCCCACGGTCGCGAAACTTTTGGTCTTTCTTGGGTAGATTTGCATGAGAAAGGCACTTTTTGCAAACACTTATTTTCACACCGCACATATCTAATATTTTGACAAATAAACAGTATTCAAGAGAAAATTTTACTGCATTACTTTTTTCAAAGCTATATACAACAGAGCATTCTTATTTTAATTTGCAGCTTCCATACCCTGTCAGAAACTACAGGTCCATTTGGCCTAGTAAGAGACCAAGCCAATGTTAAGAGTGTAGTCAAAGTATTTGAAGAAATACCCCCTAGTTCATTGAATCCCTCTCCACGTCACCAATAAGGAGAAGAAAAACTATTGCTCACAAGAAGCAGCTGCGCTTTAGACTTTAAGTGCCTCAAAGGTTTTATCGCGGTGCAGCCACCAAATTTGTCATCTTTCGCTCTGGGAATAAAGATTAGTTTCTCCGGAATGCCCCTCCTGCGTAGGGCATGCTAGATATACTCCATGTTGATATTTTCAAGAGCTTTCTCGAAATGAAGAGTTGATGAAGCGGTGATTTCTATGAACGCAATAATCCAAAGGATGTTAATGTGGTTAGTACTGGAGTATCGAGGGAGGAAATGAAATCAAATTTTTGAGGTTCAGTGCATTCCAGTATGATTTTAGCTAACGTCCTCGCAAAAGCAACAAGTACGAAGTATCCACGAATTTGACACAGATAAGACACCCATTTGAAAGGTTCCATAGGGAGACCTTTAAAAGCAGTGAAGTGTCCTTCATTACTTCAGCAGCTCATCATGGCGAATTAGATAGCTACCGACCATCGAAAGTCTTATGAAATACCTGAGATTTCTGACACCATCAAATTTTTTTTCTGTAGATAGGTGAATGCGGCGTTTCGGCATATTATTTTGGGCTAACCCTTTCGCTCTCCATGCTTAAGAAGCATTCAATTCGCGAATTTTCTTCCACTAACAGGAGGGAATAGGAGAAAAGGAATTGTAAGTTTAAGGAAAATCATGCCATCCGATCCCTCAACCGGTTGAGCTCAATGATGGATCAGGGCCATGAAGTATGTTAGAGCACTTCATTCAAGACCGTAATGGTACACCACAGTAGATTGTAGGAGGCAATGTGGTCAGCATTGCGCTCGCACCCACCCACCTGAAGAAAAAAGGTGCAATGGGCTCCATAAGAGTTGCCATTCAATTAAGTTACCATTTTCACGAATAACCACCTCCCTTGAACATCCTCCTTTGCACTTGCTCAGGGTTTTATGTTCCTTGGTAATGAGGGCAAGATGAATCACTTCCACGATTACCATCACCGCGGATTTTGAGACTGCGTGATAGGTAAGGCGCTTTGATTTGCTCGAAAAAGCCCAACTTCGAGTTGAGAGCATATTCAAACTTAACCGTTGGTTTTGATTCTATTGTATAATCAACTCCACGACCGGGGTGGAACGTAAGATTAAGATTCTCTTTTTGGTTAAGACAACTCGTTCGTAGAAGCATCCATCCACTTACTGCTCTTCACATATCCAATTTCAGCTGTTGATAGTCCGGCAATAACTGTCCTAACATTATCCACATAACCGACTAACTAAAACATTCCATAGGTCCGACTGTAAGATGGCTGCGCTACCCCCGACTTGATCTCCATCCTTGCCTGGCTTTTTAACATAGAGCAGAAAGCGGTCTCTAAAATGATCCCTCAATATCCGCAAGAGATAACCCAGCGCATTGAATGAATTTTCTTGTGGTGTATGCATGTATGTATGTATGTTTGCATGTCAGTCGAACCACCGTACTCAGGACCATTTAAAGTCGTTGAGGGAAGACGATCATAATTTGTACACCTACCATTTAGACACTTTAAAAGTAGTAATTCTATGTTCAAGAGAAAGATCACTCTGATGGACTGAAGGCGACGAATTAGTGGGATTATTATATAGAAACTTATATCAGGACTTTGCCCCTTCCAATTACTGCTGAAATCCGTGGCACAGTGTCGAGAGCATAGCTGGGCAGCGTGTCCATTCGCTATGGCGGTACGAAAAAATGACTACCGATGATTTGGTTTGTTTGCTATTCGTCCTTTTGTTAATGGTGGCCGTGCTCCCCATATATGTTCTTTAGCCCCCCTTGCCAGTAGTTTCTCCGTTTGCCCGGGATACAAATGGTCAATTTTCTTTTCCTACTTCATGGAAGTTACTGGGATGGTTCGTTGGGCATACCAGATTTTTCTGTAGATATTGTGCTCTACTTTTCCGAACGTAGTTTAATATTTCCAGGAAAGGGCGGCTGTGGCCCATTTCTATCTTCATTGTCAAGACAACTATTTAGTGGAGATTATAAAGTCCAAAACAGATTTTATTTTATGTTTTTTTTTTTAATTTTGCCTCTTAATCATGACAAGGACATCATCTAAGTATATTATACAAAATGGCGGGATAACTGGCTCCTTTTCTATATTGCCTTCCATTTTGTTCATAAATATTTTACTAAATAAACGTGAAAGCGAGTTGTCCATTACTACTCCTGAGATTGTCTTGTGAAAACCCCCAATGTTGAAATAGGTTTCACTCTTGCCTAGAGAAGTTCATTCCAAGTATTGACAGGACTATTTCTTTCACTTAGTCGAGCCTTCTTTCCACGGCACCTCTTTTACAGGGACGCTTGGAAAATGAGCATTCACATCGAAAGATACTACCACCTCGTAATGATTTGATATTGCCCTTATATTCTCATAGATCGATACGATGCGGTCTTTTATTCAACAGTTTCTAGGTTGGAGTTTATCTTTCTGATTTCGTTGCTAAGCTTATGGATCTGATCCTTGCAAAGGTTGGATTAGGTATTTTCACCATTGACAATGATGCTTTCGTATTCCTTGATTTTCTTTTCAACCCATATACCCAAAGTGTCTTGCTATAAAGATACCGTATATTCGTAATTCACTCCACTTTGTCAAGGGGGTCTTCCAGTGAAGAATAAATATAATTCCTCGGGGGGTTCCTGGGAACTCTCAAAAGTGACAATGAAGAAACTTCCATTCTGACTTGATGGAAGCAAAAAAATCTCATTGTTGCGGACCATGTCCTTCTTTGCCAAAAAATTATCGAACGAACGCAATTTAAACTGAGGGGAAGAGATATTGTGGTTGGTCCTGGACTTGCCGAGAACGATGGTTCTATCTACCATTGTAGTAGCTTTAAGGCCTTCCCTTTAAGCGTTTTCGAAAATGAGGGATATTTAGAATGTTTTTAACGATTATCGAAATTTACACTTTTCTAGCTGAAGCATGAGCAGAATTAGACATAAGACATACCGTTGTTCCTTCCTTGCCTATTTCCTTCGTAAAATTTATTTTGACGATGCCGATAGACGGCGATATGGCTGGGATGTAGACTGTTACGCACAGAAGTTCGGAGTCTTTGCTATTAACGGACTTAAATGGCATAGTTAACAGTGGAATTACTCCCTCGCCGCTTGTCTTGTAACCGTTTCCAGTTGGAAAACAAGTCACTCAGGCACAGATTTACAATAGTTATGTATAAGTACACGGAAGATAGAAAATCCTTGCTTCGGATGACAACAAATAAAACCTGCGCATATATACCTACAAATTCCTGGATTACATATCTGCGATAGATTGTCGAGTCGAGGAATAGATTTTCAGAAAAGCCGGTCGCTTAAACAACTTTAGGGTTACTCAGTTGACTGCTGGGAGCAAAATGTGAGAGGGGCACTTTTCAGGTTACTGTAAAGACAACGGTGATAGGTTTTTAGCCTTTGCAACTTTCGAATAACTGACAATGAATTAAATATTCAGATCAACCATATCACACTCAGCAATAGATCTCGGAGTTGTCTTTTGAATGAGCGGAAGATGGGGTGCTGACATTGATCTTGAAAGGGACTATCTTTTGATAATGCTACGGCGTTTGCTTACAAGGCAAGAGACCATTACGGGTCGTCTCCGTAATTCCTGCTATCGATTAGCAATGGAGAAACTTTTTTCTAGGCAGACGACACAAAGTCCTATACAACAGGCTCTGGGAATATTGATGAGTTTCCTTCACTCTATTATCGTCTAATCATCATCATCATCAACGGCGCAACAACCGGTATCCTGGTCTAGGCCTGCCTTAATAAGGAACTCCAGACATCCCGGTTTTGCGCCGAGGTCCACCAATTCGATATCCCTAAAAGCTGTCTGGCGTCCTGACCTACGCCATCGCTCTATCTTAGGCAGGGTCTGCCTCGTCCTCTTTTTCTACCGTAGATATTGTCCTTATAGACTTTCCGGGTGGGATCATCCTCATCCATACGGATTAAGTGACCCGCCCACCGTAACCTATCGACCCGGATTTGATCCACAACCTGACGGTCATAGTATCGCTCATAGATTTGGCCGTTATGTAGGCTGCGGAACCGTCCATCCTCATTTAAGGGGCAAAAGCTTCTTCGGAGGATTCTTCTTTCGACCGCGGCCAAGAGCTAAGAACCAAAGTCTCCTAGAAATACATGAGGACTGGCAAGATCATTGTCTTGTACAGTAAAAGCTTTGACCCTATGGTGAGACGTTTCGAGGGGAACAGTTTTTGTAAGCTGAAATAGGCTCTGTTGGCTGCCAACAACCGTTCGCGGATTTCATCATCATAGCTATTATCGGTTGTGATTTTCGACCCTAGATAAGAGAAATTATCAACGGTCTCTAAGTTGTATTCTCTTATCTTTATTCTTCCCGTTTGACCAGTGCGGTTTGATGTTGTTGGTTGGTTGGTTTTCGGTGCTGACGTTGACACCATATATTTTGGCTTGCCTTCATTGATGTGCAGCCCAAGATCTCGCGCCAATCAGCGCCTGCTCGATCCGGATGAAGGCAGTTTGTACGTCTCGGGTGGTTCTTCCCATGATGTCGATATCGTCAGCATAGGCCAGTAGTTGGGTGGCCTTAAAGATGATCGTACCTCTTGCATCTACATCAGCATCACGGATCACCTTCTCGAGGGCGAGGTTAAAGAGGACGCATGATAGGGCATATCGCCTAATGGCTGCTTCAATGTTCACGTTTCTATCTTGTATTGGAAATCTGTCTTTTTTGATTATTGACATTTATGATAAGAAGCACCCAAGACAATTTCAAGGACATACTACCTTCTTAAATTTCTACGCTCTGTATATGTCCTTCCATAGCACCCTACCCGAATATGTAATTCATCCTGAATAGTTTACTCATATAAAGGTTTCCTTTCGATTTTCAATTTCCTACTGGCATAAAAAATCATAATATCCCACGCCAAAGTTTTCAATTTCAAACTCAATAAGGAATCCTCAAAGTTTTAATTTCGTTATGAACACGTGGAATGTATACGCGTTTATGTGAAGAGAAAATGAGAAGAAATCGTTTCCAAAAAGTAAAGATATTCTCTGAAAATTCTAACGTAGATAGAAGGAGCTCGAAAGTTGATCGTCATAGGCTTTCATGGAAATTTCACTTTAGTTCCATTTTGAAAATGGGCATATATGGAGATGTTTTTTTAATTTGGACTGGGAGAAGCACTTTGAAACGTAAATTTCCCTAACATTTTTGACGTTCTCTGCGAAAATACAGATGGTTTCAAACTTTATTTTTGTTTTTAGATAAAAAGTTACACTTCCTACATACCGGGACGTGATATCGTGATAGGAAATTGAAATGAAGCTGAAAGGCTTCCGTCTTCTAATAATATATTCTGTATGTGAACAAGCAGGAAATTCGTCCCTATACGTGACACATAATACGGACATATTTGTCCTTGATGTAGATAAATATAAATAATTTAGGAAAGGGAGCATAATTGCTAAACTGTAACTCGTACAAAAACGAATACTTCCCAAAAATCACCATTCACATGGCAAAAGAGAGTATTTTATTCAAACCCCCTATTAATTTCTTCTGAATAAGTAAATGAATTCATTGAGCATTTTCTATACGATTGATTTGTGAAAGCTTTGAGGACATAATTTTCCACGAAATTCAATCAACGACAAAATACATGCAACCAACAAACGTATCCCTGAGGGTGGGAAACCAGACTACCGCCTAATCGCACACGTGCACGTGCATAAACAAGGAGAATATGGTGGAGGCAATTATTTCTCCGAAAATAAAGCCTCCTGAGCACAAGAAAGGAAAAAGGATAATACGTACAACTAAGCTGCTTGAAAATGATTCGATGTACGCCATTTTGTAATTTTTAGATTTTACTCTAAGGACTTTTTGCCGAGTACGAAGCCTCTTCCTTGCACGGGAAGAAAAGTAGAAAAAGGCCGACAGATTTGCGTAATGAAATTCTAAATACTGAAAGAGGGTCGCATTCTGTCGGTGATTTGTTCGTGGTACTACAACAGGATGAAGTGCCAATTCCCTCGATTCGAAGGACTCAAATTGAAAGCGGGGTATTTTCGTGAGAAAGGCAAAAGTTAATGAGCAGAATCCAACTGTAATATTGCCTCTATTTGACCTTGGGATGTTAACAAAGATGATATTGCACGGTGAATATATTTAAAGTGACAAGAGTAAGAAGATTCCAGGAGATAATGCTGAAGGATAATCATTCTAACCAAAGACATGTTTCGTGATTTGTGGATACATGAATAAAAGAAGATCTGACGCATGAACCTCTCGTCCTCTCTCGAAAGAAGGGAATTGTACCCAATTAACAACAGCAGATGAATTGACAGAAGATAGATCTTATCATAGAGCCCCTGATTTTTTTGATGCCCTCACAATAATCCTTGACACCACCGACCTACCGAATGTATCATATCCTTCCGCACACCCCCACCTCTCTATCAAGTTTTCCTGCGTTGCCTTTATTTCGCAAATTTCGTATCAGGTCTCTGAATCATTTATTTCAATTTTAAATGTACTGCTGAAAATTGCCAATGTCAACCCGAAATTATGTGTGGTGGTATCATGACTGGTAATGTCCTACCATCATTGGGAAGCGCGTGTTCGTTGAATGTAATCCAAATTAATGTTTCCTCTAATATCACTACAACATTAATTTCAATTTTTGGTGCTCATGTTTGCATAACATCATATCGATCTGAAATTAGGCTCTGTCGTTTTGTAATGCTCAACATTTTTCAATGGATTTCTTGATGTTTTCTTGGTATTTAATTAGTATTACAAGTGAAGCGTTTTGAATTATTTCCTTTTAATGAGACATGATTGTGTGAGCTTTCGGTGCGAACTGACAATTGTTAAATCTAGATGAATTTTATGAGAATAGTATTCCGTGAACCATTATGATTATAATTTGGAATACGATTCAGCTATCGTGGGAGAAAGCGCCTTGCTGATAGGACGAAAAGTCTCCTATCCGAGAATATCTATTAACAATGCTCCTCCCTTCAGCGTTGCTCAGGTCGTCGGCCTACGTCCCAAAAGAGCGTCACAAGATTGACATTTGGAAATATCGACGTGTTCAGGGTAGTATACCCCGTGAAAAGATGAACTTTATTATTAACTGGCCGGGAAGCGGAAACTGCAGCAAATGGTAATGATTTCAGAACAACATACCACATCACGAAAAGCCATGCAGGCCTTTCAAAGACCGCGCCGGCTTTACATCCTCATTTACCATGCTGACAATGGTTCTCAACCCAATAACATCCAGTGAAGTTCCGCCTCTAGTACCTGCAATGGGTAGTCATCGTAGGATGCCAATAAGGACTGCCCCTCGATGCGAAATCATATCTGCCATTAATACGCCCAGGCAGAGTAAAGCTATTGGCTTGACGATCTCCGCGCGTAATTGTTCCTGCATTTCCCACAGTTTCTACAGAGCTGCAATTTCCACTTATATGAAAATCCTAAAAATCAAAGATCTTCCCAAGAAAGGAGTACTGCAAACGAAGACATATTTGCGTGCTTCCTGATGCCGTAAGAAACATAACAAATACCTCAATCGAAGAAGATTAGGCTGATTTCCGCTCCTGATTTTTCTGTGTTGATCACTTCAATACCATGTGGACTATTTCGAAACACCCTGCAGAATTCAGATATCCGATTCACCTGTTCTTCATTGATTTTGAAAAGCATTCAATAACGTGAATAGAGAGTGTATCTACAATGATGTTCGCAAGCGAGACATTCCGGAGAAAATTGGCAAGTGCTGCATCGAGGTGAAATCTCACGGAAAAGTCCAAAACGCTGGGATCGCCTTTTGTCACGAATATTAATGCTTCTTGCTGTCGGTAACGTTCTTCGTTTTGCCTTGTTCGGAGGACGTCGAGGGTTTCACGGAACCATTACGTCTTTCCTCAGACTCCTCGACTACACTACTCACAACTTTTCACCGACTTAGAAAGATTCTAGATTTGGAAGGAGAAGCAAGTTGGATCCTACTGAAGGTAAACATCAACTAAATCAAGGTTCCTAATTTGATTGCTCATCGCACACTTCCGAACTGCTTTAATTGGCAAAGCATCGAGGGCGTTGATCAATTTGCATATCTCAAAAGCTTCGCTTCTGCTGGTAGCGGCACCGACTTGATGTCCTTCGACGCACTAACAGGGGCAGATTCAATTTCACTGCTTAGTCTAAAATCTGCAAATTCAATTACCTCAAACCTAAACCCAAGTTGAGACTCTCTGTACTAACAAATTAATTATAAAGCGAGACCATTCATAAAAACTGAGAACAGAAATGGGCCGAGAATGGAGTCCTACGGCAATGGAAAAGTGGAGGCGAACTGCATCCGTTCAAAGGGATTCAATTTATTCTACAATCTAAGTAAGATCTAAACCTAAAGAGGGTAGTTGGTGGAAATCCATACGATCAAAATACGATAAGAAGCAAGGAGTGGTGACCAGAGTCTGAAACTTTGGAGCCGAATAGCTTGTTCTTTTCTTATTCTAAGAGACTTTGCAAGAAAGGTTTAGCTTAAATTACTGGGGGAGAGCCTCTGCTCCGAGCACTCAGAACTTTGTTAGCCTCATGGCACTATCCCCGTAAATAGCCTATTCAATGGCTTCTCGCCTAAGACATTGGCGTGTTTTAGCGAATCGGAGAACATTCTCCAGAGGCAGAGAGTATGCAGAAGTAGAAGAGAACCTTACCAAGGTATCTCCGTCTGAGATCTGAGGAGGCCAGGCAGCTACATATGAAGTACTGGGCGCAAGAAAGGTGATGAATTTTAACGAATTCGTTACAGTCGAGCAACGTGTTAAAACCCGTGGCTTTCCTTCACAATTAGGTGACCGAAATAAACCGAAAGGCGAGAACTAGGAAAAGAGGGATATAGGGTGGTAGTTTTCGGGCTTTCACGTATTCAGAAAGATACCATCGGTTATAATGTAAATGAGAGCAAAGAGAAAAAAGATGTAAGTTTTCTATTTTTGAAAGAAGAAATTTGGAACCTCGCCTGGACTACTTTCTCAAGAAAATCATTAAGGGTGTTTGGTGGAGGAAGAGGAGAGGAGAGGTATAGAAGCGCAAGAGGACTCGGCAGTGACAATAGTGAGATGAGCGGACATAAGTAAAAACAAAAAGTAATGATCCTCAATAAGCTTACTGGCTGAATTAAGAGAATAAGAAGTACGATCAGGGAATTTTGTATTAGCGTCGGAAGGAATAGGCGAAAAGGTGAAGGAGAGGACTCCCGACGCCCGAGTGAATCTTCGATGCTCTTTAAGTACTGTGAAGGGGCACTTTTTATTAGAATTTTAGCCGTCAAGCGTAGGGCCATTGAGTTTGCCCGATCTTCAGCATTACTGGAACTTGAAATCTCAGCTTGAAATAGCATTACAGTGGCGGACTACAGTGAACTAGACAGCGTTTTTACGCAGAAATGATGAACAGCTCTAAGATAATTTAGAGCCTTTGGAAGTTAAATTTGATTGTCTTGCGACGCAGCCTTCGTTGAATCAATTACAATGAAGATAAACTTCAAGAGGCGGCGGCGAACATCCATTTTTCTCGGGAAGTGCCTACAATGAGGGACTCATACGGACCGCTTCAGGAGCTAATAGCGATAACAGGAACATGCTGCTTAAAAGCAATTAAACAATCACCTTCGGTCAGTTTACTTGATGCTTGAATATCTCGACAAAGTATACATATGAGTAGGAATTCTCTACTCTTCTTCTTCTAGTACAGTTTAGAGCCGAACCGAATTTCAAATACAAACAGCATTGGCGAGGTGTGTTTGTTGCTGAAAACCGTTGACGAAGAACCCAACCTCCGAGCAACCGAGACTAACGATGATTCAACCCCTTCAGGTCATGTAAGTCAGGAAATTGTGAAATTGTGTTTGATATAATTGCACCCGAATCGTTGTCCCTCTTAATATCGCATAATCGCAATCTCGATCATCTAGAGACTCAAAGCCCACCATGTTTCAAACTTCAGTGAAAATAGAATAGTGGAAAAAAATTGCGCACTGATCCCGCTGTTAGAATAAGCAATAACTTCAGATTCTCAATTGAGACAACTCATATTCGAAATTGTCTTCCAATCAGCCTAACATCATACGGTGATTAAATATCATTAGCATAATCCAGGTTAATAATGAAACTGTTATAGGCATTGGCAAACATTTCAAAAATGTAACCTAAGCTGTGGAATATTGGTCAAGCTTATCTGTCAGGTTGTCAGGTATCTTATGGGCTAGGGTTGACGAAGCATAAAACAAGTGTCACACTAGCTAGTAGTGACAAAGTGAGGGAAACAATATTTGATTACCAAAAGAGAGAAGGGCTTTTGCGAAAGCCCTGGGCGAAATAAGCTAACAAGTTAAACATAGTGGGGCAGAAGTGTTTCCATACGAAAGAGGGTCAAGGGGCCACTAAGAGGGAAGGCTTTAGTTTCTAGTCTGGGATCTTATATGCTGTTTGAAAATCTGGAATTTACACTGCCTTCTGCGAAACACTGAAGTTCAATAGATAAGATTCACCTCTGCAAATTCTCGATGCCAACAATTTTTTTTTGGTGAAATTGGCCGAACAATACGAAAAGAAACTTCATACCAGGATAAAAATCATAATTGGTTGAATAACATGTAGAACACGAGTACGCGCGGCCCCCACAAAGTTGGTTTTATTATAGGGCGATATCTAGTCTACCGCTGATCTGATAGGGGCACGGAATGCTGTAAATGTAGGCAGAAACAAAGGCTACCAGCGAAAAGGAGATCCATCTTCTCTGACGTGAGAGCGTTACACATACTTCCGCCTCGAGCAGATGTTCAATGTTGGACTAGGACGAGACTAATATGGTCTGCACCTTAAGAATTAGCATGCATCGCATAGCACTTGTATCAAAACAAGAGCCGAATTACATGTTATCTTGACTCATCAAGTACCGCTGAAATCTAGATGCCAGGTAATACCCGACTTTGGTTTCAAGCCGAGAGCCAAGGAAATGGTTTTGTTTGGAGTCAATGTTAAGGAAGAACACATCTATTTAACACCAAATGAGACGATGACGGACTTTCTAGTTACACTTAATGCTCTAGGAAATGTTGCTTTAGGCACGTATTGGCAGATACTAATTGGAGGAGACTTTAAAATCAAGGTGGTTAAATCAGGCATACCCTATCTTTACTCTAGGAGGACCCAGATACTGCGAATGTTGATGAAGACAAGCTCGAACCCAAAATGCATCACCACTTCGCGACAAAAGCACCGGTGTTGTCAGTAGAGGGGTAGAGAGTTCGGGAAAACTTCTCGACAGGCGATAACTAATAGATCACGCCTGAAGTTTCTATGTCCGTCCGTCCAGAGTGGTAACACTCTCTCCCTACAAGTGAAATGTCACGAAAATAAACTCTGAAAAGTTAGTCAAAACACTTGGGACAGGCAGAGGGGCGCCGGATAATACTTCGGAGGTAACAAGACTGCAGCTGAGACTATCATAAAGTAAATTATGAAAATGATAACTACAGCCTACGAAGCTTCATGTCCCGGCAGACACGTTGTGACAAGCCTTCTATCTATTAGTGACGACGGAAATTTCTCAGCTGCGAAAGAATCATCATAAGTTCCGCTGCATCGCACAACGTTCAAGCGACCAAGAGAAGACATGCACCAGAATGACAGAGTAGAGGTGAGATAAAAAGGGGCTTCAGGTTCTACCGCTGACTACCCACTTTTGACCATGATACAGCTGAAAGAGGCCGTCATAGAGAGAAAAATAAAAGAGACACAAATTGGTGTTTCATCATCAGCCCCATTAAATGCTTGTCCTGTATGATCGGAGAATCGCAAAGCTCGCGCTGATGAGAAAAGACGAAGAAGAGGGAGGCAAATGACACCCTGACTCACCGTCGGCACCATTCTGTTATTTGACATAACTATTAATTAGGAATCAACTGGTTGAAGGGACACATGCTTGCAGAGACTTACCCCCAAAGTAGTTCAGCTTTAGAGTAGTAAGATTCCCAGTGGATGCTATCATGGAGTCTGTGGATACTGTTCATTGAACTAAGGCGCATCGCCATCAATCTCGGTGAGTAGTATTCCTCATAACGCTCGATGTTGGAAAAGGCAAAATATTCATTTAGCTAAAAAGAAAATCCGGACGCTGCATTCGATGATGATCGGTGAGACGATTAAAGAGTCAAATCCAAAGGTTAAGAATGTTGAGGGCCAGTTCTTTCAAGCAAATCTAAACAGCGTTGGATAAGGCTACATCAGAGATTTCAGCCTTAAGCTGCCTAATAGCCCCCCCCCCCTTGTTTTAGAGCTTTGCCAGCTGTGATGATAACTGCAGAAGTAATCCCATCGCCCTCCCTGTTAAGAAGCACAAAACCATCTACAAGCACAAGGTAGAGGAATTAAGAGAGAAAGAATGGCAACTCTCTTGAGAAAACAGGCAGGAAGACATTGCGGCTCATCGAAGATTAGGTTCAAAGGGAAATTGGTTTCCGGACACTACTATGTGTTTTGCAATGGGGTTTTGGACGAAGCCGACCACACCCTTTTAAAGTTTTGTAAAAATGTGGGAAGGTTGCAAATCTGATCCCCCACACATGCAATGAGTAACATTGTTCCGTATTATGCTTAGAAAGGTCCCTATACATGGAAAGAAGTTTTTTTCATATAATGTAGACATATGGGATATCAAGTAAAATCTCTCGATTAATTCTTTCTGAATCTGTAACCCGTTTTGACATTGGGAAGAGTGCAAGAGCAGGAAAATTATCGTTTATTTCACCAGTCCATTCTCAGAAACTATCCAAATGTAAAATCATAAAAAAGTCAGGAGGCTACCAGTGTATAGTGTTTAGGCTTTACATAATAACTTTCATACCGATATCTGTTCAAATGAAGGTTCAATATTTTTTTTCAAAATTGTCTTGAAATTCTCTAAGTTCATCACAAAGTAACAGAATGTCGCATGTCGCAGTCGCATCGTTTATAATACGGAGCATAATACTAGAAAGTTTGGTAGAAATACTACTATTATCAGTAAAGTAGTAGTTCAATTTCTTCTGTTTCATATAAATATTACGCCAAAGTGAATACTCTCACATATTCAATGAATAAATGCATAAACATTATGAGTTACATATAAGTTGAGCTATCTTTCGTCCAAGTATTCCGAGAGTATACAAAAAAGCGTACCTTAAATGCCTTTTTTCTTGTGAATAGTGGAATAGGATTCGTCAGCAACTCAATAAAGACACAAAGAATCTCTTCGTTGGCGACATTGTCAAAAAGGTGCGGAAGAGTACTGAAAACTGGGCCCGTGTTGCTTATTACGCCCGAATTTTTCTCCCAAGAAGAAGTTTGAGTTCGACCGGCGAATGGACCGGACTAACAGCTTTCCTCCATCCTCTCCCCTCCCGTTGGTGCAAAAGACTCGGTAACTCGAATGCGCCCAAGGAAAGAGAGCCAGGGAGTAAATTAGTAATAGTAGTTAGTAGAGATAGATGAAAGAGGAGTGTTTTTGCTGGTAGTCCGCAGCGGGAGTTCAACACTCTGAGAACACATGCATTCCAATGATTTCGATGTTTTCAATTTGTGTAAAGTCAGCACATTTCCCGACTTAGAAAGGCAAGTTTCTAAGATGAATAGATGAATCCGCGTAGAATAATTTCTCGCATTTACAAATATGGTGACCGCGATGCATCTAAACATAATCGCTACAATCGTCATTTTTTACTGATTAGATACTTCGAACTTTCTTCCATAGTGAAAATATTACTCCATATAGGTCCGAAATGAATCACCCAACGAAAGACGTCAGCCGTATCCCCCCAAAGTTATTGCATAAAATTTGCAACTGATGCGCGTTTTATTTTAAGGGGTTGCATTACCAACCCACAGGAATACTTTCATGTGTTGTAAAACTTAGAGGAAGTAGCTTATGATATCCTCGTCTGGGCAACTACTTTAAGTCACATGTAACCATTTTTTCACTACATACGATCGCCCGAACCCATCCTCAATGCAATAATCGAACGGATATGAAAGCATAAAAAAAGAAAGCCAGACGCACTTTGATTTCTAATAGCCAGGCGTCTTTTCTTCCTGCGAGGGAATGATTAACCAACCATTATTGGCTAACGAAAGTAATTTCTTTCCACGGATACTGGAGTAACTGCACTAAGCATGTAAACCATGTCGAAATTTTCAAACTATTTAGAGGTTGAATTATGAGTCACATATCTAACACTTAACAACTAACTGGTCAGTAATTACTTCCCAGAAGGTTGGTATGAAAATTCTTGGCGATAATCAAAATAAATTGTAAATTTATTCTAAAGAAGGAGGACGAGGTAATGAGTCTAAGAGATAATAAGAACGTGTTCGGTATTGATACAAAGTATCGTAGATTATTTGGAAGGTGATAATAACGGAGGTGACTGATATTTAAGTATTTCAGTGTCACATGGGCCACCATCGATCCAGCTTTATAGCTGCTTTCAGTCTTTCTCGGGCATCTTACAAACCAGTCTCCCATCGATCCACATTTTTATATGTAGTCTACACTGTAGAATTTTCTACTGCGGCTCTTCCACGAGCTTCCTATGAAGACAACAACTGATGCCAACTCGATCTGAAAGTGCACAAGGTTCAAATCGAATTTGGGTTTCCTTATCAAATTCTATGTACGGACAAAAAACATATTAAACTTTGGTAACCCAAGAAAAAAATCGCTGATATTCTGGTGCATACGTGATCGCCGGTCTGTACTGCATTTCCAGTGGGATCTAGACATGTCGGCGAAATGCATGCAGCTCGGAAATCATAGGAATATTGAATTTTCCCTCTGACAGCGACAATCGTCCCAATTAATATGCACACTGTAAAGCAATTACATGAATATGCGATATCGCCGAGCTTTGTGCATTGGCACACGTAGTAAATACCCACTATGTACTCCGCGACACATTTCATTAATTTATTCGCTTTTTATTTTCACTCACCTATAAACATTCTGAGGGGGTGGAAATGATGATAAGTAATCCAATTTTCGTGGACGAGCACAATCCACCAGGCACACTATCAATAGGTTTCGAAATGCCCTCTTTTCACTACTGATCTAATTTTTTATCGGACTGGGACTCGAAAACAAGAAAAATCCCTACCGCACTACCGAATGGAAATACACAC
Organism: Hermetia illucens; assembly: GCF_905115235.1. NCBI lineage: Eukaryota > Metazoa > Arthropoda > Insecta > Diptera > Stratiomyidae > Hermetia > Hermetia illucens. Next base: position 165,461,978 of record NC_051849.1, on the reverse strand, counting down.
AATTTCTCCTTTGTTTGAAATCTAAGTTCCTCAAAAATAGAATCAATGCGTAAATCGCGAGCGGCAATAGTCAGTGGGAGTAGAAGATCACGTTCGGAAAAATCGTCTTTCCTCCTTTTGCCAGGAAAACACCACAATCCGAGTAAAATCGATATTTTTCCTTTGTCAAGCCACTTATCTAGTATTTAGCGAATTCGCTTTGCCAAGTTCAAAATTTCTCCTTAGCCGTGACCGGAACGTAGTCGTACGCAAAGATACTTGGCACTACTTTATAGTACGTCGAGAATTCTTACACGCCGACAGCTCTTGACAAGATCGCGATCGCGCGAGGGTGCAAACTTGCCTTGGCCAACGGTTGGGTTTTAATTGAAAGAAAAATTCTGCGATCGCGATCTTACGCGAGATCAAATAAATAAATTTCAACAGCAATAACAATACAACAATAAAAAATTATCTCGCCTTAGCGGCCGGTTTCTACTATATAGTAGTAGTAATTGTAGTAAAAAAACAACACGATGGGGCCAGATAGTACGCTCCGTAGGTTCATCAATGCAGCAATACAGGCTCAGTATCGGTGCGTATCCATAGTAAACTGCGCGGAGCTGTAGATGCTGGAAGCCATTGGTGGAAAGAGAAGGAAAATTAAATGTACTATTGGATACTGTATTTACACCGTGTATATACGAGAAAATGCACTGTGTCGGCACAGAGCGCGGTCTTACCGGTGTTGGTGAGAACTCTGGGGCTGGGGCGGCCTACGCATGGCCCCAACCGTTCTGCTTACCCACAGGCAGCGAGCTTTTCTTGAATGTTTACTATTACTACATATGCCTACACTTTATGGAATGGAAACGTTTGCAGTTATCGTATCTTCCATGGCAGTCGGAAAGATTGTTTCTAGAACTTGTTTACAGACCTAGTGTCTAGTGTGAGAATTCCGAGCAGTTTTATGAGATTTGAAGGTAGTTTTCAGTTCAGAGAGATAATACCCCAAAGAACTTGCTGAGCCTATTGTTCCAAGATTAGAGGCTCTCAAAAGACTGGTCTGAAAATAGAAACCAAAACACTTGAATGAATCTTACAAAGATTTGTTCGAGTACAACTAGTATAGTCCGAATCTTTTCAAGGTCAATTTTTTTCTACACCAACTCAGCATAAATATGTGCTTCTCACGCCTCTTTATGTGAAGCGGCTTATCTACCTTTAAGTCATTTTAACTTAACTGGAGTGTTCTTATCACAAATCACGAGAAAGGATCGTTGATACACAATGAAAATTGAAGGAATATTCAATCTACCAAAACGTTAGATAATGGGGAAAAGTTTATAAGGTATCTCATAAATACCGAATATATGCTGCTTTATAGAATAAATTCAACCATACAGTTTCCTCCCTTCACTGTTCTCATATCCAAAGCCATTTTACACTGATAGAGAGACTCCTGGAAGGCTCAACGTGTCCACGAGTAGAGCGCTGTTTCTACGGATTCTACTAGCATCAAACTAGAAACCATTTCGAGAGATCAGTTGGCAACCAATCGATTGACAGTTTAGCAGTCGATTTGAAAGTAGCTAAAATAGACCACTCTCATGCAAGTGGACAATACTATCAAGGAATATTAGACAATTTTCAAAAGAAGAAGAAGAAACAGGTGTTGTTCGAAAAGGTGGAAGAAACAGGTGTTTACCGAAAGGGTAGAAGTTTCTTCGACTCTTCTTTTCCTTCTAGTCTAGAATTCTCATTCCAGAGTTTCTCATCTTGTCAGTTCATTCCCCTACTTGTTTTCGCATTTTTCGGCACTTTCCTTTCAGACTGAAAATGACTGTCAGAAGAAGCTTTCGCTAATAAAATAGGATGATAGGTGTATCTATAGATTACAATAGGCGAAACAAAAAATACTATCACTTTTTCCCTGATTACTTCCTGATCAGCGAAAGCATTAGCAGAAATCAACATTCATTCTTTGAATCAACTGCGCCAAGGATAACTTCTCAATGGACTTATGTGCGCAACGGCTTCAAAAACACTTTCTGAAGATTCGTTAACCAATCTTTTAAATATAAAGTACCTCATACCCAGATGCTTGGGTGATGTTTTTGAGCTCCCACTAAGAGCCGTAAGAGACTCATGAAGGATAGGTGGAGGAACATCCCCGAGGAATTGTCGTTACACCTGCATCCTTGGTACTATCCTGGAGGAAATTTCTTGGTGAAGACCCAATTGCTAATGACCGATACACGTTGGGACACACTGGAAGCCCCCGGAGCGGTCGAAAACTCTTTGTTGACGTCAATAGAGTACACCCATTCCTGACTACTGCAGCCCAATCCCTTATAAACGATGCGTAGTAAAACCTTCAACGGAAAACAAAAATTACTGGGGAGATAGTAAGGATGGAGTACGAATTGGCAGCCCAAAAATGCTCCGCTCGCCGCATCGCCTAACGAAAAAAGCAGCGAAACCTGAAACACCTGACGAGACATCGGTAGTGAAGTAAAGAAAAAGAGTTGAAAAGTGATATACCACGCGGGACGACGACGGCAATATACAGTACCACGCAGTGCTGTTGTTCCGAAAAGACACACAGTGAAAAAAAGGGGGGGGGGGAGAACGGTGCACTGCGCGTTGTTCTTGCGAAAGCCGAAAAGGAATGGCTTATCAAGAAATGTGCGGAAGTTGCCAAGCGCATGCAGTTTGCAATGTTCTTCCAGAAAAGCTTCAGCAAAGGCATGAAAAACGGACTGATGGAGCTGCAAGAACTTCTGGATCGTATTTCTACTACATGCAGACTTGAGGAGCAACAGAATATGCGCGAAAAGCAAAGCAGAAGCAGCTGACCCTCCCGCTGAGAGCATCGTTAGCGACAAATAGACCGTTGATAGCTTGTTGAAAGGCGAGTTAGAGAAAATACGAAACGAGGAAGGCACCCCCACCCCAGGGTTCCAAAGGAGAAGGCGAAAAGGGATCAGACGGCATCAATTCACCCCGTCGTCAGAAAAACGTCTGCCTAAAATTCCCTTTGTTGAAGTCCTCAGCAATATCCGTTATTGTATCAATCCCGAAGATCGCGAAGACCGAAAATTGCAGGGATCCTCATTGAATTAAACCCGAAGTTCAAGCGTTTGATTTCTTGCTTGAAATAGCAGCGAGAGCAGGACTCGTAGTTTTAAACTCCGAATCCACCCCAACATTCCGGCGTCCAGTCTGCGGGGAACGCACTCGCGACGTAACCTTTGCGTTGAAATCACAGGTATCGCTGGTGTACGGTTGGCGGGTTCTGGAAGACTTCTCGGCAAGCGACCATCAATCGAGGAGGCTCCGCAGCAAAATAAACAGAAGCAAAGCTTGTTGCTGCTAGAACCTGGTCAACCAGGTAAATGGAGGCGCGGGAGAGTGCACTGGAAAAACCGAAGTAGTCATCCTAACTAAAAAGAGAATCCCGACCAAGTCGATAATCGAGTCAAAACCAACGTTTAAGTACCTTCGGCTGACCTTCGACGCAAAGATGAGCTTTCTCAAGCAAATCAAAGTAGCAGCGGACAAGACTGCAAACATTCGGGGTCTTATGTCTAGCAGGCTACGTCGTCTAATTAATACAACGCAGTCTGCCCTGCCTTATGCAAGTACAGAGACGCAGAGCTGCTAAATGAGAATGGCTGTTTTCAGTCTTGGCTGCTCAAGATTAGGCAGGCACGATCTTATGATTATTTATTCTGCAATGGGGTTGTGTACGACGCCGAACACATTTTTTCTTCCTATTGAAACAACAACAAAAAGTCGGAAACCTGTGCTTCAGGCGGGTACATCTTTGGTTCATTTATACATAGCTCGTAATTTATCATCATCATCATCAACGGCGCAACAACCGGTATCCGGTCTAGGCCTGCCTTAATAAGGAACTCCAGACATCCCGGTTTTGCGCCGAGGTCCACCAATTCGATATCCCTAAAAGCTGTCTGGCGTCCTGGCCCACGCCATCGCTCCATCTTAGGCAGGGTCTGCCTCGTCTTCTTTTCCTACCATAGATATTGCCCTTATAGACTTTCCGGGTGGGATCATCTTCATCCATACGGATTAAGTGACCCGCCCACCGTAACCTATTGAGCCGGATTTTATCCACAACCGTACGGTCATGGTATCGCTCATAGATTTCGTCATTGTGTAGGCTACGGAATCGTCCATCCTCATGTAGGGGGCCAAAAATTCTTCGGAGGATTCTTCTCTCGAACGCGGCCAAGAGTTCGCAATTTTTCTTGCTAAGAACCCAAGTTTCCGAGGAATACATGAGGACTGGCAAGATCATAGTCTTGTACAGTAAGAGCTTTGACCCTATGGTGAGACGTTTCGAGCGGAACAGTCTTTGTAAGCTGAAGTAGGCTCTGTTGGCTGACAACAACCGTGCGCGGATTTCCTCATCGTAGTTGTTATCGGTTGTGATTTTCGACCCTAGATAGGAGAAATTGTCAACGGTCTCAAAGTTGTATTCCCCTATCCTTATTCGTAATTCTCGTAATTTATATATGTTGAAAATACCCGATATTCATTTCGATGTGGTACTGACATTTTATCTCTTAGGGAGTCCTAATTTGACGCAAAAGAGGCAACTTTGGCCTACTGTAACTGCTTTGTCGATAATAACCGAATTTCACCAAACTTTCCAGGATGCTATTTCATATTAAGATCTGGGATGAACTCAAGGGCGGTTGGTAGTAACTTTTCAAAATATATTAACATACTATTCTTAATTTTATTTGAGCTTATATCGGTATTTCATGATTTTTTTTCATATTTCTCTGGTGTGTAGTCTCTTATTAAAGTGCATGCGTGGTCGTTCATAGTTGCCATGCTTCCACTAAACTTCATGTCAATAGGTGCGTGTGATAGACAGATATACAGTAAACCGCTTTTCATAAGGGTTTGTTTCCAAAAGACCCTAAAAAGCGACCGAACGATCAACTAAGAAGAGTGACTTTCATAATTGGACAATTTGAACGAATTTCTCATCCATGCACGGAGCTCGTCAATTGTAAAGAAGATGGGGCAAACAAGGAAAAACTTACGCTTGGTAGTCTTGTTGCGTACATCAAATTTGAAGCCAGGTTGGATTACTTACCTGAAAAAAAAAGAAAAAAACAATTATATAAGGATAGTATACTGAATTATATTTATGTATGTTAATTACCATAAGAAATAATGTCTCGTCATGACAGAGATACATATTTAAATGTTAAGCCAAATTTCAGTTAGCGCTTTAAAGAAATAAAGAATAAAGAGAATCCCTTAAATCCTGGACATGCGGATAGCTGAGTGGTTAAAGTACGAGCTGTCATACGGAAGGTCGCGGTTCAAATCTCACTGGTGGCGATGGAATTTGTATCGTGATTTGATGTCGGATACCAGCTGACTCAGCTGTGAATGAGTACCTGAATTAAACTAGGGTAATAATATCAAGCAAGCCCAATGCTGACCACATTGCCTTCTACAGTGGACTGTAGTGTACCGTTACGCGGGGTGTTAGATTTGTGCATTTAAGTCCCTAAATCTTATTTCTAAAAACTAACCTGGATATCTTCATGTTCATCTTCGTCAGATAAGCGCAGGTATATGTACATGGGCCAGACAACAACAAAGTGTTGATAAGCCAGCAATAGGTTCATCGAGTAATATTCACGAATAAGTTTTTTCAACGTGTTGAAATTGAGCATGTTCTTTTAGGACATATTATTACCCGGAACAAAAAAAAGACATTTGACTGCGATTAGGTCACTCAATATCGAATAGCATATGCAACAAACGAAGTCAAGAATTAAGCTTGCACCATTAGAACAGATCGTCAGTGCTGGCTATTATTCGATAATGAAGGGCCCCAGAGGAAATGGCATCGAAAGTGAAGTAGAGTCAGCTGAAAGAAGGAATCAGGACGGTCATAGCGAAAACCACCGAACGAGAACGTCAACCTCGACGTAATAACAAAAGTGTCAGCCAGCTTTTAATCCACCACTAGGAATTAAATTAGATACGCGGAACAGATCAAAACTCGCTGGGCTTAAAATATTGAGGAGCTACACCATGTCATCAGAGGGCATGCAAGTTCACACACTTAAACCAGCTAAAAAGATGCTTCAGAATCGTCCCAGCTAGTGGCCTATGCGGCATGATCGAAAAAGAGTGCGCAGATCATGCTTGCCAACGAAATTTATTACTTTATACTGCCAATTTATGGGATGAGCTAGCAGTCGCCATCCAGGACAAGGCCCCAGTGCGCAGGTCATGTAAGTGTATAAGTCTTAACTAGCTTACCCCTTAACATTGCAATGATTGTCATAACTCTGCATTGCATAACTACTTATGGATTCCATCCTTCTTCCTCCTTTAGGATTTGCTTCTTCAGACTCCTATTTAATACATTCACAAGCTTCTGAAACACAGGGTGCGATTCCTTATTTAAAGTTAGATCACAGCAACCCACTAATTTGTTGTGTTCAAATGTTTTAAAAAGCCCGAAATATTCGTTAAGTAAAACGGACAGAGAGGGAATATTTAGACATCAAACAAGTTGCACCTCATCCGCACATGGCTCACTACCCCCAACCTCCAACGACCTTCCTCCCTCCTTACTTGTGCTTGCTTGCTTTATACCGACGACCTTAAACTATTTCCCGCTGTATCGCGGCTATAGACTCTGTGCGTGGGTTCGTTGGTGCTTTGCTAATGGTTTAGTCCTAAATGTGAGAAAGTGTCATTCTATGCGCTTCCTTCTCCTACTCCCTTAACGGACATACCTTACCATATCAGAACTCTACTCAAAACCTCGGAGTCACTTTTGATATTAAGCTCCGCTTTAACACCCATTTCCTCGCTCCTCCTCTGATTTTGACTCCATCCAACTCTCCTTAGCTCTCTTCAATTTCCTTGTAAGGACTATACTCGGGTGTTGCTCCTTAATTTGGAACACCTCCCCGTAACTGTGATTGTTTTGCATTGTTGATTGTGCAAAGCAAATTCAACCGTTCCCTCTTCTTTAAGAAAAACGCTTTCTGAACCTCCCTTCCAACAACAGCGTAGTACCTAGTTGAATTTATGCAATTTCTTGAATCTTTTCTCGAATCTGATAAACTGCTCCGCCTCTAAGGACATCACCTACTCTCCTGCGTCTTATTATAATGCTACGTAAGCACTTGCAACGTGCTTTTCTTGGAGCTCGAAGTCTACTTACATTCTTCGATTCCTAGACTTTGCCTAAGTTACATAGCATAACTGCTTGGTCCTTTAAACTTCTTTAAGTAGTTTTTTAGCATAGGTTAAAATTATTGCTTTCTGCTCTTCCTGAGGGCAATGAGTAACTGGAATTCACTCTGTTTATTGTTCTTTAAATAAATAAATAAATAAGAATAGGAACGGAACGGATAGGGGGCCAATGTAGAACCGAAAGCAACGACAGGATACACCTTATAATCTTGAGTAGTGGGTTCAAACCCCACATTGGGCGCTGTTATAGATATTCCTCATAAATAAGCGAAATGTGTATATTAGACCCCTGATCAGCTACATAATACCCCTAAAAAGGAGGAGCGTTTTAAAAGCTACCTAAGGAACATATTGAAAAGGATCCGCATCATATGTAAATGAAGCGAATCCTTAGCTAAATTATGGAAAATTTAGGAATATTATGCATTAAATGGGAGAAAACACTAGAGCTGACATTGTGAAGCAGTATCTGATGAGTTACCTCTGCTCTGGGCGAAACCATAAGCCACTTTTTTGAATTTTTGGGTGTTTAGCTCAAGAAAAGAGAGGCCATGGACCGCAAATGTGGGAGAAAATTTCTTCACAATTTATCTGGTCATATATAAACTGAATGCGGACTGAGATTAAATGGTTGGCGGAATGGAAAATCGTGATTTTGTTGAGAAGGTCACGCTTTTTGACAGTGTTCGCGAGAAACGCTATAACTCTGTAACGGCGAAAGATAGAGTACCTATTCCATGGACCAATTATCCTCAAACAATCGGTACTATCCACCATTAAAATTTGTACTATCATCAACGGGACACCCTGTATAGTCGAAAAACCTTAGAAATTTTCCGAAGTTCCACTTAAATCGCTACATGGGAAAATTGGAGGGTTTGACAGGAACAAAACAGGTGCCTAATAAAAACTAGGATATGCGAAAACGGCGGGCAGGGACGTTCGACGGTGGCAGTCCATACTTACCAAAATAGAGGCTCGTTTCACAAATGATTGTAGCGCTCCAGTATCTATTTTGTTTCCAGAATGTGTAACAACATTGCATTGCAATAGTTTCAAATATTAACGATCGGGTGTTTATAATCAAATCCTAAGCTATGAGGAAAAAAATTCATTGAAACATATTTCAGTTTATTCATTTGAGATTCAGTCATTTACCAGTAAATAATTGATTATCAAGCGGACTGATAGTGGCGTTCCTAATAGATGTTTTCATGACTCTTCGTTTCGAAAAAAGTGGACACCTGTTTTTTTTTAAACCCACAATGCTCCCTATTGAAATTTTCTCTCTATATTGACTTTCGGATAAATAATGTGGAGGTTTTATTTTGACGCACTGTACACTTATGCCAGAAATCAAACACACATTTCTGTGTAAACATATGCGTTCCACGCTCGCATGTTAGCTCATCGATTTCAGCGATGAGTGTAGAAGCAAGTCGGCCTACAAATGTATTGAGGAAAATACTATAATTAAGTGAATACTTAGCGAAGGTCATTAGTTCGATGCCCCACACGCGTTCGCCACACCAGTCAGCTGAACGTTGTACACAATTATTAGATGTGGAAAGCAGCCAGCTAACGCCATCGGACTAACAAGCTGTCAGAGAGCGACATTATGCCAGCTAGTGTGGAATCTAGCACGGCATCAGTGCTAGTGAACCCAGCTAGAACCTGGCGGCAACTTTCGTACATCTGGAAGCAACATATGTACGAGCGAGGGCCAGAAGCATCTTCTCACCTACTAAGAGGGTGCGCAAGCAAATCAGGTGAGACGAAAGCGAGTGGCTACAACTATACTAGCTTCAACATGCCGTCCAGACATGAATGTGCCGGCTCGACTAGCTGGGATGGCTCACAATGGCACATTCATTTGTGAGCTCCACTCACCTGAACAAAAGTGCAAAAAAACTGGAGGAATAGTAACAGAAGTCAAGAAGAAAACGAAAACACATCCAACGATCGCCTATGTGCTCATAGTATCGTTGCCACCATCATCGCCAGCCGGTTTGGAGCACATACTTGGGGTCGAACACATGTTACTCAAGGCTATGATGTAATTTCATTATCAAAAGCTCTCGATTTTATTGTTATACGGATACACTCATCCATAGACTCATGAACGCTCTGTAAAAAGCGCTACCCTGGCTGACGTGTCTCCAATAGTGGCTATCTCCATTCACACATCAAATACGGCAAGTTGTCTGATATAAAGTGATTTGACGGTGGCTGGTTTGAAACAGTCGAAGGCGGAACCTTCAGGGCAAAGTGATCCTTGAATAATAATGACTACGAAGCACGTGCCAAGTTGAATAAATAAGGCATGTACATAAGAGTCTCACATACTTTTACTCGTTTTATCTAACTACCAGACATTTGAAGCCTTGAATTCTTAATATGGTTCGATTTGAAAGGAAGAGTATTGCACTGCTTAATTTCGGCCCCATGAAGTTGAAAACTAATTAGATAATCTCTATTAAACATTAATCATGAAATTCCACTTTATAATCGCTATGAAGTGGGGAGTGGAGAAATATAAAGTAAACCATTATGCATATGTCTATTGCAATGCATATAATAAATGCGAAATCATAAAGAGCTGGAGAACAGAATTATGGAAAACGTTCCTGAATTTGTCTTTGATTAGTCATTACTGCAAAAAAAACCGAAAGGGCGCAGAAACCAAGCACCTAAGTGCGAAAGTGATCATTGACTCGTGATCACAAATCACATATCTGGGAAAGTGGATAAGGTTTTTCAGAAATGCTGGATGTTAAGCGTTTTCCGAACCACGAGTCTTATCCTCTTGGCTCTGGAAATCACAGCAGATAGAGCATACAATTTGCAAACACAAAATACCGCGATAACGTCGAAGCTATGTATATCAATCGAAGCAAAAAATAATCATGGCGTGATCTTCACAGCCCTGAAATGAGATCCGAAATGACGTACAGACGTTGAAAAGAATCATATTCAAGGCCAACCCACCATGTTTCCCTAATATTTTACCATTGAGGCAACCCTACCAGCGAACAAGCTATCTTTCAAGCAATTAATGCACAGGTTGGAAAATTTCTAATTGAACCAGTCTCCTAAAAATAACTAGATCCTGAATCGGAATAGTTACAGATTTTCAATAAGTACTTGAGGTATTTGCCTAGTTTCGAGTGGAAAATTTAAGGGTATTTTTGGGATTAAGTTAACTAGAAACTGCGTAGACAATTGAGGAATTGCTTTTGTATTGTATTGTATTATATAACGTACTATTGAAAGTTAATAATAGCCGCTCCCGCGATATCAACGATGCAGGAAAGTTATAGCCGACTTTGCGGCAAGACTTCGTTCAACTAAGTTGTATGAAATCAAAACAAGTCGAGAAATCGGGAGCTGGGCGCTTCAGGTAGGAAAGGTTTTGTGTTTACCTTTGTGAAGAATGATAAGTGTGTGACAGTTCCGTGCGTACATAGTTAGAAATTCAATTCCTCTCTATTTTTTGCACAAATAATTTAATCTGGAATGGAAAGCACTGTATTGATAGGAGTCATACACTTCACACCAGAAGTTCAATATTATTAGCAAATGCGAAGAAGACAGCCTACAACAGGTACAAAATGTCGGGAAACCGGAAACTGGATGCTTCAGGTATGAAAGGTTTTGTGTATTTCTTTTATAAAGACATTTGAGTGTGCATTTCTCCCACTAGTATGTATCACGTAATATATACATATATTATGTGAGAAAATCCACTTTCGTGTGATATTGACATTTAAAGTGTTGAATTAGCAAAGGAGCGGCAACTTTGAACTATTATAACTTTGTTAGTAATAGTATGATTTCCACCATACTTGGCAGGATCATGCTCTATGTTCTAGCCTATATTGGTGTTAGGATGAATTTTAAGGGGGGCCCTTGAAGCCAAATTATAGTAATATAGTATTATTAACTTTATATGAGCAGATATTGGCATCAAAAGTATTTCGGAGCCTAGGCACCATATAGCCTCTTGATTTTTTTCCGATTTTCGGTTCAGTAGTTTCTGAGAATGGGTCCATTAAATAAAATATCACTTTCAATCCCCTGCACTCCCCACCTTCCCAAAATATGTCAAAACTAAGATTTGATACCCCACATGACTATGATTGGTGAAAAAAAATTAACCCCCTTTTTGCATTTATGGAGTCCCCCCTTAAATTCGACATAGAATGATGTAACTCACTGTATGCTTGAGCGTTCACAATTCCCACCTTTCCACCAAATTTGTTGTCAATCGCCATAGTCGCCTCCGAGAAAAATGCGTGTGAAAAACAGTAAACCGATTTTAATAAGGTTTTGTTTTACACAAACCCTTAGACAAGTCGGAATACCGAAGGCTCGCGCTTCTATCCGATGTATTATAGCTACAAATCCAACATATTTCTTCATATTTTTCCAAGCTAGAAGACATGCGTACACATTACAGTCATAGATATTATCCTCACCCTAAACAAACAAACTGCCTTTTTCCGATTACTGTACATAAATATGCACGTATATAAACTGATCATACCCACATTTCCGATTTACTTTGTGCACAAAAGCATACATATGTACATATATTGTACATACATTAAATACGGCTGATTTAATGTGCAAATATATTTATCTGAATTAGATACTACCCGCAAACTTCATTAGCACGCATATACTTTATACGTACATACACACAGGAGTAATTGATATTGACTAAAAAATTAAAACAAAATATTTCTTTGCGACCCCATTTATATGAATTCACTTCGTTGTGGTATTGACGAATTGATATGCGATGATAACGTCTTACGCGTTGTAAAATGCACGAGATTCACAAAAAGTGGCAAAGTTTCACCCCCTATAACTTTGCTAATAATAGTTGGATTCTCTTCAAACTTGACCAAATTGTACCATATGTTATGTTTGTGTGTCCTTTACAACAATGCCAAATTTTGCACCTCTGGGATGCATATAAGGGGGTTGCCGGGTAAATTTCTAAAATGTGGAAATATACTATTATTAACTTTATTTCTGCAGATATCGGAACCGAGGCCTAGATTTCGTGGAGATGCACCACTGTGATTTTCTCCGATTTTTCGGTTGGATAGGTTCTGAGAACGAAACCTGTTACACTTTTTGATGGTCATTGCACAGTACACAATTTTATTCCATTCCATTCACACGTATGGGGAGGCCCCCATAAACTCAACACAAAATAGTGCCACATGGTTGCTACATATAAAGGGAACAACAGACCACACGCTCTCACCAATTTTCATGACAATCGGTGCAACCGTTTCTGAATTAATTGACTGTGACAGACAGACAGACAAGGGTCCGTGATAGATGTCACTCTTATTAGCGATGTTTTAGCTGAGGATCTCCAGTGGTATGTCAGTGAAGAATATACACATAGCGACCACCAGGTCATCATGAGGTGACCATCAAACCATGCATGGTGCACGAATGAAATGGTTCCGGGCGAGAACTGAAAGGTGGGTAGCTAGTAAGTTTGACGAGGAGATTTTCGAAAAAATTCTGCAGCAAAATACAGCACAGAAGACAAAGTTTTATAGATCGGCGAAAAGTTGTGGCGAACATGTGACGCCCCCATGCCAAGGTGTGTTGTATCCCAGAAGGAAGTTCCAAACTTTTGGTGGAGCTCTGAAATCGGAGCATGTCGCAAGGTTTTCCTCAAGCCTAGAAGGCACAGTCAGCGAAATAGAAACCGATCTGGATTCGAGCAGCTACATGAAGAATACAAAAACGCTCGGAAGAAATTACATCTAACCATAATAAAAAGTAAAAGCGATCATTTTAAGCGACTATGTAAGAAAGCTGACTTGGAACCCTCGGGTGCCGCCTAGAAGACAATAATATCGAAAATCAAAGGCAAACGCTCCCCTGCTCTGCTTAATGGAATAGTAACGGATCTTTTCGCACAGAATGTGAGTACCGCTAACCTTCCCACTGTCAAGGCAGCAGTGAAAATAGCTCTAAATATGTTTGCCTTAAAGAAGGAGCATTTCCAACACAATAAAAGAAGCAGAAATTTACACTAGTCCTCAAGCCAAACAAACCTTTGGGGGAAGCTTCGTCCTACAGGCCGATATGCCTTCCAAATAATGCTGGCAAACTATTCGAATAAGTAATCTATAGATTTCTTAAAATTGCGAAAAAGGATGGCGGTCTTTCAGAGAATCGGTTCGGCTTTCAAAAGGGGAAGTCTACAACGGATGCAGTTGTCCTAGTAGCTGCGACCGCACTTGACAAGGACAAATGTTGTGCAGTGATCACACTCGATGTGAAGAACGCCTTCAATTCCACTAGATGGAGCAAACTACTTGAGTTCCTAATCAACGTAGGCGTGGCGAAGTAGCTTGGGGCGTATCGTTGCCGACTTCTTAATCGATGGAGTTCTCTGCTGCGAATCAAATAAAGGAATGAAATTATACCAAACGGCATGCGGAGTTCCACAAGGGTCCGTCCTAGAGCCACTCTTGTAGATTATTATGTATAACGGAATACTGACGCTAGACCTTCCTACTGGTGTGGCCTCCATTGCTTTTGCGAACGATATTGGTGTGACGGTTGCTGCACGACTTCTCGAAGTAGTTGAGCTTTATGCGAATAAAGCAGTCTATGAGATTAAATCCTGATTAGAGAATGCTGGTCTAAGAAGGAAGTAGTACTTAATACCAATCGAAGAAAGTGCACTTCCATGAAGATCAAAATCGGAACGCAAATAATTCTTTCGAAGCCTGCGCTTAAGTACTTAGGCGTAATAATTGATAAGAGGTTAAACTTCATCGGAGCGTTAGTTGCGAGAATGTTACCAAATGTAGGTGGCCCAAGACCGAGCCGTCGACTCCTTATTTCGAAGGTGGTCAGTTCGGTCCTACTGCATGCAGCCCCAGTATGGGCAGATGCACTGAAAAATACAGCAAATAAGAGAATAATTGGAGCTGCGTATCGCATAAGTGTACTCCAAACATGTTGTGCTTACAGAAAAATATTGTGATAGCAGAAATGGTCCCGATTGAGATTCTGGCAAAAGAAAGTCAACGACTTTACGATCGAGCGTATCTCACCGGAGAATCTCCTGCCCGTCGGCATCAGTTCGCACTGAAACTGTCGCGGAATGGTAGGAGAAGTGGGACGAGTCAAAAAAAGGCCACTGGACTCAGAATCATATGGGATATCCGGAAATCACGGCGAGGTAGGTTTCGACCTAACTCAATTCGCGGAAGCTATCGAGCATATCTGTATCGATTTGGGCGTGATGATTCACCGTTTTTTTCCATGGCCGGAGATTTGCAGCCCTTTGGGCTGCATTAGAAGCTTCAACCGGGGAGCACTTTACAGACCAAAAACATAATGAAACATATGGTGAAAGCAAACGGGATATGGACTGAAGTCGAAAAGGTGATTGCAGCCATCGGTAAGACGCTTAGGCAGGATGAAGTCAGCCGATAGAATGAACGCGACAGAAACATGAATGTTATCACAAGCGCAGAATAAATTCTAATTCAGCCCCGCGACGCAATACCAAAAGGGAGTCCCGCGGGGAGAGTGGATGGAGAAGGAGATGGTTTTAGTGGGTAAGAGTCGCACATAACCGTGTGGCAGGAGCCTGCGGTAACTTTTGAAGCTTTCCACCTTCCATCGGCAAACCAAACTGTCGTGCGGCAAGTCGCGGTTCAAATCTCACTGGTGGCAGTGGAATTTGTATCGTGATTTGACGTCGGATACCAGTCGACTCAGCTGTGAATGAGTACCTGAGTCAAATCCCGGTAATAATCTCGGGCGAGCGCAATGCTGTCCACATTGCCTCCTAGAGTACTCTAACTAACTAACTAACTAACTAACTAACTAACTAACTCTAACACACTTCAAGGCCCAGATCCAACATGGATTGTTGCGCCAACGATTATTATTATTATTATCGGGAAACCAAAAAAAAGACAGATCTCGACTCAATTCTAATATAGTTTTCTTTAACACAAAACCTTAAAACGGCTGAGGAAAGTGGATTCTTAATGAATGGAATTTTAATATTTCACGGGAATGTCAATTATTCTGGTTAATTATGACGTCAGCATTTTATTTGCATAGCGTAATCTGCAGTAAATTTGTGTGAAATTGATAAATGATAAATTTGACACTAATACCTGGATTTCCATAAGACTTGGCATGAATAAGTGCGATACTGTCCTCTATGACGGCAGTACTCCTAGGATGGGTTAAGAGGGGGTTTTTCTAAAGTTTTTTTTTAAAAGTCGGTAATATGCTATTAGTAAGTTTATTTGAGCAGATTTCGGAATGTGAGGGCTACACGACGTAGGATAACCTTATGCTCACCTATCCGGACTCACTGTAAGTTTATACATTTTATACATTTGGAGTAGTTACTAGCGCACGTTACAATTCACGTGAAAACGTGTGATACCCCACATGATTATATCCGATGAAAAACCAATTACACCCCCCCCCCCCCCACGTTCGTTCGAATCGGTGCAGCCGTTTTAGAGAAAAGTGCGTATGACAGGCAGACAGACAGTGACTCGATTTTAATAAGGTTTTGTTTTACGCAAAACCTTAAAAATGAAATATGTACGTTCGCTATGTTCCCTGGAGGCTTTTTTTTATTTTCCAAGTTCATAGAATTAGCAGTCGAATCACCACGCGGAGAAGGATGAAGGCGAGTCTCCCTCGCCTAAAAACGAAATGAGATATCCTAATTGATCCTTTAGGTTGGAAGTTGGGTAGGGGTAATAGATCAGAATCGGAGCTTGGGTCCGGATAGAATACACTACGATGGAACCGGCAATGAAAACGGACAAACGACATGGGCATTTTCCCATAGAAAGTACGCTTCCTGAATAGATCAGGAGTTGCCAACCAGCTGACCGAAACCTTGCCCCAACATAAGGCTGATGTGGCAGCATTATAAAAGATATACTGGACATGGATTCCTAGAAAAGAGCCACTACACCGTAAACTATTCCAGCCATCCAGTAAACCATGTGCTTGGAGTAGGTTTCCTAATCAGCCAAAAATTGAAATCTTCTGCTATCGACTTTCAAAACATAAGCGGACCACTATGCACTCTGCGCAGTGTCCGAGAAGAATATCTGCTACGAGACGGTAGAACCAACTCGCGACACCTACCCTAGATATGATACTAAAATCATATTTCGAGATTTTAACAGCCAAATAGCGACCAAACCAGTTTACAGACAATACGTGTGTATAAAACACCAATAGCAACGGTCAAGAGTTATCCGACTAGCAATATCGCACGGAATAGTTGTTGGAAGTACCTGGTTTGCACAGAAAACGGCCACAAACAAACATGCAGATGGGACTACTTTCAACCAAACTGAACTGAAATGTTATACGGGCAATATCTATGGTAGAAAAAGAAGACGTGGCAGACACTCCAGCAGCTTTTAAGAATATCGAATTGGTGTACCTCGACGCAAAAGCTAGGATATCTGTAGTTTCTTACCAAGGGATGCTTACATCGGATACCGGTTGTTGTGCCGTTGTTGATAGTGATGTACCTATACCTTTTATCGCTCATTTGGAGTAGAATAGCCTATAACAATAAGCTGTAATTGCCCTAAAATAGTCAACATCCTCATGTTTTATTAACATCGCATGAATTGATGGTCCATTTTCTGACTACCACTGCTAACACGTTTCTTTTCCATCTGGCACCTTATCTTTTTTGTTAATAACACCGAGATATATATATGATGGGGGTATAACGCGTGTCCGGATGGCTCAAGTGGTTAGAGCGCTGGGCTGTCGTAGCGAAAGGTCGCGGTTCGAATCTCGCTGGGGGCAGAGGAATTTGTTATCGTGACTGGATGTCGGACACCAGTCGACTCAGCTGTGAATGAGTACCTGAGTCAAATCAGGGTAATAATCTCGGGCGAGCGCAATGCTGACCACATTGCCTCCCACAGTGTACTGTGGTGTACCGTTACGGTCTTGAATGAAGTGCTCTGACACACTTCAAGGCCTTGATCCAATATGGATTGTTGCGCCAACGATTATTATTATAACGCGTCAACCACGTCTCCATATCACGATTCGCTTGAATGTGCTTCAACTCTTTCCAGGATTTCCGAGACGCCCACATTCGATCTCTCCTGTTCTACGCCAAGTGTTCTTAGGGTGGCTCACTTGTCGTCCAACTTGGCAGCAATGCAATCGTCACCACCCTTAATGTGTGTCCTATCCACAGGCACTTTCGTCTTCTAATCAAATCATCCTTGGATAACTGAAATGGGTGACGATAAAGATCTTCATTGTGTCTTGTGCCAGGTGACCTCGATGACATGTCGAAGAGGACCAATGATAGTCACTTTCTATGTGTTAGTCCCATATAACAGAGAACAGTTTCAGCTTGATGTCGTGCTGAGAAAAGAATATTTCTAGATTTTATTCACAGAAGTAAAGGCGAATGTTGCTTGAAATTAAGCTCGGTGTCACCTCTTAGATACAAAAATTAATCAACGCTTCCGACGTTCTGCCTATTATTGCAAATAGGGAGAGTGCATTGTCCCGTCAGACTGAGAAATCTGGTTTTGTTGGCGTATATCTTCAAACGAACTGTTCCTACCCATCGTTCCAAACACATTTTCCCGAGGTCCATGACCCGGTGAGAGAACAAGCAAATGTTATCAGTGTAGTCAAAGTGCCTGAGGAAAAGTGTCACCGCCCTCTACGTCCTCCACGCAAGGTAGTATCAAGGACGTCATAGATAACAACAAGAAATAAAAGTGTACTGATATGACTATTTGTTTCTCCGGGGTGCCTCCCTTATGTAGAGCACACCAGATACAGCGTCCCTGATGAACGGGATGCGTTTATGAGGTCATTGTTAGCTGCGGCAGCTCCTGTTTCCCTAACCAGCGCAATAACAAATCCCCTTTGACCGAGGCACACACTAAGTTAAACTTCCCGGGATTTCATTTGATATTGGAGTTCGAGCGTGTCACGTCCGCCATCGCTCACAGTGATCAATAGAGCCTCCAAACCCTTCCTTTCGTCGATCTGCTTCCACGATCCAGCAATCGGCCAAACCTTTCGAATGACCTGATCAACACCCGCGAGGGGCCATCTTTAATGGCTGGCCAAAGCTCATCGATATTCTCAAGCAGGTTATGCAGGATATATGCCGATTAACAAGATAGTTCTCTCACTGGGGCCGAAAATGGATCATACAAGCGGTCGATGTTGTACTTGGTGTGTCGTAACGCGTTATCCGTGGGGAAAGCGGTGGACGCTAGACGCAAACGAAGGCAACCAACCATTAAATGGTGATCCGTTTCAAGGCCGAACTCAGCGCCTCTCGTGTTACGCACATTCAGAAGACCACTCCTAAATCAACTGCTGATCGCAAAAGAGTCAATGTGACCTGTACGATGTCGGTCTTAACTAACTTGATGGCAAGCTCCATTTCTGAACAATGTACCACCAATGACGAAGCGGTAAAATTGCAGAAATTCGCGATCTTTCCACTGTTATCCATACATCATATGTCATTGGGGATAGGTAGGGGCACTCGAAAATATGACAACGTTATACGAAATGTCATTATTAATTTCCTAATAACAGTCAAGACGAAGAAATGAAGTGGAGTTCAGACGAACTTTATTAAAAATTGAATAGAACAGAATTTGCGGTGAAGGTAAAAAGTTGGGGTGAATCGTTTTCAAAGCTTGAGATCCAGCATAAAAGATATTTTCACTGCCTCTGGTTTAGCTAGCCTTTAGCCAAATTATCAGGTTTTTTCTCAGTTCCTGAGTTTTCCCAACTTATGTAACTTTTCTAGAAACCAACGTAAATATTCATGTTGCTAAGCTCGTATGCACGAAACATATCAATTTATATTGTTTGCAAATTGAATTGGTTTCAATTCCATTCACTTGGACTCGAACTCATGCTAAACTTTTCGGCTAATGGTCAACTTCCGTCAAACAATGGGCTACTTTGCCTGAGAAAACTACTGTGCTCGTACAGCTCCAGGACGTTAAGGCCACTATGGCATTTTAAGATGTTGAAAAAAGTCCATTTCGAATGCCGGAAACGATTGTATCGTCTATTCCGTACCAGTCATTCTATATTTCCGTCCTACTCGCCTTCCCATACACATCTTCGCTTGTGGTCTGGTCTCCTCGATTCGCTATCCGCTATCCGCTATGTGAACCATATTACGAGCGTTGTATAGTCTATGGCTGGAATATATTTTTAGCTGAAGTCATCAAAAAACTAAGCGATGCGTGCTTTTATCCCTAAAGTACTTTTATCCCTTGGATTGTCGACGACAACGACGACATTGACAACCATCAAAGGAACCTTTTGCCCGGTTTCGAATGTTGATTCGTCAATTTCGATTCTCTTTTCGAACATGAAATATCATCCCTTGGGGCTTTGGGGGCACATAAAATTTTCGTCTATTTCTCTTCATGCCTCTTTCTCTTCACCAGACGAGCGTGGCTTTTGAAATATGTTGGGTAAGATATGTGTTGATTCTGGAGCGAATAGGGGGCGGAAGGATCCGCAAATTGCGTATTCAAGACGAGAAAATTGAGTTCTCTAACAGCTCCAGTGGGTGAATAGGTGGGCTGCATATAGGCAATCCCTCAAAGTTATGACAATAATTTTGAACAATTCAATAAGTGACCTAACGTATTTCTGCTCACCTTGCATCTGAAGCTGATGTTGAGGTTTCTTAACAGTTTGTGCTGGTTAGAAAGTGGTGAGTTTTCCATATTGAAGTCAAGGACCTTGAAATTATAGTCTCTAGCAGGATAACGAAAGCAGTTTGTTGCAAAATACATGACGGGCACAAAATTTCGGTGGTTTTTATTAGCACAGTGACAGGAGTTAGATGCAGATTACCACCAACAATATAGCTGCGCTAGTACCTAGCATTTGGAAACACTTTATGAATACTCCAGCATAACATATCATCCTTGCTCCTACCTCTATTCAGAAAAATGCAATGAACATTTTTGAGTAATATCTTCGGCAATGAAGCTTTTCTAAGACATGAACTTTCTCACACTTCCTGCACGGATATACATACTTTACTCAAGGACACTTCATACTCCATGGTTCCATTTCGATCTACTTTGCACCCTCTCTTGAGTCGACTGGACGCAAAGGCAATAACATCGACGACTAGGAAGAGGAAAATAGGAAATATACTATAACCGTAGACCTTGTTAGGGAAATTCTTTATTGGATTTTCTCGTGACGATTGAATATTAAAATTGAGGGTGATAGGCGAAATGTTATTTATGGGAAAACTTTTATGCACATATATATGAGCATGTACATGTACGTGAACTGACATGTAGTGTGAGCAAATTACGTTACAACTTTGTAGAAAAGCCGGTTTTGAAAATCCTGGTAATGGCATAAACTGTTCACTTTTGAAGTTGAAGACGTCTTTCTATTAATCTTATTTACTTTTCAATAGGGTTCACCAATGTCGTCGTGCGATTACCCAATTTTTCCCGCTGGAGGCAGTAGATATGCAGAAAAATGGACAGCGTTCTATTTTGTTAGGATACACTCAAAGTCCTCCCTGCTTGTCGTAAGAAGCAACTAAAAGGGATAGAAATATTTGGGCTAGCAATCTGCAAAATTTTTAAATTGTTTGCTACCGAAACGCTGGCAACACTTCGAATAGAGACTGAGCCCACGCCTATGACGTATGACTATCGACTATCGCTACTCGACAACGGTAGCGAGAGTCCTCAAAATGCTCACTTTCTCCAACTTGAGCGGGAATCCCAACCATATAAACTGGACATTCTGAGCCTAAGTGAGGTTAGATAGTGAGGCACTGGTGAAGGCTCTGCCCTCTTGTCGCAATGTGCTTCTGTACTCTGAAAAGCCAGCGGCTATCGCAAGACGCGCTCTCCTGACCTGGGGTTTCTGACAGACGTTCCAGGTTAAAGAGCATCACAATCGTACAATGTTACGCTCCAACAGAGACTTCCAATATAGTGAAGAAAGATTGCACGAGCAATTAAACGCAGTTCAGGGAAGGCTTCCTAAAGATGACATTCTGAACGAGATGTGTGATCGAAATAGGAAGGTGGGATCGGACAATGCCTTATTCGGACATTGGATTGGAAAACACGGTCTGGCGCCGCAACAGTAAAGCTGGGAAGTCCAGGAATTGCTACAGCTTCCACCGTTTCGTGATTGGTGGTACATTATTCAAACACAGAGCCTGCCATAAGATCACTTGGATATAAACTGACGTGCTGACATCGGCCTCTAAAAGGATCGCCATCTGATGGTCGCATACGTCCGCTTATGTGTTGCATCCACCACTTCTTACAGGATTGAAGAGCTGCGACCTCCTAAGTTCAACATTGACCGCTTGTATGAGCCAGCTGTCGCTCGACAGTGGGCGAGCCATCTTACTGATCGAACACCAGATATACTGAATAACTCGACTGAGATTATCGACAATTGTCGAGTGCTACAAGGGCCATCGGCGACGCCCCGAAGGGGGGCCATAAGGTCTGACTAATTGGAAATAATGGAAGTGGATCAATGAACGGAAGAGGTTTAAGTCTCTACGGTCCGCAGCAATTGGTGGTGGACATGACGCGCTTGAAAACCGTTACCTAGGGAAATCCCGAGAAATTCAGCGTAATGTACGGAATGAGAATAGACAATTTGCTATTGCACTGGTCAGGGAAACATGAGATGCCGCAGATCGCAATTATGTCAGAAATAGATACCGCATCACGAAAGGGCTTGCATGTGGTCGCAAATCTTTCGATGGTGCAGTGATTGGCGTCAACGCTCGACTTCTCATTCATGATGATGAACAACTGAAGGGGTGGAAAAAACACTCTAGTATGGGTTTTAATTGTATCACATCCGGTATATTTCCTCCACTTGAGGTTGAAATGGCCAGTCACTGTTGCATACGGACTCCTCCTCAAAGCAGAAAAGAAATCATTTCAGTCATCAATACACCCAAACGATGTAAATCAAAGAACATCTCGAAAGCTTAATTGACAGAGACCAGGCTTGCTTTCGCTCTGGATCCTCCTGCAATGACCACATCAACACCCTACGAATCACTTTGAAACAGTGTATGGAGTCTAGATCCTCGCCCCCTCTGTTCTTCATCGATTTCGAAGAAGCTTTCGATAGTACGAGCAGGGAATGTATCTGGGGTGGTCTACCCAGGAGGGGCATTTTGGAGAAATAGCTGTTACCAGAACGACACATGATGACATAAAATGTCACATACTTCACGTCCGCCAGGCCTGGATCCTGTCACCGATATTATTTCTTCTTGTTATCGGTTACGTTTTTCATGCTGCCATGTCCAGAAGACGTGGAGGAACTCAATTTGATGACATTTTTCCTCCAACACCTCGACTACGCTGATGACATCTATTTGCTCTCTCTGCAGGTCATCGAAGGGGTGAATGGCGACAATATAGATGTAAGATATAAGATTTTAAATTTGAATCTAATACTTATTACCTTTGGTAACCATGATCCATTGATAAAGAACGCGCATAAATAAATATACATAAGAATCCGCAATTGCGCGAATATCTAACGACGAAGGCCATTCGATGCGTTCGTCGTCAGATATTCGTGCTATTGCAACAGTTTCAAAATCGCCAGCATTTCTCAATGAGCATCCAGAGTTCTGGATATCCGTCCGTACGTTGAATCCGGTATGATACGGTGTGAACTTGACTAGTTCAATATGCGCCCTAAGAAGTTTCCATACATATCGTTTCCTCAGCCGTGACTCCTCCTCAATAAGGTGAACATAATAGTATAAAAAACAAGGATTTGAAGAAGCTTTTTTCAAATCAGAGGAAGTAAGAATTAAGCGAATAGTGTAAGGTTTCTGACTTTGAAGGATAGAAGCTCCAGCATAACCTCCAAGAACGCAAGCCATCCAGTTTGTAACTCTTCTGTCACACTGCTCCCAGGGCTGGGACAGAGGCTGATGAGTTGCCTCTTTCATAGACAAAATGTAATCGATTATATAAAATTGAAAATATTTCTTGAAGTTTAGCAAAATATCGAAATCTAAACCAAATAGTTTATTGACTCATTTAAAGCGCAACTCCAGTGAATTTTCAAAACAGAGCAATTCGTCTAAATCATTTGGTAAAAAACGAAAACACCAAACTCGACGTTTCTAGTCCTTCCAGTACAAAATCCAAATCACCCAGCATACAAAGCTTGTTTAGAGAAGATCGCAGACTTCAAACATCAGAGCGATTTGCTTAAAACTGAAACTACAAGAAATTGGGAAACAAAAACGATTGCCTTAGTCAGAAATTGCTTTATATGATAAAAGGCATTCTGTTTATTTAGGCCACCACCTTGCTTATTGCTAGTTGTTGAGCAAACCCACGAAATCTCCTTGCGATTACTACCAGGTCAACTACCAACCGAACAATCCCATCCCCACCACCACAGGGCAAATCTAGTAGAGATGGAGAATTTCAATTTCTCAGCAAATTGTTCAGAAAATTGTTAGTCAGAATCAAAGGCTAAACATTCATAACATCCCTTTACCGCCGCCGTGAAAATTACAATGATTATCAGAACAAAATATCTATTCTATAAGCCACTTTTGCCACTTAAATTTACATGGGCAATATATTAACCTAATTCTTCTAAAACTGGCATACAACTCCGTGTTTGTCTACCTCAGAAGCTGCTCACAGAGAGAACTAGATAAAATGCGACGAATTTTTACGAACGACATAACACCTCCCCAACATTTCAACCCCCGCTCAACCGTCCTTCCTCGAATCGGAATTTACCCACTAGCTATCCCACTATATCCGAGCGTTCGGATGTACAATATTTCGCTTTGGCCAGAAACAAGCATTAGAAGGGGATTTAATTTTATCCAACATGATCAACAAGCCGTTACTGACCACTTTTGAAATATTGGCAAATGTCTATATTAACGTTGAAAATGTTTGAATTAGTTTTAGGATTTTGGGAAGAAGTTAAAAGTTGTGATGGAGGTGTAGAAGAGGGGAGTTAAATAGGAGAAACGGGGATCTGCTGTATACAAGGAAATGAATCTCTCAACAACTCATCGCAGGGCCAAGAGAACAAAATTATGCAGGTTCTGAGAAATTAAGAGTAATTATTTTCTTTGAAGGTAGTCGGTAGTCATATGAACCTGATAACCAGAGACCTTCTTTCTTATAGTGCAACTGCTAGAAATCAAGCTAGCGATGATATCTGGCGAAAACCCGTCCTACTTCGTGATCCTATGAGAAAGCTTGTAAAATTGTAATTACCCCTCTCGGAAGCAAGCCTGTCTCTTCAAATTCTGTCCCGCCAACAGAAACAGAAGAGAAGAATACGAAGGCAGATAGAAACCGTACCTTTGCTGCTTCCGTTGCGGACCACGCCTCAACAACCACCCCACCAACCTTTAGAACTTAGTCGCTGATTGTCAGAGGCTTTGACAGAGAAACAGACCCTAGGGATATCCTATTAAATCCTACCATAGAGGAATATAAATTAAAATTGCATTTGGCCTCCGATTTTATAATAAAGAGCGGCTAGGAATTCTCAGATGAAGTCGCAATCGAGGTTGTGCAACGTTACTTTCAAGCTCTCTCAGGAACAAAACGAGGTTTCTAGAGTGCAATATATCCCGCACCAGGAGATTACTCTTAACAAAAGCACGCAATTACGCTAAGTGTACACAAGCCATCTTCGAGAGAGAGGGCTATTACAATTTATACCAAACGAGACATTCTGCTAGCTATCGCGGATGTCCAGCATATAGGGGCATAGTTGTCAGAAGCGAAGACGGCCAAATAAAAGAAAATTAAGCGAAATAACACGAGCTGTCATGTAGTTTGTTGGTTGATTCTCTGAAAATAAACTTCTACCGCATTTCACCTAAATAGCAGAAATCATGCCTGTTTTACCGAATATTA
Source organism: Hermetia illucens (assembly GCF_905115235.1). Classification (NCBI taxonomy): domain Eukaryota; kingdom Metazoa; phylum Arthropoda; class Insecta; order Diptera; family Stratiomyidae; genus Hermetia; species Hermetia illucens. The sequence continues at coordinate 165,436,725 of NC_051849.1, read as the reverse complement.
GCACGTCCGGAATGACTTTAACACGGACACTTTCTGTTAGGATCGTAAGACTATAGTTATCAGAAAAACATGATCGAAAATCTGCTTGTTTGTGTAGTTGAAACCACGGATAGTTTCCATTTATATCAAATTTAAATTCATAACTAAAAAAACTGGACCATCACTTGAAAGTCTTGATCTCCAGTTTAAATTCAAACACCTTATTTCAGAGATGATCACATCTCAAGGCATTCCTCCTGGGGCGAGACGGTAATTAGTCAAAATAAGAAAACCCTACTCTAATGAACCCTAAATGCCAACCGACCTCGAAATGCTCTTACCGGATTCATCAGCGAAATACGCAAATCAATCCATCATTGGATACTTCCCCCTATCTGGTGAAACTAGACAAAGCTTTCAAGTGAAATTATGGAATACATTATGGAAGACTTCGCAGTTGAATTTAAGTTGTCCAACGATTAACGACTACAGTAAAATTGGCCGCCCACACTAAATGGGTAAATCATCATCATCAACGGCGTAACAACCGGTATCCGGTCTAGGCGTGCCTTAATAAGGAACTCCAGACACCCTGGTTTTACGCCGAGGTCCACCAATTTGATATCCCTAAAAGCTCTCTGGCGTCCTGACCTACGTCATCGCTCCATCTCAGGCAAGTTCTGCCTCGTCCTCTTTTTCTCACAAAGATATTGCCTTTATAGACTTTCCGGGCTGGATCATCCTCGTTCAAACAGATTAAATGACCCCCCCCCCCTTCAACCTGTTGAGCGGGACTTTATCCACAACCAGACGGTCGTGTTATCACTCATAGATTTCGTCGTTATGTAGGCTACGGAATCGTTCATCCTCATGTAGGCTGATTGGTAGATTCTTCTGAGGATTCTTATCTCCAACGCGGCCAAGAGTTATAAATTTTTTTTTTACTAAAAACCCACGGCTCCGAGGAATACATAAGGACCGGCAAGATCATAGTCTCGTACAGTAAGAGCTTTGGGGAGCTGTTTTGAGCGAAACAGTTTTTGTAAGCTGAAATAGGCTCTGTTGGTTGCCAACAACCGTGTGTGGATTTCGTCGTCTTAGCTGTTATCGGTTGTGATTTTCAACCCTAGATAGGAGAAATTTTCAACGGTCTCAAAGTTGCGGTCTCCTATCCCTATTGTTTTCATTTGACCAATACGACTCGATGTTGTTCGTTCTTTCTATTTTGGCGCTGACGTTGCCACCATATACTTCGTCTTGCCTTCATAAATGTGCAGCCCGAGATCTCGCGCTACCTGCTCGATCTGGATGAAGGTCGACTGTACATCTCGGATTGTTCTTCATCAATATCATCAGCGTAGGCCAGTAATGGGGTGGACTTGAAGAGGATGGTGCCTCCCGCATTAACATCAGCGTCGCGAATAACTTTCTCCAGGGCCAGGTTAAAGGGAACGCATGATAGGGCATCCCCTTGTCTTAGACCGTTGTTGATGTTGAATGGTCTCGAGAGTGATCCTGCTGCTGCTCCAAACCTTCATATTATTTTTATGGCCAATATCCAAGTACTGACACCAATACCGTCTTGATCCAATTTGTCAATGAAAAGCCACCTATATCGACCCCTTCAAGGTTGTTCAAACGATCCAGACATATTTGGTAATTCTCTGCAACTACAGTTAGGATAACAGAATTATCCAGGTGGAAACACAAGATCGTAACCTTCGGAGAAAATCCAAATACTTTCCTTCTAGGTCCATCTATAATGTAGCTACCAGTATAAGTTCGAAGTCGGGCGCACCTGAGTGGGCATTTCAATATCACAACAACCAATGCAGTCTAGGTCTGCCTTAATAGGAACAACGCGACAATTGAAATAAATTAAGGAAATTAAATGAAGGTATTGAACAAACCACAGAAGTATCCAACCTAGACAAGGCTCTTGCCAAAGACAGAGCAGCTTCCTCCCTCTGCCTGAAAAGGTCAGATAGGCTATTAGTGAGAATAAGAAAAACAGGGTACACTTACTTCTCAATACTTATGCCAGGAGGAGGATCTCACTATGGAGATCACTTACGTTCTATCTCACATGCCAATAACAAACAAAAGAAGAAAAGAGGCAAACTGGGGAATATAAAAAAAGCTATGCTCGGAAGCTAGAGGCAAGATGGACAGTGGAGGCTTTTAAACCACTGAAATCACTTGAAGTGGGTGCTGTCTCACCAACGCTACTCCAAGGGGACCTAGAAATCATTCTTAGCTCCCCAGAGCGTAGCAAGAGACTGTTTCACCTAAGGCAAGTGCGTGAAACTGAGCAGAAATGGTCTTTATTCTGAAAGCGGTCAAAAAGAAACCTTTTCACCCAAAATCTTTCGTAGCAATTTACTTCATATTTTTTGTACTGAAACCAGCGGCGAATTAAAGTTTTAGCGTCATGACAATATGGTTACCAAACACCTTGGGCATAATGTGCTCCTAATACGCATATTTTTTACAAGTCATTTTAAAAAGGAAAGGCCAGTACTCTCCTTTGATTTTCCAGTTGCTAAGAAAGAACTATTTGGAAGAAATTGTCTTTGGAATAGCAAAACTCCGAATATCTGATATGAACTGAGAGCCACATAAAGCAAACTACCCACTCACTGAAGGGAAGGGGTGAAAATTCCAGTCAATTTAATCTGAAAATTGAACTAAGAATTTTCTTTATCTTCGCAGACTGTCCACTTTATGAGAACCCGGAAAAAAACAAAACCGTAAAAGTCTTCTTTACTACAACTATTCCATCAAGTTCAGTGAAAAGGAATCCATACAAGTCCTGCCCCACATTTTTTTTAGATGAAGTAGAGGATAGTATAATCCACTTAGATTGAATCGCATATACAAACATACACATGAATTTGGTCGAAGTCTGGTATGGAAAAGAACGAAGCAAACCATATGTACAGCGCCCTCAACCGAATTTCGTCTAAAGCTGTAATAAAACAAAATGAAAATGCAAAAACGGACGAAAAACAAGGAACTTTCATCACACACACACATGATCCAAATAATAAAAATAAAAATGTTGTAGTTTTATGGGAAAAAATTAATGGGTGTACACGCATAAACGACGGGAAATGACTTCGATATTAGTTCGCCATTCTGCCATCCTTAATACGAAATGGCTACTGTATGACGGAAAACTGGAAAGAATAGGGAAGGCGCTATTTTAGCATTAAGTTTTTGTCTTATTGGTAGTTTTTAAGTACCATGGGTACCACCAGCACATGTTTATTATAACCATATCTGCGAATAGGCAGATAATAAAAGTGTCTCCCACTTTTATTTCTTTGACCTCGGAGAATAAATCCTAACTGTTAAAGGATTTTCTAAGCAGTCTAGTGGTACTAAATGTATGGGGTAATGGGGGTGCGTTTTCCTTATGTATATTAACAAACAAATGTGTCCTTAAGTGTTTACAAAAACGTTTTTGATACAGTTCAACATAAAATATGGTGAAAATATTTATAGATGTAATATATGCAGTATTGCTGCGTTCTTTGATTATGTACAGATGACTTATAAATTAGAAATCAATGGAATTTGACTGAGGGAGCAAATCTATTTTCACAAAGGCTAAAGTAAGGTGGGGTTCTTGTCGCAAATTCTTAACATTCCTTCCACATTTTCAACTGCTCATCATCGTGACTAATGAGCTTACTGATAAGAGTGCCATCGAAACGCTTACAACCACCTACAAACTCTTTGATGATGCAGTAGCAAAACCTTTGTTATTGCGGCTAGTTCTGCTTCACATTGTCATGACGTACTCTATGCTCTACCTCTCGTACTTCTCCACCGTAACGAAACTATTGTGGGTAGAGTTTCCGTGTTGCCTACTCAAAACGGAGTCTACCTGACATGAACTCAGCCACTACCTTTTCTTGTCATCGGTTATGTTCTCCATGTTGTCTTACTAGACGATACCATTTACATAGTATACTCGTCTCAAGCCCGATAAAGGTGCAGGGTCTGAGGCAACGTCATTTGCACTATCCCCAGTGAAGTAGAAATAAAATGTTGTGGTCAAAGAAAGAGATAAAAAGTAAACTTGAAGTTACTCCACTATGCTAAATTCTAGCCCAACTTCCTTGGTGACAGGTTCTGCGACAGGCCGACCAAGAAAGCGCATTAACGTCGTTAAAAGTTAAAATGATCGTGTGGAAAAATCCAAAGCCTTGGAGTAATGCTAGGGCGTTCATTTCAGTCGACGCGGCAAGAGAGATGGGGCGAGGGGGCTATCAACTTCTCTACCACCTTTGCACCTCTGAGGGTTTCCGCGATATCACTAAAAGTCGAATAATTTGATGACTGGCTGTGGAAGCTCACCATTATATTAGCCGACCGAACGATTCACTTCCTCACCACATACGCACCAAAAACAGGCCGATCCGAAGCCGAGAAAGATGTCTTCTGGCAACTTCTCGATACAAAGACCTGCAACATACCTGCTGACCACTATATCACCATTGCGGCCAACCTTAATTTTTATGTGGATGAGAAGGTAGACGGCCATAGGTGAAACGGGGGAAAAACGTTTGCTGCACGCAATGTGAACATTCACGTCCTTTTACTTGTTAATACATGGTTAATTGTGGAACACAGTTGAACAGTCAGACGCAAATCGACATATACTTGGTAGCCATTTACTTCTCAGTAGGTTATAGTGCACCAACCACACCTACGGGCATCGTTCGCGGTTACCTGAAATGAGCTCCAGCTCCCCCATGATTTCCTGAGTCCCTACACTCCTTCCCTACTGTTCTGCGTCAAGTGCCCTTGGAGCGGCCCACTCGTCGGCCATATTGGGGGAGCATATTCCACTGCATGGCGTAGCCTGCAATGTAATTGCCGCATCTGTAGATATTGAGAGGATGGTAATTCGTCAGAGCCTTGGTTTTGTTGATATTTACTTTCAGTCCAACTCTCCTCTCTTTCCAAATCCAGAGCCATGTGGGCAAAGTCAATGACCCGGTAAGAGGGCAAACAGATGTCATCAGCGTAGTCAAGCAAAGGTAATATGCCATCGTCATTGAATTCCTGCCCGTTCTCTGAACAAAGCAGTGTGAAGAACACCCCCGACAACAAGAAGAAATAATATTGGTGACACCCTTGTAGGACTCCGCTTTCGACCTCAAAATCCTTTAAGATTTACCCCGAGTCAACGCCGGATATTTTGTGCCCTCATACGTCGGTACGATAATAGAGAGCACGCCAGATACACTCCCTGTTCACATTATCGAAAGCTTTCCTAAAATCGACAAAGGACAGGTGAAGCGAAGATATACACTCTGCTCTAGGATGATCTATAGGGTGTTGATGTGGTCAATGCAAGAGGATCCAAAGCGGAAACCAGCCTTCTCTCTGTTGATCCAACTTTCGGGATGTTTTTTAATGTACCCCAAGAGTGTTTTATGGTAAAAGTAGTTTTCCCAATACAGGGAGCATGCAGTTGCCTCAAACGAATAACACAAGTTTGACTTGGTCCTCTACTCTCCTATGTTTCTTTCAATATCTACAATGGGACCAGTTTGAAAAAGTACTAATTGAGCCCTTTCATCTATAAGCCACAAAAAAAATATTTTCCGAAAAAAAGCACCCCTCCTTCACAAGTATGGAGAGCCACCCTTCAACTGAACAAAAAATAGCACCACTTGCTAGATGTATCAGGACCTAGACCACATGTTATCACTAAATTTCGTGGTGATAGCGTCAGCCGTTTCGGAGTAAATCGGGGATGATCAATAGACATATAGATAGACAGGCATTGTGAACAAACACTTGTACACATTTGGGCACATGGGAAACTTCATATGCAAGTTGGGTAGATGGCACACAAGATATGAAACCAATATAGATGACGAAAGGAGAGTAAAACGTACGGTGCAGGGACTCGGAACACCAATATTGACGGAGTGAACAAGTAGCCTCCCGATCGACGATATTCTTCGACTACAATGCCTCCGTGGTGGATTACTTGGTTCAACAATTCTGCGATCTCACTCGAAGTCAATGACGGTGAAAGAAGGAAATCAAGAAAGGTTCCTGAATTCATAAAGGGCAAACGCAGTGTACATCTGTTCATCACAAACATGGTCAGAGGCATAACAGTGCCAAGGACGAAAAAAAGCCTCGAAGAAAACAAACGTCACTCAGACAACACGCACGGTAAACTTGAAAAGAGTAGTAATGAGAGAACGAATGATTCTTTTGCATCATCGCGAAAAGCAAACGGGCCTCTCACCGGATATGTTGATGGCGAACAACAAAAACCAATATTGGAAAACAGCGGCATCAGCTTCATGGACATAAGGGAGGTAAGCCCCAAAAATAAACCGGGGAAACATGGACTAAGTTTAATGGAAAGAAAAGTGCAACGTGCAAAAGGAGATTACCGTTGACATCCCCAGGAAGGTCAACCCCGATCCGAAACTGATACACTTTGAAGAAAGGGTCAACCGAATCAGACGTTCCCAGGAGATTTGATACTGCTCCTCGACAAGATAGAGAAGTCCTTAGGGAAAGAGGCACAAGTACGTGCCAAAAGCAGGAGATTGTGGAACAATGTTAAGAAAATAAGGGAGTCACAAAAAAAGAAAATATCCACGAAACCCTAGCAAAATAGTTTGGACTATTCAGTTTGCAAGGGTCCGCAATCAGAGGACCCAGGAAGACATATAAAAGCACGCAAATGGCAACTATAACCTTACCAGCTGAAAGAGCATTCAAAATGTTTGCAACTGGTAAAGCAAAATTAGGTTGTATCGCTGCCAGATATAAAAATTAGGTTGCATCGCTGCTTTGGTTGCCGGAAATTCAACCATATAGTGACAAAGTATGCGAGTATCGGTGACAGGCTGAAAAGGTGTAGAGAAGGAAATGCGGGAAATGTGTGGGAGAAGGTCATATATTCAGTGAGTACAAGGCCGACAATGAATGCAAGTTTCGACTATGGCCACGTAACATGTGCTATTGCTATTTTCCACCAAGCGCGACGGTAGCAGAATTGGACGAAATGCTAGATATAGGCTAGTCTCGGATACAAACAGTGGAAACCCCAACATCATAGTGGGTGATTTCAATGCGTGGGCTATGGACAATGAAGTTGAACTACTAACACCAGAGGCCGTATTTTGCTCCAGGCTTGCGTTAAGTTAGACGTGATGCTTGCAAATATAGCGGATACATTTCGCTTTTTAAAGGACAAGCTTGAGCTCAATATGGCATTTCTCCTCCAGATCGCCATGCGGAGCTGGAAACCAGGACCAGTCCGTGAAAAAGTTTGAGGAGGATTTATTCATAGAGATGATATTGAACGGCGACAAAAAGGAGCGGCAAATGATTAGACGCATAATGGGAGCATGACACGCTGCCAAGCCGAGGACGCGAAGACTCGTAAATAGGCTGTCTAACTATTGGTGAAATGAAGAAATCGCGGAGTTGCGGTCCGTTTTCGAGCAAGAAAGACCTGCCGATGATCTAGAGGAAGACTAGACTTCAACGACACACGGAAAGTATCCGCAAACATTCAAGGTAGGCTCAAGCAGCCTACACGGACCAGCAGGTAAGACTGCTTCAAGGCAAACCAAAACCCCTGGCGGACAGCATACAGGATTATTATGAGGAAGATGAGGGGACGAACACAACAACTGACCTGCCCACATCTTCTACCTGATATAGTTATGGCGGTCTTCTTCCGGATAAAAGGGAGTGAAAAAAATATAAGCAAGGTTTGGACGTCTAAACCATACCTGCGGTAACAGAGGCGAAACTTGCAAAGATTTGCTGGAGAATCGGTAATAATAAAGCTCCCCCCCCCCCCCCGCCTATTGCAGCGACAATTTGGTTTTCGTCAGGCGCGTTCAACTATCGACGCCGTAGACATGGTTTTGAAGCTATTAAATGCTGCGCCACAAACATGCGTTCAACAGATCTAGCTGGGTGTGGATAGAAAGCTCATTGACCAAATCAGGTGTCCCTAGTTATTTAACGGAGTCGAGGAGCTCAACTTACCTCTAGGAAAGGACACTTTGGCCCTCTACTGTGGAACGTGATATGCAATGCAATCCTTGCGGTCCCCGTGATAAAGGAGACCGTAACAATCGGTTTCGCAGATGTTCTAGCTGTGGTTGTCACCAGGAAACAATCCAAAGACGCTGAAGTTTACGCTAATGAAACCATTAGCGCCATAAAAACGTGGCTGGACATGGTTCAGTTTGACCTCATAGAACAAAAGGAAGAGGCGATCCTTATTACCAACCGTTGGAAAAGGAACACGATTAGTATTCTGTTGATGACCATATAATCACTTCAAGGCCGGTTATTAAATATGATTATGTAATAACTAACGCGAAGGTCCATTCCAAGGAATAGTAGGCCTGTGAGAAAGCCACAAATACCAGCGTACCCTTTAGTGGAGATGTGCATCACCCCGAAGGACCATGACACAGTTTTACACAGCGAAATTAACTTCCATCTGACCCAATTCCTGTCAGGGCATGGTGGTTACAGGGTGTATTTCGAGCGATTTCGGCTGGGTGATTCTCCCTTTTGCGTTGGATGTGGTTGCACGCCTGAGGACCCAAAGCATGTCATGTTCTTTTGTTCGCAATTTTGTTCAGAGAAGGGGAGCCAGGAAGACTCTCTAAAAATCAACATAATCCCGCAGAACATGGTTGGGAAAATGCTGATGTCCACGGCAAACCGATACACGATGAACTCCGCAATCAAAAGGATTGAGGCGGAACTTGTGTTTCACACAAAACCTTGGAAACAATTGAAAATGCAAGATTCAATTTTCGCATGATCGCACCTACTTTGCAATAAAATGCATCAGTCTATCTCCATTTCGATCAGTTCGATTAGTAAATCGTGAAACTAAATTTTGATGCAATCGAACGATAGGACTATATTTTCTGACTTTGTCTTTCCAGAGAAAATTGAGATAAATTTAAAGCCTATAAGAATGATTATTTCATCGTCATCATCATCAAAGGCGCAACTACCGGTATCCGGTCTAGGCCTGCCTTAATAAGAACTCCAGACATCCCAGTTTTGCGCCGAGGTCCACCAATTCGATATCGCTAAAAGCTCTCTGGCGTCCTGGCCTACGCCATCGCTCCATCTTAGGGAGAGTCCGCCTCGTCTTGCCCTTTAGACTTTCCGGGCTGGATCATCCTCATCCATACGGATTAAGTGACCCGACCACCGTAACCTATTGAGCCGGATTTTATCCACAACCTGACGGTCGTAGTATCTCTCATAAATTTCGTCGTAATGTAGACTACAGAATCGTCCATCCCCATGCAAGAAGCAAAAATTATTCGGAGGATTCTTCTCTCGAACGCGGCCAAGAGTTCGCAATTCTTCTTGTTAAGAACCCAGGTCTCCGAGGAATACATGAGGACTGGCAAGATCACAATCTCGTACAGTAAGAGCTTTGACCCTATGGTGAGACGTTTGGAGCGGAACAGTTTTTATAAGCTGAAATAGGCTCTGTTGGCTGACAATAACCATGCGCGGATTTCATCATGAATTTATGAGGATGAATTGAACCTAAATCATTTTTCTTGAAGAAAATAGCTAATATGAAGCTTGTAGATCGTTCTTCCCCTCAGAGATGACCAATTCAATCTGAAAACATTGGTAGCTCCGACCTTAAATGCATTGTATTTCATTCTCAAATGACTGGATTTATTTATAATGACTAACCCAGTAGTGCAAGGTACCGATCTTGAAATCATTCTAGTAGTGTATTAAGCAAGCAGAGAGCAACGTTTCATAGGAGTCTTTTTCTACGACTTCATTCGCATTATTGGATTATAGAAGCCATAGCGCTCCTTCTATTTAAACTGACACCAGGTACAAAGATTTCGTAGAAAAGATACAGATAAACGAAAGTACAGAGGTGCTAAGACAAACTGGAAGGTATACTCATTAAAAGATTAGATTGGTTGTAATCTTGTGCACGAAAGATTACAACTCAGATAGAAGGAATTTCTAACACCTGAATCATACTAAACTGGTATTCCCCAAAGACTCTCAGCGATCTACTAATTTTCCAACGTTATCAAACTCTCTTCTAAAATAACTGAGAAAACTCGTTCCAATTTTACACAATTTGATTCAAGTTAGAGCTCTTAACGAAAATTGATTATCTTTTCATTTGTCTTCTCGGGAATATCCTGCGCATACAAACCAAGAGTCCCGGACTTATGAATGAACTCCAGGGGAAGGAAAAACTACCCCCCACGTAAGAATCCAGTGCGTTTACTCTAAACTCCACTTAATATTCTATCAAGTCAACTGTTTCATTCTTTGTTATAAGTACGCGGATCCATTTGCATGGAAAGTCTAAAAGAAAAGAGTTTCCTTCTCTGGCCTAGAAAAAACTTTGCTCTTCCGAAAAATTGATATTTGAAGAATTTAGATTGAAATAAATTTATCATAGCCTTCCCCCCCCCTCCTTTTCTCAGGAGAAATTTTCACATGTACACAACACAATCGCCGAAATCACTCAACCACTACGACCATGTTAAGATGACGACGAGATGGAAAACCGCGTCTACTACGAATTTCCACGTAACATCGTAGATACTTTCGTAGTGGAAACGTAACATTTTCTTGGAGATATATTTAATGAATTTGTAAGGCAAATAGAAGATGATAAGCGGGGGGTTGAGTAATTGTTGAAGGGGATGTGATTCGGAGAATTGCTCCCGGGCGAAGATATGTTGGGAAGTATTTCACGTTTGTGGATATCTCGGGAAGTATTTGTATCTAGGTACAATCAAAATGATGGTTAAGCTATCGGATCTACCTACCTCTCTTGTTCTCAACACTTCCTTCTTTGTATCTAATTATCCGAGCAGTGTGAAGTGGTTTATTAAACCTCTCAAATTTTTATAGCTGCAACAAGAAAATGCCAGATGACAGAAGGGTTTACTGAAAAGCGCTGACCCGTCGAACTCCAGGAGAACTGAAGATGAACCCGTTTACTTGCTATAAGGTGCGAACCCAATTTCCTGAAGAACCTATTCTCAATACGTTACACAAAAACACCACTTAAACTCCCCGAAGCATTACAGACGGCAGTTAGGCAGGCATACGGTTATATCCTTCGCGTAGAATCAATGAACTTTTTCCTGGGATGAAGAAAACATCACACTTTGCACCTTTTGCACGACCGAAACCACAACTCAAAGGAGCAAACCGTTTCGTCGGAACGGAAGGACGAATGAAACTCAACTGAAAGTGCCTACACGGAAAAACGGGAAACCCGATGCGTAAAAGATTTTTTCCTTCTTTTTTAACGGGACAAGAACTCACGATTACTTAAAGTGCCGTGTGTAGTACGAACAATACGAAAATGGAAAGTGGATCTTTACAAAGAAGAACTTGATGAAGGTCTAACTGAGGAAGAGCCGACGAAATGCAAACCCTAGCCAACTAGCTAGCTCCAGTTGTTGTCTCGCAAGTTCTACAACTTCACCGAGAAACTCCACCGAAAACCAAAATCGTCACCGAATGAGTACTCACTCATTCGCTCGCTACACGCTAGACATAGTAGTATATATTGTAGTACTGGGAAAATGTCGTCCTTCAAAACACCCTACAATAGAGCCAACCTCTCGTCCCGTTTGCCTTTGATCGGCTTCCAGCCCCGGCGTGGCCGCACTGTGATTCCCGAACCGTGTGACTATTATCTACATTTCCTTCTCTCCGCTGCTGAAAATATTTATATAAATGGCTACGAGCCAAGCTAGTAAAACGCTAGTAGTAGAACGTGTAGTATGTAGTAAGTCGGAAAATGTTGTTATTTCGGGGGTTGTTGGGCGGAGGGATGTAGTTTTTACACGAGGCTGGAGGAATGGAACAGCGGAAGAGGGGCTGAAATTTCTCCCCATCAGTGTGTCAAGTGAAGGATGGGACACTGGCATGTCGTGGAAACTTCGTACCCAAGGATTTGTACTTAAAATCGAAAGTAAATTGTACTTGATAAGAGTTTTTCTTCAATTTTCAGGAAGTCATAAGTCATAATTTGTCTGTGTATTACCTCGAAACTGACAATGTAGCGAACTTATTGCAAAATGACTATTCCAATTTCTCTACAGAATATTCACTAACTCTGTAAATCCCTCTGCAAACTTTATAACAAATTTTTCCAGGAAAATTTCGAAATACTAAACATCGAAATTCCATTGCTCATATTGTACCAAAGCCAGTATCCTTCTAAAGCGCATGACACAATTAATCTGATTGACCGTAAGCGGTGTAGAGGGAAACGAAGGACCACATGTTTTCCAAAGGGTGTGCGGAATTCAAAAATTTACTGGCACCAATCTACCGCTTCTCAAGCCTTGCGCGAACCCAAGGGCATATGAGAGGAATAACTTGCCGTCAGGTTGGGTGAACTCCCCAGTAACACCATCGCAGTAAAAACGGAAGACAAGCGCAACATTTGCTGGAAAGGTGGCGAGGGTGCAACACCCCGACAAAACCTGTGAATGAACGACGTAGAGTTTTGCCCCGTCACCCTTCCTTCTTCTTTCCACGTCACGACAAGTTGTAAAAGAATACTCGCACAGGGAGTTTCATGAGTTCCGTGTGTAGGCGTTCGCGCGCATGACCATTTTCGCGAAGGATCAACCATGAGTGTTTCCAGTCCTATACCATACAGCATACGAGAAGGAAATACGACAATGGCATAGTACTCCAGGAGAGTAGAGTACTCTACTCGTGTCTCGAATGGATGGTCATAAAATAACGTACGTACACACCGACCAACGTCACCAAGATGATCCGCGTTGGAGATGGCCAGGCTGAGGACGAGAGAGTACGAAAAGCATAGAAACACAAAGAGGAATAACAATTTTTGGGGGGCTGGGTGCAGTTTATCAATTTCCCCGGAATATATCGAACTTTTCCCATAGCTACGACAACACAAGTAGCACCATCTGGAACCTGGTCCTGGATTTAGAGGACATCCTGATGGCGATGCCGTCAACGGTTGTGTTTTGTTTTTGTTATCGTAGTTGCTGCGTTCCATGCAACGGCGTGTGTGGCATTGTTGTTATTTTTAGAGCTTCTTGCAGGCAATACTATTCATCCTGGTACGAATATTGCCCATATACATTCCTTCAACTTGTATAGTCGGTTGTTAAGCGCACTGTTGGACACTGTATGGAGAAGATATTAAGAAAAATGAAGGATAAATTATTGTAGTGGGACTATTTTACTTTCCTAAATAAAAGTGCTGATTAACTACGAAATTATTTAATAGACTTTCAAAGAAAGAAGATGTCATTAGAGGCTTTCAACAAACGTACAATAAATAGATGATGTCTACGTACTAGACTCAATATTTCTGAACCTTGGTTGAAAGGGAAAATCGATCTGCGGTTCTACGCCATAGAGTTTTCGGTTGTTAGTTTTAATCAATGTAAATTTGGGGTTCGAAACGGAAAATTCCATTATTACCCATCTAAAGTTTTAGCATAATAGCCAAGGCTCTCCAAACCAAGGAGAGCGAATATCTACAATCATCGAGCAAAAAGAAAGTATCACAGTTTTTTTCTCTTAGCATCGAGGCCCTCAAATCGCCATCTGGCGTATCAGGACATCATTGCTTCGGTCATACTTTTTTCGTTTCCCATCGAATTTGATGCTCAATGTAGATCAAATGTCCACACCGTCAAAGACGCCTTTTTCGCTATTTTTCCTGGATCGATCAACCAAATATCGCCCGCAAATGTCCTATTTTCGGGTGACTCTGGATCCAGAAATGGCAATGTAGAGATGCTTCTCGCGATGTTTATTAATAATTCCGCAATTTTTCACAAACCCGACCTGATGCGGTTGTCATGAACCTGTTCAAAAAATCATCATGGTGCCGGATGTGACGCTAGTTTCAACATTCTGCTGAACAGCCTTTCTTTCTCCATATTAGAACGGTTGAGCTTCCTTCCCAGTCCGATGTATTCTAATCTCCTTAATAACGCGATTGATTGGGCTACAGTGTTGTCCAAGAGCTATTCGCTTTCATCAGGTCATGTTGCTTTGGTCCATTTATTTATTTGATTTTTTCCTCGACTTTTGTGTCAACAATACGTGGAATTGCTCGAAATGTCGGCTCGTGGTATAGAGAATGAGCAAATTATTCCGAAGTAAGTAAGCAAAATACGGTTCTTATAATTAACATGACAGAAGTGTCCCTTTTCCTATGTGCGTTGATGTCGGCTTTTGTCAAAGTCAATGCAACATTATCTGGGTTGCTGAATCACTTATCACGCTTACGGCTTACCGAGAGCTGCACAGGCCATTCGAAGATCATACTTTTAGCTTGATTCTACGTTTCTTTGATGTTCGTAATGGGATGATCTCATCTCCTGCAAACACTGCCATTTAATTCGCAGTTGGCGAATGCATTCCTCATGTTGGTTTAACGTGCGTTTAGTTTACAATACCGCAATCAACAATTGACGTTCAGACATAAGGATCACCTTTGGTATCAGTGACGCTAAGAAAATTACGGCATCTTATGAGGAAATATTTGCCTTTTACTTCTCGTAATATAAAGTGTTGGAAGATTGGGCAACCGTTTAATAAACAATGTGTTGGTAAGTACACCCCCGTGTTTCGTAGTTCGTTTGCCTCCTTGGCCACATGACCATTAAGATGATTAAAATAGTTGCCAGAAACCGTGTTTCCCAGCATCGGGCAAAACTGCCTATGGTGCTTATGTGATGAAGAAATCAATCGTGCTGTCACGTATCCGAGGGGCGCAGGGGTTATGCCAATCGGTAGCCTGGCTCATGGGAATTCAGTCGCTATGGAGCTTTTCTCGGGAGCAGACCGCGCGTTGTGCGTGCGAGAGTTTTACAAAAACGGCGATTCTACAACTGTAGCGCGTAGAAAATTCTACAGTATTCAAGGTTTTTGCCATTTAAATGATGCGAAAAGCAATCCTTTCATTCGACATTGGGTTAAAAAGTTTGAAGAGACTGGTACAACGCTGGATAAATCAAAATCCGTGCGACCTAGGTCATCAAGAACAATAGAAAACGTGGAGAATGTTAATCAGTCTGTTCGTGACGACCCGAACCTTTCAATTCGGAAGCACGCAAGTGCTTTAAATGTGCATAGCTCATCATTACATCGCATTATGCACAAAGACCTAAAGCTGCGCCCCTACAAAATTCAATTGGTGCAAGAATTAAAGCCCCAAGATGCCAGTCAGAAGCTTAATTTCATAAATCAGGTGATTGAGCGATTTTCAACGTTTACCAACATTTTGTTTTCGAATTAAGCCCATTTTCATCTTAATGGCCACGTAAATAAGCAGAACTGCCTCTACTGGAGTACAACAAATCCGAAACGCAAACATCAGAAACCCCAATATTCGCCTAAAGTGACCGTATGGGCTGCGATATCGGCGCGAGGAATTATCGGCCCTTACTTTTTTAAAGACGAAAGAGGGCACTGCACGCCCTGTGAATTCAGAGCGTTATGTAGAGGTGTTAGAAAACTTCCTGGTACCTGAACTGCAAAACTTTCCTGGTTATAACCAAAGAACATGATTCCAGTAGGACGGAGAATCTTCACACACGTCCAACATATCTCTGCCACGTGTTCGTGAAATTTTCTCAGGCAAATTGATCTCCCGGAGAGGTGTCATAAATTGGCTCCCACGCAGTCCAGATTTAACCCCTATGGAGTTTTTCCTATGGGGTTATAAATCAACTTCACTGGCGCATTTGAAAGAAAATATCCGTCACGAAATGGCAGCCATCCCTAAGTCCACCTACGAGACGTCATAAGTAATTTTACTGTTCGATTAAATGAGTGCCGAGAACGCGAGGGTCTACATTTAGACGATATTATTTTTAAGAAATAAATCCCCAAAAAGTGTATTTTAATAATTAATAAACATTTTTTTCGTTCCACTAAATATAAAATTTCTTTTGGGACACCTTGTATGTTACTAAAACTTTCAGAGACTGCCGATTGCCGACAATATATATTGTACAAGGCACATATCGGTGCACGCCTTGGAAAAGAGTTTTGCAAGTTCCTCTGTTCTACCAGTGTAGATACCAATATTCAGCGTGCAGATAATTCTTTCTGTGATTCAGACTTATTTACTTCCTACTGACGCTGACTATTCGGGATGAACCCTTGGTTATTCTTAGACAGAACTGGGAGCCATTCCTGCTGTGTCGACTATGGTGTACGCTCTAGCTTTTTTGGAAGGCCTCTTATGTAAATGGAAGAATCATCGTAATGGTCTATTCTTTGGTCGGTCAATCACTAAGACTTGTCACCGAGGTAGGATTTAGTATAGTGGAATAACTTCAACTAGATTTTATTTATTTTTTTCCTTGATCTCATCTCTGTTTTCTCCATCAATCTCGATTTTTATTTTACTGAGGATCGTCCGAAATAAGTTCAACTTCAGATATATTCCCGAAATATGGTTTTATGCTATTGTTACCTTCATTTAAGCAGGTATCGGAATGGGATGTCCTTGAGGCCCGGATTTTGTATATTATTAATGCTATGTACTATATGTAAAAGGATCCACACACAATATGTTCTCAAGGAATTTCGTGAAAATATGTCTAGCCATTTCGGAATAAATGGGATGTGGCAGGCAAACAGACAGACGGACGCACAATACCTTAAAGAAGGTACAATAAGTTAGAAAAAACCTGCGCAGGCAAGAAAGGTGCAAAAATATCGTATGTAATGCTTAATTGGAGCTGGGTAGCCAAGTATCAGTGCTCATTGAATAAGTTTGACATTGAGAACAATTCAGTTGAAATTAGTGCTTCTGCCCATTAATTGGAAGTCGGTGATGAAAATTGTGATGTTAATCCAAACCTACACTGTGGAATCATAACCTTTACTGCATTTTGGTCTGTTACTCGGCATGTGAGATGTAAAACGTGCAATCACTCTCCAAGCAAACAAGGCCATTTGCTGAGCGGCGTGAAAATCTGGTTTTCGATGTGGTGTACCAGATCAGTAGTCATGTTGACGGATCTTCAGAGTCAGCTAATCAGGACGCCTCTCTTGCGCAGCATTAAGTGTGATTATAATGAAATTGAAACATAGTCTCATTGAAAATTAAATAGTGGAATCAATAACAATAAGAAGGAGAGGACTGAGCTCCACAAAGGAGCAAAAAGGATCAAATAATCGGTTTGAAGTGGAGCCGCTTCGAGCCATTGAGTAAAACAGTCGATTATGGTCATATAGTAGCGGAACCCATAGTTTAATAAAAGAGGAACTACCATATCGACGGTTATACGTGAGAATTGCGCATATGTTTTGTTGTATCAGTGCACTAGTGGCATGGAGTGGACATCGCACCTTGTTGCGTTGGCAGTCTTTTCAATCAATAAAAAATCCATTTATGCCTTTGTTCACAGCCCATATTCTATATTCTTCTTCTTCAGTAAAATGAAGGATACCTTTGGGTCGTACCCATAAGGGATAATATGCAATGGAATTGTCCTTACTAGGGATATATCAACCTTGAACTGTGAAATGCAATTTTCCTGCAGGAAATTAAATCGTAGTGGCTTTGGGTCCGCAAATACAGCGAAGGTTCTACCCTTGACCATATGTCAATCGCAAAGTGTGTCCTATGATAACTTACGGCAATTCTACTAGGCACTACAGGTTTTTCGTAAATAAATCCGAGCGAAACGATCAAGCCTTCCTTCGTCTGCTGCAATACCGCACCGATTACATAGTTGGACGCCGGGATACTATTTGCGGATCCAAGTAGTGGGGGCGTCATGGTGTGCCAAGAAAGCAGCGTTTGCTAACTTGACTTTGCACGCCTAAAATGCAATGATGGCTTCTGGTGTCCAGTCGAGCGCTGTTTTTTTCCGTTTCCTACTTGCCGAGACTCATTGTAGCGCAGGATGGGTAGAAGACTTCTGTAGAAGCTCGGATTTGGAACAGTTATCGCTCGTGGTATCGCGGAAAAACCCTCGGCATTCTTTTGTGAAGACTTTAAGCAGCTAGCTGAAAACAATTATACTAGAAAATGGAAATCTGTTAGACCAAGCAATATTGATGCCCAGTGTAACTCCATACTCCTTCCGTCAAGCGAAAACCTCAAGCAGCTGTTTCTGGTGCATCTAGTTATCCAGTAAGTAAATTCGGATTTAGCAAAAGAATTCTCTCTCTCTCATGTATAAAGAGAGGTTTGCCCAGCGTACACAAACCGAAAATTATGTAAATGAACCGTTTTTCAAATATCATCTGATTTCACTGGAATTAGCTGTACAGAAAATATCGGCACTACATATAGGGAGGAAGTACAATATTGGAATCAATGAATGCCGGAAATGGTTATCAACCTCCCCATTGAATCTGCAGACAGTGTCCGTAGATGTTTTTAACTTGCCCGGTTTGTAGTTTAGCCAGCAGTGCCTATGAGTATTCCCACTATGGTCCTAAGGCTCTTCTTGGTGAGGTTTGAACAATCCAAGGGTTCGTACTTGGATTCGTATCCGCCAGGAGCACCCAGGACTATTCCATTCCTAGTATGTTCTTCATAGTTTCCTCCAGTACCAGTTCATCTATTGTTCCTAACCCAATATGACGTGGAACCCCGAGTATTCCGGCCTTATTGAGTGATCCTAGCGTACCCTATTCATTAAGGCATTCTCAAACCAGTTTAGAGTTAATCTGGTTGGCCCTAAATATCTTGATGGTCACCTGGCTTTTTCTTGGAATCGCAAAATTCTGCTCCGTTTAGTTTCTTTGGCGACTAAAGTGCTTACTACTACTAAAGTTTCTACGGTGGTTATGTCGGCCTGATATATACTGGTGCGGTTACCCATTGATTCGAAATAGGTTTCCCACAACTAATGGTCCCTGCGTTCTTTCCCTCTGCAAGGAGGGTATCAACGTATTAAGTAATCAGTTGCTGGGCTAAGCCTCATATCACTGCGATGCTCTCTCAGTTCACCAATCGTGATTCAAATTTCTTGTCGAAAGAAAACTTCGTTGCCATGCTGTCCCTTGGCTTCGAGACCCGGGCAGTCCAAAGATTCCCCTCCTTGCTCGTACGTAAAGATGAAGGGGTAACAATCTCAAAAAGACCTCCTGAGATGCTATTGTGGATATCCTAATTGGCCAAGCGATGCACATAGAAGCTAATTTTTGAAGTTTGTACAGTTTCATGACGGTTAGGCCCAGATTACTGCTTCATGCTTCATTGTTTCATTGCCGCTACTATTTCAGTATATATACAATATATGATAATACTTTCAGGATGCATAAGCACTTCGTCCTTGCTATAGAGTTGCAAAACACCAAAATTGTTGTTGTCTTTCTACATATATTTTTGATGTACAACTCCCAGAGTAGTTTTTAGTCTAGTGTAAGTCCCAAATAACCCTTTGTTTCTAATTTAACTTCAATGTCATGCAGTCTCATGGCTCTCAAGTGGTCAAGCTTGCATTTCTTATTAAATGATACTATGGCGTTGTTGACTAGGTTAGGACATATTCATTGCTCGAATTTGAACTATTGCTGATAGACTCTTATCAGAATAAATGTGGTCGAGTATTTTCAGTGGGGTAGTGAAGAGTCGATATTGACGAGGAAAGCTTCACTTTAATGCCCTGACTAGTATATTCTTTTTCTGCAGCAGTAAACTGTCGAGCAGAATCGAGGACGGTCACGATTGCACGTTCAAACTTACTCAAACGTTTGTCTAACGCGGCGATTAGTTTACTGACTTCAGGAGTTACTGGGGCCATGAATTTGCCAAAAGTCACAATAATATCCCTTTTAAGAGCATCGTTTTCTGCCTAAGATGGCGGGTTAACGAAGATCTCGGATATTTGTTGCATCATCTGAAGCCTTTGATACAAATTAATAGCAAAAAATTTCAAACAATCAATGCTGTAACCCCCTAAGAGAAAAATGTATCTACTAATATAATAAATCAACTTCACATTTGATATGGTAGGGTAGGTAGGTATCAGTGGCCGCTGAGGAGCCCAATTAGCACTTTGGTGCGCCGTTTTGATGCCACAAACTCCTAAGACCGTGACTGTTGTTATGGGAGCAGGGAGGCAGAGTCCGCCAGCTGTTCACAGCTCTGGTCAAGTGGTTGCCTCCCAGATCCGACTGGATTATGCTGGTGCTTAGCATGGATATAATCCAATGCGTGAGATACCCCTCCAATCCAATACCAGCCAAGGCTTCCTTGACGGCGTTGGTATTGACGTTGTTAAAAGCTCCCTCTATATCCAAAAAGGAAGCAAGGGCATACTGCTTGTACTGCAGCGACCGCTCAACCGTGCCAATTTCTTTGTGGAGGGCGGTTTCTGTGAATTTTCCTTTGAGGTAGGCCTGCTGGGACTTAGATAAAAACGTTCTCTCCATAACCGTCCTCAAGTGAATGTCCAGGAAGCGTACTAGGACCTTCAGCACGAAAGAGGTCAGGCTGATTGGTCGAAAGTCCTTCGCGGACTCATGACCGCGCCTGCCGGCTTTCGGTATGAAAACCACTCGTGCGCGCCTCCAGGACTGCGGTTCGTATCCTAAAGAGATGCAGCTCCGGTAAATCTCAACAAGCCACGGCACAACCCTTTCCTGATACTGCTGTAGCATGACTGGCATTATGCCATCTGGGCCTGGAGATTTGTATGCGGAGAAGCTGTTTATAGCCCAGCCGATCCTATCCTCGGTACTTACGGTATGGCATTAAAGGCGTTTCTCTTTTCTAAGATATTTTGATTTTTTATATTAAGCTATTGTCACTTTAATAAGAAATTGACTTTTTAATCATTTAGGATTTAAAGTTAATCCTGTAAAAAGTCCAAGCATTTACGTTCCTACGCTTACTGTTTCACAGGACTACTTTCTGCGACCTTACTTTCTCAACTTCCCTAGCAGTATTAATGATCCTGTACAATAACTGCTACATTATGCTTGAATTCTCAAAGTAACCACATTACTTTTTTATATGCTGAGCAACCCTTTCGCGGATTTAATAGAAAAATAATGTTCAATTTCACATTAAAGTATAATAATTCGCAAACCCCTCATTGTCGGACCAATATCCCTTTTTCAAATGTTCGCTATGTTTAGAAACTATTTTACAATTTAATTGAGTTTGATGCTTAAAAATAGTGGAATCAGCATTTCTACGCTCAAGCCATCCCTAAGCAGATGAAAGTTTGCCCTACGCTGGTTAACACCCCTTTGCATCATTCACTGAACACGCTTTGCATACTGAAAACTAATTCATAGAAACTTGAGAACATTCTCCTTCGTTAAATTTTTAGCAACTAATTAACTCGTTCAAAGTTGTGTAACCTAACTAAGGCTGGATCCGTACATACTTAATCTTAATTTTACCCACTACAAGGCAGATGGCTTGCCTTTTTATTTATTACTGGGATGAAAGATGCAAGGCATCACCAGTTTCCTGGCTTCACTTGATTATATCCACTGAATAATACAAGCTACTTTCCCGCATCTGTTTAAGAGCCGCTTGCACAATCTCTTTGAAGTGGACCGCCAATACGGCGTTACCTTTCTGCAAAGATGAATTTATCTTATGATCTTTTTGGCTCTCGACGCCCTCAACTAATCAAAATTCGCTCGTTGCAATAACAAAGGCAAGAAAATCCTTCTATTTTTCGTTTATGGAAAATTAATTATTGCGAGCCGAGCATGTTCCGGCCAACGTAGCCGAGCTGTTGCAAGCCAATCATTCTGTTTCGCATGAAGAACGGAAATTATCCAGGATAGTTCGTTGCACCTTTGTGTGTGTGCTTGTGTACGACATGGAGCTTAAAGGACTTGCAAGTATCTATCCGTAGACCTGGCTCAGTTAACAGCTTGCTAATAAAAATCAGTAATCCATCAACAGCTACATTCTAAAGCTCTGACAGCTCCACTTGAGACGTGAGAAATGATATGTACATCCTTGTGCAAGGATTGCAAGTGACGGGCAGTGCACATAGTGTTTGCTACTTGAGGGTGGTTGCAGTCAGAAGGCAAACACGTACGCAGATACATTCTGTCTCGTATATGTATGATTACCGTATCGATCGTTCGATTGACTATTAAGAGCAGCGATTCAATTGACGCTTGGCTACTATTCAAGATAGATTACATCCTGGATATGTATGTATTACCAAAAGGATTTATTGCTATATGAAGATAAAATGCGGGGAAGGTGAGGGTCTTGCCTTATTTAATAATATGTAACACGTAGTGGGCTCAAACTGTAGTGGTACATGGATGTCAATGGCTGCCTAATTTCTCGTGCTTCTTCGTACTTTTGCCAAACTTCAACCTGAAACACGTTAACAGAATCTTTCTTTCCCTGATTCTATTCGTTTGATATCAGGAAACCTTGTAATTTTCTTCCAAATTGCTGGAATTTAGGTATTTTATTCGAAAGAATTCTAGTAAGGAAGGTAGGATAGTTCTACATACAATTTTTTAAAACATTTTCTTTTGATTTAAATGAACATTTTCTCATGATTCCTATCATGTCTTCATGTCTTAAATAATTCCAAAATGTAGACGCTAAGATTGATCTTAGTACGATTGGTTGATTCGACAATATCGGAGACTCCAAAAGTTTATCTGCAATTTCTTCCCTTATTCTTACTTAATCATACTTGGGGATTTAAATAGCCAAGTAGGGAAGGAGCCCGTATTCAGACGATACGCTGGGTCCCATAGATTACACCAAAATACAAATGATGACGGACTGTGGATTATTCAATTAGCAGTGTCATACGAAATGGTTGTTGGAAGTATCTGGTTTGCGTGGAAAGCGGTCCACAAACATACGTGGGCCTCCCCAGACGGGAACTCTTTCAACCAAATTGACCACGTGTTGATTGAACGCCGCCACCTCTCAGCATTGATGAATGTCAGAACATATAGGGGGGCAATATAGACTCGGATCACTATCTCGTTGGCATGGTGCTCCGAGCTCGAACAACAACACCACATCCCCTCTGACAATCAGGTGAGAGTTAACACTGAAGGCATCCACAACACAGCCCTCTGCGACATCTATAAGGGGGAATGGATGCAGCAATAACCGCAGTCAACAGAGGACCTGGAGATATCAATACCATGACCGTCAGATTGTGGATAAAATCCGGCTCAATAGGTTACGGTGGGCGGGTCACTTAATCCGTATAGATGAGGATGATCCAACCCGGAAAGTCTATAAGGGCAATATCTATGGAGCGACAGTGTAGGTCAGGACAACAGACAACTTTTAGGGATACCGAATTGGTGGACCTCGGCGGAAAAGCGGCATATCTGGAGTTCAGGCCTAGACCGGATACCGGTTGTTGCGCCGTTAATGATGATCATGATTCTTACTTAATATGAGGAAAGTCATAAGGGCGTCCCGAGAAAGATTTTCAACTCTGATTCATCTGACTCCATATTGTAGCCAAAACGATGCAAAAAAAGCTGACAGGATTTGCTTCACTAAAGGATTTAGTTTCCAGCGCAACTTAATGTTGACCTTAACCTCCGTGCTAATTATATTTTGAAGATTGATTCTATTTTTCATGTCAATCTTCCGTTTTGCGGAAAATCACCTAAAGGCGTTTTTAACTCAAAAGCTTTAGCGATTATAAGGAGAGTAATTTTGTGAAGATGAAGCCCAATCAAATATAGTGAAACATTGATGTTGGCTGTTCTTAATATGTTTTAGCTCTTTCCAGGAATCTCAGACCATTCCTTCTGTACCATGTGTTCCCCTTATAGCAGCACATAAAAAAAGAAAATTGGGGAGGAGGGAGAGGGGAGGGCCATAACTTTTTGTTGATCTTGTAATAGATGCATTTCCAGATTTCGAAAAAAGTGTGTATGAAAACCGCTTTGTATCTCGTATTCATCAAGGAAGCGCCCTCTCACCACTTCTCTTTGTTCTTGTTATGGACACTGTCACACGGGACATCCAACGTCCAGCGCCCTATACACTGCTTTATGCAGATGATGTTTTCCTGATGTCTGATAGCAAAAAGTATCTGAAACAACTTGTCCAAAAATGGAATGATCGTGATATGAATATATCGGATCAGCCACTGGAGAACTGCGTTATGGAATTGCTTCGAACAACCTGGATGAAGTTACTGTCCATATCTCTCAAACCTAAAATTTATTGCCATATGTCCGTCCTATCGTCCTCTATGTTTCTGAATGTTAGCCGTCTATAAAAGGAGTTAAGTCTGAGGAAAAGAAGACCTTGTTGACCAAATATGGAAGTCGGACATTGAAACAAATAGTGATTAATAATAAATTGGATTCAGGTTTTACTGCACCTGTTACCTCCATTTCTCGATGATTCGGGTGAAAGTAAACTGCTACCACTCTCTTTGCTATGTGGAATTGCCAAACCTCCTATTAGGCGACTTTTTCGTGTGAGTAAGGGAACGCTCGGTGGATGCGTTATGGGCATGTATATATACAAATCAAAAGTTGTGCCTGCATGGAATTTTATTTGGGAGTGGGCAAGCAGGCCGTCGATATCCAACGATCGTAATGACTTAGTAGTGCGGAACTTGGCTACTTTGGTATCTAATACTACAAGAAATCTTAGCGGAGTTGGAAATGAGACCTACACCGGATCCTTTTCGCAATAGATGAAAAATTGGAATGTCACCATCGTAGGCAACAATACCACTCGGCAGTCAAGATTCGTCGGAGAACTCGGAAAGCAACTTGGATAGTCACCGGATCGACATGATTACTGAGGCTGTAAAAGACGAGCATAGGAGGCAGCAAACAACAACAGGGTTTCTTTCACTGGGAGAGCGCATGAACGAACTTTGTGAGTCCATCAACAAAATACCTGGGGCTCTGATGCGGACATTAAGTTGTCCTATGTTAAGACAGTGGAAGAGAAAAACGCCCAGGTGTCATGTGGCAAAGTCACGGGGGAGACACAGGTGACGCCTCCTCAACATAAGGTAGGTCAGTATGTGGGCAAATTGATTGTCCAAATAAGTAAACCTCTTGATGCGCAGCAAGCGGCCAAGAAGAAAAAAGATTCTTTGCCAAAGAAAGCTGAGCCGGCGAAAGTTTCGGGTAGTTCTTCGATTACGACCCCCGCTTTCACAAAAGGAAAAAAGTCTACAGCGCGTAAAACCGAGCAATGAACAAAATGGGCTTCTCTTCCGGAAATAATCATTATTTCCAAGAAAGGAGATATGTCTTACGCCGATATCTTTCGGAAAATAAAAGCCAATCCGGAATTGACAGACCTAGGGGGACCCTAATGCTGGAGCCAAATACATCCAGCGAAAAGATAGAGTATAGTTTTAGCGGCCAGGTGGAAAAGGTGCCAGATGAGCAAACAGAAGTGGAAGCTCAAAAGCAACAGATAGTAATAAAGTGCATTGACCTAAATGAGATCATATCATCTGCTGCGCTAAGCTAACAACTCAAGTCAACAGAAAATGGGACAAAGAGAATGAAGGAGGCGTATGGAGGTACACAGACCACTATTATTAGCTTGCCAGTTGAATCTGGAGTTAAATTGATTACTACCAGCATGTCAAGAATAAATTGGGTAGTGTGTCGACTTAAGGAGCAAGTATCTCTCAAGAGATGCTTCAGATCCCTTAGTTTCGGCCACTTTGCAGCAGCATGTACTAGTGAGTATGATAGGTCTAGAATTTGCAGAAAGTATGGAGAAGAGGGCCATCTAATCAAATGCTGTATTGGAGAGTCACGGAAGCCGGCTTTGGAGGGCAGCCGTTACACTCTTCCTAGTGCAACGTTAGCACAATGTATGGAGATGCTAGGTGGCTTGTGTTTGATAATAAAGACAACAGCCCCAAAGTCATTGACGACGATTTCAAACCGTGAGCGTTGGACCGGGGAAGTCCTACTTGAAACTTTCACAAAGCTGAACATCGCACTAGCCAACCTTAAATGCGTGCCCAGCTTCCGAAGTAGAGGGCTAGGCTCGATCGTCAATCTGATTTACCCCACTGCTTCGTTAGCGAGAAGGATAGTTTGGCGGGTGAGTGAACACTAACCCACAGCGACCACCAGGCCATTTTTCTCGACATCGGAAATGGAGAAATCTGAATGGGCAACAGAAGTGGAAAAATCAGGGTAGCTGGGTGGCCGCTGAAGCTTTCGAGGAAGAGATATTCCTGCCTGCTTAGAAGAAAGTCTCGACCCCAATGGAGCGGCGCTGGACAAAGTGAGTCAGCAATCTTACCGGGTAATTGAGCTATGAGACTATACAATGCCGAGAAGGAAGCAGCACAGTAGGAAACCAAACTACTGGTGGAATCAAGAAATCTCTATTGACAGTATAGTATCGGCGATAGGGAAAACCTTATCAAAGGACAGGGGGACATCAGAACGGGACCTCGGCAGCCGAAGAAACAATACCGCGATATTGGAAGTACCCTTAGGCAGCGGAGCGGGATTCGGACCAAAACCTTGAACTTGGCTGTTAAAATCAAGCCCACATGCTTGATAAGCACATTTGAATCGTGCATGATGGAAGGAGTATTACCCATCCAGTGGAAAAGGCTGCTACTGAAGACCCAAAAACCACCGGGTGCACCCTCTTTATATCATCCTATATGTATTTTAGACACTATGGAGAAGATGTTGGAGAGAGTGATATACAACAGGCTGCTTCCGTTCATCGAGCTAGCTAATTGCCGATCGGAGCAGCTATATTGATTTCAGTGAGTGTGGTCCACAGTCGGTGCAACAGCAACGGTCGCGGTTCTGGTTCAGGAGGCATCGGCTGCTGTTAAGTGCTGGAAGTCAAGAATGCCTTTAAGCCGGCGAACTGGGGTTGGATTAAGAGCACCTTGGTTACTTAGCTCGGTAAATCTAGAGTTACCTCTCGGAGAGATTTCTTTAGTAAGAGACGTACGACGGGCCGAGGAAATACGTTGTGACACCAGGCATTCCCCAAGGTTCCGTATTAAAGCCCCTGCTGCGGACTTGCCAAAGGTGGCAACGTTGATTAGCTTTGCAGACAACCTGGTGGTAGTAGCAGTTGGTAAACACCCCCAGGACATGGGAGTGAAACCATTCATGCATTCATGCAAGTGAAACCATTCATGACATCAAAGCATGGCGCCAAGTGATGAAACTGGTCCTGCGGACGATAGACGGAGGAGGTCCTAATTACCAATCACATGAAAAACAATACTATCAAAATATGGGTTAGTAATCACGAGGTCATTTCAAAATCAATCATTAGATAGCTGGGGGTGTGTCATCGTGGAGATGATTCCCTTGAATCTTCTTTTGAATGAGGCACACTGGCTCTATCGAAGAAGGAGAACGAATCAGGTCGAAGTGACTGCGGACTGCCACTAGGAAAGAGCTGTACAGGAGATGGTGGGATTATTTGGAAAAAAGGCTGCTAGACCCATAAATTGATGTCGTCTACTGAGAGATGGGTCGAGCTAAAACAAGCTGAATTGAATTACTACCTAATATAGTTCGTCACAGGTTAAGGTCAATGCAGGAAGTACTAATATCGCTTCGGATTGGATGGGTCTCAATACGCCGCTACACCTGAGGACTCAGAGTATGTTTTGTTCCATTGTTCAAAGTTCGGGATTGGAAGGAGTTTGAACGACGCCCTCAACGCAGTTACCGGATCCCATAATTACGTGGAGAAGATGACGAGGTCGGAAGAAAATTATAGCGTATAAACGTAACAGTGACTGCGATAAAAGAAAAGCTGCAGGAACTTGATCGAGCCTGGAAAGCGCGACGAATGCGTGACTTAGTAATGCTGGTGTAAACCAAAGTCCTCCTCGCGAAATAATACTTCACAGTGGTGCCGCGGAGATATGGTGTAGGAGTGGGGATAGTTTTAGTGGGTAAGAATCCCATACACTGCTGCAGCCTGGCACAACATCTTTTCAAGTTCCACTTCCACCCATAAAAAACCAATCTCTTTGCAACTAGGCTTGCGCCTACTTTTAAATTGACACCGAGTGTTCAAGGTTTACCTGACAGTGACTATAATATATACTAAACGATAATCTAGGAAAAGACTTTCAATACGGTCGTACAAGTGCATCCGTATTAATTCTATCATATGTCAAGTTCGAAACTATACATATAGACGAGGTATCTGCCTTTCGTATTTGTTTTTGAACAGTTCTTGAGCAACTACGGACAAGTGTCCAAAAGTATTGTTTGACAAATGTTAATGGCAACCATGTTTTGCTCTACTAACAAAATATTTAGCCCTAGACAGAAATGTTTAGCTGCATGGGCATATATACATACATATGTGCACATCCATGTATCTAATTTCGATCCTCAAGTAACAAGATAGAAATGTTAAATGAAGAAGTTTCCATGAAAAGTTCCTAATTTCGAGAAGCTGGTTCCTGTGATACCGAATACAGACATCCTTCTCAAATTTCCTCGTGCCGATCATCGACTCTTCATCATCTAATATTCGTGCTGTGCCTGGCCGAAGGATGAATATTGTTCAAGGAAGTTGAGTTACAAAAGACATCATTCTAACAGTGAAGAGAAATAACATTATAAAAACTTTTTGCAATAATAATTCAAAACTTATGTTGTTATTCTCGTGCACAAACTCATGCCAACTAAAATATCAAAATTTTTTTTGTAGGCAATCATCCTCACAATTTCCTCAAAAAGGACGAGAATACACATTCACATAGTCGTCATGATGGAAGAGGAAGATCCATAAAGCTTTCTCTACATCAATGGAGAATGTTTCACTTGTGTTCGTACGTAACCACCAATACAACTTCAAACACGAAGCTGAACACATTCTCAAGTATCGTACTACAAAATTACACATCGAGCAGGAATAGCTAACATCCTGCTATTTCGAAACGGATGAACATGCGCAGGCACCATGCAATTCACCGTGAGTCATTATCATCATCAGGAGCGTCATCTGTTAGCAAGCACCCCATAGAAGTATATTGCAATTTACCACCCTGGTCTGCACACATTCCACACTTCTCTCTCATTCAAAAATCTACAAGGTCCTTTCGGTACTATATTTTCACCAGCAAAACATAGGCAACGTTCACATTGAAAGATATTCGTGTGAAACGTGCAAGGAATTCATACTATGCCATGGATATGCAAGGCTATGTGCGTATGTGAGGGTGAAAACCTACGCCACTAGAAAACTCATCGTATATAGAGTACAATATTCAAGTTTCGGCAAGCAAGCGTGGAGTTGAGGAATGCAAGGTTACAGGATGCAAGTGAAAAGTGACAAGAGCTAAAGTGAAATGGAAATAATCTAGCAATTGGAAGTTTGGCTACAGCTTCAGAATAGATATGCGATGGGTTAGCCTATGTCCTTCACAAAGGGGTGGTTTTTTACTGTCGTCATTTAGCTCACTGTACAGAATCCGAAATCAAGCCGTTGCTGTCCTTTCATTTCCTAGGACTGCTATTTTGCTATCGCCCGACTTTTTCATGTTACTATGGACTTTGTAACTTCAAAATTTTTTTTAATAATGCACTTCGCTCCACTATATGGGGGTAGTCCAAAAATTATCCCACCTAATAAAGCAAACAAAAAAGAAGAAGAAAGGTTGAAGGAATTTCAAGAGATGGAAGCTAGAAATCACTTCCGTTTCCAGTAGCTCCACTAGCAAACCCTTGCCACTTGGAGTCCTTTCTTAGTGAAAAATAGCAGATGGAGAAAGATGAATACGATTCTCCCTGACTGACCGACAAATTAACAAATTAGCCTACATTCTCTTTTATTAGTCCATAATAACCATCCTTAGATTTCCTCAAGAAAATTGTCGATACTGGACGTCCATTCCCACTTTCTAAAATCAAAGTCAATCAAAGTAAGCACCACAGTTCATTGCCTTTCTCCTCACAAGTTGAAGTTCAACCAAGGCCTTCAAGCAGTCCTTGGTTCAGCCCTCATTGCAATCAACAATCCAGGGTGCTTCGATGTCCCACAACTCTATGACTTCTCAGCCCACATTTTTTTCTCCCCTCAACGTATTCTGCCAAACTCGTATCATACAAGAATGCATCCAAAAAATCACAATCATCACGCCTTTGAATTTTACGAATTTAAGATTAGACCCAACATTATATTGACACATGCTGGCTAGCGCTCATCTTCGTATTCAAACTTACCGGTGGCATATTGATTTTCTTCCAAACTCCAGCAGCAGCTGAAAGTTATGTCCCAACGATTATTTGATCTTGAACTTTCTAACAATACGGTACGTTCCTGAAATTTTTACAGGCCTACCGGACGTCGTAGAAATTTAAGAACGGCTCTTTGTTACATCTCTGGAACCAACAAAAAAAAAACAACCCTCCAATCCTGAAGTAGAGATGGTGTACAAGCTTTCAATTCAAACTAATCCCTCCGAATCCGCAATTGGAGCAGTCATCGGGCAACTTAATAACAGAAGCTAGGAATTGCTTCGGTTTTTTCAGCGAAATCATTTACATCACTCTTAAGTACTTCCATAATTTGGTCGAGGGTCGTCTGCTCCGAATCAAGACTAATCACAAGCCGATCATTTTCACTTTTTCGACACAACACTCCTCGAGATCATCTCTACAGCAGGAACAGCTCGATTACGCCAGACAGTTCACCCCTTATCTTATATAGACCACTGTTCTTGTCCCAGTCACTATCAATTCCCATGAACTCTAACGAGCTCGGGACAATGACATCGAACTGAAATGCCTTCTTAAAACCAGCTGAAGCTTGCAAATCTATTCTAGGAGCGAATGATCCTCATATGCTAATTTAATATGACTGTTCGATGGAAATACCTCATCGCTACATTGCTACGCCTCTCCGCAACACTCTATCTGATATCATCCACGATCCATTGCATCTGGGTGGAACCGCCGCAGAACAAATGATTTCCACTAAGAATGAATGACGAAAAATGGCAGAGGACAACGTTCAGGTGGCCAAACTTGTCTCATTTGTTAACACAGCAAAATTTGCATAAACAAGGAAAACCTCCAGGAGAACTTGATGCTCGAAATGTTTGTTTCAACTAGCGGCATATTGATAAAATAGCCTTTACCATACCTATATTAAATGCATTACGCGCTAGCATGAATCGAAACTTCCCGACAAAATAAACTCAACCACCATTTCGGATCCTTTCGTAAAAACATAGGTTTCCCGCTTTGGTATACAGATCACCATCACAAGTGACCCAGGCCCTTATTTTAAGAATGTGACCCTCCAGTTTTTCGCTAAACTCATCGACTTTCAAGAGCATGATTGCTTTTGGCACCGTTAATTCGATAGATTGGGTCAAATATTTTCGATCGTTCTCCACAAACTACAAACTGCTTTGAAAGCTGTTAAGCTATTCTCAATTTTCCGTGTTCCTAAAAATTTTTTTCCACAAAGATTATCCAATAAAAACCCAATTTCTTCTTTCTTCTTTCAAAAGAGAATAAGTGTTAGTTCAACTGTTGTTGTGTGTTAAGTTCAACTAAACAAAAGCCGCTCCTTCATATTCAAAACCACTGTGTCACCTCCCTACGAGGAATCGTATCTCGTCATTGCTCATCCCATTAGCGAATATCCTCTACTTTGCACTAGTGGGAAGGAGAATTTTTATCTTGAGCTGCCAACTAATGACCAATACTGTAATTACTGCCGGAGTATATTTATTAATTCGATTCAATATATCAATTGATGGTACTTGAAAAAACCTCTACGTGGTGATCGTCGGGAGTTCTTTCTAAATGAAAAATTACAGACGCAGGAGGATGAAAAGGGGTCCCCCGCACCTAAAAACGGGACAAATTGTACCAACTGGTCCTCCACGTTGGGCTTTGGGTAGGGCTAACAACCCTACGTGGAAATCCTAAGTTACGCAGCCATGAATGGATTTCACAACGACGAATCCCCGCTCCCTGTACAGACTGAATGTTGTTCAGCAGCTAACCGACACCGTTAGCACCATCACATCGAATGTTTTTTGGAAGTATCTGGTTTGCGCCGAAAGCGGTCCACAAACATACGGGGGCCTCTCCAGATGGGACCACTTTCAACCAAATTGACCACGTGCTGATTGAACGCCGCCACCTCTCAGCATTGATGAATGTCAGAACATATACGGGGGCCAATATAGACTCAGATCGCTATCTCGTTGACGTAGTACTCCACTCCAGTACATCGCCTACAGTGCCTTCTGACAATCAGGTGAGGCTTAACACTGAAGCCATCTACAGCACAGCTCACCGTAACACCTACAAGGGCAAAATGGATGCCGCAATAACCGCAACTAACAGGTGTTCGGGAGATGAAGCATCAACAAATAATCTTCACAACCACCTGAAGAACATTATCATTGATACGGCCACAAACATATAATATTTGGCCCCAGCCACAAGAAAAGTCGAAACGGCTGGTTCGGCAATGAATGCAAGCTAGCAACAGAACGAAAGAACGCCGCATACCGAGTAATGGTGCATTCTCAAAGAACGCGAGCACGCGCAGAGACTTATCACGAACTGTATCGAGCAGAGAAGCGACATCACAGGAAGCCTGGCAGAACCAACAGATCAGTGAACGTAAAAAGTACAAGGAAGTTCCATCAACAAGTCAGCAGGATGAAGCCTTATTCACCTCGATGCTCATCCTGCCAAGATAAAGAGGGAAATCCGCTTTCCGGCAGAGTATTCATATTGGAGCGATGGTTTAAATATTTTGATGAAGTGCTCAACAGTCAAAATAACGGCGAGTTGGAGGTCCAGCCAACTGAAGATGACGGAAAAATGCTGCCACCACCAAGCATAGAAGAAGCAGTCCCTGCAGTCCACCGGCTTAACAACCTTAAGTCGGCAGAAGCCGATGGAATTACAGTCGAATTGGTTAAATATGGAGGCGACAAACTACATCAAGTGGTTCATCAACTGATGCTCAAGGTGTGGGACAGCGAATCAATGGCTGACGACTGGCAACGAGACATTATCTGCCCCATAGATAAAAAGGGGGATATCACGCAATGCAGCATTTATATGTGCAGCCTGCCATCAAGTAGATGGCGGGCTCAGGACAACTCATCCCAAACAAAAATTTTTTGTTAGAGGTTATATTCTCCGCTATCTTGCTAGGTCGAATATTATTGGCCCATACCAAATAGGCTTGAGTGATCCAGGTAAATCAGTAATAGATCAACTTTTTTCTCTACATCAAGCGGTGAAAAACCCTGCTGGAATATAGACATCAGTTACACCATCTTTTCATCGACTTAAAAGCTTCCTATGACAGCATAGCCAGAGTAAAACTGTACACGGCCATGAGAGAATTCAGTATCCCGACGAAATTGATAAGACTAATTAGGGTGACCCTGACCAATATGCAAGGCCAGATAAAAGTAGCAGGATCACTCTCGAGACCATTGAACATCCACATCGGTCTAAGACGAAGGGGGCCCTGGAAAAAGTAATTCGTGATCCATGCGAGAGGCACCATCCTTTTTAAGTCCACTCAACTACTGACCTATGCTGACGATAAGTAAGTCCTAAATCTATTGCTTTACTTATATAAGGTCTACTAAAATGCAAAAAATAAGGATCATGTCAATTAGCCCTAAAAAGTACCACTAAGGGCTGTAACTGGTTTCTTTTAATATCTTGTAATAGTAGTTGATAAAAATTTCTTGAAACTTTGACTACATATCATGGTTAAATATTAATAAGAAATTTAAAACTTCCAAATTGATTATTATTAACAAAAATTAACTTTGAACATAGTAGTCTGTGAGGCGAGACGAGAGAAGGAGCTTCATTCGTAATTGTATAGAGGAAAATTAGACCTTTGGAATGGTATATAGGTTGGGATGTCGAGGTGCTGGAAAAATGGCCGGAAAGTGGAGGCATCTTTTGAAAAATTTCAAACGCTCGTATCTCCGTTAACATTGAGAAAAGGTCGTTATAGTGTCATAAATTTGTCTTATCCCCAGTTAAAGGTTAACAATATTACTGTCTGCATGTCACACTCGATTTGGTAGGAAACGTTGTGAAGATGCAGCCTGATTCCCACAAATTAAAACAGGTCTTGTTTTTAGAGCCTATCTAACACATAAAATGTTTAATAGCATATTACTATATTTTACAAATTTATCCGAAAACATCTTAGAAGTACAAATTGAGCATTAATATAAGGTATAACATGGGGCATAATTTCGGGAAATTGTAAGGAAAATAGTTATAGAAGGTCAAAATTTTGCATTTCACGTGAATTAATTGTACTAGAGAGAGAGAGAGAACTTTAGCTATTCATGCGACCCAGCACTAAACGTGCCAGAGACCAAAGAATTATTCCATATATTTACCATGAGAATATTCACACGATCCAGTAGCAGGCGATCCGTAGCCAGCACGGAGCGTGTCCAACACAGCGCAAATGAAAGTATTCATACGATCCAGCAGCTAGCGTGTTCAGCACTTAACGAGTCAGAAAAAAAGTTGTTCCATATACTTGTATTTGCTATGAGAGTATTCATACGATCCAGTGGCAAGTGTTTCGGAAAGTGTACTCGGAAGCTCCTTGGAGGGGCCCTGAAAACCATTCCACATTCCTTCCAGAGAGTGGTAAGGAGTAATATAGAATACATACCAAGTGCGAGGAGGCGGGCAAAAGTGGTACTCATTCTGAAAGCGACTAAAAAGAAAAGGAAACCCCCTTTAAATTCATCCTAGTCGCACGATGTAGGCTATAATGTAGAGCATAATCTTACCAAGTTTGGTGGAAATCGCACTATTACTAACAAAGTTATACTACATCAAAATTGTTGCTTCTTTGAAAATTGAAGGCTATGAATTTCAATATCACCCGAAAGTGGACACTCTCACATAATATATGCATATATTACGTGCTACGTGCTAAGAAATACACAAAACTTTTCGTACCTGAAGCGACCAGCTTCCGGTTTCCCGACTTGTTTTTATAGCGAAAGTGCTTTTTACATCGCATTTCATATGGAAATACAGAATGTTCGTATTTAGAAGGGAGTCAGAAGCAAACCTTCTAGATGGTCAAAAGTAGACTAGTGGAGATGCCAACGGATACGAACTCTATAGGCATGAATACCCACTAAAGTGGTCCACTTGGTGAGGTATTGATTTAAGGTATCATAGTAGACGAACTCTCAGAACAACTAGCTATTACTAAAATAGAACTCCAACGTTACGCTGATAGATGACTTTTATCTGTAGGGGTAAATATGAGGACCGCCTATGCAATAGAATTCAACCGGAACTAAGGACCACTAGTAACTAGTATGCATGCAAACTATAGTATCTGTCTGGAAGGTACCAAGGCTTCTGATGATTTGCAGTTCCATAGCAGAAAAAAATAGGCGTACGCCCTAAAGGTACTATGTCGGATATACTGCAATTGCACAGCCAATGATTCACCTTTGATGCGGCAACGTGGCTAATTGAAATGAAACTCGGCACAACATTCAGGAAGTTCGGAAGAAAACTCGAAACAACAGTCAGGGGGTTATTCAAACTCGAAAGATATTCCGTTTTGATTGGCTCATCTTCATATGCAAATGTAGGTGCAGAAAGGTGCAGAACGCACGGGGGTATCAGCGAGGTGAAAAGTTGCCTAAACCGAAAAAAGTTTGACTTCCAGGTTGGGGTATAGCCCGATTACTGATGGAAGTGAGGACAGCGAAGTTTAATTTTAACAAGAAATTTGAAACACAGTTGATAATGAACAAGACATCTTCCATGTGGATGGAGTTTCAAGTCCTCGTGTCGCTATATTACCGAATATCACCAATTCTATGCGAAAGGAACATTTTCGTCTCCTTTTTTTGGCCCATGATCCCACCTTTTAAGCTCCAACCAATTTAAAAACAAGCCGATGGTGTAGGAATTCCTTAATCCTAAAACAAAATTAGTTCTGTTTCAGCCAGCTAAACTCTGAAGTAAGTTATTTTTCATCCACAAGACGATTCACACTCATGTTGTGTTCGTGGATCTATATAATGGAGCGAATAACAACTGGAAATCGCTTTAGGTCACGTTGCTCCGAGGACAGGGGTGACGGAGTGTCTCATAAATTGCCTCTGCCCGAGACGAAACTACAACTCCAATGCTTTTCTTAGGCAAAAAAGGAATTAGATCAGATTCAGAATATACACCAAATCTATGCCGTAGAATTATTTATTTCATGAAAATAGGTGCCAGTCGATTCAAAACACTTCTCCCAGCGAGATTCAAGAGCATGTATACCAGTTTCGTAGAAGTCCAACTGTCAGGTGTTGATAAATTTATCGAAGGCAATTTCGGCAGCAAATGCTGATCTAAATGCTTAAAATAGTGGTAGTCGGTTGGCGAAAGGTCCGGTGTATATGGTGGATGAGACAGAGTCTCATACTACAATTCGTTTAACTTTTGAACCGTTATTCTGGATTCATGAGGTCGTGCATTGTCGTGCAGGAGTATCACATCATATCTGTTGACTTATCTCGGCCGTTGATTACTCAATTTTTGGTGCATTTCCTCGAGTTTGGAACAGTATTTCTGTGCATATATCTTTTCTCCAAGTGCCAAAAAAGAATAGTGGATAACTCCAGCTGTATACCACCAAACAGTCACCATTACCTTCTTCAGATGGAGACTCGGTTTCGGCGTATGCTTCGGTGGCTCATCAGCATCTAGCCATTGTGCTAATCGGCGACAATTGTCGTATAATATCCACTTTTCATCACATGTCACTATTCTGTGGAAAAGGGGATCGCTTCAGTTGCGGGAGAGTCAAGAACTGCAAATTTCCATTCAAAGCGCCATCTTTTGCTCCATAAGGGCTTGCGGAACCCATTTCTCGAGCTTTTTTACCTTTCCAAGTTGTTGCAAGTGCCGGCAAACTGTCGAATAATGTACACCCAGTGTCTCTGCAATGTCTCTCACAGACTGATGTGTGTCGGATTCCACTAGCAAACGCAGCTCGTGGTTATCAATCGATGGTCCAAGATGTTCATGTGGCTCACTTTGAAGGTTTACGTCGCCTGACTGGAATTTTTCAAACCACCGCCGTGCCGTTCATTCGCTAACCGTATCAGCTCCAAATGCGTTGTTGATGTTCTTGGTCGCCTCCGCTGTTTTATAACCGAGTTTGAACTCATACAGAAAAAGTATACGTTCTTGGCTCATTTCCATCCTTTTTAAGGTTTTGTGTAAACACAAAACCTTATTAAAGTCGGTTTACTGTCTGTCTGTCTGTCTGTCTGTCTGTCCGTCACACGCATTTTTCTCGGAGACGGTTATAGCGATTGGCACCAAATTTGGTAGAAAGGTGGGAACTGTGAACATCATCATCATCAACGGCGCAACAACCGGTATCCGGTCTAGGCCTGCCTTAATAAGGAACTCCAGACATCCCGGTTTTGCGCCGAGGTCCACCAATTCGATATCCCTAAAAGCTGTCTGGCGTCCTGGCCCACGCCATCGCTCCATCTTAGGCAGGGTCTGCCTCGTCTTCTTTTCCTACCATAGATATTGCCCTTATAGACTTTCCGGGTAGGATCATCTTCATCCATACGGATTAAGTGACCCGCCCACCGTAACCTATTGAGCCGGATTTTATCCACAACCGGACGGTCATGATATCGCTCATAGATTTCGTCATTGAGTAGGCTACGGAATCGTCCATCCTCATGTAGGGGGCCAAAAATTCTTCGGAGGATTCTTCTCTCGAACGCGGCCAAGAGTTCGCAATTTTTCTTGCTAAGAACCCAAGTTTCCGAGGAATACATGAGGACTGGCAAGATCATAGTCTTGTACAGTAAGAGCTTTGACCCTATGGTGAGACGTTTCGAGCGGAACAGTCTTTGTAAGCTGAAGTAGGCTCTGTTGGCTGACAACAACCGTGCGCGGATTTCATCATCGTAGTTGTTATCGGTTGTGATTTTCGACCCTAGATAGGAGAAATTGTCAACGGTCTCAAAGTTGTATTCTCCTATCCTTATTCTTCTTCGTGTTTGACCAGTGCGGTTTGATGTTGTTGGTTGATTCGTGTTCGGTGTTCTTGCCTTCATTGATGTGCAGCCCAAGATCTCGCGCCGCCTGCTCGATCTGGATGAAGGCAGTTTGAACGTCTCGGGTGGTTCTTCCCATGATGTCGATATCGTCAGCATAGGCCAGTAGTTGGGTGGACTTGAAGAGGATCGTACCTCTTGCATTCACCTCAGCATCACGGATCACCTTCTCGAGGGCCAGGTTAAAGAGGACGCATGATAGCGCATCCCCTTGTCGTAGACCGTTGTTGATGTCGAATGGTCTTGAGAGTGATCCTGCTGCTTTTATCTGGCCTCGCACATTGGTCAGGGTCAGCCTAGTCAGTCTTATTAATTTCGTCGGGATACCGAATTCTCTCATGGCCGTGCACAGTTTTACCCTGGCTATGCTATCATAGGCGGCTTTAAAGTCGATGAACAGATGGTGCAACTGTTGTCCATATTCCAACAGTTTTTCCATCGCCTGCCGCAGAGAGAAAATCTGATCTGTTGCTGATTTGCCTGGAGTGAAGCCTCTTTGGTATGGGCCAATGATGTTCTGGGCGTATGGGGCTATCCGGCCTAGCAAGATAGTGGAGAATATCTTATCGATGGTACTCAGCAACGTGATACCTCTATAATTGCTGCACTGTGTGATATCTCCCTTTTTATGTATGAGACAGATTATGCCTCGCTGCCAATCGTCAGGCATTGATTCGCTGTCCCATACCTTGAGCACAAGTTGATGAACCACTTGGTGTAACTGGTCGCCTCCATATTTAACCAATTCGGCTGTAATTCCATCGGCTCCTGGCGACTTATGATTTTTTAGCCGATGAATTGCACGGACTGTTTCTCCTAAACTTGGTGGTGGCAGTATTTGTCCGTCGTCTTCAGTTGGCGGGACCTCCAACTCGCCGATGTTCTGGTTGTTCAGTAGCTCATCAAAGTACTCAACCCATCGCTCTAATATGCCCATTCTGTCGGAAATCAGATTTCCCTCTTTGTCTCGGCAGGATGAGCATCGAGGTGTATAAGGCTTCATCCTGCTGACTTGTTGGTAAAACTTCCGCGCCTGGTGCGGTTGCTCCCTGTACTTTTCTAGTTCGCAGACTTGTTGGTTCTCCCAGGCTTCCTTTTTCCGTCTGTGAAGTCGCTTCTCCGCTCGACGGAGTTCGTGATAAGTCTCTGCGCGTGCCCGCGTTCTTTGAGAATGCAACATTACTCGGTATGCGGCATCCTTCCGTTCCGTTGCTAGCTTACATTCATCGTCAAACCATCCGTTCCGACTCCTTTTGCGGCTGGGGCCAAGTATATTTGTGGCCGTATCCATGATAACGTTCTTCAGGTGGTTGTGAAGATCATTAGTTGATGCTTCATCTCCAGGTCCTCTATTGACTGCGGTTATTGCGGCATCCATTTCCCTCTTATAGGTGTCGCGGAGGGTTGTGTTGTGGATGGCTTCAGTGTTCACTCTCACCTGATTGTCAGAGGGGATTCTAGGTGGTATTGTTATTCGAGCTCGGAGCACCATGCCAACGAGATAGTGATCCGAGTCTATATTGGCCCCCCTATATGTTCTGACATTCATCAAGGCTGAGAGGTGGCGGCGTTCGATCAACACGTGGTCAATTTGGTTGAAAGTGGTCCCGTCTGGAGAGGCCCACGTATGTTTGTGGACCGCTTTCCGCGCAAACCAGGTACTTCCAACAACCATTTCGTGTGACCCTGCTAATTGAATAGTCCGCAGTCCGTTATCATTTGTTTTTTCGTGTAAGCTATGGGAGCCAACGTATCGCCTGAATACGGGCTCCTTCCCTACTTGGCTGTTAAAATCCCCAAGTATGATTTTAATATCATATCTGGGACAGGCTTCGAGGGTTCTTTCTACTGCCTCGTAGAAGGTATCCTTCTCCGACTCTGCAGTCTCCTCTGTAGGGGCGTGAACGTTTATGAGGCTTATATTTCTAAACTTGCCTCGCAAGCGCAGAGTGCATAGCCGTTCGCTTATACTTTCAAAGCCGATAACAGCAGGTTTCATTTTTTGGCTGACTAAGAAACCTACTCCGAGCACATGGTTTACTGG
This sequence comes from Hermetia illucens, assembly GCF_905115235.1. Lineage (NCBI taxonomy): Eukaryota > Metazoa > Arthropoda > Insecta > Diptera > Stratiomyidae > Hermetia > Hermetia illucens. Next base: position 165,396,585 of record NC_051849.1, on the reverse strand, counting down.
ATGGCCGCTATAATATATGGTGTAGTGGCTCTTCTCCAGGAAACCGGTCCCTGTCCATCGCATCTCTTGCAACGCTGTTACATTAGCCCTATATTGGGACAGGGTATCGGCTAGCTGCTTATCAGCTTCATCTCTGTACAGGGAGCGCACGTTCCATGAGAAAATGCGCAAATCGTTGTTCCTTTGTCGTTGCCGGGTCCGTCGTTTTGAAATCCGTCCTATCCGAGGCTCCTGTTGTGGCTTCGTAACATGTTGTTTTCCGTGTAGGGTTGTCAGCCCTACCCAACCCCCAACCTGGAGGACCAGTTGGTACAATTTGTCCCGTTTTTAGGCGCGGGAGACTCGCCTTCATCCTTCTCCGTCTGCAGCTTTTCGTCAAGAAAGAGCTCCCAGTGGTCACCACGTGGAGGTGGAGATAGGGTTTGGTAGTAGAGCTGTTGGTGTTGGTTCAGCAGGCATTTCCCAGGTTTTATGCTCCATCGTGGGTACCAATCCACGTTTCGCCCCGGGACCTATACTACCCTTTGAACTGTGAACCCTCACGCATATAGTGAGTTACATATTTTTACGGCAAATTTAAGGGGAGCCCCAAACATGCAAAAGGGGGGTGTACATTTTTTTTATCAAATGTAGTCCTGTTGGGTATCAAATTAAAGGTCTCGGTTAGTACTTTTCGAAGCCGGTCTTAGTTTTGCCATTTGCTTAAAAGGTGGGGAGTGCGGGGGGTTGAAAGTGGCCATTTTTTAACGAACCCATTCTCAGAAACTGCTCAACCGAAAAATCTGAAAAAAATCAGGGGGCTGTCACTATATGGTGCCTAGGCTCCGAAATACCCCCCATACCAGTATCTGTTAAAATAAAGTTAATAATAGTACATTACTAGAATTTTGAGTAATTGACAGGAAAGCCCCCCTTAAGTTTACTCTAGAATCAGGAAATTTTGCAGCAATGTAGGCTACAGGATAGAGCATGATTCTGCCAAATTTGGTGAAAATCGCATTATTACTAACAAAGTTATACTAGGTCAAAACTGTCGCTTCTCTGCAAATTCAAGACTATCAATGTAAATATTACTTGAAAGTGAAAATTTTCACATAATATATGCATACTTTACGTGCTACATGCTAATAAGACAAATGCACACTCAAATCTCTTTGTAAAGGAAATACACAAAACCTTTCATACCTGAAGCGCTGAGCTTCCGGTTTCCCGACTTGTTTCCTTTCTATTCACTGTGATAACGACGATTTAACGACGGTTAAAACTGAAATGACTCTTTGATTAAATGTAGGAGTATTTATACTTCATTATCCGACACCAACAGCGGCAATTGGTGGTGGTTTGATACAGCAAAATCGCAACTAGCTTCACTTGTTTGCCAAATCGGCCATTTCATATGCAACAACTAAATAAATGTGCCACTTCGCGTAAACTGAGAATCACACACAAGTGACTATAATTCTATGGTTTCCCTGGTTTGATGGATCCTTATGAAAAATGTACTTAGATTCATCAGATGGAGGAGAGGAGTAATTACTACCGGACTTAACTTAGATACTCATTATCCGAAATTCAGTTACGATACAAATATATCTGCCCGCAGTGAAATTAGAACCGTGACCCTCAGTTGCGACAGTCTAATGCTAGTGCACAGCCCACCCCTTCAAAATAATCCACCGCACCGATACCGCATGATAATGAATGATGCCGATATTGTACCGCTGGAAAAATTTTCTATTGAAGAGTCTGCTCTTATATTTCAGTGTGGGGTCCAGTCCTCAGCTTTGACATCTGGGGAATCAACTAATACTAAAATCTAGCGATAAGCTAGCCTCCCACATATTTTAGTAAAGGCGATCGCTTGATTTTTCCGGTTTTAAACTGCTAATTCTCTATGCGGTTCGACTGAGGTTAGAATAAAGCGATGAGGTTAGTGAAACCCCTAGTGTTATGACCTGCAATTTCGTGTAGTTCAACTGTGTAGACATTGAACAGTATAAGGTAGCCTTCTTACAGGAGCCCAATGTTAGCTTTTGCATGCAAGTATGGGAGTTCAAGAAAGAAGAAGAAGAAGAAGTAGTCAATCGATTATTTCGGTGGGGATGTTTAAGACGGGCTATAGTTGCATACCCGGGCAACGGCAACTCATCAGAAAACCGAAGCAGTTCGCAGCTACTATATATAAGATCTGCAAGCCATTTCGGTGACGCTGCACCCAGGACAGAGGTAAAGTAGCGTCTAGTGAGTTCCCTCGGCCCTGGTGCAAAAAGGTAAATCATCTTAGACGCCTCGTCGAGATGCTGAAGTTGCGCATTTTGAATTTTCGAATGGTCAAACCAACCATCTCATACCCATTCTTGATAGTGAAATTTTTAGAAGGTGCAAGTATTGCACTGTTTCAGAATTATTACTTTTATTCTACTCAGGTGCTCATTGACAGTTGATTTAACTAGTGTCCCAGTTATAACACATGCTCAATTTGCGATCTAGACCGCAACCTACGATACAGGTATCTCTACCACCAGCGAGATTTCACCCGCAACCATCCATTGCGGCAAACTACACAGCGTTTCGATCATTAAACTACACGGGTGGATATATAAGCTATAAAACCATATTTTGGAAGTTTTCGAATTACTCAGATTTTATTCAACGAATATAATATTAATAATCGGTAATCGCGAAACTTTGGACAACATTTTTTCACATACCGAGAAGCTTTTAATCGGCAGAGATTCACAAAAAGAAAGAGTTGAGTTCATTCAAAATCCTAGAAAAGAATAGCAATCAATAAAGAGTCGAAGGGATGTATGTATCCAGCCTTCCACTCTTACCCAACTGTTCCAATAAACCCGTTTCAATTTCAATTTTGTAATTATTGGACGCTTGTTGTCAACTTTTTCCATAACAAGGAGCTCGGAGGCTGGGACTTTTAATACTGTCAGTCAACCCGACTGCCAGAGAATATTGAAAAGTGCTGCATTACCTTTCCGAGCAAATATGTGAACGTATTGCAAAGCCATTGCTGAATATGGTAGATTTCAATCTCATTCATATTTCAGTAGAAGTTCATAAATCATGAAAATGTCGAGGCAAATCCCTTATCAAGTTCACCTGCAGATTGCAAGAGTGGTACCAACAGCTCTCTTATCCTGTACAATAGGACAAAGGATCATTTCCAGCATCTCTGGTGGTAGAAATTCAACAAATGTTTCCATTAAGTTAAGTATGTTTCAAGAGTACACTTTGAAGCTTTCAATTGAAGCCAGTCTGAATGGTCATTAGAAATGTGAAAGGGCATTTGTCAGGATTAAATTAGGAAAATAAATCCTCTCGAGATCCTTGAATTTCGCGATTCATACATACTAAATAAATTTTCAACGAAGCATTTATTACTGGCTGAAAAAGGTATTACATATCTTTCTGTTAACGGGATTAGCAGCAGTTGCAACCTCTTTTGGTGTTACTTGAACCTAATAACAAAATGTAATTTGTCAGGAAATCTAAGCAGGTATTAACATATGATATGATTGAGGAATTCCGCTAAATATTTGCGTCTACCAATATGAAAGTGAAAGTATGGGAACAAGCGAGCCGACAAGACAAGATACATAAAAAAAGAAAAGATACAATAATAGGCAATATTCAAGTCGGAAAAATCACTAGAGTTACAAACTTTTTTCAGGACAGAAACAAAATTAAGGCACTTGCTGAAACTGCTTTGTATTAGCTGACAGACTGCTGACAGAGTACTACGGGATGCCATAGAAACAAAAGAAATTACACTGTGCGCGTTTTTGGATATCGAAGGAGCATTCGACAACACATCGCACACAGAAATACAAGATGCCCTAAGCCGCAAAGGAGTGGGAAACACCCTGGCATTCTGGATGGGTAAAATGCTAGAAAGCAGGCAAATAGAGGTACCGACAGGTACAAATTCTATTATCATGAACATCACTCAAGGCTGTCCACAGGGTGAGGTACTATCGCCGCTGATGTGGAGTATGGTAGTGGATGAACTCCTGAACAGGTTAACAAATACTGGAATATAAGTTCAGGGTTACGCGGACGACATTGTTTTAATCTGTAGGGGCAAATATGAAGACACCCTATGTGATAGAATCCAAACTGGACTAAGGGTTAGTAGTGCCTGGTGCAGGAAGGTGGGACTGCGGATCAACCAAACCAAAACCACCAAAGTACCATTCACTAGAAGGCGAGCTTGATCACCTGAGAGCCATAACATTACATGATATGGAGGTGAAACGAGAAACAAAGGTCAAATATTTGGGAATTACGCTAGACCAAAAATTACTCTGGAAGGCACATGTCGGAAACACTTGTCGGAAAGCCACGAGGACTCTGATGACTTGCAGATCCATAGCAGGAGAAAAATGGGGTTGCAGCCCGAAGATACTACTTTCGATATATACTGAAATGGTAAGGCCAATGACTAGCTATGGAGCGATAATCTGGGCAGAAAGAACCGAGCAATGAGGACATGCTCAACGTCATCCCTGGAGGTCCTTCTGGGGTTAACCCCTCTCCATCGGCAGATACAGATGCAGGCAAGGAGGGCAATACTCAGGATGGCCGGTAGTACCAGTGAGGTGAGGAGCTGCCTAAATCGAAGGAAGATCGATATTCTTTCTAGGCGGTATCCCGAATTACTGATACTTAGGGATAACATGACAACGGGGTTTCACTTCGATAAGAAGTTTTGAAACACGTTGGAGTAACATGGAAAACTGGGGGAGTGTGGCTACGACATACGGTTTAAAGCAGCAACTGATTATTTGGTACACTGACGGATCCCTCACAGCAGAGAGAGCGGGTGCCGGTGTCATTGGTCCAAGGAAAATGTACTTTGAGCCAATGGGCAGGTACACTAGCATATTCCAGAGGGAAATATAGACAAATGTGCCTCCTTTAATCTGCAAAGGAACTATAGGGGGCAGAACATAGCTATTCTCACCGATAGCCAAGCAGCGTCCAAGGCACTTAGCTCCAACCAGGTGAACCCTAAACTGGTATGGGAATGTCTTGAGAGACTGAATACACTCGGCTCGTCCAACAAGGTCTGGATACTTTGGGTTCCAGGCCATGCTGGGTTGGCAGGCAACGAGGCAGCGGACGAACTAGCAAAGAAGGAAGCAGAGACGCCTTTACACGGGCCAGAACCCTTCTGTGCAATCGGAAGCGGTCTCATGGCTATAAATCTAAGAAATGAAGAGGAACGGTTGAGGAAACTATACTGGGCGGGCCTACCGGTGTGGAGCAATCCAGGGTGCATATTGAGGGATACGAACCCATACGCACAAAGGATTGCTTAAACCTCACCAAAACAAACCTCCGAATCATAGTGAGAATTCTCACTGGTCATTGTCGGCTGAACTATCACCTAGGGAAACTAGGGATACCTACGGGCACTGCCTACAGGTTTTGTGAGGAGGAGGACGAAAGCTCTATACACGTCCTGGGACAGTGTCCGGCACTTGTGCAAAGTAGGTCGAGGCATCTGGGAGAACACTTACTACCAGAGCAAGGCTGAAAGATCTGGAAGAAGGGAACATACTAAAGTTCCTAACGGCTATAGGCCTGCTTGAGATACTATGATCAATAGGTACACTATAACCAGTAAAAGGGACACAATAGTTCTTCAAGGAAGCGGTGCGACTTTCCCTTAACAGAATAATAGTAAGAAGGCACTTGCATTTCAAACATTGATCTTTGGTTAAGTTTTCTAGTGAACGCAAGCCTACCTTAGTACATTTTGAAGGTCAACAATCTGACTATTCTGCTGGTGATCTAACTACTATTAGATCCTGCTGGTAGTTGTTCCGATTTCGTATAATTCGAGTAAATTAAGAAGTCCCAACAGAAAGAATTAAAGTGAATTTATCTGTAAACTTTTGGAACATTTCATTATTTATGCCACTAACTCAATTGCTCCTAGGAAATTGTACGCTACGCAAGTACGATGACCTCATGGAAATTGTCGGACAGAATGACTGCTTTTGTGGGCATTAACGAGAACCCCACCGATTACTATCAAATTTAATTAAAAGGATATTCCTTAAATGGATGTATGCTATTTATTAGAAGCTACATTGGGCCATTCTAAATTTGAGTACCAGTTAGTATTGGTTGGATGATCATAAAATGTGAGTAATATTCCGGAAAGATATGTTAACATATTTGAATGAATTGCAAACATAAAAGTTTGTTGAAAACCGTATAATTACTAGTTGTCCTTGAGCGTAAAACACTTGACTTTAGTTAGTACATCAAGAATAAGTTGCAGAAATTCTGTACTTTTTAACCCATTCCATACACACAGGGAACTTGTTTGAAGGTTTTTCTGGAAAATTTTATGGAAGTCTCCCATTGGTATGCTAATTTCAATTATAATTACAAACAAAAAATAAGTAGAACGATATTATCTTAATCAAAATTCAGAAAAAAACACTTTTGCAATGAGGGAGAACGAAAACGCTTTACAACATAATACTTCTTCCAACTACTTGTTGGCTGCTATAAGTCCAGCATTTGCCGCATTGAAGATTCCCAAATTGACTTCTAATTAGCCTTGGGCAATTCCTTCCGAAATCCCATAATTGAAGAGTGAACTCGCATGGCCCCATTACAACGACATAATTTCCCCTAGCTCAGCATCTTCGAAAGAGCCACCTTTAGAGGAAAATTCAACTCGAAACAGTTGCTTATCTCAAGGCTGGTGTACGAACCTCTACTGTTGGGCTTTGGATGTAATTTGAACATAAACTGGAGTATCTAACAAAGAACAATTATATTGACCGAATTATATTTTCATTTTCTCTAGCATTTCTTCTGTTTAGTAGAAGGTTGGGTCGTCTGGATCCATTCTCCTCGATTATAAGCTTGATTTAGGTGAAGTTAAGGAGCTCTCAAATCACTATCTAGCTCATCAAGCGATTGTTGTTTCAGTCGACCTTTGATTCTGTTTCCCTCGACTTCGATGTTTAGGCCAATTTTAGTAAATGAATTTCCGCCACACCATCGGAGGTGCCTCTCTCACAATTCTACAAAGATCGGTGCAATCCCATATCGATCGTATATGTCTCCTTCCGGATGTGATCATGGTATATTACGCGATTGATCTAATGAAACATCCTTGTTTGCATTACCGCGAAATGCTGTTCGTTATCATTACCAGCCAATACTCAGCATCACAGAGGGTAACAAGGCAGACAAAGCTGCGATAAATCTTGAATTTAAGACGTTTATTTATGGACCAATCACAAAGGATGCGTGTCGTCAAATACCACTTCAACGAAGTTACGCTGAGAAAAGTAATTTGGCAGTACAATTCGCCATTGATTATAAAATACTCATATTACTCAGTTCTGGGTAAGTCACTGCCACTGACAGCCGGGTGAGATCGGTCGGTTGTCAAAAGCTCATTCATTCCACCTTTAAACAAAGTGCTCAAAATCAACTTTGTTTCCAGAACTAAGTTAGCAATAGAACAGTGTGTGGACGATGGATGTCTCGCGAACCCAGACGATTAGCTCTGAACAAGTTGAATATCGCGAAAGAGGAATTCAATGCCATGATCTAGCTAGGATTGGGGCGTCAATTAAATAGCCATTGGGCTGCAATCTTGCATATGCTACCTGAAAAGAATAACAAGGGGAGACTGTGCGGAGATTATCGCACACTCAACGCCCGGACTTCCGCGGACAAGTCCCCAGTTCAGAACATCCAAGATTTCGCTCAAACGTTATATGGTAAAATTGTCTTTTCAACAATAGACCTATCGTACCCGCAACAAACCAACGTGAGCAGCGTAGAACATTCTTGGGTATGTTAAATTTTTACAGAAGGTTCATACCCATTCAACTGGACCAGCAAATTTACCCAAACTTTTAAAGCTATCAAAGCCACGGAACAGGCGACGCTATTTGCACATTCAAAATTGGACGCACCTTTGGCCATTTTTTTGTGAAGCATTTGATTTTGCGATTAGAGCAGTCCTCCAACAGCAGATTAATTGATGCTGGCAACCATTGGATTTCTTTTCAAAAAAGCTAGGCCCAGTGGAACGTAAATGCGTATACTGGCTATGTACTTAGCGATAAAACACTTTCGTCATATAGTTGAGGCAAGGGAGTTCACCGTCTTTGCGGATCACTAGCCGCTAACCTTCGCCTTCCACAAAAAGAACGATTGTTCACCACGCCAATTTCGCCATCAAAATTATAGTGGGCATTTTATCACCATCATTTTATATCCAGTACCTATCCAATTGCAACAACATTGTCGCAGATGCATTATCGCGCATTGAGGAGTTGAAATCAATTATCAACAGCTTACACTACTTATCCACCCCAGGAATAAACGTCACCGTTAAACTGGTATGGTCATCTATCAAAACCGATTCGAAGAATTGGAAGCGAGATCGCAATAATTGTCAGTGATCAAAAGTGACTGTCTAGCCCGTCGGAAGAATTGGACGCGTCATCGCAATAATTGTCAGCGATCAAAAGTGACTCGTCATGCGAGTGTCCAATCCTTTGCGCCGCCATCATCTAGATTCGAGCATGTTCATCTGGATATTATCGTTATGCCTTATTGCGAGAAGCAACGCTTGTGCCTGACCATGGTAGCCCATTTCTCACGTTGGCCGGAAGTAGCACCAATCCCCGATCAAGAAGCCATCACAATTGCCAGAGTATTCCTTGACACATGGATCTCCAGGTTCGGTATACTACTTGGGATCACCACAGATTAAGGAAGACAGTTCAATTGCAGTTGTTTCCAGAAGTCAGCAACTTGACCGGTGGAATACCATCCAGCAACTAATAGCATAGTCGAGCGTTTTCACTATCAGCTCAATACAGCAATAAGATGTCACAATAATTGCTGGAACGAAGCATTGCCAGTCATGCTGCTTTGCACAGCTACGAAAGAAGACCACGGTGCAACTGCAGCAGAAATGGTGTATGGTCAGTCATTACTCCTCCCAGGCGAATCTTTCGACTTACAGTCCAATAACGAACAGTTATACATTTCTAACTTCGCCAATAAATTGACACAGCGTTTTCAAATGTTATGTACAGTCAATGGAAATCAACATAACAGCAAAAGAATCTTCATATTCAACGACCTGGCTACAACCAGCCATATTTTCATCCACAGAAAATACTCCAACATCTGTACCAGGGCCCATATCGGGTGATCAGTAGAACGAATAAGTTCTTTAAAGTTGAAGTTGGCGGAAGTATCGTTACAGAATCGGCTCAAACCTGTTTACTCGATAGCCGACAATATCGGAGAGAACTTCATCACTGACTAACAACCTGAAGTGGCAAACTCAACGAAATCGGGCATAGGGGTTAGATGTCCTGACCATTACCAGGCTGGTCTTCAATAATTTAACAATAACACGACTACAGATTCACAGCTGGCGATAGGACACGGCCAGCTGAATCATTGCAGTTTCCTTGCACACAATCACCGGTCGGGGAGTGCTGTGACGATGCTAATTACTAGGAACTTCTAATTATGCTTCTTTTCTACGGAAGTGATCTACTCCGTAAAAGTTAACTATGTAATAGGTAGAGGGTTAAGTAGAGCAGTCACTCGGTAGAAGCGACAGTCTACTCAGAGCTCTCACTTTTTGAACCCCACAATGAGAAGCAGGATCGCTGTTGGATTGAAATAAACATATCACGGCTTTCATTCAACTTCTTCCACCAACCTCACCTGGCAGTGCATGGGCGCAGAAGAAACAAATGGTGCGGCTAACTCAGATAATAGTGAGCTTCATCAGTCGGTCGCCAAATCACAAGACTTCCCTAATAGCGCCACGCAAACCCTCGGTGCCGGAGCAAAGTTGGCGATAAGAAAGGAATTGACAGCCTTCAGATCAGAGGAGGTACAGCCCATTGTTTTCTAGAACTACTCCATTTTCCAGACAAAAGAAGGAGAAGGAAATTTTGACATTGTTAGCACTAAAGCCTTCCAGATTGGTCTGCATGACGAATGCTCAAACAGGTTTCTTACGTTATATCTAACATACACCAAAATCAGAACAATCTTATTAGATCTGGAAGGCAACTAGATAACTAAAATTATCAGTAAAGACATGCCCGCAGACGAACCATCTCTCCAGAACTCGTGCTGATTGCTATAGATGAAATCTATAGGAAATTAGATAAGGCCGGGAAAAGATTGCAGCGTATGCCGACAACCTTGTGGTTAGTGAGATTCTGGTAGATGAGTGTAAAAGAGGCCGTGGGCCACAAGTTGGAAAATCCTCCTCTCTAGGATATCTACACAAAAACTGACGGTTTAGTACCTATTTGTCAGTCAGTCACACGCACTTTTCTCCAAAGTAGCTACCCCTATTGAAACGAAATTTACTTTCTGTATATGCATGCAGAGTATGTAAAAATTTCTCGGACAATGTATCCATATGAAATGTCAAATGAAAGGTGTTAATTATGCTTACTATACACGATTAAGCGTAACTGACAAGCTAACCTTGTCAATTACGCTAATCCAAAGTTAATCGGCAGGTGGATCATGTGTTGAATCCTACTGGCTTGTCAATTTGAGCTGTTCAGGCAGCTGGTAATCGACTGAGAAAAGATTCAACTATCTAGCCGGCCGGAAACTACCCCAACATCTCAGAGATGAACTGCCGTCCATGATATTTTTAGTCCAACAGGCAGCGAATGGACTGTGGGCTGCTCAGGCGTAATTGATAGACCTACTGAATTGTGTATGCCCGTCTTTAGTACTTTCATAAACAATTTTAGTTTTGACGTAAATTGCAAAATAAGGGAGCAAGTGGTTAAAATATGCAAACTTGAAGTGAGATAGGACTGATTTTGGACACTACAAAACACAAAAATCTGAAAAAAGTCCATGGATCGTGTCATCTCCTATTTGCGTTCCTGATGCGCTGCTTTGGTCAACAGAATCTGCTCAGCACTTTCGGTGTTATCCCACCGGTCTTCGTCCTTCTGTTCTCCCTTCGAATATCCTTTAAGGTATCCCAATGTCATCCATAGGTTGAACCTGGTCAGCCCATCGCAGCGTCTAAAGTCTGCTTAATTTAGAGATCTCAGGATCGTCAAGTATTTAGTTCAACGCATGGTGGTATCTATTGGTCGTCCTCGTGCTTTGCCTGCTATTATTCGGCTCGGGATCCTCCTCTCAAAGATATTAACCAGTTTTTCGTCATTTTGTATTAAGGTCTATAGTTCACATCCGTAGCATAGCACAGGTATTTTTATAGTTTTGTATACGGAGCTTTGTCTTCCTGTGAATGAAGCTGGCTTTTAAAATCGGTAGTACCGGCAAGAAGGGTTTTTTTTGACAGCTGAATTCGACATTTTATTTCGTCCACTTCATGTCAGTCTGAATTGATTAATTTATCTCGTTTGCATCATAATTTTCACCTTGCTTTTTTAATTCGTGGACTAAGTTCGTTTAGTGTTTTGCTTAGGTTTATAAAAATCTCCTTTGCTGACGTGAAAGCTCCCACAATGATGTTTATGTCGTCTACATAGGCGATGATTTGGATCAAAATGCCTTTTGTGTCCAGATATGGCTTTCATACAACCTGCTTCAGTGCACAGTAGAGTTGCCAGTTCATGCGTTTGCTTTATTCCAACACTTTTTTCAGACGGATCTATTAGGACCTACACTACCATGTGGGACAGTGCCATTCCAGTATGACTTACTAGTTTTGCTGGAATTCCCAAGTCAAACATAACTTTGCAGGGTACAATTTATTCAATACTGTCATATGTCTGCTTAAAGAACGTCGGTGATAAATTCTCAGCATTTGTTAGCACCTCTTCCACGGTTGGTAGCTGGCCAGTTGTCGATTTTCCAATCGGAACACTTCATTGGTACTCATCAATCGTCTTATCGGCATACAGTCAGAACGTATAAAATTAGTGAGATACATCTGCAGTTTTCGCGTGTCAATTTGTCACTTTTTGTGGATATCACACTTTCTGAGCATCCTTGCGGGATTTGCTTTTTGTTCAAGATTTAAAGAATCGAAATGTTGATAGCTTCCATGGTCCACGGACCGCCTTTTTTATTGAGTTCAGCGAGGAGGTCATCAATGACCGGTGCCGTGTTCATTTCTTTAATATTTAATTGTTGACTCTGTCTCTTCCAAGGCTTTGTACTCAACGACGACATCGTCCTGGCTGGTGGGGCAGTGCAGAGACGCGCTCAACCATCTAGGCGGTACGCTCAAGGTCACTCTCCTCTGGGTTTCCGGGCATAGGAACATAGAGGGGAATGAGCGGGCTGACGGATTGGCCAGGCAAGGCTCTGCTCTTGGCAGTCTCTCAGCGAACACAGTCGGTGTTCCGCTGGCGGCTGTCGGGGGCGGAGTCTACTCGCACTACCTAGCAGCCGCGAGCCTGAGATGGTGAAGGCTTACAAGCTGTACCAAGTCAAGGAGAATTTGGCCCGATTATAACATAGCCCGATCACGAGAGCTCCTGTGCCAGACGCGTGCAAATGCATTCAAGATTACGGCGGTCTGCACAGAGCACTGGCCCATAGGGGACCATGCCGCTAGGATCGGCATACCCTACAACATACATTGCCGAAGCTGCGGAGAAGAGAGGGAAACCCTCATCCACTTTCTCTGCGATTGCCCAGCTCTGGCTAGAGTCAGGCTGCGGACACTGGGTAAACCATTCTTTGGGGACCTCAGAGAGATTTCTAGCTGCAGGGTCGGAGAGCTGCTTTCCTTCGTGAATGCTACGAGCTGGCTCTGAAGATCCGAGCCGACTGGACTCTGCTTCCCTGCTCCCATAACAACAGTCACGGTCTTAGGAGTTTGTGGCATCAAAACGGCGCACCAAAGCGCTAATTGGGCTCCTCGGAGCGGCCACTGATACCTACCTACCTACCTACCTCTCGCTGTTCTCACTATGCTCGACCATAATGGTGGTGATTGAGTTGCACCTGAGAGATGGGAATTTTTTTTTAAATACGGCGCCCATCTCTCAAATGTTTCACTTTCGCAGCCAATAATTGTCCAGATATTCTTTCACAAAGGGTGGTTTAGGATTGATATCCACTCCTCTGGCTCTTCACTACTTTGTAGGCTTATTTTGTGTTGTTGCTCGCAAGATTGTCGTCAATTTTATTTTATTCATTAATATTTTAATATTAAGTTAAAAAAAACGAACAAAATTTATGGAGGAATTACAAATTTTGTTCATTTCTTTTGCCTTAATATTTTGTTAGCTGCCATTCGGGGACTTTTATAATTTTCTCTCTTCATTGTTGTATTTCGCAGTACATGTCGTTTGTAAGTTTCGTTTTTCTTGCCAAACGCTTCCATGCAATCGTTATCAGACTAACCATTTGACGAGGCTGTGATTCGTATTCACAAGGCCTCGGGCGGCCTAACCTCAATCCACAGGTATGAACGCCGGGCTATGTACTCAGTATATACTGGTCTCATTGTCGCTTATCACAACGCGCCTCTAATTGTGATCACAAAATCAATATGTATCTTAAAAGCATTTCACTGTGTGTCACACAGACTCATCTGGTATGTTCTGCGACAACTCCTAATGCCAGAAGATGCTGGGTTAAATTGTTTACCACGATCCGAAGAGTAAATTTCGAAGTGTGGCGGTTGGTATGGAAACCGTTTCGTGTCTCTGTTGGTGTTCATCAAGGAAGGGCCCTCTCACTACTCCTCTTTGTTCTTTTTATGGACATTGTTACATCGGACATCCAACGTCTAGTACCCTATATACTGTTTTATGCAGATTATATTTTGCTAGCGTCTAATAGCAAAGATTATCTTGAGCAAGTTGTCCAAAAGTGGAATGATCGCCTCACATTTCACGGTCTCAGATTGAAAGTGAATAAAATAGAATTTTTGATGACCAACGCCAATGAAACAGGCATAATTACTGTCTATGATAATGGTCTGCCCAGGACTGAACGATTGATGAGCTCCGTTATGAAAGTGCTTCACGCATCAGTGGAACTTGGGTGAAATGGCGCTCGACAACTGGCGTCCTTGGTGATCGACATATCAACGAACGACTCGAATCTAAAATTTATGGCAGTGTCTTCAGCCCTGTCGCCCTCAATCGCTCTAAGTGTTAGCCGGCTGTTAAAGGTAATAAACGGTGACTCGCAGTAATGGTGTCGCGATTATCACATCGTAATGGAGGAGAAGATGGATATGGAGTTGCACTACTTGGTATGGGCATGTATTTTGCGCTGATGACAACTAACACTGAGCATCGAAACCCAGAAACCGGGAACCGAATAAAAGGTCAAGAAAAGGGGGAAGGCTCGCAAGCGGCAAGTCATATAGTCCCGCCTATGGTAAAATTGCCCCTTGAGTTCGGCATCTTTTTCTTCCATTGGGGCGTGTATGTTGACAAGCCATATATGACAAAAAAATTTGCTTTGGTATCAAGGGCACACAATCATTCGTGTCCTATACACGAAGTTGATAACATTTCCTTTAAAGTTCTTATCCACGATGAGAGCAACTCCATACTCACGTGTCCCTAATAGGTTCCCACTTTCGAAGATTATATGCGACCCCAAGTCGGTTATCTCGCAACCATTCCAATTCGTATCCTGCATTGCCAGATTCCTAAGCTTGTGCTTGATGGACTGCGTGAATAGTTCTTGGATAGCGTTTGCACATTTGTTCATCCATTCGTTTGCTCGGTCGTTTCTGTAGTATCTCTTGTCCGAGGTGGTTTATCCTGTCGCTGTACATAATGTTTAGTTTTTGGTTTTAGGCTGTAGATCCATCGTTCTGAACCCCCTACATGGAGGACCAGGTCAATTGGTTTTGACCCCCTTAACGAAGGGGTGTGATCAGGTAGGATCCATTATAGTGGAGTTATACCAAGCTAGCTGGACGTCCACCTCTATTTTTTTCTCACTTTCCGGGATCTCAAGCTTTCTTGCTAAGGATAGTACTGAGTACGTCGCCTCAAACCCTCAACCCAAAGTTATGACACTTGACATTTACCAATTTCGCGCGAATTTACTGCATCTCGGCTTATAAAAATAAAGTACTGACGCCATAATTAACGATAATAATTGATGTAGGAGTGAAGAACTAAAGTCCCATATAGAGAGAAACTACTTTTTTATAAGTTTTTTGTTATGAAACAAAAACCTATTAGAATCGATTCGATGTCTGTCTGTCCCATTTACTCGGAAACGGCCGTACCAATGGTCACTAAATTAGGTGAGAATGTGTTATCTTTGAATCCCTTAACATTTGGCATCATTTTGCACTTTGTTTAAGGGGGCTCACTATACATGCGAAAGGGAGGTGTAATTTTTTTCCACAGAACATAGTCGTGTGGGTATCAATGAAAGTACTCAATTAATACTTTGAACAAGTACTTCGAAACTGGTGATATTTTTGATACCTAGTGAAAGATAAGAGGGTGAGGGCTCAAAATGAGTACCCTAAAAAGTGTAACAGGTACATTCGAAATGTAAGCCTCAAAATGCATCCCATCCCGATATATGCTGCAACCATGTGCAAATGGGACTGCCACCTTTCGTACCTAAACGGTCCGGCTTCTGATTCCCCATATAGCAAATAAGCATTTAATGTTAGTTCTCTAATTGTGGTTTCTAGCACAATGCCGTTGATTAGGGATCTTAGCAGAGCAAGAGCAAATACTCGAGGTGAGCTACTGGAACAGAATCAATAGGAGGCTCATTTGAAGTGGCTTTGGCCACGGGACCTTAGCTGAAGGACAGCCCTTTCATTAGGTGTGCTTTCGATCAGTTTTTTTTCTGTTGTTTGAGCTAGAACACGAAATTATGCATTGGAAAAAGGGATTTACATAGACCCGTCTTAAGTTTTCCCTCATTTTGGTGACAAAATTTACTTACATATTATCATTTCCAATAGATTTGCATTACTTTACGGGACTTCATTGGCGATGCAGACATACCGTTCTAGTCAGCTACAAAAATTGAGTATCAAAATTCACTTATACGTAACTTCGCTATATGGCTTAACGCTTCGCAGGAAGTGTGGCTTAGTTCGACACGTGAGCCTTAACACCTAAAGATAAGGTATTAAACAACTGACTTCAGTTTAGTTTTAGATCTCGAGCAAAAAGTGGCTAAAAATATGTTCGTAATATTTAGCCTTTGCGGATCTATTCGAATCGTCTTCACTATTACATTTTCATGGACGGTTGCTCATATATATATAAATATAGCTCTCCGTGTATATACACCTGGTATACAAAATTACAAGCTTACGTTGTTTCTATTCATCAAAATCATTCTATGACTACTACACATCTATTTGTAATAGAAAGGAGAATTCCTCTTTCGTAATTGGAATCCATGAAATACAATGAAAACGAATAAATTTCAACATTTATAATAATAAAGATATTGTTAAACCAGTGAAACTAAAGCTAACCTACTCTATCTCCGTACTAACATCTCATAATATTGAAAATAAGTGTGTACAATAGCTCCCAATTTCCATTGTTCGTTACCTTTTCACTTCCAGTTCCTCTTTGCAGAGACCAGAGCATTTCAGCATATCCCTACATAGAATGTTCCTTCACAAAAAGAGAAGGGGGTTAATTTTCCTTGCTGCAACCTGAAGCGGACATCTGAAGATTTCCAAACAAGCTTGCATGTTCCTGATATTCCCTTACTTAATGTTGAAATTATACAATGATAACATTTGTCTAGTTTTCTAATGAGTCAGTTACAAACGAAAGTATCTGTTCATGAAAAAGCAGCAAATGTGCCTTCATCATGAAACGATGCCCGCAGGATTGCCTTTGTATTTTTAATACCTTCCATAGAAATTACGTTACATTTCATGAATTCACGCACCTTTCTCTGATCTCAATATAAAAATGTGTATTTGAAATTCCCTTCAAGACATAAACTGGCTGGGGATGAATTCACAAATATAACCGAGCAAAGGTGACATAAAAATCTTTTTGACAATTTGATAAAAAGGTGGATCTTTGAAAGGACGAGTTGCTGTTTTAATGAGAATACGATTGATCAAAAGAACGTGGAGGAGGTTCCATAAAAAAAAGTTATGAACAATTAAAAAACGCAATTTAAATTACCTTTTGGACATTCCGAAACTGTCCAAATTATGTGTTTCAGAATAATCAACCCTATAAGAAAGGCTAAGAGAATCAGTACAATTTTAGTGACTTTCTCCATTCCTATATCTGGCCTAAAAGGTGTAGGGCAGGAAATTAACTTTACTACCCCTCAATCCGGAAAAATGCCCAACAATTAAAGGAAAAATGAAGAAAAATGAACCTATCCAACATCACTCGTATCAGTACGGCTTTAAACCATGCCACGGTGCCTTCACATCACTGTTCCTCATACTCTGCTCCAACAAGCCCCAAGCGAAAATGAAGGAGAAGGCAACCCTATCCCCTCCAACCACCCAACTGGTTCTCTTTCCGCGGGCGTGGTTCACAATTCAAACTTTACCAAACTATTGTCACACTGCACACTGCACTAGCTCAACCCGGTAGACCTTACTATGCCTGTGGAGATTTTCTTCAGCTACTGGAAGAAGTAAACGAATCTGACGATACACTTGTCCTTGCAATTGTCACAATCACGGAGCATGTGTGTTTTTGCCATACCAGCTAGAGCTCAGGGGGCATTTAATCAAATTGGTATATAAATTGAGGCATATAATGAGGTGATTGTGAGTAACCCGAAGAGCAGCTAGATCCAGATTACACGTAAGAATCTCCTCTGTTGTATGAGTTTGCGATGAAGGTGCAGGGCAGAAAACTGCTCTACGCTTGTCAACGAGGAAAGGTTAGGAGGATCGGGCCACTTATAAGTACGGTAAAAGTTTATCTGCCAGTGGAAGTTCTGTCGTGGACTTCGGGCTCAAGGTGGGCTTCTTCCTTCAGAGGACTGGTTTCATGTACCCTGTGTATGTCCAGCGTACTAGGACATCCGCATCTACACGATATGATCAGTGAAGTAGAAAACAGTATGATTTTAACCAGTGCCTTTCTAGCATTACCATACTTCGATGGGCTAATGCATACGCGCGTGCTACCTCCTGACGACGGATGAAATTCCTCGACGCTACTTTATATGCGGCATGATGAGCGGATGGCCGTCGCAGGCAGCCATCATTTCCTTGTGTTTTGGGTTAAGGTGTCTTGTGATGTTATGTGCTGTATTATACACAGAGTGGTTGATTGGACGAAAGGTTTGGTTGCGGTTCTTCGCCCGGGACTGATTGCGATCAATACCTTTGGGAGTGCCTTCCAAGGAGAGTGATCAGACCCGAGCCTGCAGGAGACTGATCTGAAGTGGCTCTTTCCACGAAGCCTTAGCGAAAGTTATCTGGTACCATGGGAACTAGGGTGACCCTCTGAGGGCATTTAATAGAAGAAGGATGTGCTCTCGGCACGGTTGCCCCTTTGTGGGAGTTTGATTATAGCTGTATCTTAATGGCGGCAGAGCATCTTGGAGTATGCTGTACAACTCGAGCACCCGACCTGACCTGACGGCAGAGCTCTAGCTGGTGGCTCAGAATAAATCCATATCCGAAGATGACCATGGAATTATCCCTACAGAGCAGGCAGGTGTGAAATTATAATATTTTGCAATATTCGGCGATCCAACGATGTTATGTAATAACATATGCATTGTATTTCCGAAAACGCTGTACAAAGTGTTTGGAAGGTTGGATAGCACCAGCAACATTAGTTGGAGGTGGCTCTGGTGGCATGTTGACCTTGCCAATGGATTAACACGTACTAGGCATTTCATACTGATCAATGAGGACATTAAATGCATTTTGTAATAGTAGTCTTCATTGTAATTGAAGGCTGTTCAATATATGATAGATCAGTTCTTAATCTTGATCGAGCTTGTTGTGAACGTTTAGTTTCACGTAGTGTGTCTTGTTCTGAAGATGGACACTTTCGCTTGAAAAGTTGTAATTCGTACAACATGTGGAAGCGCAAACTCGCAGATTGTCAAATCGTGCATCTCGTTTTCTGAGGTTACAGCGCTCTTGAAGTAGGAATTATCACCCAATCACATTTTCGGCGTGGGTCTTATTCCTTTTTTTTGTTTCAGCAGCTCTTGAAATAGAAGTTCTGGTTCATTCTATTTG
The DNA here is from genome assembly GCF_905115235.1 of Hermetia illucens. Classification (NCBI taxonomy): domain Eukaryota; kingdom Metazoa; phylum Arthropoda; class Insecta; order Diptera; family Stratiomyidae; genus Hermetia; species Hermetia illucens. The sequence continues at coordinate 165,377,399 of NC_051849.1, read as the reverse complement.
TTCAGATATTTCAGCAGCTCTACTGGCTGACAGTTGCGGTGCATGTCTGCTTTAATATCTTACCAATCACACTCATAATTTGTCCTGACAACTGGTAGAAAGGTCATCTAAGGGCAAGTCACAATGACGTGTACGGCACCAGCATACTTTCCATTGACAAACACATACATATACCAATATGGCAGTCTTAATAAAGGTGTAGAATCTGTATCAGCGTCATTTAGTGGCGAACTATAACAGCATAGGTAGGATCAAGATAGAAAAAATACATATAGATACCAATCTTCATGATAATCGGTTAAACGGTCATCTAGTGGTGACTTGTAGTAACGCATACGCGGAAAAACCTTCTTCATTAAAAAATAGGGTGTCGAATTCAATGGACCATTACAGTCTAAGTAGACAGAGACTGAACCACCCCCACATCATATATTCTTTTTAATCGTAAGTGGGGATGGAAAATCTCACAGAATCGTTCACACCAGCTCAGCCACGAGAACGGCGCCATTAGACCGGACGCATGTAAGATTCACACCCCCTAAAAAACACCCCTGGTCTCTCAAGCCACAGTACCGCCGGACCACCATTTAGCCATTACTTTGCGGGGTGGGGCACTCGTATTTCAGCTCCTTTCTGCTTTACGGTTTGCCCCTTCTTACTCCCTTCAGCAACTCTTGCTGTATTTTTACAACTTCTGGAGAGACCAGTCACCGCTTGTTTCAGATTCCTCCTCCCCATTAAAAAGTGAAACGTCACATGCCCTGGATCCCCTGGTATGCCACCGCATCTAGAAGAATTCGGTCAATCATCCAACCCAAAGCGATGCAGATACTGCCTTTATCAACCAGCCGGTCCCATTAGAAACTGGATAATATCGTAGTTGGCCTCTCCATGTTTCCATTGAAGCCACACCCTAACGTGTAATGAACCTGCGTTTCCAGCAACCTTTCATAGACTCCGACTCTGATCTTGCCTCATTCTTGCGTTTTGTGTGCCCATCCATACGTCTTCCCTGGTACAACACACTCACTTCTTTCACCAGAATGTCGACTGAGATCATGCCCGACACCACTAGTACTGGCTTTTACTTTTAAAAGTGCCACAAACCTGCAAATATATCAGAATTCACCTGCTCACACTGGTGACGCGTACAGCAGAATGGATCGCTCAATTTCGGCTAAAAAATCCTCCGACAGTGTTTTGGCGCACCAATGTTAGGCAGCGATTTTGCAAGTGTACGGCGGCAGGTGTTTGCTAAAGCTCAGTTTGGCATCAGTCACCTCCCACAGATATTTGATAATCGATTTTGGCATGACTGTATATCCATCGACTTCGATCTTCACAGCGTTCTTCTTTCTTCGGTTTGTTATTAAAACCACTTGCCTTCTCTCATCCGCCAATTGCACCCGGATCTTTCTAGTCAGCACTCTATCGCTCTCACTGTTTCCGTCGACCAGAGACCCACAGCATCTGGGAAGTTTCCCGTAACAACTGCAGCCTGATTATCCAGGGGACCCAGTACTGAGCCTTGTGATACCCCCGTTGTGACGATGTACTCTTCGCGACCCTCATCTGTCCGGAACAGGGATAACTTTCCGTTGGACTAAATATCCGGGAACACCTACGTCAGCTAATGCACCCTTTAATTCAGTTCCAGTTGACGGAGTTGAATACGACAGATTCACCACAATACTTATTGCTACTCTCGACGATGGGAAGCAGTCTGTAGTAGAGGATTCTCCCCATCGTTTTCCCCACTGTACCTGCATACCAAGTAATATTGACTTCTCAAAAGACGCGAGCCGCAAGGAGAGTGGAGAAGCGACTTCACAGACGAAAAAAGGTAGCCGGGGGGAACCAACAGATCTGCGAGCTCGAAAACTACAGGGAGCGACCGCACCAACGAATGAAGTTTTTCCAGCGAGTCAGCATTATGAATCCTTATACAGTTCGATGCTCATCCTGCCGAGACAAAGAGGGAAATCTGATTTCCAACAGAGTGGGCATACTGCAGCAATGGGTTGAGTATTTTACTGAACTGCTCAATTGAAAACGACGAACAAATACTACCACCACCAAGCAAAGAGGAAATTCTTCAATTCATCGGCTGAAAAATCATAAGTCGCCAGGAGTTGACGCAATTACAACCGAACTGGTTACATGTGGAGATGACCAATTACACCATGTGGTTCATTAACTTATGGTCAAGGCGTGGGACAGAAAATCAATGCCTGATGAGAGATATCACGCAGTGCAGCAGTTATAGAGGTATCACGTTACTGAGGACCATCTATAAGATATTGTCCACTATCTTACTAGGGCGGATGGCCGCCCGCTCAGAACGTAATCAACCCAGACCAACGAGGCTTCACTCCAGGCAAGTCAGATCAAATTCTCTTTGCGGCAAGTAATGAAAAAACTGTTGGAAAATGGACATCAGTTGCAACATCTTTTCATTGACTTGAAGGCCAGTTATGATAGCAATTCGGTGTCCCGACGAAACTAACACGACTGACTAGCCTGATCCTGACCAATGTGCAAGGTCAGATAAAAGCAGCAAGATCACTCCCGAAACCATTCGACATCAACGATCTAAGAAAAGGGTTTGCCCTATAATGCATCCTTTCCAACCTGGCCCTGGGAAAAGTGATGCTAAGGTAAATGCGAAAGATACTACCCTCTTTAAGTCCATCTGACTACTGGCCTATGCTAACGATATCGATATTATGGGAAGAACAGCCCGAGACGTACAAACTGCCTTCATCCAGATCGAGCAAACCAGAGCGGCAAGACCAGACCAAAGAACGAACAGTATAAATAAAAATCAAATAACACTGATCAACTAAGAATAATAAATAGAGAATACAACTATGAGGCTGTTGATAACTTCTCCATCTAGGGCCGAAAATCACAACTGATAACCGCTACGAAGATGAAATCCACGTACGGTAGTTGGCAGTGAGCAGAACCTATTTCAGCTTACAAAAACCTTTTCTCTCGAAACGTCTCACCATAAAGACAAATCTCTTACTATATAAGACAATCATCTTCGCAGTTCTCATGTATTCCTCAGATATTTGGGTTCTTAGCAAGAAAGGCTGTGAACTCTTAGCCGCTTTCGAAAGAAAAATACTTCGGAGAATTTTTGGCCCCCTACAAGAAGATGACGACTCCTTAATCTGTACATCGACGATATCTATGAGCGATACCATGACTGTTTAGTTATGGGCAAAATCCGGCTCAATAGGCTGCGTTGCGCGGGTCACTTAATCCGTATGGATGAGGATGATCTAGTCTGGAAAGTCCATAAAGGCAATATCTATGGTAGAAAGAAGACGAGGCAGCTCCGCCTCAGATGGAGCGATGGGATAGGTCAGGACTTTTTAAAAATTGACTTGGTAGATCTCGGTGCCAAACCGGGATGACTGGAGTTCTTTACTAAGGCAGGCCTAGACTGGATACCGCTTGTTGCGCTGTCGACTATGACAAGTAGTTTTGTTGCCTATCGGAAAGCAGTCGCCTTCTGTTCATAGTGGCATCGGGTGATTTGGGTGACTTTTTCTCTGCTCGTACCACGCAAGGATATGGCCGCCTTCAGCACCATCGAAAACTTACCGTCCATTCCGAGGAGCTTCTTTTCGAGCCCGATTCGCCAGTAACTTCCATGTAGAGATTTATACGCCCACGTGTGCGTGTTCTTTTCCCTTTATAACAAGTACTACTTTCTTCGTGCCTTTTACAAGCAATAGACTAGTATGCTGCAACCAGGACTTAATATCATTTTAGTGCTATTACTACCTTAAGGACTTTATCCAGATTAATATTCACACTGCTTAAATTTAGGGAGGGCGCTTTTATAGTCATGTGCTCAGCTTTTGCGGTCGACAGGCAACCCAACCGATCCAGCCTTTGCTGGCGACTATAACTCTTTCCGTCGATCCTCGTTAAACTTATCGAAACATGGGTGGTGCAATACCGTTAATAGTAGAATGGCTGCTCTAGTATTGACTGTAGTCCTAGTCGGAACCATGAAGCTTGACAAATTTTCTTCTTTGTATCAACATCATTTTGATGAGCTATCGATTCGACATTTAACGGAAATATTTGAACTATAAACTTCCGCGAAAGCAGCGAAGGACGACGTCAGCACGTGTAAAAGGAGGGTGTAGACATTTTTCCACCAGATATACGTAGACACCATTTGTTCCTTTCTTAAGTGCGAGATCTCCAAGATTGATTATCAAATACCCTCCATAATAAAGATGACCTTATTGTTAGTTGGCAGACTAAACTTGAATTCGCTTTTCAGTTACCATAATTTTCAATGCATAATTTTAATCTTTTTTTAAGGAACCAGTATTTCTTTTGGCAACGTTAAAGTCCATTCGCTGATTTTTTCCGATAATGATGACAAAATTCTCTGCAGATTGTTCGGGGCTTTGCACTAAAACTTCATAAAATTTACTAGATTAGTAGAATTACACTTCAATGCTGAATTCTTTCCTTCAGAATAAAACTCCATAGAACTCATATCAATTTACGCAAAACAAATTTATTTACTACTTTTATACATCTTTTCCGAGGAATTACTTTAAACTGTTGATGAAAAGTCAAAGTACCTGGGATACCCATACATACGTGAGTACAAAAGGAGGAAAAATCTGAAGAATGGAATTGATGCGAAAGGAAATTTGAATGAGATTCGAATTCAATTGAAACGACAACTCAATATTCTTCACGTCTATTGACAAGAAGGACATATGGAAATCTCCTCAATCTGGAAATCGATTCCGCTTCATTCGATTTGCTTTCTAGATATGTGATATTTTCAACTCTAACTAGAAATTCACATATTCTGAAATGTATCTTAGACTATTCTGACTTCCTTCGAGTACGTAGATATATCGTGCGATCTCAGGCTGTACATATGTAGATGTAATATTTCCATTTAGAGTCGATACGTTTTCGATTTCGGATTTCCTCGTCTATTCAAATCATCATTATCTGTCTCGGGTCCAACCTCTGGATGTGCCTTGTAAATATAATTTCATCTTATCCTTTGGATAATCTTAGATCCGAGAAAAAATATGATTCTAGTAATAGTTTTCGGTTTAAAATTTCACAAGACACCGTTTCTGGAAAATTCTATGATTTTCGTACGTAGTTCTTTTAAAGAGGACCTTGCATGGATGGAGAGAAGTGAAAGCTTGTCTTCAGTGAATGTGTTTCCTTAGGCAATTCATTGTTGCAAAATCTTGCTCACAGAATTCTGGTCACAAGCAAGGTATGTAAGAATATAAAGTAAAGATAAAATTTCCTGCGTTGCAATAAAAAAAAACAAAAACGGTTTCAGTGAGGGGCTTACGATGCTTTTTCGTAACTTACCAAATCGTTCCACTGTTTTTGAATTGAAATCGCCTCCTAATTGGAACGTATTTATTTGTCTCGTTAGTTTTTATAGGTCAATAATCACCATTGCTTTCTGCAACTCGAGTGAGAATTGCAACCATATAAGGTTTACATTAGGGGCCTAAACGAAGTAAAATGGTGGAACTGGAAAGTCAAATAGTAGCAGACGAGAATACGATGTCGGACTATTACTAACGTTCACCGCAAGGCGCGGGGTCTTGACCTGCCAGGCAATATCTGACAAGATCTTGACTGCAAGATTCTGGTCCAGGTTGAGAAACAACACAATTATATTGCACAATACGACAGTGCAACGGACCAACGAAGATTTCTGATATAACGGAGAAGGATGTTTTCTTTGAACAGGACGCAAGTCTTTCAAATCACCATCCTGCATATTCAGCCACCTGGTTTCTTCAACTTCGATATGCAGACCAATCTTTACAAGTGACTCCTCTTTAGCACAAACTACATAACCATAACATCGAAGACCTCACTTTGGCAATTTTTCCACGATCGGCCCAACCCCATATAAATCTCAAATATGCACAGTTATGACAATGGTACAACGCAACATCTTAGCCTCTATTACCACGAGGCACTAACTATAGAGGCTGACAGGGCGAACGACACTACGAAAAATTTTTAATTTGGCACGTTCGTTGACAAATCGATCACAAAGAACGCCAGTTGTGAAATGCCAATTCATCCAGGTTACGCTAATGAGTGTTCACCATTGGCTGATAGCTTTGATCTGAGATCGCTCATTTTTGGCCGATCACCGCCCCTAACAGTGCCTGTTTCATGGGGATTGGTCGCCAAAAAATCAGTTTTCTTCACATTCAGTCTTAGACTGTTTTGCATAAGGCCATCATTCCATTTTGGAACAAGTTGCTCGAAATCATTTTTGTTATGAGACATTAGGACAACATCACTACATAAAACGTATATAGGATATGAACGGTATATGCCCCATGTCATAGTGTCCAGGGCGCTTCCATGATGAAGTTCCACAGAGACACGAAGCGGTTTTGGTACACCCAACACAATTCGAACTTTTCGTATTGCGATAAAGCAATTGAACTCAGTGCACGAGTTCTTCTGCCACTAGTGTGGCCGCAGACATATCAAACAAAGTTGTGTGGCGCAAGATCAAGCGACTTTTCCAGATCCATAAATATAATGTAATGAGGTCGACGCTTCCCATGGCATTTCTTCATGAGTAACTGCATAACCTGTGATTCGTCAATATTTCCGGAGCTCTTGAACAGTAATTAGAACATTCTGTTGAACTACCTTTCCTTTTCCATATTGGAACGATGATGCTTGCTTTCTTGTCAGTCAGTTAGTATTCTACCCTCCTCAATAACCCATTTGATGACAGTGGGAACACTTTCTTCCATCCAAGGCCGCCATCAGGAGTGCCTCTGAAAAGGAAATTACAAGCCCTGGCTTATGTAAAGGTGGATCAACGGGGGTAGGAGACTAAGAAGTCAAAAAGTATTAAAAAGTTCAACGCGCTAGTAAAGTAAGCAAAAGCAATAATTTTGCCACCGAATACCACATCATGAAAGGGAGTGATGGCCTCGTGAGAGTCACTAACGACAGGCTTCTTATCCATGATAATGAGCAGCAAAGGAGATGGAAGAAGCTAAACCATATTACATCCGCTTACGTTCTATTTCTTGGCGATCATATGGGAAAGCCACCACCACTCGAACGAAGAAACGCCACCATTCTTAATGGTCTTCCCGCGGAACTCTTCCGTGCAGTTCCCGAGGTCTCTGTAAGGTTATCACTTACGAGATCCGGATGGTCGTTAAGATTACGAAGAAGAGCACCCATTTTGAGTGCGACAGCTGGAAGGGAACTTGCGTGTTTCCTGCTAATGTGAAGAAATTAGTTTAAATCATCCCAAAATTTATAAAGGATCACTTCAAAAGCTTGATCGATAAAGACTGGATGGAACGATCTTTCGACAGCGTCAACAAGGAGTGTATTCGAAATCCCCTACGTAGGCGGGCGGGCATTCCATAGAGTCTAGTAGTTATTATCCGACCGTAAAATGTCGCCACCATGTATGCGTAAAATGTGCCAGATCGAGCATCTCAGGGGAATATGAAGTCCACGTTGGAGTGTGCCACAGTTGCACGGCACGACACTTTTCCGTCTTGTTGTCGCTGACGTTTTTTATGCTGCCTTGACTGAAGAACTTGGGAAGGTTCAATAAACTATCTATCTTCAAACACATCGGCATCTGCTTGCTCTCTTACCGATCCATGGGACTTGAAAAAACGACTCTAGATTTGTAAAATGAAGCTGACTGGGTCGGACTGAAAAAACAAAGTTCTTTGTTTGAACGGTCATTACTCTCTATTTGAGTTGATGTACAGAACATCTAGGACGTTGATCAAATCTAGGTGGCGTTGTTTCTGCCTTCGACGCGCCAAACTATTCATAAATTCAGAATCCTTTTCACTCCAGCTAGCTCATTCTTGTAATTCCATCTGAAATTCGTGTTTTGCATATACATGACCTACCGCAGAGGAGCGTCATGTAACTAACCTGTATGAGTAAGGAGAATTGCGTTGCTTGAAAGCAGCCCGGGGATATGTCATAATCGAAGAAATACCTACAGTATGAACAATTGACTATTGCATTTTAACCTACTCCATGTTATGTATAGGTAAAAACTTACAAAAACAACCAAACATCATGTGCACAAACAGGGTGGGCAAACAGAGCAAAGCAAACTAATGAATAACTAATTAAATACTAAATACTGCCAAAAACCTACTAATTTGAATGACTGGTTGAATAAATAAATGACGAAGTCGAACAGCTGAATAGACAGCACAACATTAAAAAAGAAGACTGTAAGACAAAACAGGATTATTCTTCAGATTTTAACGGCGAAGGCCATAGAAGACCTGGTATGACCTGAACCGCGCTGTCAAAATAACAGCGGAAAAAATGATATTTTTTTAGAATACTAGGCCCGTAAAATGACTGATTATTCGTTGAAGAAAATGTCTCGAAAGTCATGGGCGATCTCAGCCTAAAAGAAACCAATCTGAATTCGAGTAGTTACATGTACAATATAAGAACGCAAAGAAACTATGCGTTACCAAACTCGACTATGATCCATGGGGTGGCGCACACAGGTCAGTAACTGAAAGGCAACGAGAAAATATAAACCTCAATAAAGTTCCTGTAGTGGTATGTAAGGAGCTTTTACATGCTGTAATGAAACCTCAATAGAATCCTGTTTCTGGAGAGAGATAACCCAGCGAACAATGGATTCCGAAGTCAGACGGCCCTCCCCATAGAGACCGATATATCGAAATGTCAAACTATTTGAACAAACAGTGTAGAATAGACTACTTCCAATCATGTATTATACAAATACGGATGCCTTTCCTAGAAGCGATTTGAATTTCATAGGCCAAGGTGAACGCAATTAATATGGTGACTGGTTGGTTAGGGCTGCAATAAATTAGGACGAATGCTGCACAGTGAGAACACTAGATTTAAATAGTGCGTTTAGCTCTGTAATATGGAAGAACACCATCGAGCTTACTGTGACTCAGATGATGAACCAAAAATATACCCAAGAAATTACGGGTACCATAAGGTTCCGTACTAGGTCCCACTTGTTGTTGATGAAGCATGATGTAATATTGATGTTTCACCCTCCGTGTGACAACGATTCGCTTCGCGAATGATATTAGGATAACAATGGTAGCAAAACGTTTCGACCAGATTGAGATTTTCGCAAACGAGGCGATATAGGAAGAAAATTCCGCATGAAAAAAATCCAGGCTGTTACTTGCTGAACATAAAACAGAAGTAGTTTTGATCAGCAAGAGAAGAAAGGAATCCACAGTGAAAATGATCAATTATAAAATCATGAGGTAAAAACCTGGGGTTATCAACTTCCCAAATAAAGCAATGGTAATGTAGGGAAATCCATTAATGCAATGGCTTAAAATATTTCGGGTTCAGCGAAACATTTCACCTCAGCGAAACGTTCAAATCTCTTTGGCACCCAATTATTCTTAGCCCACGTTCGTTCAAAAGATTATCTTACTTGCCAGCTCTGGAATTGAAAATGTTTTACATCAACGCCATAAAGATTGACATGCACATGGGCTTAAGTTTTATTACAACATTCCGTGCATAATCGATTGCATTATTTCAAGTGTATATTTTTGGAGTCGAATTGCAGCTGGCCCCGACATATCATTGAATTCTGCAAAACAACAATGCAAAAAGTTTGCCAAATGAATGAAAATTGCTTCGTTCATCGTTTGCGAGTGAGAAATATTTCATCGTTTCGGTTTGTTTGTGTATTGTTACTTGGATCTTTACACTTGAGTTTCCTTGAGGTATTTGAAAATGAATGAATGGATATTTTCTTTTTGCTGTGTAATTTCAGCTAGATTTTGTTGGGTTGGTGCTAAGTAGATAATGGTTTCACGCCCTCAGTGATTTACAAATAGTTACATCATTTCAAGTTTCAATAAAAGCATCCCTTGGTGGATTCATATTCATTGAATGCAGAGGGTTATTTCAACAGCATTGTCACGCATTCGTAGTGTATTCATGAATACAGGATTACATTAGATTTTTGGTTCCTTTCAATCTTAAATATTAGTCGGTTAAACCTGAAAATTGACTAAACTGGTGTTTGAGCTGGCCGGATTTTCCTTCTGGCTGACTAGGAAACAATCATGAATCCTATTTCACTAGCATACAAATATTTTTACTACAGAAATATCCGCAGCAATTTCCAGAATAGGTGATTGATTCTGTTTTCTGACCTTCTATCTGATTTAGCTTTATCTTTTACAGCCTCTCCCATTTGGTCGGAAATTGACACAACAGTTTTCATATCTTTGTACTTTTCGACAGAACAAACTTTGCAATTAATTTGCTTGATTCTTACGGGAAAAGTTTGGTGTATCTGGTGCCATCTAGACCTTATCAATTATCCCTGTAGAAAGGCTGTTCCCAGTTTTTGCATTTACCAATGCCATTGCCACTCAAGTTGCTGATTCTGGTCCTGACATGGAGGAAACCACCTAAAATCCTGGTGCCTTTAACAAAAGTGAATATGAATATGGCTGTGTTCTGCCCTAGGAAAGTGAATGCAAACGTATTCGTATTTACGAGTACTAATATGAATTCTCCTGGATTAATATTGAGAGGGTGAGAATACTAATTTTTTTTTGTATTGAAATATTAGTATTTGACTGAATGGGGAATATTAGTGCCTTGGTTTGCTCTGTGTTATACCTTATATTGTTCGAAAATGTATAATGATAGGAGGAACTTAAGGGGGGTTTTCAGACAAAATTATAATAAATATACTATACTAAATATACTATTATATATTATATTATTATATAATAAATATACTATTATAAAAATTATAATAATATATTATTGTTAAGTTTATTTAAACAGATATCGGTATGGAGGGTATTTCGGCGTCTAGCCACAATATAATGGTAGCCTCCTGATTTTTTTCACATTTTTCGATTGGGTAGTTTCTGAGAATGGGTCCTTTAAAGAAATTATCACTTTCGAACCTCCGCACTCCCCACCTTTTTAACAAATGTCAAAACTAATACCGGCTTCGAAAAGTACTAACCATTTTCACTTGATACCCCACATGACTATATTTAATGAAAAAAAATGTAAATCCCCCTTTTGCATGCATGGGGACCCTCCCCTCCCTTAAAGTCAATGTAGAAATATGTAACTCACTGTATGCGTGAGCGTTCACAGTTCCCACCTTTCCACCAAATTTGGTGTCAATCGCTATAATCATCTCCGAGAAAAATGCGTGTGACGGACGGACAGTAAACCGATTTTAATAAGGTTTTGTTTTCCACAAAACCTTAAAAAGATCCAGGAAATCCAGCGCTATTTGCAGTGTTCAGCGAAAATAATTGCAAATGCACTAAAATTCGAAAGTAAGCCTGAAACTCGAAGTAAGCAGCGAACAATATCCCCTTTGTTAGTGAGAAAGTTAGTTCGTTGCAGCAAGACGAACCCTTTCATGGCGGCCACCCAGCTAAAAGACGAACGTGATATGACAGTTGTGGTTCAAATTATTTGCCGGAGATTAAGAGAGAATAATTTGAAAGCTCGAAGTTCGAGAAAAGTTCCTCTTCTCAGTAAAAGGCATGTGACAGCACGTTTACAATTCACCAAAACCCATTTAAGTTGGAAGACAGAGAAATGGAGAAACGTTTTATAATCTGATGTGTTCAAAATTGTTTTGTATGGTGGTAAAGGGCCTCGTAGCTACGTAAGACGTCCACCTCATTCCGTCGTTAACCCCAAATATATTGTAGAAACAGTTAAGCACGGCGGATTAAGCATTATGGTGTGGGCTTGCTTTTCATTTTATGATGTGGGACCAATATATTGGATTAAATTAACGATAGGCAAAATATTTAGGTCTATCCTGGAATACATCGAAAAAACGACCCAAAACACACGAGTAGAAAAGCAAAGAAGTGGTTCCAGGAGATGTTCAAGTGGACAGCACAATCGCCAGATCTCAACCCTGTTGGAAATTTAAAGGCTGTCAAGTCAAGAATGGCGTTAGTATTGCGAAACCTTACATCACAATAGGCTTTAGCGCGGGGTACAAGAATCGTGGTGTGCCATCCCCGTGGACCATTGTCAACGACTTGTTGACTCAATGGTAAAGGTCATGCAACTAAGTATTAAGCATAATTTGTGTTTTTTGTACTTAAATGTATTAATGTTAAAGTACAAAAAAAAAACATTGACTCCTATTTTTCTTGAACCCTCGTTTTTCGTACTACTGAAACTTTGTTCTATTATTTTGAAACAAAAAAACAAATTGTGTTTAATTTTCTTTGGAATACAGTTAATGGATAGTTATTATGTTATTTGTAAATAAAAAAGTTATAAAAGTTGAATGGTAAGTTAGACTCAAAATCATTTGAATTGCCGTCTAACACTGACTGCTATTATTTTATTTTGCGCAGCTGTATGTATGGTGGAGTCGGACTTAATATCCAACAAAAAAATCAAAAGGCGATGTAGGCATAGACAAGAAAGTACATATGAATGGTACATTTTAACTCGAAAGATATTTTCAAGCCTGAAAAATTGCTTCGTGAATAGAAGGAGGCCCGCCATATTAAAGAAATAGTTTGGAAGAAAAATATTTGAGTTTATACTTTTTCACAAATCAAATGTGGCCCTTTTCAAATTCCATATATTCCCAATAGAAGCAACTCTGGAAAAAATCCTTTCCCCTAAGTTGATAAAGATAGATAATATTTCTGGACAAAACCAATAAAAAATGTTTATTATCTTTCCCTAGCAATATGAAAGTACGTGCTTGAGGCTATAATTTTTCAACGCACTGTATGTGCATGTAATATTCACTTCAGAACATTCAAAGTCTCAAAATTTTCCACTGAAGCAGCAATCTTGATTTATTATAACTTTGTTAGTAATAGTGCTATTTCCGCCAAACTTGGTAGGATCATGCCTTATATTAAAATCCATATTCCATGATCGCAAAATGAACTTAAGTGGGGTTTATAGTCAATTACTGAAAATTATTGTAATATACTATCATTCAATTTCTTTGAAAAGATGTCGGTATAGAGAGTGTTTCGGCACCTAGGTACCGTATATAGGCAACTTCATGTTTTTAAGGTTTTGTGTGAAACAAAACCTTATTAGAATCGATTCGATGTCTGTCTGTCCGTCTGTCTGTCTGTCTGTCTGTCTGTCTGTCTGTCCGTCTGTCTGTCTGTCTGTCTGTCTGTCTGTCACACCCGATTTATTCGGAAACGGCTGGACCGATTGTCACGAAAATTGGTAAGAGTATGTGATCTGCCGTTCCTTTTACATGCAGCAACTGGCGCCATTTTGTGTTAAGTTTAAGGGGGGGCTCCCCATACAGGTGAAAGGAGGGTGCAAATTTTTTTTTCACAGAATGTAGCCATGTTGGGTATCAAATGAAAGGTCTCAATTAGTACTTTTCGAAACTGGTTCAATATTTGATATTGGGTGTAACATAGGGGAGTGAGGGCTTAAAATATGACCCCCAAAAAGTGTAACAGGTCTCGTTCTCAGAACCTATCCAACCGAAAAATCCGAAAAAAATCACAGTAGTGCATCTCTATGAAATCTAGGCCTCAAAATATATCCGGTTCCGATATCTGCACAAATAAAGTTAATGATAGTATATTTCCATATTTTAGAAATTTATCCGGCACCCCCCCCTTATGTTCATCGCAGAAGTACAAAATTTAGCATAGATGTAATGAAGAACATGGTGCATAATTTGGTCAAGTTTGAAGAAAATCCGACTATTATTAACAAAGTTATAGGGGGTGAAACTTCACAATTTTTTGTGAATTTCGTGCACTCTACAACCTGCATGGCGTCATCATCACATGTCAATTCGTCAATACCACAACGAAATGGGTTCTTATGGATGGGGGCGGAAGAATTATTTTGTTTTAGTTTTTAGTCATTTGTATATGAATATCAATTACTCCAACCAGACATGTGTGTATGTAGGTATATAGTATATGCGTGCTAATGAACTTTGCGGGTAGTGCCTAATTCAGATAGATATAAGAAGTAAATCGGAAATATGGGTACGATCAATTGATATACGTGCATATATGTGTACAGTATTCGGAAATAGACAGTTTGTTTGTTCAGGGTGAGCGTAATATCTACGGCTGTAATATGGACGTATGTCTCGTAGTTTGGAAAAATATGAAGGAGTATGTTGGATTTGTAGCTATATACGGATAGAAAAATGTGCGCTGAAATTTCTTATATAAGATGAACACAAAACCTTTATACCCGAAGCACGGGCTTCCGGTATTCCGACTTGTTTTTTTCATATTTTTCGGTTGAGAATGTAGTGGCCGTGACTTCGCAATGGGAGCGGAATTTCATTCGCCTTTTTGGGGATTGATTCGTCCAAATAATGCATTCTATAATGTGTAATAATCCCTTTAGCCTGACGTTTTTCCTCTACCTCTTAAATTGTCCCCATCTATCATTTCTTTTATTATACAATTCCCGTCCTGTCCTTCACCTAAATATTCATCTTTATAAATTAAATTTCTTCCCCTTTTTGGTTTGAACAATTCTCTCTATGTGCAATTACCTTAAATTTCGCCGCATATTGCACATTATTGAATGCATTCGGGGAAATTCATCATGACGGAAAGGAATAATCCGGAACTTGTGGACTCTGCTGTTAAATTAGTGTCCGCTGAATTTTCCGAAGAATTTACGAAAAATGCCAGCCTGGTGCGGGAATGTTTCGTATTCGAGTAGTCAAAGAGTCGTGAAGCTATAAACGAATAAAAAGAGTAGGAGTGAAAAAGTACCCGCGAACAACGGCGTGAAGCGATTCAGATGAGAAAGAGTCTTCGGAAGCCAAAGATAAAGAAGCAACTGGTCCGACGAGAGCGGAGGCGTAAGGATTACAGTTTCGACACGAGGCCTAAAGCGGAGATTTAGAAGATAAAAGCGACGTTTCTGGCAGACGGCCTGGCGGGGACAGCGGCTCGCTACCGGAAGTGAAATTCAGTTGAGATTTTCACGTCGGGTTTTCTTGTGAAGTCGCTCGCATCTTCCTACCATATTAATACATCTAACCAAATCGACCAATAATCTCAAGTTGTGCTAATTTAAAATGTTCAATGTTTTTTTGTATACCCAAACTGAGAATTAACAAGAGCTACGGTGAAAAGAAAAGGCGGGGTCGGGTGCCATCTCACGAATAAGTCAGTTTCAACGGTAATGCTGGCTCTGCAGAGGCATACTAGGTTGCACGGAATCGGTTGTCAGTAAATCCAGATCAGGTACAGGATAAAACCAAATGGCGAAACTTATGACGACGAGCCAACCCTGCTTGTGAACGAGACAAAGGCTGAAGAAAAAGAAGAATCGGGTGTCAGTAAGTTGTCTGGCAATACCTGTATTGTATGACGAAGCCATGACTCCTGTGCACTTTAAATGAAAAAGATGCAGAGAATCAGTTCAAATCGTGTACAAGAGTAACATTTAAAGAAATTTCAATGTAAATGAGAAAGACACTTGAAAAGATCGATAATTGAAGTATCACATGAATCACTTAGCCATGGAAGTAAGATGTACAAGAGAGAGATATTGAACTGTAAAAGGTAAATAAGCAGCAGTTCGACGTTTTTTTAGTCCAACTTAATTAGAGTAATAATTTTGTGGATTTTTTCTCGGAAAACGAATTGTGATCTCCAGAGCTCTGGCTGAGGGTTTTCTTTGTTTTTACTACTTATTTTCTTTCCTTTTCCACAAAACTCTTTTATATTTTCTTTCTTAATTTTTATATTTTATTTACTTATTCATTTGGTTACTGTTCCTTTGTTTCATTTTTATTTTTTCAACATCCTTAATTTGCTAACATATTTGCATGAGTATTCACTTTTTTGTTAATTTAATTTTGCATGAAGATACTTAATAAAATGAATTAACTCTCTTATCAATTTGAGGACTTCCTTCTTTCCTCCTCCTCCTGAACTCCGCAAAACTTTAATTTAGGGACATCCTCCAGAATAATAGCCTGAAGATGTCAAGGAAGAGAAGGAACGTCAGATGCTGCGGCTCAATAAGCAACTGAGACAGAAGAAACAGGAATCAAAATTTTGATCGGTCGTGAATCCCCCCCCCCTCCCCCCCCTCGATCGCGGCTCCACGCGTGCGGTTGAGCTGTCTTTTTTTTATTTTTTTCAGGTTTTAGCTCGCGTTTTGGTTTATCTCGATAGGCTTAGGTGAATCCCCTTTTTTTATTTGAAGAGTTGAATGATCCGGTGCGGACCCACGCATCGATACAGACACGTGAATTTTGAAGAATGGCACCTGAGGGATCGAAGTGCTCAACGGACCCCCGCCCCCCATTCTCGAGCCTCACTAGCACCGATGCATGCAAGCCCCTGTTGACAGAGCGTTTTGATCGAGCTTCAGTGTTCGCAATCAGACCTTCATAGTCAAGTTAGCCAATTTCTTTCAGGTTTTGGAATAGCTCTCCCCTCTAAGTCGCCTCCGGCCACTCAGGATGATCGTTTAACTACCGCTATTTCCCCCCTTAGTTTATTGCAAGAGTTTCTGAGAATGGATCCATGAAAGAAATGGTCACTTCATAGACCCCGCCCTCCCCTCTTGCATTAAATGTCAGAACTCTAGCCAGATTTGAAAAGTACTAATCGAAACCTTTCATTTGATACTCCACATTACATGTGAAAAAAACTTTACACGCATTTTTCATCTATGGAGAGCCTCCACCTGAAAAACGATGTAACTTCATATGCAGGGATTCACAATTTCCACCTTCCCATCAAATTTAGTGCCAATCGGTACAAGTGGTTCTGAGGAAATGCAATTTTAATAAGGGTTTGTTTTACACAAAACCTTAA
Source organism: Hermetia illucens (assembly GCF_905115235.1). Taxonomy (NCBI): domain Eukaryota; kingdom Metazoa; phylum Arthropoda; class Insecta; order Diptera; family Stratiomyidae; genus Hermetia; species Hermetia illucens. The sequence goes on along the minus strand of NC_051849.1, from coordinate 165,360,510 downwards.
AAAAGACAGACTGACAGTAAACTGATTATAATATCTTGAAGAGGATGATAATTTGTTACGATATGCTGATTTTACTGGAAGCCATGAACCGTTGAAAAGAAGATGCAATATTCGAGTACGTCTATTTGAATTCCCCAAAAGCATAGTCAAACATCTTTATCTAATGGGTGAGGAATGGAATCAGATATTTGTTTGGTTAAAAATATGATCTCTCAAATATTTTTTTCATCAATGGAAACCTGTATTCCCATCAATTGTTCCTTCTATTTTTGGACAAAAAAAAATTCCCTAATGGATAAGGAAACCAAAAGCAGTTCAAAACAATATTTAAAGATAAACGTATCTATACTTGCCACACCATTAAAAGAGTAACAAAAATTTAAAAATTTTCCGTATCCCATCCGACTGGTTTTTATTTTCCCCCAAATTGCTTGGTATCCTATGACAAATCCTTGAAATTAATGATAATTCAGTGCATGATGTCTACCTTTCAGGAAACAAATGATATGAATTACATTGACCTTAACATTATCTCCTTCTTCTCATGTTACGCATCTTACATTGCTAAACTCTCTTCCTCATGTGCAATATTTAATACAATTAAACCATCTAACATTCCGACATATGTACGTACATATCACAAGCATTTTCCATGAGAAAGTGATCTAATTAACAAGGTCAGGAGCGGCACATAAATATCTTTAATGTTTTCTAGCCAAAGAATAAAATGTTCATTTGGATGGCCATAAATAAAAGATACTACTCCACTTATTTCCTCCGTACATAGACTTTGGTGTATATACTCGTATCTGTGCACATATGTACGATAGATACAATATATTTATCTTGACGGTTGACTATCTGTGGGATATCTATTGCACTGCAAACAAACCTGAATACAAAGTGGATGGACGGAAAAATGAAGAAGATACTCTCCATACGCCTGACTCTATGGAGTGTGATTCGAACAACCCCATATGTGGGAAGCAGTTATATTGTGGCTACTGACTTGGGCCTTTCATGTCCACCACACATTTCCCATATGTGCCCCAGACATCGTCGCACTACTCCATCATGAAACACATTTTTCTACTTTGTGCGAGTATATTTTTCCTTTTCAGTGGTTAGTGTTTGCATATGCTGATATACATAGTTGGCCTAATAGACAGGATCAAATTTCACTTTACTATTTATATTGGGACGGCGAAAGGATCGCATCGCAAAAATGGAGAGGGGTGAAATGCTTTTATCTGTCTGGAGCTGTAATTCTGAGTATTCCCTATTTAAAACAATGTGAAATGAAAAGTTGCATCCCTCCATTTGCCTATAAAAACTTACTATGGAGGTGGTATGCCTGCGGACTTGTTCTCAATATTTGTATTTTGAGGATTCCGTTTACTTTGGAATAATTTGGTCATATATTCAAAAAGTTAGTTTTTTTAAAAAATGTCTGCTTGTGAGACACTTGTCCACATGAATATTTATGTTCGTTCAAATGGAAATAGAGGAAACCCTTTTTTCGATAGTGGGACTTATTTGCATTAGAAAATAATTTTTCCGTCTTTTTTCCCCTCAGGCAACTGTTTGTGATAAAAAGTGACGTTAGACATTCGAACTAACAGTTCCAGAGGAAAATCGGTTCTCTGCCTGTCTATCTATCTGTCGGTAACACCAACTATTCTTAAAAACAATTCAATTTATTGAGACAAAATTTGCTGGAATGGTTGAAACTGTGAGCCCCTATGCGATGAGGCATATCTTTATGAGGATATCAAATCTAAGAAGGGAGTGCGGAGACATTAAAACCACTAAACGTTGATGCGTTGCTGATCGCTTTCTAAGTTATCCTAACTCTGATGGTGGACCTCGCGCCTTTTATATCCCATAGAATTTTTAGGAAAAATGCCTAAAAGATTTACTAAAGTCGAGCTACCTTTACCGGGCTCAGTAACTAAAAAGAAACTATGCCTAAGGGACTTCATATAGATCATAGGTCAGCGACCTTAAAAATGCGGATGACACGATGTCCCAAAACTTCATGATAAACTCCCACTAAGTCGGTAAGATGGGAAACCCCAGGAAAGAAGAAAGAAAGTTTTCCTTACCATCGCCATCCATTTCACACAAACCAACAGGCACACTATCCACCATGAAGTTGGCACGGTCTGCGTTGAATAACAAAATGAAAAACCATCTAAGACGTCTCATCATCCTCTGAGTCGCATGAAGTCATCTTTAGTTCCCCTCGCACAGGATATTGAGAAGAATGCTGTTCGCAAGCTAGTTCAAGCGACGAATACAAAGCCGTACATGCTCACCCAACCTGAGCAGCCTGACGAGGAGTCCTCTTTCGACTTCCTTTCTAGTGACGATCTGAGCTCAGCAAGAAAGACTGCAACTCTAGAATCCAAGTTGCTAAATGATTCGAAAGAGTAGGTGCTCAGTGACGGCTCCTCGGAAAAGGAATTTTTTACCCCAATTAAGGAATATTAAATAATATTATTTGTGCACTCAGCGCAATTTCATATTATAATTTACAAACACCCATAGACCTGCAAGATAAAACCAAATAAAAATAGTATAGGCACAGATTGATGAGAGATTTGATTAATATTATCAAGTGATTTGTTGAGCAATGTTAGCCATCTTGGTCATTATTGGATTGCGAATAAGTATCAATAAATATTTTCATAAACTTATTCAAATTATAGACATTTACAAGAGTGAAAGCCAAAAATGACTATTAGGACCCCATCCGCTTTGACTTTCAACGGAATTAAAACCTTTTTTATTCTTCCAACAAGCAAACATACAAGACCCATAGATAAAATGTAGAACATCGCCCAGTTATTAAAACGCTAGAATCGATAATGAGAAATGTTAATTTAATACAACTCGCTTGCGACTCTTTACAGGGATATCAAGCACTTAGTACGAACCTGATCGTCATGTTCCAATGTTGAATACAGAACCCAGCACAATAAATTAACAGATTATCCACATTGATTGAGCTCAATATTTCCTTATAGTCAGTGGTATTAAATGAAATTCAACTGAAAACAACCCCGGAACGTTGGCACTATTAATTGAAATTCTCAAGGATATTTTTCCAAGGTACGAATTTCCAGGCACCATGGTCTCTGACAACGCAGTCATTTTCACCATCTGAGAGGACCGTCGATGAAAACCTCGGCTCCCAAAATTAAACCGAAATATCGTAGAAAATCTAAATTTCCAGTTTGATCAAAATGGTTCTTCTTGGAGTTAAGAAGAGCCTCACGACCCCAACATATAGGATACTTTAGACATCACTGCAAAACTAAGAAACTTGCCTAAGACCCACTTGAATTTCGACCCCCGATAAAATCCACTCTTGCAGATGCACATGTACTACCTAGTCCATGCCACCTAGAGTTATATTGGGTCCGTTTCGGAGGCACTAACTGTAAATCACTTGAAGAATATCTTTCATATAGTAAGCTAAAATGATTAGGCCAGTTAGGCAGAAAATTAACATGGCTGCATCGAAAAGAGGAAAAGGAGAAGAAAGTTACAATTAAATGTTTTAGCTGTTAAATGTGTAGATTCTAGAGTTAAATACAGGGGAAATATTCTCGAGAAACAGGAGGCGAAAATACTTTTGGTAAGGAACGCTCAAGGAGCAACTATCGTATGGCAATGGCAACAGTGTCGGCTAGACATTCTAGATCGAAGCGAAGAAGAAAAGTGTGACTGGGGTGTGTATTTCTCCACCACATGCTATTGATCCTAACAACTTTCCTTTCCTTTTAGTCCAGAAGTCTGGTTTAAACCATCCAGGCCGGGATTACAAACATCAAAAGAGATAAGCTTCCGTCAATACCAAACACCAAAATATTGTTTAGCAGTTGTGCTCCCTTTCACCCTCTGCAGATCTATCTATGTAGTTGTGCCATGAAGGAAGAGAGAAGGCGGTCATCCGCACATAGGGCAAAAGCTCAGCCTTATATTTTTTCAATGAATCTAACCCAGGCTACATCTGATCTTACACCTAAATATAATGCGAACTTCCCATTTACTTCGTCTACGGCGATACTTTGACGACACATGTGACGTTTAACAACGAATGAACTTATTTCCCAAAACGTAATATTTTTTTTTCGAATTTGACTATACGCTAAATAATCTGAAGAAGTTTGAATATGCAATTTTTGTTAATCCCCCTGAAATGTTACTGCGTAAACCGAATTGCAAGCATCTGACTTTAATTTCAGAATATCTGCGACTCTAAAAATTGCCCAAATTTTTATGCATGGTTCCCGCTGAAAATATATTCATGCTTTCATATTAATTCATGCATGCTCATGCCGACAAACTCCACCCGAATAACTTTAAGTTGGCAACATATCCGGGATTGTAATAGCTTTAAGTAGTTGATCTTATATCTGATAAAACATTCACTCTCCCTTTTTTTCAATTGACCAGGCTTACCTTGGGTAACTTTCAATCGATCAAAGAGAATGAAAAAGCAGGAAAATATCTTTGCTGTTCTAAGATAATGGCCACTCACTTGGTCCCAATTCAAGCAAACACTACATAAGCCGAAACACTCGGTAGAACCACTTAGCCAAATTATAATGATTGTGATCGTCTATTTTATGGCCCCATTTTCAGAAATCACCAAACCCAGAAATCTGCAGAATACTCATGAAGCTTCTCTTATACAATTTCTAGGCCCCAAAATCTTCTCCATAATCATAACATAGTATATTACTATATTTCCATATCCCGATTCATGCTATCAGCCAATGGTGGATGAAGTGGCGTTTCACAATTGGCGGTTTTCTGATCGACGCCTCAAATTTACCGTAGTGTCAACCGCCCTGTCGCTTTCTAACATATGGTTGGAGTTCTAGCCGACTGTGAAAGACCATTAACGAAACCTCACGGTAATGGACGCTATGATGTTACATTGGGCCAGTGGCGTAACAGGCAATGATCACATCTAAAATGACGCTACCCGCGATCGATATGGGGTTGCATCGATCGTACAAAAACTGCGAGAGAGAGTCGTCTTCGATGATATGGCCTGTAATTAGTACTGACGAGAACTTAATAACAACAAGGTGTCTAAACATCGAAACGACCAAAAGGCCCGCCAAAATAACGATAGACTCATACACTGGATGGTGATTTGAAAGCTTTGCAACTCCATCCAGGTCAGGCCTTTGACCGAGCGAAAAATCGTGAGAAGAAGAAGAAGTTTACCATATTTACAAAGTTCATCCTAAGGCAACAAAATACTGCAATGTTATAACAGTTAATATGAAGCATCATACTGGAAACTTTATTGTAAACCATACTAGTATCAATACTTGTTTGTCCACATCGACATCATGACGGATCTAACCACTTGGAAAGCAACTTACTTCCTGTCTAGTGGTCTACAGACCCCTCTTTCTGGGTTACATACCCAAATTATTCAATAAATTGACTGGCGTTTTCATTTAGGGCAGACGATGCCTTACCTCTGTTCTGGAAGCACACCACTTTCAGCCACGTCAGGTGCTTATCGCTCCATTTAGATGTAGAGAATCGCAAACACAGGATAGAAGGAGTCCTGAGTCCACATCCATTGATGACGGTCTTTCACGTGAAATCATTGCAACCCGAGGAGATAAAATGTCAGTTTTATTTTGAAATGAACACACTACGGCCGATGTGTAAATGGAACTATGCACCTACTCTTATATATGAAATCCAAGAAACGTTTCGCAGCTCATGCGCCTAGCTTTCGATCTCCAACTTGTAAGGTTATGTTGTCAACGCAAACGATTACTACTAAAACTTCACTAAATCCATACGAAATTAAATTAATGAGCAATTTGATGAAAACACGAATTGATCCTTGAACCAAACACTCTTGAAAGTACCCATTGACAATAAAAAAGTTTTTGAAAAAAGCCGAAGGATCAAATGGGTCAGCAACAAGAAAGCTTATGAAAGACATACTCCTTGTCCAATAAAAAACGCTGCCAAATTGAAAATTAAGTATTAATTCGCCCCTTAAGGGAATATTTCTTTCGGCAAAAACTTGGCATAAAATTAAATTTTTCCAACATCTAAAACTTGCCAAAGGAACAGAAAATCACGGACATGAAACGAAACAAAATAGAACAGATTTAGTGGAAGGTGTTGATGAATAACCTCAAAATTCTTGAATTCAGCAAATTGACTTAAAACAACAATCAACAGAAAAATGTACTGAAACTATGTAGCTGAAGGTGTCAATATAGTGGTCATCCGCGACTTAAAATAAACTGCATCTCGATGATCCACACTAACTTTTAACATTATCCTACGTTGAGTTTAATGCTAAACGCTCCATATACCCAGAGAGAGGGTTCATTTTTTCCCAGAATGCGGTCATCCAGGATAACAAATAAAAAGACTTGATAAATACTTTGGCTTTGGCTACTTGGCTGTTTGATCAAGTGACAGGATTTTTTTGGCCATTGCGGCACAGGCGCTTTACCCCCCATCTGCCATCCCGGCAAAAATTGGTGTTACCACTGGCGCTCTACCTAAGCCCCCTAATCTAACGATAAATGACATCGCCGAAGGTGTAAGCCTTCAAGGAGAGGTGCTTCCACGCGTACCAGCTCGTTACCCAACTTTCCTTTTGCTCGCGGAGGATTGTCATCAAACCTCACCAGAAGGAGAAACTACAAGACAATTTTCATGCCACCCACCCGTTTTGGCGGCAAGTATAAACAAATCTTATATTACAAAACACATCCAGAAAGTAAGTAGATAGAGTGTTCCGACATATTGCCGTGTAACCAGACTGTCATCCCTCAAAATAGCATCACTTCGAGACCAGTATGTTGAAAAGTCTTGACTCAGGAGCATCTTTTGCGAAAAATATCAATCCAACCTCGCTAAATGCGAGATCCGAGCCGTCATCCGCTACCTCGTTGTGGAAGGAAAAGCTTCAGTTGAGATTTTTAATAAGGTTAAAACTCCAGCATTAAGTGGATGCGGACTTAGGACCCCATCATTCTCAAAACGAATAGGTTAAAACTCTTTCTGTGGGTTGCCCACTACACGCTGGAAACCAAGCGACTGTCTCGACAAGCACCCAACCCAACCAATATCTCAACCTAAAATAATCATGCTGTTGTTATTTGTAGGACAATAAACGTCTAATTTTGATAGAGTATCTGGCTCAGTGGGAAATGAGATAAGATACAGTGCGGCCCTAAAAATCGAAAAGAGTGGTTCAGAATAAAAGGAGAGGCATGCTGACAAAAGGAATCTGCTACACAACAACTCCTCATCTCACCAATCCCACGGAGCAACTCTTTTACCTTCTTGAATAGTACGTTTCAAACCCCTACTGCATTCCCCTGATTTAACATCTTCAAGCTGACCATTTCTTCACTCCCCTTAAGGAGTGAAGGGAAGACGGGTAAAGGGGCTGTAGGGAGACTTGCTCGAGGGAGCATCGAAAAGTTAATCCCCAACTCACTACCTGTGAATGGTGTCTATATTGAAAAGTGACATATATTTGTACAAATGCAACCATGCTTCGTTTTTAAATATTTCTTCTCAGCCTATACAAATTGACTACCCTTACTTCCTGAACGTTCATTTCTGAAACCTGGTTGGATGATAAGATTTCAAACTCTAAACTAAAAGCTACACTGCCGCTCACTGTGGTGGTCCTTTCGTCTTTTCCATCTTTTCTTCACCTTACCTCCTCCCTTACTTTTTCACCCTGCATATGGTTCCGCTCAGCATAAATTTCTTTGATATTTTCTATGCATATCACCCTCTCTCTCACCTTAATTCTTGGATTAATCATCGTAAGCTAAAATTTCCGGCTTTCCACCCCTTCCCAATAATCACTTTTGTACTTCTCTCCCTTTATTAACCTTAATGCATCTGAACCGCTCTTCATTTCAACCTTTCAAAAACCACTTATATAGCACTCCCAATACTGTCCTGACTAACCTGCCAGTACATTGTTATTCAAATTTCTTCCTTACTTCACTCCTAATACTGAATTGAATTCGATGCGCAAATCATTCGTCTCAACTGTGTGAGTTGCACAAACCTGGTGAATTCAAATTTGAAAGGCAAATTTTGTAAGTCTGAATGTAGCCTCAGCGACGACCAAGTGAGAGCTCATCTTTAATCTGCTATTATGCTACCAAAACCTCCACTCTGCTTATACCATTCTATTTAACCACAAACTGCACTATATCGTCTGTAATATGCCCCTTCTTCCTTTACATCTTCCATGGTTGAGGCTTTAATTGAACCCGACGGTCTTTTCACTTTTTGTTTGGTTAAAACCAATCAATATGCTTCCCTCTATAGATAACCTTTAACTAGACCGTCGAAGGTTGACATTTTTAAGGGTTATTTGAAACAAAACCTTATTCTAGCCTGTCAAAAGAGTCTCCCATTCTGCCTATATACAACAGTGCCTATCATACTTTCGCCAAGAGTACTCCTATTCACATAATCTTGAGAGACATGTTAAAAGCTGATCCACCACATACTCGAGAGCAATCGTAGTTAAACACCGGTCCGCTCCTATCAATTTACTAGATTCGCTAATTACGGAGCCAAATGTTGAAATTCTCAGTAGAAAGAGCACGCTATGTATACGGATTTTTCCAAGGCCTTTGATCAACCAAATAATGATACTGCTGTCCAAACTCATCTCACTTAACAGCTCCTATGATTCGGTTTATGGCTCGCCTCCTACTACTATATTGCTTCTCAAGTGTTTGATTTTATGCGTGCATATTCCGTTCCTATAATGTACCATAAAGATCGGTCCTGGATTCACCACTATTTTTATTCTTCACCAACGGCTTGCCCTCTACCCACACTTGTCCATGATTGTTTTACAGTGATAATCTCCAGCTCTTTTCTCTATAGTGTCCCCAACAGACCTTGTCCCTCTCCACCTTCTATACTCGGAATTACTGTTATTCTACAATGAATTGACACTCTTCTTTCAGTGGGTGAGCTCGTCATGATCGATTTCGGCATTTGGATCTGTCAAATGCATGATCTGGATGCGATCGCGAGGCTTTTCAATCCCCATCCAGCGTATCAAGCCACCGTTGTTTCGGACGGCCTTTTGGTCGTTTACCATCTGCTTCGATCTTCAGACCAATTCTGGCAAGTGAATTTTCGTCGGCACGAATTACGTAACCATACCATCGAAGACACCTCTCTCGCAGTTTTTCCACGATCGGTGCAACCACATATCGATCGCGGATATCCTTATTTCGGATGCGATCAAAACGTATCACGCCACTAGTCCAACGCAACATCTTCATCTCCATTACCGTAAGACGCCGCTCATTGTCTTTTATATCGGCCACTCAACACTCAGAACCGTAAAGAGCGACAGGACAGAGAACATTGCGGTAAATTTTAGATTTGAGACGTTCGTTGATACGTCGATCACAAAGAAACAATTTGTGGAACGCCACTTGATCCAAGTTGCGTTAATGCGTGAACCAATTTCATAATGCAGTTCTCTATTGGCTGATAGCATTGACCGGAGGTATTTAAATTGCCCAGTTCTGGGCAGGTCACTGCCGCTGATTGTGCCTTGGGGATCCGTCGTCAAAAATTCAGTTTTATTCAGATTCAATCTGAGACCACATTGCATTTTTGGACAAGTGGTTCGAGACCATGTTTGGTATTAGACGCTAACAAAACATCATCTGCATAAAGCAGAGCGCTCCCTCATAAGAAGCATTCTTAAATATCGAAAACTTAAAATGGCTAATGGTTTCATCTAGGACACAGGCAATTCATCGGATGTTGACTTACCTCTGCCCTAGGAACATCGTGAACAAAGCAATTGGCAGGTATTAAATACTCCATTTTATAAATCACAAAACACATCGTGAGTTCGAATCATATCATACGTAAATCCACTATACTTCAAATGAAAACGTAGTTAGAACGCCGTCCGATGAAATATCCCTGCCCACGACCTTCTAATTTGATTTTTGAGTATTGCTCCGCGGTTCGGATCTCCTCCTTGCAACTGTCTTGCTTCAAAAAAGTTCATTGAAGTTTTGCTTGATCTCATTTGCAAAGAATTCCCCTCATGTGAAATACGATGTTTCCCTCCTTCCAATGCGTAAGCGTTACTTAAACTCTGTTTGAACTGATTATTTGATTTATTTAAACATGACTTTGCAGACCAAACAACAAGGTTACTCCTATCTGAGGCATGCCGCGTCGTCCACACCTACGCTCTGTCGTTACCGGTCCTCCTGAATGCGATTCCGCTTTCAGGGCTTTCTAAGAAGATTCTACTTTTCCTCCATTGTTCTGCGGCACGTGGCTCCTCATAGCCGTGTAGCAACCCACTCGTCACCCATCCTGAGCTTGTTGACTGCACTGAGTGGCATAATCCCTAATGAAGTTGTCGTTTTTCTCAATGTGCGACTTATCAACACCATTGTAATTAACGTATTCACAACTACATACTTATCTAGCTCGTAGGTGGGTTAAGTTATTTTTTTGTTATTGTTACAAATCCATCCCATCCATCTGAGGCTCACCAATTCGTCATCCCTAGCAGCTGCCTAACATCCTGGTTTGCCCCATCTAAGACAGGGTTTGCAACATCTTATTTTTCTATAATCGATATTGGCCTTACAGACTTCTATGTTGGATCATCCTTATCCGTTCAGATTAAGTGACCGCACGCCGCAGTTTATTCAGCCCGATTTCGTTAATAACCAACAATGTGATATCACTCATAAATTTCTTCAATATATAGGCAGCGGAATCGTCCATTCTTCTGTAGGGGGCTGAAAATTCTTCAGGAGACTATCCTTTATGGAGTGACTAAGAATTCGCAACTTTTCTAGCAAAGATTCATCTCCGAGAAATATATGATGGCTCGCCAGATCATTCTTTTACATATCTGAGGCGCTTCAAACGAAACAGTTTTTTTAAGGTCGTACGGTAAAATAGGCTCTTTTAGCATGTCATACCAGTTATCGGTTGTGATTTCCGAGGAAAGAAATTAGAGATTTGCCACGGTCTCGAAGTTTTAGTCTACTAACTTCACAGGTGGTCAATTTTATTGAAAGTGGTTCCATCTGAAGAGACCTAAGTTTGTTCAGGAATCACTTTCCGTACAAACCAGGTACTTTCAACGAACATTTCCTGTAACACTGCTATTTGGACAATCTGCAATCCATTGTCATTGGAAGTTTCATGCAGGCTACTTGGCTCTCCAAGTATGATTTTAACATCATACTTGAAGCAAGCTCGAGGATTCCACTGCCTCGTAGAAGGCACCGTGCTGAGGCTATGCAGTCTCCTCAGTAAGATCATAACTTTAGTGAAGCTGATGTTTCGAAATTGGACTTAGCGATGTTGATACTTCAAGCCACATCGAACACGGTGCCGCCGTCGACAAAAATAAAGTTTTCCTAGATATGCAAATTGTTCGACGCAAAATATGGTAGCTGATCTTTCCCATCCCGAAATTTCCAAAAACTCTTTTCTTCCTTACAGACCTCTTCGAACAGTTTTAAATTAAATTTTGGAGAAAAAAACCTTAAATGCAATCGTTTTTTCAAAAATGAGATACAGCCAACTTTCGCTTTAAAATTACCGAACGACGTGAGCCATATTCCGTAAGCTGAAGGCTTTCTGCATATTCTTTCTTTTAGTGTTTTATCTGCATTCCTATGTAGTATTCCTATCTTAACATCTTTTTCGAATTTAAGTAGTCGCGCAAATATTATTCGGGTCATGGCTTCAATCACGGAGTTCCGTAGAAATCTCAACCCCCTTTAATTGGGAACTGTCTCAACAGAGTTAATATTCTATTCAGATGTTATTCGTTTGAATATGTACTCACTATCTTATACATCTGGATATACACGAGGAAGATTATTCGCAATGGAACATGTATCTATTTCGTTAGCAGATACTGAGACTGTTAATAACTTGAAATTGTCTGTTAATGAGTCTAAAACGAACGATTTCTTCTCTACTCAAAATTTGTAGCTTGAAGCTTGTATATTACATTTCCTTCTTTGACTGCATTACTCCACAATTGCCGCACGACTACACCCAGACGTCCTTTAAAATTCTATCCTACAATATCAGACGACCCCATTACGTTTGAGTGACGCCTCATTTCGCACAACTACTTACCACTTCCTTTGAGACCTTACTTTGCCTTTGGATCAGAACTTTGCATGTATTGGTATACACAGTATTATGAGACAGACATTCGTTTTAACAAAGTATGAGCATGAAGATAAGGATTACATTTAAACAAGGACATATTGTATTTCTTCTCTTGAATTTTTCTACATTTTTCGAACGTTTCTTCTTGATATGCTCTGACAACTTTTCTTGTGTAAAGTCTAAATCTCTGGAGTTTTCAGTTACCAAAACTTAAATACATTTACGGCTCACGTATTTTATAAAGAACAGAAGAAGAGAACTCTGATATGATAATAACTCTTGTGAAATCCGCAGAAGTTGGAGGTTGGTCCCGAAATTCGTGATGTGTGCAGAGCGTTGGTGTGACTTTAAGATACGTAAAAATCTAAAGGAACCGTGCTTTCAGAAATTATTCACTGTTCTGTTGTAACAAATGCAGCGCAAATTGAAAAGTAAATTTCCTCACTTTCCAGAAAGTTTTTGCAACGGTTTCAGGTCATGCATAAAATAAAATTTCACCCTTGGAATAGAAACCAAGGGCTAGCTTCGCTTTATCGAAAAAACAATCGAACTCATAGCATGTAAAATTTGCAAAATTCATGCCTTGGCGACCTATTGAGAAACCTCACACGGTGGGCGCTGGAAACTCTTTTCCGACAAGTTAAGAGTATGCAGGGCAGCAGCTCGAGGAGCGTCCACCGTGCACTGCAAAACGTACTAATAGAACCTCCAGTCAGAGTTGGAACCGCAGCCGCCATGGAATGCCTGACCAAGGGGGAGCTTTGTCTCTAGTATGCAGGCCCTGGATACCTTGGGTACTCTCAATTTAAATTATTATCCTTAACATGGCGATCGGCCCATCCAGTATGTTTTTTTTTCACGTTTACTTGATACAAAGGGTGTCATCGGAGGATGAGCTGCTAACATCGAGCCAGAAAATAATAGCCGCCGGATCAGTGCTAGCCAGCCAGCAGCTCCATCGTGCTGAAAACAAAACCTGGATCTCTGGAAACGGAACGGCAAACGGAGTAACGGTTTTTAGCCTCAAAGAACGAGGATCGATAAGAATGGCAACTGTCTCAAGCCAGTGAAGGCACGGAAATTTGGTGTAGTCCTACTCAAGAGCCAATATCAGAAAGACATCTATATTCTGAACAAGATTGCAAAGAATGTATGATCCTATCGACGAGTGGGACGAAAAGACCTCCCTAAATACTAGGTGATTGCCAAGGAATATAGCAGCAAACACTTTGAATATCAGCAGAAGGCGGTCTCAGGATGAGGTCGATTGGAAAAACGAGACGAGTAAAATTTGCAAGCACTCGGACGACAAGGAATCTCCGCCGATACCGAAGCTGCACCAGGCGGTCGATAGAGCACATCCTGAGAACAATTCAGGAGTCACTTGCGGGTACACTGGCATTTGGTAACTCAGCTAGCGGCAAACTAGCCCAGAAAGTATTGTCATCGAGCATCTCTTAGACAACAAGAGAGAACATGCATGCATCCCCTGCTTTGAATTCCGCAAGCCCTGATCCGTGGGTGCCATCTAACAGCATACGACCGACAGATGTCCAAAGACTTTTCCAGTTCGCGCATAGCTAAAATCAACGAAGGCTGCGCGGGTCGAAGCTCAAGATTGTTCTATATTGCGAAATTCTTAGGAAATTGGATACCTACATTTGGTTGTTGAAGATCCGCATGGAAAATAGGCTGGTCCAATCTCTGTACCCTCAAAATTCCAGGATCCGCATGGATGAGGAACCCCAGGTGAATGTGTGCAAAATGCGGACCACGAAATGCCATTTGAAGTTAGGAACGTGTGAAAGGATTCCACTCCCCGGAACAAAACTGTAATGCACAAATCTGCAGCCGAATTGATGACCTAATTGTAGAATACCACATTATACTCAAGGAGCACTATGCAGAATTGGAATACCTATGACCTCAGCCTTTCCAAAGTAGCGAGGTTAATAGTACAACTATAGCCTTTTCTAACCTTCTTCCATTCTTGGCAAATAGCCTTAAAAAGGCCGCACGAGAGAGTAAGCGGAATTGTTACAGGAAATCCAGAACGCTGACTACGACTCTCATTTAAAATAATTGCAACTCTTTCCTCACAACCACGAGAAATCTATCGGCGAATTGTAGAAAATAAGGCTCCGGTATTGGACGGGATTCCGAATACAGCCCTCAAGCTACCTGCTTAAATCAGGCCCACATAGTTAATAATCCCATTTGAACCGTATATAGTGTTTCCGAATCAGTGAAAGAGACAGAAATTAATTCCGCTACAGAAATCTGAAAAATCACCTGGCGTAACCTCTTCAAATCTGCGTATCTGCCTTTAGATACTATGGACAAGATGTTGCAGAGGGTTATATACAACAGGCTGCTTGCATTCTACGGGCTAGCGTGTTGTCTATCGAAGCAATAGTATAGGCTTTCGTCAAACCCCTTTTACAATCAATGCGTTTCCAACAGCCTTTGGAATGCCCTTAGTTTGTCCAACTTTGTTAGGCACCGTGACTAAATTGCTTATCTTTTTAGTGCGAGACAGATGACGCACAGGAAGAATATTTTGTCACACCAGCACGCATGGTTGAACTGGACCTGGTGGACGAAAACATGAAAGCGAACCTTATCACCAATCTAAGGAAAAACAAAACCATCAGAAACCAGGTTGATAATCAAGAATTCGCTTTAAAATCGGTCATTAATGATAGATGTAAATTTGAGCTTGAAGAGCACTTAGAGTATGCGCAGCAAAAGGCATCATATCTAGCAAGGATGATACCTGTTATTTGAAGATTTATTTAAGACGTGGTGAAATCCATCCGTGGCAGTGAAATCCGAACGAAGCTCTATTCTGGGTGGGAGTACTGGACAACGCGGTGAACCGGAAAAGGCTGATTTGGGGTTTACCAGCAAATCGCGCTGAGTATCAGGTGAGGCAATGTGTGTGGGAATGATTCCCTTGGATCTTCAAGCGAATGAGGAACCCTGTCTCTACTAGTGAAGTAGGATGAATCGTTCCGATGTGACTGCGGACCTTGAAGATCCCATGTATTGAGAGATGGGTCAAGCAAAAGTCAAGAAAATTGAATTACCACCTAATGCAGTTTCTTATGAGATACGATGGTTACAGGAAATATTTACATCGCTTTGAACTGGACGAGTCCTCCGAATGCACCACAACACTCGACTACGCGGAGCATGATGTGTTCGACGTCGACCTAAACTCATTCCCAGACCCCCCTAATACACTAATTGTACTAATGCTGCACAACGTCAAAGTGCTCATTTATTATCCCGGATTAGTCACGACGAGATGACCCCCTACACTCATTTTTATGGGCAACTGATCTGGAAGGAAGCATTAGCGTATGATCTACTGGTAGCTGAAGTGCATTGCCTAAACAGGAGAAGCGGATGCGCTTGCAAAAGTGTATAACATCGAAGAGTGATAGAAGAAAAGAGCCACGCAGAGAGAAAAAAATAGAACGGTACGCTGAACAAGAGTATAACCCCACAGATCATTATCGGAAGAAAAGGGAGGCGTAATGGGCTATTATGATGTTATAATGAGGGTTCAAACAGAGCTTAGAAAGGCGAAATGTGCCAGGAAAACGTGATCCATGGCCAAACTCAAAACACACGCAAAATTTAAGGGAAAAATAGCTTTTTATTTGTGCAGATGTCTTTCCCAGACAAATACGTAGCACATGGACTAAAACTTCTGCCTAAATATATGACATGGTTAATAATAATTGGTAGCATAACAGTTCAACAGAAAATTTGATCCTTAAAGTATGTTATGATTTTCGAGACCGCAACAATATGTTAGGAATCAATGTGGTTATTATTACGATCTTCCGAAATTATAATGTAGATTAGACCAAGTCACACATTAAAAACTAAGCCGGCCCTTACCCGAAATCCAGCTTACTGTACAAATCTTTCAGTTTCTAGTGAGACTTGAATCCCTATATTCCACTGTGAAAGCTTAATGCTCGAATAACACCGGTGATTCGGACTTCGTTCTTGATGCAATTGCTTATTCAAGCAATAAAAAGAAAAATGGAAATATATTTCTGATAATGGAACTCCAAATTTCAGCAGAGAAGAAGGCAAATTATTCATAAAACTACATATATATAATATAATAAGCAGCACGGAAACTTTTACTTACTTAGTTCGATTTCCCGCTCTTGTTGAAAATCCTCTTCAGCATCTAAATCACCATCAGATTCTGTCCCTGAGTCATGTCCATCGATCTGCAAATAGAAAGATTGTTTAGGATACATAGGAGGGGAAATACATATATTTTGTGATCCTTTTAACTTGTGCAAATGATTTTTTGATACTTCGCTTTATTCAACCACTAATTTGTGTACCCACACGGCAAATAATTCTTTTCAAAGTTAGCTCTCTTCTCACTTTACATATTAACATAGATATTGGAGCCTCTAAAAGTATACCTATAATTTTCGCCTATTTTACGAATTTTTGTCATGCGACAACTTACATGTATAATTATACGCTGCTTACCATCTTCCCCCTTCCCCCATATGAAAATAGTTTACCACTCCAAAGCAACCTGAATAATCAAGGTATCAACGTACGCCGCAAAACATAAATTTACTGCAATTTCGTCCGTCCTGTCGCCTATTATGGTTCTGAGTGTTAGCCGACTATAAAGGACAACGCCGTCTTACGGTAATGGAGACGAAGATGTTGCATTGGACTAGTGACGTGACACGGTTTGATCACACCCAAAAAGAGGATATCCGCTATCGATATAGGGTTGCACCAATCGTGGAAAAATTGCGAGAGAAGCGTCTTGGTATGGTCACGCAATTCACGCTGACGAGGATTCACTTGCCAAGATTGGTTTGCACATCGAAGTCGATGGTAAACGGCCAAAAGGCCGGCCGAAACAACGATGGCTTGATATGCTGGATGTGAACATAAGAGCCTTGCAATTACATCCAGATAAGGCATTTGATAAAATAAAATGGCGAAACCGATCACGATGAGCCTACCCCGCTTGTGACGGGGACAAAGGCTGAAGAAAAGGAGACTCCAACTGTTGGTTCGTGAACTTGAATACCATTTTTCGGGTCCTGTGTAAGTGAATCAAAATTTACTCCTTTTCTTCAAGGCTTCCTAAATGACTATTTAATGTTCCGCCAACTTTTCCTTTTTCAAAACCTTTAACTCTGATAGCCTTCACTATATTTTAATGAGCATAAGGGATTTCGAACAGAGAACTAATTTTAATTTATTTTTATCGATTAATTGTGTCAAAGTGGTGTCAGCTGAACCACTAAGGTTCCACCCAACACCAGCTCGTCATGACATTTGGTCAGTCTATTTTATTTCTGGTTAATAGCCTCATCCTCCAGAATCATACAGTCCAGCTGTACCGAAGGGCAACGAACTAGACAAGACAAAGAAAACAACTGCATGCGCATTTTACCATGAAACGCAGGCTTCCAGTAAAAACTTCGAATCATGTAACAGCGCGCTCCCGCAGATCTACCGGTAGATAATACTAATTTCATCACACTAGTGTCAAAAACATGGACTGGAGAGTTGAGAAGAACTATTTAAACATCCATTATAGTTGGCATCCAATACGCCACGAGCTCGGAACAGGTTGTTTATCCAGTTTAAAACCATAATTGATTCTATGTACGTACGAAGCAAACTCCATAATACCGTCATAAACGTTTATTCCCGTACGGGGCAGTATACTCATAATGGCAATGATGTCTTTTTGTGGAGGTCAAATGAGATCTCGAGGTTTTTATCATGCATAATGTCAAAATTCTACCTAAAACCATACCATGTTAATAGATTGCAACCTATTCAATTAGCACCATCGCTTAGAATAGTTGCTGAGAGTATCTGCTTTGCGTCGAAAAATATCAATATAATCTCAATACCTCCATACCACATCACAGACATCCACTGTCAGATTCACCAGATATTAATTGAGCGCCCTACTTCTAAAGGTTGGAGGATGTAATACCAAAGGGGAATCAATACCGACCTGCAATGCCGCAATGCTATGATTAGTTGATCTCTGAACGAGTAAACAAGATGCCGCAGTCTACACCACGCTGGGCACCCTTCTCGATAAAAAACAAAACTGGCACATTGAAGCAATGCGGATACTTTCATGCGGCCAACTGATGTCGAAAGAATATTAATACGCCCCTCCCCCCCTATTACATCACATTTTTCTGTGTTCTTCAAAAACTGATATAGCACAAGTCACCTGGCTCCAAACAGCAGGAGTTGAATTAGCTGATCGTCAGCCTGTCAATCTGGGATCTCTGGATTGGAATTCTGGCCCTCATTAAAGTGTTATGTTCGTCTTTGTGCTTATTTCACTGCTGCAATGTCATAACTCATCATCGCCAACACCGCAACAACCGGTATCCGGTCTAGCCTGCCTAAGTAATTAACTATAGATATCCCAGGTCTACAAATTCCACATCACAAACGCCTCGAATAGTGGCTGACCTCATGGCAACAACCTTTGGATATCGAAAACGGACTATGATTGGTTTCTGTAATGTGCGCACGCTCGTCAACAACGGTAGCGAGGGTACTCAGAACGCTTGCTTGCTCCAACTTGAGCGGGAATTCCAACGATATAAGCTGGGCATTCTGAGGCTAAGCAAAGTAAGGTGGCGGGACTGTGGAGAGTACCATTCTCCCTCTTGCTACACTAATGGCAATGCACTTTTGTACTCCAGAAAGCCAAGTGGTAGCAGACATGAATCCGGTATCGGGCTTTTTTTGACGGCTATCGCAAAGCTTTTGGCAGACTCCTAACTGCAAAATTGCGAATCACGTTGAGGAGCATCAAAATTGTACAATACTACACACCAACGGAGGCTTCCGATATAGTGG
Organism: Hermetia illucens; assembly: GCF_905115235.1. Classification (NCBI taxonomy): domain Eukaryota; kingdom Metazoa; phylum Arthropoda; class Insecta; order Diptera; family Stratiomyidae; genus Hermetia; species Hermetia illucens. Next base: position 165,341,367 of record NC_051849.1, on the reverse strand, counting down.
AGAAGGACGCTTTCTACTAGCAATTAGACGCAGTTCAAGGCAGATTTCCTCAAGGCTGATCTAAACGCCAAGGTGGGATCTGACAATCTTTTTTTTCGGACATATGATGGGGGAACCACGGTTTTGGCGACCGCAACGGTAATGGTAGGAGGTTCGCGTATTTATGGAACTTCCACCGCCTCATCACTGGTGGCACACTGGTCGAGCATAGGGCCTGCCATAAACTCAGATGGGTTTCAACAAAATGACGCCGTACGAATAATTAAAACGACCACTTCGAGATCAGCAGTAGACTTAGGAATTGTCTGTTGGATGTTCCTAACAAGAGAAGCGCTGGTATCGGCCTCGAAGGGGATCATCCTCTAATGGTCGCTTACGTTTGCTTGCGTCTTGCTTCCGCCACTTTCCGCAAGGTTTGGGAGCTGTGACCTTCTAAGTTCAACATCGAACACTTATGTGACCCAGTTGTCGCTCGACAGTGGGAGAACTATCTTGCTGGTCGAGCGGCAGATATAATAATTAACCCGCCTGAGAATATCAATGAGCATTGGTCTACCACCAAAAATACTCTTTTCTCGGGTACTACACAGGTCGTCGGCCACGTCCCGAATGGGCGACATAGGATCTGGCTGACTGGATTGATGAGTGGAAAGGGTTGAATGCTCTACTGGCCACTCAAGTGATGGCAGGCGTGACACGATCGAACTCCGATGCCGAGCGAAATGCCGACAAGTGTAGCATATTGTACGCGGTGACAAGAAAGAATTTACTATTGCGCAGGTCTCGAAAGTGAAAGATGCTGCTGGTCACAATTAGTTCAGAAATGTATACCACATCAAGAAAGAGGTTGCATGTGGTCACAAATCTTTCAACTGTCCTATAAAAGATGTCAATGAACGACCTCCGATCCACGATAATGATCAACTGAAGAGGTGGAATGAAATCTTCAACATGGTCCTTAACTTTATCAAATTCGGTGAAGTTCCTACTCTTCAGGATGAAATGGCCAGATACGGACTGTTCCTTCAAGCAGAAAAGAAATCATTTCGGCCACCAATCCACTCAAACGAAGTAAAGCCGCTGGGCTTGACGACCTTCCAGTGTTATTTATTACTGCACCTGCTGTTACTGCTGATTGCACTCGTATAGGAATCTTGGGAAGCCGAGACCTTTCCCAGAGAGTGGAAGATGGGGATGATCATAAAAATGAGTGTGAAAGTGACAATTTGAGGGGTATCTGCCTGTTCCCTGGTGTTACAAAAACAATAGCTAAAGTAATTCTGGAACGCATCAAAGAACATTTCAGGATGCTCCTGCATTGACGACATCAAAACCCTACGGATCATTTTGGAACAATATGCAGAGTTTATATCTTTGGTACAACTGCCCTTCATCGGTTTCGAGAAAGCTATCAATAGCATGAAGAGGGAGTGTATATGAAGTGCTCTACGCAAGAGGAGCATTCTGGAGAAACTAATAGTTATTATAAGAACGACATATAATTGCGCAAAATGTCACGTGGAACATCGAGGCAATATCTCAGAGGATTGTGAGGTCCAAAGCGGAGTTTGCCAAGGCTGCATCCTGTTACCGATATTATTTCTTCTTGTTATCTATGACGTTCTTCATGCTACAGTGGACGATAACATCTTTCCTCAAACACCTCGTCTACGCTCACGACATCTACTTACCCTCTCGCCAGGTCATGAACCTGGGCCAAATGGCTCTGGATTTGGAAAGAGAGGCAAAAAAGTTGGACTGAGGATAAACACCAACAAAACCAAGATTCTCAGTCTAAGCGGTTAACGGGCTGAAAATAGTAGTCTCCTGTCTTTATTGGTCTAATTTGACCAGTCCCATTTAATGCTTTTGCTTCTTTGGTTTAATTTTATAGCTGCTCAGTATTAAGTGTCTCATAGTCATAGTCTCATAGTCTCTTTCAAAATATAGAAAAGATAAAAAATGACAGTCAGAAGAGGCTGTATGAATGCCTTTTTACGCAGCCCAAACCGTGTCTAATGAGGACCGTGGGATTATGCCTACACAACAAGTACTCACGTTAAATTCCCAAGACCTTCATTTCCACCCATATTGCAAGGGAAAATAGACAAAAATTAGAGTGATTTTCCTGGGACTTTATTTACTTCTTATTTTCGTTACTTCAAATCACTGCAATGAATCCAATCGTTGAATGAGTACAATTTTATCTGACCAGACCCCATACAGTGTCTCTGGAAAAATATTTCAGCCAACTACAGGCACTATCTAGCCTAATATACCATTAAACCTGTCCCACTACAATCCACCCTATAAATAACAATTATCACGGCAGGATAAAATCATAAAATCAAAATTAATGTTGTGATCTTGTGGGCTTTCAACATTCTCATAATATGCCCCCACACTGGCATGTATCTCTGCCAGGATTCAGATTGAAGAAAAGTCATCCTCGTAGTCCTCTCTTCTCTGCCCACCTATACCATGAAAAATATTTTTACAGATCCACTCAAGGTTACTGTGACAAAAACTAGGATGTAGTACACAAAGTGAGATAAATAGCTCATGGATTTCATACAGAACTAAGGTACAATTTATCTAGGAATTATTCTTATGGCGCACGGAAAATATCAGCTCTTCTCCACTTTTTTGGCTACTACGGGTACAATAAACTATACTCGGAAGGATACACACGTGTCAACTATATTCCAATGAACTGTAGAATGATGCCTGCTGGCGAGTATATCCGACAGAATATCGAATTTGCTCGGGGAGTAATAATTCACCAAAAATACAGTCATTTGGTAGTTATTACATCAGCAATTTGTGGCACATGTTGCGTAAAAATGATTTGATGGTAGTTGGCTTCCTCTGGAAAAAGTTTTTGGTACGACCGAATTGTGAGGCGCTGAATGAATGTCAATTATTTTATATAATTCCCGGGTAATGTTCAAAAGTGGCTCTATAACCTCAAATGACATTTTTTTTCTCATAAACCGAGTAAGAACAAATAGTGGTTTGTGCAGATGAAACTACAACTCGTGAGATCTTTTGAGCAAGAAAGCATACGTCAGTTTTGCTGTATGACCTTCAGACCACAGAGTCTAGAGATTTGTGATTCTTTTCGAGCGTTGGCACAGATAGATGGCAAGTCAAAACTGCAAAGTAGGGTTGCACTGTCGAATACAACCAAACGGGAAAAAGTCCAACCATTTCAACTTATCTTACCATCAGTATGTATAAAGGATACCATATTACAATTTTGAAAAAAAACTCCAAGCCACAGTTTAACGATCCGCTGAGAGAGTATATAAGATACTTTTTGATAGAGGACCTGATTGCAGGCTGGTCCCTTTCTTTCATCTAAGCATTTTGATTGATTGCAGAGAAAACTTATTTTTAAACCGTAAAAAACTTTCAGGCAATACATTGCCCTGAAGTTACTCTCAAGTGATAATGGTTACACAAGGAAAATGGAAAATACATTATAATGCACATTCTAAGTAGACATCCCTAAAGTAAAGAAAAAAAAACAAAATTTTTATTTTCTAAATGCTGAATAATGAGTTTTTATTGCTCATATACCGGTATTTCGAGGAGCAGTTGTTCTCTTCTTCAGTGAGTTTTTATCTAAAGTGATTTGTTAACGGCGTCGGGTATCTAAATTCAAAAGATTGATAAACTACATCACAAAGCTCAATGGGAAGTTAGCGACCTAAACTTCCAAAATGCTGACTTTTTATATGCTACCCCTCTCTTGGTTCTTGGTCTCCAAATTCCTCCAGGCTAAGTTGATTAACGACCTATGGGATCACGACACCACAACAGCCAAACCAGCCAAAAACTAAATAGGGAAATAAAGAAATTCCATATTGCCCTTCGTATTTTCCCTATGACGCAGAAGAAGTGAAGTGAAGCATTCATCAGAACTATCCAACATGCCAAAAGTAAAGACATGGGAGTAAACCACATATGCTGTGCAAATTTCAAAATCAATAGAAGAGGATCGAGACTATTAGAGTATCAGGTAGGAACCGATCTGTAGATCCACAATTAGTGCAATGAACCCACTTTCTTCAACATGGTCAGGCGAAAGGTCATCGAAATCACGGTGGCATCTCGTACCATTGCGGCTTTAGAGGAGAATAGATAATATCAAACGGTATCACACTCTTGAATCACAGGCGCATAGATTTCATAATGGGCAAAGATCCACCCGGTGACTCCATTTCGGAATCCGCGACAGACAGATTGAACAACGTATAAAATATAACTGAGCGCCCCTGTAACGATCCCTGGGAGGCGCATTAAATTCACTGTTAGAATTGAGAGGACAACCAAAATAATCACAACTAGCCTAAAAGAAAGGTGCCCCCCCCCCGCCGCATTTGGCAAAACAGTGGAGAACAACAAGGGTGCTTCTCAATGGTGTTCTGAAGTTTGATTTAGCCACTGGCTGCAATCGGTATGAAGAGGCACAGAAAGCTCTGAAGAAAAGCATAAGATAGGCTAAACGATTATTATAGAGACGCTTTTGGGAAGAGATAGGTGCATACAGCCCTCAACCAAAAGACTGTAATCTGGTATGCAAAGTAGTATCACCTGAGCGAGCGAAAAGGGCATTTAACTAGATGTAAGTCTGCAAATCCGGATGGCATCATTCCTGCGCTAGTAATAGAGGGTTACCCTGCGTCTACATACCGTGCATGCCTAGCACACGCTTATATTCCAAATACGTGACGTGATGTAAAGGAGATATTTAATTCCCAAACTAAGGAAACCCATCTATAACGCCGCAAAAAGCTTCCGACCGAGCAGTCTAACGTCGTTTTTACTAAAACGACTAGAGAGACTTGTAGTAGATCGGTTCATAAGGGATACACACATTCCTAAATAGTCATTTCACTGTAGGCAACACACCTATCAGAAAGGTAAATCCGTGAGCTCACGGAAAAAATTGAAAGGGCAATCCCCGGAGAAAACAAGAATTTAGGTAAGGCAACATGGAATCAATCAACTCTGCATAAAATCAACAGTTGGTGCCTCCACAATGGACTCACGGTGAACGTTAGGAAGACTGCACTAGTTATGTTCACTAGGGTGGGGCCACTAGCAGCTACCCGCCATAGTAGATGCCAATATGTGCCATTCCATTGCCACCAGAAGAATGTCATTATCAGCGCTAAACAACAATGACATATTAAGCCAATTGGAGTAGAGTTGTTACCATGTGTTGCTGAAATCTGGCCGACTGAATGAAACACTCCTGATGTGAGTAATCGCTGGTAATGAGGAGGCTGACAGATTGGCTCGCCAAGGTTCTGGATTCACAATAGTAGGGCCAGAACCAGCTTTTGGCATCCGTAAGTATCAGTAGGAATTTTAGATTTCTAAAAAGATGCATCAGGTTTGAAGTAACTCCAAAGAGTCACAGCATAAAAAGTGGCCGGCATTACTGAGCGCAGGACAACAAAGGAAGAAAATGTAGAGGTGGGCCATGTTAGGAAGCATCAAGTCTATATATGAACGACTTGATATGGATACCCCCTCAACACATACTAAGCTCATTTTAGACTAGCTGGAAATTGACATATTTATATAGACCTTTCAATAATTGTTGGACATCTCCACTCTATATGGTCCCTAAGCCAAACGACGAATGGAGGCCTTGCGGAGATTACCGATGTCTGAATGCTCAAACAATTCCAGAAGCTATCCCAATCATCCATGAGTTCGCGCATTCCTTGACAAACGCGCCTTTACAACCTTGGATTTTGCCAAGGCGTATCATCAAATCCCTGAATCTCCCGAAGATCTACCGAAAAAGGCAATTTTCACACCTTTCGGACTCTTCGGATTCACGAAGATGACATTTGGCTTACGCAACGCTGCGCGGACATTTCAGAGTTTCATCTATTCTGTCCTACGAAACTAGACTTCAGTTTCGTTTACAAGGATGATGTTTTAGTCACGTCTTCTTCCAAATCTGAGCATTTGGACCATGTCGAGTGCATTTTTCAACGTTTCCGTGAGGCCGAGCTCATTCTAAACGTTGAAAAATGCAAATTTCGTCCAAATTACGTCCACATGGTCACCCCTGACGAAATTCAACCAGACACAGAAAAAGCAATCAAAAGCTTTCCCCTGTCAACCATGGTGAAGGTTCTGCGAAGGTTCTTAGGCATGTTAAGCTTCTATCGTCGTTTCTTGCCCAAGGTCGCTCATCACCAAGTTATCCTCAACGCTTCAAAACGAAAGACACGCGCGAGGTTGCGTGATCTACTGAAGCCGTCGAGGTGTTTGAAACTGTCATACTACAGTTTATTGATGCTACACTACAGGCATTTCCTCGGCCCGATGCACCCTAGCCGTGTTTGTCGATCCTTCAGACACAGTGGTAGGCGCCGCTCTTAACTAATTGGTGGACGAAACCTGGCAACCGTTGAGCTTCTTTTCGAAACAACTGAATTCAGCTAAGCGCAATTACGAGGAGCCAGAAATTCAGGGCCAGGGGACAAACCTCAAATACAAGTTCAAAGAGTTTCCTATCTTCGGCACAAACTCCTGCTTACTCTGTGAGACCTCAGACAAGGGACTTACGCCGTGCATTCCGGCCGATTTTCGTAAGGAAGTATTCCACACAGTACACGATCTTGTGCACCCAGGCATCAGAACGGCAAACCGGGTAGTAACCAGAAAATATTTCTCACTGTCCACGTACAAGGACGTAAACTCTTGAACCAGACAGTGCTACACATGCCACAAGTGTAAAATGAACAAGCACGCAAAAAACTAAGTAGGCCGAGAATTTCCGGCTCCCTGCCGACCATGTGCTGACTATCATAGCAGAGCAGATTAAACGACTCCAGAATGCTGCGTCTGCTCAAGTTTCGAAACTGCGGCCGGCTCCACCTTCCCGATATACGACGCCGAAGATCAACACCCCCAAGGATCTCGAGACAAGCTCGCGAGTCCTCATCAGGGTGGACGCTCTTCAGAGGCCAGTGCACCCATCATATGAGGGCCCCTTGAAAGTCCTGGGGCGACGGGAGCAGTCTTTCATGCTCGATGTCCGGGACCGGCCCAAACAGGTCTTCATCTGCCGGCGAGCACATTACTTTCTAGTGCGCCATTACAGTCAAGAAATTGCCGGCTCTAACAAACTTAAAGGCGAAGGTTCAAAGTAGATACAAACAATAGTTTCAGTCCATAGTTTATCCCAAAAATCTATGGCGCAGCGGGGTGAACATTCAAAATTTATTCAGTTGTCACCACCGGTGTTCTCCGTGGCGGACTAGGCCTGGATTTTGGTTTCAGAAAAATAATTGAATTTAGGAAATTAAGATTGACATTTGATTTTCAATGAAGAGAACAGATGATAAAAAGTTGTGAAGTTTTTCGTTAACTTTATATTAATAAAATCATTTAAACTGTCCTTTCTACGCTTATTTTAAAATGACCACCGTGACTTCAAAAGGTTCAGTTATCTTAAGAGTAAAATTTGACGATATTGGAAGACATTTCTACGAAGGCTCAGTGTTTCTCGACCCGTAGTATTCGCCCAGTAAATCATAAAGAAACTTTCTTTGCTTGCATCCAGAGTCAGTGACTTAAATGCCTAAAACGGATTACATAAAAGCGGATCAATAAGAAACCTCCATGCGGTAGTGCTGTCCTCAAGCATTGAGTGATAGTAGTCCCTACTACAGGCTCCGAATCGAAAAAATCTTACAATCAAGTCATATCAAGACTAAAAATCTATTGTAATTTTGTGCTCGCGATGTTATAAGTTTATATTAATTTAGATGCTTGTTTACCACGAGCAAGAAATACTGCGAACGAGAAATAGACCCTAATGTAAGGGAGTACCGTATTCACTACTTCAACGAATTTTTGAGAACATCATAAATATGTCACTGACATACATATTAACCAGTTTTACCTCTGAATCCGGATACAACTCCCAGGCATATGGCCTATGTACTTATTTACTTCCAACAATCGAATTTAATTGGTATCAATTATCCAGTGTCTCACAAAAACTCACAATAATCCTCCTTTCTTCTATAATTCCGGAATGGAGAATCTTATCATCTTCCACTTATTTTTAAATTTAGCTTTTCGAGGAAATGAATCTTATTTTTAATATAAATTTGTATACCAGCAGACAAAACACGGTTCACCTGCAACAGAATTTGTACGTCGTTGCCTTCCTGACATGAAAATAACATAATATTGAATATATACGATTTTCTGTAAAAAAAAGTATTTTCCGAGCTCATTAAAATACTTGTGCATACCCTCCCTTAAGTTGTCTTGTTCCATTGACTTTAACTTCGACGTCTCAAAAACTGAAAATCAGGAAAAATCGCGATAGAAGGACTCAAAAATAGGAAAAAGAAGGCACGAATACAATATGTGAGTTGTTGTTATAGATTGAACCCCAGCAGATTCTATCTTCTGCAAAGCATTTATATATACACACATATACGTATATAATAAAATAATAAAATATTTTCCCTTCAAATAAGAATAAAATATACTACGAAATATCGAAATTGGTTCTGTGCTGAAATACCATCCTTGAGTTGTTGGTAGACATGTAAAAATGTTCAAGTTGTTATAGGAACGCTGGGCGCAACGAACAAAGTGTACAACAATGAAAACGACAGAAAATAGTATCATGAAAACATCAGTAGCTGAGGCTCAAGGCTCAGGTACGGGATGGTACGAGTACGAAGCCCATGGAAAAGAGAAGATTCCCGTGGAAACCTTAGCAACAATAATGATGAGAATAATAACAGACCAAGTTGCACGATAATGCAAACTACAGCAAGCATGAGTGGGAGCAGCCAGCAACACCCAAGAATTGACGTACAACAATAAGGACGACATGCAACAGAAAAAAAAACATGAACGGTGGCTGCACTGCAAAACAGGACACATCGTCTGTGCTGGAAAATGTCGGTGCATATGCAAAAAGGAGTAACGATTACTGTTTATAAATAATTGATTTTGAATTTCATATGAGAAGAATCCTTCTTCCTTATTTTACGACACCCAAGATTATCAGAAATAAGGTTAGAATACTTTCCGACCACACTAGAGGCTTCAAATAGAATTTTCTCTGTGATCAATTAGATACGATATTGATTTCTAGAACTTTCTCCAGGTGTTCAACTGCAAGTGAAGTCTAATTATACTTCGGACTATCATTATCCTATCAATTCTCTCCTCTTTCCATTCTGTTATAAACTATGCACAAACATATTCGCTACGGCCAGGTTGAGTCATCCTTTTAGCAAACGTTCAATTTCCTGCAAATATGAATAATGTAGTTGCATGTGTTTGCATTCTATCCAAACAGAAATTTCATGGCACAATCTGTACATTTCAAGTCGCTACTTTGTTGTTTGCTTAGCATTTCACTCCAAGAAGGAGCGACATAAATGCAACCCCGTGAAGCGAGGGAATATGGCACAATGAGGCGCGAACATATTCAAATGGAAAACTCCTTGGAGAATCGTTTAGATTTGAAATATAGCATTTTACTTTTGAAGAAAATGCCATTTAAAGGTTTTTTTAACGTTAATATATTTTCACCTGCTTTGCGTTTCATGTTTCCCATCTATTGGAATCTTTTTCAATATACCGACTGCCTGCATATTTATTTATTCCTTAGATGGCATGAATTTAAGTTATATTTCTTACTAACGAAAATAAGTTGTCTATTGTGGTAAGAGCGAGGGGAGCAGAGTCCAGCCAGCTTAGATCTTTAAAGCCAACCCGTGGATACATACTGGGAGGATAGCCGCGCCTCCACCCTGCAGCTAGAGATCTCTTCGACTCTTCAGCGAATGATTTTCCTAGTGTCCATAGCCAGGTCCCAGCTAGAGCTGACTAATCGCTAAGGAAGTATCTGACGGTTTCTCCCTCCTCTCCACAGCTTCGACGATACGAATTGTACGATATACCGAATCTAGTGGCATGGTCCCTTATAGGCCAGTGCCCCGTCAAGACCACCGCAATCTTGTACACATTTGCACGCGTCTGGTCCAAAAACTCTTGCAATCGGGTCAAATCCTCTTTTGACTTCATGCAGGTGCTTCATTTTCACCATCGCCAAGTCAGCGGCTGCTAAGTTGGCTATCGGTCAGAGTGCCTACGTTATATGTCTTACGGCTCGGATCATAGACCCAGCCATTGACAGGCTCTCTTCTTGGAATACACTAGCGAATCCTGGAAACCCACATGACTCGGCTATACTATGTTTATCCGAGAAACCTCCCCCACCAACTCCACAGACGACCTATGATCTTGAACAGTACTGCGTCATTGCCTTGCAACACGTTGCTTGTGCTCCCCTCTGCCCCAGTCGGCAAGTGAACAGTCAAATTCCTCGTGAAATGCGTATAGCGCAACCAATTGGGAACGCCCAGAATCCCCGAAGTACTTCATCTAGAATGCAACTATAACCGAAGGTCTTAGGTATCCAACATCCGTCTGATAGCACTGCACGCTACAGCGTATTTAATGTGGATGCCCAGGTACAGTACATTGAGGGCATCCTGTGCCCTGGACTGCAAATCCATGGTAGCAGCTCTACACACGGTTCTCTGAATCATATTAACTTCTGTTCTATTATACTTCTTGCTCAGTATCGCCACCACACACCGTACATCGAGAGGACCATCCTCAACCGAAAACCTTACGAAAAGTCCTCTTGCAGGCGTAGAAGGCTATACAGACCTTCCTACCTCCCATGTATTCTGTTCAGTCTACAATTTAACTTAGGATATAGGAGCACATCCAGATACTTCAGATTGGAGAAAAGAAACAATCTTTGGAATTCGAATACCCTTGTCTTGGTGGTGAACAGCTCCATTTTGGTAAGATTTATGCCGAGCTCGGCAGCCTGCAGTCTTCGGCCACAATTACCCCAACGCTCGGAACATCCCTGACACCAATATCACTTGTTGATCGGCGTACGCCACCAGCTTCACTCCGATCCTGTGCAATATGCGTTGAATTTCCAAAGCAGCCGAGATGGTGCCCATTTGGAACAAACCTCTGCTCAAGGCTCTGGTTAAGTCGCTGTCTCCCTCATCCGACTGGATTATTCTAGTTCTCACCATAGATAAACCATCCGTCAGATACTCCTCCAATTATATTCTGGTTAGAGCTTCCTTGATGGTTTTGGTAATAACGTTGTCGAATCCAGAAGGAAGCTAGAGTATGTTGCGACCGCACAACCGTGCTAATTACCTCGTAAAAAGTGATTTCCGCCTCTTTGGTTTTCAGGTAGCCGGGTTGAGAATTGGAGAAGGACATTCTATCCACAATCGACCTTAAGTGGATCTTCAGAACGCGTTCTAAGGTCTTCCAACGCGGAAAAGGTGAGGCTGATTGGTCAAAAGTCCATTTATACAACGGCGTATAAATTACAAACGGGACTGATTTTTAAAAATTATTCTGTTTATTATATTTCATTTACGAAAGTGTTTTATTTTCCTGCATGCTCTCCTGCCAAGGAAATGCATTTTTCCCACCGAATTGACAGTTTTTGAATACCGTCGCAATAAAAGAAGCTACTGACGAACGAACGCCTCCACTGCCGTGTGTTCGTCAGATCGCGCAAGTTACTATTCTGCCCAAAAGCGCGTCTCCCTCTTGCTGCAGCCGTCCTAACAGCCGCTAAGAAACTTCACGCAAATCCTCAGGTCTTCGAAAGGGTGTTCTCTCCGAACTGTGCATACAATCGGTTTGAAATTTCGGTCGAATTTACTCCATTCTTGACTAAAAACTTAATAATAGTTCTTTGCTCCACGGGCACGTGCATTTCTTTCTCGCTCATGGCTTCTTTTGATACGAAGGGCGAGAAAACTACGGCCGCCCCCGCCCTTTTCAAAAAAAGATAGCGGCTATCTGCACATCAATCCTTTCCAGATATAAGACCCATTCCGAAACTTGAAAAAATCAATCCCGTTCATATTTGATACACCCTCCTAACTTAGCCGATTTGATAACCTCACACGTCTGGGGCTGCATACCTACCAAATAAGCCTTGCAGACACAGTCCTCGTCACTGGCGTTGAAGTGCATATGAACTCCAGGATCTCCCCAGAAGATTTCGCCGAGGAGCCTTCCTTGGCCAGAATCTTACTGAATCTCGCAGAATCGCTAGTACTTTCAATATTCTAACAGGAGTCCAGCCAAGGCGGCTTCCTGGCAGTCTTGAGGGTCGATTCAGATACTTCTTCAGATAATCCTTGTATGGCTGTCAATACTTCTGGCTGTAGCAGATGTTGGAGATTTTCATTCTCAGCTAAATCTGGATAAATCTTCATTCCACTAAGGTAGGCGATTTCCAAAACCCCCAATTAGCGTTCTTGATGAATTCATCAAACTTCCTCTAATCTATCCTCTTGGGTCCCTGAAAGGATTTGAAACCTCTACAGCGAAATCTAGACTAGAAATCAAGACTGAACACCGGCAAGTTTGTGTTAGTAATAAAGTCAAAGAGAGACTTACTACTTTCGATGATTTTTGATCTTCCTCAAAGCGTATGCCATGCACTGGCGCCGCAGTCTATCAACAGATTGGCCTTCTTTGCTTCGAAGGTAGAAGTAAAATGTTGTAGTTCTTCTGGTGGAGCTAGTTGGTCGTGGCCATGTAAGCCGTTCGTTCTTCGCTCACCCTGCTCCATTTTGACTAGGCTTAGGTCGCTTAAACTCAAATCCAGATACTGAAAAGCGTACAGGTTCTTCTCCTCCAGCCTGAACCCTGGACCCTGGATGGCCATCTTCCGCGCAACTGAGGTCAAATTTTCGACTCAGAATTACACTCTGTATTTCGCCTTTTGCTCGGCCTCCAGACACTCTCCATTCAGGCAAAGGAGAAAAGCTTGCATTTTCACTTGGGGTTCCTCCTCCTTCATAACCACCCAGTCAACCGTGAGGATCCTAAGGTTTTGAAAACGCAAGGTTTGGACGAACTTGCAGATCCTCTACAACCAGTTGCGACCGGTTGCCTGCAAATCTCATCGTATGAGATGAGTTTGAGCTTTACGACCTCCCAGGAGTCGTTCATCTTAGCGACGCACAGACCGAATTGGTTTTTGCATGCTATGGGGTGGAACCTACGGATCACCATACCTGTTTCCTCTGTCGTCCAGGAGGCGCGCATCAACAGTACCGGCCACCTTACTCTTCCCAATCTTGCTCAGAATATGTACGACCCTTTGGTCCTTGCTCTTAAGGAAGACTCAAGTGGACCTCCGCTTCTTCGCTGGCTTCGGTGGCCGATATTTTTATCAGCGCTTGCTTTTGATGGGACCTCCGACGTCGGCGGATTCGGGTTAGAAGTTTTGTGGCTGGTACTCGCTACCCCCAGTTCGAGGACAGAAGTTTTTTGGTTTACTATATTAGACTACCACATGGAAAGTGACTACAACTGTTATATATTATTGGGGTATATGAATAATAATAATCCATGTTGGATCAGGGCCTTGAAGTGTGTTAGAGCACTTCATTCAAGACCATAACGGTACACTACAGTAAACTGTAGGAGGGTAATGTGGTCAGCACTGCGCTCGCCCGAGATTATTACCCTGATATGACTCAGGTACTCATTCACAGCTGAGTCGACTGGTAACCGACGTCAAATCACGATACAAATTCCACTACCACCAGTGACATTTGAACCGCGACCTTCCGTACAACAGCCTTGTGATCTAACCACTCAGCTATCGGGACACGGTGTGACACAATTCCGATCGAAGAGTTTTGTCGACGCACATTATTTATTTATTAAGAAAGGGCGAAAACTCTACTGCTAGCTGTGGACATATTTCTTGGGGAAGTATCAAATGCAATCTGCAAGGAGAGAAACTATTGATTTCATTATTTCAGCTGGTCTCAAGATCCTAAAGTAATTGATCTAAAAATTTATACTTCAAAGCTAAGCTAAAAGAAACCTCACTGCCACTACTGTCTTAACTTAGAATTTACTATAAATATGATGGACAGCTTTTGAATTCTAAGAAAATGGATTAGGCAACCAAGAACGTCAAAAATTCAGGAAATCAATCAAACAACTTCTAAATCATTCTTATAAAACTAGGAAGAATGAGGACTACTGATTAGTAAGAAGATCGATGTGAGAGAAGACGTGTATGAAGAACTGGAAGGGGAGATTTCAAGGCTATACCCAGCGAGACGAGTCGACCAAATTGGACCCTTAAAAAACCGGGCTCCTGAGTTGAATTAATGCAGCTCCTCTTGGAAGTGTACCATCCAGGGGAACAGATATCAGAAATCGGACGAAGAGAATTAACAGACAAACTTGAACACTGTTTGAACTGTAGTTACCTGCGGAATGAAAGAGTTATCATGCAATCCTTTCAGTATTTCAAAGCACCTGGCATGAATGACACCTACCCAGTGATACTCTAGGAAATATCTTCACCATTTCTAAATTGTCACGTGTGACGAAAAATTGGACATGTAGGAAAATCTCCAATGACAGTGGCTAGATGGAAATGAAGCAACAAACTATTGCCCGGAAAAGGATATCCACTAAAAAACGCTGATGGTGCCCTTTTGTCATCGACTACAGCTTCATAAAGCCTCGTATATTAATCACGGCGGAAATCTACACCAAGCAACTAGATGAAATGATGCGGAATTTGGGCCCTAACCAACCGGTATTGATCAATCTATCGCTCTTATCTTCTTGCATGGCAACGTTCGAGCACATTTCGTAAAAGTGATCATGGCAAAACTGCAGGAGTGTAAGTCGGAAACTCTACATCACCCACCGTACTTACTAAATCTAGCGTCTATCGATCACCGGTTTTTTCAAAATTCCGACAATTTCTTAAAGGAGAAAAAATGCGGTTACGCATGTCTGGGTATTACCGCCACTATGAGCGCAACATCCAGCGCAGCTTGTGAGGCACTAATCAGGCCTCAAATATGTATATCCAGAGGATTGCATTAATAGCACCTCATAGAAGAACTCAATCCTATCGAACCTCTGAGCTAGACCCATACAAAGCTTATAACCAAAGAAAGTAGCGGTCCTAGTTTAAACAATCTGGCCCCGCTATGGAACGAGGCAAGGCAAAAAAGGAAAAAGAAGTGCAAGAACTAAGAATTTGAAGTAAAGAAAATCAGAGGAATTCTGTCATATCAGAAGAGAGCAGGATAAAGGCGATTATTATTGTCCTCCAGGTAATAATGGAGCAAGACAAAGTAAAGAACAAAAGCCCTTGCAAACAATGGTAAGGTAAGGACAGTATATGCGCTATGTTAATTCAATAATTTCAAGAAATTGCTCTGGTGCTGTGAAACTACGATAGGTAAAGCTGAAGACTTTCACCACAACTGATTCATTCCATGTGCTCATTCATAATAAAATCCATTTTAATGTATGCATGCATCTTCTGGTGATTGAGACTGTACTTTACTAAGAGCAGGAAGCTGCTGACGCAAATTTCGAGGCTCGTTTGCGTAAGTATTACTGGAGCAATGAGCAGTACGCGGCACTCGAAACTATTCTAAATCTACCCCGCATTCATTTGAAGGTGAAACGAAAAGTATCCAACAACGCAAATAGACTCGATACAGTCACGCATCTATATGGAAAAAAGATGCGGTAGCTCTGATGCCTGCCGATCATATGGTTTCCAGATTCGTCTTTGAAAAGATATACTCTGCTTAATCACCAAAAGAAAAAAATGGTCGATGAATGACCATAAGTCTTTTGGGGTTATAGAGCTAATAACCTTCACCGGCGAATCAGCCATGGAAGACGGATCAGGCGCAGGGGTGCTCCCGGGAAATCCGATTATGGAACTGGGCCGACCTCTAGACAAAATGGCGATCATATCCCAAGCGGAGATGTACACCATTTCAATGACAGAAGAAAAATGGTTGTGGCGAAAATAGTTGACATATCAAGTTGGTGTGAAGTGCTGATCCAGCAGTAAGACTTGGCCGACTGAACGACACATTCCTGATGTGAGTGCCAGGGCAATCAAACACCGCTGAGGAAGCTGACAGATTGGCACGCCAAAGGTCTCGTATTTCGGGAACCACTTGTTCCCTTCATCAGTGCTAACAAATTAAAACTTGTATATGTATATTTTAACTAAGTTTTAACTTGTTAGCACTGATGAAGGGAACAAGTGGTTCCCGAAATATCGGTATTTGCGAAAATAAATACCAACGAAAAAGAAACAACAAGTGTTTATTACTTCAATTAATTAATCGTTGGAAACACCGCATAATTTCACTCCAATTGTTACAGTTTTCGCAAAAACAAACAAATCTCCTGCCTAGAGGTTACTAAAAGAAGGCTGCAGCCCTGGATCATCCTGTTCATTCTAGGTTCCCTCTTTTACCATATTTTCCCAACTTTGAGTGCTATATTTCTGCTCACAGTTGAAAAGTATCTTTACCGAGTGAATATATTGGACGAAACAAGAAATAAAGCTTCGAACTATGGAAGGAGTTTGGACTCCCCTGTAATGAGGCTTTGTCAAAATCTAGGAAGAGCAAATAAAATCGGACATATAAATGTGACTGAAACCAAGCCTAAGATGGAGCGATAGCGTAGGGCAGGACGCCAGACAGCTTTTAGGGACATCGAATTGCTGGACCTCGGCGCAAAACCGGGATGTCTGGAGTTCTTTATTAAGGCAGGCCTAGACCAGATACCGGTTGTTGCGACGTTAATGATGATGATGATGAAACCATGTAGGTGGAGAGAGGGGCTTTGAATCTATGGCTTTCCTCTAACATAATAGTAATGAGTAGAAACTTTAAGAGATAACGAAAGAAAAGTTATTATAAAGGTAAATTCCTAAAGAGAGAAGTAAAGCGGATTAATTGAACTAATGAGCTCTCACGATCAAAAGTACACCTTTTTAAAGATTGCAGATAAAAAACGGCCCGAATGGACAAGAGATACTCTTTTAGGGAGCTTTAACTGCCAAACCTCCCCGAAACCTGGGTGAAACACCCAATTTGCTTTACAAAAAATATGTTCGTAATGTAACCCCAACCTGGAAACTCCAAATTGAAGTGCGGACTCCAAAAAAACTCAAACTAAGAAAATAATACACAATCATTTCTCCATTGCCAACTAACATTTACTTGTAAAGGTAGTGCAGATAAAGAAAATTCCTCGCTGCCGTTTGTGAATTGTGCAATTTTCAAAGCACCTATTATTACGCCCTCCGTACTACATGCATTGGAGCAATATTACTGGCAAGAGCTTATTGAGGCATTTCGTAATGGACATTAAAGGACATTTTCACGTCTGTGGTGTATTCCTGTGCAAGCCATTAAATGCGATATTAGACTTTATCGGAACGATGTAAACGACAGTAACGTCCACTTGTCGTACATGGCCAGGCCAAAACTCATTTGTGTGTAGGACGAATGAAATAATGTGGCCCTTTGTTTGGTCACCACCTCAAAGCACCTTAATATCGTACATTATGACGGAATGAAAGCCAGGTAAGTATTTTTATGAGTTATTACAGCAATGAATGCGAAGAGATCACGACACTAAAACAGGTACAAATTAGCGCTGGTAGGTGTTTTTCGTCCCCTCAAATGCTGTGTTTAAATTTGAATAAGGAAGAACCAAAAGCGGAAACTAATGATGTACTGGCACTTATGATATTTGGTAGGGTAATAATCGAAAATACTTCTGCATTCAAAGCCTTTTCACACTACACCAAAAAATCCGCTTGAATTGTCGAATGAAAATATCTCCATTTACGTCAAATCGTCAATTTGTAATCTCAGCTGCAGCTCACACGTATATGATTTAATAAACTACGAAAACCAAATTACCCATAGGCCGTTGGTAAATTGCATTCTTCCTGTTGATTTTTCCGCGGATCATACCAACTTGCAAATTCACAAATTAAAATGGAAAACCACTAAATAGCGCACACTTATCGCATTTTCAAGCTCCAGTGATCCCAACTGATCGCGTAACTTCGCTAGCGAAATACAAAGACACAACCCAGCACTGGAATTACTACTGAACTAACTACTTACAACTCAGCCTCTTGAATCAAATAGAACCATGCAACCAACTCTCGTACGTTTGTTGGCTCGTTATATCTACGTTCATGTATCTTTCCTTGATAAAAAGGAAAGAAAGGAAAATCCAGTCAATAAAAGGCGTGCTGGTATGGGAGAAAATGACGACTACGACAGTATCTATTGAGGAGCCCAGTCTGATGTCTGAACCGGCATCCGAGTGTGCTGCAACGTACAAACTACTCGTACAAAATATTTTTGCAACAAAAAACCAATTTTTCATTATATTGTTGTAATGTGTAATGCAACCAAGAAGACCACATTCTACAACTCCAGTGTAAGAAGATCAAAACCCCGAGTCGATTGAGAAGTTGTCGTCTTCGTTTCTTCGACACTCAGCACTGGAGATAATTAACCTGCTGCCGGTTGTACCTCATATGGATGGTTCCTACCTTTGAGTGCATCGTATTCTTCGCGTAAGAAGTTGTAGCTGCCTTTGCAATTTCATTCCATTGACTGAATACAAATCGACCAAGTTACCAAGTTTCAAAGACCCAAGACTGAAACTGGTTTTTCTCGGGCGGTTGGTTTTTGCGGTTTGCAAGCCATCGAACTAACTACTATACGAAAAGTGCATAGTCTACTTCTTTTCATTTTGTCCCCATATCACAACACCTTATTCTGGAATCAAGTGTGCCTCAACCTTTTTAGTTTCTAATCAGAAACGGTAGGGCACATACTTGCCTTGTTCCACCGAATTCAGTAACCAACATTACTGTACTATCAGGGATGCAGCGTGATTAGTACTGACGTTGTTATTCAGCATCTCATGCATGTCGTCACCTCACGCTCTTCAAAAAAGAACCATTCAATGTGGGCTTAAATTACTAAGGAGTAGAGACCCTAGTTTGAGCGTCAGTCCCAATATCTTGTGGCAGGTGACCAATAGGAGCATACCTGCCTGTAAATATGTGATCATGCAGTTTCTTTCCAGGCTGTACATGGACTAGTGTCTGCTCATCTCTGGTGCGTGGACCAAAATGGCTATGAGAAGGATACCCAGAACATAAAACCACCATGGAAGACAAGAGTAGGAGTAAACTTACGGCGCAGAAGCTCGGAATCCCAGTACCGGCGGCTTTTTGGCGCAAGCAAACTGTCACCTGGCCGTCGACATCCCTCTACCGTAGTCCCTCGGTGATGAACAACTGGGCTACCGTAGCATCTAATGCTACAAGTGTTTTAGATACGGAGAAAGAAGGGAACAAGCGTAGTACCATCTTACCAAGAACACCAGTAGTAAAACCAAAAAAGGTGGGTTAAAAGCTGATTGCGATAATATAAAATCGGTAACAACCCACACCTCATTTGTTCCAGAGGAGTGACAATATAAGGTACACCAGGAGGAAGAAAAGTATCCATTTAGGAAGAGCTCATCTACTCTGAGATCACCGCCAATCCTAGGAAAGGTCTATACAAGTCAAAGTTAAAGGACCGTATAAAAGGAGTAATTGGGATTAATTACCTTTCACCCAGCTCGATGTAAAAATAGTTGAACTGTCCGAGTTTATCAACGACATGGACAACGTGCACCAAGCCATAAAGAATATGGTAAGCGATATCACAGTTCTCTATAACAGATGGCAGGAGGACGAAAGATATTTCAAGGAAGCCGAAACCTGCTGATATTCAAGTGGCGCCTAAGGTACTGCTATTGAATTACGGCCGAATAATAGAGTATGGGAATTGGAGGGGCAACCGCTAGGAAATCAACAGTCGTCAACAGAGGAAAAGGAACACAGACGGTTGCGAAGAGTGGCTAAAGTGTGAACATCATCTAGTGTAAGGGAAACCAAGGTTAACGAAAACACTAAATGAATGAATCAAAGTTACCAACAAGAAGGCAAAAGTGCGAATTCGCCCAGAAGTTCATAGTTATCTCTAGTGAAGGCAATCTGTCTTGTGCGGATTTATTAAAAAGTGAAACTGATCCCGTCCTAAAGGATCTGAAAATCCGCAGAACCCAGAAACGGAATGTCATGTTCGAGCTGAAATCATCCAACGTGGGCAAAATTGACAGCTTTGGCACTCACTTGGGGAGAATGATATCGAAAGAAGAAATTTGCATAGCCATCAATTCAAGTAAGAAGAACCTGCGGAGGAGCCTATTGTCAGTTTGAGAAAAGCCTATGGCAGTAATCAAACGTCCACAATACGATAACCGGTGGGGCGCAACGGGGAAAAGTTAGGATTGGAAAAGTTGGAGCGAACCTTATAGGAACCGTCACTATGGCATTCGAGCTATAGATTTTACTGGTGGAGCGGCAATATGAGCGTGCATTCGACCAGCCAAACAATGTACTTTGAATCAGCCAGCCAGTGGCTTTGCATGTGCGAAAATAGGTGGTGTATATGTTTACGGCTGCTACGCCCCACCAAGCACAACACTGTCTTAATTCGAGAAAATGCTTAACAATCTTGTTCTCGATACAAAAGAACGAACTCCAAGAGTGACTGGTGGTGACTTCAACGCTTGGGCATATGAGTGGCGTGGCAAAGGCGCAGTCTATTAGAGGCTTTTGCGCAGTTGGATACAGTCCCGGCCAATAAGGGCAATGCAACCACCTTTCGGAAAGGAGGGACTGCCAGAATCGGAAACTTGACCTTTGTCAGCCCTGCACTGGTACGTCTGTATTAAGCGCCTTTTCTCGAAATTTTCAAATTTAACGGAGATACAAACACTCAAAGAATATTAACAAAGATACAAGCGTTTAAAGTTTTTCGAAAGACTCCCCTACTTTACGGCCATTTTTCAGCCACCTCGACCCCCCAACATATATACCATTGCAAAGGTCTAATTCTCCTGTATACAAGTGATCACAAATTAAGCTCCTTTTCTCGAAATTTTCAATATGTTTGGTATGACTGGTGCACCAGCGAGTACTACACCCAAAGCGATCACCAGACAATCCTCTTTGAACTATGGAGGGACCTACAGGGTCATCGGGCTCGAAACCGAAAAAAATGTCAGGGTGGACTGCACAACTTTGGATGAGCAGACCTTCATAAAGGTATATTTAGACCATGCTAATAAAGCAGGCGCCTCTACAGAAACACTCCTCCATCTGGCACAATCCGTCGCAAAAGCATGTGACGCGTCCCCCCAGCTTTATATCAGCCTTTCCTGGAGGAACCAGAGAACGTATTTTTCCATTGTCCAAGATTTGTGGAAGAAATGAAGAACTTAGAGGAAACTCTAGGAGAGGTGTTAGCACCACAAAATGTGGTGAAGCGAATGGTAGCTCGTGAGAAGGGTAAACCGTTACGTACGCGGCCGGGAGTAGAAAGGTGACAAAGCTAGAATGAGCTGACTCCGCCCCGTGATGTAATACCTTATGATAGTTCCACGTAGCATAGGGCAGCCGGGGGGTGGTTTTTGTGGATAAAAAACCAACGGGCTGGCGTGGCCAGACCAGTATACTTTGAAGATTTTTACCTGCTCAAAAGAAACAAAAAAAGCTCCATCACGGAGGGGAGATTTCCTCTACCTAATACAAATGCTATGCAACTACATGATGTTGACCTTTTAATGTAATTTTGTTCGATCTAATTTTGTTTGTTTTTGTTTGTTCAGCATCTTCTCAATTTTTATTAGATGGATAAATACATTTTAAGGATTTTACAAAAGATGGGTTTCATCTGATTAAATCGCGTAGGCCCAGTTGAGTATTTAGTAACCGGCGGAGTGTCTCAAGGATGGGTGCTGGGTCCACTGCTCTGAAGCATGATGTTGCTGCTGTGCTGCGCATCAAACTTCCACGACAAGCTACCGGTATTGCTTATGCAGACGATATCGCAATTGCTGTAATAGACAAACATCTGGAGGATATTGTCTGGGCATGTGGAACATCGGTTATGCCTTTCATCAAATACCTCGGCGAAACACTTGAGCTACGCTAGTGAGAAAACAGGCAAAGTTGAAGCTGCCTTAAATGGTATAACGCCCAATATTGGAGGACCCAAACCACGGAAGAGTCTCTTGCTAGCCAGAATGTGTTCATCTATTTTGCTGTACCAATTTGGACAAAAGCCCTTAATGTTCAGACGTATAAGAGAAAATTATCTTCAGTATATCGCCCGAGCAACGCATTCCGAACAACGTCAGATGAGGCAACTTTCGTAGTTACGGAAATAGTACCTATTGATATTTTGGCTGAGGATATGCAAAGAGTACATAATTAGAAAGCACACAGTGACAATAATGCCACAGATTAACGACAGGAAGAGAGAACCCGCACAATCAGGGAGTGGTAGGAACGTTGGGATATTTCCCACAAGGGCAAATAGGCTAATCTCAAATATCCAGCTTTGAATTATGCGCAGCCATGATGACGTCTACTATCACTTAACTCAGTTTCTGACTGGGCGTGGTAAATACCCTCGGTGTTCATATCGCTTCAGACATGACGATTTTCACTTCAGTCCCGAATGTCTAGACGGGTACGAAGATGCTCCCCGTGTGTCCGAGATTTACAAATGAGAGGGAACAGCTTGACCCTCTCTTGACGAGACCCTTACAAGTGTGGAATGCAGTTAGTGACACCATAAGCTGCATTCAAAAGGAGCTTCGAAGGTTAGAGCGCTTACGAAGAAGCGGCAGAGAGGGAACAATTCTCACGGTAAGAGTAAGCCGGTAGGGCTATAACCCACCCCACGATGTAATATCTCCAGATAGTTCCGGGGAGCATGCCGAGTGTTAACAGGTGGTTCTAGTGGGTTAAAGTCCAAACTGTGGCTTTCGATGATGTCCATGTCTATAGAAATAAAAAAAAATAACAGACAGACATTGAATCGATTCTAATAAGGTTTGAAATAATAAAAACTTGCTGTGTTAACAAGTTAGTACTGATGAAGGGAACAAGTGGTTCCCTAAATATCGGTATTTGCAAGAATAAATATTCACACCAACGAGAAAGAAACAACAAGTTTTTATTATTTCAAATAATTAATCGTTGGAAACACCGCATAATTTCACTCAGACCTAATAAAGTTTTGTTTTACACAAACCCTTAAAAAGACAGACAGACAGTACACAGATTCTACTATGGTTTTTTTTTTTCAGCCAAACCGTTGACTGTGAACTTAATATTTAGCACACTGATTACATTTAAAGGAATTTTCGAGATTAGTAAGCAAAATGACTGTTCTGGCGCATATTGAGGACATTTTGATCACGAAACATGTAGACTTTGTAAGTATCGCGACTTGAATAAGCCCGTTTTTGAACGATCCACCCCGTCTTGACTCCTACTAAACTAGGGTACTTTCAATATTTTGTAAAGTTGTTGCTTACTCAACAGCTGACGCACACAAAACTTCTACCTAGCGTCCTCAAACACTAATATGTACCAACCAAGTAAGCCACATATGATACATCGACTCTAGAGTAAGAGTCAGTACGAAGTCGAAAAGGACACCAAATGTCACCACCCATGAATTTATTTGAGAGTTCCATTATTTAGGCTCCATTGTTACAATCGATTTTTTGTATAATATGCACGAGATATCTTAAGACTTCGAATCCTCAGCAGTCCACTTCACAAAATATTTGTGGGCGAGTCCGGGGGTAACGAATAAGCTGCTTTTCCCTAAACGATAATTAATTCCTGACATTTTTCCTCGCAGATGCCAGATTTTTGGCCATTTTTGGATAAGGAAATCTGCTGGTGTTATCGTCAGCAGTTTGTCGTTTGATAAAACTTTGCAAATCTAACGGTCCACTTTATTGTTGTAAGCATTAGGAAAGTTGATTGGACGCTAGGAAAGAATGAATACTCGAAACGGACTCCTATTCTACTGGTGAATACTTCACTGGAATTACTACTAGAAAACCAGCTTCAAAAAAGTATTGACTTTGCTAAACCTTTCACCACCACCAGGAAAAAAATTTATCAGGCTCAATGAGTTTGCACTATCACCGATCATAGAGGTGAATAGTCATATTTTGAATTTGTCACCCACTGACAATTAATCAAATGCATACAAAAATGCAACGCAAATGCAAAACTTTCAAACGTGCAACGCGTAGTACGGTGCCCGTGAAGTAAAACCAATTTTCTAGATAAGTTGCTCTAGGATACCGTATCTCAGAATAAATTTGTTTCTTTTTTGGTTATAAGCAACTTTTTATATAGCGGAGAAATTCTAGACGACTTACAGGTTAGCATCTTTGGCAGCATATCCAAGACCAAATGACCAAAAGAGTATCACCTTGTGGGATCACCGAAAGCGATATGTATAGAGGTTGTGTCAGACGAAATAGTGAGGTATCGGACTATTAAATGCCAAACATTACAATTGACGAATGCCATTTCCAAGTAATGATCAAAGCGCGGCCCAGGGCAAAACGTGGATTAGTACGCACGATGGAGCATAAAACCTGGGAAATGCCCGTTGAACCAACACCAACAGCTCTACTACCAAACCCTATCTCCACCTCCACGTGGTGACCGCTGGGAGCTCTTTCTTAACCATAAGCTGCAGACGGAGAAGGATGGAGGCGAGTCTCCAGCGCCTAAAACCGGGACAAATTGTAACAAATGGTCCTCCAGGTTGGGGTTGGGAACGGAAAACAACTTGTTACCAAGCCACAACAGAACGGATAACACAACGACGAACCCGGCAACGACAAAAGAATAACGATTTGCGCATTTTCTCATGGAACGTGCGCTCCCTATACAGAGATGAAGCCACCAAGCAACTAGCCTGTTCAAATACAGGGCTGATGTAACAGCGTGACAGGAGATCCTTTGGACAGGGACCGGTTTTCTGGAGAAGAGTGACTACGTCATATATTATAGTGGCCATCCAGTAAACCATGTGCTCGGAGTAGATTTCTTAGTCAGCCAAAATAGGAAACCTACTGTTATCGGCTTTCACAACATAAACGAACGGGTATGCACACTGCGTTCACGCCCCGACAGAGGAGACTGCAGAGTCGGAGAAGGATACCTTCTACGAGGCAGTAGAACGAACCCTCGGAGCCTGTCCCAGACATGATATCAAAATCATACTTGGGGAATTTTAACAGCCAAGTAGGGACGGAGCCCGCATTCAGGCAATACGTCGGCTCCCATAGCTTACATCACAATACAAATGATAACGGACTGCGGATTATTCACTTAGCAGTATCACATGAAGTGGTTGTCGGAAGTACCTGGATTGCGCGGAAAGCGGTAGACAAACATACATGGGCCTCTCCAGACGGGACCACTTTCAACCAAATTGAAAAAGTGTTGATGGAACGCCGTCACCTCTCAGCCTTGATGAATGTCGGAACATATAGGGGGCCAATATAGACTCGGATCACTTTCATGTTGGCATGGTGCGCCGAGCTCAAATGACCACCCAGAATCCCCTCTGACAATCAGGGGAGAGTTAACACTGAAGCCATCCACAAGACTGCCCCCCACAACAACTACAAGACGGAAATGAATGCCGCAATAACCACAATCAAGCGAGATCCTGGTGATGAAACATCAACAAATGATCTTCACAATCACCTAAAGAACGTTACCATAAATACGGGCACAAACATACTTGGCCCCAGCCGGAACGGCTAGTTTGACGATGAATGTAAGCTAGCAACGGAACGGAAGAATGTTGCATACCAAGTAATGTTGCATTCTCAAAAGACCCGGGCACGCGTGTAGACTTATCACGAACTCCATCGAGCGGAAAAACAATTTCACAGAAGGAAGCCTGAGAGAACCAACAGATCCGTGAACTCGAAAAGTACAGCGAGTAACCGTACCAGGCGCGCCAGTTTTACCAACAAGTCAGAAGGATGAAGCCTTGCAAACCTCGATGTTCATTCTGGCGAGACAAAGAGCTAAATCTGATTTCCGACAGAATAGGCATATTGGAGCGATGGGCTGAGTATTTTAGTGAGCTGCTCAACAACCAAAATATCGGCGAGTTGGAGGTCCCCCCAACTGAAGACGACGGACAAATATTGCCACCACCAAGTGTAGAAGAAAGAGTCCATGCAACTTATCGGCTTAAAAATCACAAGTCGGCAGGAACCGATGGAATTACAGTCGAATTGGTTAAATATAGAGACATATTATGGACCAATTACACCAAGCGGTTCATCAACTTGTGCTCAAGGTATGGGACAGCGAAACAATGCGTGACGATTGAAAGAGAGGCATTATCTGTCTCATACATCAGGCAGTGCAGCAATTATAGAGGTATCATGTTGCTGAGTACCGTCTATGAGATATTCTCCGCTATCTTGCTAGACCGGATAGCCCCATACGCCCAGAACATCATTAGCCCACACCAAAGAGGCTTCACTCCAAGGAAATCAGCAACAGATCACATTTTCTCCCCAAGCGCTGGAAAAACTGTTGGCACATGGACATCATTTGCACTATCTTTTCATCGTCTTTAAAGCCGCCTATGATAGCATAGCCAGGATAAAACTTTACAAAACCATGAGGGAATTCGGTATCCCTACGAACTATGCACGGCCATGAGGGAATTTTCGACGAAAATAGTAAGACTGACTAGGCTGACCATGACAAATATCCGAGGCCAGATAAAAGCAGTAGGATCACTCTCAAGACCATTCGACATCAACAACCGTCTACGATAAGGCGATGGCCTATCATGTGTCCTCTTTAACATGGCCCTCGAGAAAGTGATCCGTGATGCTAATGTAAATGCAAGAGGTACGATCCTCTTTAAGTCCACCCAAGACTGGCCTATGCTGACGATATCGACATCATGGGAGAACCACCCGAGACGTTCAAACTGCCGTCATCCAGATCGAGCAGGCGGCAATCGGCGCGAAATCTTGGGCTGCACTTCAATGAAGGCAAGACAAAGTATATGGTGGCAAGGTCAGCTCCAAAAACCAACCAGCCAACAACATCAAGCCGCACTGGTCAAACGGGAAGAATAAAGATAGGAAACTATAACTTTGAGATCGTTGATAATTTCTCCTATCTACGGTCGAAAATCACAGCCGATAACAGCACGATGGTGAAATCCGCTCACGATTGTTGTCAGCCAACAGAGTTTATTTTAGATTACAAAAACTGTTCCGCTCGGAACATCTCACCATCAGGTCAAAGCTCTTACTGTACAAGACAATGATCTTGCCAGTCCTCATGTATTCCTCGGAGACTTGGGTTCATAGCAAGAAGAATTGCGAACTCCTGGCCGCGTTCGAGAGAAGAATCCTCCGATGGACGATTCTGTAGCTTACATAATGACGAAATCTATGAGCGATACCAAGACCGTCAGCTTGTGGATAAACAGGCTCAACAGGTTACAGTGGGCGGGAGGACGATCCAGCCCAGAAAGTCTAGAAGGGCAATCTATGGTAGAAAAAGAAGACGAGGCAGACCCTGCCTGAGATGCAGCGATGGCGTAGGTCGGGTGCCAGACAGCTTCTAGGGATATCGAATTGGTGGATCTCGAGGAAAAACCGGGATGTCTGGAGTTCCTTATTAAGGCAGGCCTAGACCGGATTCCGGTTGTTGCGCCGTTGATCATGATGATTTCCAAGTACGCTAAAGACGCAAAGGCAATCTCTGTCCATTATATTTTTAGACCTATCGAATGTCCCTATGTTGATCTATGAACCCGATCGAAAGTAGGGATAACCTACTTACGTTTAAAGTTAATTTTTGGATAAGTTATTTACGGTTAAACACCTTGTGGTTATCGGCCACTTTGGGGGCAAAGCCTCTTGAAATCCAATGTGTCAGACTGCAGTGTCCAACCCTTGTTTTACGCTTTATATATGGCGCTTGGATTTTGGTCAAAAGGTCAACCCATATTCCAAGAGGATTATGGGTGTAAGACGCCAGGTATTCCCAATGAACCTTACAATTTGTTACTAATTTAAGACATAATTTTCAATTGATCAAGAAAGGAAAGTTAGGTCCGAAATGAATCGGATGATGCTAAATAACCAAAACTGGAATCTAACATATTCGGCCGCCTGATTAGCTCAGAAGATCGCAGAGTGTAATTCTACAACCCCTGCTCAATCGTTATCCCATAACCAGATTTATAATCTAAAGATCATCATATGTACGTATGTACACAAGTATGTAATTGAGCTGCATTATGTTCAATGCAGTTCGACTTGTACTAAACACTGAAAAAAAGATCAATTTTTCTTTCATTTTTCATTCGTTGATTTACCATTTAGAGCTTAATGTAATGTACTCCGATAGCAATGGCAGACATTTATTGGACCGTAGTAACCTGGTGCAACAACACAAAAGCCGTAACCCAGCTACTACTTAGATGCACGTACGAATCCATCTACAGGTCGTTGGGCACACAATGAGGTGCGGTCAGGGATGTTTTTTGTACTTTATAAGAGCCACAATTCAAAACCACTTGAATAGATCGTTTTGTTGTTGAATTATCCAACCGAGCCCGTTTACGGATCGCTCGAGTCATTCAGGTTTTCCATTTTAGTTCGATTTGATCAAGATACTTCAGTCTAAATACTACTGGCGTCGCTTAATATCTTGAAATGTGTACTTAAGCGAGCGTAATGAGGAGTATTTTTTGTTTTCCTTCAATAAATGACGATTGTAATTTAATTTAATGATGGTAGGATGGAATGCTTTCGAAATGTAGCAGAAATGTTGATTAATCTGAGAACAAATCGACAAAGTATTAGAGAAGTTTTCATTAATTTTCCACATTTTTTTCCAACCCGGAAAACCTGCTAGTCCTGGGTAGAGCCTGACAAAACTAAAAAATAGAGTTCTATCCAGAAATTTGTTAAATAAGTTATTTCTGAGTATCTAAATATAATTTTAATGGCAAGCTGATATACTGGTATGCATTTGAGTGGACACCCCCTCTGCGAATCCACATGCGTGCTAATACTTTCCAAAAAACGTGCAATAAAATATTTTCTCATCTACCCAGTTCGGCTAAGTGCCATGTGTAGCACATACGTATAGTATGAACATATGTATATGCACATACAACTCGTGAAAATTTCATATATCGCAAATGTATTAAACGCATCGCAAATAGTTAGCAGCTGCATAGCTCTCAAGTCAGCGACCCTGTTGCCCTTGTGCAATGCCGAAATTATCGTCACAACCGTACATATGCAAATAGTTGGCAAAATGTTTAGGAAATTTTCATTTTCCAAGTGCTGGCAGTAATACAAAAATCACTCTAAATTTACTTGAACTTTCCTGGAGATACAGATGCTTTGTGCATGCGAATATTTTTATTAATAGATTTGAATAATTTCAACAATAAATTCAGATAGACGATAAATTGCTATAAAACCGACGGAAACGAAGTTGTATCTATGAAATTTCGAGAGGAATCATAGTGAGGTGGGTAATGAATAATCAACAAATATCTGTTAGATGCTAAAGACGTCGGGTTCTACATAAGAGAAAACTTCGGATGCATTCACCCCATCCCAAAGATTTTTTCTTACTAAAGGGGCTCCTTCGGCCACTATTAAAGTCATCAAGAATTTAAGGGTAAATATTACGCTTGTCAACAAATTAGATAAGATACCGCTTATTGGATCTCTGAACCTTCTATCAGTCATTGAAAACACTAAGGCAATTGTGACAGAGAGGCAGATGCCCCAGATATTGAGGATCACCGCAACGTTTATCTGCAGGCGACAGTTCAACAAGTTAGTTCAAGGTGTTGTGGCTGCTGCAAAGAATAATAAAATGTTACATACAAGTTTACATTGTTCTCAAATACCCCGTGCCATATAACTATAGAAAGACACACTCATCCACCTCGTTGGTAGCCTTCCCCACATCACAAAGTTGTTAATGTATTGACTACGTTTCTTTAACATGTGGAGGGTTCACTGGAATCGGGATCTTCAAAGACGGTGAAAGAAGGGTAAGTCTGAGGGCGGAAGAGTGGATTGGTACACACAATGGAGCACAAAACCTGGAAAACGCTCCGTAACACTAACCACTCTGATACCAAATCTTATCCTCCATGTGATCACTGGCAGTTCTTCCTTAACGTAAAACTACCGTCCATGAAAGCTGAAGGCGCCTAAACACGAAACGATCAGTGCCAACCAGTGCTCCAAGTTAGAGGTTGGTGTAGGGCTCGAAACCATATCCAGAGAAACTATTTGTTACGAAGCCAGAAAAGACCCTCACACTGGATGGAGCCTCCACCAACGATCACGAAATCACAAATCACAACTTGTGGTCACGGTTCGGGACGGCAAATCACTGCTTAATGGTTGGCATGGTGGCTTCATCTGCCCCATATATAAAACATGCGCTCGGTGATATGAGGAACAATTATAGAGGTATACCCGCCTAATTATATTAAACCCGCCAGAAACATCCCGAAAGCTAGATCAACTGACAGCAGAATAACTTCCGCACTAGTTCTTCAGCACTGATGACTCTTAAGACATTTTACTATCAACAACGGTCTAAAATAAGAGATTTGCGTTCTGTCATACATTCTTTTTAGCCTAGCTTTGGAAAAAGTGATTCGCGGTCCTAGGGTGAATACTGGCACAATCCTCTTCAACTCCATTGTGCTTCACTGGTTTAGAGAGACCACATTCGGTAGTAATCTGGATGAATTTTTGGAGGAATGCCCAAACACGAGAGTCAGTAATGTTCTCCAAAAGTACGGAGAGATTGTTGTTGGGAAGAGATGAGATTCAGCCTGACGAAATAAGGTTCGTTGTGGAGTCTATAAGGGGCCTGTTCTGCAAGTCCACTAGCAACCCATAGTGACACGGGATGTCTGCGCCTAAAATGGGGAAGCTGACATCCGCCAAGATGAATCGCCATGGTAACGTGCTACGCAAGCCAAGACTCACGCCCACTTGCCTGTACCCATAGGTGTTAATACGCCAAGAATTTGCCGCCGCAAGTTTTAAAGATTGACGGAGTAGCCGACGGTGCCGGGGTACGGGAAGACCGCACCGGTATCTAAAAGATAAGTGCGCTTACTGAGAGGGTCATAAATTGTTAGGCGAAGTGGGGCTGCATTCTGGGTGGCCGTTGCCAGGACCCTCGTGGACCTAGCTTTTTGAGCTAGGCGCGAATTTATACGATGGTACCAACAAATGCTTCGGTCCGTTGGTTGTCTTGACGACCTGCTAGTCCATCTCCCTTTTCGAGGAGTAGACCACGTGCGAGCCCGCGACCTGCCGCCCGAACGCTGAGCGACCAGCGTCGCCCTCATCTCCGCCATGCCGGCCACAAGAGCGGCCATCTCGCGCTTCAGCTTGCCTAATTCATCTGAAGGCTGCTGAACGGCCGTTATCCTAGGACTCGCGTGCACCTCAGGCACCTTGTCAGCCGAAACTGGGAGCGCCTCCAAAGAACCGGAGATGCACGCGAGGACCCCCTGGATGGTCTCCGGAAGTCGTCGCACCCAGAGCGATTTCATCAGGTCGTCGTCGATCTTGCTCCCAACCAATTGCCTCACTTCGCGAAGCAACTGGCTGGGAGTTCGATCGCCCAACGTCAAATCTGCCAGCTAGTGATCCAGCTTAGCTGAGTCACTTACAGACAGGCGCTTGATCAGCTGGGTTTTCACTAAGGTGTAGGAGGCCGATTTCACAATGTCGGCCACCAGAAGGATGTACTCCCCATCCAGGTCCACAATCGTATAATTAAACTTTGTCGCGTCCGCGTGATCCCGGACATCTGAAATTGCGCCTCCAGATAGACGAACCACAGCTCCGGATCCATCACCAAGAGGAAGGGACGCGCACAGCGAAGACAGTCACCTGACGACCCGTGGGCCTGCGAACTCGATTGTCAATCGACATAACAAAAGTTAAGTTAACGCCGCGAGATTTGTCGAAGACGCGGCTGTGCCAAATTTTAATAAGCCCTACTTTGACTGTGGCAGACCGCACCCACAAATGCCCGTACGACAGAAAAAGAGAAACCACCGACGCACCCCGGAGCGGACGCTTGAAGCGTAGACCAAAATAAAAACTCATCAAAAGAGCGAAACTCCAACGATGAAATTCCAAAAGAGTATCGATGCCGTCTCTTGCAGCGGTTTTATGATGATTATTAAGGTTAGTTTTTCTTAAGAAAAAGGTGTTAACAATTCTAACAAGTTCTTTTTATTCTTCGGGCGATTTTGGGGATTGACGAAGAGAAACCATTTGCCAACGTCGTCGACAGCGGCCCAACTAAATTTCCACTCGACACCACTGATTGCTGCGGATGAGTGGATCTGGATACGTGGTAAAGGATGGGTTCGCTGCCGCGAGTCAGAATTACAACAACGGTGGCAGAGTCTTCTGACAGTGGGAATAGCCGACACTTTCAATTTTCGCATTCGCCACTTGTTGAGTGGCCTCAGTCACTGCAAACGAACTGCTCTCAGTCACACAAGTAATGAGAATTTTATTTTCCTTCATGGACAAATTCTTGCACAGGAACTAACGTGGATTTTTTTTTCTGGATCAATCCATGTTAACATGATCCAACTAGGAGTCACAAAACATTTCACTCCGAAGATCGAATTCTCCGCAATGGTTTTTTTTTAACTTTTAGAACCGTTACTCAAACTTTTTGTTTCGGGGTCACCACTTTAGTCTTGGTACGACTTGATTGTAAGATTCTTCTAGACATTAGATATGAATACCGCTAGCAACTGCTTTCGATTCGGAACCTTGACATTTTAAAATAAACGTAGAAATCACAGCTCAAATAATTTTATTGATATAAAGGAAAGTTAAGGAATAATTAGCGAGACTCTCTCAGTCGTTTAATTTCACAACTTTTATAATTAGTTTAGCCTGTTTGAAATTCTTATGCCAACTCACTTTTTAAAATCACTTATTTTTTTTACATTTCAAAAATCAAGGCCTACTCCGCCACGGAGAACACCAGTGGTGGCATCCGTCAGTCGCCACAAAACTGCAGGCCTATGCAAAAGGAAAAGAATAAAATCTCCCGCTCCTAAAAACAGAATAAATTGTACGAACGGGTCCTCCAGGTTGGAGACTGGGTAGGCTCTGACAACCACACACAGAAAACAATTTGCTACGAAGCTGCTTGCCAGGAAACCCGGCTATAAATAAACGTAAGCCTGTCCAGAACGAACCACTTTCAATTGAATTGGCAACGTGCTAAAGACATCGAGCGAAGAAGCGAATTCGTCATCATCAACATCAACGGCGCAACAACAGGTAGCCGGTCTAGGCCCACCTTAATAAGGACCTTCAGACATCCCGGTTTTGCGTCGAAGCCCACTAATTCGATATCCTTAAAAGCGGTCTGACATCCTGACCTACGCCATCGCTCCATCTCAGGCAGGGTCTGCCTCGTCTTCCTTTTCTACCATAGATATTGCCCGTATAGACTTTCCGAGCTGTATCATCTTCATCCATACGGATTAGGTGACCCGCCCACCGTAACCTGTTGAGCTGAATTTTAACCACAACCAGACGGTCGTGGTATCGCTCATAGATTTCGTCATTATGTAGGCTTCGGAATCGTCCATTCTCATGTAGCGTGTTAAAAATTCTTGAGAGGATTCTTCTCTTCGAACGCGGCCAAGGGTTTGCAATTTTTCTTGCTACGAACCCCAGTTCTTTGAGGAATACATAAGGATTGGCAAGACCACAGTGTACAGCAACAACTTCGACCCTATTGTGAGACGTTTCGAGCAAAAAAATTGTTATAAGCTGAAATATGCTCTGTTGGCAGTCAACAACCGTGCGCGGATTTCATCGTCTTAGCTGTTATCATTTGTGATTTTCGACCCCAGATAGCAGAAATTTTCAATGGTCTCAAAGTTGTAGTCTCCTATCTTCATTGATTTCCTTTGACCATTTGCCATTTCATGCTGATCGTTCTCTTGTTTTTAGCGCTGACGCTCCCGCCATGTACTTCGTCTTGCCTTCATTTATGTATACCGAGGTCTCGCGCCACCTGCACGATCTGGATGAAGGTTGACTGCACATCAAGGGCTGTTCTTCCCACAATGTCGATATCGTCAGCGTAGGCCAGTAGTTGGCTGGACTTGAAGAGGATGGTGCCTCTAACAATTACATCTGCACAGCAAACCACATTTTCCAGGACCAGGTTAAAGAGGACGCACGATAGGGCATCCCCTTGTCTTAGATTGCTGTTGGTGATCTCGAGAGTGATGCTGCTGCTTTTATCTGGCCGGGCACATTGGTTAGGGTCAACAATACTCAACAGTCGTCAGGCATTGAATCGCTGTCCTATACTTTGAGCAACAGTTGATAAACTGCTTGCTGTAGTTGGTCGCCTCCATATCTAACCAATTCCATCGATTCCTGGCGACTTATGGTTTTTAAGCCGATGAATTATACTGACTGTTTCTTCCATATTTGTGGCAGCATTTACCCATCGTCCTCATTTGCCAGGACCTCCAACTCGCCGATATTTTGGTTGCTGAACATTTCATCCAAATACTGAACCCATCTCTCCAATATGCACATTCTGTTGGAAATCACATTTCCCTCTTTGCCTCGAGGCATCGATGATCATCGAGGTTTCATCCTGCTGTCTTGTTGGTAAAACTTACGCACCTCGTGCAGTTGCTCCCTGTACTTTTCAAGTTCACAGGCCTGATGGTTCTCGCGGCCTTCCTCTTTCCATCTAAGGAGTCGTTTCTCGTGTTCGTGATGAGTCTCTGCGCATGCCCGCGTTCTTTGGGAATGCAACATTACTCGTTATGCAGCATTGTTCCATTCCGTTGTTTGCTTACATTCATCCTCGATCCACCGTTCCGACTTTTCTTGCGGCTGGGACCAACTATGTTTGTGGCCGTATCAATATTAACGTTCTTCAGGTGGTTGCCAGGACATCTGCTAGCTGCGGTTATTGCGTCATCTATTTCCCTCTTATAGGTGTTGCGGAGAGCAAATTGTACCAACTGGTCCTCCACATACAGAAAACAATTTGTTAGGAGGCGATTTTCTTGGTAACCGGTCCATAAATAAATATAAGCCCCTCCAGAAGGGACCACAACTAAATTGACCACGTGCAATAAAACTTCATCGAAGAAGAACCGACAGGTCTGCGAACTCGAAAAGTACGTGGAGCAATCGCACCAAGAACGCAAGTTTTACCTATAGCGGGATGAAGTCATATACACCTCGATGTTTGTCATGTCGAGACTAACAGGGAAATTTGATTTCCGATTAAATGGGCATATTGTAGAAATACGCTGAGTACTTTGGTGCCAATTGAAGACAAAGGACAAATGTTGTCATCTCCAGCCATAAAAGGACACACAACGTGCAATTCATCGGCTCAAAAGTCATAAGTCGCTTAGAGCCGATGTAATTAGCTCCAAATTGGCTAAATATGGAGGGGACCAACTACACCAAGGAGATCATCAATTTAGAATTTTCTGTCTAATACATAAAAGGGGGGATATCACGCAATGTAGCAATTATGGAGAAATCACATGTTGAGTACCAGCTAGAAAGTATTTCCACTACATTTTTAGGCCGAATAGCCAAATATGCCCACAACACAGAATAAAGAGATATCACTCTAGACAAATCAGCAACACATCGTATTTACGGCAAGTGATGGAAAACCTGTTGGAATATGGGCATTAGTTGCACCATCTTTTCATCGGCTCCAAGGTCGCCTATAAAAGCGAAGTATTGACAATGCTGATTAGACTGGCCCTTACCAATGTACGAAGTCCGGTAAAAGCATCAGGACATCAACAACGGTCTGAGACAAGGGGATGTCTTCCCATTCAGCCCTTTTAACCTGGCAATACTGACCACATTGCCTACAGTGTACTGTAGTGCACCGTCGTGGTCTTGAATGCAGCGCTCTCACACACTTCAAGGCCCTGATACAATATGATTTGTTGCGCCAAAGATTGTTATTATTAATTCAAAACAATAAAGATAGGAGAATGCAGCTTTGAGACCCTAGATCATTTCTAACATAAAGGGTCGAAAATCACAGTCGATAACATTTATGACGACGAAATCCGCGCAGGATTGTTGGCAGCCAACAGAAGCTTACAAAAACTGTTCGGCTCGAAACAGCCCATCAAAAAGGTTTCACTGTTCAAGACAAGGATCTTGCCGGTCCTCATGTAGTTCTCTAAGATATAGGTTCTTAACGAGCAAAATGGCGAACTCTTATTTACGTTCAGAGAAGAATTCTCCGAAGAATTTTCGATTTCCTGCAAGAGGATGGACGATTTTCTAACCTATATAAGGACGAAATCTTTGAGCAGTACCATGACCGTCTGATTGTGGATAAAATACAGCCCAGTAGGGTGCTATGGGCGGATTACTTAATCGGTATGAGTAATTATGATCAAACTGGGGAAGTCGATAAGGGCAGTATATACCGTAGAGAAAGAAGATGTGGGAGACTCTGCCTAGGATGCAGCAATGAGGAGCCCAGACAGCTTCTAGGGATATTAAATTGCTGGACCCCAGGGCAAAACCGTTAAGTCTCGAAGCCTCATCGAGGCGTGCCTAGATCAGATACTGGTTGTTGCGTCGTTGATGATGATGAATTGAAAAACTATGAAGCTCCCTCACCAGCAACTTCCGAATATGACACCATAGACTATACGTTACATCTGAGAAATGACTGTTAGCCGATAGTTAGCACCTACAATCTGTGTGCGTGCGTGTTTTTTGTTTCTTTTTTGTCCCCGGGCCTGGGCTAACCGATAGTAAATAACAGTAGATACAGCCCACTATCAGACCTCAGAAGGATTGAAGGGAAGATATTGCCTATAAGGATATCAATATCGACACTTTTGAACAACTGCTTGCGTTAAGGTAACGAAAATATCTGAAAAATAAAAAAAAACTACAAACTCGAATAACCATTTTAATAACCTAGTATCAAAGTAGTTATTAGAATGGTCATAAGAATCCGTAATTTATGGAAAAGTAGAGTGAATTGGGGTGGCATCAATCATTAAGAATTGTACATTAGTAAATACATAATTATGTCCTTTTAAAACAAGTATGCATGCTACAGCTAAAGTGTTTGGATGGCTCAAGTGGTTAGAGCACCAGACTATCGTAGCGAAAGGTCGGGGTTCAAATCTCACTGGTGAGTTCAGTGGACCATGTCATCTTTCCTCAAACGCCGAATATTCTGACATTATCTACTTAGTGTTAAACAAATGCCTCTGTATTTGGATTTTAGTTTGGCTGAAGATAGATATCAGCAAATCCGAGGTTCTCTCTCTCTCTCTTTACCATTGACAGTTCCAAGTCCTTTTGAGATAAGAGGAGGGAGGAGTCACTATAGTCGTGTAACACCTATGCGTCCCAAAGAGTAGGTGGGGTAAACTCCCTGTAAACCAATATTACCACTAAAGTCGCTGCCTTACTAGCTTAGTGACTGTCCTGTGAGCTGGCGGATTTAGACTTAAAAATTAAAAGGCAACTAATAGATGTAAAGATTTTTGGGCTAACATCCTACCTATCCCCAATGTTATCATGCTTTCCAAACAACTACCATTCCTAGTTACGATATTTTGCTTTCATTAATGGTTTACGGTTAAATTTCGGACATTCTACATTCAAGTTAATTCAGGTAGAGGGACTCTGTGGAGCACCCTTCTCTCTATCACAGCACGGTAGCCTGCCAAAAGTAAGCTGGAATCCAATGTCAAGTCAGGTGTTAATGCGTCCTGGGGATAGGTATCAGACACAATATTAAATGCCAAAGTCCCATCCAGAATGCAGAACATTTCAATAGTATAGTATTGCACACCATCAGAGACTTCCGAGTCAGAGGAGAAGGAGGTTTCAATGAGCAACTCAGCACAGACCAAAAGAGACTTCCTAAAAGTGACATTGCAATTATGATGGGTAATCTGAATGCTAAGGTGGCTCTGATTTACCTTATACGGACACGTGATGGGGGAACACGTTATTGAGGACCGTAATATAAATGAGAGGATTCTTTAATTAACAGACCCTTGATAACATTGTAACAGGATTGATGTTAGGGAATCTCTCTAAGGTAAAACAAATCTCTCTGAAGTAAAACAAAGTCCACAGCCAAACGCTAATCAGCGACGACTGGATTTCGCTTTTCATCTTACCCAGGGAAAGAACACCCTTGGCCGAAAACACAGCTCATCAGCTTTGTCCTACGGATACTTTTGTTATTGTCTCACTTGTTTATTTGCGGAAGGAAACTGACTCAGCGCATCGCATCGTTCATTTCAAAATTTTTTGAAAAAGTTTCAGGATATGATTTTCTGTTCCGTCGTCCTGGCATTTTTTACACTGGGGAGAAGGGATTGTTATTATTTTAATTTGTTAGGGATGACTCGATTTCCATTAAATTTTAGGAATTTTGCACTCGAAAATAGGTTTGAGATGGGAAATTGAGTAAGTACGGTTGCGTGTGGAAGAAATGATGACTTAAAACGGTTTTGATTATCAGATGATAGCAATATTACCTAACTATTTACGGCCAACAGACCTCGAGCGAGATTTTCGCTTGAGCATCTTCCTGCAGGTGGGGAGTCTCCACCTCCGAAGCTCAACCCGGTCAGCTTTCGGAATGTTAGGCACCGCGAAATAATTTTCAGATGGTCACAAGCCGACTTCTTTATACTGCATACGATCGCCGACTTCTTCATACTGCTTTGAATGGAGAATATGTAGAGTATTCATAGACCATAACATCGTTCCTCGAACACCTCAACTATGCAGATGACTGATGACATCTGCTTATTCTCACACCGAGTCATGGACCTTGACCAAATGGTTTTGAATTAGTGCGTGGAAGAAGGCAAGAGGGAGTGGTTGGAGCAAAGACAAACACCAACAAAACCCAGGTTCTTAGTCTGACGCAAAGACCCAGGGAGAGCTCAAGAACATTTTGGCGAACCGGCAACAATGACAGACAGGTGTAGACGCGGTAGCCCCTTTAAGGGAATATTGGAAAGCAGACAAATTGAGTGTTTGAGCCTGTTGGGTCACCCCACCATTTCGGCTTTTCATTGACGCATCGAGGATTTTGAACCATTTGGATAACTGGAAAATTTCAACGCCGCTGGTCGCATTATTAAATTCGTCACTAGCATCCCTAAACTCTTGAAATTCTGGTACCTCAACATCAATATGAAGTTGAAGTTCTTTGGCACCAATATTTTCTTTATTCGGAGGGTGAGGATTCCAGAGGGAATGTGACCACCACTATTACTGGCAAATTGTAAGCCTGCGTCAAGATCTGTATCCATTATACCTACGGCTTGCTCTAGCCAATAATAATTTCGTGCGAAAATATAGGTCGGATTTTAGTGACACTGGATGGATCATACTTTAACCAAGGACGAACACCATTGATGTCTGCTCCTTACAGTGGAACTGATTACCGCTGCAATACTGACAATAGGCCCATCCTAGAACTGTATGGGATGGTCGTTGGCATCAATTTCCATAAAATAGGAGGGATAATGTTGCAAGAAAATCACATTTCCAGGGAGGCCAAGAAAAAAGTCATGATGACCGAAATTTAAATTATGTAACAACCAACATAAAAGTAAACAGCATACCTTCTATGTTCGGCATCACGGTTGCGCATTCCATACTTCCACTGGACGTTTTGTAATCAGTTTTCTGCAAAAGCTGTTTAGTATTTAACATTGTGGTTATCACCACTCCCACATATTGGTCGGCTTAAAAACGACACAACTAATGTTATCTTTAGTTCTATCACTACAGTCTGTTGAAAATTACGTACATCAATGAATATTCCACAGCACTGATTTTCTAAATGCAGATATGCTTCTAGGATAATACCAACGTACTAGTTGACGCCAGGTATTTATCTATTTAACCGGTCTGGTTGTCTCGATTAAAGTAAACCCCAATTACTTATTGTCCTCAGAAAAAGGAGCAAACCGGAACCTAAAGCCGTGCGCAAAACTACTGGAGGAAGAAAAATTTAACGAACCAAACCGTTGCGCGTTGTAATACCAACATAGTACTGGAATTAGGGAATTGAATAAATTTCGCACTTCACGAAGGGTTGAAAATGTCTGCCTTACGTGTACTCTAAGAGACAACGCGGGAAGTGATGTCGTTAGAGGCGGAGCAGTCCTTCATCCCCAAGCGAACTTTGACAAATCTGCACAGTCGAGATAGGTTCAGCTAGTCGTATAAAAGGGGGTTTAAGGGCGCGGAGACGAGAGGAGTGGTCCACACGGGAAAGTTTTTTTTTAAAGAGAGGGAATGGGTGAATTTATGTTGCATTCTTTTCAAGGGCAAGGCAATTACAGTTACGGCAAGGTGGCCACATTATATAGCAGTCAGTAAGATACTTCTAACGACGGAGTTGAAGAGAATTAAGGAGAGTTGAAAGGAGTCAATATCAGAGAAGAGACGTAGTATAAAGTCTAATAATTTTGCTGTCCGATTGGTGGCCAGGTTATTGAAATGGAGGTTATTGTCAGCAGTAACTCCGAGGCTTTGAGTATAGTTCTGATTTGATAAGGAATATCCGGCAAAAGAGTAGGAAAAGGAAATGAGTGAGGACTTGAGCGAGTAGCACATAGAGTGACACTTGCTGACGTTATTGCTACCCCATTAGCAGAGCGCCAGCAAAACATAACCTCTAGATATTATAATGAAGAGCGATACAAACCATAAACGACAATATAGCAAAAAAATCGCTTAAAGTCGTCGACATAGAACAAGTAGAGACAAGTAAGAAGGAAGGGGGAGGGGGGAGTTGGAGGGTCGTCAGTTAAGAATAATAGTAATAAAAGATCCAAAATAGAGCCTTGTGGCTCACATGAGAGGGAAAAGACGAACTGGATGTGCAGCCATCAAAAGAGACACGGCAGGATCAGTTGGAAAGGTTGGCAACCAGGCATGTTACAAGTGATATGGCAGCGTTGAGAGAGGCGAGTCTGGACAAAACTATTTTGTGATTTACAGTGTCGAAGACTAGTTAAATTAGTGTAGATAGTATCCTCCTTTTGTCGACAATTTCAGCATTTGATGACCGAATTTGTGAAGTCGAGGAAAACAGAAACAGTGGTCCTAGGTTCAATAAAATCATGGTGCTTATTCACTATAAAGTATATAGGAGTGCGCGTACAAGCAGTCGCTGGCATAACTTTCCAAAATTTTGGAATAGGAGGAAAGGAACAAAATTGGACGATAATTCTCAGCAAGAGCGCGGCCCTCACTTTTATGAATAGGGATGATGACAGCCTTTTTCTACAGGCTAGGAGAATGGTTCCCTTCGGGGAACTCGAAAAGAAAAGCAGTAACGATGGGAATGGCTGCATCCGGTCGTGAGAAAGAAGAAGGGGGAGCATATAGTACGGAAAAGTAGCAGCGGAATAAATCACAATGCAGGTGTGGGAGGAGGGTTAACAGGGCAGCCAAAGAATTTAATGAAAAGAGGGAATAGCTAGCAACGGTAAGTTTTTGACGTAGTTTTCTGTGGTCTTTAGCAGTGAGGTAAGATAGGTAAGACCAAAGAAACTTAGGGAAGGAGACCATGTAACAAGGAGGGAGGTCTGACAGAATCGTATAGAAGATGCTGAGAGCTATTTCGCAAGTTAGTGAAGAATAGTCCAGCTGATTGTAACGAGGGCTGAATGTAGACTTTCACCGTAAAAGAGGGCATTGGGGTTGGGAAAAGCAACACCCAGGAAGGATGGAGAACACAAATCTAGACTTTGGTTTAATTGATTTCTGGAAAGTTTGAATTGGAGGGCCACACAGGCTTTCATGAAAGTATAAAAAGGAAAGGAACAGTGGTATTGGTATTGGGATAGGGAGAAACCTGGAGAGTACTTATTCCAATGACAAGAGAGCATATCAAGATTAAAGTGACCACAGAGGATGGGGGATAAAAGGCATGCGTTTGCGGGAGTGACTCGAAATAAAATGTAATAAAATCGTAGGTGGGGAGGACTTTCCAAGTGCAGCGCAGTAGCTATCACAACGAAATATGAAGTTACCTTCAAAGAGTTCGGAACTCAAATCTTGTCATCCAAGCAGGTTTCAGTAATTCCCTTGACGTAGTGTTGAAATCCTATTGGCGCTGGCGTCCCATAAAGTAGCAGCGGACAGTATGGTAGAAGCGATAGATACCTTCGATTTAAAATTCTTGATAATTTAATGTTTGAAATCGATGTGGTCTAGACTATAAATAATTTAGATAGGGTTTTCTTTTGAGGAAGAATATAGGTGAAATCTCGCGTTATTCTTTCATGTCCTTGGCACAATTAGATTAGAATTTAATCCTTTATTCCCAATTTTGTTTTTATATGTGTGATAGTAAAGTCTTAGAAATGTTTCTGTTTAATTACAGGAACCTTCCTCAAATATTTCAGCTCCATCTAACCTTCCGCAAGAAAAGACATGTTAAGCACATTTACGCTATTGAGAAAAGGAGTCTAAAAGTCGCACCTCCAGACATTTGGAGCTGAGAACTCAAGGTTACAATTCGTTATCGTTAAACGAATGTCAGGATATTTCAGTTGCACACACATGAGGACGTATTCACATTCTTTTAATAGTAGACGTACAAGATTTGCACTTCTCACTATTTACGTAAGCTCGGTTGAAGCGCCCTAATATATCGGCTTGGCGGAGGAAATGATAATTTTAGATTCAAAACATCCATTAAACCCCCTTCGTTCTCACCCCATTATCTTATTTTAAAGCTATTTTCCAATTATTCACTTGCATGCCATAATTTTCTAAAAATCCTAAATACTCACCACTTCGTTAAAATCTAAGTTTTAGATACAGGAAAATGGGAAAATCTGCATAAATGTGAAAAGTCAAACACGCATTCTCATTTATCAAACCAAGTTGCGCACTACTCTTGGATTCCATTCGCATTCAAAATTAAATTTAGACCGAAATGTTTCTACTTTTAGCTCAGATAAGCACGTTGTAGCTAAAATTGCTCACATTTAATGCAAAAATAGAAAATCTGATGTTTTCGTCTTTTATTTTGTTCTTATTGTCGCCGTCACACTTGTTTTTGTGCGTTCAAATCAAGACAGAATTTATTATGGGTGATTGAGTAGGTCTAATTTTAAACTTTTTTACTATTAATGATTGCCGGAGTTTAAACCCACGTGGCATTCTTGCATTTTTCTTCCATAGAATAATGATCCCTGAAACAGTTGATTGCAATGGAAACTAGATGCAAAGTGCGAAGAAAGTAATAATTATCTGGCGCAAACTAGAACTTGTTGGGAAGTTTGAATGAAGTAATTTTTGAAAATAACTCCTAAGACTTAAGAAATGTTCAATGTCATCTATGAGTTATCGTTGGGAGACCTCCACTAAATAGTGATCAGATTTATTCTTTAAAAATAAACGGAGGAAAATTAGAATAGATTTTTGTGGCAGTGTTCATATCTATAATGTGTACTCAAACATGAGAGAACAGTTAATATGCAGGGCATTTTACAGATTAAAAGTTTTTAATGAAAAAAGATACGTTTGACTTAACAATTGCCTGCCTGTTTGTTACATACAATTTCAATGTAGAATATTAGGAGTTTCCTGGTAGATATTGTATAAAATATGACAATGAGTTATAGATGTACAATAAGAGGCAAAACCACATTAAGAGGTTTTGAGCATCAAACATTTTTTTTTATTGGATAGATAGAT
The DNA here is from genome assembly GCF_905115235.1 of Hermetia illucens. Lineage (NCBI taxonomy): Eukaryota > Metazoa > Arthropoda > Insecta > Diptera > Stratiomyidae > Hermetia > Hermetia illucens. The sequence goes on along the minus strand of NC_051849.1, from coordinate 165,297,630 downwards.
AGATAGATAACTTAGCTATCCCGGAATACGCTGCAGGAATTTCAAAACGCGTTCCTTTAGATTTTATGAGCGCAGAACCGGGCGATTATCGGGTACAGGCTCCAGTACCCAGGACGTGGTCAGCCAATTTAAAGTGTTTTTGTCGTTGAAAGGGAAGGTTCAGAAAGCGGTGATGGGAGAGATACACTAGAAATGTTTTTCTTAAAGAAGTGGGAACCGGTGAATTTACGTTGCACCTTTTCAAGAGGAAAACAATTACAATCAAATTAAGAAAAGAACTAGGTTTTTTTCTTATTCTGTAAATTTTTTATTTTCTCTATCATACAATTGTTTTGGGGTCCACATGCCTCCTTCATCAGTACTAATACCTAATCAATTGATCTGTCTTAAACTGCACCTATTTATATGGCAACTTTTAACTCTACTAATTACTATATAATTGTTTTCCATTTTTCCCATCCTTTCCGTCTTTTCCCATATTTTTCATTACCTGCTGCATACCTTTTTTACCAAGCTCGTTGGGCAGTTTCCTTCATCCTGATTTAAGGTTACCTGCCTCCCTTCATTGATGATGCATATGCTTTCCGCTGCATCCAAAAGGTGGGTTTTCCGCACTCGCTTGATAATATCCACATTTTTTCTTTTGAGAATTGTGGGGTCCTAAGTCCGCATCAACTTGATGCCGGACCGGATCAAATGTGGAGCAACTTACTCCCTCTTTTTTTGGTCCAGGTTTTGTGTTTCCCTATATGAGGAGCGATGATTGCATGACAGTCCTACGTGTACATAGTTGAAAATTCCAATGCCCTCTATTTTCTAGAAAGCCATTTAAATATGTCCAAATAGCTGAGTGGTTAGAGCGCAAGGCTGTCGTACGGAAGGTCGCGGTTTAAATCTCACTTGGATTTGTATCGTGGCTTGACGTCGGATACCAGTCAACTCATCTGTAAATGAGTACCTGAGTCAAATCAGGACAATAATCTCGGGCGAGGACAAGCCTGGGAGAACCAAGAAGTCCGTGAATTAGACAAGTATAGGGGGCAACCGCACCAGGCTCGCAAGTTTTACCAACAAGTCAGCAGGATGAGGCTTTATACACCTCGATGTTCATCCTGCTGAGACAAAGAGGGAAATCCGATTTCCGACAGAATGCGCATATTGGAGCAATGGGTTGAGTACTTTGATGAGCTACTGAACAACCAGACCATCGGCGAGTTGGAGGTCCCGCCAACTGAAGACGACGGATGAATACAGCCACCACCAAGTATAGAAGAAAGAGTCCGTGCAATTCATCGGCTTAAAAATCATAAGTTGCCACGAGCCGATGGAATTACAGCCGAATTGGTTAAATATGGAGGCGACCAGTTACACCAAGTGGTTCATCAACTTGTGCTCAAGCTATGGGACAGCGAATCAATGCCTGACGATTGGCAAAGAGGCATTATTTGTATCATACATAAAAAGGGATATATCACAGTGTAGCAATTATAGAGGTATCACGTTGCTGAGTACTGTCTATAAGACATTCTCCTCTATCTTCCTAGACCAGATAGCACCATACGCCCAGAACATCATTGGCCCATACCAAAGAGGCTTCACTCCAGGTAAATCAGCAACAGATCAGATTTTCTCTGTGCGACAAACGATGGAAATACTGTTGGAAAATAGACATCAGTTGCACCATCTCTTCATCGGCTTTAAAGCCGCCTATGATAGCATAGCCAGGGTAAAACTGTACACGGCTATGAAAGAATTCGGTATACCGACGAAATTAATAAGAATAACTAGGCTGACCCTGACCTATGTGCGAGGCCAGGTAAAAGCAGCAGAATCACTCTCAAGACCATTCGACATCAACAACGGCCTGCGATAAGGCGATGTACTATCATGCGTCCTCTTGAACCTGGCTCTCGAGAAAATGATCCGTGATGCTGAGGTAAATGCAAGAGGTACGATCTTCTTTAAGTCCACCTAAGTACTGGCCTATGCTGACGATATCAACATCATGAGAAGAACCACCCAAGACGTACAAACTGCTTTCCAGATCGAGCAGGCTGCGATCGGCGCGAGATCTTGGACTGCACATCAATGAAGGCAAGACAAGGTATATGGTGGCAACGTCAGCACCGAAAACCAACCAACCAACAACATCAAACCGCACTGGTCAAACGGTTTGTAATTTCTCCTATCTAGGGTCGAAAATCACAACCGATAACGGCTACGACGATGAAATCTGCGCACGGTTGTTGGCAGCCAATAGAGCCTATTTCAGCTTACAAAAACTGTTTCGCTCGAAACGTCTCACCATAGGGTCAAAGCTCTCACTGTACAAGATTTTGAGACTTGGGTTCTTAGCAAAAACTCTTGGACGCGTTCGAGAGAAGAATCCTCCGAAGAATTTTTGGCCCCCTACATTAGGATGGACGATTCCGTAGCCTACAAAATGACGAAATCTATGAGCGATACCATGACCGTCAGGTTGTGGATAAAATCCGGCTCAATAGGTTACGGTGGGCGGGTCACTTAATCCGTATGGATGAGGATGATCCAACCCGGAACGTCTACAAGGGCAATATCTATGGTAGAAAAAGAAGACGAAGCAGACCCTGCCTAAGATGGGGCGATGGCGTAGGTCAGGACGCCAGACAGCTTTTAGGGATATCGAATCGGCGGACCTCGGGGCAAAACCGGGATGTCTGGAGTTCCTTATTAATATATAATAATAATAATAATCGTTGGTGCAACAATCCGTATTGGATCAGGGCCTTGAAGTGTGTTAGAGCACTTCATTCAAGACCGGTTGTTGCGCCGTTGATGATCATGACAAACACGTTCTTATCAATTATTTTTTAAAACTTCTTTTGCTCGTATTGCTTAGGATAAGTCCACATCCACTTGATGTTGGAGCGGACCAAATGGAGAGGAACTTACTCTCACGTTTTTTGGTCACGGATCCCTCGTTTGGGGCATGGCACCCAAGCATTCCAAAATAGGAACTAACGGTTTCGTCCTGGGCAGAGCCTCTGCCCAGGACGAAACCGTTAGTCTCCATTTACTTTTTGCTCTTTGTTGGAAAAAATGCGTACCGAGTCGACTTGGCGGTGATGTTGTACCGTCCGCTACCTCCGATGCCGAGAGGCTAGTTCATCCATTCCATGGCAGAGTTTGGATGATGCATTGAAAGTTTGGACATAGTAGTTCATATCTGCCGCTGGGTATTTTCTAGATAGGTCTTCGTCCACGGCAATATTTCAAATACATACGCCTTCTTCGATTCTTCTGCGAGAGATTCAACTTCAGCACTCATATGCCGCAGGAATTCGGACAGCAGAGCATCTTTCAAATCACCAACTCAAGCATGGTTTCCCGCAGAATTCCCAGATATTCGTAGAAGTCTGTCTCGGTCAATGTTTGGATATGTAGGAGGGTTTGAATTCAACATCTATCTAATCCAAATTCCATCCAAATATCACGGCTAAACATGTTGACTATTCGTAACAAACTTGTAAGGTGTTAATTAGACCAGCGTGCAACAGTCAGCTCGCACTTAGCACGTAGGTCATATTTTATTGTGAAACCATGAACCTAGCATCAATCAGTAGCCAAAAAAGGGGGTCCAGCGCTATGTAAACCAAAAGGGGGCGCAATGAATCCCGTGAAAGATACCTCTAGGTATGCGGATGGGCTCTGAGGTATCCTCAGATGAATGTACTGACACATTCCCCTTCCATAACTGTCACCAAAAACTCTATTATTTTGAGATCAATGCAGTACAGATGTAGGATATCGATTGGCTAGGTGTGGAGGACGCTGTCAAAAGGTTTTTAGTGTTATTATTATCCTTTAAGAAATGTTACGTTGGAACATTTTTCTATGTAGTTATTGATTTCAAATATAATATGATGACTGGCTGACCACAATTTGTATGAATTACCGAACTTAAAGGACAAACCGAATTCTACTCTTGACTTAAAGAAGAATACATATGTAATATATCAACGATTCAATTTCTTTCGAAACAAAGTAGTTCAGTCCACATCCTTGAAAGTCCTTTGTGAAACAACTTCAGCCCGAGAGGTTTAAAATTGAGTCTGCAGTCAAGCTTGCTCCAATTAAGTAGAAATCTGAAACTCAAAGCACAAATTCAGTGTCGTTAAAAGGGCCAACGTCTATTAAACCATTCCCAAAATCCTTGGCATTTTCCGGCATTTTCCAGACGTTAGCGTACTATACGGTATATGTTCAGGGCAAAACGTACGTGCGTAAATATGACATTAGTGGTACGTTCCATTTTATTGCTCTCGTAATTCAAGTCTATGTCACTGCGCGTTGCATCATGGAACCACACTTTCTCTCTGTCTCTCAGACAGCCTCTCACAACCCTTATTCAACTCTCTCCAAAATTTTACGAGGGTGTATGCAGACATACTACATTAAACGCATTTCCCGTATCAATTTTACGTTTTAGTACTACCGTAAAAGATAACAGAAACAATAATGAGAAAGGAAGAGATAACCTCAGAAAATAACCCAGTGAGACTAAGAGAGGGAGACATGCAACACGATGGTACTAAAATCTAATGTATTTGTAGAAATGCATCGGGACAGACGAGAGAGTGAGCTTTTGGCAGCCATTTTCTTCGTTAACCTTCAAATCTGATAGTTTCTGGGGGAGCAGATTGGACACCCTCAATAAAGTTTCTCTTAGGGGTGACAATATTAACCACCCCCAATGAAATTCGATAACATTGCCAGATAAACGGTTTTTTCTCGGCGAAGAAGCAAAACTTGAGATTCTATTCAAAAGGATTGCAAAAATTGAAGTCTAAATGTTGAATATAAGTACATTTATATGTTAATCCAGTTTGCATTATTTTTCATTGTTATAAATTATAAGGAGTGTAGAGTAGTGTGAGTAATTTTGCAAAAAAAGGGATTATTTTATTAGGAGAGCTATAGTGTATCAAGTAGTAGTCGAAGCATATATATCCTATTTTAGATATCAGTACGATTTCAAGGAAGTGTAAGTAGCACGATTTCATGGTTTTGAATAGAATAGAAACAAAAGTGCATGGTAAACATTGTATCAAACGTCCAAAAAACATTATATTTACTGTGATATAGTTCCACCGTCCTACTCGGTAGCATCATTTAGATACAATATACTATCAGCTGCCCCCGTCTAACAGAATCAACACCGGAGAATACGATGCAAAATATTCCTTCTTCTTCAGCTTTTGCCTCGTTCAAAAGCGAGGTCAGCTCCTCTTGATCGGTTGCGCGATTTGGCTCCGTAAAAGTCCTGATCTAGCAAACCAAGCCACTGTTGCTTCGGCCAGCCTTTTGGCCGTTTATCATCGACTTGGATATTCAGACCAATCTTGGCAAGTGTATCATCAAAGATGCCTCTATCTCAATTTTTCCATGATCGGAACACCTTCATTTGGGCATCGTAATTCCAAACTTTCCAATTTGGTTCCCCGATTTTTCGACATTGGTAGGTAATCGAGTAAGTCAGACCATTAAAATCGTGTTTGATATAAAACACAAGACTGTGTTCACTGACATGCCAAACTAATGTTCGGAAATATAAGAGACGTTTACCTGATCCATCCAATGACACTAGCTCTATTCACAGTTCAAGCTAATATGTACCATTCTGTCAACGCAAAACTCACTTAAAAAAAAACTAAGGGAAAAAGGAAAAATATACAAAATGTTGTTTTTAAAGTAACCTCATTAATATATAGTGGATTTTTCGGCCTTAAATTTAGGGTCGATCCGTAAGAAAAATATGAATCACAAACTTCAGACTATGTATACGGCATGTAGGTGTATAGATAGACGCTCAGAATAGCTAAGATTGGATCACCACGCTTACCCCCATCCGAACCCAGCCTTTCGAACAGGTGATTGAAGAGCATTGACCTGGCCCTCCAAACTAGGGGTTAGTTGATGGACCAGCAGCTCGTTACCATAAAAACATCCTGTAATAACTTATATACACTAGCCGATCAGTATACATTTTTAGCGAGCCATTAGCTTCAGAAGGAAGAGAATTGTGCGGATTTACCAATCGTTATTTGGGACAGAAAACAACTGGAGGAGTTAAGCTTCGCTTCCTCATTTAGCTCTCTAGAACCAACGTTTGTATGTGTGATGGAGGGATGCTGACAATAAAGGCAAGTGGGTCTATCCTTGTTGTCTCAAACCATTGCTAACGAACAGTTGATGGAGGATGCCCCAGAAAGGTCTACGACGGTTTTCGCTGCATTAAACTGAGGGTTTAGGTTTCGCATCCCGTGTAGTATTGAGGTAAAACCTTTAAGCTTGCAAGGAACACTGCAGACCGGACAGATATCAGCCGACTTAATTCACTAACGCGCGTAGTCCCATGCAACACGTGTCCACAACGCGTTTCAACTAGACAGACATGTGATAAGTTGTTCTACGTGATGAAATACCAGAAAACATAATTCAACAACTGAAAATAGTATTCCGAAAATACAATCTTTCTCGGTTGGAGTTAGAAAACAAATCGAGGATACGAAATTGGGAGGGGGAATAGACACAGCGTGAGCCAACTACCTCCGTGTTCCTGTAAAATTTCATCTCACCTGTCCCTTCATACCGGCGAAGAAGAATGTATTAAAAAATTCTTCGTTATAATTCCGCAGACACCAAGGATTGCAGCTCCTCAAAAGGTCAAACGGCAATCATTTTCCGCCAGAGAAGCTCATAAATCCAAAGGCTTCTGTAAGGCATGCTGACAACGAAACGGAAAGGGAAACTCTTCTCTGCAAGGTTTGATAGAACCGAGCTATAGAAGCCTTTGCTTTCTGAGGAACAGGCGTGTAACTTAAAATTTCGAAGCCAAGGACCCATACAGCCTAGGCGGGAACAATGTTGAGAGACGCATATCTTTCTAATCCTCTTCTAGGTAGAAGTCCCCGATCACGCTGGTAGGCAATTTCGACTTAGTATACCAGCTGTTTGTGCGTACACCTTTCGACTGACAAAAAATAATGCCAATCAGCAAATACCTGAAGGCAGTTTTGCTTTTCCGGAACCCAATGTCGGAACTAGAACCTTGTCGCTCGAAGAAATCAGGCACCTTGGGAAGACTTTGAGAGTGTACGAAGAATTGTTAAGCACGTAAAACATTAACCTACAGAAGTGGAGCTAACGAAAATATCACGGCGGAGCCTGCTACCGACGACGCAAGAAGGCATCCTCCCATTCTCAAGGGTGGCCACCAGCTAAATCGTCTTGTACTCTACTAAAATGAAAAAGGAGGCCCTCTAGGCAGAATATTGGATTCACAAATAAAATCGAATTTAAATGAAATTAGCGAAACAAAAGCAATAATCGGATCAGCAAATAAGAGTTTCACTCGGTTCTCCTATTCTTAAGTGTATCAATTACTACAAAAGGGGGCGAAATTGCGCATCTACATCATCAAACGTACGTCGTGCTATGGCAGCGAAACGCGTAGTCTTGAATTTGCAAAGAAACCACGACTTTGACCTAATTAAACTTTGTTAGTAATAGCGCGATTTCCATCAAACTTGGAACGATCATGCTCTATGTCACAAGCAATTGGTACTAGGGTGAACTTAAGGGGGGTTGTGCTGGCAATTACTGAAAGTTATAGTAATATACTATTATTAACTATATTTGAAGGGATATCGGTTTGGAAGGCATTATATTTCGGAGCCCAGATACCATATAGTGACAGCTTCGTGATTTTTTTCAGATTTTTCGGTTAAGCAGATTGTGAGCATATGCCCGTTAAATAAATAATCACTTTCGACTCCCCGCGCTCATCACCTTTGCAACAAATATCAAAACTAATACCGGCTCCCAAAAGTACTAATCGAGACCTTTCATTTGATACCCCAAATGGCTATATTTGGTGAGCAAAAAATGTACACACCCCTTTTGCATGTATGGGGAACCCCCTCCCCCCCTTAAATTCGACGTAAAAGGATTTAACTCACTGTATGCGTGAGCGTGTACAGTTCCCACCCACCTTTCCACCAAATTTGGTGTTTATCGCTACAACCATCTCTGAAAAAAATGCGTGTGACGAACAGACAGACACACATTTCAGCGAGGCACGTTCGAGCGTACGACAGAAGCAGGAATCAAGAAAACTGCAGTATCGGGTTGGACATCCAAAAAACTTGATAAAGAAATGTTCAAGGAAATACTTGTGCAAGAAGCGATGCCGGTGGGAAATGTATGAGAAAAGGTGGCGCAGGATCTCGAAGAGATACAAGAAGCGTGTGACACTTCTATGCCCCGTCGCACGGTACTCAATAAACGAATGCCAAACTTCTAGTGGAATGCCGAAATCGAAGAACTTCGTAAAGTTTTCCCCAAAGCCAGAAGACACAGCCTACGTAGCAGAAACCGGCTTGAGTCTGGAAAGTTGCACAACCGATATAAGACGGCGAAGACAGAATTGCAAACAGCCATCTCTAGAAGTCTTCGACCTATAGGAAGGTGCATACAAGGCAGTTATAGCACCGCCGATCACCAAACCTGATTTGCTGGGGGATATCATTAGCACTCTCTTCCCACAAGTTTCAAGTGAATCGAACCTACCCACTCTCCAGATAGATCCCGGTGAAATTGCCGAGGTAACCAATGAAGAAGTCTTGGAGGCCGTGAAGAAGATTGCCGAAAATAAAGCCTCAGGTTTAGACGACATTCCGATTAAAGCACTGACAGTGGCTAGCGAAATCGTCCCAGGGTGGTTCCCTGAAACATTTACGACGTGCCTCATAGAGGAAACAAAAGCTTGTGCTAATCCCGAAGCCAAATAAACCTTTGGGTGATCTTTTGTCGGAAATTGTGGAGGCAATGGAGGCTAATAAATATTGCGCGGTAGCTACTCTCGACGTAAAGAATGCCTTCAATACGGCGAAATGGCGCAAAATAATTGCGGCTTTAGCCAAATTGGGAACTTCTAAATACCTGGTGCACATAGTCATAGAATTTCTCCGGGAGAGGATATTGTGTTACGATTCGGACGATGGACCTAAGGCGTATACAACAACCTACGGGGTCCGACAAAAATGAATCCTCGGTCTTCTCCTCTGGATAATAATATACGACGGAATTTGAAAATTGCAACTACCCAAAAGAGAGACAATCATTGGCTTTAAAGACTCCATCGGAACGACTATCGTGGTACAAGATATTCATTAGACTAAAGTACTCACAAACGAGGCAGTTTTTGGCACAAAATGAATCTATTTCAGAGTGGCAAAAAAAGATAGGATGATTCACCTAAAGGACGCTTGACACACAGGATTATTCCAGATGTCTCTAAATGGATCAAGCGAAAACACGGTAAGGTTCGTTATCACCTAACTCAATTCCTAAGCGGAAACGGAGGGTATCGTGCATACCTTTATCGCTTTTGGCGTGACGAGTCCCCATATTGTTTTACACAAAACCTTAAAAAGAAGAGTTTACATTTAGAATGAATAACAGCAACGTAGAATGATGAGCTGAGCGATGAGCCGCGAAATACCCGAAAAAAATAAAAATATTAAACTGTTCAGGCGAGTGATGCAAAGGAGATCAGACAAACTGGTACGTGTGTCGATATACAGCCCGGCGGACGGTCGACAGAAAGGCAAAGAAGGTTCTAAACGCTCATACAGAAAAAGATCTCAACTTCACGTCTCAATACTGGCTATGCAAGTATTTTTGTCATCCATGCGACCGAATGAGCTTTGGACTGTTTAAGCACATCTAATAAGCCTGCCTTTAGTTAGAAATTACAGACATCCCAGTTCTCTCCCTGAAATCAACCAATTCGATATCCCTAGCAACTGTCTGGCGTCCGGGCCTGCGCCGTCACTCCACCTGAGAATATTTAGTTTGGTCCAGAGAATTTTCGAATTAGCATTGTTGTACTTTAATGAACCTTCCAAAAGTAAAAGTAAACCCGAATTCCGATTAATGTTATCATCCCCTTGTCCTAAATATATGGAAGGTATTTTTTTCTAAATATCGGATGTGGGATTTCGGAACAAAGTAACGATTATCACAATAGTAAAGCGCTACACCAAGGGGAAAGAAACCAGGTACAACGGTGGAGTCAGCGGATGGGATTGGATCGCCTTTGCTAATAAAAGAAAAATATATATTATTACATGCTGTGAAATAAATTAAACATATGCCATAGGTCAAGCTTTTCATAAGTCAGAAGCATCGCAACAACCCACAAACCGGAAGCTGGATATTTCAATATGAAAGGTTCTATGTATTTCGGTTCTACATTCATAGAATATATGCATTTATTATGTATGACACACTATTCATTTTAATATGATATTGATTTATTCATATTTGTTATAATAATAATAGTAAAGTTTCTACCAAACTTTTATGACTATACTAAATCTCCAGGAGACCTAGATGCCGCATGAAAGCCTCAATTTTTTCAGGTTTTTTGTTTAGATTCTTTCTGAGAATGGACCCGCCACTCTTCCTGTTTACAACAATCCCCTTCTCCCTTTACAGCTAAAATCCCAAAGACCACCTTCAAAGGCAGTAGAAGATTGCTTTCATTTGATATCCAAAGAAGCCATAATCATTACAGGCAGCGACTTCCGACCTGAGCACCTACCAAAGAACTGACAGAGGTCATAGTCTGGAACAAAAGAAATTATCTAAACAGTTGCTAAAGTAGCTCGCCGAAAGCTGGGTTACTGTGTAATAATAAACAAGTCGGTAAACCGGAAGCTAGATGCTTCAGGTATGAAAGGTTTTGTGTATTTCTTTTATAAAGAGATTTGGGTGTGCATTTGTCCCACTAGCATGTAGCACGTAAAATATGCATATATTATGTGAAAATAGCCACTTTCAAGTGATATTGACATTCATAGTCTTGAATTTGCAGAGGAGCGACAGATTTGACCTAGTATAACTTTGTTAGTAATAGTGCGATTTTCACCGAATTTGGCACGATCATGACCTATACTATAGCCTACATCGCTGCAAAATTTTGTTATTCTAGGGTGAACTTAAGGGGGGTTTTCCTGTCAATTACTAAAAATTATAGTAATATACTATTATTAACTTTATTTGAACAGGTATCGATATGGAGGGTATTTCGGAGCCTAGGCACTATATAGCGGCAGCCCCCTAATTTTTTCCAGATTTTTCGGTGAGGTAGTTCCTGAGAATGAGTTCGTCAAAAAAATGACCACTTTCAACCCCCCGCACTCCCCACCTTTTCAACAAAAGTCAAAACTAAGACTAAGCTTCGAAAGTACTAACCGAGACCTTTAATTTGATACCCCACATGACTATATTTGATGAAAAAAAAATTTACACCCCCTTTTGCATGTATAGGGATCCCCCCTTAAATTCATCGTAAAAGGATGTAACTCACTATATGCGTGAGCGTTCACAGTTCCCACCTTTCTACCAAATTTGGTGTCAATCGCTGTAACCGTCTCCGAGAAAAATGCGTGTGACGGACAGACAGACAGACAGACAGACAGACAGACAGACGGACAGACAGACAGACAGTAAACCGATTTTAATAGGGTTTTGTTTTACAAACAAAACCTTAAAAAGCTGAGAAAGAAAGACAACTGCACGCATCTTAAAAACTAAACTATGGAAGGCAAATAGTGACGAAATCCAACGGATAGAGGATCTGCGAGGAAGATATTTATGTGAAGTCAGCGACAACAAGGCCGAGATTGGAGAATAATCCCAACTTAGTAGCGAATCATTCCAGGCATTCCTTCAAAGAAGGACCCCCTGACCCGTGGGAAAAGAAGAATCAGAAATTAATACTGTTATGCGAACCTAATTAGCCATCAGAGAAGCCAGTGCCATATTATCCTACTTGCTTGGTGAACACAATGGAGAGAATGATGGGAAAATTAATCCACAGTTGGAAATAGAAATGATCTATCCAGGTGGCAGTATTAGTTTCAAGGCGCAACCTCAAGTATTTGCCTTTCAAAATATCGATATATGGATAATAAACGCAAGTGGGCCTGCCCTTCATTTATAAAACCAACAATCTATTATTTTCAAAATCAGGTAGACAAAGAAATTCAATAATTACAAATCGATATGTATCTATATAACTAAGCTCCCAAATAACCCGCCTTTTATTTGATTGAGAAATTCTAAATAAGCTTCAGATACTACACGCATGCAAATAGAATTATTGTCCCCACCTTTAGAATCCGATAAGTCTTGTCTAGTGACGACCAAACGCACAATGTACGGAAAAGATTGCCGCAATTATAAAGGCACTCATTGAAGCCTTATTTGATCACATACATACGTAAATACTCGTACACAAACCTAAAAAACCAGAAATATTTATGCCCATCTTAATCTAGCAATTACAAATCAAATGAACCACCTTGGCAAGCGCTTTATCATGCCGACATTGTCCCAATTTTGACCACAGATAAAACCAATATCGTTTCAATAATATCTTGATCCTAAACTAAGCAGTTAATGCATTTTCGCTCTATGTTGTAACCCTTTGTTCTGAATTCCACACAATGATATATATGAAACCACATTGTTCCCTTATACTTTTTGATTGTATCTTTGATTGAGATGGGTAATAAACGTCAGTAATATTAACAGGAAAAAGTTATAAGCGTATATGCGCTATAATAAAACCATACAACGATTTAATGTTAAATTTATTATTGGATATCAACCTTTTGAAGCTATATTTTGGTTGAATCATCCTCCAAATAATTAGCTTTCGTAAGGGAGTCTTCGAGGTATTAAGAAATTGAGTTCAATTCCAGTAAACTTTTTTTACGGCTCAGTAGGAATAAAAGCGAATTTCATTGCGCCAAAAAGTTCGAAAAAATTGTCTGGTGAACACTAAATAGTATGCAGGAAGTTATCCTAAATAGTACAACGTTAACAACAAATAGTGATAAGAACTGACTATTAGCGGCGGCATCCACTACGTGCCGTGGCCACAGGGTTGTATAGGTCCCAAAGCGAAACGGGGATTGGTAATTGGAGCATAAAACCTGGAAAATGCTTGCTGAACCAACACCAATAGCTTTACTACCAAACCCTATCTCCATCTCGTAGTGATCGCTGGGAGTTCTTTCGCAACGAAAAACTGCAAACAAAGAAGAATCAAAGCGAATCCCCCCCGCCAAATAATGGGACAAATTGTAGCAACTAGTCCTCCATTAATCCGACGGTGCGAAACCACGAATGGAGCGTCGGAGTGGATGGATTTTACGATGACGGACCTAGCAACAAAAACGGACTTACGTATTCCGCCTTTTCTAATAGAACCTGCCCTGTCAGATCGAATGCAGCCTAGCATTACAAGAGATGCTCTGGACAGGGACTGGTTTCCTGGAGCACAACCACTACACCATGCTCGCATATTATAGGGGCCATCCAGTCAACCATGTGTTCGGAGTAGATTTCCAAGTTAGCCAAAAAAAAAACAAATTTCGAAATTAAGCCTCAGTAACGTCCACGCCCCTACGGAGGAGACAGCCGAATCGGAAACGGATACCATCTACGAGACAGTCGAGCGGATCCTCGAAAAGTGGTCCACAAACAAACCTGGACTTTTCCAGGCGAGACCACCTTCAACCAAATTGACGCCAATCGAACGCAGCCATCTCACAGCCTCGATGAATATTATAAAATACAAAAAGGACAATATAGAGTCAGATTACTATCTTGTTGGCACAGTGCTCCGTAATAATTACTCATACACCTCAGTGCCTATCCTGCCGAGACAAAAAGGGAAATTTGATTTCCGAAAAAATGGGCATATTGCTGCTCAACAGCCAGAATGTGGGCCAGTTCGAGGTCCCGCCAACTGAAGACGACGGATAAAAGCTGTCACCACCAAGCATGGAAGAAATAGTCAGTGAAATTCATCGGCTTTAAAACCATAAGTCGTCAGGAGTCGATGAAATTGCAGTCAAATTGGTTAAATATGAAGGCAACCAATTCCACCAAAAAGGTTCATCAACTGATGCTCAAGGTGATGGACAGCGAATCAGCACAGCACAGTATCTGTCCTATACGCGCATGCTGCACAAATGTTTTGTTTCTGCTGTGGCAAATGGTTATTATCATCGGCGACATTGAATTTGAAATTAAAGGGTTAAGTCAGCCATAGCAGAAATTAGCAAGTCTTGGACCGACTGAGAAGAGTGGATCGGTAATCAGCTGGACTCGAGCAATTGATTAGGGCCTCTGTTGCTAGACTATCGGTCAATCACATTATATAATTCGAGAAAGTTAGTAATGAATCAGTAAGAGGATGCATCCACAAGTCCAACACATTTTCAACGATATTGTTTATTGCTCATCTTAGTGTTAAGTACCCAGCGCAAGTGCAGTGCGACCTTCGAGATAGACGTCTTCCATGAAATCAATTTCAATTTATTGACAGCACAGTACAACAGAAACGAAGTAAGTCTTCTTTTTCTCCAGCCTTTGTCCCGTTCACAAGCGAGGTCGGCTCGTCGTGATGGGTTTCGCCATTTGGCTCTACCAAATGCCTGATCTGGATGCAATCTCGAGGCTTTTAAATCTCCATCTAGCGTATCAAGCCACCGTTGTTTCGGCCTGCCTTTTCGTCGTTTACCATCGACTTGGATGTTAAGACCAATCTTAGCAAGCGAATTCTCGTCAGCTCGAATTACATGACCATACCATCACATACGCCCCTCTCGCAATTTTCCCACGATCGGTGCAACCCCATATCGACTGCGGATATCCTCATTTCGGATGTGATCAAAACGCGCCACGCCACTAATCCAAAGCAATATCCTCGCCTCAGTTACAGCAAGACGCCGTTCATTGCCTTTCACAGTCGGTCAATACTCAGAGCCATAGAAAACATTGCGGTAAATTTTAGATTTGAGTTGTTCGTTGATATGTCGATCTCAAAAAACACCAGTTGTGGAACGCCACTTGATTCATGTTGCATTAATGCGTGAAGCAATTTCATAGCGCAGTTCTCCATTGGCTGATAGCGCTAATCCAAGATATAGTGCCTGTTTCATAGCGATCGGTCGTCAAAAATGGATGCGAGGAGAACTGCCTTTCAGAAAATTGAATTCGTAAAGAAATGCTGGAAAAAAATTATATCTACTATTGCTGCAACCGCAGAGACAATAGGATATAAGTAGTAGCCGCTAACTTTAATGTGATTGCTCGATGTAGTTGAAGGTGGTAGTAACGATTGTCGAAGACAATGTCTACAGCCGACCTCATTCTCATGAGTGGCATATTATCGATTAAGTGGGCCATAACAGCCCAATCCAACGAGCATACGATATGGAGGTATCGCCCAGGTATTGCCGCTTAAAAGCTGTGGAAAATAGATTTAGATAATTGGTAGCAAGGCCCCATATTTGGATGTCATTTCATAGAAGGTTGAAACTCAAATGAAGTCTAACTTTCAAGGTGCTTCTGAAAAGAGTAATATTCGCTCCAAATATAAATCTAATAAGCCAAGTGGGTTGATGTTATATCACCTTATCTGGCTGCTGAACGTAAAAAGGATGGTCGGAGGCATAATTTGCAACAGGCTCCTATCCATCAGGTCTGGGGCGGCCCTCTTAACAATACTGGATGCAATAAAAATGATTATGTTCATGCCAAAAGCAGTGCTTATGCTTTTTGGAAAATATGAAAATTACGTTCAGCTCAACCAAATGAATCATAGCCACATGCTCCCAATACCATGGCGGGGCTAGTGGGAAATTTTGTTTCGAAGGGAAGTCCGTATTACAAGGCTGCCTACAGACTCAAAGTCCCGGCTCTTCTACGAAAGAATGTGATGTGAAACAAGATTTTTATAAATCTCGCCTAGGAGCCACTTTCAGGCTTGAAAGATAACCGACCGCTTTGGAACCTCCAAAGTTTCTACAGTGTTACTTCCGCCTATCTTCCCAGAAAGTAAGACATGTTTTGCATGATTTCTATCGTCGTCCTCATACTGGAACGCAACAAAGAAATTCTGGAAAACTTGATCGACAGAGAGTCGACTAGTTCCAACTCTAGTTTTACATGCACTGACCAAGTTAACGATCTTGATATCATTTTGGATTACTTTGCAGAATTTTGATCTCTACTTCGTCTGCTCTTCATCAATCTCTTCTCCCCTCTTGCTCCAAAATCCTGGAAAGATACGTCAACGACTGGCTGACTGCACACTTCGGTCACCTCATTGTCAAAGAGCAGCATGGTTTCGTGAAACATAGACCAACGGCTTCAAACCTTCTGGCCTTTACCAACTTTGTTGCTAAATGCTTGAATTCACAACAGGAAGTATAATACATGCTATTTATACCGATTTCTCCAAAGCCTTTGATACCGGTGACCATAACATTCCCCTCTCTAAACTTTCATTACTAAACTTCCCTCCCTCAGTCATCTCCTGGCTTTCCTCCTATCTCTCATACCGTTCCTGCAAAGTTTCTTTTCATGGTTACTCATCTCGTTCCTTCTCACCTTCCTCTGGTGTTCCCCATGGCTCTATACTTGGCCCGCTACTCTTCCTGTTTTTTATCAATGACCTTGCCGCCATCCTTACCTGCCCGTATTTGCTTTACGCAGACAACCTTAAATTGTTTGCCTCTGTTTCATCTCCGTTGAATGGTGCTCTCTTACAGTCCAACCTTGATAATTTAGTCCGTTGGTGTTCGGTCAAAAAGCTAACACTGAATGTCAACAAATGCCACTAGATGCGCAATTCCCTTAAACCCTCCCCTACATCCTTTTCTTATTCTCTCAGTGGAAAACCGCTTTCGCTACTGACCTCCTTCAAAGGCCTGGGTGTAATATTCCACGACAAATTTCGCTTCAATTCCAACTTCATTGACATCATCAATAGAGCTTCCAAAATGCCTGGTTTTATCCCTCTGACTTTACCTCAATCCAGCCCTCCTTAACACTCTTCAGTTCCCTTGTCAGAAACATCCTGGAATATTGCTGTGTAAGCTGGTCCCCCTTCCGCATCCGTGACTGCTCTTGAGACTATGCCGATCCTACAATGCCCTACAGCTTGGCTCCTTTTACTCTATTTCCCTCTCTAGCTTTAAGCGTAAAATAAGCCTTTCACTTGCTCCTCCCTCAGAGGACAATATGTAATAAGGAATTATTTTTCTGTGTATTGTCCTCATTAAATAAATAAACAGATAAATCAGGGTAAACAGAAAGTAAATCCTTATTGCTCTTCTCGGGAGGGGATTCCAGAAGAATTAATATGCATTATCAGTGCGACATATGAGGACGCAAAATATCACGCTATATACAGACAAAATTTCAAAGGAATTAAGAAATCCAGAAGTGTGATACCCCAGGATTCCATTGTATCGTCAATATTATTTCTCCTTTCTATCGGCAATATTCTTTCCGGCGGATGTGGAAGACTTGAATGGGCCATGATATCTTTCGACAAACAGCTGCTATAATGGGTAGAGGATTGAAAGTGTTTGTCAATTTATATAACCATGAAGCGATGTTTCTGCCGATAGTGGCACTGAACTTGATGCTATTCGCTTTCATGGCTTTGTCAAAAATTCCCAAATGTTCTGGGGGAGGGCACATGGAAATGACTACCACTCTGGCCTGACACAGTTTTGAATCAGAGGATTCGTCTATGTACTGGTGAAATAACCCGGTTAGAAATTAGGGAAAGGCGTCCATGCCGTGCGGTGAACTTCACTATCACAAAATAGCTGACAAGTACGTTGCCCCAGAAACAAGCTGAATATCATAGAAAGAGTGTAAGCATTCCGGAAATTCTAGGGAGAGCTGAAATACATTTCATTGGGTATGGTACCGGCACCGAGAGCACATAAGCATGGTGCGGCCACTTGCTCACTTAAGGGTCAATGACAACTAGATCATCTCGCAGAGGGCACAATAAACATGTTTTCACTAATAAGATAACAAACAATAGAATGAAGAAGATGGAAATGTTCACGAATCAGTCGGTCAAGATAGGTAGCTCGCAGCCGACTAACCAATATTTGCAGTTTTTATTGAAGATAAGAATGCTACCTAATGTTAGCCGTCTCGTAGTCAGGGTGGTGGGTCCCGCATATCGGATTCATACTTACTTCCATGAGGGAGGAAGAGGAGTACTCTCCTAAGTCTCACCATCTAACGTCGCTTAACCCCAGAATATCCAGTTTGTATGTACGATACATGTCAGAAGTGCAGAACGGAAAAAAGGTATAGATTTACCTTGCCTCCGGATAACTTGGAGCAGCACTAGCATCCATGATAGCGATCGACATACTTTTATTCTTCTTCTTTTATTCACCGTCAACGACGAAAAACAGGACATAAGGAAGCCATGCCAGTCCCTGGTCACAGTCGACACACAAACTCATCCCTAATACTAACGCGGACTATGATCGCGGTGTGAAGGGATAGCCAGCCCGTAGCATTCATGAAGGATAACAGCTCCTCACCATGCAACCAGAGATCTTTTTGAGGTTCCCAAAAAGTTGTTTATTTAGTGTCCGCAGCCTGGCTCTAGCTAAAGCTTGGCAATCGCAAAGGAAGTGCAGTGCGCATTATACACTATGCCGTGTCTAACAGCCCCATAAGAATTCAACGAGATTACACTCTTGACAGTCACCAGCGAGCCGCCAACTGCACCCACGAGCAGAGTTTCTCCTGGCCAGTCGGCCGTTCGGCTCATTCAGGTCTATTTTCCTGTGACACAAAATTCAGAAGATATCCTCTTTTAGTATGCGACCCAATCTATTCAGCCAATACCTGCACTGCTTCACCAGCGTGTTGGATGTAACCATTGAGTACAAAGCGTTAATGGGCGCCTGATTGCCAATTAGAATAACCTTGCTAAGCTTAGGACTTCGATCATACCCTAGCCATGGAAAGGCATCCAGTATCGCCAATGCCTTCATTCGTATTGCACTGACGAATCCAAGAAGACAATCCGACTCGACTGCAATGTGGATATCTGAGAAAACTCCCATACCGACTCCACAGACCATCTTTAATCCATCGGTGACAAATACTGTTCCATAACCTTGCAAGATGGCGTCGGTCTTTCATTCTGCCCTGGTTGGAGAGCCCTCAGCGAAGTTTCCCATAAAGCTTGGCTTGCATGTGGTAAAATCACTTGGGATCGCCCATAATTTCCGAGGTACGTCATCTAAGATATAAATTGCAGATTTTCTCAGGAAATACGATGATTATTTTCCGAATGGTCTTAGACACGGTATTATATCGAAGGCCTCAAAGCATGTCCTACTCCATTATCCCATGATGCCGAAGATGATGCCACGGAATTACGATCAAAAAGATGGGGGTTATTTTTGGTGCCCAAAGGTGCCATACGAGCCTAAGTTACCTGTGGTATTTCCAATGGATATCCGAGCTGAAGCAGACATACCTTTCCAAAGTTTTTACATTATCCTTCTATTAAAAGTCCTTACAAGAATGGTAAATTTTACTTTTACGTCGGAAAGTGATCCAGTAGACCTTTACTCCTTTTTACCGTATTTTATGTATTTAGCCCCTAAATTAGGGATCAAGGTACAACCATAAAATCAAACTTACCTTCTCGTGGACGTTATTTTCCTCATTAATTGATTGTGTACGTAGTTTGTGCGTTAGATATTTCAACATATTTTAGTGTTATATTCCTTGTTAGTATACGTAAGTATAAATATCTTGTATTTGCTTTTGTTTGATTTTTCGGTAACGACAGTCCACGATTCAAATAATCTAGAACTTTATCACTTCTTCGAAAGAAACTCAAATTGCACCTCGTTCGCGTTTATCTAAAACCAAATATTGCAATTATAACACAGCAATCCAGTTTAAGTTAAAAATCTTTATCATAAGAGAAGATAGATATTGGTTACTCCTCTAGTAAATCATTTAAAGTATTTTAGTTGAAAATAAAACCGAATTTCAAAGCATAAAGTCCCGGTAGAAAAAGATTTTCGACTATCTCAATTTGTACTGTAATCACACGATAAAAAATCAACGAAACTACTTCTGCGTGAGTGCACACACCCTTGGAAAAACTGTCTCTGTTGAATCGTTTCTGTCAGATGCTGGATTTCATGCACATCCAATGCAATGATCCTTATCAATTCTGTGGAACGATTCCATTCGATGTTAATAAATGTTCATCATTGCGTCCTTTTTTCCCGTGTGCAAGCGCCGCAATTTTCAAAGAACGAAAGAAAAACTCAAACCGAAACCGGAAAAATCACGAAAGGTACTCTTACGGCGAAAATCATCACACCTTGGAAAAGAACAAAATTTCAAGGAAATTAGAGTATTTCACCAAAAATAGGCTTTAAGCACTAACTCAGGGAGCAATTTAGGCTTCGCGTGTCAACTTCATTTAAGAGCGGAATTCGTGGTGGAATTTTCGAAGGGAAATAATTTTCACGGTACCGGCACTGAACACAACTAATTTTCTTGGGGCACGCACACCGCTAGAGAGTTGCAACTTAGCGTCTTTAAATTCATGGAAAAAATCGAAATAAAAATTCTGAACGTGGATGTGAGACTGGGTTGCTGTGAGTCGATGGCTTGTTTTCGCTAGATTTTCCTTTTCCTTGAGTTTTCCTTACTCGCTCGTATCTCTACAAGCTTACTTTCTTTTCCCTTGCATCACTTTAACAATGATTTTCCTAAACTTCACGTCGTCCTATCCTTGATTCGCCGCAATTCGCCGTAAATGTTTCCCTAGGCCTGTATTCGTGTGAAACTCCTTCTCGCCAGGATAGTCACCCCTTCGGACCGGGAGGAATCAAAATTGTAATATTTATAAATATTATATGTGTACAGGCTTTTATTTTCTCGCTCGACGAGTCCAGGTCGTAACTCCGCTTGTTATCCTCGTAATCCTTTGGTACTCGTTGAGACAAATGTAATTTTTTTCTAACTTATTTCGAGAGCTTTCGGATTAAATGTGCAACAAAAAATGACGAGTAAGAGTCCCCGAGCGCGCGCACTATGGCCAAGAGGCGACAATTTCACTGAGTTTATCTCACCTCCAAGAAGATGTGCAGAAAATAACAAGATATGCGTCGGAATCCGCCCGGTATTTTACAAATCTGTGAAATGTAACTTCAATTGAGGGGCAAGGACCTTTTCGGAACACAAAAATATATTGAACTTGAGTAACGCAGAAAATTTCGATTATTTCAGATCCGACTTAGCGACTTTCTTAGCTCTTTCTTTCACTACTTCTACTTCACATTGAATCCTTTTCCATGCAAACTTCTTCTTTCGCAAAGCCTTTTCCCTCTACTCTACTTCCACTTCTTTTTTCAGCACTCGACGGACAAAAAAAGGCTTTCGACGCAAACACTTGTTCACTCTCTGGCGGCCCGAACAAATCTGGTTGGGGCAACTGGGAAATAGCTTGGAACTTCTCTTCTTGTTCTTCGGTAACCCCAAACTCCACTATATGCTTCCCAAGCCGGTGAATAGTATATGCATGCACGTACACCTAATATGTACCATAAAGTTCAATGCATACACGAGGAGGGTGAGTAAGCAAAACAAAAAAGATGCATATATTTTCTTTCACTAGTGAAACCCCCTTACAGGTTCAAAATGATACGAATTATCCCACGAGACTACATCCAAATACTGCCCACAATATCCTCTTTTGTTCCTGTGCAGCTCCTTTTTCAGATGAACCTTCATCTTCCATCTTTCCCTTATTCAGTCACCGACTACTCCCGAAGGAATTTTCTCGTGTCAAGTTTATCACTCCGGCACAAACATTTATTTTGTGGTAGGCTCAAAAGTAAGTTGCCATGGTCAGACACGGGAGTAGCATTGTAAAAGTAATGTGGAGATATTTCCACCCGGTTGTAAACCCAAATAGATATAACCATATCTTACCAGTGGGTAACGTTGAGCTTTCAAGCTTCCAGGGGTTCATGTCAGTCAGCTACTATGCAAATGCGTGTCGTTTCGTCCATAGGTTTCTGGTCGTGTGCTCGAAGATAATGCACGAGAACTAACACACAGCCGTCCTTATGCAATCTCATACGTAAGGAAACGTACCTACCCCAACCATAAATAGCTAATGCTTAAAGTCCCAAAGGCTCCAGTGGGAAAAATCGCAATGAGAATAATTTTAATCTAGATATTTTCAACATTTATCGAAAGGGGACAAACAGTTATTTTAAGCCAGTCTAAAGTGAATATTTTATAACGATTCCTTCCACGACTAGAGAACATCGCAGGCTCAGTTAGAAAAGACGTAAAACAAAATATTGCGGGTTTCCCGAGCAAGCTGAGTTCCAAAGCTAATTGAAAAAATAACCAACATGCAGGTGCTATTTATAGTCGCCATTTTCCCCTCGATGTGGTATACCGCGTCAACCACACCTACGCACCATTATACCCGATCCACTAAAATTCCCTTCAGCTACCTGCAGGACTTCCCGAGATCTCTGTACTCCTCCTCCACTGCTCTGCGTCAAGTGCTCTTCGCGCGAGCCACTCGTCGGCCATTTTGGGAAGGTGCATTCCACTCCATGGCGCAGCAAACAATGTAATTGCCGCCTCTCCTTAATGTGGCAACTACCCAATGCCACTTCCACATTTCGATCACATCACTTACGGCTGCAGTCATGTGGGCCCACCAAATTCTTCGTTTGGAGTAGTACCAATCCCGCGTACGCCGATGATACGAAGTAGACCGGTGTTGACGAAGTATCTTCTACTACCGTAAAGCAACATAGAAAGAACTCTAGCATACAACAGTCTCAACTTGATCTTGGTGCTGAGAAAAACGCATTTCCAGATTTCAAACAATGCAACGGAAGCGGATCTTGCACTGTTAATACATCGGGTGGCACTCAGTTTGGAGCACCGCCAACAGAAACCGCGCTTCCTATATATACAAATTAATCAACACCTTCGATGCTCCGCCCATTAATGCGATCCGGCAGACTGAGAACATTGGTTTTGTTGATGTTTGTCTTTAATCCAACTTTACCCGCCTTTTTTTCCCAAATCCGAAGCCATTTGGCCAATGTCCATGATCCTGGTGAGAGAACAAGCAAATGCCGTCATCATAGTCGAGGTGTTTGAGGAAAGATGTCATCTTCCGTGAAACTCCTCCACAACCTCCAGACAAGTCAGCATGAAGAACGCAATCCTGGCAGACGATAATAATAGGTTTCCCCGGATTTCCGTACGAGCAGAAATAACGGATTTGCAATAACTGCAAATGCAGCGATAAATAACGTTGAGGAGAGATCGTCGAGCCCAGCAGCTTTACTTCGTTTGAATATCTTGATGGCCGAAATGATTTTTCTTTTGCTAGGAGAAACAGTCCATATCCGCATGTTACGGTTTCTTCCACCTCTTCAGCAGTTCGCTACCGTGAGTCAGGAGCCGAACGCCGTTAACACCCCTTACAGAAGCATTGACAAATTTGCGACCACATGCGAAACCCTTTAGGATAAGGCCCTTAAATTATTATTGTCTGGGCACATTACGCTGAACTTCCCGGATTTTTCCACAGTATCCATATTCGAGGGCGTCATGCTCGTCACCATCAATGGGTTCTCCAATCCTAATTAGCTGTTTTCAGTAGCCAAAAATCGTAGACATGCAGTCGTTATTTACCCTATCAGAAGCGTAGTTATCATTTCGGTAGCCCACAAATTTCTAGCCCTTTTATTCGCCTTTCACCACA
This sequence comes from Hermetia illucens, assembly GCF_905115235.1. Lineage (NCBI taxonomy): Eukaryota > Metazoa > Arthropoda > Insecta > Diptera > Stratiomyidae > Hermetia > Hermetia illucens. Next base: position 165,273,899 of record NC_051849.1, on the reverse strand, counting down.
AGCAGGAATTACTTTGAGTGTATCCTTAAATACCGAATCCCCAAGGCACAGAGGAAAATTAGACTATATAAAATTCAAAACTAGTTTTTCTGGAACTATGACGTTTGTCAATAATCACTAAAGTGCTAGAATTGTTTGAATTATTCTATAATACAACTAGGGTAGCCCAATTAGTGCTTTGTTGCTCGTTTGAATGGCACAAATTATTTAAATAATAACTGCTGTGAGATGGACAAAGTGCACAGAATAACACCGAGAAACTGCCCCTACGCCCCATTTAGAACACTATATGTAGATATATTTACGAAGAATAACATTTCCGCCACTCTACAACTAGAGATCTTTCGAAATCCCGCAGATTTGTTTACCTAGTGTCTGCCGAGCTAGAGCTAGGGGAATCGCAAAGGAAATGCCTAAGAGTCTCCCTTTCCTTTCCGCCACTTCATCACTGCCAATTGTGCCCGGCGCGATCCACCTGTACCCATTTGCGGGCGTCTGTCCATAAGTCGTGAGCTTTCACCAACTGAAGTCAGTATCAGTCACAAAATGCGAGTGGATTCCACCCTGTCCCAGTAGAAAGCAGACTGCGCCCACCGAGGGATTGTCTAAAGAAGAAGAAGAATCCCGACTGGCCAGTCCGTCTGTCCCTCTACGTTCGTATGAGCAAGAACCCACAAGAGAATGACTTGGACCGTGTCTTGACTTGGACTATCCCATCAGCAAGAAGCATGATTCCACTGAATACAAGACCTTAATAGCCCCGGTTCTCTGAATCTTATTACATATCTTGGTTCCATTGTGTTTCTTGCTCAGCGCCGGCGACCACACAAGATAACTGTACGTTTGGATGAGACGAACCACGACTGTGTACATCCAACGAGACAGCTTGGTCTGACTATGCTTCAGATTACAGGTTGCATAATTCGACAATTACAAGCATGACCTCCTCGGGGCGGCCGCGAGTAGCCTCATCCAGTTGAAGAAGATTTGTTTACCTGTTGGTTATGTGTTACGGACAAGCGAATCTGGTGGGGGGAGTCAGTCGAAACAACCATCATAGTCGCACTTGTGGTTTCTAGCTTGAAATCTAATGTCGTCGAGCTGGGTATAGCGAGAAACAGCCATAGTAGTCCTCACCAGAGACGACTGACGTCGGAGATACCCTCAAAAGCAAGGTCTCCCAAAAATATTGGTCACGCGAAACCGGCTAAGAAGCGGAGATCCACTGGAGTCCTGTTCAAAAGCCAGTACCATAAAGCCATTCATATTCTGAGCGGGGTTGTCGAGAAAGAGGCCGGTAATGTCGAAGAGCGGGATGAAAAGACGTATACCAAGCAATTGGTGATGAATATAATAACAAACAATAAACAAACAACGAACGGATTGCGAAGCGCACCGCCTTGAAACCCAATCGATCTCAAAGCGAAGTCAAAAAACAACATAAGCGGAGCAGAGTGTGGAATGGGTCGGACTTGAACCAACTTTTGAAAACAGCTAAGTAGCAACAGCCGGCCGACGAGTGACGAAGTGTGAAACCGTTCAGCGTCGTGGCCAGGCGTCATTTATGGATCACACTAAGGGATGATAGTTCCAGAAGCGACCAAGAGAGATTCATTCATTATAGCATACGAGGATCAATTCTCGAGGAGTGCGTAAAGCTGAAAGTCATCCTATGTAACGAGATTCCCAGGAGACCGGTCGCTCGCATCTGGTTGCCGAAGATCCGCATGGATAAAGAAGTCTCATCTCTGCGGCTTCAAAACCCGGGATTCCCATCCACGAAGGTGTGGTTATCACGGTAAAGGAACCGACGACAAACAGCAAACCTTCTCCGCCCTCTTGGGCGGATCACAAAGTGCGTTTCAAAGGAAAGCGAATGTAATAACTTACGTCGTCGCATTGAGCTGTTGGAGAAGGTGAGGAATGACCTTCCGCCGAGAAATCATACTGAGGGTAGCGCAAATAAACCTGCCACACTCGAAGTGCGCCTCAGCTAATCTGCTGGCCTTGCTCCTAAAAAACATCAACGTGACATTAACATAAGAGCCCTGGATCGGGAGAGTCCGAACCATTAAAGAGCTTCAAAGTAAATATTGGTATTTATTCCACAGAACAAGAGACACTGACTGAGGAATGTCGTAGAACAAGCCTCACCGCCAGGACCGATTAGAAGAACTACAACACTTAAGATCCGCTATCGCAATCAGAGCTTACGCCTTGTACTAGAAGTTTACGCAAACCTTCTATTTCCCCAGCTCGGAGAACTGTGACGATTTGGAGGAGCTCCTTGATATTACCCTACTAACTAATATTCTAATAATATTCTAATATTCTTAGGGTGAAGAACTGGAGAGTGTCTGACCAAGGATGTTTCTCGGGTAAAACTTTGACACTTTTCAATCTAGATCTTTCTGCAGTGATGTCTAACCATTTCAGAGACCACGAGAGGATAGACAGGAGGGTTTGCTCAAGTTATCAAGAACAAACTCGCAGGTGCGCAAAATTTTAAGATTTGCACAACAGACGAGCTGGGGCCAAAGGTGGGGTCTGCGAAAGACATTTAAAACGCCTTTGAGGTCTTGTGCATTGCTGTGTTAAGTAGAGCAAGAAGGCATTACCACCTTGGCGGAATAAAGATCTGTCCACCCTCAGGAAGCTGACCAGGAAGATCTTCATCATCTACTATAGGCACAAATATTGGTAGCCATACACCGACTGCCTGAAGAAGTGCAAGTCGACCATCAGGGGGCGGTCCTGGTGGGACTATTGTCATAACATTGAAAGCATCAGCGAAAATGCCAACCGCAGTAAAATTCTGTCCAAGGAATATCCTTTCTTAAAAAGTCGAAAGACGGAGTCTTCTGGTGAGACCCTAGAGCTGCCGGTTCAAACGCTCTGTCCCGGCAGCGAGGGGACTGCGAATCAAAGCCTTGCCTAGACGGTATACAACCCCACTCATGTGAGACTATCAAATGAGTAATTACCGTGGGGTTATGAACAGCTTTTTCGCATATAGATCTCCGGGCCCAAATGACTTTCTACAAATCAGTCTCACCTCTTTCGGGTTGAAAGCCCTAGAACGCGCCTTAGACTTCCAGTTAAGAATTATTATGAACATAACGCCTATTTTTAAATCCCTGCACGCCTACTTCCTACTGCATACGAGCAGTACACTCTATCTATCTTTGTACATAGAGGGAGCATTCAGGAATGTTGATACTAATGCTATCAATGACTGTAGATTAAATCCTGCGTGTCAGATCCCTCTTCTTCACCGTAACCAGGAAGAACAGAAGACAGGGAAGCTGATAATATGGCGCTACTAGTATGTGAAAATGGAGGCAAGTGGTCCGGCCACCTGGGAGAGCTCTCAGCCGACGGCGGAAGAAGGTACTGCGACAGAAGGTGAAGCTCCTTGAGAATGAGGACATGGACGTGGCTACACCACCAGGTGCAGTAATATGGAGAGAAACCGGATGCAAGGAAGCTAAATTTTCGGCAGTTTCAACAGATAATCCCAACCTTGAGTTCTAGAGATCGACCCAAGTTCACCATTATGAATACAGAGCTGTACAGGATAGGGCATTTCAGATCTTACATGCCTTGCTCTTGAAAGAAGGCAAAGGACATCATTCGCAACCTGGGTAAACCGAACCCGGGCATTGAATTCACACAGTGAAGGTAAAATTTACGAAAGGGCAAGTCTACAAGCATGTACGATTTCAGCATAGTATTCGAACTGGACCAAAATGTCTGAAAACGTTCAGGGACCTTCATCATATGGTGCTTCACTTTTTCCCGAAAAAAATGAAATTCCATCATATCAGGAAACTGTAAAAGATCATCTTTATATTTAGAGCGAAAAACAATGATTATCTTCGATATAGATCAAATTTCAATGGTGTGCTTCTCCACACTGCACTGCAACTCCAAATGTGGAAATTCTCAGAAAAATCTAACATGACAGGATCGGGTATTTGGCGACATTGTGTGAGGGAAACCCTGTTACACACAATCCATCGTGGCCTACGTTTCTAACAGTTTCCTTCCACACATTACACTAAGCTTATATCGAAGCCATATCTGAAAGCAACGAGGTTGATAAAGCTATAGGGCCTTGAAATTTTTTGACGCAAGAGCCATGGATTCTGGAACTGGATCGGTTGAGAAGGCTAAAATCTCTTACGATGAAAACTCCATAAGATCGAAGTCCTGTGTCCTGATACTAACAGTGTGAGTAGACTTTTGCCAGTTTAATTGAAGGAAAAACGTCAGCTTACTTACCTTACTATTCTTTATGTTCTCCACCGAGGCAAGAACTAAGGGAGCTAGTTGGCAATGCAAAATCAACTGGTCAGGCACTCTTAATAGATAGATATTTGTTGGGGAAGCAGCAAATACAACGCTAACGGAGAGAACCTATTTGACTTTATCACTTCAGCGGATCAATGTGAATGTGAACGTAAAGTGCGCCTCTATGCCCTTAGGGCAAAAAGAAATCAAATAATTTACCTAACAATCTGCAGTTGAAAGATATTCGAATTAATAAGAAACTGACGAGTGATAGATAAAGTCTCACTGTCAGATCACCGACACTTGGAAATAATAAAATTTCAATGAACCACCTGGTTGCAAGGGCCTACCTCCCGAATGAAAATGAGAATAGGGTGTTTTCCTTGGGACAAAACAGCAACCGGCTTTTAGGTTGAAGTTTGATGGTAACTTCGAAAATCGTTCCGAAATATAGAAAACGTGTGAACTCTATTTCTATATTCAATACGGCGGAACTACAGTGAATACCTCGGCGTTGTGGTTTGGAGGGAAAGGAAATCTCGGATGCTGTAGCAAAGGCGGATTCAATTCAACCCATGCCCGGAACGGAACCTGCAATTGGAATGTCAATAGCATTGGCTCAGGCTGCTATCAAAAACTGGGAGCAAGCTGTCCCTGAGAGATAAATAAATATGTCAGAGATATTTCATTAGACGAAGGAATCAAATACAATGGGCCACTACGGTATGTATGTTCAAAATCTATGCCACTCTCCCGGCTCAAACGCGACACACAGCCAAACTTGATAATTGCCTTCAAATAAAATGATAGCGGTACCTGGTGGCTTTGGATGGTCCTTTGCTTTGAAAGGCAGTACTGAAATATTCAACTATCCAAAGATTACATATGACAGGTGGGGAGGCGACCCCACGGTGCCCGCCAACGACGATCGTAGCGAGTGTGAAACGCAATATACTCACCTCCTGACAATACCATTTTGCCGCGTAACAACGACAAAAACTTCGGACCGGAAGCAGAGATGCATAGAGATCCCATCCATGCCAGATGCTTTGAAGTTCAAATGTTCAAATGTTAGTATAGCAGCTCTCGCTTTCCCATTGGTAACAACCGGGTTCGCAGTGTCCCAATTCCGTTTGCAACACCTTTGTGATGAAATGTTTGCAGATGACGCCAATTCTCCTCCTCCGAATTCTCAGACCTGTTTTCCCGGGTGGTGTACTTCCAAGGGAGTCTGTATTGACTCAACTCTGGAGTTCGTGAAAGTACCATCCCGTTTTCTAAAAGAGTTCAACGGTTCTTATTAAGGACTCTGCACAGCCTGGAAGTCTCCCCTTCACCTTCCAGTTCCTCACAGTAGACTCTAAAAGAGTCTCGTTTCGAACGTTTCACGAGCCTCTTATATTCAAACTGTGAGGTCCGTTCCAGTTTAGCCAGTCTTCATTTTTATTGCCTTTTCAAGCACGATTTAGAAGGCGTCTGGTTGATTTCCTTGGTATCCGCAGTTCGCGGTTCCACTTGATCGGTTCCAATTGATCTTCTATCGTCAAAGGAGTCCTTAGTCGCTTAGAAAGCTCAACTTTGTCGACAAGAAGTTCATTGAACTTTGTCCAATCCGTTTTCCTGGGATTCTGTTTTTGTATTACAGGCTGTTCGCCTGCAATATTCAGACTAAATTGTAAGTAACGGTCTGAGATGATCGGTGATCAGCTTCTAATCTATGAACTTTGAAGTCCGGATTGTTAGGTCAATTACTTCACCTCTTCTTGACCCCACGAACGTAGGGGCGCACACCTTCGCGGCCATCAGATCGCTTAGTTCTTGCGTCAGCGGAGAGCACAAGGAATCAAAGAGTGAGTAAGCAGAGGCAACTATGAATTTCTCCTCTTACTATCATATTAACCTGGTATTGTAAGTTGACCGCAACAAGGTCCTGGGAACAGAATTATTTCAGCATTGTTGACATCAGCACGCATGCTCCTGGTCTCGAGGGGAAAGATCCTAGTTCCCTTGACTGATCCAATAACACAGACTCTGTTAAAACGAATCCATGGCTCTTAAACTAGAAATATACAAGGACAGTTCTACAACTGGGCCAGCCTTGCCGCCAGTAGATAAGAAGAAGCTTTGTCATGTGTAGGTTAATTTAACTAGCTCTGTTTTTAGCCATAAATGCAGTTTAATATCAAAACTGCCGCTAACTGAAAAGTCTGCGACGTTCTGTGTGGATCTCACCGAAGTTACCAGCATGTCCTCACCTTCCGCCGAAAATTCTGCTTTCTTGCCTCCGATCTCTCTGGATATCGCCACATTTGATGTTGTAAGAACGTCCATATCCTCATTCCCAAGAAACTTTGCCTTCTTTCGCAGTGCCTTCCATTGTCATCGGCCAGGAGCCCTCCCAGGTTCATCGTGTCCACGCTGCATGGATTTGTTTTCACATACCGGCGTTAGACCAGTTCCGTCTATATTACCAGCTTCCCTTTCTTCCGTTTTCCGGGCACAGGCAGAGGAGAAGGTTCTGATAAACAAGCCTGTAGTCCCTTCCCCTTTGCAGCTAAAGTTTCCTCCTGCCGAGCTGCCACTCCCGTATTTTAGAAGAGTTAGCTAAAAATGTCACCGACAGGCCGGCCGTAGTCAGATTTCCAGTTCCTCTCGTTAAGGGAGTTGCTGTACTAGCTTTTTTGGCTGACCGTACCGTAGCCGCCGGGTGTAGATTTTCCACTGAAGTGGAGAGCCTGTCTTCCACAGATTTCTCCGTGAGGGAACATGAATTACGTGAGGCCTCTAAAATCCGTGCCTCGGCCACGACCTGATTTCTTAAAGTCGCGATTGGATTCGAAGTCTGTGACTTCTTACCTTAACTACTGGAAAAGTGCTATGAATTCAATATCAATGTGCATCAGTTCCTCGTCGAATTCCTTCAAGCGTATGATAGCACCAAACGAGAAGTACTATATCTTATTATGCGCAAGTTCCGCCTAAGACTGAATTCAATGTAAAGGTGCATCGCAAGTTCAATTAAGAAGTATTCTAGCAACTAAAGAAGTCGCCTAAGAATTACTGAAAAGAAAACAAATATGACCATAGATACAACCAGGAAGTTGCACCAGCTCTTTGAAGGCCTATCTATGGTGGTAAAGCTACGCAAATTTCGGTGGGTAGTTCACGTAGAACGGATGGAAGGCAAGCGAATACCTAACAGGGTATTCAGAGGCATACCCGAAGGACGCCTCCCAACTGGAGCACGCGATGGAAGTATTGAGATGACTGGAGGAAGTCTGGAGGCTAAAGACGAAGAGGAAATATTACATATTCATTGCAATATTCTGTCTTGAGCTCCAAACCGTTGGTATATTAGTTTGAAAATTGATATTAAAGATTTATTGTAAGTCTGAGAATTCGCAAATAACATTTTCGATATACTTTCAATGCTAATATTTCAATGAACAATAAAAACCAATAATTGCATTTATATTCACATAAAACTAAGCCCCAAAAATCAAAAGAAGAATCTTCACCACTTTCGCTGCTGACTTTTGTTCTTGCTTAATGGAGGATATTTATGTATCAGCTCCGACGTTGAGCTCATATTCTAAAAACGTAACTACTCCTAAATGACATGGAATTACAAATACCTGAATGTATATTGCTTGCAATAAACAACACCAATTTTCCGGTCATAAAGCATTTGATATTTGAGATCTATAGCGAACTGGGCACAATTGAATTTTATCCATCAACTTCTTTCACTTATTCTTATGTAGATACAGCAAGTACTTGAAAAACCAGTTTCAAGTCGTTCTCTTTCCACTGTACGGAACAAATTGTACCAAATAAAAGTGAAAAACTGAAAAAAGTCACTTTACCAACATTCGAGTGTGTTCATTGAAGTTTTGTAGATATTATGCAAAACGTGATAGGGCATTTCAGTTAGTAATAACGAAGCGAATATTGAAACAGATACTCGAACACCAACAAATTTGTAGGGAGAAGTTGAAATTGAAAATTATAGGCGAGAGTTGATTCTTCAAGAAGGCTCGTGTACAAATACCATAAAACTTTCAAAAGGAGTATAAATCAATCATATCTTTCTATACACGTACGTATCTACACATGTTGAGGGTTATATGATCAAATTTACAACATTTAGATCTAAGTTACTGGAAAGTCACGAAATTTTTAGTATGTCAGATAGCAGATAGCAGACATAGATAGAGTGGGGGAGCCTGTTTACATTGTACTGAATCCTACCTGTGAGAACCTTCTTCTTCACCCTTACCGGGAAGAGCGGAAGAACGGGAAGCTGGTGACGTAGGCGCTACTGGTTTAATGCCAGTATGTGGAAATGGATCCAAGTGGCCCGGACACCGTGAACCTGAAAACGCCCCAAGCTGGCGGCAGAAGAGAGTACCTTGGGAATGAGGGCATGGACGTGGCTGTACCACTAGGCGCAACAACGTGCAGAGAAATCGGACGCAAGGAAGCGAAATCTCCGGCAGAACGTGGGGATAAACTGGAAACCCCGGTAAGATCCACACTTCACGCACCAGACTATTCTGTCAGAGGTAATGCGCGCAAGAAGCGTAACACCAACACATCTGATGCGGCCAACGCTTTATTCTGCTCCGCACCAGGGCTTACATCCACGCGTCTCGCGGGGATTAGGACCGGTGTAGCGGGAGGTGATCAAATCAGCGAGAGAGATCTCAATGAAGCTGGTCCCCCCCATAGGAATACGAACACAAAGGCGGGAAGGAAGAGGACGTATGTGCAAGCTGCAGTCTCTATTCTGACTGCTGCCCTGGGAATTTCCTCCAAGGATGGCAAATGTCAGAGAGACAATTTACCATCCTCTGGGAATGCCTGTGGAGAAAAATGCTAGAACCTGGATTGTGAACACTGAGCTACGCAGGACAGAACATGTTGGATGTTGCTTACCAGCCCCTTGAAGGAAGGCAGAGAACATCATCCGCATGCTGGGTGAACAAATCCCGGGCATGAACTTTGGACACTGGAGGGTAAAGTTCATGAATGCAAGGAAGGACAAATCTACAAACGTGGAGGGTTTGAACTTGGTATTCGGACTAGTCCAAAAGAGTCTGAATGTGCTCAGGGGAAGTCACTATATGGTGCTCCATTTTTTCCTAGATAGACTTCAGTCCTATCAGGAAACTGTAGGGCATCATCTCCATTTTGAGAACGAACAACAATGATGGTCTGCGACTCACACAATATAGAGCAAATTGCAGCATCTTCGGTTCGCTCTCTCACAATGGTACTGCGGAGTATAGTGCATACAGGGGCGGAGCTCCCATATGGGGACTACAGAGTCCCTCCTACCTGCTAGTAACTTCTCCCACACCTTCCAAGGAACAGGCGAAAGAAAGGGAAGCGAGAGCCGTAAACGAAAATGACTGGATGCCAGTTCAAGTGATCGAATCTATGCAACCTGGACACCGTAAATCAATTAAGGTGCTACGACGATTGCTCTGCGGGATGAGATGAGATTCTTAATGTATGAGGACATGGGGACTGCGGTACCTCCTTTCTCAGAGAAATCAAACATGAGGGGATCGAGTCTCTGGCGGTACGGTGTGGGGGAAACCCCGTCACACGCGGACTGCCGCATACGTTTCTAATTGTTTTCCATAACACAATGGACTAATTTTATATAAAAAAAAAATAAAGATTTGTCAAATCAACCTGCAGCATGCCAAAACTCTCTGCTACCTGTTGGCAACGAGAATGACAAAGCTGCAGGATTTCTCCTACATCTTTCTGGTGCAAGAGCCGTGGCTTCGATTTAACAGAATCTGTGGCAAGGGAACTAGGGTCTTCCACGATGAAAGATCCATAAGACCGAGAGCTTGTGTCCTGATGTCAAGACGATTAGAGGCAACCATGCTAAGACAGTACTATTCCCAGGACATCATAGTTGCTTCCGCTTATTTACCCCATAATTCTTTATATCCTCAACCGACGCAAGAGCTAAGGGATCTGATAGCGTATGCAGAATCAAGTGGTCTCAAGCTCTTAATAGGTTGCGATGCGAATGCTCAACATATTTGTTGGGGTAGTAGCAAATGCAATCCAAGCGGAAAGAAGCTATTTTATTTCATCATTTCAGCTGGTCTTATGACTGCAAGCGTAGGGTACGCCTCTGCGTTCGTGGGACTGAGAAGAAGCGAAGTAATTGACCTAACAATCTGAGCCTCAAAAGTGTTAGAGTTGATTACACACTGGCGAGTGCTAGACGAGGTCTCACTGTCAGATCACCGATACCTAGAATTCAATCTGACTATTTCGGGCGAACAATTTGCAGTATAAAGATGGAACCCTAGGAATACGAATTGGACAAAATTCAATGAACTTCTTGGCAATAAAGTACAGTTCCCTAGGCGACTAAGGGCACCTTTGGCGCTGGAAGATGAATTAAGAACTCTGAATTGTACACTTTTAGAATGCTAGAGGCTTGTCCTATTTCCCGAGGCCAAAGCGGTAAAACGGTTCCTTGGTGGAACCGGGAACTGCAAAAACTTAGGAAATCCACCAGGCGACTTCTAAACCGTGCTTGCAAAAGTAACAAGAACGAAGACTTGTTAAATTTCAGGAACTCACAGCGTGAGTATAAGAGGCTCGTTAGGTGTTCGAAACGAAACTCCTATAGAGCGTACTATGAGGAACTGGAAGGCGCAAGAGAGACTTCAAGGCTGTGTAGAGCCCTCAAAAGGGGTGAATCGGCCAAGTTGAACTCTCTTAAAAAACCCGACGCTACTTTCACGATCTCCAGACTGAATTCAGCACAGACCATCCTGGAAGTACACCGCTCGGGAGAACGGGTGAGATAAGTAGCAGGGGGAGAGTTGACGGTTCGTACAACCCCTTTAATACGTGCTGCAAAGGGAACTGGAACAATAGGACAGCGGTTGTTACCCATGAAAAGGTGAGAGCTGACATACTGTCCTTTGAACATTTCAAAGGACCTGGCATGGATGGCATTTATCCGGCAATGCTAAAGGAGGGTATGGAGCACTTAGAGCGGCCTCTAAGAAATATTTTTCATGGATGTCTTGCTCTGGGCTACGCGCCTTCCTCTTGGCAAAAGGTTGAGGTAGTCTTCATACCGAAATCTTTGAAAGATGACTATTCTAATAAAAAGAACTTCAGACAGATCAGCTTGACTTCATTCTGGCTGAAAGGTTTGGAGAGAATCGTGGAGCGTCACATTCATGGAAACACACTTATGTCACACCCACTTAGTGAAAACCAACATTCTTACCAGCGTGGAAAGTCCTGTAAGTCTGCCCTTCATTCTTTGGTCAGAAAAATAGAGGATGCCACTTTCAATGATGAGTACGCGATGGGGGTGTTCGTGGACATTGAAGGGGCTTTTGACTGTGCACCTTTTCAAAAACTTTGTGATACCGCCAAAGAGCATGGTGTTGATGATGCTTTAATTAAGTGGATCCATGCTACGCTAACGCAGAGATTTCTGTGCGCTGAGGTGGTGTCGATCGCTATCTGACTGCAGAAGTAACGAATGGGAGGAGGTGTGCTTTCGCCACTTCTGTGGAGTATGCTGATTGACTCACTACTATGCGATCTGGATAATTTGCCAATGCACGCTCAAGCTTATGCTGATGACGTGGCTGTGCTTATTGTTGATCGGGATCTTGGAAGGGTGTGCAGGAGTATACAACGTGGCGTTGATTTGATAGATAGCTGGTACCTCAGACTGTCAGTCTGTCAGTTAATCCAAATAAAACCACAATGGTATTATTCATAAAAAGGAGAAAACTGGATGGACTTCGCCTCCCTGAGATGAGGGGTACTACCCTCCAACTCTCCAAAGAAGTGAAGTATCTGGGAATCACTCTAGATAAAAAACTTCTTTGGAACAAACATGTAGAAGTAAAGGTGAAACGAGCTCTAATAGCTTATTTGCTGTGCAGACGGACCTTTGCCTCAACATGCCCATGAGCACGACATTCGGCGCAACTCTGAATGCACTACTCAATTTGCAGCCCCTGGATATATTTCTTCAAAGCACTGCAATGAGAGCAGCTCATAAGCTAATTCGATTAAATCTATGGGAAAACAACGAATGTGGAGGGCACAGAGCATTAGAAAAGGTACTGGAAGGACTGAATCCAGTCCTTACAATGCCTTCCGATTCTCGTGTCCCTATACATCTGTTTGGTAGAAGATATGAAGTTACTCTGAAGCGTAGAGAGGACTGGGAAGTCCCAGAGGAATGCTTGGCGCAATATACGGAAGTCTTCTGCACCGATGGCTCAAAAGCTGAACAGGGCTATGGAGCCGGAGTCTAAATAAAAACAAGAAGTGGGCTTTTCCTTTGGGACAATATGGAACGGTTTTTCAAGCCAAGCTGCATTGAGGGTGTTGAGTAGTGCTTTGATCATCTGAAAAATAATTCAGGAATATAGAAGCTGTTTGAACGTTATCTCTAGATTCAATACGGTGGAACTACTCTGGGTACACCTGGTCACTGTGGTGTAGAGGAAAATGAAATCTCGGATGCTTTAGCGAAAGAGGGGTCAATCTCCCTTATGCCGGGACCGGAACCAGCATTTGGAGTATCAGTAGCATTGGCTAAGTTTGTTTTCAAAAACTGGCAACAAACAATGGCAGGTGGCAAAGCTTAAATGCTGCTCGACACACCAAACTTTTGCTGCAGAACCGAACATGCGTACCGCAAAGTTTATCCTGTCGAAAAACAGGAAGACTTGCAGGTGTATTGTGGGCATTCTGACAGGCCATAATTCACTAGCTGGGCATATGTTCAGAACAGAAATTACTCAACACGTATCATACGTGTCCCTCCTGTTATGAGGAAGCGGAATCCACGGAGCATTTCCCTATGGACGCCTGAAACATCAGATCTTTGTTGCCGATGTTCTCCAGTTGCGACGGGAAGGATCACATTCCTGCGATACGTCAACGAATCCGGAATATTCTGTTAGACGGGGGTGACGAGTACAACTCACGTACAACCAGTACCTAATCTCACTCCTTAGTAGAGTACAGAGCATCCGCACAATCTCTTTGTAGATACTGTTATTTATTCTCCTCCATCTTTCAAAGAGACTATGCTTCAGTTTTATCACACCAATGGCCAAGCGCACGAGGCCATATTCTATGATTTGTAGAAGTTTGTTATAGATCCCTTTCCAGAATTTTTCCTACTTAAGGTAAATCAGGGTTTATGAGGATAAATGGTTAATAGCAAAACTAGTTTTCGCCTATTCGGCCTATTTACCGAGCAGGAAAAACTTTTTCGAATATGCTCGCCCCCAAAAACGCTGACCTCCCAATGACAAATCTACGAATGCATCCCCTTGAAACGTTTTCACAAACTAGCACTGATTTCGAATTCCGCCGGAACGCACATCACCGCATGGCCCATGGTGTAAACACAAAACCTTATTAAAATCGGTTTACTGTCTGTCTGTCTGTCTGTCTGTCCGTCACACGCATTTTTCTCGGAGACGGTTATAGCGATTGACACCAAATTTGGTAGAAAGGTGGGAACTGTGAACGCTCACGCATACAGTGAATTACATCCTTTTACGTCGAATTTAAGGGGGGGGGTCCTCATACATGCAAAAGGGGGGTGTAAAATTTTTTTTCATCAAATATAGTCATGTGGGGTATCAAATTAGTACTTTTCAAAGCCGATCTTAGTTTTGTCATTTGTAGGAAGGGTGGGGAGCGCGGGGGGTGGAAAGTGATCACTTCTTTAAGGGGGCCATTCTCAGAAACTATCAAACCGAAAAATCTGAAAAAAATCAGGAGGCTGCCACTATACGGTGCCTGGGCTCCGAAATACCTTCCATGCCGATATCTGTTTAAATAAAGTTAATAATAGTATATTACTACAATTTTTTGTAATTGGTGGGAAACCCCTCTTAAGTTCACCCTAGTACCATGAAATTTTGCAGTGATATAGGCTATAATATAGAGCATGATCATACCAAGTTTGGTAGAAATCGCACTATTATAATACCTCAAATTTGTTGCTTCTTTGAAAATTGAAGACTATGAATGTCAATATTACCCGAAAGTGGATACTCTCACATAATATATGGATATATTACGTGCTACGTACTAAGAAATACACAAAACCTTTCGTATCTGAAGCGTCCAGCTTCCGGTTTCCCGACTTGTTTATTTGGAGCAAAGGGTCAATGGTCGCTATGAGTATTGTGTTCACTGACACACCCCGCGAATTCCTCGTCAATGTGATACTCACATATGTAAAATCGATTATTGTGCCAGACCATATCCCCTTCTAAATCTACTGCTGATTGCGAAATGGTCGATCTGATTGCTTGTACGGCGTCGGTCAGTTGAAACCCAACTGACCTTACGTATCAAATGAAAGGTTTCTTTCCGAAACCAATATTAGTTTTAACATTGATTGAGAGAGAAAAGTGCGAGGGCCTGAAATGGATTAGTTATTTCAAGGACCCGTTCTCAGAAACTACCAAAACCAAATATCTACTCTCCATATAGATACCTATTTAAATAAACTTTATAATAGTCTATTGCCATTTCCATTAGAAGCATATTTTTTATAATTCGACTGGGAACCCCTTTGAGTTTATCCCAGAATCATAAAGTTGCACTATTACCAACAGAGTTATAATAGGTCAAAAAGCTTTGCGCAAATTCATTGCATTCTACGACTTTGAATGTCAGTATCATGCTAGAGTGAATGGTCTGACAAACTAAATGCAGCTTGATATACAACAGGCTACTTCCGTTATTTCAAGAAGCGTTTTCTAACCAATTCTCTTTGTTCTTGTTATGGGTAATGTCACACGGGGCAGCTAACTTCCAGTGCCTCATACAAAATATGATTTCGAGCAACTTATTCAAAAATGGGATGATTGCTTCATGCAACACGGCCAATCCCCATTAAAGAGGCACTATCACTGTCAATGATGGTGATGTGCCCACAACCGAACGATTCAAATATATAACGGTGTACTGCATTATGAATTTGCTTCTCGCACTAGCGCAACTTGGATGAAATGGCCTTCTTGGTCATCAACATGTCAGCAAACGTTTTAAATCTGTATAGGCAGCCATCGACGATGCGGCAGTCCTGTCAACTACGCCTAAGCAGGCCGCCGATTAAAGCCGAAACGTGGATGGAATTCAACTTGCCTGTCAGTTTGGACTGTTCAAGGGGCCGGTGATCAAACAAACCGGTACGTATGTATCCATCTTCATCACTGGTAAACATTTTTTATAAATGGTGTAACACATGGTGTAAACACAAAACCTTATTAAAATCGGTTTACTGTCTGTCTGTCTGTCTGTCTGTCCGTCACACGCATTTTTCTCGGAGACGGTTATAGCGATTGACACCAAATTTGGTAGAAAGGTGGGAACTGTGAACGCTCACGCATACAGTGAATTACATCCTTTTACGTCGAATTTAAAATATGTCCTTCACGACCAGAATTGAACTAATGGTGGCATCCAACATGCCGGTACGTGGATAGTATTTGCAGTCCAAAAAACGGCCGGATGGACTGTTGATATTCTCGCCCTTACCAAGAATCATTTGCCATTTATAGTCTTATACCATTACGACAGTCAATGTCGTTTTTATGCCGTTTTTGTTAACGCTTTTATCGGGCAATGTGGGATGATTAGTCGTTAACTTTGCGTACGAACCATTTCCATTCATGGAGTTCGATGGATTTGATGCTGTTGCAAGATACCTTTTTCTTCTATTCCAGTAGTACTTCCACTTGATAAAAGTACACTGTTTTTCAAAACCCAAAAGAATTGTTCTACCTCTACTGCCCATCCGGTCTAAGAATAGTATAGGTTCCAGGGTGAAATGTGGATTGGTACTCACAATTGAGCATAAAAACTAGGAAACGCTTGCTGAACCAACACCAACAACTTTAATACCAAACCCTATCTCGACCTCCACATGGTGATTGCTGGGAGTTCTTTCTTAATGGAAAACTGCAGACGGAGAAGGATGATGGCGAGAGACAAATTGTACCGGCAGGTCCACCTGGTGGGGGGGTTGGTTGACAACCCTACATGAAAATCGAACGTTACGAAATCAGGGAATGAGCGTCAGGCTTTACAACGACGAACCCCCTGGACCGACCGAATGCTGCTCAGTAGCTTACCGATACGCTGCCTCAATATAAGGCTGACGTAACAGCGTTGCAAGAGACACACTGGGGAGCGACCTGTTTCCTGGAGAAAAGCTAGTGGCTATATAATAGCGGCCATCTAGTAAACCATGTGCTCGAATTACGCTTCACAGTCAGCCAAAAAATGAAGTCTGCAGTTATCGACTTTGAAAAAATAAGCGAAAATCTATACACTCCGCGTTTGCAAGGTAAATTTAGAAATATGAGCCTCATTAACGTTCACGTCCCTACAGATAAGACTGCAGAGTTGGAGAAGAATACCTTCTACGAGGCAGTTGAGCGGATCTTCGAAGCCTGTCCCAAGTATGATATTGAAATCATACTTGGAGATTTTAATAGTCATGTATGTGCGGAGCCCGTATTCGAGCGATACGTTGGATCACATAGCTTACATAAAAACACAAATGATAACCAACTGCGGAATTATTTAGTTAATAGTATCACACTAAAAGGTTGCTGGAAGTACCTTGCTTGCGCGGAAAGTGGTCCACAAACATACATGAAGCTCTCCAGACGGGAACACTTTCAACCAAATTAACCACGTGTTGTTAGAACGCCGCCACCTCTCAGCCTTGATGAATACCAGAACATGTAAGGGGCCAATGTATACTCGCACACTATCTTGTTAGCAAAGTGCTCCAGGCTCGAGTTACAACACCGCCTATATTCCCCTCTAAGAATCAGTTGAGAGTGAATACTGAAACAATACCGCCTTCGTAACACCTGTAGGGGGAACTGAATGCCACAATAACCGCAGCTAACAGATGTCGTAGGGATGAAGCATCAACAAATGACCTTCGCAACCACCTGAAAAACATTATAACTGATACGGCCACAAACATGCTTGGCCCCAGCTGCAAGAAAAGTCGGAACCGCTGTTTCGACGATGAATGTAATCTATAATAGCAACGGAACGGAAGAATGCTGCATAGCGAGTAACGTTGAATTCCCAAAGAACATGGGCATGCGCAGACACTTATCACGAACTCCGCGGAGCGGAGAAGCAACTCTACAGACGGAAAGTGGAAGCCTGTGGGAACCGACAGGCCTGTGAATGCAGCGAGTAACCGTACCAGGCCCGGAAATTTTACCAGCAAGTCAGCAGAATGAACCATTATACACCTCGAACTTCATCCTGCCGAGACAGAGACGGAAATTTAATTTTCAACAGAATGGGCATATTGGAGCGATGGGTTGAGTATTCTGATGAGCTGCTCAACAACTAAGATATCGACGAAGATCCCAAGAACTGAGAAAATTCGGTACCCCAAAGAAATTGATAAGACTGCCTAGGCTGATCCTGACCAATGTGCGAGGCCAAATAAAAGCAGCAGGATCACTCTCAAGAACATTCAACATCAACAACGTCACAATGCGTCCTCTTAAACCTGGTCCGGGAGAAAGTGATTCGCAATGCAAATGTCAACACAAGAGGCACCATCGTCTTCAACTCCACCCAACTTTTGGCCTACACTGACGATATTGACATTATGAGAAGAACAACCCCAGGTGTACAGTTTACCTTCAGCTAGATCGAGCAGGCGGCGCAAGATTGCACATTAATGAAGACAAGACGAACTACATTGTGGCAATGTCAGCAAATAATAATAAACCAACAACATCGAATCGCACTGGTCAAACAAATACAATAAAAATAGGCTTCAACTTTGAAACCGTTGAAAATTTCTCCTATCTAGGGTCAAAAATCACAACCGATAACAACTATCACGTTGAAATCCGCGGACGGTTGTTGACTGCCAGCAGAACGTATTTCAACTTACAAAAACTGTTTCGCTCGAAACGTCGAAGCTCTTACTGCACACTCAATCCGTCTCTAAGAAAAATATCTATGATGAAACCTGAGATGGAGCGAAGGCATAAGTCAGGACCCCAGACAGCTTTTAGCGACATCGAATTGGTCGACCTCAGCGTAAAACCGGGGTGTTTGGAGCTCCTTGTTAAGGCAGGCCTAGACCGGCTACTGCTTGTTGCGCCGTTGATGATGATGATCATCATCATCAACGGCGCAACAACCGGTATCCGGTCTAGGCCTGCCTTAATAATTAACTCCAGACATCCCGCCCATCTCGCGCCGCCTGCTCGATCTGGATGGAGGCAGTTTGTACGTCTCGGGTGGTTGTTCCCATGATGTCGATATCGTCAGCATAGGCCAGTAGTTGATGATGATATTGCCCTTTAATGCATCCTGTGTGTTATTTTTGCGCGAAGGTATTATCGGAATTGGCTTATTGGTTTTTCCAATTGGAGGCTAGATAGGCTCCACTTAATCTATCTCCATTTGAAACGGAAATGGCGGTATGGTTCTCCCTCAAGTGTGGTGTGGCTCTGAAGCCATTTGAATGAGGTTAATATGCCAGGAAACTTGTTGCGCCAGGAAACTTGTTGCACCATACAATTTCTGGTGCAAAGAAAAAAGGGACTTAATATTAAATAATAATTAAAAATGTATAAGTTTCTCCAATTGCCACTGTTTCATCATTTGGGATATATATATTTTTGGAACATGAAGATTACCTAAGATAACTGTTTCCCAACTGATCAGCAAACGAAGCAACTTATGATTAGCAGTAAGCTCAAATACACAGGATGGTCCGTCGGATAATGAGTTTCTACCTATAGCGACCAATGTAAAGAATAATTTCAGAATCGCATGACGTTGAAAATACCAAGTTGTGGCCTAAGCCCAAGAAGCTCATCAAAAAATTGGGTTTAAACATACATATGGGCTTCAAGCAGCTAACATCTTAAATTCTACAAATGACAGCAATTATATCATGTCGTATCGTCACGAAACATCATGTACGCTTTTACAAGACTTTTGGCACCCAAATTATGGCTCAAAATTTGTCCATACATCCTGTTTTACACACTATATTGGTCAGTTTAAGTAGGTTTTCCTATGGGAACATTGCATTTTTACGTTTATATGTAAATATTTTTCGAGCAGCCCCTACCATATTGCCGTGCATACAAGATGAAAATTTTGAACGGGTTTCTCTCGGAACCACATCTTTTCAATTCTGTTGAACTGATCGAGCTGCAATTCCACACACACATTATTCTACACGTCAGTAGTTCTCGTTCGAACCACGGTTATGTATTTTCCTCAATAATTTCTAATTTTTATTCTGGATTTTCAATGAAAAGAAAAGTTATCTTTACGACCCCGCTATATTAATATTTAGTAAGGGCAAATTATAATCGCGGTTCGGACGATAGAGCCAAGTATACGGAATACGAAAACGTCTGAATTTTTAGTTCTAGATTACTACAAATCTAGATATGCTGTCTACCATCAACCGACCTGTTTTTGGGAGAGCCCTCTTATCAACCAAAATCCGAATCATGCATAATAGGGTTTAATTATTTAAAAAGGCACAACAGAATAATTTTTGAAGAAAGCAGCTTAGTTACACAGATGTTTAACTAGAATACATCTAATGTCATATACAATCATCCCTCAGATATATTTTTTTTTCAAATACTTTTCCGAACAAAATCTCGTGGTCTACATGAGCAGCGCTGTCATTCTTTCGAAAATATCAGAAAGTTTAAAGATGTATTATTCGCCCAGGATAAAATCATCAATTTGAAAATAGATGGCTTAATAATGGACAATGTAGACATATATTGACTTTTCCACTTGTGGTCAGAACCGCAGGTCCAAGCAGATCACAATTTTAAAACGGCGCCCAATGAGGGAATATGCACATATATTAAATAGAATGCAAAGTTTGACAACCTACATTTGCGTGTCACAGATTTTTTTCTAGATCAAAGCTTGAACAGACACCGCGTGTATCTAATAAATCTAAAAGTGAATCCCTGCTGAACGCCTACTATACGGTTCAAAATGTTCAAAATCGTTTTGGAAAACCATTTTCCCTCCAAACATTAAAATCAGATGTCAGATCAATACTGCCGGCATCTATATTTCTGGCAACACGTACTCATGAAGAGCCATTATGCGAATCAGAAAGCCGTGAAGAATGCACAGCAAAATCGTAAAAACTAGAAGCACCATCCGGGAATAAAAACAAATAGAGTACATTTTTTACATACATCTCTGTGCACACACTTTCCTCCATTCTGATGCTACTCTCTCTGCCTCCATTCTACCCATCAGCTCCAACAAAGCTTCCCAAGCTCTGCCCGATCCCCATGCACAACTACAGTCGCGTTGAGGGAGCAATTGCACCACCACAACCTACTTTCTTAGGTGTATGAGTCCCCAGAACCAAACGACCACATATGCAAGAGGCAACCCAAAGAGAAGAAACAGGCTTGCACCCGCGCACAGCTCCCCACTGCGCGGCGGGGGTTCGACCAATTTTGCGTACGAGACCGGTCCAAACCACTTCTGCCGGGGGCTTGTTCTTTGCTAATTTCCAGGGCTATCTGCTCTATAGAAAATTTTGTAAAGTTAAATAAAAAGTGGAGATTGAAGAGTACCTCAAAAGTCCTAGACAAATATTAGGGTGGCGAATTCAGTGTACCTAAATGTCATGCCACCGAGCCCTTGGTACAAATAGGGTTTGAAGCTGCAAGAGTAAGGAACCCTCCAATGAGTCCAATGGTTTCGTCCAGTAACCCATTGATGACAAAGAAACATGTCCATGCCTGTCAAGCATTGCACAAACATGAGCTGCTGGAGTCCGGGGAGGTAAAAAGCAGTAAAAAAGCTCTTTTGCCGGTTCTTGCATTCTTGTTTTTCTTATTTGCAGACATTTTGAATTTCTTGCTTTTTTATCTTTGTGTATAGATAGAATTCGATTTTTTTCTGTTTTCTTATCGTTTCTTGTGGGTATTTTTGTTGTTTTTCTTGTCCTTACCTTTTTCAGAGCCAAGAAGTTGTGCCTGTTCTTTTACTGTTTGGTTTTGTTCTCTTTTTCTATACTGGAAATAAAAATTTATGATTCAGAACAGCATGACTTGTGTGGAAAGTGATATTATGCATCTTTTTTGTTGTAGGTATATATTAGGCGTTTTTTGTTTATTTGTAGTTTGCTTTTGTATAGATTATGGTTACAATTTCGCACAGAGGAATGTTCAGATTCAAGACAGTATGCTCCAAAATATTGGTACTACTATGGCATTGTATTCTTTATAGAATGCAAGCAAACGAAGCATTTTGATATTGACAAGATTAGTAAAAGCAAACAAACATCTGAGGAACAACAAAGAAATTTAACATTAATAGATAGCGTGCTTGCCTTAGTATTTAGTCTCATGATGACACGTGAAAGTCGTCTATGAAGAATTGACCAGCTTCGAAAAAGAGAAAAACTTGTCTCATTTTATAAATATCTAAAAATAATTACTTTAAGTAATGTGTCATTGTGGTCCCCTATCCAAGTACCAACCTCTCTACAACGTTTAACTTTTGGAATCGGATGAGATCCGATTTTCACTTTTTTACCATGCTTATAGGTTTGAAATCATATTAATTTAAAAATTAAATACTAAAATGGTCTCCGTTTAAGTGCTAGCAACTTTTAACAACTCTTAACCTAATTGGTCGAGCAATATCGGGATTTTCCCTGAAAATTAAAAAATTTATCGTGATTCTAAGGTGGTCGTCCATTCTAGCAAGAATTTGCGTATAAGTAACTATTCACTCTAAAATTATGCAATATATCGACAGAGGATTTCCAACTTCGACCTACAATAACTACATTTCTAATGAAAGGATTTACTTTGCCTCTGACAGTCTTCTAACAAATGCTGGAAAAAGAGAGTAAAAAATAATGCTTTGGAGGAACCAAAGTGTAGAGCTCACTTTGAAATTGAATAGATAGTAAGAGGAAGTCTAAAAGCTTCCGCAGCCAAGTAAACTCACTCGTTGAAGGGATACCGCGCCAAGTAGCAGCAGAGAATGACATGACAAGTGAAAACATATTTGATGAGAATACTTACTTAAAAGTACGGGATCTCCATCCTGCACAAAACCAAGACAAGGTGATCATCATCATCACTTTCATCAACGGCGCAACAACCGGTATCCGGTCTAGGCCTGCCTTAATAAGGAACTCCAGACAGCCTGGTTTAGCGCCGAGGTCCACCAATTCGATATCCCTAAAAGCTGTCTGGCGTCCTGACCTACGCCATTGCTCCATCTTAAGCAGTGTCTGCCTCTTCTTCTTTTTCTACCATAGATGTTGCCCTTATAGACTTTCCGAGTTGCATTGTCCTTATCCATACGGATTAAGTGACCCGCCCACCGCAACCTATTGAGCCGGATTTTATGCACACCTGACGGCCATGATATCGCTCATAAATTTCATCGTTATGTAGGTTACGGAATCGTCCATCCTCATGTCATCATCATCATCTGACGTTGCCACCATATATTTTGTCTTGCTTCCATTGATGTGCAGCCCAAGGTCTCGCCCCGCCTGCTCGATCTGAATGAAGGCAGTTTGTACGTCTCGGGGCGTTCTTCCCATGATGTCGATATCGTCAGCATAGGCCAGTAGTTGGGTGGACTTAAACAGGATCGTATCTCTTGCATTTTCCTCAGCATCACGGATCGCTTCCTCCAGGGCCAGGTTGAAGAGGACGCAAGATAGGGTATCCCTTGTCGTAGACCGTTGTTGATGTCGAATCGTCTTGAGAGTGATCCTGCTGCTTTTATCTGGCCTCGCACATTGGTCAGGGTCAGCCTAGTCAGTCTTATAAATTTTGTCGGGATACCGAATTCTCTCATGACCGTGTACAGTTTTACCCTGGCTATGCTATCATAGGCGGCTTCAAAGTCGATGAACAGATGGTGCAACTGTTGTCCATATTCCAACAGTTTTTCCATCGCCTGCCGCAGAGAGAAAATCTGATCTGTTGCTGATTTGCCTGGAGTGAAGCCTCTTTGGTATGCGCCAATGATGTTCTGGGCGTATGAGGCTATCCGGCCTAGCAAGATAGTGGAGAATATCTTATAGATGGCACTCAGCAACGTGATACCTCTATAATTGCTGCACTGCGTGATATCTCCCTTTTTATGTATGAGACAGATAATGCCTCGTTGCCAATCGTCAGGCATTGATTCGCTGTCCCATACCTTGAGCACAAGTTGATGAACCACTTGGTGTAATTGGTCGCCTCCATATTTAACCAATTCGGCTGTAATTCCATCGGCTCCTGGCGTTCTTCAGTTGGCGGGACCTCCAACTCGCCGATGTTCTGGTTGTTCAGTAGCTCATCAAAGTACTCAACCCATCGCTCTAATATGCCCATTCTGTCGGAAATCAGATTTCCCTCTTTGTCTCGGCAGGATGAGCATCGAGGCTTCATCCTGCTGACTTGTTGGTAAAACTTCCGCGCCTGGTGCGGTTGCTCCCTGTACTTTTCTAGTTGTTGGTTCTCCCAGGCTTCCTTTTTCCGTCTGTGAAGTCGCTTCTCCGCTCGACGGAGTTCGTGATAAGTCTCTGCGCGTGCCGGCGTTCTTTCAGAATACAACATTACTCGGTATGCGGCATTCTTCCGTTCCGTTGGTAGCTTACATTCATCGTCAAACCAGCCGTTCTGACTCCTTTTGCGGATGGGGCCAAGTATATTTGTGGCCGTATCCATGATAACGTTCTTCAGGTGGTTGTGAAGATCATTTGTTGATGCTTCATCTCCAGGTCCTCTGTTGACTGCGGTTATTGCGGCATCCATTTCCCTCTTATAGGTGTCGCGGAGGGTTGTGTTGTGGATGGCTTCAGTGTTCACTCTCACCTGATTGTCAGAGGGGATTCTAGATGGTATTGTTATTCGGGCTCGGAGCGCCATGCCAACGAGATAGTGATCCGAGTCTATATTGGCCCCCCTATATGTTCTGACATTCATCAAGGCTGAGAGGTGGCGGCGTTCGATCAACACGTGGTCAATTTGGTTGAAAGTGGTCCCGTCTGGAGAGGCTCACGTATGTTTGTGGACTGCTTTCCGCGCAAACCAGGTACTTCCAACAACCATTTCGTGTGACCCTGCTAATTGAATAGTCCGCAGTCCGTTATCATTTGTTTTTTTGTGTAAGCTATGGGAGCCAACGTATCGCCTGAATACGGGCTCCTTCCCTACTTGGCTGTTAAAATCCCCAAGTATGATTTTGATATCATATCTGGGACAGGCTTCGAGGGTTCGTTCTACTGCCTCGTAGAAGGTATCCTTCTCCGACTCTGCAGTCTCCTCTGTAGGGTCGTGAACGTTTGTGAGGCTTATATTTCTAAACTTGCCTCGCAAGCGCAGAGTGCATAGCCGTTCGCTTATGTTTTCAAAGCCGATAACAGCAGGTTTCATTTTTTGGCTGACTAGGAAACCTACTCCGAGCAAATGGTTTACTGGATGACCGCTATAATATATGGTGTAGTGGCTCTTCTCCAGGAAACCGGTCCCTGTCCATCGCATCTCTTGCAACGCTGTTATATCATATGTATATATATATGTATAGCTGCAGTCATTATGCTATTACCAACTCAAATTAACGGAATCCGAGAACTTGTTGGATAGTTTAGGATGTAAAAGGACACACGGAGATGAGGAAGTTCATTATCAAATTCAGAAGCGCAGTGTCACCTGAAACATCACGCTAACTAATGAAAGTCAGGTGAGGACGAGGTCTACGATGCTGCCAAAGCAAAGGTGAAGCAATATCTGAAGTCTTCAGTCATCCTTTGAGGAGGGATTACCTTAATCAAGAGTACAGTAGAAATAATTCCTATAAGCCGCTAAAAACTGTTGAAAATTCGGAGTAAAATAAAAAATAGCAAAGCAACTTTCCCCGGCGGTATACCCAAGTTGACTTCTAAGCCCAGGGCGAGTATATTTGTGGAATTGCACAAAATATGCTTAATGACTGGAACTGTTCTTGCGTCATGAAAACACCAGCAGAGAAATCGCTGACTTTCTAAACAATCTACCATCGAGCAGGTTTACATCCCTTTCGAACAATGTGATGAAAGTGCTAGGACGAGTAATATATAGCAGATAATATAGCACCACACTATGCAGGGTATGGGAAGCCAAAAAGCCACAAAAAAACAAACATTAAAGTCATCGGACTGGTTACCGGTTCAGTTGAAAAAATAATTTACGAAGCAAGTAATACCAGCAAGTATTGGGCAGTGATTTCCTAAAATGGGAGGGATGCACTCAATTTGCCCAATTAAAGCCTAATGAGAGATCCCCAGCAACTGTCAATATACCGAGTTGCCGAGCTGCATTTTCCATAGTTACGGTGGACTCAAGAAAGAAATTTTATCTCGGGTATGGGGATTCTGTATGTTACATTGGGTAATAAAGTGGTCAGCATTCTGCAAGGGATTATAACCCTAATTTGACTCAGCTGCTTGTCCTCAGCTTAGTTGACGGGTATTCGACATTCCGTCACGAAACAGATCTCTCTACAACCAGTAAGATTTGAATCACGACCCTACATTGTGACAACCGCGTGTTCTATCCACTATGCTATCTGAAAAGGAAGTAATCATATTGAGCAGAGCAGAGGCCATCAAATTGGTTAATGATAGACGCCAGACAAAATGCTAAGTAGGCAAGGAAATGTAACTGTACAATAGCATCGAGTGCGGGCATGTTCCTACAAATATAATTCAAAATATAAGAGCGCTACTCTTTGCCTGTGTCTTATGCCTTCAGGAAAATCTACGGTGACGCGGCTTTTTAATATTAATAATAATAATCGTTAGCGTAACAATCCATATTGGGTCAAAGTCTTGAAGTGTATGAGAGCACTTCATTCAAAACCGTTACTGTGGCAAATAATGTAATCAGCATTGCGCTCGCCCAAGATTATTACCCTGATTTGACTCAGGTACTCATTCACAGCTGAGTCGACTGGTATCCGACATCCAGTCACGATAATAAATTCTCTGCCCCCAGCTAGATTTGAACCGCGACCGGGTTTTTAAAGAACACTCGAAGGGGAGAATCGTCATATAGGTGAAAACAGCGGGAAAAATGGTCAGAAAAAAAATCGTCAAACTTAAAGCCTCATTAAGGCTTCCTTACAGATGCATTGAAATATAATTATAATCTCAAACAACCGGTCGGTGGGGGTCGTAAATAGATTTAGGCGGGACAGTCCAGCTGGCTACCCTAGGTACAATGGCATCCCGGCAGATATGGGGCATGTTTTATTTGATTATCCCATATTTATGATTGAAAAGCAGAGACTATGCGATGGATAGGAGTTTATTGCAGGAAACTAGTTTGTAAGAGAATTACCTAGAACTCAAACTAGGAGTTAACCAGTGGATTGCAGTTGGACTAATGTGGAATACAGCCTTCTGGGAGCCAAGCCTCTAGTCTACCAAGGCCGTTAGTGGGTGATGAAAGCCACACCATGTACAAGCGGGACCGCACACAAACTGGCCCATCAAAAGGAGGTACATTTCTGCAACACTGAGAGCTAAGTAAGTACACCCAAGAAGGGAGAAGTTGGGAAATCAAACAGTGCAACCAAGGTCAACATTGACTTACTGCGAAGACCACAATCAACAAAGGTCCCCGCTCAAAAAGTGGGGACGAGCAAGGGTACGTCTAAGGTCACTATATCAGACTTCAGCAAGAAGACAGGCCTTATTGGTACAAGTGCTAAATGGCATCTGCGCTATCAGAAGGAAGGCCTGAAACCAGAAGAGGTCCTCACTAAGGCTCAGGGCAGACCTAAGCTTTCAGCATCAGAGCCAAAGTAGTAGGAAATCAGCCAGGAAATGCTCGCAAGAAACCTATACCCGAGGCCAGCAGAGGGAAAATTCCAGGGCGGTCAGGGAACCATTGGACATGTCACTAGCTATGCGAGCATTCGACTGAGCATATTGCCGAAAGTATTTCCAGAGCAAATACTCACTCGTGACGAGAAGGAAATAATTGAGCACCCCATCGTTATGAAGATATGTGAGCGATGGAACTAAGAGCCCATGTCCAACTAGCATGCGCTTTCGACCAGGCCTTGTACTGGTAGATGGCACGAGTGAGAACACGGCGGGCTGTGATCGGGGAAGCAAAACGAAACAGTTTCAAGGAATTCTATGAAGGAATGGAACAAACCGCACTTATAATTTATTGGAATCATCGTAAGTAAATTAAACTGGAGTTCATGGATTTTGTCCACTGCCTTCTCTTAATAATAACCGTTGGCGCAGCAATCCAATAGGATCAGCGCCTTAAAGTGTGTTAGAGCACTTCATTCAAGACTGTAACCATACATTACAGTACACTATAAGAGGAAATGTGGTCAGCATTGCGGTCGTCCGAGATTATTACCCCAATTTGAATCAAGTACTCATTCACAGCTGAGTCGACTGGTATCCGACATCCAATGACAATAACAGATCCTACTGCAACCAGTGACATTTTAACCGCGACCAGCCATCCGGACAGTGACTTCTCTTCCTGTCTCTTTTTCTCTACTGAAATGGAAAAGCAATTTTCATTGTCAAAAATTGTTTGGCTAAAATGATTCGCAATTGCGTGCGTTCGACAAGTAAGTTGCTAACCTTACCACAAATGTATGCTGGGAAGCTAAAACAAGATTGGTAGTGGGGACTTTTAAACCACTGAAATCACCCGGCGTAGATTGCATTTTCCCAGCATTGGAACTATTGGTTTTTTCCAATAAACACTGAACTACAATAAATAGGACAACCAAAGCCCTCTTTCTTCTGAATGCATGAACGAAGCGTTACCGTTTGAAAGGATCATTCAGAAAACTGGAAACCTGACTTCCTCTTTCTACGGTTTTCGCAATCAAAATACAAAACTGACAATAAGGTTGTTATCAGTTGTAATGTGTCATTCCCACCCCCAGAAAGATGTGTAGAAGCATTCACTATGTACCTACCGCATAGAAAACTGAAAAACAGAATAGTGAAATCGAACAAAATGTTGCGAACCGTATCTTCGTCAAACCACAATCTCCTCTTCAAGATTAAAATGTGCTGCTGCTGTGATCTTAACTTACGCACTTGTTTTGTATTTTTATCGCATACACAGCGTAAAATTTATGGTTATTACGCACAAGACTATAGAGCGACAATATGAAATTGCCATTCAAACAAAGACTACAGTACGCCCGTATCCCTAAATATGGCTCACCTCACCAAATATGGCGCCCCGCGGTTTCATCGTGCCGTCATTAAGTAGTAAGCCAGACTCTCTGTCTCCGCTAAACTTATATTGTATATGACGGTTTCATTGCTTTCTAGATTACTTACTTAATTAGCGAAACAAATAGCCAAGAACAAAGATAAAACGCAAACAGAAACCATCGCGAGCACAGCTGCAAAATTGAAATTTATTTACAAACATTTTTCTTATCAGAACCGGGCAAAAACGAGAGATAAAGAGATAAAAGTCGGAGGAAAGCTCGAAATATCACAGAGTGCCCGGGGCGAGTGCCACTTGTGTGAAAAGCCGGTATCACGTTGACAAACATTTTTTTACTGACAACCCAAAACGGAAAATATCCCATTAATTAGCCAAAAATGCGAATCTGGAGAGATTACAACTGGTTCCTCCTCTCGAGCCAGAATTTCTGTATAATTTTGATTAATATTCAAGAACCAATAAAATAATCTACATAATTCATGGCAATAGAATGGCTCGAAAATAGAAAAAATATTTCTGTTCGCATGTGAAACCTTTAAAGCTGCTTTTTCGTGAATTCATCAGAGACGCATGAAATTCGCACATGTGGCAAATTTGTTGATGCTTGAGGATACTGGGAAGGTGACCTCCAAAGAATTTAACATACAAATTTGGAATAAATAAATAAAAATAAAGTGAACTTGTTCCTCAGAGCACTTGGGGAGCCGGCAGTAAAGCTCCATCCATTGTTTTGGCACCGGCATTTCAACGCGCCTTGGGGGTTATCTTTTTGACTGTATCATTCGGAATGTATAGACCAATATATTCTGCGAGTAGATATGTACATGGATGTGAGGATATTTTCTAGAAATCTGACCAATTCTTGCGCAGAGATCTTCCACTGTGATACAGTGTTTTTTTTAGCAAGAGTCGGGCTAAATTTAGAACATCCTTTCCCATAACTTTTTTTAAAAACAGTAGTGGACAGTGGGGGCACTAACTTGTTTCTGTTGGTGCACATTGTGCGGTCTAACGGAAAAAAATATAAGATTAATTCATATCAACACTTGCTTTCCGGTAATTGATTTTTTATCAGCAAACCTGAGTTTTTGGCTTATGCTGTTATCAAAATTGTTGTTTTTCATTCATAAAAGATTATAAATAATTTTGTCAATTACGCCCCCAACGTGGGCAATATGGGTTTGCTCTATAAGTTCACTATTTTTGTGCACAATTAAATCAACCAGGTTTGTGTTAAGATAACGCATATATTTATACTAATTCACCGTTCTATAATGCCTATTCACTATTCTTTTTCTAAATTATATTGTATGCTGACATGAAAGAGTTAAAGGCAAATGGGAAGCCAAGATAGTCCATAAATCATAGCCAAACACTATTTCCTCCAATATGTAGGTCTTCAACTTATGCCTTCCTTCTCTGATCTTTCAATACACTTAAGAGATCGAATATCAATAAAAAGTTAATAATCAACGTAGATATGAATATTTAGTAACTAAGGTGGTTGGGTTTAATTTGGCTTGACTCATAAACTGTGAACTCTACTGCATTTGTTCTAGCCGTTCTTCCTACATTCCTTTTTAAGGGTCGACGAGATACATTCATAATTACCTACATATCGATGAAGACCAACTGTAAGACCCTGGAGGGCACACCCTTCCTTCGTGCAACACGAATTTGACAATAGGCCAAAAAAGAGGTGCTTTCTTTTTCATTTAATAACACATGCGAGTATCACAGAAACCAATTCATTTTTAGGAATAGGTAAAAACCCAAAACCTTAAACCAAAAATGTGAATTATATTGCAAACCATATCCCAAAAAGCCCGCACGAAACTTAACTAACTACTTAGACGAACAGCGAAGCGATGAGTGCAAGGAGTCAAAGACTTGAAAAAATTGAATAGCTCATGACGCCTTAGCAAATAGTTCTAACCTTCAATTTGACTTTATACCTGCAATTGAGAACGCTACTCGGAGAAAGAGAGTGTGAATGACCGGAACATGTCGCGACACACTTCCAAGACAGTTCCCTGTCAACATAAACCACGTGATGTGAACCTAGTTTCACGAAAGTATCAGCTGTGCCTGGCTTTTCCGGGACCCTGTTAGGTAATTTGTCCTTGAGTTCCGGAATCAGCTAAATATAGATCAAACGCTACAGAACTGGGTACTATTGCCGAGAATACACCCACTCCTGATTGTTGCGACCGAGTGCGTGTATGTGTGTGTGTGTTTGAGGTGGGGGAAAGGCAAAGCCTCTAAGCACTCAGACTCTAGTGGTCCATTGTACTCTCTACCCGCTGTAGTTGTAGAACATCAGCACCAAAAATCTAATGTCTGATGCGTCCATAGGCGGGGCACTCACAAAGAAAATGTTCCGTGAATTCCGCTTCCTCATTACAGGAAGAGCACGTATCATCTTGGAGAGTACCTAAGAGTACCTATCTTGAATATATACCCAGCTAGTGAATTATGACCAGTTAGAATGCCTACAATACTCCTGTAAGTCTTCCTGCTTTTCGACAGGATTATTATTATTCTGTTAAGGGGAAGTCTCACTGTGTCCTTGAAAAACTATTGTCTCCCTTTTATTGGTTATAGTATAGCTATTAATCATAGTATCTCAAGCAAACCTATAACCATTAGGAATTTTTCTGCATTCTCTACTTCCAATTCTTTCAACTTTCCATCTGGTATTAAGTGTTCTCCCAGATGCCTCGACGTACTTTGCACAAGTGCCGGACACTGTCCCAGAACGTATATAGAGGTTTCATCTCGCACAAAACTTGCAGGCAGTGTCCGTAGATATCCCTAGCTTCTTTAGGTGATATATCAGCCAGCAGTCACCAATGGGAATTCCTACTATGATTCGGAGGTTCTTCTCGATGAGATTTAAGCAATCCTTTGTGGGCTGGGATTGGTATCCCCAATAAGCACCCTGGACTGCTCCATTCCTGGTAAGCCCCCCCCCCCCAGTATAGTTCCCTCAACCGTTCCTTTTCATTTTTTAATGTCGATCCCACAGAAGGGTTCGTGCCCATGTAAAGGCGTCCCGGCTCTTTTCTTGCCTAGTTTGTCTGTCGTCTCATTGCCTTCCACCCCAAAATCTAACTAGATCTTTTTGAACGAGCCAAGCGCATTCAGTCTCTCAAGGCTTTCCCATATCAGTTTAGAGTTCAAGTGGTTGGACCTAAGTGCTTTGATCGCTGCTTGACTGTCAGTCAGTCTGTGAAATGCTCTGCCCCCTGTAGTTCCTTTGGTGATTAACGGAAGCACATCTGTCTATGGCATATATTTCCGCCATGAATATATTTGTGCACTTACCCGTTAGCTCCAAGTACATTTTCCTTCGACCAATGACCCCGGCAACCGCTCCGTCCACTGTGAGGGATCCGTCAGTGTCAGAAGCTGGTTTAAACCGTGTCACAGCCACCCACTCCCAGTTTGTCTTGTTACTCCAACATGTTTCAAACTTCTTATCGATTTTTTTGTTGATGCTGGATGCTGTGAGTCCTGAGGCTGCACCCACTTGATGATGGACCGGACCACTTGGGAAGGAACTTACTTCCTCTCTTGTGGCCCACGAACTCCTCTTTTTTTGGGTTAAACACCCAAATATTTCAAAAAAGTTGACTAACGGTTTCGTCCAGGGCAAAGACACCTTATCGAAGTGAAACCTCGTTGTCATGTTATACCTTGGTATCAATAATTCGGGGTACCGCCTATAAAGAATATCAATCTTCGTTCGATTTAGGCAGCTCTCCCCGCTTCAAAGATACTCCCAGCCATGCTGAAGATTGCCCTTCTTGCCTTCATTTGTATGTGCAGATGGAAAGGGGTCAATCCCAAAAGGACATCAAGGGATGCTGTTGGACATGTCCTTTGGAGTTTGTGTAACTCCTTGACTTGTGTTCAGTACTTTCTGCCCATATTACCGCCCCATAGGTTGTCCGGATAGCTGAGTGGTTAGAGCACAAGGCTGTCGTACGAAAGGTCGCGGTTTAAATCTCACTGCTGGCAGTGGATTTTTCATCGTGATTTGACGTCGGACACCAGTGGACTCAACTATGAATGAGTCCCTGAGTCAAATCAGGGTAATAATCTCGGGCGAGCGCAATGCTGACCACATTGCCTTCTACAGTGTACTGTAGTGTACCGTTACGGTCTTGAAAGAAGTGCTCTAACACACTTCAAGGCCCTGATCCAATATGGATTGTTGTGCCAACGATTATTATTATTATAGGTCATCATTAGCCTTACTATTGCAGTTTATATACAAAGAAATATTTTCGGACTGCAACCCCATTTTTTTGCTGCTATGGACCTACAAATCATCAGAGCCCTAACAGCTTTCCAACATACATTCTCCAGAGTAATTTTTGGTCTAGCGTGATTCCCAAATATTTGACCTCTGTTTCTCGTTTCACCTCCATGTCATTTAACCTTATGGCTCTCAAGTGATCAAGCTTACGTTTGTTAGTGGATGGTACCATGGTGGTTTTGGCTGGATGGATACGCAGTCCTACCTTCCTGCAACAAGCCTTAATAACCCACAATCCAGTATCCTCATATTTGTCCCTACAGATTAAAACAATGTCGTCCGCGTAACCCTGGACCTGTATTTGTTAGCACGTCGAGGAGTTCGTCCACTACCATACTCCACATAAGCGGCGATAATACCCCGCCCTGTGGAAAACCTTGAGTAATATTCATGACAATAGAATTAGTACCACAGTGCTATTTCTTTTGTTTCTATGACATGTCGTAGTACATCCTTTAGCTGATACAGAGCAGTTTCGGTTGACCTCCTGCCCGGTAAGCATGTTGACACTGATGATTGCGGTTTATAAGGTGAGTTCTAATATAGTTGTCTATGAACTTCCCCGCCGTTTTGGATAGGAACAATGTTAGGCAAATTGGTCTGAAAGACTCAAGGTGAAAAGGAACCCTTTTACCCGCTTTCAGAATAAAGACCACTTTTGCCCGATTCCATACCTTGGGTATATATCCCAGGGCCACACTGGCGCTTACCACCTTCAGAAGAGACTCTAAGATGATTTCTAGGGTTCTCCGGTTTAGTGCTGGGAAGATGCCATCTACTTCGGTTGATTTCAGTGGTTTAAAAGTTCCCACTGCCCACCTTACCCTAGCTTCCGAACATACCTCTTTTGCTAGTTTCTAGTTCTCCTTTTTTCCCATTTTATTCATTGTTAGGGTGTCAGGCAGAATGTTGTCGCCTGCTACCGTCGCCTGTTGCCAGGAAATGAGTTCTGAGAAACAGGTATACTCTATCATCCCCATTCTCGGTAAATGTCGCATCTTCGTTCTTCAAACAGGCAGAAGCTATTACCCTGTCTTTGGCTACAGCTTTGTAAAGCCTTCCATCATCTTACCAATCCTCATACATCGGAATCCAACTGCTCACGAGTTTCTAGCGCAGACTTTAGAAGAAAACGGATCCTGGAGACGACAATGAAAACTCGGTTCATAGTTTTGAACTTGTGCTCCACACCACCTTCTGGAGTCCAGGCTACGAATGGAACATTCACGACGTAGCTTAAGTACTGAGGAAGAAAGTAAGTAGCTTTCGAAATACGTATTTACTAACTATTAAAATATATTGTAGTAGGAGCAAGCTACCTAGTTTTATTTTTATTTAGAAGAACTACAAGCATCGGAACGATAACTATTTTTTCAAATATGTACTACCAAACAGATTTGTTGTGATCAATGCTATTTCTCGGCATACATCGAGCTGGCACCATCCCTGCGCGTAAAACGTCCCAAGATGAGCAGACGGTCGACGGCACTGAGCACACATTTTTTGGCCTTGTGGAAAGTGGGCTAGAATTCGTTACCAACTCCACGCAGACACAAAGGACTACCTTGTGGAAGAGATGCCTAGGAGCGCAGGCAAACGGAATTACCTGCGGGCTCTTCCCACGAAGATGATTGAATTCAAGTAGCATAAGGTCGGATAACAGAAGAACACACGATCTAGTTAACATATGTACACTGTGACGTCAAGAATATCAATCAACGTCGAGTGATGATCTCGATTTGATCTGTATATAGCCTTTTCTGAACAATCTAACCGAAACCATGTCAAACAAGTCGGAATACCGGAAGCTCACGCTTCGGGTATAAAGGTTTTGTGTTCATCTTATGTAAGAAACTTCAACGCACATTTTTCTGTCCGTATATAGCTACAAATCCAATATAATCCTTCATATTTTTCCTAACTACGAGACATACGTACATATTACAGCCATAGTTATCACGCTCACCCTAAACAAACAAACTGCCTATTACCGAATACTGTACACATATATGCACGTATATAAATTCGTACCCATGTTTCCGATTTACTTCTTTGGATTAGACACTACCTGCAAAGTTCATTAGCACGCATATATTATATACCTACATACACACATGTCTGGCTGACAAATAACTAAAAAACTAAAACAAAATAATTCTCTGCGACCCAATTCATAAGAACTCATTTCGTTGTGGTATTGAATTGATATGTCATGATGACGTCATGCAGGTTATAGAGTGCACGAAATTCACAAAAAATTGTGAAGTTTCAACCTCTATAACTTTGTTAATAATAGTTGGATTTTCTTCAAACTTGACCAAACTGTGCACTATGTTCTTGATTACACGCATGGTAAATTTTGTACTTCTGGGATGAACATAAGGGGGGTGCCGGGTAAATTTCTAAAATGTGGAAATATACTATTATTAACTTTATTTGTGCAGATATCTGAACCGGATATATTTTGAGGCCTAGATTTCGTAGAGATGCATCACCGTAATTTTTTTCAGATTTTTCGGTTGGATAGGTTCTGAGAACGAGACCTGTTACACTTTTTGGGGGTCATATTTTGAACGCTCACTCCCCTATGTTTCATCTAATATCAAATATTGAACCAGATTCGAAAAGTACTAATTGAGACCTTTCATTTGATACCCTACATAGCTACATTCTGTGAAAAAAAAATTTGCACCTTCCATTCACATGTACGGGGAGCCCCCCCTTAAACTAAACAAGATGGCGCCACTTCCTGCATGTAAAGGGAACACCAGATTACATACTTTCACCAATTTTCGTGACAATCGGTCTAGCCGTTTCCCAATAAATCGGGTGTGACAGACAGACAGACAGACAGACAGACGGACAGACAGACACCGTCTCGATTCTAATAAGGTTTTGTTTCATACAAAACCTTAAAAATGAAAACAATATCAGATATTGCAGGCAGTTCAAATAAATTTTTCCTCAATCCCAAGTCATATAATGTGAGAACTCAGCGACAAATGTCACTTCGTCGCTGATCCATTACGTTGGCCAATTATCCAACAAAATGTCCAACAACATGTAATATCCTCTTACCAAATGTGGATTGGAAAATGAAATCATGAAGGGAGGATGTCCTTAAATAACGAAGTTAAAAAGGCTTTGCGAGTAATATTCAGAGAACCTTGGGACAATCTAATCACGCCCAATTCAAAACGTCAAATTTTAGGTAAATGTGATTTGATGGGACTCCCAAGAATGACACAAATTGATAATAGGTCGAATCTGTCAGTTTTGTGCAAACTTGCTGCAATCTGAGACTTTGAATGTCAGTATCATACTAACGTCTGACGTATTAAATGCATAAACGTTACGAGGTAGGTACAAATGTCCACCCAAATATTCTAAAACCTTTCTACATAAAGCGTCGAACTTCAAGTTTTCTACTTGTTTAAGTTGAGTTAGGACTTTCACATAACCCATATCCTTTTGAACTTGTAAAAATAAATGGCGCGACAACCTAATTCAATATACACCCCACACTGTGATTAGTGAAAATCTCTCAAGAGAATGAGTAAGTTTTCTAAAGTTTTCTTTGCGACTTCTGACCCAAAAAGTGTTTTTGAATTTTCCCACGATCTCACATCTTCCTCTTCTTCTTTAGCCTTTGTTTGTGTCGCGGTAATTGTTCTGGATGTAGTTAGACGGCTCTCAAATCACCATCGAGCATACAAGCAATCGTTGTTTCGATTTGCCTTTTGGTCGTTTGCCATCAACTTACATACTCAGGCCAATCTTAGTTAATGACTCCCTTTTAGTACATAACCACACTATCGAAAAAGCTTTTCTTGCAATTTTTCATTCGAATATCGATTTCGGATATTATAATCGCGCATTTCAACATTCATCCAACACAACATATGTGTCTCCACTATCGCGTTCATTATCTTTGATAGTCGGCCAGCACTCAGAACCCTAGAAGAGATAGGGTGGACAACACTGCGGTAAATTTTCGATTTAAGACGTTCATTGATATGAGGACCACAAAAAAGCGCCAGTTGTAAGACAGCACGTCATCCAAGTTGGGCTAAGGTGTGAAGCAACTTAATTGCGTTGATCCAAAATACTTAAATCATTCAAGGCTTGATAGGTTGAAGTCGCTAACAGTAGATGCTCTGAGATGGCAAGAAGGGGGATGGGTACAGCAACCCTATCGACTAAATCAACATCAAGTGGCCAAGTAGAACCTCCACGGGAACTCCATACTGATTTGGTAGTTATGAAGTAGTAGGTGAATGCTCCAAGACCTTGGGTGATCTTACCCGAGTATGCGCGGGGACTCATCTGAAGCGATGATAGACCAGTAGCTGCCAATACAAAGCTTTGTATTGATGAAGGGAGTAAGTTGCTCCGAAATATATATCTACATTGAAAAATAAAAATTGTAGTTTGGAGGAAACTACTGGTGTATCAATGTTAGGCTAGACTACAAATAGTAGACAATATCTAACTTTACCTGAAGTGGCTTCAGCCACGAAACCACACCAGAGGTTATCTGGTATCATGGCAACCGGGATAGCAGGGGGAAGAGTTCATATTTTCCAGCAGTATTCCTGGGGCATGTGTTTGCGGCCCGGTTATTTGCGGTCGGCCACCTAAGTGTAAATTTCTTAGAGGTTATGGTTATGTCCACATCGCGTGCAGAGTCCTTCGAGTCCCAAGCGTAGAGTTGCACGGCCCGGTTATTTGAGGTCGACCACCCAAGTTTAAATTTCTTAGAGGTTATGGTTATGTTCACATCGCGTGCAGAGTCCTTCGAGTCCCAAGCGTAGAGTTGCACTGCACAACTGAAGTGCCGCAGCTCTAAATTCGGTAGAGACTTTACTTAGGTCTTGCGTCTAACAGAATGAATGCTGAGTCTATAACCAGTATAACCTAGGCTTGTCACAGATTGTCAATCCGTGTCTTAAGAACACCGCGGAGTTAAGCCGACAAGGTTGATACTCACGTACAACCACCAGAACATAACTGCCACGTTTCGCGTGAGAGTGCCCGTGACAAGGACAAAGACGAGTGGTGTGAAAGCGCTTCCTTGATGCATACCGATAAAGGCACGAAACAATTTTGATATGCCTGCCTAATTTCGAACTTTACTTTCGGATCCCGCTAATGCAATTTAACTCAAAGCACGTATGCAGATGAGTTGGTCTGTCACACAGTAAAACACTACAGAAATGCATCGTTAAGAGGACGATGCCTTTCACGGTTCTCTGTGAGTAGCAACAATATTAACAACAATTTGAAAAATAATTTTCTGATCACTTAAAAATGTATTTTGATCCCTAAGAAAGTCTAGAGCTTAATCTTGATATTAGTTTAACGATTATCGAAACTGGTGGCCATCATCTTACATCACTTGATTCTTAGCCACAAGATTCCGCAATGATTTCGAAATTTGAT
The DNA here is from genome assembly GCF_905115235.1 of Hermetia illucens. NCBI lineage: Eukaryota > Metazoa > Arthropoda > Insecta > Diptera > Stratiomyidae > Hermetia > Hermetia illucens. The sequence goes on along the minus strand of NC_051849.1, from coordinate 165,235,508 downwards.
GGTTAAGTTCGATATGATATCCATTAGAGATTCATTAACTAAATCAATTCCAAATAATCTGCAAAATATGATAGTATCAGGCAGTATCAGCTCTATGTAGTGAGTGGCGCCAGCAGTCACCAAACCGTCCTGCTGATTATCCATGATTTTAAATTCACTTTTTTCCGTTAGCGCCTTTAGTTTCCAACCACTTTTAACGGGCCCGTTAATTAAGGGGGTCATCCCGTGTCGGATCCGAGGAACCGATTATTTTTTTTTGACATCAATTGTATCTAAATATAGTGTAGAATATATGGGCAAAGTGATTTTTTGATATTCGGAGTCGTTCGGAAATTATAGCGTTAAACACAACACATGTCACATGCCACGTTTATGTTGATCGCCGTAATAAAGCGCATATTTATCGGTCCGAATGACTTCGCTGAAATCATAACAATTGAAGCCAAAGCATTGCATGTGTTTCTTCAAGAAACCTAAAGTTTATGGACTAGATATAGCAGATTAATGGTCAGTTAAGATTTTATGGTTAAAAATCGCATTCTACTTTTTAAATACGTTTTTCTCGAAAGTGCATGTTGAAAATCTGCTGCAACCATAGCCCAAAATCTATCTAATGAAATTCTTTGAAATTTTTACGACTTATTCAGAACATATTTCTACGGTCCGCAAACTAGGATAATTGCGATTCATTCAGTAGTTTTTTTTATTCATTAAAGAAGCCTTGAAAAAACAACAAAATTCACAAAAAAGTTTAACAAGGCACCAAAAATTTAGCTTTCAATATTTTCTCATAATCCTAGTTTGTGGACTGTGGCTAAGCCCGCATTTGTACCTTTATCCAGTTCTTCATGAAAAATTTATGAAAAAAGCGGAAAAAATGGCCTTCACACGGGATGACCCCCTTAAATAATAATCGTTGACGCAACGATCCATATTGGATGAGCACTTCATTCAAGACAGTAACGGTACACTACAGTACACTGTAGGAAGCAATGTAGTCGTTCGCGATTATTACCTTGCGCTCGTTCGAGATTATTACCCTGATTTGACTCAGATAGTCGTTCACAGCTAAGTCGACTGGTATCCGACATCCAATCACGATAACAGCTCTGTTACCAGTGAGAGTTTAACCGCGACCTTCTGCTATGCCATCCCAGTGCTCTAACCACTTTAACCATTCGGGCACCTTAAATAACACATTATTAGGTTGTTGCACAAGAAATGGCTGATTTGGCAATCAAGTGAAGTTAGTTGCGATTTTGCTGTATCAAACCACCACCAGTTGGTCCTATTGGTGTCGGATAATAAAGTATAAATACTCCTAAATTTAATCAAGGAGTTATTTCAGTTTTCACCATCGTTGTGATAACGGTGAATAAGAAGGAAAAAAAGGATAAAAAGAGCCAAGAACGTATACTTTTTCTGTATGAGTTCAAACTCGGTCATAAAGCAACGGAGGTGACCAGGAACATTAACAGCGCATTTGGAGCTGATACGGTAAGCGAACGAACCATGCGGCGGTGTTTCGAAAAATTCCGGTAAGGCGACGTGAACCGTAAAAGTGAGCCACGTGGACATCCAGGACCATCAATTGACATCGATCCGACACACGTCAGTCCGTGACAGACATTGCAGAGAAACTGGGTATACACTATTCGACACTTTCCCGGCACTTGCAACAACTTGGAAAGGTTAAAAAGCTCGACAAATGGGTTCTGCATGCCCTTACGAGGCAAAACGTGGCGCTTCAGATGGAAATTTGCAGTTACTCTCCTGCAACAGAAGCGATCCCTTTTTGCCCAGAATAGTGACATGTGATGAAAAGTGGATATTATACGACAATCGTCGCCGATCAGCACGATGGCTAGATTCTGATGAACCACCGAATTATTCGCCGAAACCGAGCCTCCATCCGAAGAAGATAATGGTGACTGTTTGGTGGTCTACAGCTGAAGTTATCCACTATTATTTTTTGGCACCTGGAGAAACGATAAATGCACAGAAATACGGTGCCCAACTCCAGAAAATGCACCAAAAACTGAGTATTCAACGGCTGAGATGGTGTGCTACTCCTTCACGCCAATGCACGACTTCATGATTCCAGAATAACGGTTCAAAAGTTGAACGAATTGCAGTATGAGACTCTGCCTCATATACCATATTCACAAGACCTTTCGCCAATCGACTACAATTTTTTTAAGCATTTGGATAATTTTTTGGCGGAAAAACAATTTAGGAATGAAGAGGCCATCAAAATTGCCTTCGACGAGTTTATCAACACCCAAAAATTGGACTTCTACGAAACTGGCATACATGCTCTTATATTTCGCTGAGAGAAGTGTTTTGAATCGACTGATTCCTATTTTGATTAATTAAATAAATTTTTGTAAGCTTTACAGTGGTTTAAAATTTTAGTACCAAATCGGCCATTTCATGTGGAAAAACCTAATAAATAAGTTTTTCAGAAAAACTGCCAGTTCCTGCATACTCCTTAGCAGCCTAGTCGCAACCGTGATCTTAAAGGGGTCATCCCGTGTGTCGGGTTGGAGAAATCGATTTTTTTTCTTGCATGAATTGTATCTATATATAGTGGAGAATATGTGGGCATAGGGATTTTCCGATATTCCGAGTCGTTCAGAAATTACAGTGTTAAACAGGTAAGGAATCTGCAGCCGCGGCTAGAGTACTCGATGAGAAAGAGCATGGGATCTTTTTTTACCTGTTAGTTTTTTACCTGAGCCTTATAAATTCGAACACAGGTATAAATATAAAAAGATGGAAAACCAATCAATTGTTTAAACTTTTTTGCTGTTTGGAATAAAAAGGATAATCCAGTCTAAAGTGAGCACTGAAAGGATTTCAAGCTATACTCAGTTATATTTTGTTGTAAGTATTGTGCTGTTTATGTGTTCAGTGATTTTTTAAATAGATCGTACGAAGGGAGATCGCTTTAACGTTCAACGTCATGCTCGCACTAAAAAACAAGTATTTCATGGGAATCGATACTTATCAGAGAAGAAAAAGGACTTCGAATCAACATCAGCAAAGAAACTTTTAGCAAGCATGAACATGGATGTTCCAATTGAGACAAGTTTTGTATACTGCATATCGGATTTTGCTGGAGTTTTCTCCGGTATTTCTGCAAATAATAAAATATACGTAGTAGTAAAAAAGGAATGCGCAGGACATGTCGAGAAAAGAATGGGAATGTGACTTAGAAATGCAAAGAAGAATCACAAAGGCATTGGTGGAAAAGGGGCTGGAAAACTTACTGATAAGGTAATTAACGACCTCACTACATTTTTTGGGCTAGCTGTTCGTCGACACGCAAATTCGATGGCAAGAATGAAGTAAGAAATTTGGCCAATTTTCTTCCATAAATGTTTTACAGACGAAAATCCTCAGCATTAAAATTGTCCAGCAGGCGAGAACAGTTGGTGCAAATGGTGCACAGCGGAAGCTAAAGGAGAACTGGATAGTTGCCACCACGAGAAGGCACCTTTGACTGAAGACTTTCAAACAGTCATCAAACCAATCTACCAAGATTTGTCACGAGATGATCTCTTGAACAGATGTTTAGGAGCAGAGACCCAGAATAACAATGAGTCGTTAAATGCATTGATCTGGAATTTCGCTCCTAAATACCTTCATTTTGGGGCCAAGGTCGTAGAAATAGCCACTTTTCTGGCTGCAATTATATTCAATGAAGGATTCAATGGCATTCTCAAAATTCTAGTGACAATGGGATGTTAAGTTGGTCAAATATGTCACGTTGATGCCGACCGCCGTAACGAAGCGCAAATTGGGCAGTCCGAACGACGATCGACTGACCTCGCTAAAAGAGGCAGAATTGAAACCAGAGACCAACAATCGGCCTTACAAGAGGGTGCTCTCTATAGACCAGGTATAGCAGATTAATGGTGAGTTCAAATTTTACTGTTGATAATCACATTTAAATTTTCAAATGCGTTTTTCTCGAAACTGCATCTTGAAAATCGGCTGCCACCATAGCTCAAAATCTATCCAACCAAATTCTTTGAAATTTTCACAATTTCTTTAATACATATTTCTACGGTCCGCAAACTAGGATAATTGCAATCGGACTGGTCGTTTTTTTTTCATTCATGAAAAAAGCCGTAAAAAAACACCAAAATCCAAAAAATTAAGTTTAAAAGCCCACTAAAAATGTATCTTTTAATATTTTCTAATTATCCTAGGTTGCGGACCGTGGAATATTGTCCACATTAAAATGCCGTTTAGTTTTTTTCTCTCAGATGAACACAGCGCCCTCCAGCGTGGCAGCAAAAAAACACCTTTTTTTGGAAATGGGTGCATAAATTGACACGTATTCCGAAAACTAGCTACGATATCAAGCTAAAAAATTTATCACATATACTAGGGATATCAATAAACATATGTTGAAAAAATCACGTTTCTATCTTCATCCAGTCCTTCAAAATAATTTTTCAAAAAAAGGCAAAAAAACGGCCTTCACACGGGATGACCCCCTTAAGCTAACCAAAATGAATCTAGGCATCTTTACTCCGTTCAGAAATAGAGTTAAGGTTATCTGGCAATCATATCTTATTGAATCCTCGGCTGAGGTCCTGGCCCTTACTTGGACTATAATGTTTTTGAAGCTAATGATATCCGAACGAAATTTGATTGATTGGCAAGATATTGTTTGTCATGTTGAAATATGCTCTACAGAGACTAATCTTTGCAATGTAAAAGTTCCTTTTCGAAATCATTTTTACGCAATTTCAAAGTATAATTACTGATGCGTCTCTCTGGGAATGGCGCCACTGTTCATGAACTTGAACCTCCCTTTTCTTTCCGTATGCCTTCCTTCGCATTTTAAGTGGCGCACCCTCCTTGCCTCCTAATCGTTCCGAGCATAATAAATTCGATATCTTTATTTAATATTGGACAAACCACCGTACCAGAACCATTTTCCTGCAAAAACTCCAAATAACGTACAAACAGAACACGCCCCGAAGCACTCGGAAGAATTAATTAAGCAAATTTAAAGTGGAAATCATCGCAATTAATTTTCTGATGCGAGCGACCAAAACTCCGCATCCATGGGCTCACCTGGCTCCGAAAGAGCCCAGAAGTCTTCCCATCATCAATCACCGCCTCGTTCGCGTTCTTATCGTCTCCCCAGCCCAAAACCCGACCCCGTCATAAATCTCCACCGAACCAATTCAATAACTCTTTATTGACTCACCGTACGCGGAGGTAACCGGTCCATTTGCTCAAAGAACCGCTTTTTAAATTATCGCCTACCTGGGTCGCTCCCCACCGCGCCTCCCCCCACGAGTGCATAAACATTAAGCGCACACTGCTCTCCATGCGTGAGCAGTAAAAGCTATTAAATATGCAAAAGTTGTCTGGATCCAGCATCCACCGGGGTCTCGGCGAAAAAAAAACTGAAAAGACCAGACACAACTCAAATTTTATGCTCCCGTGATGGCCACGGGCTGCTCCGTTTATCGAGTCCTCCGCGCTCCAGCTTCCATATAATAAAATTTCGATGAAACAAGAGAGAAAGCAATAAAAAAACTCGATGTCGCGCGAAAGCTCTCGGTGAAGTTCACCACGGCAGCTACGGTTCATGCATACAAACGAATCAGCGAATTTCTCAATGGACCTTGTGTGCGGTGCATCTTTGTGTCGTAAAATGCTATCCGTCCTGGATGGTGGCGACAGTCACGTCAAACCGGTCCGCGGTTCGAACCTCGAACCCCCCAAATAAAAACAAACAGAAAAGCTCACGCAACCGGTAACGGCCACAGATTAACGGCGAAAGTGGTAAAAGGAGAGAGCGAGAAAGCAGGATAACACGTGGTTACCGATGAATTTACACAGATACAGTTGCGCCAGATGCACTTCAAGCTAAGGTGGGGAAATGTACTAAATTTATCTGTGTCGGTGAGAGATGCCCAAGTTTCAGATTCTCTTGGAGCTTAGGAGGAGAAAAGTCCTCACTTGAGAAAGATTGAACGAATCTCTGAGTTTGCAGTGCTAGAGACTGTGCCGAGTTACTCGCGCTTATCCACCCCCTCAAAAAACGGTATATTCCGCCGCTCTCTCTATTCACCAATGCAATTTTGGAGCATTCTCAAATACAACCACGATATTGTCGTTATTATGTAATTCACACTGCAAAAGTTCATTACTACCGCCTGTGGATATAGCGGAGAGTGAGCGCCAAGATGACACCTCGTGCTCGGTGCACGGGCGGAGGATAATACTCGCCGTGGAAATTCTGGTTTAATGAAGAGAATAGACGGTGATACCATATGAGATCCATAAATCAAATATTCAATTGGCCCAAATATGTGTGTGTGGCAAAAAAAATAATCCTAATTCTGAAAGTATATAAGATATTTTGGCGGTTTACTGGTCAATATTAATAACAACGAGCCTCACATGCTATTAGTTGACAAAACTGTCTGGTTCAAACCATGGAGAAATACATCTTTTGCAAACATACTCGATGTTGCGGAAAGTTCTCGACAGACTTTATAGCCTACCACCAACCGCCACCACCAAAGCCTCTGTTTGCCAGGTTTTGTGTGAAACAAAACGTTATTAGAATCGAGACGGTGTCTGTCTGTCCGTCTGTCTGTCTGTCCCTTTTTTTTTTTTTTTTGAATGAGGTGGAAATCTTCAAAAGACTGGCCTGGGCACGCCAGAGTGTGGGATTTTTACCCACTAAAACCACCCCCGACTCCCCCTCTACCCCGTGGAACCACCTTTAGGTATTATATCACGGGGCGGAGTTAGCTCCAACGACCCTTTTCTGACTGGTCCCATCGCTGTTGCCATTTGCTTATGGATCTCCTTCTTTCGGCTTTTTTCACCTGCGATAGGGGAGAGATGGACCTGGTGTTGTAAATGTTCATCATTTCGGTTGCCAGGATGTCAATCGGCATCATTCCCGAGATGACGAATACTGCATGGTCTGAGACGGTGCTGAAATCAAAACACACCCTTAAGGCTGATCTTCTGTAAATCGTACTCAGTTTATATGCATTGCATTGATGCCTGATGGCATCAATGGTTGATCTGGCTTTACGGAACCCATACTGCTTATCTGAAAGGCCCCCTTGGCTCTCAACAACTGGGAGTAGTCTATTATAAATAACCCGCTCCAACATTTTCCCCATAACGTCTAGAAGACATATGGGTCTATAGGAGGACGGTTCCCCTGGTGGTTTGCCGGCCTTAGGCAGCAGCACCAGCTTCTGCCGCTTCCACGGTGCCGGAAAGATACTCTCAGACATACACGTTTCGAACAGCTCTGCGAACATATCCGGTCTACATTTGACGGCAAGTTTGAGGGCCTTATTCGGTATGCCGTCCAGACTCGGGGCTTTGCTGCCGCCTATTCGATTGCAGATCTCCAACAGTTCGTCCCTGGTGGCTGGTGGAATCGGCGTCACATTCAGGGCACGCTGGAAAGTGTCAATACCCTCTTATTGGGGAAATAACCCCTGGATTATTTTCAACAAGAGTGTAGGGCACGTGATCTGCGGAAATGATCGGCCTCTGAACCGTCCTGTCACGATCTTATAGGGGCTACCCCACGGATTTATGTCCGCTTCCGAACAGAGCTCCTTGAAACATTCCGTCTTACTCCGCTGGATGGCGAGCTTAAGGTTCTTGCTAACTTCCCTATAGGCATCCTCCTTTTACCCTTGATCGATCCTACCTATTGCACTCTGAGCCGTTCGTCTGGCTCTGTGGCAAATCGATCGAAGGCTGGCAAGTTCACCATTCCACCAATAATTGGGTCTTCTAGTGGAGAATGAACATCTCCTAGGCATCGACGCGTCACATGCCTTAGGGATGCTTTGTGTAACATGGAGAGCTCTATCCGTGGAGGTGCCTGCTTTGCTAGGCAGGTCCAGTCACACTTACATGAATGTTTGCTCATCCATCGCTTTTGCAGACCAACCTAGTGTTCTTTTGGATTTCGGCTTCCTGGGTGCGGGTATCCTGCCTTGTAGCTCCGTCCTTAGTTCAAAGGTGATAGCCTAGTGGTCGCTGTACGTGAAGTCCTCGCTAACTTGCCAGGACATGTCACGTGCCAGTCCAGGGCTGACAAAAGTCAGATCTACAATTGAACCAGTTCCCCCTTTCCGATAAGTGTTTACAGCGCCTTCGTTGGCCAGAACTACATCTAACTGGGCAAATGCTTCTAATAAGCACCGTCCCCTTGCGTTAATCTCTTTGCTGCCCCACTCGATAGCCCACGCATTAAAGTCACCGGCTATCACCTTTGGACCTCGTCCCCTTGCGTCGTGAACAAGATCGTTTAACAATTCTTCAAACTCAGGAAGTGTGAGGCTCGGTGGAGCGTAGCAGCTGTATACGAATATACCGCTTATTTTTGCCCACACAAAGCCACTAGCCGCCTGACGCATGCTTTATTGTATGGCTTTACGACCGCACGCCCATATCGCCGCTCCACCAGTCGAATCTGTGACCCATACACCTCCGTAGGGATTTGTGTACGGTTCACTATCACTACTGTCTGTCTGTCTGTCTGTGTGTCTGTCACACCCGATTTATTCGGAAAGGGCTGGACCGATTGTCACGAAAATTGTAAGGTATAAGGAATACACACATTCCTAAGTGGCCACTTCACCATAGGCAACACGCCTACCAGAAAGGCAAATTCACGGAGACAGCACTCCATAAACTTACGGCAAATATTGAAAAGACGATGTCCGAAAAAGAATACGCCTTAGGCGCATTCATGGAAATTGAAGGTGCCTTCAATTATGCCTCATTCGCGGCAGTTTGTGATGCGGCAAGACAGCACATATCGGTCGGCCAGAAGTCTATTGAAGCAGGATGTCACAGGGTCTGCCCACAGGGAGGGATTCTCTCCCCACTGTTACGGCTCTTGGTGATGGATACCCTGCTGTGGCTCCTGGAGGAGCAAGCATTTGCGGACGACCTAGCCGTAATAATTACCGGCAAATTTGGGGACACAGTATATGACCGCTTGAATGCAACTCTGCATGTAATCAACAGCTGGTGCCTCCGCAATGGACTCACGGTGAACGCTACGCGTTAAGACTGGACTAGTTATGGTCACTAAGAACGTCAGGTGGGGCAGCTATACGCTACCCACCTTAGCAGGGGCGAAAATCCAGCTGGCACAAACAGTCAAGTACTTAGGAGTACAGTTCGACTCCAAGTTAACGTGGAAGCATCATATCCAGGAACAATATCAGACATCCTGCAGATTGCTCTGGTGCTGTAGGAATGCGATAGGTAAGACCTGGGGACTTTCACCCAAACGGATTTACTAGATGTATACATCCATAATAAAACCCATTTTGATGTATGCATGCATCGTCTGGTGGCCAAGACTGAACGTTGCTAACAGCAGGAAGCTACTAACGCAGATTCAGAGACTTGGTTGCCTAAGTATTATTGGAGTAATGAGTACTACGCCAACTGCGGCACTTGAAGCTGTCCTAAATTTACCCCATTCACTTGGAGGTGAAACGGAAAGAAACCAACGACGCATGTAGGCTCGATATCATTGGGGCGTGGAAAAGCCGGTCAGTCAAACGGTCATGCGTCTATCTGGAAATTCCTTGAAAAACATCCGGTAGCCCTGATGCCGACCAATCATATGGTTTCCAGATTCGTCTTTGAAAAGACATACACTGTCGTAATCCTCAAAAGAGAAGAATGGTCGACAAGTGGCCATGTGTTTTTTCAGATTACAGACCTAATAATCTTCACCGACGGGTCAGTCATGGAGGATGGATCGGGCGCAGGATTGTTCTCGGAGAATCCGATTATAGAACTGGCCCGACCCCTCGGAAAAATAACGACCATATTCCAGGGGGAGATATATGCCATTTCATTGGCAACAGAAGAATGTCTGCGACAAAAATGGAAGGGTCGGACCATTCGAATATGTTCCGACAGTCGGCCGGCATTATCAGCACTAAATGGCAACGACATATCAAGCCAGTTGGTGTGGAGTTCTCATCAGGTGCTACTGAAACTTGGCAGACTGAACGAAACATTCCTGATGTGGGTGGCGGGGCACTCTAACATCGCCGATAGAGGCTGACAGACTGGCTCGCCGTGGGTCTGGATCCACAATGGTGGGGCCAGAACCAGCTCTTGGAATCCGACCATCTACTGTCAAGTCTACTCTGAAGGGTGAAATTGCAAGGATTCACGCAACCGGGTGGAGAAATTTGGACTCTTGCCGGCAAGCGAGAATCCTTGTGAAAGAGCCTAGGACCATTAGAGCGGCATTGTTGTTGTCCCTTAAGAAGTGGGGAACGAAAACCCTAGTAGGGCTTTTAACGGGACACTGCTCCTTAAACTACTATATGGAAAAGATTGGGGTAGTGGTTTCGGCTATGTGCAACCAATGTGAGGAGGAGGTGGAGACGGCCCTGCACTTTTTATGCAACTGCCCAGCATCCTCAGATCTCAGACGAAGACACCTTGGCAAGGTTTTCTTCAATGAAGAATCTGCACACTCTCTGGAGAATGTTCTCAGATTCGCTAAAGCCTGCGAATACCGTAGGCGGGAAGTCATTGAATAGGCAACTTACGGGGATATTACAATGGGCCTAACAATCGCCTGAGTGCTCGGAGCTGTGGCTCCCCACAGTAAACTAAACTAACTAACTTACAAGCCATTTAGTATCGACTGGCCCCAGTATTTTTTTACAACGGAAAAAATCAAGTATCGTGCAATGATTGAATTTTATGTTTGGGAGATTTGAAAACAAAGGAAATTTATGAACGGGTGTTGAAAGTGTATAAGGACTCTTCACCTTCGATTAGTATAGTAGAAAGTTGGGTGGATAAAATTAAACGTGGTCGATCTATGTCAAGGACGTCCAAAAGCAGCAACAGCACCAGAAATCGTAGAAAAAATCCAGAATATCGTATTAGAAAATCGTCGAATGACTTAAAGAAATTTAGTAGGAGCCCTAGGCATCTCATTGGGCAGTGTAAGCAATATTTTGACTTAAGTATTGAGTTTCAGAAAGCTGTGCGCACAATTGGTGCCACATTCGCTAACAATGGAACAAAAACACAGTCGGATGCGACTTTCTCAGCAACATTTAGGATAAAGTGGATTTAATGAGTCAATTCATTACTATGAATGATATTTGGGTCTACCATCATGATCCTGAATTAAAACAAGAGGCAAAGAGTGGAGTATATTGATGTTCACGGAGACTATACTAAATAATAAAGTGTATTTCAAACTATACCAAGTTTTACCAACAAGTCAGCAGGATGAAGCCTTATACACCTCGATGCTCATCCTGCCGAAACAAAGAGAACTCGGTATCTCGACGAAATTGATAAGACTGACCAGGCTAACCCTGCCCAATGTGCAAGGCCAGATAAAAGCAGCAGGATCACTCTCAAGACCATTCGACATCAACAACGGTCTACGACAAGAGGATGCCTTATCATCCTCTTTTACCTGACCCTCGAGAAAGTGATCCGTGATGCTGAGGTAAATGCAAGAGGTACGATCCGCTTTAAGTCCACCCAACTACTGGCCTATGTTGACGATATCGACATCATGGGAAGAACGACGTACGTTTCGACAAACTGCCTTCATCCAAATCGCGCAGACGGCGCGAAATCTTGGGCTGCACGTCAATGAAGGCAAGACAAAGTATATGCTGCCAATGTCAGCACCGAAAACCAACCAACTAACAACATTAAGCCGCACTGGTCAAACAGGAAGAATAAGGATAGGAGAATACAACTTTGAGACCGTTGACAATTTCTCCTATCTAGGGTCGAAAATCACAACCGATAACAGCTACGATGATGAAATCCGCGCACAGTTGTTGTCAGCCAACAGAGCCTATTTCAGCTTGCAGAAACTGTTCTGCTCGAAACGTCACCATAGGGTCAAAGCTCTTACTGTAGAAGACAATGATCTTGCCAGTTTTCATGTATTGCTCGGAAACTTCTTAGCAAGAAGAAGAAGAACTGTAAACTCTTGGCCGCGTTCGAGAGAAGAATCCTTCGAAGAATTTTTAGCCCCCGACATGAGGATAGACGATTCCGTAGCCTACATAACGACGAAATCTATGAGCGATACCATGACCGCCTGCTTGTGGATAAAATCCAGCTCAATAGGTTACGGTTGGCGGGTCACTTAATCCGTATGGATCAGGATGATCCAGCCCGGAAAGTCTTTAAGGGCAATATCTATGGTAGAAAAAGAAGACAAAGCAGACCCTGTCTAAGATGGAGCGATGGCGTAGGTCAGGATGCCAGACAGCTTTTAGGGATATCGACGCAAAACCGGGATGTCTGGAGTTCCTTATTAAGGCAGGCCTTGAGCGGATACCGGTTGTTGCGCCGTTGATGATGATGAGTATTTTATAAACAGTGCATGGTCTCATATGCAATAATTCTGCAATTTTGTAACCTGATAAACCTTTTTCCGAATTAAAAATCACCAACTGTTGCTTTTCAAATGAAGTATGACGGTAATCACCTTTTCTTATTTTACGCCACACTTGTGTAACAATTTCACATAAGCTGCATCAATTATCTCACGCAACGGTACTTTGTTGTGTTATACCGTTATTGGTTGTATCCATCAATTGAAAAACCTCGTTAACAACATAGCGCACTAACAATTCTCTTAGTTTACATACTTTTTTTGATTGTGAATTTAGACCTTATTTTCGATTTTCCTAATACTGTGTCATTTTGCTTTTCATTTTGTTCCTTTTTCCTATCCCCATGTATTCAGTTGTTTTTTAGTATGTTACCAAAAATTTGGGCATACTCAACCTATTTTTCTCATACTTTTACCCCCGGTTTTCATTACTGAAATGCAATAACTACGGCTTGAGTTTCAAAACACAGATACAAAAAAACCGCTGTAGTTCTAAAAAAATATACCGATGACTTGCAAAGATCCTTCCTTACGGACGCCTTTTAATGTTGACTCTGACTAGCTGACTTTACCAAATTGTTAGATGTAGAACCGATTAATTTGTTAGATCACTGATAAATAGGTTCTTCGAAAGAACCCGCGCCCGATCAAGGCAAGTTGACCCCGCTTCTGATAGGAGAAAGGCAGAAGAAGAAGAAGATAGTGATGTCTTACTTCTAATCGGCTGCGATTTTTGTCCGATAGTAAAATAGAAACACATAAGGGATACGATTGGCACAAAACCCTTTGGTTCATGAATATGTAGCCTACCAATACTGGAGAGCGTAACTAATATCTGGACGACAAGGTCCTCTATGACACTTACTATATATCTCGTTGAAACTCTTTTCCTTCATTGCCAATAATCCCATGGGGATTACTACCTTCCAGTCCATGTCATAGTCATAAGAGTTGGAATAACAGTTTCGGAAAAATAAAATAAAACATATTTTTTAAATCGAATTCATTAAATGCAAAAATGGCGCCCAACGTGGGTTGCGCTTTTCAAAATCAACATTGAATAAAACAATTTCAGATCGCGTTTAATATTGCATTTGCAAATATTAAAAAATAAGGAAAAATACTTCTTTCGCATGTAAATAACTACTCCCCTAAGTAAATCAATTTTAAATGACCTCAAATAAACCTCCATCCCAACTACATCACTTCAAACCTGTTGTTATCGAAATTATTTCCTTGTTGAAATTAATAGGATTCATAAGTTCCATGACTTCATTTGAAGTATTTCCTCCACTTGATTTCGCCGGCCGGCTGTGTATGTACTACCCACCCTGGCTTAACATATTCCTGACCTATAATTCCACGTGAAAAATGCAAATTTCACCTGATATCACGCAACGATTCCCGTCAAGAATTTACGTAATTTTCCCATTTGCCTCGTGGCGTTATCGGGAACGGGAGTTGGCCAATTTTTAACTTTCCTGCAAGTTCATCACACGTTACAGCAATCACAGGAAGAAGTTAAAAAAGAAAACACGAAATCAAGAGAACAAGCGGTAACTGTTTAGGTGGAAATTGGATGAAAATATGTTAAAGTTTCACATGATTTATTGGAGGAGTGAATGTGTGAAGGAGCGAGCGCCATTCATTTTCAGATCAATATAAAACTTCATGACTACCTTATGTAATGCTGTGACAGGCAGGCGATTTGATTTATGATATCATTGCAGAATTTGTGTGTATTTAGGTGTAGGACTACGAATGTCAGTGATTAGTGCAGCGCCGCTTCGACCGCTTAGAAAGGGTCGAAAGGAACAGCTGAAGGCCATAATTAAATGTTTGCACGGATCCTAGGTAAGGACCTGGTAGAAAGTTGAGCACAGACATAACATAAATTCAATGTAAGGAGTAATTAATGCACTAATCTTGCCTCACATCCAACCATGTTTAGATTGAACACGATTTTCGGATGGAATTCATTAAATGCAAAGACGGCGCCCAACGTGGGATGCTTCTGTTTTCAGAATTGCATGTTAAAACATTTATATTTAAAAGCCAATATTAAATACACATATTTTATTATCTTTGCTTATATAAATATCTACTCCTCTAAGTAAATAAACTTAAATAAACCACCGCCACAACGACATCACTTCAAACCTGTTGTTATCACTTGGTGTTATACAATAGACTTTTAAACATACTAATTTCAATAAAAATTAACTTCCGTTTTGGTTGAAATTATTATAATAATAATGCGGGTGGTTGTAGTCCCCATAATATTGTCAGCTACAGGTATTGTACCTAAATCCCTCACGGCTTCCCTTGATGTCCTGGGACTTTCGCACAGTCTGGTTCAAACCATACATAAGTGAACCATTCTGCATACGTGCTCGATGTTGCGGGGAGTACTCCACGGATTCTCCCACTGACCTAACACCGGCCACCACCACCAGTGCCCCTTTAGTTTTTAAGTAGGTAGGATCGTCCGAGCCTAAATGCTTGGCACTTGTATTAGGTAAAATCCGGCATCTGCCGAGATTGTGATAACTGGGAAATAATAATCGTTGGCGCAACAACCCATAGGATCTAGACCTTGAAGTGTGTTAGAGCACTTCATTCAAGACCGTAACGGTACACTACAGTACACTGCAGGAGACAATGTGGCCAGCATCGCGCTCGCCCGAGATTATTACCCTGATTTGATTCAAGTACTCATTCATAGCTGAGTCGACTGGTATCCGACGTCAAATCACGATATAAATTCCACTGTCACCAGTGAGATTTGAACCGCAACCTTCCGTACGACAGCCTTGTGCTCTAACCACTCAGGTATCCGTACAATTATTATATTCGAGTTAAATTTTTGACAACTTTCCATGTTTCAATAAAAGTGAACTATTTATATCCAACGAGAAAATTTACCTTAGGGTGAGACTCTAGTCCATCAAGGAAGGTAACTAAATATTGACCCGTGATAACTGAGAACTTTAAAAACTGCGAGTTGTGAGAACTGGTTTCAGAAATATAAACTCTGCAACAAACATGCATAAAAATATTTTAATCTGAAAAGTCCGCTTTTTTCTTCTTCCTTTGAATAATCCTTACAAGTGACTAAGGAATTGATTTGCACCTCACTAATGATATTCCACAGTAACCAATGTCCTAAAAATCGCACAGCTTTGCTCGAGCTAACGAGGGAAGTAACCTAATAAACTCCAGCCATCGATCCGGCCACTATACCAAACGAAGTATAGCATCAAAAATAGTGCTCAAAACTTGATTGAGGTAGCAATACATCGAATGACAAATAGTCAAGGGTATACTACATTGCTTCCATGCCATGATAAAATTCCTAACATACAGCTACAATTCAAGCCCAATTTTCAATATCCTTACTTTCATGCGCGATGAAGCTAGGAATCAAAATATTAAGCTAGTCGTGCAGGAAGCTACAAACTTAACACACAAACAACAGCATAAGTCTAATTTGTTATGGTTGGTTGGTTTCATATGTCAAATAATTTTCCCTCTGGAGCTGCTTAAATTGGCCCACTTTTGTGATTTCTGTAAAATTTAAATATCATGCACTCAATAAATCCTTGAACATTAATAAATTCATGAAGATACACAATAGTAAAAGACATGGTAGTTGATTTCAAACGTGGTCATAGCGTAACGTGAAGATCATCCAAAATGAATTCATCATCATCAACGGTACAATAACCGGTCTCCGGTCTTGACCGATCGTAATAAGGAACTCCAGACATCCCGGTTTTGGGCCAAGGTCCACCAATTCGATATCCCTAAAAGCTGTCTGGCGTCATGACCTACGCCATCGCTCCATCTCAGGCAGGCTCTGCCTCGCCTTCTTTTTCTACCATAGAAATTACCCTTATAGACTTTCCGGACTAGTTCATCCTCATCCATACGGATTAAGGGACTCGCCCACCGCTACCTGTTGAGCCGGATTTTATCCACAACCAGACGGTCCTGGTATCCCTCATAGATTTCGTCGTTATGTACGCTACGGAATCGTCCATTCTCATGTAGGGAGCCAAATTATTATCCGCCGATTTTCCTCTCAAACGCGTCCAAGAGGGTAATTTTTCTTGCTAAGTACCCAAGTCTCCGAGAAATACATAACGACTGGCAAGATCATAGTCTTGTACAGTAATTGATTGATTGATGTAATAATTGATTCTATGGTAAGACGTTTCGAGCAAAACAGTTTTTCTAAGCTGAAATAGGCTCTGTTCGTTGCCAATAAATGTGCGCGGATTTCATCGTCTTAGCTGTTATCGGTTGTGATTTTCGACCCCAGATAAGAGAAATTTTCAACGGTCTCAAAGTTGTAGTCTTCTATCTTCATTGTTTTCGTTTGACCAGTGCGATTCGATGTTGTTCATTCTTTTGGTTCTGGCGCTGGCGTTCTCACCATGTACTTCCTCTTGCCTTCATTAACATGCAGCCCATGATCTCGCGCCGCCTGCTCGATTTGGATGAAGGTAGACTGAACATCTCGGGTTGTTCTTCCCATGATGTCAATATCATCAGCGTAGGTCAGTCGTTGGGTGGACTTGAAGAGGATGGTGCCTCTTGCATTTACATCGACATCGCGAATCACTTTCTCAAGGGCCAGGTTGAAGAGTACACATGATAGGGCATCCCCTTGTCGTAGACCGTTGTTGATGTTAAATGGTCTCGAGAATGATCGTACTGCTTTTTCGTCGGGATACCGAATTCTGTCACGGCCGTGTCATAGGCGGCTTTAAAATCGATGAAACGGTGGTGCAACTGATGTCCATATTCTAACAGTTTTTCCATCACTTACCGCACAGAGAAAATCTGATTGATTAGCCTGGAGCCTCTTTGGTATGAGCGAATGATGTTCTGGGCGTATGGGGCTATCCGGCCTAGCAAGATAGCGGAGAATATCTTATAGATGGTATTCAGCAGCGTGATACCTCTATAATTGCTGCAGTGTGATATCTCCCTTTTTATGTATGAGACAGATAATGCCTCGTTGCCAATCGTCAGGCATTGATTCGCTGTCCCATAGCTTGAGCACAAGTTGATGAACCACTTGGTGTAATTGTTCGCCTCCATATTTAACCAATTCAGCTGTAATTCCATCAGCTCCTGGCGACTTATGATTCTTAAGTCGATCAAATGCACGGACTGTTTCTTCTATACTTGGTGGTGGCAGTATTTGTCCGTCGTCTTCAGTTAGCGGGACCTTCAACTCCCCGATGTTCTGGTTGTTCAGTAGCTCATCAAAGTACTCAACCCATCGCTCTGTCGGAAATTAGATTTCCCTTTTTGTCTCGGCAGGATGAGCATCGAGGTGTATAAGGCTCCATCCTGCTGGCTTGTTGGTAAAACTTCCGCGCCTGGTGCGGTTGCTCCCTGTACTTTTCTAGTTCACAGACTTGTTGGTTCTCCCAGGCTTCCTTTTTCCGTCTGTGAAGTCGCTTCTCCGCTCGACGGAGTTCGTGATAAGTCTCTGCGCGTGCCCGCATTCTTTGAGAATGCAACATTACTCGGTATGCGGCATTCTTCCGTTCCGTAGCTAGCTTAGATTCATCGTCATACCAGCCGTTCCGATTGTTTTTGCGGCTGGGCCAAGTATCTGAATGATAACGTTCTTCAGGTGGTTATGAAGATCATTTGTTGATGCCTCATCTCCAGGACCTCTGTTGACTGCGGTTGTTGCGGCATCCATTTCCCTCTTATAGGTGTCGGAAAGGGCAGTGTTGTGGATGGCTGCAGTATTCACTCTCACCTAATTGTCAGAGGGGATTATGGGTGGTGTCGTAATTCGAGCTCGAAGCACCATGCCAATGAAATACTGGTCCGAGTCTATATTGGCCACCCTATATGTTCTGACATTCATCAAGGCTGAGAGGTGACGGCGTTCAATCAGCACGTGGTCAATTTGGTTGAAAGTGGTCCCTTTGGAGAGGCCCAGGTATGTGTGTGAACCGCTCTCCTCGCAAGCCAGGTACATCCAACAACCATTTCGTGCGATGCTGCCAACGTATCGCCTGAATACGGGCTCAGTCCCTACTTGGGTGTTGAAATCTCCAAGTATGATTTTGATATCATACTTGGGGCAGGCTTGAGGATCTGGTCAACTGCCTCATAGAAGGTATCCTTCTCCGACTCTGCAGTCTCCTTTGTAGGGGCGTGAACGTTTATGAGGCTTATATTTCTAAACTTGAATCGCAAATACAGAGTGCATAGCCTTTCGCTTATGTTTTCGAAGCCAATAACAGCAGGTTTCATTTTTTGGCTGACTAAAAAACCTACTCCGAACACGTGATTTACTGGATGGCCACTATAATATATGGTGTAGCGGCTCTTCTCCAGGAAACCGGTCCCTGTCCATCGCATCTCTTGCAACGCTGTTACATCAGCCTTATATTGGGACAGGGTATGGGCTAGCGGCGCAGCAACATCGGTCTGTTCCATGAGAAAATGGCCAAATCGTTAATCCGTTGTCTTTGTCGCGTTCGTCGTTGTAAAATCCATCCTGTCCGAGGCTTCTTTTGTGGCTTCGTAACATCGGTTTTCCGTGTAGGGTTGTCAGCCCTACCCAACCCCCAACCTGGAGGATCAGTTGGTACATTTTGTCCCGTGTTTAGGCGCGGGAGACTCGCCCTCATCCTTCTCCGTCTGCAGTTTTTCATAAAGAAAGAAGTTTGGTAGTAGAGCTGTTGGTGTTGGTTCAGCAGGCGTTTCCCAAGTTTTATGCTCCATCGTGAGTACCAATCCACGTTTTGCCCTGGGGCCTATACCACCCTTTGGCCGCCATTAACTACTGTGCTCCACATTAACGGTGACAATACCCCACAAACTTGACTAGTTTTCATGACAATAGAACAATTCTGCCCATCCAGCAAGCTAGGGTGTTTTCCACTTCTTTGCTCCAAATTTTCGGTAAATGTCCCATCTTTCTTCTTCATACAGGTAAAAGATATGGCCTTGCCTTTGGGTACAGCTTTAGCCTGGATGCTTCTGCGATTTGTTCTATCCCTTCTCAGAATTCCCAGAAGCTGTTTCGTTTCACTTCGCTGATCGCGTTACTATACATTGTCAGTGTTCTTTTGTACCTCTGTTGATCCCTAGTTCGTCCTGCTAGGTTAAAGATTTTTCCCACCTGCTTTCTCATTCTAGCTAGGTTAATGTTACACCAATGTATGCCCCTTGATAACTTGACTGTCTTAGTCGGCCTCATGTGCTACAATAAAAGCTTTGTTGAGGCCTTCCACCACTATTTCTACCTCTATTTTGCTGATGTCATTAATCAACTGCAGAGGAGTAATGTTGTCACTCAGGTATCAGGAGTCCCGTCCTGTTCTCCCTTATTATTCTATCTAGTTCCGAGTTGCCCTCATCAGAGTGTTCCTCAGAATAATGTACTTATTACTGAGGATGAATTTAAGAAGGTACTAAACTCTTCGATTAATGTTGCCCCTTTTCCAGAGCTCATTGTGAACATCGGCATCCCAGCCGAGAAGAAATGGTAGTGCCTTTCTCTCGCAAAAAAATCCATCCGATGTGTCCTCCGAAGCATGAGATTAAATCTGTAATTGTGTGTGTATGCTACCAAAACGGCAATCGATGAGGCAATTACGACGTTTGATTGCCGCCAGGGGGGCAGGGTTGGTTCTACCCTGATCGTGAGGAGTTTGACTTTAGCCCCCTCCTTCCTTCCAAAACGCTCCATAACTATGCGTGAAGATCCATGCTTTGAATGATGAGGAGGCGTAGAGGCTTGCCTGTTCCAACCGCTGCGAGTTTGGGAAGGTAGAACGTCACCATGTATAGCCCTGGCATATCATTCCCTTCCACCCTGACAGTTTAGGGACTATATTCCTAAGCCAGTCCGCCTCCATCCTCCTCATTCCATCCCTCACATATGAGTATTTGCTGCGGAAATACTTTCAGAACTATGACCCGTCTATTGTTCTTTACCGCATTAGCATAGCCAACGGCGGTTTCCTGGCTCCTATCTTCAACCCTGACCGCTCCGAGATTTCCCCTCTCCTGAGCTCGGGTTAGATTTCTTGGGAGCATTTTCCTAGTGAGGGTTATTTTATGCTGCTCCTCGCTTTCTTGGCTCTGTTGCTTAAGGCTTACGTCTGTCCTGAGCCTTCTTAAGGGCCTAATCTGGGCCTTTTTCAAATAGCGCAGATACCACTTAGCACCGGCGCGATCTCCTCCCTGACGTTCGAAATGGTGACGTACCCTTCCTCGTCCCCGCCTTTTGAGCGTGAACCGTTGCGGTCATCGTCAAATGTTAACCTTGGTTCCACTGCTTGACCTCCCAAATTCTCCCCGCTTGGGTATAGTCACCTGGCTTTCAGTGCTGCGGAGATGTGCCTCCGTCTAATTGGCCAGTTTCTGTGCGGTACCGGAGTCCCTGGCCGATTTTTTAATATTTTTCTTTATTACGGGTGTACCCATTTGAATTCCTCGAGTATGGAGTTAGGAGGTCCGCCTCCATAGCAGACTTACTCACTGAGGCGACCAGGTATCAGTGAGCCTCAGTTCGAATATGGTCAACTATCCGCGACTGCCAACTATCCAATGGGCACGGTTCGCACAACACCCTGAATTAGAGGACACTCCTAGAAAGCTACTATAATGTTGGCCAGTCTATCAATATTAACCGATTTATCGTGGAATGATTATAGCTCTGTTTTCATGTAGACAATCGTTCATGACGAGATATTATGGAGATCGTAGTCACATTTTAAGCCAAAAAAATATGTTGGCTTACAGCAATCCCTTGCGCAAGTATCTAGAACAAACAATAAAAACTTTCCAGTATCTATTTTTTATTTTTTCAATTTTCTGATTCGCTTTTCAACATAATTTAATAATATTATATTTAAACTCATCTCTACAAAAAAGCTATTATCGTTACATATTACAAAGTAAAAAAAGATCATTGTTCGCTTATAGATACGTAAAGCTAAATACAACACTTAACACATTACAATCTTTATTTACAGTAAACGTTATGCGTAATTGAGTGGTACACGATTGGTATTGGAATGTGATCAAAAGTTGCGCGATTGCACTTAGACTTCTAAAAAATTAAATATTTACAACAATTTATTCCTCTACAGGCCCAAGGTCCTTAAGCAAATTATAAGTAATCGGTGATGGAATCGAGTGAATGTTTTTGTTCTTCGGTAATGTCTTGCGTAAATTACGAATCTTTTATCTTTTTGCTGGCCACAAGTCACAGAGAACTTAAATTTCGGGGTTTAGAAAACGCTTAAACCCTCCGTGATTTAACTGTAATCAAACGGAATAGCTATTTTAGTTGCATATTCATTGGAGTAAGGATGCCATTTGAAAAACTCCAATTTATCATTATTCCTAGATTAAATGTCTCTGTATGGATAGAAGGATACGCTAGCATTAAAAGCTCGTTGCAGGACCATTCTAATGGTAGTGGGTATGGTATTCGATATCAGATCATGAAGCTTGGTTATTTGTTTCTAATTCTCAGGCTCAAGTTGCGAAATTTTTATTTTCTATCTTATGGCTCGTGCGAACCTTTCTAGTGAAGACTTAGAATACTCATACTAACATTTTAGATTTTGTGAACCTACATAGCAGTCTCAAGTGGTTGGCTATAACTTCTATTGTCCGCTTGAAGCCCAGCATTGGGCATAGCTTCGTCGAAATTAGTTTCAAGCAAAGCTTCAGACTTTGATCGTGAGTAAGAAGGACGCGGGTCCTCGGCCGCCTCGTAAACGGTTCGAGGTCGTCCTGATCCACCTTCTCTGATCGGAGATGGTGGTGGGGGCAGATTGTTATTTTTAGGAGCACGACTACTCCTTACGGCTGTGTAGTACGAGTCCGGTCGTCTGACTTCTGCTGGAACTGGCGCCGGTCTCCGAATTTCCTCGAACTGGTCATCCTCTGTCGGACTGAACTGGAGTCTATCGATCTTCTTATCGTATGGCAGTGTACTCGATGCTGTAGATTGCTCTGAGCCCGGCGGATCAGGAGGCGGTGGTAAAAAGCTGCTATGCGCTGGCTGGAATACTTCCTCGCGTTTCGGGCTTTCATATTCAGGCAGGCGGTGTTTGAGTTCCGACAGGAAAGCCAAATTTTCTCCTTTCGACCTCAATGGTAACGTGCTTGAGTTTCCATAGTAGTCAGATTCCACATCTTCAGTGTCGGTTTGATGAATTATCGGAGTATCTTCAGTCAGCGTCGTACTTACAGAATTATTTCTTGTCCCAGAAAATGTGGAATTGTCCCGGAAACCTTCATTGCGGTAAGACAGTTCAAAATTTTGTGGATTATAATCGGGCAGTCCGTATGCGCGAGGTTTGTTACCACTCCTAGTGGATCCAACGGTTGCTGTCTTCACTGGTACCACTGGCGATGACTTTGCTTTGCTTTGGTTCGCGTACTCGTTATATTTCTGAGCAAGCGCGTTGTTGTGGTAGCCATTGCCATTTGGCTGGTTTGAGTATTCGTTGTAGTGGGCCGCTTTTGGATCGTAGGCGTCGTAACTGGTTTCGGAACTCAATACACTTTTATCCATGGAGTCGATGGAGCCGTTTGAGGTCATTTTCTTGTAATCTGTTACCGAAGATTTTGTGAGAGTGTTCGTTGATGCCGACATATTCTATAAATGAACATATGGAAATAATAGAAAATAAAATCAAGAATTTTAAAATGAAACAGAACCAAGACAAATTAAGAAAAGATACGAACAAACCAAAGTTAGGTATTGCATCGTTTTGTTAACTATTATGAGATATGATAAGTGATATAGAGATATATAGATATAGAAACATTGCAGAGGATTTGGATAAGGCTGAGATTTTTCGGCACTTTCTCTATTACAGAAAGATTACTTTTCCAACCCAAAAATAATGGCGCAAAGGACATCATCACTCTTAGCGAATGAGTTGTTCTTTCCTTAATGATTAATGAATATTGAATCAAAAGTGTTACGAGCATTCTCGAATTTAGGGTGGAAAATGTATTTCATAACCTCCCCTGGCATCCTAGCAGTTCCCTGAGAATGAGGAAAATCATCAATTTTTTTTCACATCAGCCAGTATACACTCGCCACTGAAGAAGGGAACAAGTTGTTCCCGAAATACCGATACCTACTAAATAAAGAAAATACTACTAGCGACGGAGATGGTCTTCAGTTTTTATTCCTCAATTTTAGCCTTGAAACGGTCAAGTACATAATAGTTGCTGGAGATTGTTGGAACCAGCACAGCATGGGTCCTTGTGAACTTGAAGGGAGATTCTCAAGTACTTGGAAAACTTACTACCGTTACTTCCTAGTTCGAACTGTTTTCTCAACTAGAAAGAATATAAGAAGGCTTTGGATACCGAGTCTGAACCAGACAAAAGCTGAAGAAGAAGAAGATTATAGTAGTCCACATACGCTATAAATACTATTTATAGCTAATTTTCTTACGCTATATTCTACATTTTTTTGAACTCAATTGTGGTCTAGCTCTGATCCTAGATCTTACGCAGCCCCATATTGCCACAGTGCCACTGTGAAAAACAATTATGTATCTACTGACCCAGAAAGGAAACTCTGCGCAGGCAGCAACTATATACCGTAAAGTTTATTCAATAACCCTGGCTGACTCACTCATCCTCCAGAGCATAGCAAAGTACGTCGAACATATTCTTAATGTTTTTAGTTCCGGTGTAGATATTCTCCAAGCATGTAAAGTCAATAAGCTTGCTAGCGAAACACCTTAGGGACTATCTAAAGCTGAAATGAAGTATTTCGACCCCTGACTATTGAGAGAAAATTTTGCAAATAAGAATTTTCACCAAACAATAAGAAAATCACCTCAATTTCTCAATCAAGTTTTTGGATACAGTCATGGAAGAATCGCATACCACCTCGTCAGTACATTCATCTGAGGGTACCAACACTTCAGAGCCCAGGCATCTTCCAGGGGATTCGTTGAGTCCCCGTCGGCACTGAACCTCCTTTCATGGCTACTGAATGATGCTAGAGTGCATGGTTTTACAATAAAGTATGGCCTACGTGCTAAGTGCGAGCTGACACACTTGATGAATTTAGATGACATCAAGCTGTATGCTGGTACTGACGACTACTTTAGAGGTCTGTTGCGAATAGGAGATATGTTTAGCCGTGATACGCGGATAGAATTTGGGTTAGACAAGTTTCGAATCCAAGCCATCCGCAAAAGTCACCACGCGCCGCATGTCAGACATAGCATTGGTAGCCTCCACATCGAAACTATGACCGAGAAAGACTTCTACAAATAACCGGGAATTCTGCAAGGAACCCATGCTCAAGGTGATGATCTTAAGGATTCTTTGCACTCCGAATTCCTGCAAAGTGTAAAGCTGGTGCTGAAATCGCATCTTTCAGGAAAAATAAGCGCAGTGAATGTGTTCGCTATCCGTGCACTGACCTATGCATTCGAAATATTGCTGTGGACGAAAACCGATCTGGAAAATGCCCAGCGATAGATATGGACTACTGTGTCTAAATTCCGAATGCATCATCCAAACTCCGCCGAGGATCGATGAACCTGCCTCATAATATCGGAAGTAGGGGCGTGGTTGACGTGGCGGCGCAACATCATCGCCAAGTCGCTACATGCTTACTTTTACAGCAAAGATAAGGCATGCGGCTGTCTGTAAGGCAGATTGTGGGCTAACCCCACTAAACTTGAAGGATAGATCTTTCAATCCTCTGAATGGGATGAAGTCAGACCAACAGCGGATCGATGAATGGAAGTCGAAGGCAATGCACGCTAAATGAAGTGAAGTGAATTGCCTCTGGCTGTGTACTGAGGAGCTCTTTGATAAGACGGAGGAATCGATGTGTGCCATACAGAATGGCGTGGTAACCATCCGAGCTCATAATGAAAGAGCGGATGAAGAACGACAAAACAAGTAGGTAGGATCGTGCGAGCCTAAATGTTTGACACTTAGTGCTAGTACTAGGTAAAATCCGACATATGTCGGAATTGTGATAACTTGGGAAAAAATATAATAATATGAGAACTCAGAATAGTAAAAATAATTCTGCAAGGAACCCATGCTCGAGTTGGTAATTTGAAGGATGATCTGCTGCCCGCATTCCTGGGACGTACGAAGTTGGTGATGAAATCGCTTCCCTCAAGGAAGAACAAGATAAGCGCACTGAACATATTTACTATCCATTCACTGGCATATGCATTCAGAATATTGCCGTGGATGAAGAGCGATCTCGAAAACGTCCAACGGCGGATGCGCACTACTATGTTCAACTTCCGAATGCATCACCCACCCCCGGGACGCAGTTGACGAATCATCAAGCACTTACTTTTACAGTAAAGAGCAGGAAAGTTCGTTGCATGCGACAGTCGTCTGCCTTACAAGGCACAACATGGAGGATCGATCTTTCAATCCTGTAAATGGGGTAAAGTCAAACCAGGAGCGGATAGATGAATGGAAGTCGAAAGAAATGCACGGTTTGTCGAACAGGTGGCTGTGTGCTAGGAAGCTCTTTGCTGACACGCAGGGACTTATGTGTACCATTCAGGGCGGCATGGTCGCATCCGAGCTTATAAAGGGCTCATAATGAAAGATCGAGTGGAGAACGACCAGTGCAGAATGTGTGATCCGGCGTTAGAGACGTTGGATCATCTTATTTCTGGCTGCACTATTATGACACCGATGCAATACACAAACAGACATAATGCTGTATCTAGGTGATTCATCAAAATTTAGCATATAAGCATGGACTGATCACTGGAACATGCCCAATTTGCGGCTATGAACCACAGGTAGTACTTGATAGTTCTGCTTACAGCATGTATTAGGCCCGACAAGTTCTAAGTTGTCGCCACACACTACACTATAAGCCCGACGTTCTATTAGTTGATAAGACAGGTCGCTCTGCATATAGTATTGATATCGCCACTGGCTCGGCAAATCGAAGAAATTTGGCTACATACATTGTACCCAAATCCATCACAGCTTCCCTTAGTGCCCCTATTCCCTAATTCTCACACAGCATGTTTCAAAGCATGCAGAAACATATCATTCTTCACACGTGTTCGACCTTGCGGGGAGTTCTCGATGGATTGTCCCATTAATCTACCACCACCGCCAGAGCCTCTTTATATTTATTTTTAACTAGGTACGATCGTCCCTAAGAGACCAAACCGCTTCAACTTTTAGCTGTTTGACTAAATTTTATAAGCTAAAGCATCAAGCATCAAAAAACATGTTGGAAAGAAGATGCTCGATCCGTTACCTCCACTTGTCCAACCCGCAGAAATAGTAAAGCTTTTATTCCATGAATATAAACAGCTAAACGGCAATAACTAAATCATCGAAAATCAAGGGAGAGGATCTAAGTGAATTATCACCATTAGCGCTAAGAGAGCAATACAAGGCAGCCTCCTCCCATTACTTATCTGTTAGTTTAAGGAACAGTATCCTTGCTATAGTTTTCATATCTTCCTCTCAAGGAATAGTCAAACTGCCGCTTTATTGACATCGGGTTCTTACTTCTTGCAAAAATTCAAATTTCTCCATTTAGGTTCCTAAACTCTTTAATCCTTTAGAACACACTTAACAATGGATGGCCTGACACCACATGCTGTCTCTGATCCCACTATTGTGGAGCCAAAACCTTAACAAGCCAATGTATAAGCTACCTTATGGATAGCCGAGTACGCTGTCGCCCACTTCAGAAATGTTTCATTCTGTCGGTCAAATTCCTGCAAAAGCAGGTTAGAGCTTTACAACAGTTAATATCGTGGTGATATCCCTGCCTGACTCTCTAGACAGATTTGAATGGTTTGACCTCGGCATTTTTATCGCAAACTTTCCTCTGGTGCCAATAAAATAGTCTGTATTTCCGCCTGGAATATGGTCGCAATTTTTTCCAGAGGTCGAACTGGTTCCATAATAGGATTTTCCTAGAACACAATCCATTCTTCTCAAAGACAGATCTAGAAACCATAGGATCGGCAAAGATCAGAAGCATCAAGTGTTTTCCCCCCATTAAGAAGGCACCAACTGTGGATTGTCTGCAAAGTTGGATTCAAGTGGTGATTCTTACAACTAGGTAGTCCGCTAATCCTTCCACAGAAACCTTTGTGTCCCTCAGGAGCCATACCAAGATGCCCATAACTATAAAAGAGGAGAGAGAAAGCCTATCCCTAGGCAACGACTTACTAATCTTTCTAGGTCGTTTAGTAGAAAGTAAGTTAGACTGATCCTTCGTGTCCAGTTTGGAAATAAATATCACTTTCACATTACTTCAAGCAAAAGTTTTGGTATTTCCGCAACGTTATCCGTGTTTTCCTGCCAAGTAAACGTAGATTATTCAATTGACATTATGCGCTTCTTAAGAACTTTGGGCTTGCAGTCAACAAATGAATCTGACCTCATAACTCGGTTGATGAGTGCCCTTGTTGTTCTCCTCGGTTTTGCCAAATCCCTGTTCCATCATGGTATTTGACCCTTCTTTTGCGTACTGAGTGGACAACTCTGCGTGACATCGTTAATGTCATTCAATACACGCCACTCTCTGACAAGAAACGACATGTCAACGAATACCGTATTCAACAAGATAGTTTATTAACCAATTGGAAGACGTACAGTTCCATCGTTATTAGGCATCCTAAAAGTCTGGATCTGCTTGTGTTTATGTTGAAACTTCCCACACAGCTAGCATCGCATACTCCTATTACCCTCACATCTTTATTCTTGGCATACTATTATAGATAGCTCATATGAATATTCACTGAGAATTTTTTCCTCATCGTAGAGGAAGAAAGGAGAGCATCGAAGAATTTCCTTGTCTGCCTATTGACTTTTAATAGTTAATTTGACCGTTATGATATCATCATCATCACATACGTCTTTAATCAAGAGAGCACAGAGATCTCTCACAATGAAAATAGTAGAAAATACAATAGTTCAGCACGTAGGAAGTTTAAACCCATAATTTTCCTACCAGCAGCCCATGGTTCTTGTACGAGTTATAGAGGTATCACGTTGCTGAGTACCATCTATAAGATATTCTCCGCTATCTTGCTAGGCCGGATAGCCCCATATGCCCAGAACATCATTGGCCCATACCAAAGAGACTTCACTCCAGGCAAATCAGCAACAGATGAGATTTTCTCTCTGCGGCAAGCGATGGAGAAACTGCTGGAATATGGACAACAGTTGCACCATCTATTCATCGACTTTAAAGCCGCCTATGATAGCAAAGGTAGGATAAAACTGTACACAGCTATTAGAGAATTCGGTATCCCGACGAAATTGATAAGACTAACTAGGCTGACCATGACCAATGTGCGAGGCCAACTAAAAACAGCAGGATCACTCTCAAGACCATTCGACGTCAACAACGGTCTAAGAAAAAGGGATGCCCTATCATGCGTCCTCTTTAACCTGGCCCTGGAGAAAGTGATTTGTGATGCTGAGGGAAATACAAAAGGTACGATCCTCTTTAAGTCCACCCAACTACTGGCCTATGCTGACGATATCGACAACATGGAAAGAACGACCCGAGACGTACAAACTGCCTTCATCCAGATCGAGCAGGCCGTAATCGGCGCGAGATCTTGGGATGCACATCAATGAAGGCTAGACAAAATTTATGGTGGCAACGTCAGCACCGAAAACCAACCAACCAACAACATCAAACCGCACTGGTCAAACGGGAAGAATAAAGATAGGAGAATACAACTTGGAGACCGTTGATAATTTCTCCTATCTAGGGTCGAAAATTACAACCGATAACAGCTACGATGATGAAATTCGCGCACGGTTGTTGTTAGCCAACAGAGCCTATTTCAGCTTACAAAAACTGTTCCGCTCGAAACGTCTCACCATAGGGTCAAAGCTCTTACTGTACAAGACAATGATCTTGCCAGTCCTTATGTATTCCTCGGAGACTTTGGTTCTTAGCTCTTGGCCGCGGTCGAAACAAAAATCCTCCGAAGAATCTTTTGCCTCTTACATGAGGATGGACGATTCCGTAGCCTACATAACGACCAAATCTATGAGCGATACTATGACCGTCAGGTTGTGGATCAAATCCGGGTCGATAGGTTACGGTGGGGGGTCACTTAATCCGTGTGGATAAGGATGATCCAGATTTCAGCCGGCAGAACCATTTTGTTATGGATATGGGGTAGCTTTACATATTGGCTTCCTATATAATCAACGCATAGTAAATACTTTCTCCTTTTGCCAGCTATTAAAATCGGTGAAAGTCGCCACAAAATATGAGCCAAGCCGTTGACGTTCTCCGGCTAGCCAAAGGAATCTAAAACACTGAAAATTTAGATGAAAAGCTTTTCTCTCATTTCTGTCCTGAGAAAGCTCTGATATCCTTAAGACATGCTCAAAGGATACTGTCGGATGGCAGTCTGGTCTAGCTCATCAGTATAGTTGTGATAACTGCCATGTCGTGGAATAAAGAGTTTGCGAATAAAGAGTTTGCGACAAAGAGGAATATAGCAAGATATCGTCGTTCCAACTTGTCAGTAAACTTTTGCTGTATGCCTATATACCCACTTGCACTCTACAAATGGGCATTCACACAGCCTTATCTTGTCGTGTTATTTTTCGCCTGAGGTCATCTATGAACATACATACAATTAGTGAGCCTATAGCATCGAGGTAAAGATCCATTTAAACACGCATCGTAAACCAATTTGAAAAATAATTTAAAGATGAAAATGAAAGGAAAACTAGGAAACCATCGATGGGATTGGATACCTAATCGAAAATGATGTTAGTAATGAAAATGAAATCTACGAAATTAGTTCAACATAACAGAAACCCCAAACCATTGAATGAAAACTATAAAAAATTAAATCATACAAAATTTCGTCGGCGCATCGATCCTTGCGGGTCTATACTATTCAGACTTCTCAGACTCTGTCGAATACTATGACGTCGTTCCAGCCTTTGTACATGACGATGACGTGACTTCATATACCAGCACACACCGATTAGTACGAGCAATATTATAACTAGAATAAATGCGCTTATTATGCTGATGGCAAACACATCAGCTCGCAAGGACAACGGATCGATGACCACCTGAAACAATAAATAAAGGAAACATTTAAGTTAACGCATTCTTTTAAAGTTGTCCATGGTTTTTATTTACTTTTGGATCGATTTCACAGATGAAGGGCATCCTATTGTTGCAGTCCTCGACATCAGTAGTTCGATATATGAAACTTGTACATTTGTCGATATAATTGAAATCCTGCACCCAAACTTTTTCTGGATATCTGAAATTATTAGAAAAGAATTTTCTTAATATCGGAGTGAAATTCAAAGCGGGTTTCCAAATGGCAAACTGGATAATATACATTAGAACCAAAAATGTAATTGGGAGCATCTATGCATTATCACCTCGAATAAGTTGGAACTAGGAAGAAAGAAGCATTTTCTGGGACTATTATTCTATTGTTTGAAGTGAGAAAAGATGCAAACGTGCACGTAGTAAATACCCATTAACAATAAAATTAACTTATTAGTCCAAATCAATGTAAGGTAACAGTCATTCATCAAGCGCAGCCGACGCCAATTTTTCAACCGAAATACAAGAGGCGTGATCACACAGGGATTGCCCTACCATCTTTCCAATAACCAAGCTACTTTCAGCAGCGATAACTTAGGATCCTAGTCACTAAGCCGTCCAGAGCTTTTTGTTCGTATATGGTAGTCGAAAATCTTAAAAAGATATGTCGACAGTGTGTGTGAATCGCGCCCATTAAATACCGCCACCCGTCTCTCCAGTCCCGGGGTATCACCGTTTAGGTATTACTCCACGAGATGAGCTTGCCTTTAGCTGCCCAGTGTGGAACTGGCTAATGCGATAGTTTGTCTCCCCATGTTTCCGCTGAAACAATACTCTAATGTTGGGAATAAGCCTGTGTGTCCACCGACGCTTCGTTCTGTGTGCCCCTCCATACATCCGGCATGGCTCATTCACGTGAAGAGTTTCGTAGAATAGATCGCACATTTCCGGCTAGAAGCAAGTTCCGATAGTGTTTCGGCTCACCAAAATTCGGCAAGCTCGGTTTGGTGTCAACAATCACTCCCAGGTATTTGATAGTTGTCTTTGACACGACCTTATATTTACTAACTTCCAATTCCACAGTGTTCTTCTTTCTGCGGTTTCTTACTAAGACCACTTCTATCTTCCCGTCCGCCAAGGTCAACCCAGCTGTTTTTAGTCAGGACTTTACCGCTCTCACTGGTTTCGTAATGTAAAAGTTCACATCTCCTGGGTGCTTACTGTAGCAATCACAGCTAGATCATCCACAAAGTTTACAATCGTAGTCCCTTCTGGGACGAGAAGAGCAAGCACACCATTATATATGATATTCCACAACAGGGAACCCAATACCAAGCGGTGTGGTTCCCCGCTACGACAATATACTCTGATCTAATACACGCTGGGCGGTTACTTATGAAGAAAAAACATAAGAAACATTGCTCTCTTTGCATTGCATTTCTGTATCTAGAGAATGCGTTTGACCGGGTACCACACAAACTCATCTGGTATGCTCAATGCCAATACTTAGAACCAGAAGAACTAGTGAGCTGGGTTAAATTGGTCTACCAGGATCCAAAAAGTTCGAAGTGTGGTGAGAGTATCAAAACCGCTCCGTGTCTCTGTTGATGTTCATCAAGGAAACGCCCTCTCACCACTCCTCTTTGTTCTTATTATGGGCACCGTCACACGTGATATCCAACATTCAACGGCCTATGAACTGATTTATGCCGATGGATTTTTGATGACCGATCTCCATGAAATAGACACAATCACTGTCAACGGCCCAGAACTGCGCAATTTAAATATTTCGGGTCAATGCTATCAACCAATGGTGAAATTGCTGCACGCATTAACGCAACCTCGATGAAATGGCGTTCCACAACTGGTGTTTAAATCAAAGATTTTCCGCAATGTCGTCCTTTCCGTCGCTCTATATGGTTTGAGTGTCAGCCGACTATAAAAGACAATGAACGGCGTCTTACGGCAATGGAGACGAAGATGTTGCGTTGAGCTAGTGCCGTGATACGTTTTGATCACATCCGAAATGAGTATATCCGCGATCGATATGGGATCGTGGAAAAATTGAGAGAGAGGCGTCTTCGATGGTATAGTCATGCAATTCGCACTAATGAGAATCCACTCGCCAAGATTGATTTGAATATCGAAGTCGATAGTAAATGACCAAAAGGCCGGCCAAATTAGCGGTGGCTTGATACGTTGGATGGGGAGTTAAAAGCCTCGCGACTGCATCCAGATCAGACATTTCTAAAATCGGATTTAATGGGCCAACTGAACGCGGGAAATATTTCGGACCAATAGCTATTCAAAACGCCTCTGACTCTCTGACAGCAAAGCTGTATTGAATAAACAGATAATAATGCGTTAGGTTTAGATATACTCGTATATTCCAGAACTTTTAATTCTGAATGCTGCGAAATTAGATCATCGCATCGATAAAGTTAGTGCAGTCCAAAGAAAAAGTTATCATGCATTGAAATTTCCCTTCCAAGAAGGAGCAGACGCGTCCCAAAATTACAAATAGAATATTTTGAAGAATAAGACGAAGTGCCTTCTTTTTCAATTTTAACTCATGTGTGCAATGTTAAAATTGCATACAACAAGCACTTCTCTTGAAGGCTTTTAA
This sequence comes from Hermetia illucens, assembly GCF_905115235.1. Lineage (NCBI taxonomy): Eukaryota > Metazoa > Arthropoda > Insecta > Diptera > Stratiomyidae > Hermetia > Hermetia illucens. Next base: position 165,202,340 of record NC_051849.1, on the reverse strand, counting down.
AATGCTTATTTGAAAAGTGAGTTTCAATAATATCTATAAAGTTCAGAAGTATAAAATTGTAACACATTTCCTTATTTTCAAAAAGTATGAAGTTATGCATCCTCAAACCCAATTGAATTTTGCCATCTCCGGGATAAACAGTAACCAATCATATAGTGTTAGGCAAAACAAAGCTGAAAAGAAGTGTGGCGAATTGCAATGTTATTTCAGCATCGAAGGGTGCTTTTTTTTCGTTCAAAAAAAGAAAAAATTATGCAAACTTATGTCTATTTTAGAAACTTACTCAATTGTTTCCACCTTGTAAAAAAACCTTCCCGTTATTTTGCGAATAGCACACTAGGTCAATAAACTCAAAAAAGGCACCCTCAGTTTTCTTTTTTTGTTGCAAGCATATGTCTACTGAGCTACTGAGACGCTTCCGATTCGCACTCAATCTAGTGTCTCAGCGAAAGTTGCTTTAACACTGACACTCCAGCTCATCGTCCAACAGCTGTACCTCATCATGCCGCTCATGGGGCACGGCCTTCATTCCTAGATAGTGGTATCTCAAAAGACACCAGTACAGTCAGTCGCGTTGAACCAACCTGAATGCGCTTCTGCTGCAACTAATGTCTGCCACCGCAACACTGCAAGCTAAACCTGTTATCATTCACGACCAGCCTTCTGTACTTCTTCCAATTGGCATTTAATGCAGGTCACTTCACCATACAAACAACTCTCCATATCCAGGCTGGCTTCTTCTACTTCTTCCGGCATTCTGGACTACATGAGGAGCAAAACTAGCTAATTTCCGGCGTCTCTCTAGCCGCTGTGAAGCTGATTAAAGATGATGTCCTCGGCCTATTAACAACTCCCTTCCTCACGACCTGAATTCCGCCGTCCAACCTTCCATTTGATTACATATAGCTTTTATAAAATCTTACTAAAGGAACAAACTACGAGGAAATTTTCATGACACCCGCTTATCTCGCCAATCAAGATAAATGAATCCTTTACGACGGTCGGTCAATAAGTGAAGTGTAAGAAAAAGACAGAAGAACGAAATATAGTAAGAGTATCTTATCCAAGTTACAAAGACTACAGACAAATACTACAAAAAGTTTCTCCCGCCTATCTAAGCCGCCTAAAAAGTATGATTACTTTTTACTGTTTGGCAGTAACTTTCTCGTCCGTCATGAACCGTTATTTTTTCAAATCTAGGCTGCAAACTAATCAGGATTGCGACGGAAAGCGGGAAAATTTTCTCCTATCTAGGGTCGAAAATTACAACCGATGACAGCTATGACGATGAAAACTGCGCGCGATTGTTGGCAGCCAAAAGAGCCTATTTCAGCTTACGAAAACTGTTTCGTTCGAAACGTCTCACCTTAGGGTCGAAGCTCTTACTGTACAAGATAATAATCTTGCCAGCCCTTATGTATTCCTTGGAAACCTGGGTTCTTAGCAAGAAAAATTACGAACTCCTGGCCGCGTTCCAGAAGGATTTTTGACCTCCGGCATATGGATGGACGATTCCGCAGCCTCCATAACGATGAAATCTATGAGCGATACTATGACCGTTTGGTTGTGGATACGATCCAGCTCAACAGGCTTCGGGGGGCGGGCCATCCTGCTGGAAAGTCTATAAGGGAAATATCGATGGTAGAAAAATTTGAGGTGACAAACCCTGCCAGCAGATGCCCTGTTCCAGGCAAGAACGAACTTTGGAGCATTTCGATAAATAACTTCCAAAGGGCGTTTGATAACCGCCTACTATGTTTCGGTCGGTGTGTGGAGGCACAAACATCGTACTTTGACAACTAACAACTATTGTAATATATAATCAATATTTTTTTTCTACTACTTACAGATCACACTATGTACGTCAACAACTTATCCATCGCTCATTTTGATCATCTTATAGCTAAACAGCAACACGATTTTGTTAAACATCCTGCCTAGTTCACATTCCCAAAATCCCAAACTAGAGAGTAGAAAGTATTCAATTGTCTATTTGTTTGTGATATAAACCCTCGAAAGCGTAAAGAATTAAGTCTTCTTTCTTTTTCTTATGCCTTTGTCCCGTTCACACGCGGGGCGACTCGTCGTGATCGGTTTCGCAATTTGGTTCAATCAAATGCATGATCTGGATGCAACGCGAGGCTTTCAAATAATCATCCAGCGTATCAAGCCACTGTTGTTTCGACCGGCCCTCTGGTCGCTTACCATCGACTTGAATGTTCAGACCAATCTTGGTAAACGAATTCTCGTTAGCACGAATTATGTGACCATACCATCGAAGATGCCTCACTCGCAATTTTTCCACGATCGGTGCAACTCCACATCGATTGCGAATATCCTTATTTCGGATATAATGAAAGCGTGGCATGTCACTAATTCAACGCAACATCTTCGTCTCCATTACCGAAAGACGTCGTTCATTATCTTTTATAGTCGGCCAAAACCCAGAACCATAGAGAGCGACAGGACGGACGACATTGCGGTAAATTTTAGATTTGCAACGTTTGTTAATACATCGATCACAAAGAACACCAATTGTGCAACGCCACTTCATCCAGGTTGCGCTAATGTGTGATGCAAATTCACAATGCAGTTCTCAATTGGCTAATAGCATTGACCCGAAATATTTAAATCGCTCAGTTCTGGGCAGGTTACTGCCGCTGACAGTTTCATGTGGATCGGTCGTGGGAAACTCAGCTTTCTTTAGATTCAATCTGGGACCGTGTTGCATGAGACGATCATTCCATTTCTGAACAAGTTGCTCAATATCATTTTTACTTTTAGACGCTAGGAAAACATCATCTGCATAAAGCAGTGTATAGGGGACTGGACATTGAATGTCCCGTGTGACAGTGTCCATAACAAGAGCAAAGTTTTGACACACCCGCCACATTTCGAACTTTTCGGATCGTGCTTGAGCAATTGAACCCAGCGCACGAGTTCTTCTGACACTAAGTTTTGTCCTAGAGCATACCACATGAGTCAAACGCTTCCCCTAGATCCACAAATGCAATGTAAAGAGGGCGATGCTTCTCACGTTGTTTCCCCTTGAGTAACCGCGCTACGTGTATTGCGTCAGTCGTTCCGCAGTTCTTGACAAATCCAGCTTCATTCACGGTTATTTGAACGATTTCGCGAATACGGTTGTAAAGAATGCGTTAAAAAATCTACATGGTATGGGACAGTAATTTGAATATTCTTTTGGACTACCTTTCTTTTTCCAGATTGGCACTGTAGTACTTTCTTGCCAATCAGATGGTGTTCTACCTTCCTGAAGAGCTCGAATAAAGAATTCACTGAGTCACAGTGTTAGATCCAACTCTTCACTTTCCAGAGCTCAGATGCAATGTCGTCTGGTCCTGTTGCAATTTCTTCCTTTTATTGCTTCCTCAACTCCAAATGTCAGCAATGATTGCGGAGGTGGAGGATAAACAAACTCTTCATCTGTTCGGAATATTCTCGCCATCTATCCGTCGCGGCTCGACGTCAGTAAACAAAGTACCATTCTTGTCATTAACGGAACAGAAGTATTCGATATCCTGTGTGCGTTCAGGTCGGCTATTGGCAAGTCGATACAGATCTCTTTCGCCATCCCCAGTGTCTAGTTTATCATAAAGATCTTTGTAATGAATGTAATGAATGAATGTTTAGCATTCTTATAAATTTGCCAATTAGCGAGCGTTTTATCGTCGAGAAAGAAAGAAAAGAGGTGTTCATTTCAACATCGTCATTCCAGAGCCAAGTGTCTCGGTTGATGTACTGCTTACATGACTTGGTGACCCCGAGAGTTGCAGAGGCCGTTTCGTGAATCGTGTCTTTAATTTGATTCCATGATTCTTCCGCATTTGTAATGGTTGGTAATCGCGTAAGTGAGATCATTTCTTCTTTCTTCTCACGAAATCGCCACCATTTAATGCTCAGCGGACCAGTGCGTTCTTCACGGTGTTTTATCGGTGGTTCGCAAGACAGCAATCAGCGGCCAATGCTGAGTTGAGACGCTCCCTATGACACCTGTGACTGTCTGTCTTTTCACCCACATGACCATTAAGGTCGCCGGCAATGGTAGATCTTATCTATAAATTTAAAAAAAAAATCCAGCCAAAGGCGCTGATATATTGTAGCTTTTTCAAAGCGCGAATTCAGCCAAAATATCCTTTAGTTATCACAAATATATGGGCGGGAAAGTAATGTCTATAGCTTAACATTTTAACTTATTAAGAATTAGTACTCTTCATATTTATATCAGATTTTTTTCACGGATGTACTCGTAAAAACTACAATCCATACTAACCTTAAATGTCTCATTGAATGCTGCAAGAAAGCCCACAACGTCTCACTATCGGTTCGAATAAACGGCATAGACGCATTATCTGATCTGCAAAACTCGCGAGCTTCATAGAATGTCATCGGTGCTCCAACATACATAAAGCATGTATCCAAAACTAGATTCCAGCCCGGAGGACATTTACCATCCAAAATAGTTTCGTTATTCATATGGAATGGAATAAACTGCACCTCGAGGAGAAGTGGATCATCTGAGAGAAAATTAAGGTTATTAGTGATATTTATTGTAATATTCACATAGCTCATTCTATCTATAGTAAAAATGGGATGCACTTACCAGATTTATCTCTTATTCGTGATCCCACAGAGATTGTTTCGTTATAACTCCAATAGTTGTGCGTAGCATCGATTTTTGTTTTCCAGACATCAATAGTGCTAAATAAAGTTACAAGAATGATTAATAGCGAATTCTGAGGTATCCTTACAGTTTACTAGAAAAGCTAAAGGCACCAAAAACAGATTAAATTAAATTATTATAACAAATACTACACAAACAGTTAATCCTTGGCCACATATCTGTAATTTATCTAGTCTATTAGCGCTAGTGTAAAATTTTATATTCTGAACAACACTTTGCGTAAGTAAATCATTTAAGAAGACGTAACAATACAATACAGCACATACACAAACATACAATATCTAAACTTACTTGTTCCAATATTGGAAGTCGAATCTACAAGATATAGTTGATACAACATCAAATATTTGATAATTGTGTGCATACGGAATGTTTGGAATCATGCAAAATTTTGAGGAGACATGCGAAAAAAATAATCGAAATATATTTTTTTAGAAAATTGATTAAGGTTTCTACCGTATTACATAAATTTATCAGTAAAACTAATTCCCCCTCTAATCACACATCTTTCTTTCCCAGCCTTGTATTCAGTGCTAAAGTTCTTGTCGGGGTCTAGTTCCTTCCTAAAACGTTGCTACAAAAGTCATAATTCATAGGAAAAATATATTTGAAAATAGGAACTATGTATGCAGCAGTCAGATACTTTTCAGATAAAAGTTGAATTTACTTTGATCCTCCCCTTCTGTCATAAAACTTTTGCAGATTTCAAAGTATAGTAAATTGTCAACTGCAACCTCATCATCTGTCTAGTGGAAGGACCCAACACTCACCAGCAAGACAGACAGAAGAAAAAGGATATGGAAAAGATCCGTCCACAAGTAATAATTATTTCCAGGAAAGGGGATATGCACTCCCTTATATCGTTCGAGAAGTGAAAATGGGCGCGAAATTGGCGAACTTGGATGATAATGTGAGCCGAATCAAGAAAACACAGAAGGGAATCTGATGCTGGAATTAAATAGATCCAACGAGAAGTCCGCGGAGAGTTTCTGCCATTATTAGGTAGAAAAAGTGTTAACTGAGGTTAGAGCTAGAAAGCAGGAGACAATAATCGAATCTAGACGAGATTAATTCTTTGGAAGATATCTTTGTTGCGTTAAAAGAAAAATTCGATCTCAGTGATATATGTAGGAGAGAGTGGTTAAGTTAGGTATACAAAATTATGAAGCAGGTATCAAATACATGTTTTAGACACCTCGATTTCGACTACTTTCCAATATATTATACCAGCCAACATGATGGACCGAAAAGGTGCAAAAAGTGCGGAGAATAAAATATTACACAAGGTGAAAGAAGTTTTAGATGGTCACAATACTACAGATCGTGGCAAGTGTCCAGCATTTAAAAGGAACCTGAACAGGACGAGCAAAAGGGGTTAATGTGAATCAATCTCAAACACTGCAAGGCGGCTGAAAACCTACTCCCGCAAACTATTCACCAGCCATGCAAACGTGGCCAGAATTTCTGAACCGTACCAAAACTACCTTAACACTTTTTGAGTCAAGGATACGCCTGGTAAAGCCATAGTGTCGGGCTTTGTTCGGACAAAATATGATGGAGTCCATATCTATAGCTTTTATGCTTTTCGTAGTACAAGCTGAGGAGATTTAGAGAGTTTATTGTAGTGTTGGGTGATGAGAAAGAACTCCAAAAATAATTACCGGCCACTTCAACGCGTTCGGTTTAAAGTGGAGAAGCCGAGTTCCGAACATCAAGGGGAAAGTCTTACTTCAAGCCTGTACAGAGCTGAACGTCGCAATGGCCAATATTAGATGCGTGCTCAGCTTCTAAGATAGAATATTAAGCTTGATTATCGGCCTGGCATACATCAGTACACCGTTCGTGGGATATAAATTAACTAGTTCCCTGGAACTTTTAAGGCGGAAACATTCGTAACGGCTCTAGAGGGATGTCACGAACCAAAGGGAACTGGAATGGAAGAGGGGATCAGCTGCTTCAGACGAAACCAAACTATTGTCGGAAGCAGTGTATGTTGATGTTGCGAACATTTTGTCTGAGCGCGGAGAAACTTTGCCAAAACGTAATAGGCAGGCTAGAGAAGAGCTAAGGGAAGAATTCCGGGGTCTCTGAAGTAGCTTTTTAAAAGCCATACGCGAAAGTAAGTGGAATTATTACATGCAGCTGTACACAAGGCTGAAATTGATACAAATCCGTAGGGTGTGACTTACAAAGTTCTAATGACCAAGAAACATAAAATCACCTCGAGTGCGGAGGAGGGTTGAAGAGATTCAACAGAAAGCCTTCTTAATAGCTAAGACTACCAAGGGGAAACTAGGTAAGAACGTTCCAAGATTGAATCGATTAATCGAGACGGTAGGTAAATCCCATATTTTCGTACTAGTAAGACACTAGGCATGGGGAACTTTTTGACCTTAGAGTGCCACAGGGGGCAAATTTAATCAGTTGTACGGACGACTTGGTGAAGGGTTTTTTTGCAAGGCATCCCGGGAACGTGAAGTTACATGAAAGTGAAATCACTCGTGTGATCAAATCATCTGAGTAACTTGCACTATGCGCGGAAAAAGGCAGCGAAAGCTTCATCTTTAGCAAAAATAATGCCTAAAATCGCAGGACGAAAATATAACTCCAGGGTGCTCATCGCAGATGTGATGAATTCGATCATACTCCGCTCCTGTTCTAGGTGGGAACAGTGGACGAGACTGTGAGTGTCTAAACTCTATCAAAGACGAAAAACAAATCCATCCAAAATGACTGCAAACTTCTGAAAAGCATTTAATAACGAACTGTATATGAGGTGGTAGCAACGGTGGAATAATTCTGAAAAGGGAATGGAGACTGAATTACCATCTAACCCAGTTCCTTATGGAGCACAAATAGTTGCATCGCTTCAAATTAGACAAGTTTCCCGACTGTCCCGAGTGGGCCACTACATCCGAGGACCTGGAGCACATTGCATGGGGTTCATACTAAAAAGAAGAAGGTTGAGCGACATGTTCATCCTATATAGTTATCGGACCCCATAATATCATGAAGAAGCTGTTGTTGCTAGAAACCCGAGAATCCAAGAACTAGGTCGAACTCGAAAATTGAGATTCGAAGGTGTTGGTATAAATGAAAGCCCTGTTGGCAAAACAATATTTCACGATGGGTCAACAGCAATATAACGAAGTAGCATCTTTCCAAGATTATACTATAATAGTTTAAATGACACGTATTGCTTCTTTTAAGCAGTTATTATTCCAAAATTGGCGGAAGTTTTGGTTTGAATGCTGAGAATAATCATAGAGCCCACGATTACAGAAGGATACCCCCTGGATACTCAACAATGAAATCACTTGGATTTGTTTTTGTAACTAATATTGATATTTTATAATATCGTGGCCTAATATTTCGTTCCCAAAAGGTCCATACAGGTACACCAGTAAACAAAATGTCTTCAATAAATGTACCCAGAGCCTTTCTGACCATTCAGGGGTCTTTTTGCGAAAACTACCATCCCGTTCAAATGTGGATAAACAAACAATATATCCAATGGCTAAAAGTCGAACAAATGCTTTCTGAGGCTGCCAGAATAAAGCAGATGGAATTTTCTTTCGTCGTTCGCCGTTACTGAAGAAAAACATTTAGTTTGGATGCCACAATTATTCAAAAAAAATGATTTGTGATCTGTGCAAAACCTTGAAAATGTTCTCGTTCTCGTCGGCAAAGAATCTGCAATAAAATTCCAAGCACTTGCAGTATTATCACGGAGAGAATGTTATGTAACTGCTTTTGTGGAGAAATAACGAAAAATAAATAGGAAAGTGTCGCTGCAAGATTGAAAAGATCACTCAAGCTATTTAGGAACCTACAGAAGCCAAAGGCAAAATCTAAATCCAATGGATTACCACTTAATTTGATGAAGCAGTGATAGGCATCACATTTCAAAAATTCAATTCAATTTAAGATTAGATGGTGCTGGAAGTCAGTGAACAGAAGATCCTAGACCATTCCGGAGTCGATTCCAAACCTTCATTATCCACTAATATATTACAAATATCCAACCTGGCCAAAGCCCAACCATCTATTTATTTGAAATAATAAAGACTTGCTTTTTCTATTCGCTAATGTTATTTATTGGTCTTGCAAATACCGATATTTCGGGAACCACTTGTTCCCTTTATCAGTGCTAACAAGTCTTCACTTAAAGAACACCAGCGAATAGAAAAAGCAAGTAAAAGAAGACGGCTACGGTTTCGTACCAGGGCAGAGGCAACTCATCAGACGCTGGCTCACCTCACAGCAAGCTTTTATTATTTCAAATAGCTTAATCGCTAGAAATACAGCGTAATTTACTCAGACCATTTTCCTAGCTGCTCTCAACAAAAAAATCGTACAGGCGTGAACTCGAGTTCGAATAGCAAAATCAAAAGCAATCACAGCAACCTTCTTAGATTCATCATATCTTTTGTGCTTGAAATTGACTCTGGAACCATATCCTTAAACTTTCGCGGCTAATCACCTTGCATTCAAATTTATTGTACAAAGTTTAGTTATATATGTATATGGTAATTGTTGTATAATGGGCCCTACCGAGAGAAGGGAGGTTTCTCAGGGGTCCGGAATAGAAATTTCAAGGAGAAAAAAAAACGTATAGTCTAATAAAATTCACATTAACAAAATTACAGAAAATCCTCATAACTCTGGAATCTTACCCAAAAAATCTATTTCTTTTCCCTTGTGTAAGACAACTCCGAAGTTTATATTATCATACAATATAATAGTACGGAATTATAGAAGCACAAACCTAGGAGCTGTCTAAAATTACGGAGGAGAGATGAATTCTAGTGAACTAGATGTTTCTATCCGTAGTAGACATATAATTTTATAAATCTGAATTTTGCGGATTTAGTATAAATTTAAAATATACTCAAGGAAATTGTGGTTCAAATATCTGACTCCCGTTAATGCCACAATGGCACCTGACTTACAACAACCCTGTTCAACTTCTGGATAATTGAAAAAGATCCCTGATTTGCAATTTGAATTTGTGCTCTTTTTCTATTAAAGTGAATAATCCTACTTAGAGTACTGTCCTCAACAGCCTATATTACGTTCAAAGTTACACAAACTTAGGCTTCTGGTTATATTCTCGACAATAAATTAGGATACTAAAAATTCTCTCAAACCATAAAAATATGGTATGAATCTATCGAAATAGAAAAAAGATAGACCCATGCAACTTACATTGATCGATTCACAGTAATTATTTCATAATCGTTATTCGGATTCCTGAATATATTGTCCACATAATGTTGCCCAGCTGTTCCGGCAACAATGGTAGCACGTCCCCGCCAGTCTGTAGCTACATTGCTGTTGAACAAATAGGAAAAATTATTAGATATTCACATCTTTAAACAACATAACACTTACTCATAGAATCCATTATGCGAAGTTGTCTGATAAATCGGCAATCGAACTTTATCGAAACCAGAAATCTCGAGAATCCTTCCACCGTAATTCGAGTGAACGTAGTTATATGTGAAGTTTGAAAGGACCTGCCTTAGCTTGATAACATTTTCATATTTCGCATCATTTTGACTGAAGTAATTGTTATAGACAATCACTTCTTGGTAAGGTGAAGACTGTCGACCTTCAACGTATAAAGCTGGACGATTCCTATTCTTCGCGAAGAGATTGTGATGGATCCAACCACGCAATGATGTTGCGGAACCCCGGGAATCCGCTCGTATGAAGAGACCGCCTTGATTCTGTTGCACAAGATTGTTCTGCAAGATGAAACAAATTCGAATTAGTTTTTATTGAAAGATATAATTTGGAAATCAGATTTTAAGGCACTGTCTCCATTGCCTTTTCTTTTTATTTATTTTTAATTGTATAATATTAAAATTTAGATAGCAAATTTATCTATTCGAAAAATTGAGCAGTCTCCAAAGACAAAGACTGAATAATTGGAGCTTGAACACTTTTTCTTGAGAATAGTTAATAACAGTTGAACAATTGCCTACTTGGCGAACAAGCAGTTACAAATCCAATTTCCCTAATTTCAGAGAGGCTTATTATTAGCTTGTTGCATATGAAATGGCCGATTTGGCAATCAAGTGAAGTTAGTTGCGATTTTGTTGAATCAAACCACCACCAGTTAGCGCTGTTGGTATCGGATAATAAAGTATAAATACTCCTACATTTAATCAAGGAGTCCTTTCAGTGTTGACCATCTTTGTGATAACAGTGAATGAAAAGGAAAAAAAGAATACAAAAGAGCCAAAAACGTATACTTTTTCTGTATGAGTTCAAACTCGGTCATAGAGCAGTGGAGGTGACCCGGAACCTTAACAGCGCATCTAGAGCTGATACGGTAATCTAACGAACCACACGGCGGTGGTTCACAAAATTCCAGTCAAGCGACGTAAACCTTCAAAGTGAGCCACATGAACATCCAGGACCATCGATTGATAACGACGAGCTGCGTGTGCTAGGCGAATCCGACACACGTCAGTCTGTGAAAGACATTGCAGAGAAACTGGGCGTACACTATTCGACAGTTTCCCGCACTTGCAACAACTTGGAAAGGTGAAAAAGCTCGACAAATGGGTACCGTAAGCCCTTACGGAACAAAACATGGCGCTTCGAATGAACGTTTGCAGTTCTATACTCTCTCGGAACAGAAGCAACCCCTTTTTGCACAGAATAGTGACATGTGATGAAAAGTGGATATTATACGACAATCGTTGCCGATCAACGCAATGGCTAGATGATCATGAGCCACCGAAGCATATGCCGAAACCGAGCCGCCATCCGAAGAAGGTAATGATGGCTGTTTGGTGGTCTACAGCTGGAGTTATCCATTATTCTTTCTTGGCACCTGGAGAAACGATAAATACACAGAAATACTGTACCCAACTCGAGGAAATGCACCAAAAATTGAGTATTCAACGGCCGAGATTTGTCAACAGAGATGGTGTGATACTCCTTCACGGCAATGCACGACCTCATGTATCCAGAACAACGGTTCAAAAGTTCAAAAGGAGGAGGAAAGGAAGTAGGTGAATTGGAAGATAACAAAAGGAGTGTGCTCGGCAGTTAAAGCAAGATAAGCAATGGGAACTTTTAAACCACTTGGAGAGGGTAGCATTTTCCTAGCGCTACTTCGTTTTAGGATCTCTTCCAAGGGTAGCAATAGTATAATAGTAATAATCCTTAACGCGACAATCCAATTAGATCTGGGCCTTGAAGTATGTTACAGCACTTCATTCAAGACCTAAACGATGACAGCGCTCTTACCACTAAGCCATTCGAACAGTAGTAATAGAGCTTTACAATATATACCAAGAGCATAAAAGGTAACAAAAGTTGTCTTCATTCTGAAAACGAACAAAAAGGATACTTTTCACCCTAAATCTTTCAAAGCAATTTGCCTGAAAACAATTCTACTGAAAACTGTGGGGAAAATCTTAAACGATAAAATTACAACTAACCTTTTAACGTGCAATTCCTTACATCAAAGGCAATATGCTCCCCTGGCAGGATGGTTAACCAAAACTACCTTGTATACCTTGACATATGTATTATGGGACGTAATAGAAACCAAAAAAATAATGCTATATGTAAGAGGTTGAATACTTGGGAATTACAGATGATCAAAACCACTCTCGAAGACGCTTGTTGAGAACATATGCCGGAAAACTTCAAGGATTTTGATAATGACCGACTACTAGGCGGCTATTAAGGCGTTCAGATCCAGCCACGTAAACTCCAGACTGGTATGGGAACGCTTAGTTCGCACAATAAGGTCTAAATACTCCAGCTTCCAAACCCTCTTTTGTTAAAAAGCTCTAATGCAAGGGATGAGTTACCCAGGAAAGCAGCACAAATGCCAGTACACGGTCCAGAGCCCGCTTGTGGAATCGGAAAGGGACTCACTGACATGAAGTATCCAGAGCGCCCATAGGGTGATACGAATCGAAACGGCCATAAGATTGCGTAACACATCACCCAGAAAAGCCTTAGGACCGTAGTAGGAATACTGACTGATCGTTGTAGGCAAAATTACTTACTTGGGAAGCTGTATTTACCGACACTATCTGCAGTTTATGCGGGGAGAACAATGTACACTACTTTCGCAAAGTAGGTTAAGGCAACCGAGCGAAGACTTAATACCAGATGCGAAACTCAGATACCTAGAAGTTGGAAATATTTCAAAATTCCTGTCAGTAATAGGCTTAATCGACATACTATAAATAATGCCTACACTACATGCATTAAAGGTGCACAATAATTCTTTGAGGACTCGTCTGGTGTTAATTTTATCCAGTAGCTTAGATGTTACTCCAACAATGACAATTACGCCATCCGTAGCACTTGAAGCATCTTTACTTGAAGGCAAAACAGGCAACAATTTAAAAAGGCGATCAATTTCGAGATACATCTTTCGTAAGACATATTCTTTCATAATCTTAGATAAATTATGATGATCTTCGTCGGCGACATAACACAACCACAGAATCAGTAATAAATTGAGGGATAGACTCAGATGTATTTTCGGAAAATTCTGGAATAGAACTTAGCTATCCTCTCAGAAAAATGAGGACCATACTCAAGCAAAGATATATCATAATTCAATATTTTGGCTTAGTTCACGTGGAAGCACTTAGCAAAAATAGCAAATTTTTTGAAATTGAAGGGCAAACGGAAATAATTATAATTTGCGGAAATCACAAATTCCTTCATGGCAAACTGATTTTTCCAGTTTAAAATTTTACAATACTCCGAAAACACAATTTTTTCAATTACAACAAGGGATTTCGTTTCTAGTGGATATTTTTAACAACAACTCTTGAAATTCTGCTATTGCAAACATGCTACACCTACTATACCAGCATTCAGATTCATAGACATCTCTTCATCAGCATCCAGACCCTTAAATAGGGAAAATATCTTAAAAGCATGCTTAGGGTCCGACATCTGACTCGTTAGGAACTGTTTTGATGTTAACAGAGGACCTTCATGCCAGTTTCAGGAATCTTACCTGGCTCCATCGCCGGAAATGCTCGATACCGAGGGAATTACGTAACAAGTCAAGGAAGGAAACTCAAAGAACCAAAACGAATTGTTAATCTTACCCTAAAATGAACTGACTGCATATTCTGCACATCGATTTCAATAGCCGCTTCACAGGTCGAAAAGTTCCCATACATTTGACGGCAGTTGTTAGTAAATCGGTTTCCTTCAAGCGTTAAAATTGGTGACACTTCTCCAGCGGTGGAATACGAAAGGGCTCCAGCAACTGTTCCTGATATTTCCGAATATGACACATTGTGCTGAGCATCACGACCTAAGAACAACAATGAAATTAATAAAAGTTAACACCAATAAATCCTCTCAAACTTACTGTATCCCAGCACTGAGATAGGAAGCGTGATTACTTCAGCAATAAACCCATGTGTAGCGGGAGCTCCACTTGCTATCAATCTCACGCTAAGCGTCGGGCTCTTGGTTCTAAACAGATTTTTCTCATTATCTGAATCAGTTTCTACTTTTCCCAGGAATATTGATGAAATATTATAAATGTCGCCGTCATATAGATTGATCGAATCAGTTCGGCCGTATTCTTTAGAGTGATTGAATAAGTTTGACTGAAGTAGCCTAAATCCAAGCGGTTTGATTCGGTGAGGAGTATTAAAGATTTTAACGCAATTCACAGGATTATTGTCGTATTTATAATAGAGAATGATCCTTTCTTCAACGGTAATAACTTTCGTTGTATCGCAGATGTCTATCAATGAAAACAAATTGTAAGGTAGTTGAATAGCCTTCAACGGGGCGAAACTTGATTCATCGCTTTCTCTTCCTTCCCCAGTCAATGACAAAACATTTATTCCATGTCCTAGAGTATTCTCAATATTCAAGAACTTTAAATGCATCGTCTTACTAGGAGAAATCAAATTGACTCCATGGTGCGCACTATTCTTGATCGTCACCGAACTTATAATCGGACTCTTGAAAATAGTTTGAATCGCCGGCGATTTTTCATTATGTAAGATTCCTGCTCCTTCGATTCGTACAAATTCCATATGACTCTCATCATCAGCTCCAACGCCGTGTGTTCTATGATCGTGCAACCTATGTTGATAGATGTTATTCTCGAAGTCAGGATTTGCAAATCGAACTCCACCCCAATAATTTTTGGGCTCAAAATCACCATTGCAACTAACAAATACAAACTCATCATCCCAATGGCATTCATGTCTGCGGCCATAAAGTTGACCATTCAACCGTTCAGGGCAAAGTTCCAAACGAGATTCATCTCCTCGACATTCCATTGGTTCAACCCAGGACCAAATTCTAGTCAGCGAATTGGTGTGAAATTCAATACGGCGATCGTGAGCAAAGTAAACGTCTAAAGGATCAAAACCTAATTCTCTGCAAACAACTTGAGCATTTCTTTCGGTGAATCGCCGGTCACAGATCGGAACCCATTGAAGCGTTGTGTGATTAAAATATTCCAAGAATCCTTCGTGGGTGGTGTCAACTTCATTTTCACTAGAGGAGCAGTTTTTCTTAGTGCAAAGTCTGATGGAGTCATAAGCCACCAGGTTTTCCAAAGATCTTTCAATTCTTGTTAAAGCTTGAGACTGTCCGAATTTTGGCCTCATGATAATATGCCCATCTTTGAACCCACGAGCTTTTAAGGTTCCAAGCACTAATATTCCAACATTAGGAGCGAATTCCATCACAACCCCGTTGTCAATTGTTAGGGTAATACCTGGCATTACTGTGATGTCTGATCGTACCCAATACGGTTTATCTCTTCTGTAAATTGTTGTATCTCGGAAAATCCTTCCTCCCAAATTATCCAAATCTACATCTGGATTTCTTTCAAACGCGACCGAGACACTAGCATCAAAGGAGTTCTCAAGAAGATAAGGCCGGAAAACCACTTCTGCATGATTGTTCCAATCGTCGAAGTCGAAAATTCTTGATATAATATAATCATCCTCGATCGACCCCCACCAGTTCTCTCTTGCGTATAAGTAATTGTTGACTCGAGCTGATTTAATTCCAGCAACAAGATCGTAGTCCATTTTGTTATTAGCAATCAAATTTCGGTAAATGGTGACTTTCTGAATGCCTCCAAATCCAATCACACAAGTTGGGTTCTTTAGATACGTCTTAGCCTTCCTGACATTCTCCCTCATCATGGCAGACCTAAAGGTTGAAGGCAGCTCGTATCGATTGTTTCGTATATCATTCAGTTGCAGGATAGCTGGTACCTCTCCTAAAATCTCACTTAAGCTGTCTGCCCGGAAATCGAATATGTATCTGCCATTGTTTCCGTCAATTTGGTTATTATCAATTTTCATCTTCTTCTCCATCCCGTGCATTGCAATCAACCCTCTCTTGCAGTTATTATTTCTGAATACATTTGAAGTTATATTCACGATTGCGTAGTGTCCACTGATCTTCACTTCGAAATTGTTATTTCGGATCCAGGTATCGTTGCCAAGATAAACTGAATGAGTGAAATTTTCATTATATTGCCAGACGTATGGCAGGGAAACCTGCAGACCACCATCTGAATTCTCCTCGATTGTGGTATCCTGTAAAACGTAGTGGAAGAGATTGTTTGAAGATCGCAAATCTTTCGATATGTGATGGATGCCACGACCGTTTTTCAAAATAAGTGATCCATTGATGTGAATCGAAACTTCGGACAAATTACTGACATGAACATCCCAAAAAGGTGCTCGAACCAGGAATGCCTCACCTCGATTATTACTAATTTCAGTGTTAACAAAACGGTATGACTCGTTAGCTTTTCTCAAATAGTGCTCTCCACGTTCGCCCAAGTAGCGGTTGTAATACATCGCTGAAACGCCTCTCGAATTGTTCTGGATTTTAGTGGATTTCACGTACAATGTCGGAACAGGACCCTTCACTATTCTATTTTTGATATTTTGCACTGGAGCTGGAGTTACAGACAAAATTAACACTGCTCCTCCCAACGCCTTCTCGCCACTTTTATAGTTCAAAATCACTCCATAGCTGGTACTCGTAGCAGGGAATACCGATAGGTCGCGCTTCACACTCCAAGTATCGGCTCGAGAGTTTTCAGCTTGCGCATCGTGGATCCAGATTTCTTCAGTTGATCGATTCTCAATAGGATTCAGGAGCTGGATTCCTATAACGTATCCAGGCTCACAACGAATGTAAACTTTCCTATCAATCGGATCCCCGTAGTGTTTGTTAGTGATAATATGCTTCATCCTAAAAGGGTCGAGATCAATTCGATAATTGTCTTCGGGAAGCCTAAATGGATTAAAATCTGAGTCAAACACGTTGAAATCTGGAGGCATGTAGAACCAGCTAGCTAATTCGCGTTGTTCTACCGCTGAAAGGACAGGATTATATGCAATCCCGCTTCCCAAATTATTTTTTATTGTAGAGCCTTGCATTCGAAGTCCTAATTGTTTCAAACTAACCCCGCTTCCACGATTATTCATGAACTCTGAGTTTTTCACATTGTTAATCGATATTCCTCCAAAGACATCTGAGTAAACTACACCAAGTCCGTCATGTAAATTGTTGACAACCCGCACATTCTCCAAATTGTGTTTAGCAAAATCCATTTGCATAGCTGGTTTGAAGGAATTTGTGGTGTAATCGAAAAGGCCAGCTTTCTCAATCGTAACATACTGCAGATCAGCGCGCTCAGCGAGAACTCCAAATCGTAGACCGGCCCAAGCTCCTTCATAGCATCGAAGTCCCACATCATGTTCATGGGTGCAAGAGTTTTCAAACTCTCCCTTTAGAAATCTTTCAGCTCGACATTTTGTTATGTCAGTGTCATGTTCTGTACAGCGTACGTTGGATAAAAGAATCTCTTCCGTCGTGCCACTCCCAGGAACTTCCGAGCGTAGTAATCTCCAGTCAGAAGGGTTCAAAGCTAATCCTAGCTGATTGCACACTAATGCAGCGTTAATTATATTCCAACCGTAGTCACAAACTGTTCCCCATTTTCCATTCAGATACACCTGGAGTCTTCCTTCATGCTCCGAAACTCCACCTAACAATCTTATTGGCACTTTTGGAGTTTCGTTGACCCCAATCACTGAATCCGTTTCAATATCGATCACAGCCATCTCATCGTTCAATGCTTCGTTCGTCTCGTTAGCCGCGACCACAATTTCTTGTTTCAGTGTAAAAAGAATGTCATCCGGACGTCGACCTCTTGCTTCCAACTTCCCAGCAACCATCATTCCAACACTAGGCTCGAAATTCAAAGTTGCGCCAGGACTCAGTATAAGTTTTCCTCCCGGACGAATATTTACGTCTCGATTCACAGTGTAAATTCCAGGGGGTATAACTTCTTGGCCATCAACTTCACCACCAATGTACTCTGATCCTTCGCTATAGAACTTTGGCACGAAAATCCTTTGACTGAAAACAGTATTCGTTCCAGGATTAGAATTATGCAGTAGAAAAGGCATGTATTCAATCTTTGCGAGATCATAGCGATCCTTTCGATGGAAAACCCTTTGATAGATAACTTCTTCACTTCCATGGCCCAACCAGTTGTAAGTAACATTGAGAATTCGACTCTGATCTGATAGTTGTGATCCAACTTCATATCTGGAATCCTTATTCGATATTATGTTTCGAAAAACGTCCACATTGCTAGAAGAAATAACCACAGCAGCTGAAACTCGTGACCGCGGATTCAAACGACCTTCTCCTTGAGCCCCTTCTGTGCCTTCTTCACGCGATCCAAATGGCTCCACCACTTTATTATCCTTCACAAAGTTTCTTGTGAACAAAATATGTTGAGTTTCGCGATCGCCATAAGGAGACAAACCCAAAGATACCACGTAATACCCTTGATTTTTATAAAGCTGGTTGTGTTGAATATTTAACTGGACCGGCAGCATCCTGAATTCTTCCCATTCTTTGTTTTTGATATAGATCGCGCCATGCTTACCAAAGCGAAAGTGATTGTACTCAATTTTTCCGAGGAGATTCAGAGCAGGACTAATAAGGACACCTACACGGTTGCTGTGTTCGAATAAGTTATGGCCAATTTGAAGTCGTAGTCGCCCATCTGGAACTCTATCAAACCAGCAAGTTTGGATGTCAACATCATTTGATTTGCTGTCGTTGAACCAATTTCCTGTGATATTAACCCAAAAATCTCCACAGAAATTGCCATGGCGAATGCCAGTTTCAAGATTACGCACTATCTCAGAGTATTCGACCACCGTTGTTTGATTTACTGGTACAAATTCCATTCGCTCCTTGTCAGAAGTTTCATTCAACCATAAACTCAAACCATAGCCACCATTGGAACTTAGTGAACTTCTTGATATATTCCGGTTGCCTCCATAGTAAGTAATATTAACACCATCTCCTTGGTTGAAACTTATTTTCGTCTGTGTAACATTAACGTCTCCTGCTCCGCTGGTTACGTGTAAGCCAGCCACATGCCCGTTACTTGAAACAACGCTCCTATGAAGGTGCACCATCGATCGTAAATTATCCACAGCAACACCACGGCCTCCGTTATCTGCGATCACTGAACGTGTTACGTTGAGATCATATGTTTTGAATGGACCAGTGGTTAAACGAAGAAACCCCAGCATCTCCGCCCTGGGATTAGCCTTGAAGCGTATAAATATTTTTTCCTTTGTACTGGAAATACTTTGAACGCGCGTTGAATTCCGTATCATCCAGGATTTCAGCAGCCGATCGTTTACCGACGTTCCATCGTATACATCAATTTGAGCTGTTTCATTCTGTGCAATAGTGAAGTAAACAAAGCTGGCAGTCAAAACGTAGCCACGTTTGGTCTGGAACGCTTTCATACACTCTTTAGTTCCGGCATCATACTTCGACTGTTTCAGTGAAACTGAGATGGGGTATGTTTGTCCTGCAGTATTAGGTACTGTGCAAAAGTCGTAGATCGTAGTTCGATCCTTTCGATCTTCCGTTCTGAGATCGTGTCCAACATATCGGACACCATCTGCTCCATTTTCACTGACAATACAATCCTCCAAGTGGGCAAGCCCGCAGCTCGAGTTCACAAACACTCCAAATCCTTTACTTCGTCTGACAGTAACATTTCGAAACACAAACCCTGAATCTGGCAGGGTTACATTAATTCCAGTATAGGCAGAATGATCAACTGTGACAAATTCTAATACTGGTGGTATTCCAATAACCTCTATTGACCCAACCGTGGTTCGTCCTCTTCCTGATCCGGCCCGAACTATATTAACATATCGCAATAGTGACTCTGAAACTGAGCTATACACTGTATTATCTTCTGAGAGAGTCCGGGTCGTGGGAGCATTGTCAAACTGCAACCCTCTCCAATGGGATAGAGGCGATTCGTGGATCGGTAAGCATTGAATTCCAATATCACTATGGTAATCACAGACACCTGAGCCTATTTGTTTGGTATGCCAGGAGCACTCTAACAGAGACGACTCAGTTCCTCTGCAGTTTGGTTCTTCGTAGAGTAAACGTGGTTGGAAATTCCAATTTCGCTCTACCCAATTCCAAAATCTACCCCCTTGGTAGCCCATCTGCCGGCATGCAGTTTCGTAGTCTTGAACTGTCCAGCTGAAAAATTAATGAAGCAGCTTTCAAGAACATCCCATAAAAACTTCAAAATAAACGTCAAACATGACTTAAAATCCAATTTCGAATTAAGTCGTGCACGAACAGCACTCCACTACTTACTTTCTTGAATTGGTGCACACTGATCTCCAACTACCCTTATAATAAATTTGCAGACGACCTTGCAAGGGGGAAGGTCCATCAACCAGTCTTGCTGCTACCTCCTCGGGTTCGGGAAGGATATTGTCACCATAACCTGTGTTTTGTTGTGAGGTCAATGTGATCTTTCGGTCGGGAGTTCCCTGTAAAGAAAAATAATACACTGTAAGAAACTGCTGCATATATTTAATTTCTGTAGAAAATATACTATCGAAGATTTGCCGATATCATAAGCAAGCAAGTCGGAAACCGAAAGTTCGACGCTTCAGATGTGATTTGGGGCATGGGGCTCCATCTGAGTTAAATATATCGACTAATCTTTCTAATGTTGACATTTTACACATATCTCACTAAACTTCTCCGTATTTCCCTATGACATATTAAAACCTATATTATTTCAAAGTTTTATGGTCATACGACAAATTAAAAAGCTTTCCAGGAAATTTACAAAATACACGATGATTAGCTTTACTTGGGCGGTTTTCAGAGGGAGGAATATTTTTGGAAGCCTAGTTGTCATATAGAGTCGAATTGTTCGAATTGATAGTTTGCGAAAATGGATCAGGTCGGTTGAAGTGAACTTGTCCTAAGAATTGAGATGCGCGAACTGGGGATTGGTGGGGACACACGTCCAAAGCAAGAAAAGACATCTAGATTAGTCCAGTTAAAAATACGAAAAGCCTATATTAAAGGCTGGAATTTTCATTGCAGCATAGAGAGGGTATTGACATTGCTGAATCAGAATCCCTTCAATCTAAAAAACAAAATGCTGCTCTCTGCGCCTAGCTTCGCACATACGAATAGGAAACCAACTATTGATGGTTCCAGCGGATGTTCTAAGCACTGCGACGAAGGAATATTGCATTTCAGCGACGAAGGGATTAACGTAATGCTGGCAAAGTTACTCAGGAAATCGCAGAAAAATGAACTTTGCGCAGAGCCCCGAAAGATGTAGAACAAAAGGATACCCAGCTATCAAAGGCTAGACATAGCTCTGAGGTCAAGGACCTCGATGATGAAACGATGAAAGAGGACAGATGAATTGGTACAGACGAGAGTATCATCCCAATACAGAACTTCCAAAAAGGAAACGACGGTAAGCAATCGGCAACCATTAGCTTATTGGCTGCATGGCCAAACAAGCAGCTGCCAAAACCAAATCGCAGGGATCATGCGTTAGAGCGAACAAAAGTCTTACCTGTTATCGCTTTTAGATATAGATCATCATACACGAGTGCACGATCCCACATTATTCTTGCAGAAGACTTCAATTCATCGTTTACCAAGTAGAAAGCAGACTTTCAAACAAACAAGGTGTCGCTGGAAACTATTTCGCTGCGGGACATGAAGTCGGTAGTGGCTTAACCTGAGTGCCTACCGTGTTGGTATAATCCCACAGTGCTCTTCAGAAGTGGATTGATTTAGCGCCCACAATCAGAGCACTACGTTCAAACCAACAATGAGCTCCGTCTACCTGCCCCCCCTATCGGGCCTACCGCAAATAACGTAGCCCAAACCACATCCCTCAATAATTCTCCTCCTCTCAGAGGGCCATCCTCGTTTCCCGTGGTACCAGCTACCAGTGACGTTTCGCCTGAAGGGTCACTTTGAATGAGAATCCCTTGCAGACGCGGGCCTGACCATTCTTCTCGACTACGTGTGAGCGGCAATCTCCAACGCATCAGAATAGAGCAGAGAACGGCAATGAAACAATACTGTATCAAATCAGGAACATACGTTCTGCAATTCTGACTTCCAAGTATGCCACTTTCTTCCGTTCAACTGTATCATAGGCGGACGACATAAATTGCCTTTGAGCAATATCAGGACGGTTTTTCCGATGGCACCCCGACACCGACTTTAAGAAATCACGCATTACCGACAGGAATGCACTCAGCACCCTGTCGCTGGATAATGTGCTTGATAATTACAACATCTTCCGAAAAAAGAGGATTGGGTCGATAAATTCGATTCGATTCAATTTCATAAAATGTGGGCTGAAACTGGAAACTGATCCAAATTAGTGAACGTTACGCACCTTTAAGCTACACATACATATACTGTTTAGTCTAATGAACAATAGGAGAATGAGAAGAATGCTATATCCCAGAGACGTAGGTTTAGATCGTAAATATAAAAATTACAGTTGTAAAACGATCGAAAAATACTGACATCAACCTATGGATAGGAGGCAATGCCCCGCAAATCAAGTGCTCAGATTTGTAACACAGGGTCGTAAAAGAGAGCATCCCCCAGGGGGTGTGCTAGGGTTACTTTAAAATCTGGACAATGACAGCCTATTATATGATGCTATATGACATTGTCGAAGGCCCAGTAAAAAATTCGACACTGGTGCAGTGCCAACAGGATCAGCGCGGTTCTCTAGTAACCCAAGTCACTGAGGAAGCTGCAGTTAACGTGAACGTGTTAAGAATTGCTAGTGCATTCTAAACAACAGCATTGTACTATGATTTCGGAGATGACACCATTGACATTTTGACTGGAAAGTACGTGCTCACTACAACGCCGAAGAACGGCGACAAGAGGAAAGAATGATTGGAAATCGATTGGAGGAGAAACTCCTTCGTTACTGAATATGAAAAAAACAGAACGATAATGTGTACAAGCTTAAAGCCACCGATAAAACAGCATGAAGAACGTACTGGTCAGCCGTGTATCAAATGGTGGCGATTTCGTGAGAAAAAGGAAGAAACTATCGCACTCATGCGATTACCAACCATTACGAATGTAGAATTATCGTGGAACCAAGTTAAAAACACGATTAACAAAGCAGCCTATGCAACGTACAGCGCCAACTTATTCAAAAATGAAATGATCGGCTCATGCAATACCGTCTTAGATTGAATCTGAATAAGGCAAAACCAGTGAACGTCTCAAATCCAAAATGTATCGCAGTATCGTCCGCCCTGTCGCCCTGTATGGTTCTTAGTGTTGACCGACTATAAAAAACAAAGAGCGGCATTTCACAGTAATGGAAACGAAGGTGTTCCGTTGAAGAGTGGAATAACAAGCCTTGATCACATTTGAAATAAGAATATGGGGTTGCACCGTCCAAGGAAAAATTGCAAGACAGGCGTCTTCGATGATATAGTTACGTAATTCCCGCTAACGAAAATTCACTTGCATTCAGATTAGGCAGATGATAGAACAAAATGGCGGAACCGATCAAGAGTAGCCGATCTCACTTGTGAATAGGACAAAGGCTAAAGAAGAAGAAAATGATGTTAAATCACGACTCAAATTCTGTGCTCAAGTTTTAACGCTGGATTGTAGAAAATAATGAGCAGGGTGTGTGTGCGGATAGGGAGAGTGCGAGGACCCATCAGACTGAGAACATTGATTTTTTGGTGTTTATCTTCAGTCCAACTCGACGTGCAGGTCCAGAACCCGGTGAGAGAAGAAACCGATGTCATCAGCGTAGTCGAGGTGTTTAAGAAAAGATGTCCTTGTCCATTGAAATCCTCCACGTCCTCCGGACAAGGCAGCATGAAGAACGTCACCGATAACAAGAAGAAATAATATCGATGGCAAAATGCAACCGGCAGATGGCGGACTCCGCTTTGGACCTCGAAATCCTCCGAGAACGCTCTGATAATAGCTACTAGTTTCTCCAGAATGTCTCTCCGCAGATACACTCCCCGTTCACGCTATCGAAAGCTTTCTCGAAATCGATGAAGAGCAGGTGCTGCGAAGATTTAAATTCTGAGCACTGTTCCAAAATGATCCATAGGATGTTAATGTGGTCAATGCCGGAGGGGAAACCAGTCTGCTCTCTGTTTATCAAGCTTTGGAGAGGTTCTTTGATGTATTCCAGGATTACTTTAGCTATTATCTTTGCGACGGTATGGAGAACGTAGATACCCCTCCAATTGTCACATTCAAAATGGGCCCCTTTTTTTGGAATCTTAACGATCATCGCCTTTTTCCAATTTCTGAGAATGGTCACGGAATCCCGAGAGCTGGCGTTTTGGGTTTTGAGCTGGCGGACACGGGGTAACTTTCACGTTTCCTTACTACGAAAAAAGAGAAAAAATGCTTCAGATAGAGAAATCGGAAGTGAAGTCGATAATAGGCATTCGACTCGAAAAACTCTACAATTTCCAGATAAATAACGATAAATTCTTTTTTCAAAAGAAAAACCATTTCGCTCCACTACATCCACCATATGATTACAAAAATTTGTCATTGGGTGTATACTTTTTAAGCCATTCATAAGCGGTTACTCATCCATGAAACAATGAAATGTTATAGCACATGTCTTCTGATAAAAGTCCAACATGCATTTAATTTGGCAGAAGAAGTCAATGATTAGCATGCCTAGAACGGCAGGTGGTATATCCGGCGATTGTATTCATCATCATTACATAAAAGCCCTTAAATTATAACATTCAAACAGCGCTACACACCCACCTGTTACACGAATGCATTCAATTGTAGATAATTGCAAGAAGTTTTGTAAATGAGAATAGCGCGAATACGGTAAGGTACCTACGAAGTTTTATAACTCCATACATATTCATTTGCGCACCTGTGATAAGTAGGTTGAACGCGCTATCGCAGGTGTACTCGTATATGAGAGTATATTCCTATGCAGCACGAAGATAAGATTATTGCATTTGCATAAAAGGTTCCCTACTGAGGAATATCTATCAATTCAAGTGTGTCTACTTAGAAGGTAAAGCTAACTGTACGCACCATACCTTGATGCTATGCACCTATAAGGTTAATTGGAGTAGTTGGACACGGCGGCCGTCTTCAGTAGTGTACTTGGAAAATAGAGTAGATGCTATCAACGTCATTATTCTCGCTGAGTGCATTCGCTCGTCTAGATAAATGTACTTAAAACACAAATGCACTCATGTGTGGGTAGATATGTGTCATACAGCGTAACGAATAACCACGAAACCATAGAGCATGGTTTATTAAGCTTTAATTTATGCTTGGTAACTTACTATGGAGAGCAACTATTTGAAGGTGTATGCAGGGAATGATTCTATGTGAATGACCTTTTTATTTATGTCTATTACGGAAACGCTAATTACACCAGGTATACATAATTCGCAAAAGGTTTGACTGAAAATTTCGCAATGTCTTACAATTAGTTTTGGGGTTTCTCCACGGAAATCTTCCATGTGAACTGACTTTGAATAGTTATGAGTTATTATTTTTTGAATAATTATGAGTGAAGTTGAGAAATCTATATACATTTCTGCTTGAAACGTTCTTGATCTGCTAGAAATAATTGAAAGTTGAGATTTGTCATAGGCAAAGAATGTTAATGATAATATATATTCGTACATATGTATATCGCTTGTGCTCGCTTTAGGCACTTATCGACAGTTTCCTTATATAGTACGTACGAATGGTGCGAAGCATTTACATTCAGTAGCTCACAAGACAAACTGCCAAATAACTCCAGGAGGATTTCACAATGTGGAAATGAACCTACCTCCAGCAAATCACACCATCTCTGAAAAATCAAAATTTTCTAAACTTGCTTAAATAGCGTTGCAATGTTTTTTTATATATGGATACCAGGATGGCATAAATTTTAAAGCAATAGGAACTAATATAGTTTTGCATAAATCGACGTATAACCATTTCATTTACAAAAGACTCCCCCCGCCTTATTTTCACTAATGACGGAAATCACTTCTATGGTGTAATCTAATAAAACTCTCAAAGGCCGTTTTTGTGACTGTGTTTTTGAAACTATCAGCATTTTAAATTTTAGCAGACTTTCAAACTGACTGGAAAGTCCGCGGTATGTTGTGTAACTACATAACTGGATCCCAGAAATTTCCGTAGCCCGGAGATTGGCAGTTACTCATAAAAATATAAAACTGTCAAACTTTGTCAAAATTAATTTCCCGCGTGAAATGCTAAGGAGGACGATGAAATATTGTTTCGTGCCTTGCTGACCAAATAATTGCACAAATAACTCCACAAAAACCCCGCGGAAAGCTTTTTGGGTTCCGAAAGAAGTGGATCGCCATCGACCAACGCAATCCAGTTTTTCCCAGCTCAGTCTTAAATTGTGAGGATCATTTCAATGTGAGTTAACATTTTTTAAACTTTAACTCCACTCTTAATTGATAACATAGGATTTCATTAGAACTTTGTACCACTTTTATTCAAATTCAAATCAAACCACAAAAGAAAAGACACCGCAGAGTATTCAACGTGCCCAAGGTTCAGATCGCGCTGAGTGCAAATCCATTTTTTCCGGGCTGTGAATCTTTCAGAAACGTACGTTGTTTTAAGCCTAAAGTAATTTGAAGGATTGTCTATTCACGCATCAATTTCCCACTTTCCTGGTAAAAGCTAATTGATTACTTGAAAAGTAACAAACATTAAACCGGATGCCTTCACGTATGTTAAATAAGATTCAAAATGCTCGCTCGATGACGTCGCCGTGTTTTCTTTTCCGCCTTGCGGGAATTTAATTTTTAAACCATTATAATTAACAAATGAGCGTTCCGAATTGGTTTTTTTAACGGATATGGTAATTTGGCATATGAAACTACTATTTCGGCATAAAAAAACATTTAGTCATTTTCCAACGCGGGGAGTCTATTCTGAAACTAGATCCAATGTATTGGAAATGGCTAATATATGTATACATGTATTGTTAAAATGCCCCGGAATATAAAGGTGAGGATACTTCTGAATCCGTTCTTTTTGCCCTGAAGAATACTTTAATATACTAAATTTTCCAAGATACTGAAGTTCTATTCCAACTCCCTCGCAGCTACTGACAGCAACTATTGGTTTCCCATACACCTTTTGAAACGCACCAGTTGTGGAAAAGGTTTACAATTTTCGAAAGATTAGCCTAAAAAGAGTGTTTTTTCCTCTGCTAAACAATAGCCATATACACTTAACATCCAAAGAGGAAAACTGACACTTTCTCACTTAGACTCAGATGACTTTTTCTCAAACGCTCATGGATATTAGGCCTGATAGGGATCAGGTGTTCACTTTTGTCCCGAAAACCGCACCATCTCATCCTCATATCTTCAAAACCAACATTAGCTAATATCACAATTTAAACTTTTACGTTTGTGTGGCCCCAAAGCCTAATATTTATGTGCCATGTACTTTAGAATGGACCAAAGCGTTTATCAGAATACATTTATAAAGGACAATAAGAGCAGGAGGCAGGGGAACTATCGAGTGACGATGTGAACTTTCATGGGTCTTCCCTCTCGATCACCGTACTCGGTACAGAGTGTGAGGTATGTTGAAAACGATGAAGAATCGGCAGACTATCTGCTTGAGACACATTCGCAAGAAATGTCCAAAATTCGTCATTAATCCAGTAACTTGCCTTTGGTATGCAAAATTCGAGCCAGTTGAATGGGCTGGATGGTTCAATTAACTAATGGAGTCAATTACTAAAAAAATTAAAATAATACACAATTATAAAGTTTTGAACAGATATCAATATGGAGGGTATTTCGGAACCTAGGCACCATATGGTGGCAGCCACTTCATTTTTTCAGATTTTTCGATTGGGGAGTTTCTGAGAATAGGTCCGTGAAACAAACGACCACTTTTGACCCCCCACACTCCCAACCTTTCCAACAAATGTCAAAACTACGGATAACATGGTATGACTACACCCCCCTTTCAAATATATGGGGACCCCCCTTAAATTTGGCGTAGAAAGATGTAACTCACTGTATGCGTGAACATTCACAATTCCTACCCTTCTACCAAATTCGGTGTCAATCGCTATAACCGTTTCCGAGAAAAATGCATGAGACAGACACACAGACAAACAGACAGACAGACAGAAGCTAAACCGGTTTCAATCAGGATTTGTTTTACACGAAACTTTACGAACGGGATGGGTAAACTAATCCTGCATATTAGAATTATATAACATAATACTTATCAAGCACTTACATTCTTATAACCTGCGAGACATAAACCTCGCCGCGTCTCGTACGCAAAAACCCCTAGGGCGGTCAGTCTAACTTATTTTCCCTTAAAAGGATTGGAAACATTAGTAGATCGGTTCATAAAGGATATGTATTTCATCTACTCTTTTGTGTAATATAGAGCATCCACACACTTAATACTGTATTATAAGCCTACGGCAGCGGAATAGCACGAATACGAACACAAACATCCAAGACGACTAGAATTCGAACCCAGAAAACGAGATCGGGAGGCTGGCGCTCAACCACGTCGACCAATGCACCTGTCCGCAATTATGACTAATTCACTACAGGCAATATGCCTACTACAAAGGCAAGTCCACAGAAACATTCCTCCCTGAACTGGTAGAGAAAATTGAAAAAATAATATCCCAAAAGAAATTATTATTAGTCATTGATATGGGGGTGCCTTCAACTACACCTCATTCGCAGCAATTTGTGATACGGCAAGAAGTTGAATAAAGTGTCTTACTTTCCAATAGCTTTTGGAAACGAGAGAGCCTTAGTCGTTGTAATCTGACCGATAGATATTCCGACACAGCATGTGCACTTTTGCAAGTCATCTACAGTGGGGCCTCTGATTTACAATGAATACTAGAAAGGGAGAAGGAAGACTGCTGTCTATATAAGTACGTCAATTAGGCCTACATGTCAACTATTTCAAAGAACATCAAGTCCTGCAAATTACTCTGATGCTATAAGGTTACGGTTCGTAAGGTAGATAATAAAATAATGTCTATAGCAAAACTAACAAGTGTATCATGGAAATCAATTCAAAAAGTCTATCGGCTCTTATCAACATCAAATCAAGTCAACTTCTATAGAGCTATCACCAAATACTTTCTATAACCGGTCGAATGTGTAAGACTATCTTGATGTGACTGGCAGCTCCCGGATGGAATCAAAACATCCGCCTATGTCATCAAAAATGATGCGCTGCTCTAATATATAGTTCAAAAAGCCCACGGACCCTCTTCCCGCCCAACCGGACCGAGGGGCGACCAACCTAAGGATGGGCTGAAGGCAACATCCAAAGGCCCGCATCACAGCGATGATGCGTTTTAACGCAAAGTGTGTGCGACCATGCGAAAATGTATTGCTACATCCCGATTGTCGCAAACACTTCAGCCAATGACGCGGAGGTCCTACACTACAGAGACATGGATCTTATATTGAAGACAGTGCGGATCAAGACTGAAACCCATTAGGTCAGATTGTTACCGGACAGGACTCTTCGGACTATAGCACAGGTTGCAAGGATAACTGCTTTTTGCATCTCCATGTATAGTCCAGCCCTAAGATCGAGCGTTTTCAGCGCTTTATGTAAGTTCTGCGGGACTAATCCCGTCGCTGAAATTATTACTGGGACTACTTCGATCTTTTGTAGTCTCCAAGTCTGCTTCATATCATCTGCCAAGGGGCCGTAGTTCCGGATTTTTTCGTGCTGTTTTTCAACAGTGTTCCGGTCCAACGGTACGGCTACATCGATTATAAAGCACGCTCGTTCTTCCTTCAGAAGCAGAACTAGATCGGGTCTGTTATGATTAACACTGTGGTCGGTGGCAATAGTGTGGTCCCACAGTAGTTTGACCCGATCATTTTCCAAGATTCTCTGCGGAGTATACTTATAGTAAGGATGGTAGGTTACCACTAAGTTATACTTCAACGCAAGGTTTTGATGGAGAATCTTGCAGACGGAGTTATGACGATTGGTGTACTCGGTACCGCTCAACATCCTGCACGCAGATGTTATGTGCTGGATGGTCTCCTCTTCACAGTTGCATAACCTACAATATATATATATATAATAATGAAAGAGCTACTACACATTATTTAATTTCCCAAGCTCTCTTAACAGCTTACATCCCCCAATTGGAACTCAATTTAGGTGTTGTTCTTTGCATCCCTGATTTGGATGGAAATCGCGATAATATCACCATATCATACAGATATCCTATAAACAAAAGGAATTCCATCGATTGGTATGAAGAGAAAATGCTGCCACAAATAGCAGCGATTTCGCTATAGTATATCGCATCACGAAAGAGCTTGAAGAGGCTGTGAACCTTTAGTGTGTCCTAAGAGAAACGTTAAGGGCAAGCTTCGCATTCACAATAATCACAACGATGAGCAACTGAAAAAGTGGAAGGAGTACTTACCCGCAATTTAGAGTTGCTCATTGTTCCACCCCTCCAAAGAAGGAGCGAAACTATCTTTGCCTTCAATGTACTCGCATAAAGTCAAGCTATCCAAACTGACGGCCTTCCTGCGGAAATTCTGTGCATCTGTGCATCCCCTGCAGTCTCTGTAGAGTTGCTATTTTTAAGTTCTGGCAACCTGAGATCTTTCCCGATGAGTGGAAGAAAGTGAAAATCGCTAAAATTTTAAGAAAGGTACTGATCTTGAATACGATTACATCGCAAGGATAAATCGATGGAAAATATGATTGACAGGAAGCAGTTTTATTTCAACTCTGGATCTTCCTGCACTAACCACAGTACTATCATTCAAATCGCCGTGGAGCAATGTCCGAAGCATAGGTTCAATGGACTATGAATCTTTCTTCAAACACCTCAACATTCATCTGATGACATCTGCTTCTTCTCTCACCGAGTCATAAACTTTGACCAAATAACTCGGAATTTGGAAAAGGAGACAAGCAGAGTTTATCATTGATCATCTCACTCTCCCTATTTAGTCTCTCCATCCCAAGCTTTCACTATCTTTCAATTACGAAGCAACATTAGTAATCAACATTTTTACTCATTCCGAAGCCCTTCTCACACGCAGCCTCCGTGAAAAGTATAATATGGTGTCGCAGCCAAAGCAACTAACTAATCTATTCACAGGAACTACTCGAGATCTCTTTCCAGATCACTCGTCAATTATCATTTCCAGAAGGGGTTAAAATACTGTAAATATTTAAAAAAAAAAATGATTTTTTTTCTCTACAAAAGTGTCCCAACATCTTAAAAATGACATAACTTACTCAAAAAATTGAGATGGGGGAAATACTTAAGGGGGTCATCCCGTATGTCCGATCCGCGGAATCGAATTTTTTTTGGCATCAATTGTGTCTAGATATAGTATAGAATATATGAGTAAAGTGATTTTTTGATATTCGGAGTCGTTTGGAAATTATAATATTGAACACGTGATGCCAGATTTATGTCGATCGCTGTAATAAAGCGCGTATTTATCGGTCCGAATAACGTTTGAATGACTTCGCTAAAAGGACAAGAATTGAAGCCAAGGTTGTTCATGTGTTTCTTCAAGAAACCTAAGGTTTATGGATTAGGTATAGCAGATTAATAGTCAGTTAAGGTTTTATGACTAAAAATCGCATTATACTTTTAAAAGCATTTTTCTCGAAACCGCATGTTCAAAATCGGCTGCCACCACAGCCCAAAATCTATCCAACGAAATTCTTTGAAATTTTCACGACTTATTTAGAACATATTTCTACGGTCCGCAAACTAGGATAATTGCGATTCATTCAGTAGTTTTTTTTTTATTCATTGAAGAAACCGTGAAAAAAAACCAAAATTCAGAAAAAGAAGTTTAACACGGCACCAAAAATTTAGCTTTTAATATTTTTTAATAATCCTAGTTTCCGGACTGTAGTTAAGTCTGTACATTAAAATGTCGTTTGCTTTTTTTCTTTAAGATGATTACAGCGACTTCTAGCGTGGCAGCAGGAAAACACCTTTTTTTGGAGATGGGTGTATAAATTGCTCTGTATTTAAATAACGAACTATGCAATCGGGCTGGAAAAATTAATATGGATGCTCAAGATATTAATAGATTTATGCTAAAAAATTCGTATTTGTACCTTTATCCATTTCTTCACAAAAAATTTCTAAAAAAAGCAAAAAAACAGCCTTCATACGGGATGACCCCCTTAAATGCTTCTATTTTGAATTTTTGCGTAGCCTTTCTCAGTTCAATGTAAACTCATTGAAAATTTAAATTGGGTTTTTCTCGAAACTACATTTTTCAAAGTTGACCAAATTTATAACTCGAACAAATTTTGACCGACTGACTTGACATTTTAACTGTATATTTATGATTACATTCCGTATAGAAGGACAACGGATTTTGCAATGAATTGCATAGTTTTAGGCAGTTACTCCCCGGGATATAATTTATAGCCATGATGTGTTTGCGAATTAATAAAAGGGAGCGAACTACATCTGCTAACCACTCCGGTCACGCTTCCAGAGCAGACGCAAAGGCAGAGGCAACGTTTTCCCTAAAGGAAACCGTAATCGTCTTTTTAAAAAAAAATGTTAACTTTGGATGTAAGCCCAAAACAAGAAGTCCATGGAGCAGAAACGTGAGAGGCAGTTTCTCTCCAATTGGTCCGGTCCGCAATCAAGTGGATGGCGAATTCAAGCCTCCCTCCATTCCAAACAAGAAACTTTACATGTACATTCTATCCAACATCAGACTCAAAATAAATGATGATATTGGTTATTGCGTTATCATGTCGTGGACACTATTAGAAGCTGTGCAGAATCACTAACACCGTTACTCCCTTACACCCACCCTCCCCCTCCAAAAACCGAAGGATCCCCCAGCAAACTAAGATTAAGTAGGTGCCTACGAACAAAACCCCGAGAAAAGAAAGGAAAAAGTTACCCTCTAATAAACCTGCAGCAGGTCTTCGACAAAGTTTGGAATCTAGGCCTTAAACAGAATTAGAACTAGTACACCTCCAGAATTTTTACTTCAGGGTATCTTTAAATAGTCAAACAAGTCAATTTTATTCTATCCGAGTTGGTGTGCCACATAACAAAAAATGCCACACTACGCGAAGAATCCTGCAATAACACGTAAACAGAATCTTGAAATGGGCTACCAAGTAGAGAATAGAAATCAACGAAACCAAAACTGAACTATCACTTTTAGCCTTAGAAAAAGGAAGTGTAAACCCATTGCTATCAAAAACCAAGAGGTCCCAGCCATCAAAACAGTTATAGTAAAGACCTTGGCGTGCAGCTATACAAAAAAAATTGGAAAATCTACGTAACTAACAAAGCAGTCAGACAGATCTTACTTTTCGGAAAATATACTGACTTATGCACAAATATTCTAAACTAATTAAAAACACTAAAATCTTTCTATATAAAACAATCGCTATGCTAATCTGGACGTATGGGCTGTAACTGTGGGGATCAGTGAAAATGTATCTTTAAAAAATACAAAGTACGCAAACCAAGACACTAGGTGCTATAATTGAAGCGCCTAAACACTTCAATGAAAAATGTTGCAACGTGACTTAAAAAAAAACTCAGTCATTAATGCGGTCTATATGATTTCTGAACGATAATTTAAAAAGCTGTGAAATTAACCAAGCGCCACCGCAGGAAAATGATCATCCAAAAAGAACCGGCTCAATTCAATTAAGCAGCAACCACGGAGAGGTCGCCTAGCAAGAAAGTTAAAAACATTGATGAGTTTGCCAGTTCAGTCATCATCAATCGGCGTATTCTGGCCAGAGACAATAATAAATGGACCAGATACCGATAGGCATGGTGATGAGAAAGCGTTAGTGGCAGTCAATAACCCACAGATTGCGAAAGGACGAAAAGTAGCTTTCCCTACTTGCGGCAGAAAATGGAAAAGGAATACACATTTCTCGGCGCGAGTTGAACCACAATGCCAGGGACTGACGGCGTAATGGGTATGGTTGACGCCTATTGCACACAGAAGTTTATGGCATACTTGCATTAGATCACAATTAATTATTTTACGCTCTTCAGAAAAAATATTAAATGATTCGTTGACACGATATGAATGATAGGGAAAGGAATAAATCTAGGCTGTCTCTATTTACCACTTATATATACATCACTGCAGCTGCCTCCGTTTTCGTCTATAGTAATTCGGTCATAATATCTCCTTTTTCATTGCTTAGTTATCATATAGAAAAGCCTTCCTGAGATATGGCCTTTTTCCAGGATTTTCCAGTCAATCCCGTTTTAAAGTCAGCAGTATCAGATACACGGTTTATGAAAAATGGCCTACTACTCCCTCTGCCGAATTATCTATGATTGTCTCACCTGCTTAAAATTACTTTATAATTACAAAATCAGATTCAATGAAAATGTTAACAGCAGGAATGTAATACTTTTTTCAATCGTGGTAAGCATACGTAATCACAAATGCAAGTTCCACATATACATAGATATTCAAACATCATAGATTGAGAGTGATCATTTATCATACTGTCATACTGACTCAAATGCTTCAAGATGATTGATTAGTCATTACCGCAATGAAAATATATTAATTTATTTTATCTGTAATTAATTCTATGGAGTGGAATCGAAAGTGATTCATACAGTATGTTTCCAATAACAAATTATACTTTCAATGATTACCATACCGTGAAAAGTTTTCAGAATAACATGCTTAACGGAAGATGCATTTAGTCAGTGAAACAAATAGCATGCCCCGATTTTCACAAAAAATATACCACAAAGTGAAATAAATTGAAAAATTGCACATTAGTGTTCTCATTTTCATCTAAAGTTTGCCCATCTATGATTCCAATAAAATTTCAACTTTGCAATGCATTTTTTCAACATTTTAATCATTGGAATTAGGTTTAAATATGAGCTTCAAATGATTCAATAAATCTAAGCTGCAAAAACTCCTTTGATTCAAAAAATCACTAGCATTTCTACGCAAGAAAAACAGATTGCATAACAGATACCAATAATAAGACAATCACACAAAAGTACTCCATTGTCACATCATGAATTAGACTTCATTACTGAATCCAACAGTGAATGAATGAATCAGAAACATAATGACCATATGTGAAAGTTTACTCGGCGTGAACTATACAAATTGACGATGTTAAAGGGCAATGAGGATTGTTTGTTAGTTCATTAATTAAATCAGCATGGATGATACACAAAAGATATTCTGAAAGAATGTCGGCATGAAGTCTGTCAGCAAAGTGGAAGTTAGTTGGGCTCGGAGTTGCATGCATTAATTATTATCCCTTTGGTTATAATTAAGTCAATTAACAATCAGAAACTGTCAAGTTTGCAGAGTGCATTCAATGCGTAGAAGAGTATAATTATTTTTAATTTGGTTAATATGATCTGATTACCAAGTAAACACAGTGTAAGAAGTCTAACAAGAATATAGCCATTACCTTTCTTTAAATTTGTATCACATTTTTCTTAAAAGTAATATTCCCAAATTTTCCCTGGAAGCCGCACATGAGAGAGATCCAGTTTTTAAATCTAGAAGAAGCCATTCCTGCAAAAATTTATGAATGGATGGATATGATCGTGTATCTGCATTCGTATATCTACGACAGATATTTACTATTTCCCTTGGCAGATTATAAATAAAAATTTACACATATTCTCTGCTAATAGTCAAAATTGACAGGGAAGCATATCGTTTTCTAGTCACCAACCTCCAAATTTCGAAATGCTATCTAGGTTTCGAGTAAGGGCGGAGTTTCCGGTTGTAACTTTCGGCCACGGCATAGGAAGAAAGGTATGTTTGTTTGTCTACTCACCCGTTTCTAGATTACAGCGACAAAAACCATCACAGCTCTACCTGCTTGATCAGGAACTGGAGTGTTAGCAACTCACCATTCTATCTCTTAGCTAATAATGGACTAATTGAAGAAATTCGGCAGCGTAGGCTGCACTGTATTGTTACAAAATATGTTTTCAGATAACCTTCTTATTGCAAAATTCCATTCTGTGCTGAACACGATTGAAATAGTGGAAGTGAACAAACCAGACGCTAACAATAAGAAACAATACTATCCCCAGGTATTTTATCAGCATAAAGGACTTCTCTAGCACTAGAACTACACAGCCCAGAAGAATTTCCGACATTACACTATCAGTTTGCCAGTCAGTCAGTCAGTCTGAATCTACCATCAGTACACCTCACAAAACCAGGCAAGTCAAGTTTTATTTGAAACTTCAGAAAATTTACTTCTAAATATTAGGTTGAAAAAGAACGTTCAGCAGTGCAGCAGAAAATGAAGTTGTGGTTCGTATAGTTAAATATTTACGTTAGATCCCAGATTAGGTGGGTTGTGCAACAAATTTTAGCCAAATAATTTGTTTTCTCAACGGCAGCTTTATTAAAATTTATCAATTTATTTTACAAAAGGCTGCCATTTCTTTTATCGATTTACGACTTTTAGAACTGAGTTCTGTAATTCATGTAATTATTTTCTTATTATTCAACCACGCTGGTTACTTTCCTTCGACCACCTCGGTCGAGTACAGCTCTCTAACCGGCCTCGTGGCAGCCAGCGCTTTTTCGGATAGGCATGCCGCACATTTGTCTAGTAATTAGCGGTGAGCGCGCGCATCGATTCTCTCAGACAAGGCTGAGAAACAGGTGCTTGGTATCAATCCGCGGAAGCACTCCCTCCCCCTAGCTGAAACCAACGGGTTTCGGCTAGGTAACCCGTGGCAGGATTACTCGGCCGCCGTCGTCTGGAGGACGCTAAAAAGAACACGGCACACTCAATTCCTTCCAATGCAGTCTTCTAGGGGCCCTCATATGCTGGCTGCAGCGACTTCCCAAAGGCGTCAGTCCTCAACGAAGCGTGGGTACAGATTTCGAAGAGTCTTAGGTTCTCCCCGAACACCAGATCAACAGTGTTGTAAAGCGGGTGCTTAGTATCTCTCCACCACAAAACCATTTAATATGGTATAAACAGTTTTGACAGTTTGGAGTTGGCAGAATATTGGAATTAGCAGCAGCAGTTGATTTTTTTCTTAAATACACAATAAGACAGACGGAGACGGAGACGGAGACAGAAGGCAAGCAAAAGTAAACAATAGTAAAGGTAATCTAAAATGGAAAAACTGATTTAAACGAAGAAAACCGTCCTAGTAGCAATCAGTATGCTGACGACCCAAGGAGTTACCTTCTCTCCAACCCCCCTGACAATTGGCGGAGATAATTTGCGACCGAAAAGCCTATTAATAACATGGAAATAGCGCCACTTTTGGGGTCACGCAAATTTGTAAGGGGAGGAGGAGCGTTACATACTTTTAGCGGTCCTTCTTCTTTCTCATGCATATATTTTTTACCCCTTCTTTTTTGTAGCTGACATTGAGAAACCAAAGTTTACCATGATGATATCTAGATATCCTCCCCTTTGATGGACTATAATTCTTCAAGGATGAGAGGAGTGACCGTTGTGTTTTGTCCTGCTTCCTCTTTTAACCCCCTTTCTATCCCCCACAAGGGTAGTTATCGAAATTAAACCCTCCCGTTTTTCCCTCAAAATACCCCACTTTGAGGAGCTATAACTTTACGGGAAAGACATTCCTCTTCCTTGTGGGTACTATCCCCAAACTCCACCATGATCACATAGACAAAACACACTTTAAAGCTCCGCGTTGATTGCCCCGAGATTTTATCGCCATCGCTAATAAATATCATCGTTATTTGGGCTACAAAACATCAGGCTTATCACATGTCCAGCTTGTGTAATGCAAGTGTAATAATAATGAAACTAAAGTCCAGTTTCATTGAAAATTAAATATTGGAAACATTGAAAAAAAACAACCAGCAAAAGACTGGCATCGTAGTTAACTAACATTTGAAAAATGGAATCTCCTGCCAATGAAACTACTGGCTATTTTCTTTTTCTTAAGTTAGAAATATTACATTTTGAGATCTAACTCTTCCCTTTCTTTTGCTTTTCTTTTTCTTAAGTCAGAAATACTACATTTCGAGATCTAACTCTTCCCTTTTACAAGTGCGCTGTCTTCTATAAGGGAAATGAAATGAATCTCCCAATTAAAAAAACAACTAGAGT
Source organism: Hermetia illucens (assembly GCF_905115235.1). Classification (NCBI taxonomy): domain Eukaryota; kingdom Metazoa; phylum Arthropoda; class Insecta; order Diptera; family Stratiomyidae; genus Hermetia; species Hermetia illucens. Next base: position 165,164,089 of record NC_051849.1, on the reverse strand, counting down.
GTGCTCAAATTACACAAACTTCTCACTCACAAAAAGTCAGGAATTGACCTCCTCCATGATTTGCTATAAAAAAAAAATTCCCATAAACCTCCTTTATAAAATGGCAATGATAACGTTGCAAATCCACTTACAACAAAATGCAAACTGTAGCTATATACATATATAGCAACAATTTCAATTCAGTGAACACGATGCTATCTCTCCTCCGAAACAGGCTCACTGATTCAATCCCACCAATTAACGTCATAAAGCCCAAGATGGTTTCAATGGTCATTAAACACAGCAAGAGTAGAAAGTCGACCAAGTTTAACAAAATAATAATCTTTAAACAAAGCTCTACATCCACCAGTTTTTTCCTATCGATATTATTTAACCATTGCTTACTGAATGCCCGTTTTCTTTTAAGCTAGAAATTTGCCCAAATCACACATTTCCCAAAGAAAAACCAAAACCCCTTCCTCGCAGATAGCTATAGGGCTATCTCTATCCTTTTACTTTTGACTCCGTATTGCAACACGGACTCGATCATAAGCTAAGCAACATGTTTCACTTCCATCTGCACTCTGCAAGTTAATCTTTAGCTTTCTAGAAGGGCGGCAATCCCAAGTAAAAGTTCAACAAAAACTGTCGGCCCCTTACGCCAATTCAACTGGAATCCCACAAGGCTCAGTTTTCTCTGCAACCCTTTTGTCAACTTTTTTCCACAGCAGATATCTTAAAACACGCTCCCACATACAACCTAATCAAATCCCACAATATGGCGATGGCCTTATAATTTACACCCCCAGAAGGAATATAGTACGCGGCGAAGTTCATCTGGATTCATATTTAAATGCTCTGCCATTGTACCTATATATTCCAAAACGACGATAATACGGAGTTCATATACGTCTAGGTCTTCTATGAAACCTCCAAAGCACCAAGCATCGATGCCTTCCTAACTATAATAGATACGAGGTGTCTGTAGTACCCTAGCCCACTAGTTTCCGAGAATTTTGGGAATTGAAATTTGGTGGGAAAATCTCCTCCGCTCAAACCTATTCCTATAAATCCTACCGACATGGAAGGCATGTAGACCTACACAGGTCGCCACTCCTACACAACAAAACGGCTCACGTCGTTCATAAATATCATTCCATCCCGAATCTCTTTCCTTTTCTTATTTTCCCCCTTCCCTTCTTCCCCATCCTCTTTTTTAGAACGTCAATAATAACGATTGGGGGGGGGGGGACACTACTATATACCCATCTATCTACAATCAAGAATATAACGTATGGTTAAGAAGGAAACCATATGAGGACGTTTCCTCGATCGATTTTTCACTGCACAGATCGTTAACGGACCTATCCCAGAATACGCTGCAAAAATTTGAAGGCAATTTTTGAGCATTTATCGGATACATTCTCATTCTCGAGCGCTCTGGAGGTAGTCAATTTATAGTCTTACATAATCTTGTAGCGCTATTCAAATAGCGTATTTATAAATATTTGACATCAATACTTATACGAGTGCATATGGATTTGTTGTAGTTGTGTTTTGTTAATAATCACGAATGGAAACTGCGTATCCCAAGAATGACTTTCCAAACATTTTTTTTTTTTAAATACGTTTTTCTCAAAGTGACTTTTTCACAATTGCAGTCATTTTAACTCAAAAAATAATGAACTGATCATTATGAAATTTGACAAATATGATTGCTTATAAAATTACGAAGAATATTAGCCAACTTCTTGTATAATATATAATATATTTTATATTTTTAAGGATGGTAATTTTGCATAACCCGAAAATTGAAATATATTTTACTACAGCTGTACATTTTTAATTTTGATAATTTCGAGCTTGATATTCTTAGAAAATAAATTATTTATGTCAGATTAAAACCCTTTTGATTTCAGATGAAAATTGATGTTATTTTTGACTTAAATTACTCAGGAGAATTCGCAAAAGTTGTTCAGGGTATGACTAGTATCCAATTCAAAAGCTGAAAAGAAGCCTTCCAATGTAGTCTCCCCCTAAATTCTATAGTTTTAACCTTAGATTAAGTTAGCTACCAAGGTTTCTCTTAGGTTAAGTATCTTTTAAATTGTAATATCCATATTTATTAATAAAAAATAATACTGTTTTGACAAACCTTCAACAGAATGGTTTAAAGTATCTTGGTATGCACATGGAGAGCATATTGAGACAAAAGCACTATAAAAGAAGTTGAAAACGAAAAGCATATGTATATTGGTTTTAAATCAACCGACTACAAGCACCTGCTCTACAGAGCCGTCTTAATAACAATCTGGACTTGTGCGACTTATCTCTGGAGTTCAGGGCTCAGCATAAGTATCCACTATTGAGTTACTAAAAAGAGCCCAATTCAGAATATTACTAGTAATCACTGGTGAACGTTGGATACGTCCACAAAGACGTCTAAAATGCGATCATAAGACAACAGACCTCATTCCAGGTAGTAAGGTAGAAAGGATGACTACCTTTCCATCCGAACCCCTTAGTCAGGATCTTGGTTTCGCAACCTAGGTAAAAACTGAAATTGAACGTATTACCCACAATAATTTCAAAATTTATTCTACAAAACTGGTAGGGAATACATTTCACCCTAAATTATAAGATCGCGCTTACGAATAGTTTCAATAATCATAGGAGACGATACCAGATCCATCATTTTAATTTATATTGGGAAATTTGAAACAACAGCACCTTATTAACCAAATTAATGCATTCTAATGTCCCATAGTATTAATTAATTAATCGTCTCAGAATAGAGCCATCGCTAATGAAGCACATATCAGTATATACGAGATCATCACCCGCACCACAAACCCAATTAAAATTTTCTAAGTAATACGGATAGGTCGTGGTAAGTATTCTTCAACACGGAATATGTGTTGTTTAGTGTTCATCTATATATTGCGTAATCAATCTACTCTAATTCATTGTACTTGGTCACCCACGTAAAGTCTGGTGTTCAGATAAAATCATTAACGACCTTAAGAACTGTTGCTCAATTTGGGGTTGTACTTTATAACCAACAAATAATTGGTTATACCGAAGATGGATGGGAAATATTCTAAATTAATCCTTAGGTGATTAAAAGTTCGTCTTAAGGTCAATTCAATAAAATTTGAAAAAGAAGTTTCTTAGTTTCCTCTTGGGAACGTGAAAAATTTATCTTATTGTACTTGTATACCATATTCTATAAGCTACATTAAAAAGGAAAATGATTTTGACTGAAAGCATAGTATTTGAATGCAAATGAAGTCAGATAAAATCTGACGAATTGTTGAGCTCGAATGTTGAATGTTGCCGACGAAATCCAATTTTGAGAAAACCAACTTCTGAAATAAGATACTCAAAGTTTCACTTCGGTCTCCCGAACCGAAAAACTGTTGCCTTCAGTGGCTATGTAATTAAAGTAGTTACCTCGTGGTCAGATTCGCGCAAAAATAAAGAACATATGAATAAATCACAACAAGTTTGGTTATTTTCATGCACTCACTAAGATTATAACAGAGCAAAATATAATATATCTTTATAGAATTTGCGCTACTCATTCAAAGTAGAACTAATTGTGACCCCACTTTAGCCGTAAATCTTTACAAAAGCACATTAAGGGAAAGAAAATTCAATACCAAGAGCTCAGACTTCACTTCCACCCCATCTTCCCAAAAACTCGCAGCGAACTAATAATTCTATTTAGAATGAACTACCAAAGGAAGTGTTATGTAAAAATAGGAAAAAAAGTATTGGAAAATTGGATAACCATATATCCGGAATTAGCGTGCAATTATCATTCATCTCCCATAAAAATCAACTAGCAGTGCATGGCCAGTACGTTGAAACTAAATCTCTATCTTCATTGATAACCGGAACTAATTTTCTTTTCAATAAGCAACTGCCGGTTGAACTCTTTCCTTAATCAATTTACGTCTGGAGTTTGCTAATTTCATCCAAATTATCTAAACGCATACTTCCTATAATTCGGAGCTTCTCTATATAACCCAGTGAACCCCACATAACGATTTAATCAATTATTAGACTGAGCCAAAGTAATCACAGTTACTGACCATCTCTAATGCTCTCCGGCTTAATTCTTTACAGACTCCGCTAGACTCCGCTGGTCAAGCTAACATACAGTTTCCAAAAATTTCAGTGAAATTGTACGTTCGTGGGAGAATTTTTTGTCGTAATTTGATTTTTATCATGACTGAAAAGCGGAAGCGACAGACAGTCGCCAATTTGGTCTTATGGAGCTTTTCCGCAAATGCGCGCATTATATTTCAGTGCAGAAACATGTAGGTAGAGAAAAGGGGAGCGAATGGCATCTTTGAGAAAAATTGGAAAGGTTGAAAAACGTTTGCTGTAGATTATAGAAGAATAGGTATAAAACTAACTAACGGTTATGGATTGCGCGTAATCGACAAGTTCCCTTCTATTCTTTTAGTCTTTGCCCTATTCATAAGCTCAATCCAGGTGGATAGCCATCGCTATTTGATCCGGTCTATGGACCGAGTTCCATCAACTACGATGTTCAGGCCCATCTCAGCTAGAGAATTTTCATTAGGGCGGAAAATGTGACAGTAGCGTCAACTGATTAGTGAATAGCGCTTGTAAAGGCAATAAGAATGAATGCTAGTTGAACTACAGGAACTCCCAATAACAACATAAGAGAGAAGTTCGAAACAAAACTCTTTGAAGACATATTGGGAGCAACTGGATGGCGGAAGAAGAAAAAGATAAGCCCGCCGAATTAAACTCCCTAGATAGTACTTCCACAAACCCCAGAGTTGAGCCAGTGCAGACTCTTTGCGAAATACATCATCCGGGAGAACAGGTCATTGATTTGGGCGGGATTTAACAAAGCTTCATCGTGAAATAGTTACCATACGAATTGGAACACGAGAGCGGCAGTTGAGAATTTCGAAGGACGCACACTATGGATGGCATTTGAAAGGAGGACATAAAGTACCTACAGCGATCCCTAGAAAATATTTCCCTACCGAAACTGACTCTTACGAGTGCACCTCTTAACAGATGTTTAGGGTAGTCTTGATACTAAAGCCTGGAAAAAACTGCTACTTAAACTCAACGAACTTCAAATTGTCGCTCAAAAAAAACCGTCATGCATACCCGAGGGAAACTAATGCCCCCATTTCTTAGTTTTCATACAACTCTGAAAGACGAGCATGTGATAAAAGTGTTTATCGACCTGAGGCAACTTTTGATAATCCACCCTTTCAGAAACTTTAAGATACTGCCAGGAAACATGGAATTAATGACACTTTTAAGTAATTCTTCTCCTTCTTGTTCTTCTACGTTTGTCTTGTTCAGAAGCGAGGTCGGTTCGTCTTGATCGGTTGCGCCATTTTGATCTGTCAAAGGCCTAATTCAGCTGCAGTCGCGAGGCTTTCAAATCCCCATCCAATGTATGGAGCCACCGTTGCCTATTGACTTCGGTGGCAAGCGAATTCCCGTTGGCGCGATTTGCGTGAGGACGCTTCTCTCGCAATTTTTCCATGAACAGCGCAACCCCATATCGATCGCAGATATTCCCATTTCAGATGTTAAGTCCTTAAGGGTTTAACGTGAGTACCTATCTGGACGACTTAATCCCACGGTCTTCTCAAGACACGCATTGATTTTGTGACCACAATCAGAGCCCCGCTGAGGCAAGCAACAACGGTACCAGTCTATACCAAGTGCATGACTTAGCATTCATACTGGTGGATGCAAGACGTACCTAAATCTCTACCGAACTAAGGAGTACGGCACCTGTGTTGAACCGCAATACCACGCTGAGGCCCGTAGGTGTCTTCTCGCTTGAGCATAACCACAACCCCCATGAAACTCCCACTAGGGGGCCAACCGCAAACAACCGTTCGTGACCAATTTGCCACTTCAGATGAGTCCCGTGCAGACTCGGGTCTGATCGCCCTGATTAGCCTTTGGAGCATTCGCCTACAGCATTTGCCGGCAAGCCAAAGTGAGTACAGCGTCTTCCGGTACCACCACTATGGAGGTTCTCCTCGGCCACTTGGTTTTGATGTGGCCGAAAAGAGCCCCGTCTTCCTCACCGCCACTTCTGAGCACTCCCATTTCAGATGTAATCATGGCGTGTTACGCCACTGGTAAAATGTATCATCTTCGTCGGTTAAACGGCTTCTCTAGATCCAGAAATGCAATGTAAACAGGACGATGCTTCTCACAGTGTTTCTCTATGAGAAACTGCGCAGCCTGTATTGCATCATTAACATAGTTCCACACCTCTTGATTCACGGTTATTTTAACGATTTCGCCGATGTTGCCAACTTTGTATTGAAAAAGTTATTAAAACAGCTGAATCCAGTTCTCTTAATTACTTCTGATTCTCAAATGGCCATACATCTATTTGATTAAAGATATAAAGTTGATCTCAAGTTAGTCAAAGTACACTGAGGCAAACCAGCAAAATGTACGACACATCAAAAATCGTTCAGAAATATAGAGGTCATTTGAACTAAATTCAATACTGTGAAATTGGTGTGTCTGTAGTAATGGCAAATGCTGCTATCAAAATCTGGAAACAGGCTTGCTGTAGCGGGCTAAATGTATTTTAAGCTTTCCTTGTCAGAACCAAAGAAACATACCATAAAGTTTATCCTGGCGAAAAGCGGGAAGACATGAGGACGCTTTATGAGCTTTGTGACCGCCCATAACTCCCTATTATTACAAGATCATACGGCTCCATGCTTTATCACAGAAGTGGAATCTACGAAACACTTCTTATGTGAGTATGCCACCCATAGAGGTATCTAGTAGAGAAAATAGCATGACATCCTGTATGGTCTGTATGCGCAGAGGCTCCTGGCTCCCACCCCATTCTATACACACATATACACCATCAAAATGGAAAATGGGGAATAGAATGAATGATTAAGCAAGAAAGTGAAAACAAAGCCAAATTTAATTCAGGGGTAATTTTGTGACCATGGCTAAACGGGAAATTTAGCATGAACTCTAAACGCGAAACTAGAATAACATGATATCCAAACTTTTCAACATATTATGGTCCATGTTACTACAAACTTTCAAAAAATATAGTAATATACTCTTGTTAGCTTATTTGAACAGATATCGCTAAGGAAGATGTTTTGAAGCCTAAACATCACATAGTTATTTTTCGTTTGGGGAGTTTATGGGAATGGGTCCGTAATTGCAAACTGCACTTTTTCTCAAAATTCCCAGAAGAGGGAACAGGACAACATTCAACAGAAATAGAGGCAACACACATCTTATTCTAATGCATGTGATTTACGGTTCTAGAATGACAAAATGAGGTGAGTTGTTTCAGTTAAAAGTAGTTCAACTTTCATATAAAATATAGTAAATGCGTTTTTTAAACATATGTGTGATATAACATATTTTATTATGACACTCACACAATCCTTAATAATCATATCAATTGTCAACCTATCGCCATTTTTCCTTCTTAACGATAGTAGTTTAGGACGAATCTTAACAGTAGTTTATTTTGCCAATTATCTTATTAATCCCTTCATATGAAATGATGAGATAGCCTTTCAGATTAGTGACATACATCGGTTGGACCTATGGACAGAATTGTAATCACGTAATAGAGACATCAAATGTTTTTTAATTTTCTCTACTCTGATAAATGGATAAAATAGTCCAACTGCAATCCAAATTCATGTACTATAATTGAACATTAACTATTTTCTGTTGCAACCTCTTTTCCTGTTTTTCCTCCAAAATCTTTGATTTTCGTTGATTTTTAAAATATTGCCTAATCCGATAAGACTTAGAAACCAGCCGAGAACCGGAAAGATGGACGCATCACTTTGTGAATTTCTTATGTGAATAGCTTTATTTATAACTGCTGTAGTTACAATCCAGTAGCGGAAACCCTGCAATATTCCAGGGTATTCCTTTGATGGGTGAATCGGGTACAATGGACCACTATGATCTGAATGTTCAGAGGCTTTGCCTCTCGTCCACTTCACTATTTGTGCATACATAAAATTACAATTTCGTACTGCACGACTGTCTATAACTTTTTAATAATAGCAGGACTTCCCCAAACTTGCCCAGAATCGTATCCTATCTTATGAAGCTATTTTACGAAAGAAGAACAAAAAAGTGAAAATAGAATCTTCATCCAGTCCGCCATCCAAGCATTAACCACTCCCGACAATGCTTAACCTTGATGATTGGCCGGCCTCCATATTTCCGTAATATAATTGGTAATCATGACATTACTTGATAAATAAACTTCGCTTAATCAAAATCCGAGAAATATTGTCCAGTAATTCACAACTAGCTTCGACTTGCTCTCACTTTGTTGATAATTACAATACATTTTTTCACCAAAGTTCCCAATATTGTCACTTATATTATGTCCCACATTGTAATATTTTTAAAACAAGCTTTAGAAAGAATTTCAAGTAAATTTCTAAAATATAGTACAATGCTTTGATAATGCTATATTTGAGAGAGAATTTAAATGGGATATATTTTAACAAGTACTAATTGAGCCCTTTCCTTTCACAGACAAACAGGCGTTAAATCAATTTTTACACAAAACTCTAAAAAGCAAAAAGGCGTTAGAAATAGCAAATATAAATATCTGGATGACCTCCATTTTTACGAGGATGAAGCATAAAACATGCAATATTCAGTGGATAGAAAATAGAACCTTTCAATAAACTCATTGTTTCTGTAAAAAAGCAGATCAGCAACTCACTGTATACATATGTATATGCAAACCGTGTTTTTACGTAGATTGCCTAACTGAATTATTGAAATATATAGAATAATAATTCTCTATAAAAATTTCAACGCGAAGAAAATTTTACTTTCAAATTTTTAGTATCTTTTGAGTACAAATTTACATAATTTGCCACTTTATATTGCATTTCATTGTATTCCAAAATATGAATGCTTAATTAAAAGTTTTGAGATGGAAGATGAAGGAAAAATAACCTATACTTATCTTACAATAGACTCTTTATGCTATGCAATTTTGCAAATTATGAAATTAATAAATATCACCCGTTTATCTACACACTCGTCATATATGTATCTATATATGTATGTATAAATGTTGAAACAAAGACTGATTTTCATTACGTTGAATCAAATTGAGATTTTCAATCAATATGAATTTCAACTATGTGGATCTTATAAAAGACACAAAACAAGAAAGGAATATGAAATGTTCTCAAACCTACTCAATCATCACCACCCAATGTTACCCTATTCAACCGCTTGCCAGACAATGTCATTAAAGTTGTTTTTATATAGGAAAATGCGCACCAGAAATCCTGTCGCCAGTTCGGCAAACTACCCAACTATATCCATAGAAAATTAGGTCACATAGTTTCCCCATCGTATGCCGTAAGAAAAAGGACACTGTGTCACCAGCACGAAAGCTACAAGGGAGTGGAAACACATTATTTTTATGGATTGAAACTGATTGACCATTTCTTTCGTCGTAAACAATTTTCATTGTTTGGATGTTTTGTAACTGACATTGTGACAGGTTGGTCTCAGTTTTCGATACTGGTATTTACGTTCGTAATCTTTTATTATAAATACTTGACATCATTAGGCAATATCTAGTAAAAATAAAATGACATGTGCACATATATGTATATATTTACAAGCGAAATAGTGATGTGGGAACTGATGAATATCGACTTTTGGTAACCACTACATATAACCAACGAATTCTCGTCCGCAGGATACAATTTTAACTACCGTCTCTCCTAGGTCAAATCGCAGACCCTCAAATCGACTAGAATACATTCATATAGTTTTCGGAAAATCATTCTACTCTGTTCAAAATTTCCAACAGAAATTAATAATGAGCGCAATAAATTTGCTTAATCAAAAGATATCACGAATTAACAAGTTTGGAGAAAAAAATATCCTCGTAGATCCCAAAGAGGAAGTTAATAATGAGGGTTGAGAATTATTGAAGTATGCTTGTAAGAAAATTGATAAATATAACGATATAATTTCAAAACACTTTTTTTCACACATTTTCACATTTTTTCATGGGTCAGCTAATGTGCGACATCCCGCTTCGATACAAATCCCACTGTTACCAGTGAGATTTGGACCGATAATTTGAAAGCTTCGCGACTCCAACCAGATTAAATCTTTGACCGAGCCAAATGGCGAAACCGATGAGCCGGCCCCGTTTGAGAAAAGGACAAAGAGTTGAAGAAGAAAAAGAATGATCCTGTTTTTAATGTAACAGTAACAGTCTTCGCGGAAATTATCTAACAGGAAAACGGGGAACCTACACACACGGACGGCGGTGATACGAACCCATGCGCTCGAAATCGAAAACTTCACCAAGGGGAGGCTCTGGATCATAATAGGAATACTCACTGCTACAAATACCACTGCCTGCAGATGCAGAGGAAAATGGCGAAACCTCCAGTGCCTGGCATTTCTGCTAAATAGATTAAGGGGACCTAGGAAATTATTCAAAGGGGCTTATTTTCGTTTACTTTTTGAGATTTTTGTAGTGGGGAGAATTAATTGGAATTCGGTCAAATTTATGCATTATATTAGTCATGGTTCGAACGACTTGAAGAATTTGTAGAAATAACTTGAGCTAAAAATAACAACCGCTGAAGGCCGTAACTAGAGTTCTCCAACTGAAATCAAAAAGGTTTTAATTGTGCATTACTAACTCATTTTCTAAAAATATGAACCTAAATGCAACCGAAAATAATCAAAATTATGAACGTTGCAGCTGCTAAAAAAATTCAATTATCACCATTCTTCCTAAATTTTCCAAATAAAAGCATCTCTAAAAATATGATGGCAAGTCAAAGGTTAGTTCATAGCTGCAAATTTCCTAATGATCGGTTCATTACTTCTTGAGTTAAAAATCCTGCAAATGTCATTTTGAGAAAAACGCCTTCCATGAAATTCTTTGAAAATGGAAATGAAGATATTTCTACCTTTTATTTACAAAAATACATACAGTAACAGCAAATGCCAATGCACTCTTAGAAGAGACTAGCGCCAAGTAATTTTAAATACCCTATTTACTGCCGCTAAAAGATTGCCGCTAAAGATTTGAAATTTTTAGACTATACTCCGGGATAGTTGACAATCTGTGCAATAGGAAAAATTCGATTCTGATTTTTTTTTATAGACCGTTAACTTTCAGAACGAAATTCGTGTTCCCTTAGATTTAGATTTTAGAGAATTCTAGTTACGACCTTCATCGGAATAATGTCGCGTAACTTTTTAGGGTTTTATGAACCATTCAGATATCTGCTTAAATAAAGTTTATAATAGTTTATTACCATGTTTTAGAAATTTACCAAAAATCCCCCTTAATTTCATCCTATACAATACAATACAATACAAAATTGGGTATGGTTATAATATAATGCATAATTTTAGAAAGTGTGGAAAAAAATTCAACTATTATTAACAAAGTTATAGAAGGTTAAAATTGTGTAATTCTTGTGAATTTGCACTCATACACGTGTATGACGTGATCGTCAAGTCAAATCAACTCATATGATGGGCGGAGTTGGAGTTTGGAAATGCATATACAAGCGAATGAACACAAAACCTTTATACCAAACAGGCCAGCTTCCGGTATTCGGACTTGTTTGTTTTTGCCTTCAATTTTTCATAAAAATTTTTAAAAGTTCTTCGAAATAATATAGTGACCGAATTTGATGGAATTCCAATTAATTTTTCCCACTAAAAAAATCCCAGAAACTTAGGTGAAAATATATCTTCTAAGATAGTTTTCCCCCTGAGGAGGGTTTTCCTATGCTACGCCCGATGTTTCGACGTTTTTTTTTGAATTTCTTGTTCATGAAAAGAAACCTTTTTAAGGTTTTATGTTTACATAAAAATGGGTAATAGCGCCACCCAATTTCGATTGAGGCAGGAAGGCAATGAATCAATTTTGAAAATTCTGCCAGAAATAATGGAAGGGAGATTTCAAACCTAGTAAACAGGCATGCAGGTATGCTCGGTAAACTCTAAAAGGGATTTCAATCAAGAAAGTATATGAAAGTAGATATGATTGTGTTTCAACAAGCCATCTGACTGGATTGATTTTTCCACTGAAACACCAAAGTAGTGTAATAAGCAAATTCAATCTGCAAAGTCAAACTACAAAATTGGTTGAAAAAGTTTTTAGAACTCGCCTTGAATCTCATATATAACATATGACATATATATGACGTCTCTCGAACTACATCACTACGATCTAATATTAATGAACACCACGATGTTAAACATACAACAGTAAAATATATTTTCTTAGATGCTACAAAAGCAAAGCAAAATACGTGCAAATGAAAAACCTCGTTTTTACATACATATATATGTAACATATATGACCAGCCGGGTGTGAAGTGATCAACAGAGTTCCCGAATTTTTAATAAAACATCAATTGGAGGGTGGTGGAGGTGGTTGAGGAAAATGAAAGAAATCAAAAATTAACATTTAAGATCACTAATATGTATTGTGCTGCAATTTGACCATGCAAATTCTAGGGCCGGTATACAATATATCGGATCGAATACGGAAAATTAACAGCAGGTTTAAAGTCCGAGCCAATCGACAATGTGATAGATACTACACTTGAGCCGATGTATTTTCAATAAAATCTATAAAATCACCATGGATTATAGATTAAATAAACCTCCACTAAAAAAACATGAACCGAAAGGTTCCAATAAAATTGGGTTACATTTTTTAGTATTATTTTATTCTCGTTGAAAAATCAAAAATGATATCTCTTTTTCAAAGCCTCCAAACTACACTTGAAATGACTACACCCCTTGAAAATTTATTTTCACATTATTCAATATCATTGATCTTATAAACCACAAATTACAAATCAAATATTTAAAGCGTAATCCTCGACAAAATGTTTCCCACAGAAAACATCTCCATAAAAATGTTTGGGTGCAATTAATTCGAGGTTCAACGTCTTTTCTGCTCTTTCCGCTTCAGATATTTCTAAATAATTAAAAATCTAAAACGTTACCACCGTCCACGCACCCAAGTAATATTCGTGCTACTTGTTCAATCAATTATTCAATGAATGCAACCAACCAATCTGAAGTGTTCATCTTCGTGTTAATAAACTTTTAAAATATCAATTATAATCCAACATTCCATTCCGACTAATATAAGAAAAGACAGACAGCTATCGCGGTTTTATCAAACATAAGCAAAGTATCTGCGGATTCTTATTTGGCGTACAGTACATTAGTTTTGTACAGATACATAGGGGAAACGGGTCTGAAAAACAGCTGAGGTTGTTTAATGATTACTAAAAAATGCATACTCCATAGTACTTGGGAGATATGGTGGGCTGCAGATAACTTCAACAGATATCAGCGGGCCATTCAAAAATACTTGCTTAAATTAGACTCAAAAGTGAATTAACAAAAAGTCCAGCTACACTTTCGTATTCCTACTAATGATATAAATGTAACTGGATTTTTGAAACATTGTGAGTGGAAAATGGGTGCTAAATCTAAAGCAACATTGATTTTATGGAGTACACCAATATTGTACAGATTGCAAAGTTTTTATATTCGGTATGAAGATATGAAATACTTCAAATTTACAATGGTCAGTAGAAACATCTATTGAGGATACGATCAGACGCAGGAAAAGAATTTTATGTTATTAACCCCTTTTAAAATATGGAAATCGTTCATTGGTAATAAGGTTTTAAATTCTTACCCTTAATCGCCATTAATGTATATTTCTACTTCTGTTCAATAAGCCTCGAAAGTTAACTGTTTGGAATGCTCGAAAAACTCTCTAAAAAATATAAAGGTATTAAGTTTTAAGCTTTCCGCACGACCGTGTGGCCTAATGGATAAGGCGTCGGACTTCGGATCCGAAGATTGCAGGTTCGAGTCCTGTCACGGTCGAAAGCAAGTTTTTTTTGCCTTCTCGCGCTCTAGATGCAGGCGCAGTTTTTTTCAAATATGTGTCCATTTTTTTAATCATGAATTGTCAAGATCAATATGTAACGTAAATACACCATAAAAAGTAATATTAGAGAAGGTCGGGCAGGCCAAACATTGTAATAGCCACCCGTTTTTTTAAATATTTAATTATGGTTCATAAGCTACATTTAGGCTAGTAATAAGAAATAACCGAAAATGTCAACAGAGCGGTCAATTCCTAAAAAGAATGGAAATTCTTTTGTTTCTGATAGCTTCAAACTGCAGTGTCCGCTGCCCTCAGGACATATGAATTATGTATTCTTTCATTTTAATTTTTACTGGACTGGCACGGAAACTGCATTCAGTGGCTCACATCCTCTTCGATTTTCCTACTACATACCACTTTCATCATTTTCATAATCGAGCGTCGCTTCCTTCCACACAAGTTGTTACATTCGCAATATTTGTCGAGTTTTATTCTAAACATTTTATCCTAAAACCCTCCTCAACTCCAAATATAATAATTAACAAATTGCCACCAAAACAGTTTTTGACCTTTTGTCATTTTGTTCTAATGCTGTGTATGCCATGTTTCGCCTCACGAGCAATTGAATGCATTAGGGCCAAGCTCAAGGTAGTGTGCAGGTCTGTATAAACATATTTTTCTAGATCTAGTGGTGGTAGCACCCTGTGCATTGTACATGGGCTTAACACCCAAGTGGCTGAGTTGATCGACTGACTAAACGAAATTATGCAGCTGTTTTTATTGTCGATTATGTTTTAAAGAGGTTTGCTACTTTAAACCTAGGAACGGAAGAAGTGGACTTCATAGAAGGCAATAAGTTTGAGGAGTGAAAAAACAAGATTGTCTTTGTTTTTTATATCAATTCTAATTGTGAAGTGCCTTAAACCTAAAACCCCCCGCAGACGTGGAAAAAAGCCTAGAGGTTCCAAACCCCAGACAATTTTACTGGAAGTTTAGATTTTTACTACTGAGCTAATAGACTCTTCACTGTTCTTTTCTTGTTGATCTTTTTTTGTTGATATGAATATCAACCCTAACTTCTTTTTCGGCTAAACACATCGATGGTTTTCTTTCAACCCCGAGTGTCTTTAGTGCTTCCTGTTCACTCCTTAGTGGAGCATAGGACATCTAAACAGTCAAACTGTGCTTCAGTTTCACTATTATCACACCTAACGCTGTAAAAGCGATAAGCTCATAGCAGCAAGACAAGCACAAGACGAACGCAGATACTCATAACGACTGGGATTCGAACCAAGAGCAGCGAGATTAAAAGGCTGACCGCCTCACCATTGCACAGTAGTGTCTTAGTAACTTCTTTTTCTTCTAAAATTAGGTAGGCATAGTTCCCAGTGTTTTGTTTGTATTTTCATTCATCATCATCATCATCAACGGCGCAACAACCGGTATCGGGTCTAGGCCTGCCTTAATAAGGAATTCCAGACATTCCGGTTTTGCACCGAGGTCCACCAATTCGATATTCCTAAAAACTGTCTGGCGTCCTGGTTTCCGTCATCGCTCCATCTTAAGCAGGATCTGCCTCGTCTTCTTTTTCTATCATAGATATTACCCTTATAGACTTTCCGGGTGGGAATATTCTCATCCATACGGATTAAGTGACCCGCCCACCGTAACCTATTGAGCCGGATTTTGTCCACAACCAGACGGTCATGGTATCGCTCATAGATTTCGTCATTGTCCATACTTTAATTGTTATCATTTATGTGAACGTAACTCCTTGAGAATTATCTGGGTTGCTGGTAAGAAAAGCAAGAATTATCTTCTTCCTCCTAATTCCCTTTTTATTTCCATAGGGATATCCCCATATTTTACGTTTGGAGTATGCCGAGGCAGAAGCAAGTAGAACCATATAGACCGCCCCTCGACCACTTCTGAAACACAAGAAACATCGAATGAGGATGCAATCCGTCCTGGATTTTTCCTCTTTCATCGTGAATCGCAGGTCTTGACATCTCCGTTAAGCAATTTTTGGCCGTTCGTTAAACTTTGAGGGATTTTAGATTAAAGTACAAAAGGAAAGTACCATGATTTTAGATACATAACACATAGGCGTGGGGAGGAATGAAGTGTCCAAAAGATCTCGCCTATATTCCCGCCACTAACTATTCAAGAGAAATGCAAACGGGTGACCATATTCAATGTGGAAGATCAACTGAGTCAATCGTAACATCAGTGTTCATTATAAGGTCTCCCTTCAACTTCCGCAGCCACCATTGGGCGAACCATTAAATCGACAATTTTTGTAGAAATTCGATTCAGCACGACTTGCTCATTCCGAAAATCAGCGTCTTGCTCGAGATTAATAATAAAACTCTCACAATAATCTGCCCAAGTAATAGACAGCTTTCAACTCCAAGTAGTAACGAGGGAAAGTTTCTACTACACATTTTCTAGATGGGTGATAATCCCTAGTGAAACTTCAGCAACTGTACTCCTCACTATACAGCAGCCCATCTAAGATCCCTCACCGCTGAGCCCCGTCTATTACACTGTTTTCGCTATTCATAGCAGATGCAGGTCTAGCTATTAAATTAACCGTGGTGCTCCACTCCCCCCAAACAAATTACATAATCAATTAAATTTTGCTGAAGTCTCTTCATCCCGTCCCTCCCCAAAAACTTCTTCAATTTATTTTGGAATGGAAAGAGTCCTATGAATCGGATCAATTGGAAATAAACTTCTTTCACGACAACAAACCCGCCTTTTTAGATAAAATCCTGAATTTCTCCGAACTGACGGTCTCACCCAGGGTAGAGACAACTCATCAGGCATTGCTTCACCACTCCCCTAGGAGCAACGTAACGAAATTGCCAGAGTTTCTTCGATACCCTCATGTACAATATATTCACAAGGAGGAGGTTTATGTGTAAATAACATTCAAGACCAAAACCGCACAGTTCAGGCCTAAGCCAGATGAGGCAGAACTAATTTGATTTTGAAATTGAAATGCTAGTTTCGCATCTACCAGATACGTTCAGAAAGTAAGTAACTATTAACTACTATTGAAAACAATGGTGGTGGTTAAACGGGGATGAATTCCGCCAGCTTGTTCACGTATTTCCCCACCTCCCCCTTGAACAGGTGGTAATTTGAAGGCGCCAAGTCAGAGAAATGTGGAGTTGTTCGGAGTGTTCAGTCCATACTGACCGTGTAAAGTCTGAAATTGTCGTGCAACAGACAGATCCCTTTGTCAGCATGCCTTTCCTTTTACCCAATCTCCATTTCCAAATTCTCATCCAAGTCTCATCCTAAGCTAGGTATTCAATAAAAATTATGCCTTTATAGTCCCAAAACACGGACGTCATGATTTTTTTGTTTGAAGTTGGGGTTTTGATTTTTTTAGCGGAAGATAAAAAGGTTTAACGCCACTATTGAGGTTGTTTGCTGAATTTAAGCATGTAGGGGGCAACCCCAATAAAAAGTTTTATTCTCATTAGAAATCTAAAGTTTTCCCTTTCACAACAAGGTAGCAGATGACGGTGAGGATTTCGCAGTTGGCAGATTAGATTGACATTTTTCGCAGGGTAAGAGTTTCCAACATATTAACCTCAAATTGGACTCATTCAAGTGAAGGAATCAGACTGCTGCCTGGGGCTGAGAGTCCCAGCATATCCAAACTCTCCGGACATGCCTCATACTTAATGACAGACACTGACCGATTGGGAAAGAACTGTCACATTGCTCTCAGAGCGGTGGTGAGGATGTTTCTGATCAGCTACCTCTAACCTAGACCACAGTATATTTAATAGGTAGTATTGACATTCAATGGTCTCTGACTTGCGAATGAATTGGAGAAGCTTACATATCGTATGCACTAAACACAGGTAGATACTGCTAGATGTTAGCGCCTATGACGTGTACTGATAAGCACAGTTTCAAAGTATTTCCACTGATATGCCGCGGCTTTGGGCGCTATGCTTGCTCCATGAAAGTTTGTAATTCAGAGTTATGCTTACACTTTTTACTAAGACCTAAGAATAACATATTTAACTCCTGTTCCTATTAAGAATAATATCACTGAATAAATTAATATATTTCCAAATTCAAGCAGGAAGACTCCAGAGGGCCATATTTCGGAAACCGTAAGAATTAGCAGTTGGGTTTAAAATTAACGCAGAAATATCAAACCTGAATACAAAGTCCAAATCTAAATTTTAATTTGACTGCGTCTTTAAGAAAAATATGGAGGAAATGTTGACAATTTTGGACATTGGTTAGAAAAACTATAAAGAGGAAAAGCTTTATCAAAACTAACATAGTACAGTTTAACAAGACTTTCAATTAAGAAAAATTATTATAATAATATATTATCCATTATTTAACGAACAGTTGAAGAAGATACGAAAAATCGAGTTAAAACCGTGGATCTATAGGATTTATTTAAAAGACCAAAAAGATAGTAGAAGTAATATTTTCAATTTTCGGCTACTATCCCCTGTAAATCACAAATTGGAGAAGTTAATAATTTGCCGTTTCCATTAGCCCAGCGAAGATTAGAAGAAGCTCATCATTTTCCACATGATGATTCGCTTAAATTGTTTCCGGTCGATGAGCATCCACTATAATGGAACAAAGATCTTTACGGTACGCGCCTTGACAGTTATATGAAAATTACTAATTGAGATCATTAAAGAAATTATGAAGACAATACCGTTTTTCTTTCACTGGGTAAAGGCCTCATGGAATTTTCATGCACCAAAGCGTCCAAATCTAGTTACGCCAAAGTGGACAGTTTTAGGGGCTCCAAATGAAGAACAATCAAACTTTCAAAACAGAAGACAATATACATACGATATAATGGTATAAATTCATGAAAAACCGTGTCTAACAAAGCATCTATTATGTATTATACATGCTTGTACGTAATTACTTAGTTGCAAATACTCTTTTCTGCACAATGGCATGGCCAATGAGTAACCTTGATAACACATGATCTCTGCCGAAAATACCTGAAAAACTTTGCCGAGCAATAACAGGTATCCAAGCATTTTCTTTGACCTTGATCTTGACTCAAAAACTCACCATTTCAAACTCGTTTAAAATTCTTGAGGAAATATATAAGAAATGATTTACAATTATGGACTTTTTTTACATCAGGCCGTTCAGCAAATTATTTCAGCGAGCCAATGAACTTTAGCGCACGAAGTTGCCTCAATTTATAAGATTTGAACTCATGTACAAAGATATAATTGCAATGAATGGGCAAAGTTGATTTTTCATAAATTTTGAACATTTTCTTGGATTTCGATTTCGATTGATCTGAAAATGTATATTTGTTATGTATGCATTCACGCACACAAATTAAACAGCGAAATATCATTGAATGCTGGCTGAAAAGAGCGATAACAGGGTTCGCATTATCTTCTGAACTGATAGCAATTTCTAATATAACTCGCACCTATACCAATTATTATATTACTTTGTTTTATCTATCTACGGTATGACTAAAGATAGGAACCCAGACTTCTAATCGATTTAAGTGAAATGTAAACACTACAGCCAAAATCCTAGTCGTAAGTAGAATCGCAGTGAAACAATCTCACTGGAAACTATATGTTAACATCGCACCGGTGCAGAGCTTTATCTTATCTGTGACACCTGTTACTAAATGATAAAATATTGTGGAATTCACATGAAAAGTTATCTATATCGCTTTGATACTTGGACAAATATTGATTAAATCGGATAGTAACATGTCTTTGTAAAAATAAAAGTTTGAGTTCTTTAATAATCATCGGAACAAAGCATTTAGTGACAAAACTGATATCAATCATCGTGGACGATTTCTTTCGATATTTCACAGAAATGATTTTGAAGTTTAAGTAATTAAAAGTAAACCATCGTTTTCGAAATTTTGCCTGAATAAAGTTCAATCGTGCTTGTTACCTTTATTATACGAGGACTTGATTTCATGCATTGTTTATTTTTGGATCACGCTTTATAAAATTAAGAAAGATACAAGGCACAATAGGCCACTTTCAATTCGTTAACCAACTTCTGGAATGGTCACGTTGTCGAAAGATCCCTTTGGATCTTGTTTTTGTATAGACCGTACAAATCATTAATTCAGTGGAAATGGATACCATTCTTAGCGGCCTAGCCTGCTAATATATTGATAAAAAGAAAAAACTTAACCAACGGTTATTCTACCTTAATGCCGCTTTTTTACGGTCTGCTTCATCGGCCTTTCTGAATTTTCAGCCTTCAGATTAACATGTCCATGGATATCTAACCAGTATGCCAACGAAGTGTGACTCCGATCACACTACACAGATATCCATTAATGAAAACTTGGTGGTCAAGTAGAAAATGGCACCTTTCATGCGCTGCTCCCATACAGCAGTACAGGAAGAATATTTGCAAAAAACAGCCTCATCTTGATAGTATTGTTGATATTTGCACTTCCACATTCTGGATAAAACAGCAAAGGCAATTTTTTCCACCAATCCGATTTTCATTAGGTGATATCTGAGAGGGTAGTATCCCATTTAACGCCATACCAGGATTTCATATCCTCCATCTTAGTACTCATATAAATGGTTGTTATGTGATCCCAAAATGGGGCATAGCACGTCAACTATGTCCCCGCGTTATTATTTTCGTTTGTTGAAATGTACTTCAGTTTCCCCCAGAAATTCCCAAGAAGCTTGCACAACTTCTCCACTGTAATGCGCCGTGCAGCTTTAGTGGACATCTTGGAGTAGTGGATAAGCACAGACAGCAAAGGAGTTAATACAATTCTTTAATGAACGGACTGCCCACTGCCACTTCCTGTTTCTGATCAATACATCCATGAGATGCCATACCATAATCAATCATTTCACTTTCTTCCTGCTTCTGGTTGCTTGCCCTATAATTACCAAGTCTATAATGTATTAATCTTTACACTTCCTAGGCCCTGGTGAACCTCTCTTCTCCTCGGAGAGAATCTCGAGGTCAGCAGTTGGTTGACTTTGCTAGCAGTAAAAATTTCACTGTGTCCTTCATCGAGTTGTTCACAAACGGACGTGAGTTTCGGCCTTCAATTTCAGTTGTTACCTTCAACAAAATAGAGCACGTTTTAATTGACAAAAAGGCTACTGTTAGCATATTTGGTGGGACAAATTGCGATTCAGAGGCAGACCCACTAATAAAGGCAAACTATCGCTGCCGCATAGCGAAACGTATAAAGTGTAAGAAACGCACGTGAAAGCTCGAAGTGGACAACTTGAAGAGTAACTCGGTGGAGACGGAATATACGGCGAAATTTACTACACAGTTCGAAAATATTTCATATCAATAAAGAAACTTTTGAGACAAGGATACAAGCCACACACCAAACTCTATAGGGACAAAGAACGAAACATTATTAATAAGCTAGTCTATATTGAGACAAGATGCATTCCATGCTTCAAAAAGTTGCAAAGTTGCCCTCCATCGGATACCTCGACGCAAACAATCATCTAGCCCCATACGAATAGAGGGGTAACAAAATTTCTGATGTTGATGGGATACCGGCTATGAAAAAAAGACGGAGCGTAATTGACAAGGGGGGGGGGCACTCCTCCCTTCTTTCCAGCCAATATCAAAACTAATACCTACTCCGGAAACCACAAATCGAGAGCTTTAATTTAAATACTATACCATAAAAAGGTAAACTGACTCTTACATGTATATTTCAGGATCCAGATCTTACATGTATACTCGAGGATCCAGGAAAGCATCCAATCTGACGAAATGCAACGCAATAAACTCCATGCTCAGTGGTTAAATGATAGTAAGGATCACAGGGTGACACCGTGATCTGCTACACGGCTAGCATAAATTCTGTGAAACGTCTCTTGTATCTGAGCGATCGAGTTCTACCTCCACCTCCACGCGGTGACCACTAGATGTTTTGCCATAAAAACAGCAGACGGAGGGGGGTGAAGGCGGACTTTCCGCGCTCTCAAACGGAAAAAACTATCCAGATCGGCCCTCCTGGTAGGGAGTTGAGCAAAGCGCTGACAACGTTTTCTCGAAGAATATCAACGTGTCCAGGGACCCAAAATACAGCCTCAGATTGAACAAATCAAACGGCAACGTAAAATGGACTACTCTTTTGGGTCTTGAAATGTGAAACCCCATTTTCCGACAGATGCACTGCGAGAGCTTCTCCAGGAAGTATCCCGTAACAACATTAGCATCCTCGCGCTCCAAGAAATGAAATGAAAGTAAATAATTACGGACCTTACATAATATTTACCAGTGGCAAAGAGCGAGGAAGCAGAGAGTTCGATGTCGCCTTTATCATAAACAACACATTTAGGCAGCTAGTAACTAATTTCAAACCGATTAATGAATCCGCTTCAAAATGAAGTTTTTCAATGTGTGGCTATACTGTCATGCACCAACGGAAGACAAAGATGATGTCATTAAAGACAAAGTCTACACACGACTGGAGAGTTTTTGACGGGTTACTCGCCAATGAAATCAAACTTTTATTGGAAGACGGAAATTGGCAACGAACTTTTCCATAGAGTCATAACAAGGGTGCAGAACCTCCATAATGAAATAAACGATAATGGCCAAAGACTCATCGACGCCAACAGCAAAAACTTAGTCATAAGCTTCACCTGCTTCCCCCATAAGAGCATACATAAAATGACGTGCGAATCACCAGACGGGCAGACATTCAATCAAATCGATCAAGTCCGCTTCGAAAAAAGAGTTACTTCAAACATTTTGAACGTGAGAACTCTACAAGATGCTACAAGCTGACTCGGACTATTTCCTAGTTAGAGAGAAATACTGTTGTCGAATAGTCAAAAACAACCACAGGAGCCTAATTCCTAAAATCAATTTGGAATAGTTGAAAAATGACACGGCCAAAGTGGCTTACGTGCACAGATACAGCCCTACCTCATGCTGTTCCTCAGGAAAGTAGTGACGAAATGTGACGAAAAATTAGGGATGGTATCCACAGTGCAGCTGAAAACACCCTGAGGCGTGTAGAACGGAGAACCGTAACGAATGGTTCAATGATACCTGCCTGGAAGCGGACCGTGCCGACTACTAATTGAAAGACGAACCCGAGCGAAAAAGGCAAGCATCACGAATTAAGGCAGTTCGCTAAAAAGGTATGCAGACGAGAACAACGAAAAATCAATGAAAACAAAATGTTAACATTTGCCGACAGTTTGAAGAAGAACGAGCTACGAGTGGCATTCAGCACAATAAAACAGATGAAGATAGGTTTTAATCCGCCAACTACCCTTTGTAAAGATCAAAGTGGCAATATTATCAGCGACGCGACTCAGATAAAGGCAAGATGGGTTCAGTATTTTCAAGACCGCCTGAACCCAACGATAACACATTTCCACCCTTTTGCCATTCCGAATGACCCAGACGGGGAACAAGTTCCAACGCCCCCGACTTTGTACCAAGTAGAAAAGTGCTTGAAAAGTGTTGCTGTTGACTTCTGCCATGCATACAATAGTGTAAATGATAATGCTCTGTACATAATAAAAATCGCGCTAAAAATAAAATCCCACCGAAGATAGTGGAAGCCACAATGATTATCAACGAGGGCCAGGTAAAAATCCAAAATGAACTAACGCAAAGCTTGCTTGTCAGGGCTTAAGCAAGGGGATGGTCTCACCGCCACCCTCTTTAACTTGGTCCTCGATTACATCTTCAGGAAGGTGGTCTTCGTTGATACATCTGGTGTATCTTACTGATAAAATCCGCGCAACTGGTGGCGAACGCAGACGACGTAGATACTCTTACCGGATAGATGCTTCGTGTGAAGGAAGTGTTTGAGCAATTCGATTCAGCAGCGAGTGAAGTGGGGTTCAGGGTCAATGAATCCAAAACAAAATACATGAATCAAACTCGAAAGGCGACCGCTAGTATGCAGAACATTGCAATTGGCGAGCACCATTGGACCAATTCATCTACCTAGGAGCCCTACTCTTGAAGGACGGAAGCGAAAAACATGATATCGAAAGGAAGATTACTACAGCTCGTAAAGCACTTCAGGCTATCCTCCACATAATAAAATTAAGAAAGGTACACAGACGCAATAAACTACGCATCTACAGGATATTAATTTATCCCATCCTGCTGTATGGATGCGAGACGTGGACCTTGACGCAAATGTCGGAAACGCAGATCGATATTTTCCAAAAGATTTTCGGAGCCGGAAGGAAATGCCTAGCGAATCAGATACAATCATGAATTGTGTGAATTATATGACGACCCACCAACATGTCAATGGGCTGGCCACATCGTACGAATGCATCAGGAAAGGATTCCGAAACGAATGCTGAGAGGCAGAGCCGATGGTAGCCGACACACAGGACAAATGGACACAGATTGCAGGTCAATTTTAAGATTTTCTAATTGGAAGATGTGGTCATTGGATCAAGATAATTGAAAGCGATGCAACCGGGAGGTCAAGGCTCGACTTGGGCTATATCGCCATTGAAGAAGAAACTGCGTACTCGAAGGTCTACTTTAAAACAAATTCCTTTAGATCCTGTTCCTCACCGAGTTTAGCATGCTCGTATACCTATTATTATTTCCTGTACGAATGAAAGGAAATTTTTCAGCTATTTTCAACGATTTCTTCTAAATTTCTTCCAAATCAGATGAATTTAGGCATAGTAGAAGTTTCAAAACCATTAAAGACTGCCAGCAGCCCGATAAGTAGCTTATCATATATTATATTACTTACCACAGCTTTGATAGTTCCTCTCACTGTAATTCCAACCATCGGTGCAAAGTACATCGTCACTCCCGATTCAATTACCAATTTCGCACCATTTTCAATTTCAATATCGGTCCGCACTATGAATGGACTTTCATCTGCACGTAATATTCTTTCGCCGACAATAGATCCACCTGCCAATTCCGTCATTGGCTTATTCGCGTTGGGGTTAGAATTTGCATCATAATGCACATTGGGATCACCTGGATCAATTTCATTTAGCTTGATCTCATTTTGGGCTAGAACGCTCTGAATATTCAACACTAAACATACGGTGGCAGTAAAAGCGCCATAAAGTAAGACACGTCTAATTAGCGACGCACTGTGAGTACACTTTTTGTACTTTGCCATTTTCACTAGATTTCGGTGTTAACTTTTCACTTCTCACATTGCTTCAAGGGAGCCACGCAAGTAACGCTCATTCGTAGATTCGGAAAGAAAATTTGTGAAAAATTCTTAGAACTCACTGAACACATCGATGTTATCACAAACAAGACAAACTTTTTATTTAATTATTTTAAATTTATTTGCACTAATTTCACTGCTGCTGAGGTTGTTTAGAGATGAGATCACATATTACAATCCGTGTCGCTTTCGACGTTTTGCGCACTGTTGGAGCTGAAATATAATTCGAATTAATTTCTTTAATGACTTCTGAGAAAATACGGACGATAAATTTTGACTTTAAACTAATTATTCCGATTGCATAAAGCTGAAGAGACTAATATGAACCAGATATAGTGAAGAGTAACATTTTCTAGCCGCAGCTAGAAAAGTCGTTACTCTGCACTAACACGAATCAACGCACCATTCAAGACGACTTCTAGGACAGCTCTAAGAAAACTGCTGCAAGAAAAGCGACAAGCTGAACAAAAAGATATTGTGGATGCTCCACCACTTGTGGAGCTTGTGCTCGCTTACTATGGAACTCATCGATGGCGTCTTCATACATACAACACTTAGCAGTTCGAGATGGAGGAGATGGCTTCCATGTATGGCGCCTGTTTTAAGAAGCTTAACTAAAGCCAAGTCTTGCTTGTAACCGGTAGCAATACAACAATCAAGGAATGTCGTCTCCAACCATAAAGATACAAGCTTTACTTGGCCGTTAACTATTTCCATTTCTGTCCAGTGAGTGGTCACTATCAACAAGAAAGCAACATTGAGATGATAGTGAAATGATATCATACCTGGAATCGTTGCACTGCCGATGTACCTTTCGAAGACATAATGGAGGCTTGGAACCACGGGGAGCAGTCCAATCTCAATCAGTGAATCACAATCTGGTTATAGCAGCGGGCATGCAGGGAGTAATGTGAGGTATTCAAGTTTGCGTGCACCAATTCAATTGGAAGGAAAAGATAATGGATTCAGTATTAGTTGTAATGAGCGAAAGTATACAATGAACTTTTTTCTCCAAATACCTGTACTATTTGGCTTGAATATAACGAATTCTAAGAAAGCAGCTCGCATAGTATCCCAACTGAATAGATCTGATAGTAACGCATATAAATAAGTACATTCACAGCAGTTGGACACTAGGAGGTATATTTTTGGAGCAACCTTACATGGAAACTTGTTCTCAAGCTTTACAAAGCCGCTTAAAAGTGCCAAGTCCATATTAAATCGTGACAGTCATCATTATAGCGATGATGACGTAGTTCTACCTCCGGTTTACCTTGATGATTTCTTTTCATTCTCCCGTAACCTGAGGACTTGGTGTTGAGTGTTTTTTCTTGGTCCGTGGTAAGTGTGGTCTATTTTCAATCATCGAGAACAAATGTTCATTTATGAAGATTATGCAGTTGCCAGATGGATGAATCTGCTCATCATTTTTCTTTAAATTTTAGACCAACTAAGACCACTCTAAATTTGTGTAAAATATGGAACTCTGTTGAACTTGAACATAGATTCACAACTATCGATTAAGTAAGCCAATTTTTGAGTCTCCAACTGGCTAGTTAAATAGTGATAATCTACTGCTCCTCAATTTTCTAAGCTTCAAACATCAAGAAAATAGATCCAATCATGAAACCCCATGTTATTAACAAGTTCCCCAACATCAATCTGCAAACATTAATATAATCTGGCAGCACTCATGGGGGGCTCAAAAACTGACCAAGCTGATGACTCCGTAAATATGGAGGTGAATAGAAGATCTACTTTTATTTATTTTGTCTTCTCTCATTTCTTTGAGTCTTCCCGTCATCTATTTACCTTAAAAACAGGTAATCATCCACATAAGATCTCTTGACTTTCTAGGCTAGCAGTATTCCTACTACTTGTGTGTGTATACATAATTTGTGCTTTTAGATTACAAACTGGACTTCTTAAGACATTAGAAGCGAGTGATCATTTGCATATGTGTTTTATATTTCAAATCTATTGGTCTTCTACAAAAACTATCTATGGATACGTCCGTACTTCGGATGCAGTGCACAAACCGCTTTTATACATATACATAGATGAAACCAAAACGGGAATACTAATCTATAGTTTTTTACACCTGATCTAACGGAGAATCAACGAATTGTCTTAGCTTGCCCTTGTATGGATTAACTGACCATAACTAATGACACAACAAAGAAACCGAAAAAATTGTTTTGATTTTCTGAAGAGGAAAGTATAACCAAGTTTTTGTGAATGTATTCGAGAAACGCGGAATTTTTTTGCCAAATTTTGAAAACAATGTTGAGAAAATTGTTGGAAGTTTTTGCCGTGTTTAGCAGAATTTCATTAAAATGAATTTGATTGATGTTAGAAATCCGGGAAAAACGAAGGTTAATTACCCCCGGTGTGATCTGTAAGGAAAAGATCCTATATTCATTAGAAAATCTTATAGTTGACTACACTATTGCATGATTCAGCAAAAGGAAGGAACAAAAATTGCTATTCATCAAATCCCCTGCACTTTCATGAGACCTGCATAAGCATTTTAAACATTCTTACGTTTCTTCCTCTTCGGTAATTTTAACCTGCCCATGCTCAGCCTTATGTAAAACAGATGCCCCGTGAAATCAAAGATAAAAGCAAATAAGCAATACTCGATGAGTGTTGAGACCACTTTAAGATCCAGAAACCTCAAACCGCTTTGGTCCTGTACTCGCGTTTCCCGTAACCCCACTCAATCTTTCACCACTTCCGCCAATTTAGCTGGCATCACTGCCGATTTCCCACAAATGTCCTATGACGTATTTTGTTCTTACTTCTTACCGTGTTGATCCCTTCACATCCCACTGTTCTAAGTCGCTCACCTTTCTCTCCTTGTTCCTCCCTTCCTTCAATCATTGATGATCTTAACACCAATATCAGATCTGATCCTGATGGGCTTTCTAAACCTTTTCTTGTTTAACTCAAACAGTTCATTCCCCTCCTCTAAGCGTAGCTTTCAGTAAATGTTTCAAAGGGAAATACTTTCCATACCTTTGGAAAGAGGATCACCCTAAAATCGCTGACTTTATTGTGGCTGTGAATCCCCAACTCACTCCACTCGTGTCTTTACATAATCCTCGAGAGAAACGTCGCCACGACTTCGCTCACCCCCTAACATGACTTTGCAAAACATTGCTCTACTGCCTCCAATCTATTCAGCTTCGTTGCTGAACGACAATTGATACCAATCATTTATACTAATTTTTCTAAAGCCTCTGATTTCTTCAACCATAACGTACTCGTCTACTTCCTTGTTCCGCGGTCGCATTCTCACTCGAACGAAACCATCAGCAAACATTTTTCACAACATACAAAACGAGGGCATTTTCGTAGTTTCAACTAAATTGACAATTAATTAAAGTAAAAATAATTGAATGGCACCACCTTTCGGCCTTGGTGGTCGGTCAGAACATTATGGACTCGGATCACTATCTCGTTGGCATGGTGTTCCGAGCTCGAATAAAAGCACCGCCTAGAATCCCCTCTGACAACCACAACAAAACCCTCTGTAACAACTATAAGGGGAACTGTAGGCCGCAATAATCGTAATCAACTGGTCCTGAAGATGAAGAATTGACAAATGATCTTTATAGACAGACAGAAAAAGGAAACCTGGGAGAACCAACAATTCTATGAACACAAAAAATTCAGAGGCAACCGAACCCGGCGCGGTTTTAGAGTTTCACCAACAAGTCAACAGGGTACACCTCGATTCTCATCGTGAGACACAAAAAGCGGAATCTCACTTCCGAGCGTATGGGTATATTGAAGTATTTTGGTGAACTACTCAACGCACAACATATCGGCGAGTTGGAGGTTTCGCCAACTGAAGATGACAGGCAATTGCTGCCACTACCAACCGTGACAGGATGGCGCTGACGAATATGCGAGACCAGATAAAAGTAGTAGCATCGCTTTCGAGGCCATTCAACATCAGCACCAGTTTAAAGTGATCGTACATCCTTTGATCATGACCGTTGGCTGTAGATAAAACCCAGCTCAATAGATAGCAGGGGCCAAGCCACTTAATCCGTATGGCTGAGAATGATGCAGCCCGGAAAATATATAAGGGTAATATCTATAGTAGAAACAGAAGACGAGGCAGAGGCCAGGATGCCAGATAGTTTTTAGGGATATCGAATTGGTTGAGTTCGTGGTGGAGTCACTTCGGTAAATAAATAAATAAACACAATAAAGAGATGATGCAAAGGAGGCAGCGAGCTGGAAAGAGAGATAAATTTGTAAATACAAAAACAGAATTTTTATGAAAGAATTAGCAAGGAAAAGTAAGTAAGTAGTAGTAAGAAATGTTTGTCAAGAACCCACAGAGTCGAATCGAGAATGGAATTCGTTTGAGAAAACAAAACACCTTAGTAAAAGAATCATATACATAAATTGACGAAATGGGGGAAAACGAAAGAACGAGAGTTGAAATTCTTAAACGAATCCCCTTAAAGGAAAACCACCAAGGTGTCAAGGTGAATAAATTTGACATCCATTCCAATCGAGGTGGGTCTACATACATATTAACTCTGCCATATTACGGTGATCGGTATTCAGGTTTAGAAAAAGTGCAACTCTGCAAAGAGATCAAAGAATTATTCCCTCCAAAAATTAGTATACACAACCAAACAAGAAATGCTTACAAAGGAGACAACCCGTAAGTAGCCGAGTATGATGCGTACTTTCAAATAAGCTTCAATTCAGTACCATTTTACCAAATCAATCAAACCGCACACTGAAAACTACTACTTGATTATGTGTTCAATTTTGCAAGTTTGCAGTTTTCTTCAGTTATTTGGGACCATGTACCTCTGAATCATATGATCAACTTTGCCGAAAACCTCCAGTAAGTGCACTTCGCACTTCAACTATATATGGTAGACATATCGGAGACGTTCTCATTATCCACCATTCTGGGAAAATTATTTCCTCTACATAACAATGTTATTTGACAATCAACAACCATAAAAGGCACTGCTGACAAGAAAATCGATAGCAAACTTTCATGGGCAGCATCAATACAATGCAAGCCCGGAATAGTCTACACATGTTGATTTTCAAAGTATTGTAGTAGCAAATTGCAGAAGAAAGATTTTTTTATATCGATCGTCGTAAAATGCGTGCCGGAAGCACAACGATACTATCGTCCTCCAACTCCTAGCCACAAAACTATTCCCTCCAACAAGCTCCCTTGAATCGAACATGGTACCACCTTAATCGAAACTATCGAGCCTACTACCGCCTCTATCGTATAATCTTATACCGGATTCTGTTTCAAGAAACTTTTCAATTGAAATTATCCCAGTCACGACGGATAATTGCAAGAACGCTAATTCCTGGCTCCAAACAAGAAGCCAAAATTGTCTGCTTCTGCTGGTCTGATGTCATCCCATCTAACAAGGTCAATGAAAGAAAGATCCTGTGCCATTGGGCTTGCATATTTATAAATGAATGGTACGAAGTACATCCTCAATTAGGTCCTTCATGATTCCACACAAGCGCCGCGCACCTCTCTATTCCTAGCACTTTATTCGCCGAATGTGAAACGTCCCCCGCAAAAACCAACTTCCACAACTCCTCACTCGCCTACAATAATGATAACCGCCTCTTCGACAGGGAAGGTAAAGTAGTCCTCTATGCAGGTCGGCACCCTCATGCCCAATATGTCCCCCGCCCTAAGAAAACGTTCCAACTGCACCTCCCTCCCCATTCTTGCTCTTCTACCTCCCCTCCCCTCCGCTAACTAGCTAACTAGCTACCACAAAGCAAACAGACATCGAATAATACCCCCAGTACACTCAAGCAAATTAGACTATGAATGAAGAGTTCAAACACCACCATGGCCTACCTTACATTTTCACAATTTTATCTCCCTCACAAATAGCACCCGCAATATAGGAAAATGCTGCGATATGATTTTTTTAGGAAAACTGGTCTCCAAAAATACACTCGGCACCCATCCACGTGGTAAACTAAGTGCCACAACGGTATCGCGGTACCTTCTAGTCTAGCCAACATCCCCCATATCAAAATATCACTAAAGCACACAAACACCGCTTATAAAGCATTCTATCTCATCCTACACTAAAGCAAACCAAACCGCAGGAAGTTATGGTAAAATCTTTAAGCAGCGCTTTGCGCCAGTTTTGGTCATCCCTAACCGAAGAATTCGTCTATACATCTTCCAGTAGCGGGACAACATCTTCTAATTTCCAAAATTAAAAAAAAAATTAATTAATCGCATCCTCCTATCACTATGCTTCCTTTTAGAAGGCATTTGACATTTTTTTTGCAGATTCCTTCCACACGGCCAGCGCATCTCAGCTTTTAGATCAGAGCAAAGATCACAGCTTCCGATTTACTCTAACTGGCATAACATTTCCTATATTATTTGATTTGCTATCTACAAGTCTCGCTCTACCCAGGTATATGTCAATGTTTTCAACGAAAGGTTCAATAACTTTAGACAGAAAAAACTGGATACAGGAAAAACTTACAATAAGTCGCAAAACAGCGGCTTCGTTTTGTGTTTTCCTTAGGTGGAGGATTTTAGGTGTATGATTTCTGCATTTTTAAGTATGTAAAAAGCAGTATTCGCCACTATATTCAAAGCCTATTAAAATAATAATTCTGAAGAATATTGTATAAGAAGTGGTATATCTGCGTTAGTAGTCACCTCTACAACGAGCATTAAGGAATTCTTAGCTGGCGTATAAAAATCCACAATTGAAATAGCTTCAAAAAATGGAGAAAAGGGCTAATTTATTATTTGGGACTGAACACCCCTCGCTTATTGTCGAGTTACTTCTTAAATAGAAAAACCGCTAAAAAAGTTAAAAAATAAAACATTGTCATGTGGTCCCACATCAAAATGCTAGCAATCCCAACAACGCTTAACCTAGATGATTGAATGGTGATCGCTTTTTTCTCAGAGAGTTCCTTTCAGTAATTGTCAATGGAATGTTATGTCAAGTCTTTGAATGATTGGTAATTTTGACACTTTACCTAAGCTGGATTCGAAAGTAATTGCTCAGTAATTTGAACCTTGTAAAAATGGTCTCTCAGATTTCATTATGATACTATCACCTTATGATGTCTTAGAGTGCAGTAAATTAACCTGAAAAGCGGACAAAGCCCACAAAAAACCAATCACCTCTTGAGGCGAACTGAACCAATTTTTTACTTTTTCATAAGACGAAAAGTACTGACTGTCTGCCATTGACCGAAAGTGATGGACAGGGAATAGTCCAGATGGCGTAGTACTGTAAAATTACTTTATCCTGTCTTATGTTGCAATGCGATCGTTTATCTTCTAAGGCTCAGTTCAAATACGTCAACTGGGTTCGATGGCTATCGTCTATAGTTTCACCAAATACAGAGTATCACCTTGAAGCCTGGGCAATTTGATGGTCGACGCGGTGCCCTCTCTCAAGGTAGACGGAGCAGTAACCCTTGATTTCATATAGGTACATCAGCGTTCCTTTTCCTTAGATTTGTAGGATGAATAGATTCTAAGAACATGATCTCTTAAACTTTTTAGTGCACAGATACATTTTGAACCCTAAAGTTCTCAGATTCTGCCCGATAATAAAAATTAGGGCAATCTCGGAGAACAGTCGTATCGGAGAACTAATTAAACTCCTTCGTTTGACATCCTTCCTTTGAATGATATCTTAAATAACCATATGTACCTACCTGTACTCTGCATGTAACTTTGACTTATACGCATCACAAAAGCATGCCACATCCTGCATGAAAACAATTTCACAGACTACATATTTCCACCGAGCTTAATTTAGTGACTTTCGAGTCAATTTCGTGTGAAAGACCAGATTCAGATGAACTTATCCCGCTACCGAATGGGACTAAGGCTAAAAAAAGAAGGAAGATAAATTGAGCGTGACCTATATTAAATCGATTTTAATAAGATTCTGTTTTTCACAAAACCTTAAAAAAGGAAATATGCTGTTCTCCCTGCCTATTAAAAAACAAGATGCCGCTTATAATATTTACCCAGAAACGACGACCAGTCCCACAGCAGCCGGGAGCTGTGAGTTGAAAGCTGATTCTTAGTGTTAATATAACTTTTATTAAGGTAGCCTCATCAGTTGTAGTTAAATAACAATATCCGCCATAATATTTATGTTCCCAATTTTTACAAAGTGATACCCTTTCTCAGTATGTTGGATGTCATGTTGTGCGAGTCAACGGAAAAAGTACTGATATTGCCAGTTTATTATTCATTTCTTATTAAATCAAATCTAATCAGAAAATTTTACCACTCCGCTTTTGATTCGAAATTGAAAGTAAATATTTAATTTCAATACAACAATGACACAAGGTCGAATCAAATAATAAGCCTTAAGCTATTGGAAGAAATGTATCTTAGAGTGGACAGTCAAACAATTCTACGATTTTATCCGCTACATGTTTCGTAATAATAATTACGTGAGTCATCGAACTATACTTCTTAACTCAATAAAGTCCCCTTTCATTAACCGAAATTGACCCAATTAGCTGACCCTGGGCACCTCAATCACGCTATGCTAGTAAAAGACACCCATTCAGACGGCGTCAACTCCGACATCTATCGCAAAGATCGAATCTTTAGATATAAAACGTTCGTTGCGCATGGCACAGAATCGGTTCAATTTCATCTTTTATCTTTTTTTCGATCCCTGGTAATATGTAGATTTATTATTGCATTTATGTGAATCACCAGAGTTAGCATACATATTTTATAAATACGTTCTGGATATTTGCATTCCTTGGCAGTGCACTAATTGCGGGTGTTGTAAACATTCATACAGAAGTATCGTGTTCACTGACTTTGCCACGCTTATAAGTAATGTGGTATTAATGAGCACATTCCTTTGCTTCTATGTATGTTCTTTCTGCGTTGCTCATCAATGTTTTGAAATTTTACCGCCTAGAGAAGAAACAATAATAATTGACGGCGACGGGAAATAGGTCAGCAGAATAGTGGCTAAATGATGTAATTAGATATGTACACAAGTGCACACCTAGACGTGAATCTTTCGTAACTCAGCAAAGATAAACACATGACAATGCTCACCGATTTCTCAGGTGAACATAAGGAGCGGCTTCAATTGAAAAGCAGACAGTTTCTGGCGTCGTTTATTCATGAGCATTAGTTCGATAGTCCAACAACAATGTGGAGTATCCCCAGTAATTTAGAATACAATTCACCTCATTGGGAGGCCAGGTAATCTGAATGGGCTACGAGAAAAAAATAACCAAATGAGATATTGGAGATTCTTAATGGGGAGAAAGTAAGTCTTCATTTTCATAAGAAAAGAAGAGTCGAATTGCATTAGAAGCAGCTTACGAATTAACAGGGCTCGTAATGTTACGTTTATCAGACCACTTACTTTAGTATCACACTAACATTCAAAGTCTTAGAATGCAAGAAATTTGCACCAAACTAACAAGTGAAATTAGGTACTAGCACTGAGGAAGGAGGTACGTGGTCTCCGAAACAATTGTATGCGGGGGAAAAAATAAAAATATTTATAGGATAAGGAAAAACACCTAGTTCTTTTCTCAACTTATAAGTTTGACCTATTATAAATCTCTTGGTAATAGCGCGATGTCCACCAAACTTGGCAGTATTATAGAGTATAGTATAGCCTATTTTAATAGAAAAGCTCATGAGTATTTCAGATATTTTCAGGTCTAGATACCATGTACACAGAACACCGTATTCCATTTCAGATATTTCGAGGTGTGGATACCATGTACATGGACCACTGTATTTCATTTCAGATGATTGGTTTGAGTGGAACGGGTCTTTGACGTAACTGAATCTTTCCATGGACTCCGGAAAGTACTAACCGAGTCCTATAGTTTGATACCCCATATGAAAAAAACACCCTCTTTTGCATGCATAGGGACCACTACTGCATGCAAGAGTAGAGCGCATGAGAATTCCGACCATCAGCATTAGGTATGGTATAAACCTCAAATTTGAAGTGATTAAGAAATGACCTTGACAATGCCGTAGAAGTGCACTTAGATGCAAGCAGTAACAGTTGAAAATTTTCTAGAAGTAAGGATAAAGACCCCATTGTAAACAGCAGTCACTTGATTTCACCATTCATGCCGACACCTATGTCTATTTTGCAAATGGCGCCCAACGTGAGTCTGTAAAACGTTGTGATAAAATTCTCGAAAATAACCTAACCTGGTTTGAAATTTACCTTATCTGATAGAGACGTCATCAGCCTTTTAAAGTTCGTTTTGGAATAGTCTCCATACATTTGTTTAATTTTCCCAGTATTACTGGTTTTTCCATGCTTTTTGAGGCTTTGTTTCTAAAACAAAACCTATTAAAATCAGTTCAATATCTGTTTGTCTGTCTGTCAGACGCACTTTTCTCAGAAACAACTATACCGATTGACATTCAATTTGGTCAGAAGGTGGGAACTGTGAGTAGTAAGTTATATCTTTCTACGTTGAGTTTATGGAGGAGTCTTCAAACATGTAAAAGAGAGGGGGGAGGGGACGCAAAAAGTCCCGATTAGTACTTTTCGAAGCCAGTCTTAGTTTTGAAATTTCTTGTTGGCGAGGAGTGGGGGGTTAGAAAGTGATGATTTCTATAATGGTCTCATTCTCGGAAACTATCCAACCGAAAAATCTTAAAACTCAAACTACTCAAATTAAGTTAATATTTAGTGTTTTTGTAAAATTGATTGGAAACCCCCTTGGGTTTATTCTAAAGCCATAAAAATTTGTAGTAATGTAGACTATAGCATGAAGTACACTCATTCATCAAAATCGTACTATTACTGATAAAGTTACAATAGCTCAAAGTGGCCTATTCCGTGTAAAGCTAGTTGACTGACATGCTAAATATATAACTCGCAGTTCCTAACAAAACGGAAATAACCAAATGCAGTTCAGTGCATTTAAGGCTTTTGCAGCTACACTGTGGATGCTGGCGTCGTCATGGTACCCTTACCCCTTTTTTTACTCAACTTCATATTAACTCTCTCATATTAACTCTACTAACATATTCAACTCGGGAGTGTAATGGTGGCCCTACGTTTCGTCGCAGGGGGCAATCCTGTTCCAAAATGCATCACTTTCTTAAGCGGAGCGTGCTGCAAGTATCCGCGAAATCTCTAAACATCTCAACTTCTGATTTTCTGTCAAAAGGGGAGAGACTCTTCGAGCACAAGCGCCACGGAGCCCTAAGTCATTTGCAATGATCACTCGACAGCTTACGTTATTTATTCGAACTCTCTTTGTTATTTCGCAAACAGAGATTTGTCTCTCTGAACCACTCATGGTGCTGGTTCGAGAAAGGTAATCGTGTTTCTGATCTTCCACTGATATCCGTCCTACGAGAGAAACATACCAGTCATTGACAGTGTTTGATAAATAAACTGTGCAGACGAATTAGTTTAAGGTATGAAACGGGCAGCGTTTCTCACTGCTAATGATCTCAGTTAATCTGACTAGATACGCAGGCTATGCACTACTAACCTTAGTTGCTCGGAGACAAAAATCGCGTTTATACGAGTATTTGATTCACCATTTTATTTCAGTTTTAAGGATAATAGCAGATCCAATACTTGTTCAGCTACTGAGTTCCGTGAAATGTGTTTTTCATACATTCTAGAAACTCCAGCCGATAATTTGTTAAACCATTTGCCCAGAAAATTTGAGTTTATAAGCTAAATAACCTACAGTTGGGCAGACATAACCATTAAAATAGTTCCAGGAAAATTCTATATTCTACAAAACTCATCCAAATACATCATCCACTAACAATGGAATTTCCAATCGAAACCCCAAATGTTATCATTATAACCCCAAATTGGTTCCAGCTCAAAACGGGGTAAACAATTATACATTATTCAACCTAAAATAATTCTCGGAAGTCGCAAATACAACTAGTTTATATTCCAGGACTTCATTGTTCAAATTCACCTAATTCGATTTCATAGTACCAAAAAAAAATATTTGTACTCGTATATATGCTTTTGTATGCTCCTAAAGATAAAGTCTAAAAGAATCTTCAACAGTAAAACGAATTACGTTTACAAAAAAATCAGCAGGTCAATGACTTGACATGACAATGAAACCAGGGTTTACACACAGACGTTTGAAAAAGCAACATCTCTATTCGAATGAAAGGGTCTTCCAATAATTTTGAACCACGGGAACATGAAAAGAAAACTGAATGGGAGAGATTATCCAGTACAAAAATAAATTGTATCAAAGTTATGAAGAATCATCTATGCCAGCTGCCATTATATGTTACTGTTAAATTTAAAATAATTCCAAAGCCACTTGAATTCCCAAATTAACACTTGTTTGATATATGTATTTGCGTTTCTTTTAGCACATATTTAACTTACGCTTTTACCAAAATATTTTTCTACAGGTAAAGCCCAAAACGCATATTTCCACCATTAGGCCTACCCTCAATTCCACGATATGTAAACTGGAAAATGAGTGTTGAAACATTCCATCATCTAATGAAAACGAGTGTGAATCTCGTTACTGCAATCAGTGAGCTAATCGTTTGGAGTTTTGCGTACCAAATGGAATATTTCCAAAAATGAATTTAAGAAGGCACTTTGCTTCATTGCATTCCATTTACAATTTTTTTATCTAAAAAGGTAATGATAACACTATCTATCACTACCAATCCACCGCAGTTCAAGTTTAATCCATTTCTATTATCTCCGTATTAGTCATTTTAGCTAAATGGAAAATCGTAGTAAGGGAAAAAGGCGAAACATTCTTTATCATATACATCATAGTATTGTGGTGTTTATTTTATTAGCCCTATATGATTAATCTTTGGAGTGTCACCCTAACAGAGAATTGAACCAGGATAAATCACCATTGAAAATGTTTATCACAAGTAAATATTCGCACCTGAAGAAACGCAAGGTGCATATGTAAATAGAAACAGGTTAACTTTTGGAATATGTGTTAATGCTGATATCAACATTGATTGATATCTAATCGTGGCTGATTTCACAAAGTTTGGTGTATTAGTGATGAATTAAGCACATTCTTACACAAAATGTTGTTCTGACTCATAAAAGCACGTAGCTGATAACTCATAAAGACTGCCTTTAGCTCTAGCTTATCTTATGATATTGTTTTAATTTGTTTTGATAGTTATGC
Source organism: Hermetia illucens (assembly GCF_905115235.1). NCBI lineage: Eukaryota > Metazoa > Arthropoda > Insecta > Diptera > Stratiomyidae > Hermetia > Hermetia illucens. The sequence continues at coordinate 165,125,747 of NC_051849.1, read as the reverse complement.
CTCAACAAAATTGCAAACTGAAACAATAAAAGTCATTATTACTTACAAGCGTAGATCCACAAAGAATGTGATTGTTGTTTTGACTTTTTTTCTATACAAGGTAAGCTAAGAAATGGTCGTTCGGAGGTTTTTAAGGAAACCTACCACCTAACAAACATTCTATACCAACTTTATTTCACAGTCAAATGCATACAGATTCCTTAAAAACATACTTCGGTCTTCAAATCAATTCGGCAATTGTTTCGTCCATAGCAACTTAAAACAAGCTAACTGGACGGAATCACAAATTACCCTTTTTTTCACGAAGTACTACTGATTGAACACTCACAAAAATGTATATTGGATTATATATACTCCTCACAAAACGTTGAAATTTTCGAATAGTAAATACGTCCAACTAGACTTCATATCCAAACAACATTAATTCGGCACTCAACATTTACGGGAAAAGAAATAAAAGTACTCTTTAGCGCGCAGTCTTAAATCAGGTCAACCCCAATCCCCGATCCCTAACCAACTATAGTGCTCTCCTTTATTTTACAGGAGGCAATTACAATACAATATTATTATGAGCAAATAATGTATGGTCACCATGAACTTCAATCCCATTTAGGTGCTAACGCTTTCTGTCAATGTACTTCAACTGGACGTTCAGCTTTCTCGAAGCGTGCATCAGGTCAAATACAAATAACCTATAACCTACACCCAGAAAAAAACAGCTTCAATGCATTTGAACAAACCTCGAAAAGTTGCTATAGCCAGAAAAATTGGCTATAGCGAATATGATCCCAGAAAACCAGAGAAAGAGCAAACCTTGATTGTGCAGATCCATCAGTGCCTAATTGAAGTATCCGATCGTTCCCGGCTTGCATGTCTCTATGTTAGTCAGGCTCAGAAAGATGGACTGGGTTCGTTGGATACTTCAGTTCCCCTCACATCATGTACCATGGGCTTTCGAAATATGGCCCCTTATAAGCACAGCAGGATTGATCTGAAATCCATTAATCTTGAAAGAACCGCAAAAAGTTAAGGCAACGGACAAAAGCTATAATTAACAATAAAAAAAGGATAACTCAGTTGTGCAGGTAATCGTTAACGGATCACATTATTTCCGGATATCAGGTGTTGGTTAGACGAATACTACTAGGTCTCGCACCTTGCCATGACATCTTCAGGCAAACTTTGCGATATAGTCCTTGCATTCAACGCCCAAAGTCCACAGATGAGATGATCACGGCCATTTACCTTTGAGTCAACACCTCGGGGAATTCAAACAGTCACCGACTTCGAGTCGATGCAAATTATCCCATTGGGAATCTCAGAAAAAACCGAAATGAGACTCATGATTTTTCTATAAAAAGGCCTTAGATTCCTAAAGTAGCTCGCAAGCTTCACCAATTTACCAATGTGTGAAAAAGGGAGAAAATCCAACAAAATAAAATATTGTATGAAAATCAAAAAAAAAAATAGAGTGCAGAAATTTCTTCTTTTTCAGTCAGAGATCTGCAGTGTTGAAGGGATGACATGTTAAGCAAAGTAAAACGTACCTTAGTCGTTGAAATTCGAAATCTTGCACTTCGGTTGTACGGTGGATCGATTAATATGGAAGGCAATCTCAACGGATAGGTAGAATTGCTGGGTGAACGAATCGATAGTGAGAAATGTTGAAAAAAAACAAGTCAGGGAGACGGTCATTATGATCGAGAGGAATGTTAAATTATATAGCCAAGCAGGAGGTTATGACGCCTTTAATAAAAACGAATAACGGTCAGAACGAAGATAGATTCAATTCATTTAGATCATACAGACATGTTATTCTAAATAAGACTTTAAATTGGCCCCGAGTGTTGTCCTTAGTCAGTTTTGTACAATCAAATGGAGACGGCAAGTACCCAGCCTATGTTCCATATATGTGCCATAAATCGTCTTCAATTGTGCGCCAATTTCGCTAATTTGGGCCCCTACAATCTTTAACTTTAGACGAGCCAAGAAATGAGCTGATGTTAAAACATCCTATGAAGGTCATTTGTATATTGACAAAGAAGAGATAAAGCTACCTTACTGTAAGTGGACCACGCAATATCTCCGATATTTGGCGACGGTAATAATCCATGAGTGTAATTGTCCATAGACAATTCTTCACGCGCAGAATACTAGACCGGTAAATAAGGAGTTGAGCTTATAATATCCGATGAAACAGGATTATGATCTCAGATAGATGCCCAGATATACAGGGTGAAGCGATTGAACTGCAACCAACTTCAAACAACACCTCAAAGTGACTAAATCATTGTCAAAACGCGCGGTGGTCGAAAAAAGACTGCAACTTCGCCAAAAATGTTTCCAGAAATGAAGTTCCAAAGATCACACGATCTTACACCGAAGAAAGAATTTGTTTTTTTCCGAGAAGGCCTCATTCGCGATTGAGTAGTTTGTGAAGAAACAAAACCACCGAGTTCATTTACCAGTGAGGTCTTTCGATAATTTACACCTGCAGATGGTCACCAACGGATAACCGATGGGTGCTCTCCGCCCATATTCTTGGACGGTGGCATCAAAATTAATGCAGTAGAATTACCAGTACCATGAGCAAATAAACCGTCCGTGCGGAGAGCATGGACATTTCAACAAGATTCGGCAGCCGCTCACGAAGCTCGCGTTAACCAAGAATGTTTAAAAAATAACTTTACACCGTTCATTCCTTTCAGAATGTTTGCATATCCGTTGTAATTATCTGACATACCCTAGAAAAAGGGACAAGGACAAGGTTAGCTCTTAAAGATACGGCAGCTTGGATAATCTAGACCAAGCGATTCGCCGTGAATGAGCCAAAATACATCAAAACCATTTTCGAAATTGTGCAATGGTCTTTTAAGCTGTCTCAAGGTCATTATTCATGATACGGATGAATAAATAAAAAATTTCTAATAGATTGTCAAATTCCTTTTTGCTTTACTACAATAAATTTATCTCACCCTGTAATGACGTTTTGGTAGAGCGCGGCAATTTTGAAGCATCACCGGCGTTATAAACCTTTTTTTCTAGAATTTCGATCGCAAAAGGACACTGCTAGATCCCTCTTAGAATAGTAGAGATCGATGTTGTAAGAGAGATCACAAAAGAAAACTTTTCCTTGAGCTATGCCAGCGAAAATAACAGCTACTAGCTCGTTGCAACCTACTAATACAATTGTATAGAATCGTATCAAAAAGCATGACGCCACGCATGCAAAAAACTGTGGCCATAACCGAAAAACCCTATTTTTTAACTGTTCCTCTGTCTTTGCAATGTAATAGTTTATCCACGTTGAGCCGACAGTAACTCAACATGATTACGACGGAAAACGGCCAAAACAGAGCCAGCAAATGCGTCATCCATGCTGTTGAAAGTTTTCACACACTCAATTTTTCATGCAAAATCGAAAACAAAAATTCACGTCTTACAATTCACAATTTTCAAAATTAAAGTTATTTCATAACCTGAAAGAGAATCTAAATCTGATTTGGAAAAATGTTACTTTTATTTAGAAAATCGTTAACTTGATTAAAGTTAAGTTAATTTCATTTGATAAATCGTGAATTTGACTTGGAAAGACGTGATTTTGTTGTGAATAGTCGTTAGTTTGGTTTGCAAAATTGTTAATTTCATCTGGAATGCCGTTAACTTGAATTGGAAATGCGTTCGAATTGCACGCTACCTGCAAACTTCCTATACACGTACACATATACATATATGTATCGAGAAACTGACACAGTTATACAAATAGCAAAAAAAAGCAATAAAGTAAAAATAAAATGAAGCAATCCTCTTATATATGATCTCTTGGACCCTGCTTATAGCCTTTCAGGAAAATAATCAGAATATTTGTCAACACACTATGAAAGATCTATAAATTATGTCTTATTAAGTATGAATCAAAATATTTTCTGTAGATTTCAATGTGCTAACGATTCCAAATAAAAAGCGTTCAAACATATCGCAAATTTTGATGTTAACAATCAAACGGATGGTGGACTCGGGATTTCCTTAAACCCTTAACAAAAATTTAGTCCTGCCTCGGCCGGCACATGCCTAAATTTTGACAGTTTTTTGACATGAATACAATTCATATCGACTCTCTGCTTATAAATTGTATGTAAAAGAGCAAACAATACTTGGTAACCACTTAGGTCACACTGCTTCGAGGGCTGAAGTGAGGCAGCGTTTCGTAAGTTGCTTCTGCTCTGGGTTAAACCAGAAACCATTTCAAACACTGTCAAGGAAATTTTCGTGCTTTTCAGTCAGACTAAGATTCACTGACAAAGAGAGTAAATGGTCCCTAAAATATCGATATTTGAAAAATAAAAAAATATACTTTCAGCAACATCGGAAAAATGAGTCTCCTTTCTAACCATAACCAAGCCGGAAAAAACGGCGCACACAACAGTGGAATTTATAATAAATTATTATTAGCTTTATGTGAGCATATATAGGAATGAGATATACTTGGATGTCTAGATTATATATATACATAGGAGCATCATGATTTTTTTCCCAATTTTTAGTTGCATAGGATTTGAGAACACGACCTGTTTCACTATCTGGAGTGTACATTCCGGATCTAAACTGTTATTAAAAGTTAGGCCAAATATAGTAAATACTAACTGCTCTTTCCTTTGATGCCCCTCAGGACTATAGTCTGTTAAAAATAGAGCTTTACTTCCTCCGAGAAACTTAACAAAAAAAGTAGACTCGAAAACAACATATCGCTGCCAAATTTTGTGACAAAAAGTTCAACTAGCTCCGAGTAAATACTGTGTGACGAACAGACAGATAGATGGACAGACAGATGATCAGACAAACATTGGATCGATTTTATAAACGTTTTATTTGACACACCCCCTTAGTTGAATTACGCCAACTATTAAGGCATACCATACATCGTTAAACAAAATCCGTTAAAAAATGTCTGGCTATAAGTGCTAAGAGCGCTCAAAGTTCGGCTCCCTGTACGTTATTAAGAGTAAATCCAGTAAATTCTTTGACACTCAGTTAAGTTTTCTGATTCTAATATTTTTTCTAAGGCAATCACTAATTTTTTACGATTAGAAATGGAGTATCGATTCTTCTTTTCCAAATTAGCTACCAAGCTTCAAGCAGTTACCGAAGCACTTAAAGTCAGTATGGTCAGTTCTCACTATTTTCTTCCCATTAGATATATTTTTGTCTGATCAACAAATTTACTCTTTGAGGTCCTTTCAAGACTCTCCCATCCTGCCTTTACAACGGCCTGTTCTATTTTTATTTCCAAAATAAAAAATTTAGTGATTGACATTTACCGATCATTTATTGCTTTTAATCCTTTACTAGACTTGCCTAGAACGTTTGAGCGACAACTTTGCAAAATGCCTCTTCAAAAAATTTGTAGTGTTTCTCTATAAAACAGTGACCACAATATCGAAAAAGTCTACAAGCAATAACTACTCCCATCAGATACTCAACACAATTCATAAGCTAACTAACCAGAAGCCCGCTTCGCAACGTCATAAACTAGCGTCAAACTTGTTCCCTTATCATGAATTCACCACTTGTCGTAACACCTTACATATCATCGTCATCATACTATGACTAACCAAAGAAATTTTCATTGAATTCCTCGTTACTCATTCACTACTTACAGCGATTCGCTTTTCTCTAGACATTTCCACGTTTTCATTAGGCATACTTTTTGCAATTATATGTAATTTTAAGGTAATTTGCATGCAAATAGCAAAAAAAAAAACACATTTCCTCTCCAATTATTATCATTTTCTAGACTTTCACCCGCCCTGCAATGTAATAAGTTTCATCCGGTAATTTGGAGGAGAAACCACGAAAAAAAAGAAAATAGAATAGATTCAGATCATTTTTCATGGTTTTCTGATATTCACTTAATACTTGGGTGAATAATTCACCGGAAAGTATAAACCTAGATATCCAGTTCAGTAAGCGCATTAACAAACAAAGAGCAAACACGAATCACGACAGTAGCATTAAAATGCATTTTCTTTTACAATTATAAAAAGATGGAATTATGATTCAGTAAATAAGTATCTTTTCCTGTTCTGTTCTCAGATTGTGTTCATGTAAAAGCAAACCAGTCTATAATGCAAAATCATAAAGTTGTTATCTGATCTATACAGTTCCCCCGAAGAATAAATAGATGCGAGTGTAATTACGTATATCCCATGCTTGCTCCATCGAAAAGTTGGGGGCATGTCCACTAAAAACTGTTGTGTATGTGATACATGTATCGATAACTCTGGAATACATTGATAGATTTCATAACCGGTTCAATCTTAGCAAGTTTTTACCGAACATCATCACAACTGAAAACCAGTCAAGATAGATTGAGCACTATAGGCAGAATAATAACGAAATGCGGAGAACGTTACTAAGTAAACTTTATAATTACTCCAACTTCGAATAGGGCGGTGCACCGACCGTTTGGTATTTCCATTATTGCAATTGTACCCACTTTATGCAATCAGACTTGTGAATCACTAGAAAATGAAAAGTATCTATTTACCATAAAGCAGGGTGATACAGTTCCTACGATGAAACTTGACACCAAACTGGAAATCAGCTTAAAATATCCACTTTTCTCTATCCTGCACACCGAAATCCACCCACACGGACCTCTGTAACTGAACAAAAGGAGTATACAACTGCAGAGGAATTTTCTATGGCCTCTCACTTCACTTCACTCTATTTCAAAATGCACCAAAAATCGATAATTTCTAACTAAAATAATAACTACAAGCATAAAAGGCACTCTTCAGGGGTAGTTTTCTATCGTAAAATATCACTTTTTCCACCCACAACCGTTAAGCTGTATGGGAATTTCTCGAACGAAAATTCCAACCAAATTTAAGGCGCGGTCCAAGCAAGGCAGTATCTTTCTAACCAGCAAAAAGCTACGCGAAGATATCGACGTTACGTTGTTAACGCGACCGAGTTGGACAATACATTAAAAGCGAGAAGAGAAGCTCGATAAAGCCAGGGCTCACCTCGCTAGCTATAACTGCCAACCGCTCTCCGTAGTATCTGCACGTACGAGTATTTCGAAAAACAACAATCTTAGTATGAATCGAAGAATAGTAGTAACTTGACTTTCTGTTGGTAGTCAGGTTCCAAGACAACACACAATTAAAAGTTTTCGTAAAGCTGCTGTAAACATACGGAGTATCTTAACTCACCTGGTTGAGGTGTTCGTTAACCTGCATCGATATAACTTCCTTGCCGTTTGCATGTGTTTCGATGCCACACGTTTGCATTAGCGCTGAACAATGAACTTATCTTTTCGTGGTGTATTTACGTATCTACCTGTTTCACACACGCCACATATGTTGATATATGCAGAAAACACACTGGAGCCCACCTTGTTGCTTTCGCTCAGTCGCGAGTCAGTTAGGTGAAACAAAGGTAGCACAAAGCAGAGATGATATATCAACAGTTGCGAAGTAGTAAACAAATGATGAGAGTAACTATTGCAACGAAGATACTTGAGGGTAACTGGTGTAATAACATGCAACGTAAGATAAAGTGGACATTTTACGTCAGGTGCATTTGTTAAATGTATATCTCCCAATTTTCGCATATATAGATATACACTAGAACCCCGATAATTCGCTTGGTTAAGAGACTGACGGTTTGTTACGAATTATCGCGATTACCAATTGTCGGGATAAAAAATGAGGAAAATTAACTTTGGGGACCGGGAAATTTGCACGAACTAGCCGGAATTACGAATAGTCTGGATACGAATTATGGAGATTCCACTGTATTAAGGGGTTATCCCACTTGTTGGGCAAAAATTAGGTCACCTTCACGATTTTTTTTCGGAAAACTAAGAAACTTTTTTGAACGATCATTATATCATCTGAAAGTGCATACATTGAACAATTTTCAGTAATATTTTTATTGAAAATTATTATACAATTATATTATAATATAGTACAAACCGCCGTAAAAAACGTATTTTTATTTTTTACGGTGACTAAAATTATGACCTGTGTGTCAGGCCAAATAAAAGCAGCAGGATCACTCTCGAGACCATTTGGCAGCAACAACGGTCTAAAACAAGGGGATTCCCTATCATGCGTTCTCTTTTACCTGGTCCTGGAAAAGTAATCCGTGATGCTGAGGTAAATGCAAGAGGTACGATCCGCCATCGTGGGAGGAACAACGAGAGACAAACAAACCGCCTTCCAGATCGAACAGGCGGCGCAAAATATTGGACTGCACATCAATAAAGGCGATTCGAGATATATGGTGGCAACGTCAGCACCAAAAACCAACCAAGCAACAACTTCAAGTCGCACTGGTCATTATCCCCATTTACAAAAGTGGCGATCGTTCGCTTGCCGAGAATTACCGTCCCATTTCCCTCCTCTGCTCCTGTTCCAAAATCCTGGAAAGATATGTCAGCGACTGGTTTTCCGCCCACTTTGGCCAACACATAGTGAAAGAGCAACACGGCTTCGTTAAACGTAGGTCCACTGCCTCTAACCTGCTTGACTTTATCAATTTTGTCGCCAAATGTCTAAATTCATGGCAAGAAGTGCATACCATTTACATTGACTTCGCGAAAGCCTTCGACACTGTAAATCACAAGATACTTCTATCAAAACTCTTGTCCCTAAACGTTCCCATACCACTTGTTTTATGGCTTATCTCTTACCTTTCCAACCGATCCTGCCGCGTCTCTTTTGACGACTCCCCCCTCCTTCCCCCCTCTTCTGGCGTCCCACATGGGTCTATTCTGGGTCCTTTGCTATTTTTATTTTTTATTAACGACCTTCCTCCCCTCCTTACTTGTCCCTATTTGCTCTATGCAGACGACCTTAAGATGTTTCCCGCTATATCGTCTCCTATGGGCTGTGTTTCCCTTCAGTCTAACCTGAATACTCTGGTTCGTTGGTGCTCGACTAGTTTAGCGCTAAACGTCAGAAAGTGTCCCTCTATATGCTACTCCCTAAAATCCTTCCCCACTTCTTTCTCCTACTCGCTTAACGGACATTCCTTATCCTGCTTAAATTCCACTCAACACCTCGGAGTCACTTTCGACAATAAGCTCCGCTTTGACACCCATTGCCTCGATGTCATCAATCGAGCAGCAAAATTGTCAGGCTTTATTCTTTGCTCCTCCTCTGATTTTGACTCCATCCAACCCTCCTTAGCTCTCTTCAATTCCCTCGTGAGGAATACCCTCGAGTATTGCTCCGTGAACTGGTCACCCTCCCGTAACTGTGATTGTCTTGCCCTTTAAAATGTGCAACGTAAATTCACTCGTTCCCTCTTCTTTAAGAAAAGCTTCCCCCGTGTGGATTACCCCTCCCGCCTCCGCTTTCTGAACCTTCCCTTCCTACAACAGCGTAGATCCTATCTGGATCTATGCACATTCTTTAAACTTTCCTCCGGTCTGATGGACTGCTCCGCCGCTGACGAGATCACAGCGCAGTAGCGCAGACATTTTCAACGTGCCGTTCGCAGAGCTCGAAGTCTACTTTCATTCCCCGATTCCCAGGCTTTGCCGAAATTATAATGCAAAACAGCTTGGTCCTTTTAACTTCCTTACTTTAAGTAGTTTTAAACGTAGGATAAGGTTTTTGCTTTCTCCCCCTCCTGAGGACAATAATTAATTGGAATTTTCTCTGTTTGTTGTCCGTTAATTAAATAAATAAATAAATAAGATAGGAGACAATAACTGTAAGACCGTTGATAATTTCTCCTATCTAGGGTCGAAAATCACAACCGATAACAGCTACGACGGTGAAATCCGCGCACGGCTATTGGCAGCCAAAAGAGCCTATTTCAGCTTACAAAAACTATTCCGTTCGAAACGTCTCACCATAGGTTCGAAGCTCTTACTGCATAAGACAATCATCTTGCCAGTCCTTATGTATACCTGTGAGGAGTTGCCAGATCTCCCATCAGGAGTGACCCCCGTTGGCGGATAAGACATTCCTCTTGATGTGTAAATATGTATTCCTGCACTTTCTTTTCTGACGTTACATGGGCTAGTGTGGGAAGGATACTCAGGCAGGGGCTCGGAACCGCTTTTGGGAGTAAGCAAGCGGGCTCCCGGTCGTCGATATCCCTCCACGGCAGTGCCTCGGTGGTGGACAACTTGGCCACCTTGACATATAATGCTACAAGTGATTTGGATCTAGAAAAGGAGGTGATCAAGCGAAGTACAACCTTACCAAGTACGCCGATAACAAGACCAATCAACAACGAACTGATGGCAAATCGTTGGACGACAAAAACCGTGATATGTCCAAGATGCGCTGTCGCTCCAGGACCAAGAAGGGGACTCATTCAAAAAAAAGCTCGTCGACTATGAAATCTCCAGCAATGCCAAAGATGGTAAAGGATAAGTTACAGGCAAGTTCAAAAAATGCCAAAAGTAAAGGAGCGTATAAAAGGACTAACCCTGCCGGGACTCATAGAAAGCAGAAATAGTTGAGCAAAAATAGTTGAGTTGCGCGAGTTTATCAAGGACAAGCACAACGTGCACCAAGCCATAAAAATATTGTTCGGGGGCTATTAGAGTCCTTTATAATAGATCACAGGAGGAGAAAAATACCAAGGGTACGCCGAACCCTGCTGTGCCAACAGTGTCACAAGCGACCCAAGAAACGAGTACGCGAAAAGAGGGCGATCCTCTAAATAATCAGCAGGCGGCTAAGAGAAAAAAAGAAGGACAGACAATTCTGAAAACCAAGGCGAACAGTTCAAAAGGAGAAAAGCATACAACGAATGTAGGAAAGGTGACCAGCGACAAAGAGAAGTGAAAACGATGGATGGACTAAAGTTACGAGCAAAAAACCAAAAATGCGACCTCGTCCAGATGCGATTGTTATCTCCAGTAAGGGCAATCTGTCCTACGCGGAAATATTCAGAAAGGTCAAAGCTGATCCCGACCCAGAAGATCTCAGCGGAAATGTGAACAGAATTCGAAGAACCCAGAAAGGAGATCTCATGTTCGAACTGAAAAGATCTATTGTAGGAAAACTGCTAACTTTCGCACTCAAGTCAAAAACTCACTTGGCGAGAATGCAGCAGTGCGTGCCCAAAAACATGACATCTACATACAATGTAATGATCTCGACGAAGTGACATCGAAAGGAGAAATTTGTACTGCTCTAAAGGACCAGTTCAAGTTGGAAGAACTTATCGAGGAGTCTGTTGTGGGTTTACAAAAAGCCTATGGCGGTACTTAAACGGCCACAATACGAGTAGAAGTGGAGGCAGCGCAGATGTTTTTGGCGGCTGGCAAGGTTCGGATTGGATGGGTTGTCTTCTGTTTAAGAGAACAAACTTTACTAAAGAGGTGCTTTAAATGCCCCACGTTTGGGCACTTTGCGAAGGTATGCACCAGCAGCATTGGTCGATCGGATCGATGCAGAAGGTATGGGGAGAAAAGCCATATTACCAGCGAATGCATTAGGGACCCCAAATGCCTATTGTGTGAAGTAAAAGAGGGTCAGGATAACCGGCATATTGTCGGAAGTGGTAAATGTCCGGAATTTAGGAAGGCACTCACTGCAATGAGAAAACAAGTCGGGAAACCGGAAGCTAGACGCATCAGGTATGAAAGGTTTTGTGTATTTCTTTTATAAAGAGATTTGAGTGAGCATTTGTCTCATTAGCATGTAGCACGTAAAATATGCATATATTATGTGAAAATAGCCACTTTCAAGTGATATTGACATTAATAGTCTTACATTTGCAGAGGAGCCACAGTTTTGACCTAGTATAACTTGGTTAGTAATAGTGCGATTTTCACCAAATTTGGCAAGATCATGCTCCATACTGTAGCCTACAGTGCTGCAAAATTTTGTGATTCTAGGGTGAACTTCCTTGTATGGGTTGTATAGCTGCTACGCCCTCACCAAATTTGAAACTGTCTGAATTCAAGGAAATGCTTGATAATCTTGTTCTCAACCCAAAGCGACGAAGTCCAAAGGTGATTGCTGGTGATTTCAATGCTTGGGCCCTAGAGTGAGGTAGCAGAGAGTCAAATGCCAGGGGGCGAAGTTTATTAGAAGCTTTCACGCAGATGGACACAGTTTTGGCTAATGAAGGTGCTGTAAATACTTTTCAAAAAGGGGGGTCAGGTACGGTTGTAGACCTGACCTTTGTCAGCCCTACACTAGCGCGTGGTACGTCCTGGTACGTCATCGAACGCTACACCCATCGCGATCACCAGAACTATTTTTTTTAGACATGTTTCGAACTAACGGGCCAAGACCGCTCATGCCCGAAACCGAGAATGATTTCAGGCTGATCTGCCAGAGCTTTGGATGAGCAGACCTTCATAGAGGTGTGGCTAGATCAACCTGATAAAGCAGGCGCCTCTACGGAAAGAGCCGTTCATGTGTTCAACGCATCACCAAAGCATGTGACCCGTCAATTCCTAGGAGGTGCTCATTCCCCAGTAGAGGACTAGACTACTGTCTAGTCTACTATTCTACTGTGGAATGGTAAACTGGCCAGCCTTCGGTAAGCCTGCCACCGAGGCAGAAGAGCGGCTCAGAGGGCGGCTGGTAGAGTCGATCAGGGGCAAAAAGAGTACGCCTATAAGACAGCCCGCAAAACCCTCAACCTCTAGCGGAGAAAGAGGAAATGCTTTGAGGAGCTCTACTCAGAAGCGGACGTAAACCCGTGGGGCAGTGCTTATAGAATTGTGATGAGACGGTTCAATCGGTTCATCTTCGCAGATGACGTGTCCTATTCTCTCGTTCAAAATCATCCCCAGGAAAAGGAAGGCAGCGACAGATTCTTGCGACCTTTGAATTCCGCCAGTCAGCAGAGACAAGCTGCTGAAGATCTGCGGTAGAATAGGAGACAATAAAGCGCCGGGCCTAGACAGATTACCGAATAAGGCCCTTAAGATTGCCGTGAAATCCAGAGCGGACATGTTCGCTGAATTGTTCGAAGCATGCATATCTGAGGGGATATTTGGAAGCGGCATAAGTTGGTACTTCTGCGTAAGCCTGGTAAACCTCCAGGTGAACCATCCTCATACCGACTCATATGTCTTTTGGACACTGTGGGGAAAATGTTAGAGCATACAATCTACAATAGATTACTCCCGGTTGTTAAAAGCCAAGGCGGCTTTTCAGATCCGCAGTATGGGTTCCGTAAAGCCAGATCAACCATTGACGCCATCAAATTGATTACTGACTTGGCCGAAGATGCAATCCACGGAAAGGGTAGTACCAGCAAATATTGCGTGGTAGTAACCCTCGACGTGAAAAATGCATTCAATTCGGCCAATTGGAATCTAATACGCAAATCCCTAGCGAAGGTTTCTATTCCCGCTTATCTCGCTGCTATCGTCGCTAGTTATTTAACTGAAACCTGCTGACCCCAGCAGTACGTTGTTCCCGTAGGTGTCCCGCAGGGCTGCGTATTGATTTACTTAATCTTCCCCTTCCGAGGGAGGCGACAGTGGTGGGTTACGCAGACGACATAGCACTGGTCGTTGTCGCAAATCTTCTCGAAGAAGCTGAGTTATACTCAAGCGAGGCAATCAGCGCTGTTAAAAATTAGCTAGAGAGCTCTGGTCTGACACTTACGGAGGAAAAAACAGAAGCGGTCCTCATCACTAAGCGCTGGAAGAGAAATTACGCCTGTATTAGAATCGGGAATCATATTATCACTTCCAAGCTGACCATCAACTACTTGGGGGTGGTGATAGACAGGAAGCTCAGCTATAAACAACATGGACAGTATGTTTACGATAAATCCTCCACTACTAGTATGGCCCTGGCGAGGATGATGCCGAACGTGGGAGGGCCACGGCATACCTCTTGGTTGCTTATAGCCAGGGTGGTGACCTCAATCATGCTCTATGCGACCCCAGTTTGGAGGGAGGCTTTTCGGATGTCAGTTAACACTAACAAACTGAGTGCAATATACAAGAGGACAGCCCTGAGGGTATGCTCTGCCTTCATGACTGTCCGAGATGATGCAGCATCATCTTTGGAATGATACCGATTGACATCTTGGCAGATGGGATGGCGAATATATTCAATGCGAAGCCAATCTCTCCCTTATGGCAAACGAAGAACGCTCAAAGGGAAAGATCCATAAATAGATGGCAAGAGCGGTAGGAACGCTCGGGAAAGGGTCGGCGGACTAACACGCTCATTCCTGCCATCAAGGAGTGGTTGGAGAGACGACACGGTGAGATTAATTATAATATATATAATAGATTAATTATAATCTCACTCAGTTTCTCATGGGGCACGGAGGATATCGCCAATACTTGCACTAGTTTAAATTGGAGACCGTACCCGATTGTCCAAATTGCGATGAAGTCCCAGAGGACCCAGAGCATGTATTCTTCCACTGTCCGAGATTTGTGGAAGAAAGGAGGCATCTGGAGGAGACTCTAGGAGAGGTGCTGGTACCACAAAATCTGGTGGCGAAAATGGTTGTACAACAAAAGAACTGGGATGCGGTCAATTGCATGATCGCATCTATCCAAAATAAACTGCGAAAGGCAGAGGAGAGGAGAAAAACGCGGGTACGTACGCCGCGTATAGAAGAAAGGTGATTAAGGGGGTCATCCCGTGTGTCGGGTTGGAGAAATCGATTTTTTTTTTCGCATGAATTGTATCTATATATAGTGGAGAATATGTGGGCAAAGGGATTTTCCGATATTCCGAGTCGTTCAGAAATTACAGTGTTAAAGAGGTAAGGAGTTTGCAGCCGCGGCTAGAGTACTCGATGAGAAAGAGCATCAAATCTTTTTTTACCTGGTAGTTTGTTACCTGAGCCTTATAAATTCGAACACAGGTATAAATATAAAAAGATGGAAAACCAATCAATTGTCTAAACTTATTTGCTGTTTGTGTGTTCAGTGATTTTTTTTAATGGATCGTACGAAGGGAGATCGCTTTAACGTTCAACGTCATGCTCGCACTAAAAAACGATTATTTCATGGGAATCGATCAGAGAAGAAACAGGACTTCGCATCAACATCAGCAAAGAAACTTTTAGCAAGAATGAACATGGATGTTCCAATTGCGACAAGTTTTGTATATTGTATATTGGATTTTACTGGAGTTTTCTCCGGTATTTCTGCAAATTATAAAATATACGTGGTAGGAAAAAAGGAATGCGTAGGACATGTCGAGAAAAGAATGGGAACGCGGCTTAGAAATGCAAAGAAGAATCACAAAGGTATTGGTGGAAAAGGGGCGGGAAAACTTACTGATAAAGTTATTAACTACATTTTTTGGGCTAGCTATTCGTCGACACGCAAATTCGGTAGAAGGATTGAAGCAACAAATTTGGGAAACTTTCTTCCATAAATGTTCTACAGACGAAAATTCTCAGCATCAAAGTTGTCCAGCAGGCGAGGACAGTTGGTGCAAATGGCGCAAAGCGGAAGCTAAAGGAGAACTGGATAGTTTCCACCACGAGAAGGCACCTTTAACTAAAGAAGTTCAAGCAGTCATCAAACCAATCTACGAAGATTTGTCACGAGATGATCTCTTGAACAGATTTTTAGGAGCAGAGACCCAGAATAACAATGAGTCGTTAAATGCATTGATTTGGACTTTCGCTCCTAAACACCCTCATTCTGGGGCCAAGGATGTAGAAATAGTCACTTTTCTGGCTGTAATTATTTTCAATGATCCTAGTGACAATGGGATGTCAAGTTGGTCACATATGTCAGGTTTATGCCGACCGCCTAAATGAAGCGCGAATTTGGCGGTTCGAACGACGGTCGACTGACCTCTCTAAAAGAGCCAGAATTGAAACCAGAGAGGAACAATCGGCCTTACAAGACTTTTTTGAAGAAACGGAGGGTGCTCTCTATGGACCAGGTATAGCAGATTAATGCTGAGTTAAAATTTTACTGTTGATAATCACATTTAAATTTTCAAATGCGTTTTTCTCGAAACTGCATCTTGAAAATCGGCTGCCACCATAGCTCAAAATCTATCCAACCAAATTCTTTGAAATTTTCACGACTTCTTTAATACATATTTCTACGGTCCGCACACTAGGATAATTGCAATCGGACGGATAGTTTTTTTTTTAATTAATAAAAAAAGCCGTAAAAAAACACCAACATCCAAAAAATTTAATTTAAAAGCCCACCAAAAATTTACCTTTTAATATTTTCTAATTATCCTAGTTTGCGGACCGTGGAATATTGTCCACATTAAAATGCCGTTTAGTTTTTTTCTCTCAGATGAACACAGCGCCCTCCAGCGAGGCAGAAGAAAAACACCTTTTTCTGGAGATGGATGCATAAATTGACACGTATTCCGAAAACTGGCTACGATATCTAGCTGAAAAATCACATATACTAGAGATATCAATAAACATATGATGACAAAATCACGTTTCTATCTTCAGCCAGTCCTCCAAAATAATTTTTCAAAAAATAGCAAAAAAAACGGCCTTCACACGGGATGACCCCCTTAAGCTAGAATGAACTGACTCCGCCCCGTGATGTAATACCTTAGGATGGTTCCGCCGGGCAGGGAGGGAGTCGGCGGTGGTTTTAGTGAGTAAAAAGAAGATTTCCACGTTCTCAAAAAAAAGACAGACAGGCAGATGGGCAGACATTGAACCGATTTTAATAAGGTTTTGTTTTGCAAACAACACCTTAAAAATGAACGAAAATTGCTTAATGCATAATTCGATCGATCGCTCGCTCGAGCGATACCATGACCGTCCGGTTGTGGATAAAATCCGGCTCAATAGGTTACGATGAGTGGGTCACTTAATCCGTATGGATGAGGATGATCCCACCCGGAAAGTCTATAAGGGCAATATCTATGGACCAAAAAGAAGACGAGGCAGACACTGTCTAAGATGGAGCGATGGTGTAGGTCAGGACGCCAGACAACTTTTAGGGATATCCAATTGGTGGACCTCGGCGCAAAACCGGGATGTCTGGAGTTCCTTATTAAGGCAGGCCTAGACCGGATACCGGTTGTTGCGCCGTTGATGATGATGATGATGATAATTCGATAGAAAATTAGCCCAAGTCTCGCCAAATTCCATGATAATAGCTTCAACTATTTCAGAGTAAATCGAGCAATATTATACTAATTTTAATAAAATTTTGTCTTACACAAAACTGTGTGAATTGTTTCGCCCCTAATCTGAATATATATTTAAGTCCTCACTATTTTCAAATTCCACTGTTAGATTTTATACACCTATTGCAAACATAGTGGACACATGTGCTCTTTGCAGAATTCATTCACTATCAACTTCTGTCCATGGCACCACCTGTCGACGACGACATTCAACAATTGAAAATGCAAATTTTTCAATCTGTTTTTACAACCTTGGATCCGCTGTTGAAAAACGACTTCAGTTCCGTACATAAAACCCGTTTTAGTGTCCTGCACTTAGAATCCGCTCAAATGCTTTGGAAACCAAAAAGAAGAAATCTGGAGCATCAACCAGTTCTCTACAGCAGTATACTAAGGTATCAGATAATAACGACTTCTTGCGGACGTGCCTCATTTTCATTTCCTATATCAAATCTGAAAATAAATGCAGATATGTATATCTATACCTGGGATTTTAACTACTTCCCCAAAACTCTCGCTGGTTGAGATCTGTACTCCAACAAGATGTCATTACGTTGTCACGATCCTTAAAATCCCAAACACATTAATCGCATTGACCCTCATTAGTGGCTCGTGTCGTTGAACCTCTAAGTTCGAGGGGCTCCTTTCCAATGAAATGCACAGGTGAGAAATGGATTGTGTGTGGAAATAAACAAGTAGGTCTTATTACCTAGCAAAAAAACTAAGAGATAAAAGTGTTTAAACAGAGCTAAGTTAGTGGGAAAAGATTTGAATATAGGAAAAAAGCGACATTTATAGGGAAGGATATGCATAGGTACATACAGATAGTACATATTTCGTGGACGTAATGTACAACACTTGAGGTTTTCTATAAAGCAGAATCTTATTTATGTATTATTCATGAATAAATGTATAATTTATTCAAAGTTCTCATATAAAATAAATACATATCATATTCCAATAACTAACATAAATACAAATGAAGTTTGAACGAAATAACTACACGTCCCGCAATGCAAATTGAAAAAAGTTCCAAAAATCCAACGATGATATCTACCTATGAACAGTTCGATTACTTTTTCACCGGACTATTGAGTTGCATAAGTGCATGCACTAAGCCCAACAGAGTGCAGCCTTGCATAAAAACTATTTGGATAGAAGCGATGTCTTCCAATCTATTGAAAAGGTCATTCCACGATTCTGGGACCTGAAACCTGGTTTGCGTTGGTGTCATTGACTCCAATCAGATGTTGACTCTCCGTGACTGTACTAGGTCCCGGTTTCTTGTGCTTCCCATTCATTTCTTCTTCGTGTTCTATGGAACAATGAAAGGGCATTATCGAAGACGTGTCTATAATGTTAAGGATAAAAATAACGACTTGAAGTGGTTATTCAAGTGGTTTTTGTTGGCTATGATGACGCTGAGCGCTTCCACGGACCCCTAAATTATGGACCCTCGATTCGAAGTTCTGATGAGCCCTTTATGCACGTAAGATATGAGCGTATATGGATGTTTTGTGGCTGATAATTGCCTCAACAATTTTTTACTATCCATGACGATGAATAATTCAGTGAGAAGTGGAGAAGATCAAATAGAATAGACAATTGAATTTATCACGAAATCTCATCTTGTTCTCTGCAGGTTATTTCATCCAAATGAGGGAATAATCATCATTTTTGGAGTTGAGATGGTCCTGGAGAGCAATCCCTGAAATCACTATTTCCTGCAATTATTTTATCATTTTAAAGCTAACTAAGGTAAGCAGTTACCCTGAAAAGATTTAGTGTAAGAAGAAAGTACCTAAAATAACTTAATCTTCAATAAACCCGAAATTTGCTTATAGTTATATTCCTAGAATTAATGAAGAGCCTATCAAATAACTGAAAGTCGGAAAATAGTGTTTCTTTAAGTTTGATCTGGATCTGCATTCACCGGGAATTCTTACTGCGCCCTGCTTCTTAGATATTAAAAATTTCTCGTTTTTTACCCACAACAGTGTATAACTAACGCTACGGTGTCCTGACAAAGAAAAGGGGAAGAAAGATGATGGTGATTCCCACAGTCAAGAAGATTTTTCGGGGAAGCTGATTTTCCGCTTAGTTTTCACCCGGGCACTCTCGATGCGCCTGGTGTTATGTCGCCCACGGTTCTAAACAATTAAGATCCGTTTTTGCACACAATGTAAAAATGCTACGAAATCTTTGCGAAATCCTTCAGAACCTTATTTCATCTCTGACATGACAAAATATGCTAACTTTTCCTGAATAATTTCTTTTAAGTTCGTCAGGTACAAAGAGGTGAATTGGAAACTAGCGAAACAGGTATGCTGGAAAGCTAGGGTAAGAGTAACTTTTAAACCACTGGAATCCCCAGGAATACATAGCATTTTCTCAACACTACTCCAGAGAGGCCTAGAGATCATGTTAGGATCTCTCCTAAGAGCGGAGAAAGAATACCGCGATCTTCAAAATGGTCTTAAGAAGGCTATCCGGGAAAGTCAGAGGAATTGCTACAAGCAGATGTGCCTTGAAGCAAATACGAATTCGTGGAGCGCTGCTTACAAGGTTGTAATGAACAAGATTTGTGGACAAAAATCACCCCAAGTAACGTGCCCGCGACTCTTGCTCAAAATAATCGCAATCCTTTTCCCGCAACAAGGAGAAAACGGACCTCATCCAATGGTTCGACAGGATGTCTTCACAATCCGCGGAGTGACCGAAGAGGAACTACGGGAGATCTGTGGATAAATTTGAGACAATAAGACTCCGGGATTGTACGGGATTCTGAAGAAAGCCCTTAAGTTGGCTGCTAAAATTAGGCCTGCATGGTTCATAAGCACATGTGAATTATGCATGGTTGAAGGAATGTTTCCCGCTCAGTGGAAGAGGCACAGGTTGGTTCTGCTACCGAAGCCCCAAAAACCACCTGGTTCACCCTCTTCATATCGCCCTATCTGTATTTTAAACAATATGGGGAAGATGTTGGAGTGGGTGACATACAACAGGCTGCTTCCGTTTGTGGAGCTAGCGGGTGATCTATCGGAGCGCCAGTATGGGTCTCGTAAAGCGCGGTCCACGGTTGATGCCATTGTAACGGTCGTGGACCTGGCCCGGGAGTCATCGGTTACTGGTGAGTGCCGCGCGGTGGCAACGCTAGATGTCAGGAATGCCTTTAACTCAGCCAACTGGGGTTGGGGAGGGAGGGCACCCTGGCTAAACTGAGTGTCCCTGGTTACTTAACTCGGATGATTGATAGTTACATTTCGGAGAGACTTCTTTGATACGAGACGATCGACGGACCGAAGGAATATATTATAACAACCGATGTACTGGGGCCCCTCCGTACTAGGGCCCCTGCTGTGGAACATAATGTATGACGGAATGCTCGGCCTTCGCATTGATCAACCTGGCGACCTAACGACCTGGCAGTGGTAGTATTGGCAAAAGACCACCAGGGCGTAGAACCGCATGAAAGTGAAACCATTCATGCTATCAAAGCATAGCTCCAAATGGTGGTCGTTTCAAAATCGATCATTAGATACCTGGGGGTAATTATCGATGCCAAGTTGAGTTTCAAGGGGCACTTTGACTATGGTCGCGAAAAGGCAGCAAAGGTTCATCTCTGACAAAGATGATGCCAAATATTGGAGGGTTAAAATCTAGTCACCGGCCGCTTATCGCAGGGGTGGTGAAATTTATCCTGCTATGCGCGGTTCCTCTCTGGGCGTGCGCACTGGATAACACAGCGAACCAGAGAAGGGTAAGTTCGCCATGCCGGCCAACCGCACTGAGGGTGTGCAGTGCATATAGATCGTGAAGTATTACTTTGCGAGGAGAGCTCTGGTTTACACCAGCCCAACTAAGTCACGCTCTCACACACACACTTCGTCACGTTTCCTGAGCTCAAGTGAGGCAGTGTTTGTCATCGCGGGAATGAATTCCTTGGATCTTCTAGCGAATAAGGCACACTGTCTCCACCGGAGAAGGAGAGTGAATCCAACCGGGGTGACCGCGGGCTTCCTAAAAGCCACTAGGAAGGATTTGTATGGAAGATAGCAGCAACGATGGGATAATTCCGAAAAGGGCCACTGGACCCATATACTGATCCCGTGTATTGGGAGATGGGTCGAGCCCAAGCATGGAGAATTAAGTTACCACCTAACGCAGTTCCTTACAGGGAACGGTAGATACAGGAAGTACTTGCATCGCTTCGGATTGGATGAGTCTCCAGACTGTCCCGAATACGCCGCTACACACGAGGACCCGAAGCAGGTTATGTTCCACTGTCCGAGATTCGCGAATGAAAGAAAGAGGTTAAACGATGCCCTCAATGCAGTTATCGGACCCCATAATTTCGTAGAGGAGATGCTGAGGTCCGCAGCAAACTGGAATTCGAACAATAACTGCGAAACATGAGAAGCTGAAGGAATTGAAACGAGCTCGGAAAGCGCGACGGAGTGTGTGTGTGTGAGAGCGCGACTTAGTTGGGCTGGTGTAAACCAGAGCCCACCTCGCGGGACCACCGCGAGGATATGGGCGGAGAAGTGGGGGTGGTTTTAGTGGGTGAGAATCCCACACGCCTGTTATCGTTAGACTTAAGACGGTGGGAAAACTCATAGACAATTATATTAGAACATTTTAATAAGCAATCCCCTACATTGAAAAGTTGAAAAGACAGTTAGGTTCAACTAAGTTTTCACCGCATCATGTGGCTCATGCACTAGCGGGCGAAGCCCCTTAGTGCATGATGATGAAAGATTCCCACGCAAATGACAAAGGCAAGATCTAAAAAGAAGATAGCAATAATCACAGACTCCCAAAAAGTCTGCACTCTTCTGGAGAGGCAAGACATCGGACATACCATTGTTTGTGAAATAATTGACGCAATAGCGAATTCTAACTTCAAAAAGATAAAAATACTGTGGTACCCAGCTGAAAGTGAAATTATGTAGAATAAAGTGGTGTACTCAGCAGCAAAGACAACTCTAATCAGCGGAAGTACCATGGTTTCATCTTTTGCAGCTGAGGATGCACTATAGGTAGCGCAGAATAAAATTTAAAGGTACCAGGCGACGTCGAGTTTAAAAGGCAAAGATTTCGCAACGATTTTTCCAGAACTGCCCATTCTCAATAATAGTGTTGTAATTGTAAAAACTTTCAATAGACTTTATTCAAACTATGTCTACAGCAAAACTTTCCTTCGTAAGATTAGCAGAATCAACAATGACTATTGTCTAAAGTGTGGCGTGCAAGAAACAATTGACCACCTTATTTTTGAGTATAGGAGGCACAATGTGGCTAGGAACAAATTCAATTGGAAATAATCCTTTCCACTCCCTAAGAGTTTTTTTAAAGAAGGAATCCAACTCCAGATTGAGGATGGATGACCAAAAAAGAACGCATGAGGAAGTCCCGCATCAAAAAAAGAAGCTTATTGTCTTCTTGGACGCCAAAGGAATCGTCCATTTTGAGTTTGCACCGTAAGGAAAAACTGTCAGCGCAGCCTTTTACCAGGAAGTGCTCAAGAGACTGACACGACGGGTCGCACGCGTTAGGCCTGACATTAAAGACATTTTCAAGCTCCACCACAACAATGCTCCCAGCCACACGGCCTTCGTCTTTAGCAACTTCGTGACCCAGAACAAAACCTCCGTGTTACCTCCTCCTTAGAGCCCTGACTTGGCTCCATCTAACTTTTTTTTTGTCCCTCCGACTGGAAAAAGAGCTAAAAGCAAAGCACTGGAAGTCGGTGAAGAACTTTCAAACTCAAGTTACAAGGTTCCTGTGACGCATTCCAGTCGAGGAGTTTCAGGGTGCTTTCTAGGCGTGGCAGGATCGTCTCCGCAGGTGTATCGATGCAGGAGGGTGAATAAATCTATTTTTCCCGGTAAATGCACATTGCTTTTATAATGCACCCTGTACCTGTTATCTAACCTACAACGAGTCTGGCAATACAGGTCCCAGTGCCCAGAAACCACACTGAACACGTCAGTGCATGAGTCCAGTTTAATGGATTGACTTATGGCAGACTGATGAAATACTGATCCTGTAAAGTCAGTCTAATGGCTACTCTATAGATCCGAAAATTCAATACCGTGACACGTCACACAACATTTGCAACCTTAATGTTTTTGAGGTTCCATTCGCGAAGCCCTTGTGCTATTTCAACTCCCCCTTACCCAGAATGTTATGTGATTATAAACATTTGGTCCTTTGACTTCATCCCACTAACAAGTTATTGACACTTTGTACTCTTTTTCTCTTCTTTTTTTTATATGTTATATGCAATGAGTAATTGGAATATTCTCCGTTTTCGATCAAATGAATAAATAAATAATAATAATAATAATAATCGTTGGCACAACAATCCATATTGGATCAGGGCCTTGAAGTGTGTTAGAGCACTTCATTCAAGACCGTAACGGTACACTACAGAGCACTGTAGGAGGCAATGTGGTCAGCATTACGCTCGCCCGAGATTATTACCCCGATTTGACTCAGGTACTCATTCACAGCTGAGTCGACTGGTATCCGACGTCAAATCACGATACAAATCCCACTGCCGCCAGCGAGATTTGAACCGCGACCTTCCGTATGACAGCCTTATGCTCTAACCACTCAGCTATCCGGAATAAATAAATAAAATCTAGAAAATATATTTGCCCCAAGATACTTATCGCATCACTTGATCTTGATTGTAATACAACAATGCCAAACTTGAAAATTTACTTAACTCAAGTACTTTACTTACTCAACTTCAAGCGTGGGAGAGCTATAACAATTACTAGTCACTCAGTGGCATGGTCTGATTATGCTTCAGGTTACAGTTGCAGTTGTTGCAGTTGTCCTCGTGGTGGCCGCTGGAAACCGTTTTCGGACGGGCCAAGAATGTGTAGGGCCGGGCTGGAAGTAGGCTCATCCAGCTGACGAGGATCTGCTTGTCTGCTGGTCATGTGTTAGAGGCAAGTAGATCTGGCGAGTAGATCATGGATCGAAGTGACAGCCTGGGGATCGTCCTCCCTGCACCGGAGAAGGTGCTAATAGGACCGGAAGCCATGGTGGAAGAGCATACGCCGAGAGCTGCATGAGCTTGGTTTTTAGTATGCGAACTCTGAATACCTTGAGCACCTTCAGTTTCAAATAATACCCTTATCCTGGTGGTCGGCTAAGGGTGGACATTCTTCTCGGATTACTCGTGAGACCAAGACATGGACTCAATTTTAAAAATAAAAAAACCAACGATAGAAGGATAGGAGTGATGCCAGGCACATCATTGGAGGACGAGCCAGGCTGTCATCCAGCCAAGAGACAGTAGCCGTCGAGAGCAGTACACTCGGTGCCAGCCGCAGCACCGCTGTGCTGATACCAACCGTAGGGAGATGAGGATCGACGGTCCGACGGGGACTGACGAACCCCCCATGCAAGCAGAACATACTGAGGGTAACACAAATAAATCTGCAGCACTCGAAGTGCGCCCCGACTAATCTGCTTGACTTCCTCCTAGAGGAAGGTATCGACATTGGACTAATACAGGAGCCTTGGTTCAAAACAAATATTTTAATTTATTGGACAGCACAGAAGACGCTGATCAGGACAGACCTAGAGCATGTATCCTTGCGAGGAAAAGTCTGCACGCTTTTCTGTGTCCAGACCTGAGTTCCAACGACCTAATCGCGGTCAAGCTGGGGCAGGCGGGGGCAGAGAACACGTATATTTCCTCGGCTTACATGGCTCACGACCAATCAGCTCCGCCAGAAGAACTACAACATCTGACGAGCATCATAGCAACCAAGAAGGCCAACCTGTTGATATGCTGCAACGCCAATGCAAGGCATACACTTTGGGGCAGCTCGGAAATCCTCAAGAGAGGTGAGTCATTCTTTGATTTTATTATTACTTTAACCTATCGGTGTGTAGCAGGGGCAGTACACCAGCCTTCCATTTCCCCAGCTCGGAGAACTGTGACGGTTGGGAGGAGGTCCTTGATATCACCCTAATAACCGACAATTGGATTCTTAAGGTGGAGAACTGGAGAGAGTCCGACCAGAAATCCTTCTCAGATCATAGTTGAAGACTTTTCAGTCTAAATTTCGCCGCAGAGGTCTATAAACCCTTCAGAGACCCCAGGAGGATCGACTGGAGAAAGTTTGGTCAAGTAATTAACGACAAACTCTCCGGTGCGCAAATTAGTAATTTTGGCACGACAAACGAACTGGAGTCAAAGGTCGGCACTCTGGAAAGGGCATTCGATTTAAAGTCTCGTGCCCTACTAAGTGCAGCAAAAAGACGCTGCCACCGTGATAGAATGAAGATCTCTCCACCCTCAGGAAACTGACCAATCTTCAACATCTGCCAAGAAGCGGTCTTGGCTGGACTTTTGTCAGAACATCGAAAGCACCAGCGAATCCGCGAGGCTCAGCAAGATTCTGTTCAAGGAACATAAGAGCCCGTCCTTTCTTAAAAGGTCGGAAGGCTCCTGGACGGAATCTTCTTGTGAAATCTTGGAGCTGGTGGTTCAAACGCACTTTTCCGCCAGCAAGGTGGACTGTGAGTCAGAGCCTTGCTTCCTTGGTCTTTGGTCATCCCAGCTGTGCGAGACTATCAAATCGGTAATTACTGAGGAAAAGATTGGCTCTCGGAGTCCAGATGGCATCTTACCAGTCATGCTACAGAAGCAGCAGGAAAGGGTTGTGTCGTGGCTTGTTGAGATTTACCGGAGCTGCATCTCTTTAGGATACATATCACAGTCCTGGAGACGCGCACGAATGGTTTTCATACCGAAAGCGGGCAGATGCGGTCATGAGTCCGCGAATCAGCCTCACCACTTTCGAGCTGAAGACCCCTGGGTATTCACTTAAGGACGATTATGGAGAGAACGCCTTTTT
This sequence comes from Hermetia illucens, assembly GCF_905115235.1. Classification (NCBI taxonomy): domain Eukaryota; kingdom Metazoa; phylum Arthropoda; class Insecta; order Diptera; family Stratiomyidae; genus Hermetia; species Hermetia illucens. The sequence goes on along the minus strand of NC_051849.1, from coordinate 165,099,763 downwards.
CTAAGTCTACCTCAAAGGAAAACCACGAAAACCACTCTCCATGAGGTAATTGGCACAGTTGAGCAGTCACTGAAGTAGAAGCAGTATACCCTAACTACCTTCTTGGATATAGAGGGAGCTTTCAGAAGGGGAGTGTTTTTCACGAAAGAAAATTTTCACGAATATTGGACAGCAGCGGGGTGAAGGTAGGATATTAGTGTCAGGAATGTTTCCGTCTATTATGAGCGACATCATGGAAGGAGCGTTGCGAAAGGTGTGCCTGTGGGCCGCAAGATACCGACTCGGCATAAACCCAATCAAAACGGAACTGATGTTGTTCACCACCAAGACAAGGATACCTGAATTCCACCTACCTACCACGGCTGAATGAACAAAGGTTGGTTCTTTTCTCCAATGTAAAGCATCTGGGTGTAATCCTTGTTCCAAAACTAGCTTGAACATAGAACTGAGGGTTAAGAGGGCCTGTAAAGCCTTCTATATCTGCAAGAGAACCTTTGCAAAGAAATGGTGACTCCGGTCGAGGATGGTTCTCTGGATGTACACCGCTGTGGGGCTTCCAATCCTAACGTACGGCTCTATTGTATGGGGGCAGTTTTTTAGCAAAAAATACAATAGGATGAAGCTTACTAGGATTCAAAGAACCGCGTGTGCAGGTGCTACTGGGGTTCTGCAATCCTGCCCGGCAGATACTCTTAATGTATTCCTGCATCTCCTCCCCCTAAACCTCCACATTAAATACGCTGTAGCGTGCAGTGCCGTCAGACTATGTGAGTCCACTTGCTGGGCAGCGAAATCCTACGGGCACAGTAACATACTAGACGAGATACCTCGGAAAGTCAGGGCTTTTCCCACGGACTATGCCACCCGCAAGCTGAACTTTATGAGAAACTTTGCTGTGGACTTTCCAACTAGGGCAAAGTGGAAGACCAGTGGCGTATTACAAGGTTATGAGATAGTATTCTTTATCAATGGAGCAAAGATGGTCTGTGGAGTTGACGCGGGGGTTTTCTCGAATACACCCAGTGTATCCGAGTCATATGGTCTCCCAGATTTCGCGCAGTGTATTCCAAGCGGAAGTACTGGCGATATTGGAAATCTGTCAATGGCTAGAGCGTGATTTGATCCCCAAGCGTAACATAGCCATCCTTATCGATAGCCAAGCGACTATCAAGGACTTGTACCCAGCGACGACATCATCAAGCTGGTGGGACAGTCCAGAGACGCGCTGAACAGTCTGGGCGGCACGCTCAAGGTCATTTTCCTCCGGGTTCCCAGGCATAGAAACATAGAGGGGATGAGCGGGCTGACGAATTGGCCAGGCAGGGCTCTGCTCTTGGCAGCCCTTTGGTGGATACAGTCACTGACCCACAGGGTACCATGCCGCCAGTCTCGGCACATCCTACAATTTGCATTGCCGAAGCTGCGGAAAAGGAAGGGAACCCTACGATTGCCCAGCTTTAGCTAAAGTCAGGCTACGAACACGGGATAAACCATTCTTTGAAGTCCTCAGATCTATAGATTTCTAGTTGTAGGGTGGGAGAGCTGCTTTCCTTCCTGAATGCTACTGGCTGACTGAAGATCCGAGCCGGCTGGACTCTGCATCCCTGTTCTCATAACAGCGGTCTTAGGAGTTTGTGGCGTCAAACTGGCGCACCACAGCCCTCATTGGGCTCCTCGGAACGGCCACTGATACTACTATTCACTCAGGATGCCGTTAGCACAAAAGCTCTCGAGATTATGTAAGCTACAAAAATTGGCATTAGAAGTTAACAAGGTAATGCATTTTGATAAAACAATCCCTTATCCAGCGACTAATAAAATGTATACATATCGTCCTCAAGTTCTTCATAAATGCATCTAAATTAATAATCAAAAAACGAAAATTTACTCATACATTTTATCCAGTCTTATTTCTCAAGTAACCATGACATTTGTTTTGATTCTTTCTGTTCATTGAAACTACGGCCACGCCCAAACAGCAATTGTAAAAATATTTTAATTTTATAATGTAGCTCGAAAACGATTTGGATTAGTCCCTAATTTTTTGCTCTACATTCGGAAAATTCAAATTAAATTTACAACCGCAAATGATGCAAAATATTATCACATACATGCTCCTAGTTTTACCTGTTCCAACAACCATGGTTGGTCCCCCTATTTCCGACAGTCCGACAATTGTCATCACGAGAACGAAAGGAAACGAAATTCATCGCAAAATGAAACGGTCGAGAAACTCTCTACCCGGCCGGCCATTTTTGGATTGCCATTTGTTTGAGTCGGACGTGGTTTTGCCTTTGTGCGGTTTTATTAAGTTGAAAAATTTGTGAATACGGAGCGTACAAAATCCCATCGAAGTGCTACGAAAACATCTGTGCTACGAGCCGACGACGGTAACAAATTAATCTTTAAACCAACCAAAATAGAAAAAAGGAAACCGAAAAAATTACGACGTAATTTTCGACGTTTGCTCTTCCTCCCACATCGTTTTACGTTTTTTTACCGAACCAGAGTTTCTTTTATATATTTGTATTTCTGAATTAAACAAATTGAAATTATGTGGAGTGCCTGTGCCTTGTTTGAAAATGACGAAAGCTAAATCAGCGCCAAGCAAGATAATTCGCAATCATCTCGACGATTTACTAATCTCATCGCGCGCCCGTAGAACCTTTCAGATCAGGATTAGAAAATTTTCAAGAGTCCATTCGTAATAATTTGCATCGATCGATCGATAAACTCAGCGTCGAAATGAAAAATACAAAATGGAGTCTACGTGACGCCGCCTCACAGTAAAATTTGCTCAGCATCGACTCAGCTTGAAAATGTTCAGAAGTGGACGCCATTTTACTGCTGCGCGTTCGCATGAATAATTTCACTCATCGCCACTCAAAAGTAACGGGTCATCGTTCTAAAAATGAGCGAATGAAATAATCATTTTGTCGTCGTAACACTTGAAATGAATGCAATTTTCCGTCCGTTCGATAAATTCCGGTTTGGCTTGGATTTCCTCTGGCGCGACTTCGATTTGTTTGTTTGAACTTCTCCCGAGCGATCGATACAGTCATGGATGTTGAGGGAAGCCTGATGAGAACTGATCAAAAGTCGATTAACAAGTCACAATCACGAAACTACTACGTGCCCCGTTCGTTTTCCTTATAATTTTCATGGAGGAGAAGAAAACCGCTTGCATTGCGTGCAGACGCTTGTTTGTGGCGTCCGTTTGAAATTGCTTTATCTCGTCTTGATTGAGGTTGACACGTTCCGGGCTTGGGCGCCCGCTTGACGGCAGTCGTAATTTATTGTTTTGCTGCGGTGATTCATCCGGGGATGTGTTGGGTGACTGAAGTCATCGCTATCAGCCAGAGTGCAGCGACAATTTTAGTTTTATTAGCTTAGAAAACTCATCCTTATTCACGGTAGAATTTAGCCTACGCGTAAAATTATCCACAGAAATTAGAAACTGATTCCAAGTATTTTGCTTTGGGGTTCAATTTAGAACGCGTTACTTTTTTGTGCTTCATCGTTTAGATCTCTGCTGATGTCAGGGGTACTGCCAAAACGCGTATTCATAATTTGGAAGTACACTGGGTGGTCATTGACCTGAACTTAAACCGGGCATATAATGCTTGGTCAGTCACGGCGGCAGACATTAATTTTAAAAGGTATCCCTCTTCTTAGCATGCATCGGGAATGAAAACATGCTCTCAAGTTGGTAGAGAAACTACTTCGTCTTCGAAAACAACTATTTTATGGGGGCACAAACACGTGAGCTATATATGAGCCTCTCAAATAATGTTACTACTAATAAAGCATTTCTAGGAATTCATTTTTAAGGCCGTCCGTGCATTCTTAAATTCCGCCATCCACGTTCAGTTATGCCGGGCAAGCCCGCAGTGCATCCAGCTGCCAGTTGAAGACACTATCGACCTACCGGCGGGTTAAGCGGCATCATTAGTTCAACTCTGGACGTGGAAGACGTTAAGATGCAAATATATATATATTTTTATGCGTGAACGTTTATAAGAAAATGTAACCAGCGATAAAGATGTCCATCAAATTCTCGCTCACAGCCTAAACGAACATGTCCGGCCGGTTGACCGAATCATTCTTCATTCGATCACCGACCGCCGGTCAAGAGCATACTCTTCAGACCAAACAACGTAGATGTGGGGCTTAACAGGTTCAATGCGAATGGTATTAAAACTGTACGTCAACACGAACGGGGTGGACATTTTTAAGGTTTTGAGTGAAACAAAACATTAGAATTGTGTTAAGTTTAAGGGAGGCTCCCCCACACACACATGTGTTGTCATGTAGAGTATCAAATGAAAGGTCTCAATTAGTACTTTTCGAAGTTGGTTTAATCTTTGATATTGGACGGAACATGGGGGGTGAGGACTCAAAATATGACCTCCAAAAGTGTAACAGGCCTCGTTCTCAGAACCTATCCAACCGAAAAATCTGAAAAAGGTCACAGTGGTGCATCTCTACGAAATCTAGGCCTCACAATATATCCGATTCAGATATCTGCGCAAATAAAGTTAATAATAGTATATTTCCACATTTTAGAAATTTATCCGGCACCCCCCTTATGTTCATCCCAAGAGTACAAAATTTGGCATAATGAAGAACATAATGCACAATTTAGTCAAGTTTGGTGGAAATCGCACTATTACTAACAAAGTTGTTGATTCTTTGAAAATTGAAGACTATAAACGTCAATATCACCCGAAAGTGGATACTCTCACATAATATATGGATATATTACGTGCTACGTACTAAGAAATACACAAACCCTTTCGTACCTGAAGCGTCCAGCTCCCGGGTTCCCGATTTGTTTAGTCGGTAGGTATCAGTGGTCGGTCCGAGAAGTCTAATTATCGCTGTGTTGCGTTGTTTTAACGCCATAAACTCCTAAGATCGTAACTGCTGTTATGAGAGCAGGGAGTCTTGAGTCCAGCTGACACCTTCAGACCCAGTCTGTAGCATTCACGAAGGAAAGCAGCTCTCCCACCCTGCGGCTAGAAATCTCTCTGAGCTCCCCAAAGAATGGTTTATCCAGGGTGCGTAGCCTGACACTAGCTAGAGCTGGGTAATTGCAAAGGAAGTGCGGAAACCCAGAGGAGGGTGACCTCGAGCGTGCCGCCCAGACTGTTCAGCACGTTTCTGCACTGCCCTATTAGCCTGGAGGATGTCGTCATTGAGTACAAAGCCTTGATGCCCACTTGGCTGTCAGTCAGAATGGCTCATGGCCCAACCATCGCTTGGAATACATTGGCGAAACCTGGGAGACCAACGCCTCGGATACATTGTGTTCGTGGGGAATGCCCAGATTTCCCAAGGTACTTCGTCTAGGATGTTACTATGGCCATAGGGCTTCAGTGTCTAGCATCCAGGTTCACGTAGTGTGGAGTCACCGTACACTACAACGTATTCAATGTGCAGGTGTAGAGGGAGGATATGCAGGAATACATTCAGAGCATCTGCCGGGGAGGACTGCAGAGTCCCAGTAGCACTTGCACACGCAGTTGTTTGAATCTTATTAAGCTCCGTTCTATTGTATTTTTTGCTCACACATCACACAGCTGTGTGTACATCCAGAGAACCGTTCTCGGCCGGGGACTCAATTTCTTTGCAAAGGTTCTTTTGCAGACATGGAATGCTATACATGCGTTCTTAACCCTCAGTTTCATGTTCAATCTCCAATTTAGCTTTGGGTCCAGGATTACACCCAGATACATGACATCGGAAGAAAGAATCAATCTTTGTTCATTCAGTCCCGATAGGTGGAAGTTAGGTATCCTTGTCTTGGTGGTGAATAGTATCAGTTTTGGTTGGGTTTACGCGGAGTCCACATCTTGCGTCGAAAGGCACACCCTTCGCTACGCTTCTTCCATGCTGCCACTTATAATGAAGGGGAATATCCCTAACACTAATATCACGAAGTCATCGGCATACGCCACCATCTTCACCCCGCTGCTATCCAATATTTGCAAGATTTCGTCCATCATTATAAACCAGAGCACCGGATAAATGGCGTCACCCTGGGCAGTGCCTCTGTTCACACCTCTGATGAGGTGCCTGCCTCCCAGATCCGACTGGATTATCCTGGTTTTTAGCATGGATATAATCCAATGTATAAGATACCCTTCCAATCCAATACTGGTCAAGGCTTCCTTGATGTCTAAATTCAAGAAGGCTGCTACGGTATACTGCAGTGACCGCTCGAACGTACCAATTACCTCGTTGAGAGCGGTTTTTTCAGTAATATGCACTGATGCATCGACGTGGTGTAGAAAATAGCGTTGAAATTCCTTTTTTGGCTTGGAGACAAACAGATTTTTGAAAATTTGTGGTAAGCACCTTTCTATGATCACTTCGCTGTCACTATTTGGCCAATTTACAAAAGTATAGCATCTACAATTTTGGCTCTAGTGAAATAAATTGACATCATCATCATGTTGCCTTGCCTTGACGGGCGGATTGGCTCCTTTTGGACTCCATACCATGGACTGGTGCTATTTGGTTTCAGGGTCGTACAAGGTTCGTCAATTCCAACGATTTTAATAAATTGCTATACTGGTCGTTTTTATGTCAGAAAGAAATATTTAACAGAATAAACGTGGTTGTCCTTTTGAACGTAATTTAAAATCCGCAGAACTTATCGAGAAGATTTTTTTTATGTATCCCAGATGATCAAACAAACGGCCATTTCATTCAAGCCCAGTTCATTGGCAACCATTTCTTGAATCCAGCTGGGTACTTCCTTTATGTTAGCTTTCGCTAGGTCCACATTCCTATCAACAGTTAAACATTTGGGGCGAACATCATCCAGTTGGTCCTGTAGAGAAAATTTTACAGTCTGGAATCTTTTAAATCAATTTGACACAGTTTTAGGAGACGGCGCCTTTTAAACTAATTTGACAGTCCTCAGAGACTGCGTTCGCTCCATATGCATTTTAGTGTTTATTAAAAATTTGCATTGGCTTCAGGTAACGTCGAAAATCATGGAAAATAATGCATTTCCTATTGTACTGGAGGCGGAGTTTGTGCAAGGTTAGCATCACCATTGTCACTGATATTTCTGAAGTTTCATATGAAACATCGCTAAACTATGATAAACAGCCTACAATTTATGAAATTATTCTAATTGAATGGCGCAGAGTCTCATACTACAATTCGTCTAATTTTTGGGCTATCCTAGTTATATGAGGTCGTACGTTACCACAAAGCAGTGTTGCTAACGTCTTTATTAAGCAATTTAGGCCGTTGCTTAACTTCTTTCGGTGACTCTGACTTGACATGTGTTTGCGAGCCTTGTCGACCAATCTACGACGATCTTCGTACAACACCCATTTTCGTCACTATCCTCTGCGTTAAGGGGCTCTTTGTGTTGCAGAAGAGCAAAGCAGACAAGGGCAGATTTTCATTCGAAGTACCAGCGTAGACCCCCTTCCAAGCTGTTGTGTGTCATGGGTCATATCGCATGATTTGAATGGCCTAAATTTTAGAAACATCGCTGTGCAGTTCTCATTCATTTATTATATCTGCTTTAAATGTCCTGCAAATGTTTATAACTGCCCTTTCTCAAGGAAAAGTGGATGTTTTTGGTTAACTTTTACTCTTTTTCCCTCTACAACCACAATGGTGCTTAAGACTGAAATGAAACTTCAATCAAATATATGATAGGAATATTTACACTCTTATTGTCCAATACCACCGCATCAAAATCACAATAATGATTCTTCAGTGAAGTGTCAATTGCCGGTATCATTTCCCAATGCTGCCTTCATTGGACTTCATCAAATATCGGCTAAGTATTCCGCTCTATAAATTTTCAGTTCTGCCACTATTGTCTGGTCTGAACTTTTGTATTATGATAGCCTATCCATTTTCTATCATGTGTAACATTCCTTTATGTCGTTAAATTTCATAAGCTTCGGATAGTGTCTACTACCTGGTTCAGAAAATCTCTCGTTGTATGGGGAAAAGTAGTTCGATCTATTCTTCATCGTAACTTGATTGAAGAGAATGAGTAAATGTTAAGCTTTTTGATTGCATCCCCGGAAGTGGAAGGGCAGATTCCTTTCTACAGTCCTCGCTTTCTTTGAAAGTATGTAATGTTGAGCATTCAGCGTTACCCCTACAAGCAGGAGGGTATGTACTAGGAAGAGCAAGGTTACTTCTAACTCCTTTAAAGGATTGTGGTGCGTAAAATTCGCGCTATACTGATGTCACAACGGAAGGGTTTAATTTTGAATCCCATCTCGTTAGGGGGAACAGGAAGTCCTTTTTCTCCAACCCCGCTAAAAAATTGCGGTGCGCGCGTGTACATCCTGAATTAGAAGAGGGCAAAAGCTTCTAACCACTCAGCTGATCGACAGTTTGGGGCAAGAGTGTATGGTAGTGATGCTTTCTTTGCTTTTGATCTACAGTAAGCAAACGAGCCAACCAAAACGTAGCTTCCCTTAACCTTAAAACCTTAAGCTTTGAATTTTAGGAATCTATCATTGTTTAGTCAATTTAATGTTTTCCCAAATACTACAGTATTATAGGAGGAAGAATTTATCGGCATATTTTGTTAATTTCATTCAAAAATATTTCAACGACCCAAGACGAGATAAAGCCTATTCCATCTATGCAAAATAAATTAATAAAACGCTGTTAACCGCACACCTCTACGCAACTTAACGTAATGCACGATCATATATTCACACATTGGAATTTGCTGTGCTTTTCTTAATCTTCAATTTTTTCGTTAATTTCTTGGATTCATCGTACTAAACTATACAGAGATAGGATCATTGCAAGTAGCACAACGTATATGTTTGTTTCTCTTACTATGTACAATTGCTGGATATACATAAAACGCCAAAAAATGAAATCTACAAATCTATCAAAAAAACAAAAAACCTCTTCCCCAATTTCTACAAAATCGAAACCAAAACAATCTTCGCATATCTTGATCAGAAATTATTCGAAACATTTCACAGTAAACAACGTCGCATCGCAAACCTTCGGCACTCTACGACGGGCACAGGCAGGCACTTCGCATAAACTTTCTTCGTTTCAATTTTCGTCGAAGGCGCATAAATCTCCGTCCGTCTACGGGTCCGGTCGGCTCGGCTTGAAAGTAGCACACGCAAGGACAACTGTGACAGCGCAACGAAACTCTTTCTCTCATCAAACATCAAACAAACGAAAAGAAGCCCAAAGTCAACGAAATGAGCTCTTCGCGTGGAACCCGTGTTTATGTCGGCAATCTGACTGACAAGGTGAAAAAGGAAGATTTGGAGGGAGAGTTCACCAAGTACGGTAAATTGAATTCGATTTGGGTGGCATTCAACCCACCAGGTTTTGCTTTTGTTGAATTTGAGAAGCGTGATGAGGCTGAGAAGGCCTGCGACATTCTAAATGGTACTGAGATCTTAGGTTCACAGCTTCGTGTGGAAATTTCCAAGGGACGTCCTAGACAGGGTGGTCGACGCAGTGGAGGTGGTGGCGGCGGCGGTGGTGGCCGACGCAGCCGCGACGGTGGCAGCTACAGTCGCAGCCGTAGTGGTTACCGCTCAGGTGGTGGCGGTTTCGGCGGTCCACGAAGCAGCAGTGGGGGTGGATTCCGATCACGTGGTGGTGGCGGCGGTGGTCGCTACGAGAGTGGCGGATACTCCGGAGGCCGAAGTGGGGGCGGCGGTGGCTATGGCAGCCGCGATGGTGGCTTCGGAGGCGGTCGCGACGGCCGAAATTACGGTAGCAGTGGTGGCCGAAGTGGCGGCGGTGGCCCAAGCCGATTCAGGTCAAGATCTCCAGTTGGTGGTCGAGGAAGATTTTAAATTTAGATTTATTAGATTTTTTAAGTTCTCTTCCCCACATCTCCCCTCAGTCACTCTTCATGTAAAATTCTTTTACTTTGTAATATTAATTATTACATCTTATTGTGGATCGAAACGAACTTGTATCGAAGGCGCGTAATCTGTAGTGTGTGAAATACAAAGATCATGAAATGAGATGTAATCATACTTTTTGTGTATGTGATGTATTACACAAGTTTTTCATAAAGAAGAAAATAATATTTTAAGGTAAAAAAGACTTCCCAAAATGCGCATTTGCTCATTATCTTGAGTTTATATATTTTTTTATTTCAACTTTCGAATAAGGCCCATATGGAAATCACATTCTGTTTTGCTTGCACACCCAGAAGTTGAGCTCGCTCAGCGGACAAATGACTAACTCCGTCTTAAAGTAGATCTGTATAACGATTCAGTAATAAATTCCAGTCAAACTCAAATATGAAGTAGAGAAGCGTTCCGGCGCCATTCATCTCGAACCAATGTATCTGTAAATCAACCGAGTGTCTCGCATGCCACTTAGAAGTATCAAGAGAACGTAGTGCAATGCTGCTCGTGCCAAATACCGTGTGACAGCTTGCCGGCCGAGAAATTGTTTCAATTTTAATAGTATTCGAGTTTTAAGCACCTACCAAAGTAATATGAACATGCGATGCTTCTCCCATAGAGTACTGTGGCCACGTAACCACCCAAACCAAATTTTAACAAACGAATTGTTGTATGTATCTAGCAAGTAAATGTGGAAATTATCTCTTTGTGTTGAATGGAACAAAATTAGACTCTACGAATGCAAAGAACAATTTAATAAATATATATCACATAAATATGTGTGTAACCAAAATAAAATGTCTTTTTATTTCCATGCTTTATAGATAAAGTTGCAGATGTTTAAATAGAGCTTTTCTCCTCCTGTTTTGCATGTAATGCAAGTTGCATTGTTGGCATAATGCCATTCGAGTGCGGCATATCGTACGGATGGCTGGCATTTTTCCAAACTAAGTACACAATTCCAAGGAAAAATCGTCATTGCCAAAGCTATGCTCACTCACACTGGTAAGTATATTTAAAGGGGCCCAAGACAGATTAAGGACTGAAAAGGGAGATTCACCGCTATGAAAGTTATTGTAGATTGGCCTGAGGAAAACTAATAGAAGACTCGATGAAATTTTAGACTTTAGATGAGGCTATCTTGGATATGCATCTGGCAAAATTATCTGGTCTTTATGACTCTGATGTGGGGCGTAACACGCCTTACTCGCTTTTGACTGTGTTTCACTATCATCAATCAATTTGAGACAAAATCGCATCGCGTTTAACAACGTTGCCGCCGATTCGGCAACTTCTTATGAGATCTAGTGGATTATGATAGTGAAAAAAAGGGAAATAATGTATTCTAACGGCTGAAATTTTCCGGATTAAAGGCAGTCTTTGTAAATTAAATTTTTCTTCAGTCTCGATCGATTTTAATTTACAAAACAAAACCTTATTAAAATCGGTTCAATGCCTGTCTGCCACACGCACTTTTCTCAGAACCGGCTATACCGATTGACACGAAGGTGGGACCTGTGTACGCCCAAACATGCAGTCAGTAGTATCCTTCTGCCTTGAGATTTAGGGGGGCTCCCCATAGATGTAAAAGGGGGGTGTGAAAAATTTGTTCGCCGACTATAGTCATGTGGGGTATCAAATGAAAGGTATCGATTAGTACTGTTCGAAGCTGGTCTCAGTTTTGAAATTTGTTAGAAAGGCGGGGAGTGGAAGGGGTGAAAATGATGATTTCTTTAACGGATCCATTCTCAGAAACTACCCAACCGAAAAATTCTATATTCCTCTATATGGTGCCCAGGACTCAAAATACTCTCCATATCGATATCTGTTCAAATTAAGTTAACAGTATATTATCATATTTTTGGAAAAATTGAGTAAAATCCCCCTTAAGTTTATCCCAGAGTTATAGAAGTTGGTAGTAGTATAAAATATAATATGAAGCGTATTATCTCCAAGTTTGATCAAAATCATACTATTAGCAACAAAGTTACAGTAGCTCAAAGTTGTCTTTACCGTGTAAATTTACCACCCCAAGTGCTAAATGCATATACAATGATGCATCTTATACGAAATCTAGACCTCAAAATACATCTCATTGTGATTTCTATTAAAGTTAATAATAGCATATTACTATATTTTAGAAATTTATCGGAGAATCCCCCTTAGATTCATCCTGGAAGTATGGCATTGGTATAAAAGATAATATAAGGCATAACTTTGAGAAGTTTGAATGAAATCCGACCATTAATAATAAAGTTGTTGGCGTTGGAACTTTTGCAGTTTACGAGAATTCATTGCAATCTAAGAGGCGTATGGCGGGGCGGGGTCTATGGGGACAATTTAATTTTCCTCTTTAAGGTTTTTGTGTAAAACAAAGCCTGTCTGCCTATCAAACCTTATATCTCAGAAACGGGTAATCCTATTGATTGGAAATTTGGTAAAAATTGGAAGCTGTGAATCCCATTGCATACAGTGAGTAACAGTTCCATATTTGCAAAAGTGAGGCGTGCATTTTTTTTCATCGAGTATAGTCGTGCGGGGCATCAAATGACACGTCTTGCTTAGTATTTCCCGAAAACGATATTGGTTTTGACATTGGTTGCAAAGGAGAGGAGTGCAGGTGTCAATTACTTCAAGGACGACTCGTTTTCAGTAACTGAACAACCTAAATATCTGGAAACAAATATGGTGGGCTAATTTAAACAAATCCAGTTTTAACCGGTATGTTAAAATCAAGGGTCAAATAGACCTAACAACTTGTTAAATCATTTCGAAATAGTTAGAAGAGGATCTTAAATATAGACATTCAAATATGTGTGATATTTTTTTTTCATATGTATGTATATTTGCCAAAGTATCTAAGTGCGTTTGTAGAGAGAAGTAATCTATTAGGGACGATTTTGAGGAAAAGAACTTAGGGATTAATGTAATCAGTGATGGAAGAATGAAATGAGGCGAATTTAGCAGAAGTAATGTCTAATTTACAGAGTCTTAGAGAAACACGTATAGATGACATGCGTTCCTGCCAAGAATTTGCTGTATTGCTTTTTAGCTATAAGATGGTGAAAGTGAGCGGACCAGTCATTGAATTAGTTATAAAGAAAGTTCGTCGAGCTCTGAGCGTGATTTCCGGAAGACCGAATTTTGTCACTCCAAGTTTCCTATGGATCTCAGTAGTAGGGAGTGAATGAGACGATATCTGAGGTCTGAAGGTGTCAAGGGCCAGTTTACACGTTAAAGGGATGGAAGTGAAATCCCAGTTAACATTCGCCGGGGCTGAGAGCAAACATGAAACTAGCCATTCTAAACTTGAACTTACCTAATTTAGGCACAACATGGCAGTTTGAGCATCGAATTCAAGTGCAGAATGGTAGACATCAAAGGCGACAAGAAGGAACACCTGGAAATTGAGAGCAATGCAGACAGGTAGGAGGGCTTAAGATAAAAAAATGTGATATCTGGTGAGCGGTCCAAACGCCCATGACGGTACATAATGGAATTTGAAAGGAGTTATAAGGAAGTACAGGGGAACCGTAAACGTTATGTCAGGTCAACGATTACTTCATAAAGGCAAGAGGAGCTAAGGTAAATAAATATATTCGGGAAATAATTACTGGATTTGTGTTGGGCAGAGACGTACATAGGGTAAAACAGTCGTATCGGGAAGAGGAAGAAGTGGGTTTGGCACAGAAGGAAGATTTAGTTCAGGATGCCGCTACCATCGAACAGCTGGGAATTCAAAAGCTAGGACAAGCATGGTTCATTTTAACCTTGTCCGCAAATTTGAAGAGTAGTCACCAACGAAAATGATATAAATACGGTAAGGTCCAAAGACAGCCAGTCCAAGTTGACCAACGAAAACTATGGAGCCTTCTATAGGGCAAAATACGACTCAATGTAGAGATGTAGAAGCAGAGAAGTATTGCCGCCAATTTGTAGTGAAGCCTAACCTATGTTAAGCAGGCCTTCAAACACGCGGTAAAGAGAAGGCTACACAAGTTTTGCTGAGGTATGCGAAATATGCGTTAGCCATTCTCTTATTATCCCACACATTTTCTAGGCACTAGGGGGAAGTGTTGAATTGCTTCTGAGGTTGGCATTTTGATTTCCGTCAAGTGATCTCAGTATTGAAGAAATAAAATAATTTAAGTGCTTGACTGAAAAGACATGGATGTTAATTAAGAAGTACCCGCTGATAGCGGATGCTCCTAGTTGGCTTTTGTCGATAGCAACACGGAGAAAAATAGCTCTGGTGCGACAGTAATTTGGAGACGTGGTGTGAAGGGGTAATTTTTACCGGTCCGGGATAGAGGCACAACGAAATAGCCTGTGGGTAAGTGGTAATAGAGGGCCCACATAATTTCCACCTCGGCCATGTTTTTTTCTCTATAGTCCTGAGTGAAACATATTTACGAAGAGAATTCAACGAATCAAATATCGTTCGAGGCAAAGTGTAGCTGAGGAAGCCTGTATACTTTTCAGAGTCGTGAGGAGAAATAAAATCATTAGCCAACAACTGGTGGCTGGGCATCATATGAAGGGTTACGGCAAGTAAATACGTTACAAAAGCAAAACCTGTAAAATTAGTTAAGTTTGGCGTGACGATCTCCCCGCAGAGTTATTTATCGCTGCACTTGCAAGTATCCTGCTTCCACTGGTACGGAAATCTTAGGAATCCGAAACCTTTCCAAGAGATCAGAAGATGTTCAAGTTTCCAAAGAAGGGCACCCGCTTTGAGTGTGACAATTGGATAGCTTTCTGTGAGCTCCCTGCCGACATAAAGACAATGGCTAAAATAATCCTGAAACGCATCAAATATATGGTTGCCATACCGCCTAGGTGTGGTTGAACATCAAATAACATCTCGAAAGCTTGATCAACAGAGAGCAGGTTAATTTTCGGTCCGGATCCACCTCCATTAACTACATCAACATCCTACGAATCATTTTGGAACAGTGCGTGAAGTTTAGGCCTCCGCTGCACCTCCGATCGATTTCGAGAAAACTGTCAAGGGCGTGATTGGAAGGTGATCTGGAGTGCTCCATGCAGAACGACATTCCGGAGAAACTAATAGCTATTATCAGAGCGGCATATGATGGTGCAAAATATCACGTGCGGCACCTAAGGAAAATTTTGAGGTCCAAAGCGGACTTCGACTACGCTGATGACATTTGTTTGCTCTCTCACCGGGTCATGGACCTTAGCCAAATGGCTCTGGATTTAGAAAGAGAGGCAAGTAGAGTTGGACTGCAGATAACCGCCAAAAAAACCAAGATTCTCAGTCTGACGAGTCATCGTACTCTCCCTATCTGCATTAAAGAGCAGAGCATCAAATAAGTCAATCAATTTGTATATCTAGGAAACGTGGGTTCTGCTGACGGTGGCACGGTGGATGTTGCTCGTCACACTAACAGCATTAGATCCAATTTCGCTGCCTTGTCTAAAATCTGGAAATACAGTCACCTGTTTTTTCTGTGTTGCTATATGGGAGTAGCACATGGAAAGTGAACTCCCTTGTTACTCGAAACTTTTGTCAATACCTGTCTGCATCGGAGTATGCAGGCCTAACATCTAAAATGAGAAACGTGTTCGTCGCACGGGTATGGCACTGTGATTGGAAGGCGGAAGCGGTAGTGGATAGGTCACACAATAAGAAGGGGCTGCGGAGTACCCCATGCAATGGAATCCACCCTCATAAGATGGACGACGAGTGTAATGCGAATTTGAAGCTCAGTGACAGGAAACACAGCAGATAGAAAATCGGATAAACACGAGTTGAAATTTAGAAACCCTACATAATCGACCGAGGGAGTAACATCTTCAGAACCTAATGGACAATGGGAGATATATTATGGCTATGATAGAAGTGATGCGCGTGATTGCAAGATCTATAAAGAGTGAAGCAAGGAGTTCGTAGGTCTTGAAACTCCCACAGAACAGATTCATAAAGCGAACAAAACCGACATGTTCAATTTCCAATATAATTTATTCTAATTTAGCTTATGATTCATAATAATTATAAAAAAAATTAACTCCGCATTAACAGCCTACGATGAACTCGTCAAACTGGCCATCAAGAATTCCATCTTATTCAAGAAGTTTTTACCCTCCAACTTGTCGAAACGGACCTACAAATATACAGTGATAATGCACCGAACGAAAATTTGCTACACAAAAGCACTCACCTCTTTAAAATGCCCGCCTAAATGCTCCCAAAACTTTCCGGGCACTAGTGGGCTCGGGAAGAAGTCCTGCCTTGGGCTACGTGCAATATAAACTTTAACATCGATTTGCGGATCACAAATGATTTGAACAGCAATCATTCGGTCACCGTTTGGCGATGCCAAAAGACAAGAACTAGCGTTCCCCAATGGCTCCACAGGACCAATACCCAAGTGGTTGCTATTCGAAAGCACCTGCCACGCCATGCATTTGGCTAAATTCAGCAGACAAGCACTTTGATGTTGATTGATTTGACATAGGATCAAGTCGCGCAATTCCTGCGGTTCGTACGAAAGATGCATTACGCGTCCATCGCGACAAATGCACTTCAGGGAGCGCTCCTTAACATGAATGACCAACGACGTTCGATTTATTGTGTCGTACCTATGAGAGAAACAAATGGATTCAACTAAATGCGAAAGACGTAGATGTAACTTTCCACTTACCCATGGGTCACGATATTAATTTTCACACAGGACATAGTTGGGCTGTTCATCAAGTTCCAGTGGGAGACAATTTGGGGATCTTTCACATCTCTCGCTAGTGTATCGAGGACATACTGCGTGCGCTTTCGCATGAAAATATGTTGAGCTTGAGAGATAATTTGTTCGAGCAAAGTTTGGGATTTGGACATTTCCAAGAGTTCATGACGATCCGCCGCCATTGGCCCGGCCAACATGTGCTTCTTGCTGGGGCCTAGAGGACCACTTGCAGGGTGTGGAAAGGGGTGATGTGTATTCTTATGATGAACTTCGCGTAGTAGCTGATGCAATGAGTGCTCAAGGACATGATCGTGGTCGTTTATAGGACCCGGCGGAGTTGGATCTTGACCTGTCGAGTGGCAGAGGGAGATAATCAGTTGAATGCCAGGCAAGAGGGTTGCCCGTATTTGGTTCCCCACAACGACGTGTGGAATAGGTGCCTGGAGTTGAATTGCTTCGCGCGCTAGCTGACTGAATAATTCTTTACAGAACAAAACGTTCTGAGCAAATTCTAAAGTTTTCTGCCATACGCCAACTTGTGGAGTAATATTCTGTCCATGACCCATAAGATTCACGTTTGCAGTACAAAGATCCTCCTGATCTTTCTGGGTAATCACTTTTATGTAGGCGACACCTTGCAGTTCTGAGGGAACGTTCACACGAAGAGCAGAATTTGCTTTTGGGCAAGGAGGTTGTGCGCCGGCTGCTGGACTACTAGAGGGGGAATTGCCATCTGACGGTGGGTCTTCTTCAGCTTTCGTCACTTCGAAGGTTCCTGGATGCATGAATTTGGATCCAGCCGTTCTGTAACTCAGATCCCCAATGATGGTATTCGATACTTTTTTCAGACGCCAATTTTGCCTCAAACGAAGTAGTTCAATGTGAAAGTCATTCCGGTTGTTACGCTGTTCGCTGTGCGTGTTTCGTAGTCGTTCAGCGCCACTCATGAGCACATTTGCTGCCTGACTGAGAGCCTTCTTCCGGGCGTAAACCTGCACCATTGGTTTTGTATCTTGCAGTTCCTGTGGGACTGGATCAAGAACCAGGTATCGCTTCTCTTTAGCAATTGACAGGACGTCAGAAAGTACGCAAATTTCCGTGAATGCATCGCGTAGCTTATTTCTGACCGAATCCCACGGCCACAAGCTAGATTGCAATTGTGTTGGGTCCTTCACATCTTCATCGCCTTTCTTGTCGTCCTCCTTTTTCAAATCTTCAAGAGAAGTTTTACTGAAGTCAATACGCGCTGCACATTTTGATAGATTTTCGGAAAGAGTCAAAGGACTAAAAGAGAGGAAAGGTTATGCGGTTTCACTACAAACACAAAAAGAGCAGAACTTACGGTTGATATATTTCTGTCCCGTCGTATGCAATCTCCTGAATTTGATGTTCGATCGGAGCCTCTACAGAGATTTCTACGGAAGACATCCTGCGTCTTATTTACTACCGGCCTGGAAAACGAAAACACCAAGCCCAGCCGCAAATCTAAAACAAACTTCAAACGTCAACAATTCGTCTGACAGAAAAGTGTGGTCGAGTTCGCAGGAGAATGTGGTGAAATTCAAAATGATGAGGTAAGTAGGGAAATAACCGACAGTTAGGAATATTATTTGTAACTAACGTAAATGATAGTACGTAAATCAGCACCATAGGTATGATACAATTAAGGTGCTGATTTCAAGGCAAAAATATAAAACAAATTTTTTTAATGCATGGCTTAGCTTTCCGTTATCAAATGTTGAACTTAATTTTTAATATAGTCATTTTAGTATTTCGTATTAAATTTGTATATTCCTTTGTTAATTCTTATTATTTAACATAAATAAATTCTAGGATCCTTTTTTAAAAATATAATTTCAAAATTCTCAAAAAAATACGAAGCTCAATTTTCACCTAATGCTTTTTCAAGAAAAAAGTTTTCGTTACTGCATTTCAAATAATGATTTCTTTTTGCATTCATGTACTTCAAAAATTAATTTGAATGCCATCCGCTTTGAAGCCAATTCTCAATTTTGAAAAAGACTAACTCTACCTGCAGAAGTAATTCTGACCATTCAATTATTCACTTTAACTAAAATTGCGGATATCCAATGATTATCAACCATTTACAAAGTGATGATTGTAAGATTAATTTCTTAGTGCAAGTCCGAATTAGTACCAATCAAGAAGCACAAAATCTTGGAGACGCCTGCTAAACCATATCTCTTCTCCTAACGAACAATTACTAAAGGAGATGGAAGAAGACATATCTTTCGTGACTAAAATTTGGAAATTAATAACAACTGATGCTTCAGATGAGAATGGGGGAGCTGAAAATCGTAATCCTAAGTATTCATTAGAATACCTAACTTGTGGCAAAATAAATCGACAGACAAATATACAATAGATCTCTCCAGAAACTTCCAAACAAATTAGCCGTGGCTAAGCTGACGTCACTGTTGGAACATATAGGGAGGGAGGCGATATAATATACTCGGATCATTATCTCGTTGGCATAGTGTTCCAGGGTTGATCAACGACATCATACTAAATCAAACGCTGAAGCGATACAGAACGACGTCCACCATAAGATTTATCATAAACTCTTCCGAAAGGAGGAGCAACTTCATAAGGCGAAGAAGGAGGTCTGGCAAAACAAACAAATTTATGAACCTGAAAGGTGAAGGGGACAATTCGTATGAAACGGGAACAATTTACAAACAAGCCAGCAGACAAGTGGCGGAAAAAGGGATTAGACCTGGAATATTTACCAACAAGCCAGCAGACAGAAGAAAGGGACAAAGAGGATTTCCAATCGTATGATATATTGGAAAGAAGAATAGAACATTTTGAAGAATTATTTAACACTCAAAGTAACGGTAAGTGTTACCTAGGTCTCACCAATGTCAGGCAACAAATATGTAAATACTACCACCACAAAATATGGGAAAAATGATTCGTGTATTTCATTAGTTCAAGAGTCTGGAGTTGATAGGAGACAAGATGGAGCTACAATTTAATTGTTTAAATATGAAAGTGACAATCTATTCAAGCAATACATCAATTCATGCTCAAAATTTTGGGACAACAGATCGACGCCTGATGATTGGCAAGTAAGCATTATTTCCTCATCCCCGTGAGTAACAAAAGTTTTGTAGTTTCAACCCCCTCCCTTTCTCATTGGGATCTCTTAAAATAAATTGAACGAACAAAAGTTTTCTCGTTTATAAAGTAAATTGATTCCAAAACTCAATACGACTGTTTTGGAAGAAACTTCTTTATTTTGAAAATCAGACCTCCGTGTCTCACTTTGTCAAAGTCTTTCGCCACTTCCAATAGACTGTTGAGTAGTCCTTTCTATCCCTCAGTGCACTGCTTACCTCAGAGATAACCGTTGATCTTCGAGGACTTCAAGTTTGAAAGATTGGTAAAACAACAGCCGCCACAGTTACTACCTGATTGAATTTTAACAAGTCTTTGTCGATGTCGACATAATGGGAAGAACAACAGAAGATCTATATACTATATTCATTCAGATCGAGCAGGCAATGTGAGTCATTGGGATGCACATAAGTGAAGACACCAAAAACAAAGACAACAATCATACCTAATTCAATTGGAAACAATGAAGATGGGAGGCGACAATTGACGATGGCAGCTTTAAAAGCATCTTTTTTTCTTCTTTTCCTTTCGCCTTTGTCCCGTTCAAAAACGGGGTCGGCTCCTCGTGATCGGTTGCGTCATTTTATTCTATCAAAGGCCTGATCTGGATGTAGTCGTGAGACCTTCAGATCACCATTCAGCGTATCAACCCACCGTTGTTTCGGCCAACCTTTTGGTCACTTACCGTGAAATTCGATGTTCAGACCAACTTTGGCGAGTGAATTCTCGTTAGCACGAATTACGTAACCATACCATCGAAGACGTCTCTCTTGCAGTTTCTCCACGATCGGTGCAACCCCTATCGATCGCGGATATGCTCATTTCGGATGTGATCAAGGCGTGCCATGCCACTAGTCCAATGCAACATCTTCGTCTCCATCACCGCAAGACGCCGCTCATTGTCTTTTATAATCGACCAATACTCAGAACCATACCGTGTTGCATGAGGCGATCATTCCATCTTTGCACAAGTTGCTCGAGCTCATTTTTGCTATAAGAGGCCAAGAAAACATCATCTGCATAAAGCAGTGTATAGGACGCTGGATGTTGGATGTCCGTGTGACAGTGTCCATAACAAAAAAATAGAGGAATAGTGAGAGGACCCTTCCTTAGGTCGTAACTAGAGTTGTCCAACTGCGGTGTAGCTACCTTAATTTTTGGTGAAAATAGTCAAAATCAAGTATTTTGCAACTGTTGGAAAAAAAATTAAATATTTACCACTTTTTTACAAATAATGGAAAAACAAGCACTCTTAAAAATATCATATTGCCCCAATATTTTTCATATTCTTGGTAATTTTATAAAGAATTATGATGATCGGTTTATTACTTTTTGAGTTAGAATTCCCACAAATGTGAAAAAAGTCAATTTCAGAAAAACGCGTTTGAAAAAAAAATAGTTGAATAATAGCCTTTCAGATATGAAAAAATTGTTCACTCTTAATTGCTAACAAATTACAGTCACAGACATGGATCCGTCGAAGGTACTGACGCCAAGTAATTATAAATATACTGTTTACTTAGCTGTACAAGATTACGTAAGGACGTAAAGCGACCACATCCTAGGCGTTCTAGCCTGAGCCTGAACCCGATAATCAATCGCTTCTACCCTCATCAAATCTAAAGAAACACGAATTATATCGTGAAATTCCGCTAATATGAGCAGTGACGACCAACCGGTCGCAACCCTACAGTTCGAGCTATGTCTGGCCAGTCGAGCCACGCTCATGAAAGGACAACCGAGCAAGTAGTACCTTGTAGGCAAATGCTGCATAGTGAATACTAGGCGTAAAGATGAGTGACCATTCCCACAACGTGAACGCTTCTTGCGCTAGGAGCTCTTGTAAGCTTGAAGAATCGCGAGTCTACTAGAAGAAGGAGAGTGGGAGGGATGAAACTCCCTTCCAGACTGTCTCGAGCAATTTCCCTTCTGTGACCGCTCCTTTCCGTTTTTGAACGACTCCGTTTTCAGAAAAGATGGTTCACATAATGAACTTTTGGTGTGTTAAGTTCATCAGCCAACTAGAATCCATCCCGATGGAAAACTTTTTGTATGTAATGTACAAAACGAAAACAATTAATAAACTTCAGAAGCTTCGGTTGGCTCATCTTGACCTATTTCAAAAAACTTCTCCCATTTGTTCTTCTAGTATAGGAAAATTATTTGCCTTGCCAAAAAAGGCCCTCTTCCATACGTGGACAACATTCCTTATATAAATTTTATGATTTGGGAATTTGTAGGCTGCTGGCTTTTAACGACAAATTGTAAGTTGAATGAATTCTAAATCCTCAACTTACAGGAGAATCCCTATCTTTACTAGGCATTTGCTGCCTTGACCCGACTTTTGTTAGTAATATTTCATCCCATCTACTTCCTAAAACGCCTAGATGCCGGTATTCAAACTACCGCGTTCGTCGTAGTTTTAGATTTTAAAAGGGAATTTACGTTTCATGTTCCCAGCTCGCCCGTGAACAAGAAGTTGATCTGATTCCTCTAAACTTGTAAAATATATCAATTATTTTTAGGGTTGGAGTTGGAGCAAAACTCTATTAAAATCGATCAGGAGAGGTACTGTGGAACTGCAAGCGCTATCATAGCGAAATCCATTGAGAATATGTGGCCTGTGAACCGCTACACGGGCAACGAGTTACATCATTTTGTATTGGGTTTAAGGGGCTCCCCATATATGCGAGAAACATTTTTGCGTAGAATATGGTCATGTGGGGTATCAAATGGAAGGGCTCAATTAGTAATTCGAAAATGATGTATTCCTGACATGAGGTGAGTTGTATGGGAGTGAGGATTCATAATGTGTACCCAAAAAAGCAAAACAGGCCTACTTTTCAAAACCTATCCATAAGAAAAATCTGAAAAAAAAACAGTCATGTACCTATAAAAAATCTAGGCCTCATAATGCATCCCATTCCAACATTTGTTCAAATAAAAAAAATTGTAGCATATTACTATATTTTAGAAATCTGTCCGGGGGTTTTAAATTTATTTTGGAAGCACGCTCAGGTTATTTTGTTTTCTCAGTAGTCTCATTGTAGTGTCGGAGCCTTTAAGAATAATAGCAAATAACTTTAATAAAGTTAGACTAGTGGAACATTTTTCTGGTTCAAGGTTCGATACCTAGCATAAAGCATGACGCTCCCTTGCCATAATATGGTGAAATTCAGATGTAGAAATTAGTGTCTTTCAATGCCACTGTTCGGACTGAAATCTACTTACGCCAACACGAGTACCCAGCAGCATAAAGAAGACAGCATCATTCAGACGAATACAACCACAGTTCTCACAAGTCCACCTTCAGTATCTGGGCTCTGTAAAAACATTACCGTTGTCACCGATTCGGCTATGTAAGAACGATGCTTCTTAAAAACACGATAGGAATTATTCTAAACAATATCTATCCTGGGCAAGGTGCTGGCTCTATACTATTAGCACTTGCCGCAAACTCCAAACCTCTACAAACAATTAGCAAACCAAACATCACCATCCACATGTTTGTGAGTTTGTTTAGCGTTTTCTGAGCAAGCAGCCAAATTCCCTTTGATTTGTTCAAAAAACCGACACTCGAATTGATCGGCGACAAGCGCTTGCAAACCTACACAAACAAAGTTAAATACTCTATTCACATATTTGAACTTGGGATGGCTTGTTGAGATTTGGCAAACATGTGGATGCGGCATTAGGATCCCAATCCCAGGTGAAAAATTTCCGAAAATGCTTTGCACTCTCCACTTTCCAGTAGGTAGGGGTTAATGTTCACCATTCAGATACAATGACGCGTGGCTGATGGTAACCTTACGATGAGCTACCCTTAAGGAGATAAATGCATGTTCGCGGTTTTTGTTCTTTATCGTTTTTACATGTTGGTTTTTGGTGCGAGATCATTGCAACATTCTATTTGGCATTAGTGAGGAAAGCATTCTAGATATCATTACTCTGTGATACTCTAAGCAACCTTTACTGAAAAATATGAGAATGTACGCTCCTGCTGCAGGCTTATTACTTGCACAGCATTAAATGTGATAATAATGAAACTGAAGCACTGTCTCACTGAAAATCGAAAAGGAATGAACAGGACACATCTGAAATGGAATGTTTTCGTATAATATTTTTAATTATCAAATAAATTGGTGTTTTTTTTCTTAGGTCAAATCAGCAAATAGAACCATGGAAGCACTTATTATGGCTCCAACCACAGAATAATTCTTCTCAGCAAAATGTCAACCGATGAGGCATACAAGACGTCTACTTTCAACAACTCCAATGTAGCTAGGGTTAAATTGTTGTAACTTAAGTCAGCACACAGAAAATCATGTATGATCTGTCTTGCGATTGATATGCTTTGGGCTGTAGAATAGATTATTTAGTTTTTCTTCATAGTGATAGCTCCTCCAATTCAACTTTTCTGCCGATGTCTTTCTCCGAAGCGCAATTCGATTATTAAACGCTGATCTCTATTTCTCTTAGCATTGCCTCTCTATATAAAGGGGACTTCCTCCTCCTGGGAACGCCAACTTCCATTTCCTCCAACATCTCTTTGGCAGTGCCAATTGTGTCTACGTCGTATTCAAGTTTCGAGGAGCGGAGAGTTTTAACCGACCTTTTTTGATCCACCAGATATTCTGTATTAATGAAGATGCACTCTTCCTTCTTTAACACCACCCAGTCGTTTGTGAAGGTGCAGACATCGAACGGCTTGTCTTTGTTAATGCTGTCAGCTCAATATGAGCAGCAAGTTTCCTATAACTCTTGTCATATGGGCGAGAAAATCTCAGGAAAACTGAAACTTGCATGCTACGACATGGTACCCACGAGCTAGTTGGTAGGAGCCAAATTGTCATGGATATATTGAGAGACTATTTTAGACAACTTGGATGCGAATTGTGTCGACTACGTTCAGGGTAAAGGTAATTTCTCCCCAATTATCCGATCCATCATCAAGTTAATACGAACTCAGGACTCTCTTACTTCTAACATAAAATTCGCTCTTCTCATTTGGTTTCCACAGTTCTGCGAACTCTCCCCCTGCTCTTTGCATGCTCAACCTTCTATTACCATATTGGTTTTCTATCCAGTGTTGGTTCTATGGAGTTTCGTCTTTTTCTTCCAACATTACACTTACCTGTGTCTCGCTGCAGCTTTCAACCCTAGAAGATCCAGGTCCAAATCGCAAAGCATCTTCTCGTCAGCAGGGGCAGCAGGCCCACTTCCTTGCTTGGTCCTGCCCTCTCAGTCTATATAGCTTCGCCAACTCTTTTGGAGATCTCGGTAGACTTTCCACATGATGTATCCTTCGAAGTATCTTTCATCAGTCTTTGCTTGTGCACATGTGCAGAGGTGTATCCAAATCTGTAGCCAGCAATTATGGCATTTAATTGTCTCCAGGTATCGGTGATTTATGTGTTTGGCCTCTCCCTTGTTCTAAAAACTCTACACGAGCGCGTGTGAAGATCTTTATTCTGAGCAATAAGGGGGCCCAGAAAATCTTCCATCTTCATCACTCTGGGTTTGGGAAGGTAGACTGTCACCACCCGTAGTTTATCATTCACAACCCATGTCGACAATTCTGCTCATCTGCGGACTAGTGATTTAGGGACTGCGGTCCCAAGCTATTCCGCAGTCTTCTCTGTTGCGCTGTCTACTAATATAAGACCTGATTGGAAGTGTAAGTCGGCGAACATGAGCTCTGCACTTCATTCCTTGCACATCTGAATTAAATGATTTGCTGCTCCCCACGAATGTCTTCGCCCTTGACCTATCCGGCATTTCTTCCCTATTGAGGTCGGATTTTGGTTTCGCGAAAGAATTTCTCCTTTTGTGGCTCATCTCCGCTGCTTTCCTTTTTTCAGCTCCCCTGTTGAAGGCTTAGGTTTATCCTGAACTTTCTTAAGGCCCTCTTTCAGTTTCAAGCTTTCCTTCAGATAGCGCAGATAGCATTTAGCGTGTGTGCTAATAAGGTTTGTCTCTTTCCTGACGTCTGATATATTGACCTTAGAGGTACTTTCGCTGGTGTTTGTCTTCTGATCAAGCATCTTAGTTGGCTGTTGCCTACGCAGGGCTTAACGTCCCATCCCTTCTTGGATGTAGTCGTCTGGTTATCAACATTGCGGGGATGTCACTCCGCTTGATGGATCTGGTATGAGGTCCCGCTTGTTTGTTATTATTTTTTCTTGGTAATTGCTCGTTCATTTGATTCCCCTCCGGCAGTCAGCCGTGCCATAGCTCTTCGTAGCACGATAAGGTTAAGCTTATCCACTGACCCGACCAGGTATCGCGAGGCTCCGTTTGAATACAGTCAGTTATTTACCCCCGAATGCAAACTATCCAATGGGCACTGTTCGCATAACATCCTGAATTGTGAGAGGTGTTTTTCGACTCCTCAGTTTAGAAACGTAGCGTTTTTTTAATATTAGGGTCACCTCGTACAGGGTGTGTCGATTGCCACCCTTGGTTTGTGGAACTACCCCAGATAGAGGGATAGGTTGGTTCCCAAAGAGCTATATTCCAGATCAGCCTCAGATCCTGCAAACCACTGCTTGATCCCTTGAAGGCTACCTGCACACAAGGTATCGATAAAACATATTTACTCTAAATAAGTTTTTTTTTAAAGTGGCAATCGGCATGTTCGATCTTCACTTTGTACATTTAATAATTCATTAGGGATTATGACAGGATACAGGCTGCCTTCAGATCTCTAGCAATATTTGTTGCTGCTGAGACCTTCACCTAAGTCGTAATCGCAATCTCTTGACTGAGTCCCTTATTATAGGCTCTTGAATGGTAAGGGAAAACTTTTATCGCTCAAACGGCCTTAAATACCGGTGTTTGCTATGGAGGAATGCTGAACATCATACAGCTGCTTTGGATCATAGTCTTGATTATGTCCACGGCACGAGGAACTCGCTACTTCTAATGGAGATGTACTAAAAAATACGGTTCCATGGATGGTGTGTGCTTATGATCGCCAACGTGTGCATACAAGATCTGTTCACGTCTATGATTGATATACATGCTTATGTCCGTGACACAGGGCCCTTCAGAAAGCACCTCTTCATCAGTAATATCACGAATCTCAATATTTACAATTTCTGAACTTACGTGCGATGGTTCAAATAATAAATCCCCGGCGATAACCATAATTGGAGATATTGTTGTATACGACCCGGCTGCTATCAGTACCGTACTGGTTTCAAGCGATGATACTCCGTACTCCTCACAACAAACAAAAGTAATTAAGTAATTACACGTAATTATGATAAATTATGCTTACTATGGTCGCTAATATTTGAAAAGCAATAAATGTTTAGGAAACTTATATTGAGTTGTCATTAAAAAGCCTTCTCTTCTGTATTGAAAATATCCTTCCGCACATAATGCTGAATTATCGTAATTTGGCCCAACCAGAACCTCATAGGCAGAACCCTGTTTGAAAGCGGCGTCAAAAACAAATAAGCGGTGGAGGATATTAATATTGAATATACAGTAGTAGTACAGTGCTATCTGGCAAAGAAGAATACTTTTCGAAACCCCATAAAGGATAATGTGTGTCTCAGAGGAGTTTGTACTTTCGGCACACTCTTCAACACATACATGGGTCATGCACACATAGTCTCTACGATATAACTAGAGTGGCAGGCTCATAGAATTTTCTTGCATCAGAAACGCGGTAATTTTATTGACTGGTTTTTCTCACCGCAGCATTCACAGAATTGCGAACAAATTGCGACAGCGATCGCTGCCTCGTGTCGCCCCCGAATAGCAGTCAGCTTCAATATTGAAAAGCTCCAGATCAAAGAAGTGGGTCGAAATATTTTGGAGTATTGACCTGAAGTGGAGTCAACGCAATCAAAACAGTTACCAAGAAAACTATCGGATACGAACTTCCGCGCAAAAGGAGTGGTTTCACGTATAGAGCCGATGAGAAAAACGTTGCATATGCACAATATCAGGAGCGACCCACAAGTGCCAAACAACCGTTGACAAGATATGCAGAAAGCAGAAACTTAACCATATAAATGACGAGTTTTACAGATTATTCTAGGGAACATAATTTAAGATCCGCCTACAACTTGACGAAAAGGATGATATCAAAACACACAGTAGCCGATCTTACTGGAGCAGATAAAAAATCGACGAACAATTCAATGCCACAGCACAATCTTCGTACATCGACGGAGCAGAGATCGTACATGCATTTGAATAGGGTATGGCGATGTTGTTAATTTTTATTCGAGGACAGGTTTGTTTTTGCAAAGTAATGGACGCATTTCGACCCGTTTACCTTTATTCTCCAAATATAATGTCAATTTTCTACATCCTTTAGATACCCCTTCAGTTGTAAAGAAGTCAGTTTTGGGTCTGTATCTGTGTGCTGTGGTCGCTAGCCACTAACACGAAAGTCCGCCGTGTAGTTGAAATATAGTAGCACGCTCACCTGGGAAGGTAGTAAAATTACTCTTGAAAAATAAATAAAAGGAAGATTTGTTTGACTTTGATTTTATTAATAAAATGTGAATAAAATATCATTTTATATGTATGTACATCTATTGCATTTAAAAGTGAGCTTTCAGGGACATCTCATGTAAATCCGGCATAGTTGTGTAATATGAAATTTTCAATTTAAATACATTTGAGGGAATAATTCTTTATGTAAAAATTACATATTTACAGTACATATCTCAAAAGACAGTAACGCTCTTAACAGCTAAACTAAACTCTATATTGTACATTGTTGACCGCAGCACTCCTGATTACGATTCACCGAATTCGATATTGTATAAAATTTGTTGAATCTTCAACCTCGCCAGAGCGTTTTTCTTAGTCGGCAGTCGCTTAAGGATTGGCGAACAACTCAGTAGAAAACGTTCATCAGGATCTGTCGTTGCTATGGCGGTATAGTTCTCGGTTGTTGTTTCATTTACCGATTTATTGGTTTTACAATCGGCAATCTGATACGTTGTTGGACTTGCAAACAAGCGAGTCATTACCTGATTTTCGTACAAGTCAATTGTTTGCTCCGTATCAGCAGTTTGGCCGTCAGTCTGTTGGTGATTCTGTTCAACGTGTTCACTGTTTACTTCCTCGTTCTTGTAAGATGAATGGATTTCTTCAATTGGCTCTTCGCTTTCCATAATTATGGTTCCCTGCGAGTTGTCTTGTAGGGTGGTGATGGTGTTCGAATGTTCCACTGGCCTAAAGAGTAGTTGGAATGTTATATTTAATTACCGTTACATTCTTGAGGTCTTAATTACCCGGAGCATTCGAGATAGGGCGATAAGAAATACATTTGGTCATAGTAAAGCCATCTCTTTTTCTTACTAGCGATTGGATCTTCTTCGTTTATGTGTTTGTGATGCCTTGCGAAGGCATCTCGGAGACTGCGCCATCTTTTGCGACATTCGTCCACTGAAAATAGATAAAATTAGATTCAGTGTATTATCGAAATGGAAATTTAGAGTAAAAGAATATGGCTTGTCTGCAAAACACAACTGCGAAAAAAATTCTGAACAGAAATGTCTATTCGTCATGTTTCTAGTTATTATATAGATAAATGAAATAAATGACTTAGTTTACTTGTGTTTTTTTTTATTTCCATATACCAATCGACGTCCAGCTATACTCTATAGCTGTCAAGGGATGGTCAATCAATGAATCGCCTTAGCCTTCCGAATAGAATTAAAGGGTTGGTGAAACACTGCAGGATATTTCAGAAGAAGTTAAGTTAAAAGTCTGACACATATAGCGTATGCAGACCACATCTAGGGATACAAAATCGATTCATTTGTGGAAGGCAATCGCAATCCCGAAACGATTTGAGCGGCTGTTAATCTAATAATCGTTGGCGCAACAATCCATAATGGATCAGGGCCTTGAAGTGTGTTAGAGCACTTCATTCAAGACCGTAACGGCACACTACAGTACACACTGTAGGAGGCAATATGGTTAGCAATGCGCTCGCCCGATATTATTACCCTAATTTTACTCAGGTGCTCATTCACAGTTGAGTCGACTGGTATCCGACGTCAAACCACGATGCAAATCTTCGGTACGACAGTCTTGTGCTCTTGTGCAGCTATCTGGACACAGCGGCTATTATCTTACCAAAAAAACTTTCATGGCGACAGTTTCGAGCGCACTATGGTCGAAAACGGTCTCTGTGATATGTCGACCCGCGTGCAAAGCACAACATTGTATTGCCAAAATGATGAATTGATTGGTGAAGAATTATCATCCTAAAACTTGAAAAATACTAGTTTTTCGAACATTTCTTATAACAACGAAAAGAAAAGTTCAACCACATTGAAATTTTTACAGAGGGTGCTTGATAGATAATACACCCACCCCGGAAAAATTTCTTTAAATCTCTTAATCGTACCACTGTGGGCTAGTAACCTGCAAATTTTGAAACTTTATTGCTACCGAAACGTCAACAATGCCTGGGATAGGGACTGACTTCACGGCTATCGAAAACGGACTATGATTGATTTCTGGAATGTGCGCACTCTCCTCGACAACGGTAGCGAGGATCCTCAGAATGCTTGCTTTCTCCAACTTGAGCGCGAATTCCAGCGATATAAACTGAACATTCTGGGCCTCAGCGAAGTAAGATGGTGGGACTCTGAAGCGTATTCTTCTCCCTCTTGCCTCACTTATGGCAATGTGGTTTTGTACTCTAGAAAGCCAAATGACAACAGACGCGAATCCGGTGTCCAGTCGCTTCTAACTGCTACCGCAAGGTGCATTCTCTTGGCCGAGGAGTCGGTTTCTGAAAGACTTTGTAACTGCAAGATTTCGGTCCAGATTAAGGAGCATCACAATTGTACAATGCTAGACATCAACGGAGGCTGCCGACGTAGTGGCGAAGGATGCTTTCTACGAGCAATTAAACGCGAATCAGACGAAGTTTCCTAAAGGTGACATTGTGATCGTGATGGATGATCTGAATGCCAAGATGGGATCTGACAACAGCTTGCTCTGACATATGATGGGGAAGTACGGTCTTGGCGACCATAATGGTGTGAAGTTCATGGATTTCTGCAACTTCCACCTCCTCCTCATTGGTGGCATATTGTTCGAGCACAGAGCCTACCACAAGATCATTCGGGTTTCAACCGGCCGACGCCGTACGAGCAATTAGATCAACCACTTCGCGATCAGCAGTAAATTTAGGAGTTGTCTCCGGGATGTGGGTAACAAGAGAGCCGCGAACACTGGCCTCTGAAGGGATTACTATTTGATAGTCGCTTACGTTCGGTTGCATCCGTCATTTCTCGCAGGATTTGTGATCCAGCTGTCTCTCGGCTGTAGGAAAGCTATCTTGCTGATCGAGCGGCAGATCTACTGAGTAACGCACTTGAGAATATCGTCGAGCATTGAGTCGCTATCTAAAATGCTCTTTTTTGGGGTGCTGGACAGATCGTCAGTCACGTTCTGAAGGGGTGGCATAAGATCTTCATGGTACACCACGATTCTTCACCGTATTAGATCCGGTGAGGTTCCTCCTGTTGTGGACGAAATTACTGGTCACCGCAACATGCGGTTACGGACTGCCCCTCCAAGCAGAATAGAAATCGTTTCGGCTATTCAATGCACTCAAACGGAGTAACGCCGGTGAGCTTGACTGTCTCCCCGCAGAGTTATTTATCGCAGTGCAGATCTCGTGCTTCCACCCGTATGGAAATCTTGGGAATCCGATACATTTCCCAGAAAGAAGAAAGGGATGATCGTTAAGATTACAAAAACGGGCACATGTTATCAAGGAACGCATTAAAGGACATCTCGAAAGCTTGATCGACAGAGAGCAGACTGGTTTCTGCTCCGGATCTTCCTGTATTGACCACGTCAACACCCTACGGATCATTTTGGAACAGTGTGTGGAATTTAGATCTTCACTGCACCTGCGATTGTATAATAGAAACCTTTCGATAGCGTGAAGAAGGAGCGTATCTGGAGTGTTCTATGCAGGAGGGGCATTCCGGGGAAACTAATAGTTATAATCCGTCACGTGCTCCACCGAGGAAAAATCTCGGAGGATTTTGAGGTCCAAAGCGGAGTCCGCCAGAGTTACATCCTGTCGCCGATATTATTTCTTCTTGTTATCAGTGACGATCTTCATGCTGGCATGTCTGGGGGACGTGGAGGAATTCAATGGACAATGACATCTTTCCTCAAACACCTCGTCTAGACTGATGGCGTCTGTTTGCTCTCACCGGGTCATGGAGCTTGGCCAAATTAATCTCGATTTAGGAAGAGAGGCAAGTATAGGTGGACTGAAGATAACTACCAATAAAACCAAGGTTTTCAATCTGGCGGGTCATCGCTCTCTCCCTAATTGCATTAATGGACGGGGCATCGAAGGCGTCGATCAATTTGTATATCTACGAAGCGTGGTTTTTGTCGACGGCGGTACCGAATTAGTTGTTGTCCGACGCATCAATAGCGCCAGATCCGCTTTCGCTGTCTTGTTAAAAATTTGAAAATGCAGTTATCTCAACATTAAGATCAAGATGAGACTGTTCCGTGCTAGTGTCCTTTCCGTATTGCTATATGGGAGTAGCATATGGAAAGGGAACTCCACTGTTACCCAAAAGCTTCAAGCTTTTGTCAATACCTGTCTGCGTTGTTTCATCGGAGTGGGCTGACACTATTTCAAACGAACGACTTGCCTGTGCGCCAGGCTTGCGATATGATAGGAAGACAGAAGTGGCAGTTGATAGGTCACATATTACCGAGAGGCGACAATTGTATTGCGGGCTATGATATGCAGTGAAATCCACTTTCCAAAGATGGTTGACGAGTGGGTCGCCTCAAGGGCACTTATCGTAGAACAGTAGACGACGAATGCGAGCATCTCGGGAAGCCGTGAAACGCATTTCAGGTAACCACGAGCGATGGCGCGTAGGTGCGGTTGACACACTATATCCCACCCAGGGGTGAAGTGCAACTGTATATATATTGAATCGATGACACTTTGGACCCACTTTCCCGCATCAAATGGTTTTTCACCTTGAACCTGCAAAACGAACCCTGGCAGGTAAAAATGGACGAGAAGGTTCAAGATAAAATTTCAATCAGCTTTGGCAATAGATTGTGACAACTTTTAATTTTTTAGATTATGTAATAGGAGTTGCAGTGTAAAGCATGCTAGCCTGGCTGGACAACATTATAGTCATGGGAAAAGATTGCGAACATCACCTGAAGAACTTATGGTAAGTGTTACAAAGAATCCAATTTGCTGGACTCAAACTCAGCATAAAGAATTTGGCGTAGCGAGCTGTCTATATAAACTTACTCAAAAGAATTTTAAATATGCATGAAAGAACGATTTTGTAGTGCACCGATTTCGGCAAACTGATGCAAAAATAAAATATTTCAGTAAAATCTAGAGGGATCCTCAGAGGAATTGTGTCAAGCGATGGGAGTCGTTGGCAGTAGCTGAATCGCTGAAAATTATCTACAAGTACTTCTATGGATAATAATTCCATTTGCGGAGGGAAAAGAGAGAATCACCGATTTTCGTGTACTGAAGATTGTTTTCAAAGGCTCGTGTGTGTATCACTGGGGCAATCAGGAAATAACCAATCCATGGAATCCTCTCTGCGCGAGCTTCCTTTTCACCTTCACGTACAGATGCAAACAAGGAGGGAAATCTTCAGAAGCGGAAAGCTGCCTAAATTGAAAAGTTCTCATTTTTTAGACAATATCTTGAATTGCCGATGCTAAGAGATAATATGACAAACTCAAAATGGTGGCATTTACGGATGACTTAGGAGGTGATAATGAAAGTAGAAAAAGCTATTAACCAAATTGGAGAATGGACCTGAGATTCAAACTAAATCAAACCAAATACACTTACATTAACTTCGCCAACGGAAAATGAATCTAGCTAAGGTTATCATCAATGGACAAGACGTGCTCCAGATGAATGAAATTGAATATTTAGCATTTTCTAGCTATGTCCTGAAAAAGAGTTAATAGTTAAATACCAGATATCGACAGATGTACTGGTTGATATACAAATGTTGAGGCCATAAGGCTTTGGGACTCAAACATGTATGTTCCCTGTTCCATTCAAAATAAGGACCGGCATAGGAACTTGCGCGTACACATGGTTAGCGGGGTCATCAAAACGCACAAAATTAAGCATAGTCAGGAGCTAGAGTCCGATGAGAATAGCGAAGACCAAAAAATGGCAGATATTACAACTCTGTCGTGATAACTGAAAAGAGTTAAGTCGAAGGACTCACTTCCATAAAAGACAAACTGCCATAGGACTAACATTTTTGAGGAACAGCCAATTACACCACAAAGGCAACTAAGCTCCAGGAAGCCATTAACAAGCTTAATTACGAAAAGGAAACTGCTGGATATGGGGTAAGTCCCAGTCGTTGCCTATAGAGTGGTGCTTTTAGTGGGTATAGATTCCAAACGCATACCCTGGGGTTAGCCTTTGAGGATTTCTGAATTTGCCTGAAAATTTGCTTGAGCAGGTTTCAATAAATGATTTAATTTTCCAAACAGAGACCGAAAGCTCACATTGAATTGGCTGTTAAAGGTTGCAGTAATGACTTCTTATCACTGAATTCATTTTCTGAAAAGAAAAGCTAATTATGATTATTTATTAATTCATGAATGAAATTTCACCCTCAGTCTTCCCCTCTTATTGATGATAAAAACTTGGAGCATACATAGTAGACAGAAGGAAGGAATGTTCGCCTTCCCTGCCTAGTTGGGGTTTGCAGATCATCTTTTAAAAGTATCGAAAAACGGGAAAGCTAAGGTTTCTATTCGTTTTTAGGTTGATTTGTTCATATTGTATCTCACTTGTCTAGATGATCGGGTTGTCAAATTAGTGATAGAAAACTGCAGTATTTACCCTGCAGGTGATCTACGAACAATGAAGAGAGACCAACAAGAGACTGATATCAAAGCAATGATGGTTTCGCAACGACTCTCACCCCGACGTTGCGTTTCGCGCTGTGCTAACACCTGCATGCCTGCAAAACACCGACGCATCCCAGTCGCCGATGCGTTAACTCTCGTCTACTTTCAGTGCTTACTGGCGACATTAAAAACCACAAAACATATGACAGCGCACGGCCTCTTCCCACCAAGACGGGTTCAACACGGCGCAATATTCCAACCAAAGTGCTTACCCGTGGAGTTAAGCAAACTCGCGATTTCCCTCCACGACTGGTCCCGCATCGTCGACTTCCGATACCCGCGAAGCGATTTGTCGTAGAGCACAGGCCGAATCTCGACCTGGCGGATCAACTCCTCCTCGTTGATGATCACCATTTGATGTTGGTTCCGCTTCTTCTTCTCCTTCTTTATTATCATAGCATTCAAGTCTGTCATTACTTGCTCCATTCCGGAGAGACGTCAATGTGGGGCCCCCAGACTGAAAACCTCCGAAACGGAATTTGTCGCGTCCAAGAATTGGCGAATTTCCACTTCCTGCACTGGAAAAGGATCTCAACGGACGCGTGACCCGACGGTTGCGATAGTGTCGCGAAAGAAAAACTGCTTTTCACGCGTGAAAGTGTGAGGTTGGTCGTCGAAAAACGCGTCCGTGTCGCGACGTACTTCGAAGTAAAATGGCGTCCGTTTATGCGTGACTGTCAAACGTCAGATGTGGCCGTCGGTGGTGGACTTGGAAGCGAGCGTACGTCAAAATGGCGCATCACGGCGAGTTGCAGAAACGCAATTGCATGGCCAACGCGATGCGCCCTGTCGGGAATGTTGGCAGGCATGGCGACGGATGGTCAAGTGGTCGCAGTTGTTCTTTCAAACACGTTTAAGTACGTTGGTAACTTCTATTCTTAGATTTTCCGCAGAAAACGGGACATAAGAAAGAAGTTAGAATGATAATAACTCCGCCGTAGCCAGTCTTAAGTCTAGCTATGAAAAGAGGAGAAATGGATAGCAGCAGTCTGAAAGGAGGGGGAAGAGAAAGAACTTTTTGACCTTGCAGACTGATCATTGAAAAAGCTACTGCGACAACCGGCAGTTAGGGATGAAGCACACACTAATCAAATGATGGAAAAAACGGAGGTCAAGCTCCGGTAGGAATGATGGACGAGATTTGATGATTAGGCCGGGTCAGTACAGCGTCGAAACCGATTATCTTGGGGTGATTCGGGTTCGGAGTGGTGTTACTACCATTGATGGCAACTACTTTAGCAGTTCTGAGTAGGCAGTGGATGAAATGGACTGAGAAAATTAATATGTTTATTATTCATTTCTATTACAAAATCACAACGATCGGGGAAGATGCAATATAATACCCGAGATTCTTCTAGCGTGTCCCCGTAATAAGCACAAGTGTTTGTGCAATGGATTTCAGCCGACCACCGCTTTTTTGCTCTGAGCGGTGCAATCCCTTGTTCGATTTAAGGTCCCTGCTGAAGCCCGCGGTCAAAAATCAATGAGGGCAGAAGTAACGTCATCAACAATGCCGTACTGTACTTCGGGTTCAAACTAATAAGACGAAAGTATATTAGTTTGAGTGACCGAAGAGATCCATGAAAAATCTGTTTGACACGTAGGCGCGACTCATTAAAGCAGGACATTGGTAGGCTGACGGAAATCCGCACTAACAATGCCTCCAGACAGGTGAAGAATAGCGTTCGAGAGTTTTACCGAAAATATGGCATCTACATTGAGACACTCGTAGTTGGAACTGCATATGAATATATTTGGTCGGTTGCGACAATACGGCAAAACTTACTCCAGAATGTGGATCTTCGCCAGATCACTCAATGAATCTCGACAGAGCATCTAAACAACACCATTTTCAGTACCGGAAGCAAAAGAATGTTGAGATGGACTTTAGAGTTTTTTTTAGGTGGGGTAGGTTTGGGCACAGACTGTTGGACACTCACAATGGTACGTCGTCGGACTACCAACTAAACACCTCCCCATCGTCAGAGAACTAGCCTGGAACCGTTTGTCACATTACTCTGGGCTGGTCCCCGAACTCTCCACCTTGCGGACTCTTAAAATCATCCGGCTCGTCCACCAGTCGAGCTTTACCTTCTCTGCAACGAGAAGGACCCGAAATTAATGGGCAAAACGGCTCCACCTGTCAGTGCTCTTCAGCATCTCCTCCACAATGTTGTCTGGAGAGAGATCTCCTGTGTTTAAATAGAGCTGCTGACGAGTCCCGTTCCACCTTCCACAAGAAAAAAAGGTATGCTGGGCGTTGTCCACAACTCCATTGCAAAACACACAATCCGGATATCGTGCCTTTCTAATTTTGCGCAGGTAAGACTGGAAACCTCATGCCCACTTAAGAAATGGGTAAGGAAACAGTCATCATGCTTCGGATTCAGCCACGCACCTAAGCTGCAGTTTATCTGCCTCTAGTTTCATTTTGCCAAGAGGATTGCCACATATTTAGGGTGCGTTGTCGTTCTTCACGAGCAACTATTTCCCTTGGCTCTTCTCCCTTGCGCTTGTATATGGCTTGACGCTCTTTAGCAAGAAGGGTAACAGGGAGCACTGGCGCGAGGACCATCATGGTAGGATCAGAAACAGAGCGCTATGCAGACGCCACCCGCAAAGCTCCCTGTCTCTGTACTTGCGCGAGCCGCTTACGATATACCTCCTTGCCAAAAGCGTCAGCCCATATCACTGCGCCGTAGAGCTGGATAGACTGGGTTGAATTCATCAGGAGACGTCACCTGATAGACGTAGGGCCTCCAATATTTGCCATTAGCGTACTTAATGCCGAAACTCCAGCTGCAGTCTTGTACGCTGCTGCTTTGATTTGCTCAAAAAAGCTCATCTTTGAGTCAAGGGTCAGTTCAAGGTACTTTACCGGTTTTGGGTTTGACTCGATTGTCGACTAGCCGAACAATATAGGACGCAGGAACGGAATTTTTAGTCAGGATGACTACTTCGGTTTTTTTCAGTGCAAGATTGAAACCATGAGCATTCATCCATCCGCTTACCCGTCGGATCAATATGCCAAGTCTGCTTTGCGCCAGCAACAAGTGCTGTGACATCATCTACATAACCGACGAGGCATGACTCTTCTGGCATGTCGAATTTAAGTAGACTATCATAGGTAGCGTTCCAGAGGTCTGGCCGTAGGATGGATCCCTGCGTGACTTCCATCCTCCTCTTACTCTCTAGCGTTTCCTAGAGCAGGGAGCGGTTCCTCAGATAGTCCCTCAATATCCCTAAGAGATAGTTCGGCACGTGAAAAGTATTGTTCAATGTGCCTAGAATGTCTTTCTATCTTACGGAATTAAAGGCGTTTCTGCCTCGAGCGCTGCGTTCGCTCGACGAACGGGCGACTTGCACAGCCGAACTGCCGTGGAGTTAAGTCTTCGGCAACGCGTAGCGCTTCAGCGAGTCCACCTCTGATGAGCTATTCGAGCACTTTCCCAACAGTGTCAAGCATACAAAGTGGGCGTTCCGTTTGCTCGACACCTTCCAACGAGAAGGAAAAATGCCCTCTTTCCGGCAAGCGTTGACTGCACCGAGCAGTAGGTCTGGCAGATGTTTTAATACCAGTTTATATACCTCTAGCGGAATACCATCGAGTCTAGGCGTCTTCTTGCTTTTTATAGAGAGGACTGTCTGTTCAAACTCTTTTATAGAGAAAAGTTGACTGTTCTTTTCGCTCTCTGCGCCAACGCCATCAACCCAAACGGAGTGTTCAAGGAATAGAGCCGGGACAATCCGGTTCATCTGTTCGGCCTTAAGTGAACAGGGTTTCCGCAGAGCCCTGATTTTTGGGGTTACCAGTTTGTAATCGAGTCCCAACGGATCCACAGTCACCTCGTCTATGATAATGTTAAATACCTTCTTCCGGTTATTTAGACGTTGTATTAAGCGATAGAGTCTGTGACACTCCTTCCTAAAAGCTCTGCAATATCCACCGCTACATAGAAGGTTTTCCACGTCTCGATGCACAGGCCGTCGTTATCAGACTCATAACTGAATTTACGACAATGGCAACTGCAGCGCCACCATCTCCAGGAGTACCCTCCAGTGCGACCCCATCTGTTCCAAGAGTTTCGACAAACCTCCTGGTGTTCATCTTCGCAACGTTCCATGCACAGAAAGAGCGTCGGGGTGTCGCACACCGAGAGTTTGTGTCAATCACTTCAAGGGCAATGTATTGATGGTCGCTTCCGAGACGTCTTCCAGAACTCCATCAGCAACACCAATGACTCCGACGCGAAGATTACGTCTGGACTGCTTCCCTCGCAGCCTGGGCCGGAACTTTGGGGTTGATCCGATGTTTAAAACTACCATTCCTGTTCTCGAAGCCATTTCGAGTATTTGTTTCCCTCTGGAGTCTGGGTGAGACATTCCCCATTCAAGTGTCTTGGTATTGAAGTCACCCCTAACCAGGATCCGTCCCTCTGTGCCTAAAATAGCGTCCTCCAGAGCATCAAGTCTGCATCGAAAGTCCGGCATCGCCTCATTCGGCGTAAGATAGACACTGACAAATGTTATCCCTAAACACCGAATCCAGACAAAGCCGTCCCCTCGGCCTTGGATAATAATCCTAAGAAGGGTGCCGTCACGAACCCAGATGACAACGGTATCTGATATGTCAGGGTGCCATGAAGCTGGGTCCTTGTTTAGGTACTGCTCGCTGATGAGGATTAAATCAGCTTTGGTTTCCGCAGCGAACTGCGCTAGCAACTCGTGAGCGGTTGCACTCCGGTGCATATTAATTTGTAGGATGCGAATGATGTTGACACCGTCCTAGCTGTTTCCGGTTCTGCTCTGAAAACTGGACTTAAGGGGTACCGTAGTATGCTCAGCACATGATAGAGAACTGGAGGGATGCTGTCCTGCCATTATGAAAGTACTAGTTTCAGTCGTCCTAGATACTTTAAAAGACCCTTCGAAAGTTTGATCTGGAAAGAGTAGGTTGATTTTCGTTATGGATTCTTCTGTATTGACCGCACTAATATCATGAAATATAAAATAGGAACATTATGCAAAGTTGAAAATACGATAAAAAAGTAAAATTCGAGACTCGAGTGCCATGATCGAGAAGGAAAATCCATGGTGGATCACATCCTTAATCGATGTTTCTCTTGCCTCAGATATTTAGGTTTGACGCGGTTTTTGGGGTTCCCACTCTTCCATGGCATCCTCATGCCATAAAAATGGAGGATATCACTTAAACGGTAAATTGCAATTATTACAATTTCCACGACTCAATGCATATTTCACGGGGCAATAAACTTAATGCCCAGAGTATCTAGTATCTGTATAGTATATATACCTACATGCCTGGTCATTCAATCAAAAGTGTAAGGAAATTCAGCAAACTTACAGAATTCGCATTTCTCATTGCAATTAATAAGAAATGCATTTAGCCTAGTAAGCAAAATTAATATATAAAAATTCTTAGAAAGTTGGGAATTTCAAGCCTTTTTGCTCGAGTTGTCTTGTGTGGCTACAAACCGTCCTTAGTTCACGTCGGAACACCACCCACCCCACCAGTAAAACACGAAGATTAGGAAGCGAATAAAACATTTATTTTAGATTACTAGCTTTTGCAGAGGTTTTGTCTCTGACATGTTGTATCAATAATTTTGGATGCTGATGAATAGTTCTGCTTAGTCGAGCTAAGCAAAACTAATCAGCTCTGCATGGGAGATTCATATATTTTATTCATCGCCCTTGGAATCGTAGCTACTCGATATTATTCAATAATGTCATCATTCCATTCTTTAACCCAAGCTTCCGTTACTTTCTATAAGGATCAGTAATTCTTACATTGTATATTACGCCATTCGAAAAACTTATGATCTACCTGATCCATAAGCTGGAATAGATATATGCTTAACCTTAGAATAGTAAGTGTAGTATTGTAGTATTTCTCAGTTTGCATCACTGCATCGCGTTCGAAGTGGTTGACGCTGTCTCTTGGTGGACACCAGCCCGGCACTCTCCCTGCGCGCGAAATTTCGTGAAGGTGAATATCGGGAGATTTGTTGTTCTTTGAAAGCTGGAGGGCACAGCTGGCACTGCACTCAGTTATGAACCAGCACTTAACTCAGTTATGAACCTGGTGACGACGGCCAGAGGGGCGTTCATGCCCCGAAGGGCACCTGATGGATGGAGGAAATTGCCGACTTGCGAAAGGATTGTCGGCGGAAGACACGCGCTACTGGATACAGATCGGCTAAAAAGAGACTCCGCAGGGTAATAAACAAAAGCAAAGGCCGTTGTTGGCAATGAGCTAGTCGACGAGGTGGACACTCGGTTAAATGCTAATCACTAGAAAAATCGAGGCTCTACTGAAACCTGGATCACTTAATGGCGAACAGACCATTTAGTGCAGGTTATTATTCTCCATGGATCCCATTCGGGTTGATGATAGAGGGTCCCCTCTATAAAAAATAATAGGACAGTAGGACCCGAGGGCCTGTTTACATACCGATCACTGTATGTTTGACATTGCCGGGAAAATGATCGAAAAGCTCATAAGAAGACTGTTGCCATAGAGTTATCTCCAAAACTCTTCGGTTTTAGAGCCTTATATATATTATAAACGCAGCGCAGTCCGCTGTGCCTTATGGGCCGATGCTCTTGACAAGAAGATGGATCATAGGCGCCTTGCGCAAGTACAAAGACCTGGCGCTTTGTGGATAGCGTTTGCATACCGGGCTGTCTCAGAACGTGACTGAACCGGAAGCATGGTGAGATTGATTATTTTTTTACCCAGCTTCTAAGCGGTAACCTAGTGTTTCCTGCACAATATTCGGAAGGTACGACTCCCTGCCTGGTGAATGATGCCAATCATACCTTTTTTCTTGTGAAAACTGGTTTCCTCAGAAACTTGTCAGAGACATGCTGACGAGCGTTAACAGATGCAGCCTAAACACCGTATAGAGGCACTTTCATTAGTTTTTTCACAGTTTCGGTTGGGTAGTTTCTGAGAACGGGCCCGATAAAGAAATCACAATTTGTGGAAGTTACCAGGACGTGTTTACTGACTGTGGCCGTCTACTACTATCATATTTCAGTGTGTCGTTCCTTTATTACCTATTTTTAATGACTCTGAACAGTCAGTCAGTTTAATGTTTTAAACAGTCTCCAGCGTAAACAAAATTATGATGGCTAGGGACATCAAGATACTGTAGCTTAAGAGGAGTTATTCTTGTATTCGTTTCGGGGTTGCACAAAACATTGGATCATTAATTCCAGACAGTCTGGATTTATTCCTGATGAAACGTCTTGTAATTCGTAAATGCTCTTGATGACATTGTCGACAATGATGTTTGCTCAATACAGATTTCTTTGAGTCGTACGATGATAAAGAAGCATGTTAGCTCTCGAAACACATGATTTGTGATTTCCAGCGAATAATTTTAGCCAATAAAAGGAAACTCTCCTTAATCTGTTTGCTTTGTTTAACCATTTCCTAACAAATAATCTTCCAATTCAACTATGAATCGGGTCAAAGAAGGGGTAAAACAATTTATGAAATGAAAGCAGTAGGAAGTGTCAGAGAGGAGGAGGTTCCCCAAAAATACATCAAACTAAATGAAACACCCAAAACCCATACAACCAGATATTCTTTATCGCTACCTAAGGCGGATTTCAAAAGAAATGAGATGGAAAGAATGGCATAACACAAATCATCAGCTGTTTTTACGATAGATTAAAACTTAATGCACTCAATGTCTACTATATCCACTAGAAAGTTTGCTAGCACACCTACGGGAAGCATATATGGGAGTAGATTAACAGAGTCTATCTCTCCGAAAGAGCCAGGAGATGAAGCAACTTAGAAAAAAATCCCAAAGTCCTCATTATAATACAAAAGCAAGAAACAAAATTCGATTCGAATCCTAGTACTGAGGAAGCCGACAAGTAGTCCCGAAATATGCATATTGCAAGGAAGATTTTTTTCTAGTTAAATAAAATGATAAACACTTACCCCAAGAGCCACTATCACTTTTCAACAAAGGATAAACTATGCCATCAAAGCTTCGACTTTCTTTAAAGAAAACATCATAATACATACTGAAGACGGAATTAAATACGCACACAATTAAAACAAGTCGGGAAACCGGAAGCTGGAAGTTTTAGGTATGAAAGGTTTTATGTATTTCCTATACAAAAGCATTTGCGCAATTTCCGCCAAACTAGATAGAATCATGCATTATCTTATTTGAATAGATATTGGTGTGAGGCGTCTTTCGGAGGCTTGACTCCGTACAGTTTCAGCTTCTTGATTTCTTTCAGATTTTTCCGATGGGGTAGGTTCTGAGAATGGGTCTGTGAAAGAAATGACCACTTTTCAGCCCAATCTCCAATGTTTTGTTTTACAAAAAACGTTGTCCTTTAATATCTTTGAAGGAAACCTTGGACTTACTCGAAGAGTGAGTTAAAATGTATGAACAGTCAACCGAGTGGAGAAAGAAGAACGTATAAAAAAACTGACATTTAGTACATATAAGAGTCAGTTTTATTTCACACTTAGGAAGAAGTTCTACAGCGATGGGCACCCCCCTCCTGCCGTTTTTATGCGAAATATTTAAGGAGAACCTGGAGAATAAACTCGCGAAGACTGGCGCGTTCCCGAAATTTTGGATATAAAAGGAAACAAAAGTATATTCTTAGCATAACAACAAAATAATTGAGACATCATCATAAATCGGATCTAAAAGAAGATTGGTCCACATCAGTGTAATGGAATACATCCCGAGATTTTCTTTGAAAGAGATCCTTTTTATGAGTAACTACATGTAGTAGAGACTTCCTAAAAGTAACATTTGACCGTGATGGGTTATCTGAATACTAAGGGGGGCTCTAGCAACGCTTGTTAAGGCATGTGATGAGGAGACATGATTTTGGTGACCGCAATAGCAACGGTAGAACGTTTGAAAACTTCTGTAATATTCACTACCTTATCATCGGCAACGCCTGCAACAAAGTCCGTTGGGTTTTGACTGATCGGCAAAGGACATCTAATCAAATGGACTATATGACAATTAGTAGTAAATTTAGGAGTAGACTTCTGAATGTGCTTAGCAACATCCGGTGAAGTTCCTCTTCTTGTGGATAATATGGCAAGCCATGTAAAAGCGTATTGACGAGGAACAGTTCATGCGCTGTGAATTGAAATTATCTTTGCCGTCAACTTGCTCAAATCGGATAAATCCGCGGACCTGCTAAATGCTGGGAATGCGATTTTTCCTAATGAGTGGAAGAAGGGGGTGATCGTTATGATCTTGAAGAAGGGCACCCGTCTTGAGTGCGGCAACTGCAGGAGTATTTCCGTGCTTGTTGCTTTTTCCAAGATGTTAGCTTAAATCATCCTGGAACGTATCAGCTGGATTGACAAAGAGCAGACTGGTTTCCGCTCCCGATCCTCCTGGACTGACCACATTAGAAGTCTTCCGATCATTGTGGAACAGTGTTTGGAGTTTAAATTATCGCTTTGCCCGGTCTTCTAGAAAGCTAGATACTATGCCCCCTTCAATACCTTTTGGTTATCGGTCACGTTTTTCGTGCTGTTTTGTCTGGAGGACGTGGGACATCAATGGATCCTGACATATTTCCTCAAACACCTCGACTACGTTAGCGAAACCTGTTTGTTATCATCTCACTGATTAATAGCCTCGGGCCAAATGGCTTTGCACTTGGGAACAGAGGCAAGCAGAGTTGGTCTAAAGATAAACACCAACAAAATCAAATATGTCAGTCAGTTGTCATTGAAGGTGACTGTCTTGGTAGCGTTGTTTCTGCCAACGGTGGCACCGAGCTTGATGTCTGCTAACGCATTAGCAGCGCATAATACGCATTCACTGTTGTTACTAAAATGTGCAAATGCAGATATACCAACATCAAAGGTTATTCCGTTCTGTTCTGTCTTGCTGTTATCTGGAAAGTGATCAG
Organism: Hermetia illucens; assembly: GCF_905115235.1. Classification (NCBI taxonomy): domain Eukaryota; kingdom Metazoa; phylum Arthropoda; class Insecta; order Diptera; family Stratiomyidae; genus Hermetia; species Hermetia illucens. The sequence goes on along the minus strand of NC_051849.1, from coordinate 165,055,125 downwards.
CCTTTGTTAACACCTGTCCTCGCAGGGAATAAATCGAGTATATTTTTAATGGAAAATGAAATGAGTAATAATTTTCCGATTAATATTTTTTCAAGAGGAAATACAATCTTTTATTAATTTTTGCCCAAAATCTTGTTTCTTAAAAGGGTCCTAATATACCAATATACATAGGGCCTAGTGAAGTCTTCTTGTTAGACGATTTTCTACTTGCTTCGCTGACAGTGGACATCTTCTCATTGTACTTTGAAAGTCACCGGATTACCCAATTCTTTGCCTGATTGTGTTTAATGGCACCTTTAGGTGTTTAGTTACCTGAGCTAGGACCATTTTTGGACTCTTTTCAGGACAAGGGGAATACTACTTTCACGGGTTTCTACTATTTAGTACTCATTTTCTATAAACAGTTAAGTTTCTCTGAATGCAAGTGGGATCCTGCTTTCATACCGCAGGATTTAAATGCTGATTACCAGAACTCTCGGTACGTTCTTATTGAACATACTGTAGTTGTGGATTTGTATCTGCCGGCTTTCATGATTTCACTTCAGAAGCAAATTACAATTTATAGGTAATTCGCATACGTAACATATAATACAAACACCTGCTACAATCGTAATGACTAATTACAAGTGATATCATTCAAACCAAATTAATTGAGAAAGTTGGACTTGTTAACTTTTCCATGACTCAACCAAAAATTTGAAATTTGAATTGAGTGCGTTGACTGATCCTCGTAATCTGGCGTCAGCTTACTTATCACAAATATCAGGTTATAGCGAAACGCATTAAATATAATAAACATAAAGCGTATTTTACGAGTATTTGTTCCATATTCTTGAGTATGTCGACTATAGCTACCTGTTAATGGTAGCAGAATCAAATTCTTTATCAATTTTATTGCACATTATCACCAAATAATCGAATGTTCCATAAGTACGTTATTTTGCCCAATATCATCATTACATGCTGCTTTCACATTGGCAAATTTTAAATTTCATGAAAATATAGAAATGGTTCGGACATTTTTTAAACTGAGAAGTAGGATTAAATAACAATGGGATTTTCTCGATATGTATGATATAGTCTCACTCACCATGAACATTCAGACTATTCATGATGATGAACGTTTGGGCACTTTTGATATCAAAATCGGTATTATGTACCAAATGTTGGGTCATACCCGACAAAACTTCCTGATTCCTGGTTTGTGAGGTAAGTACCAACAATGAACTTTAACTATTGTAAAAGGATGAAGTATTCAAACCTTGTTTGGTGGTCAAGTGTATATAATTTACCAATGTATTTCCATACCAGGTTAGAGTTCACCTGGTTGGATTTAGGTGCCTTGATAGCCGTGGGGGTATCAGTTTCTCTGGAGAGTAGATAAGGCACACTTGTCAATGGCGTATATTTTCTGCGATGCTTACCCATTAATTTGAAGTAATTTTTCCTTAGATTAATGGCTTTTACACCCTCTACTGTCAAGGAACCATCGATATTGTAAGTAAGCCGGTTTAAATAGTATATCTCTGCTATGCTTTCCTTTTTGTTCAGTCGTCTTTCAAATTTCTTATTTTTTGTTATCCCTTGGTATCAGTAATTCATTTAATTCATATCATACCGCATAGAAAAGTATCAGTCTTCTTTCCTTCTAAACAGCTGCTGGACAATCTGAAGATGACTTTCTCTGGTTTACTCCCTAACTGTTGTGCAGAGTTTGATTCTGTCGGCCTAAATTATCACATCATAGATAATAGTTGGTAGTATTATCGTAGAATATATCTAACGTAATATTTCAGGGGTGTATCTCCATTTCTTTCTGACATGGCTTAGCAAATCATCAACCTCCTGTATTTTTTTTAAATATACCTAATTTCCGACACACGTCTTCTGGAGAAGCTTTTAATAATAATCGTTGGCGCGACAATCCGTTTGTATTTGGGTTTTGAAGGGTGTTAAAGCACTCCAGCACTACAGGGCTGTGATTATTACCTTGATTTGACTCAGGTACTTATTCACAGCTGGGTCGACTGATATTCGACATCTAGTCAGGAAACAAATCCCTTCGCCATCAGTGAACCGCAATCACCCGATTCTCACAACTTATAAGATTCACCCGAAACTCACAACATAAGAGTATTCCCCAGGATTATGTCAAGGACCTCTTGCTTGGTGCTGATCGAATCTCATTATGTCCGTCGGTATCGTTAACTGAGAAGAAGCGATAGTGCCCTGCTCTTGCAATGCTTCACAAGTCTATCGACTTGTTCCGGTAAGATCCCTGTGTCGTCTACTAGGAAGTACCCTCACGCCATGACTGCTTCACGGTTCCCTCGCCGCCGTCCGATGGAACTTGGATAGTTGCTAGGTCCAGTTAGGAGCCTGAATTTTGATCTAAGAATGATAAGAGTTCTCTTTCACAAGAGATGCCACAAGTTGTCTATGGTACCCCCAATCTGTTCCAATCTTATTTCTGGAAACAGTCTTTGCAATTATCGAACGCACAAGCTTTGCAAGGTGGGGGTTTAGCTAGGTTATCTTCTTTCCCAATAGGGAGCAACTCTGCATTCATACTATCTCCTGTCCGTTTTGCCCCCAGAATCTCCAGGATTCCTTCAGCGATTTCGGTAGATGTTTCAGCCTATGTATCATCCGGAGTATTTTTCATCGGTTTTACCCTGCATACGTGCACCAGGATGTAGCACGTGTTATTCTTGGAAGTCCCTAAATATTTTGAGAAATTATGAGATTGAGAAGGTTTTCGTTGGAGCTTCAGGACGTGCACCCCCGGTACATAAATAAATTTTTGATATTCCGTTAGACGTAGCGGAGCTATATTCTGGTTCAATCTCCACATTCTAATGCTTCACCCCCAGCCCTTGCAAAGGTTTAATATTTTGTTCCGTATTTACTTTCCGGAGCCGTACATATGCATCCGAAGGTGTATTTCTATATAAGAAAGTTGTTATTCCTATCTACTCTTTCAGGCAAGTTTAGAAAATATGGTGGTCCGCCAACAAGGTGATGGTCACGAGCCCAAAATAGGTTGAATGCATTTATAATAGTCATATGGTTGTCATTTACCCCTTAATGAGGTATGGTACATCAACCACAATTACGTGCCATCGCTCGCGGTTACCTGCGTGGCGTAGCCGATAATATAATTGTAGCCCCTCTAAAATATGTCACCTATCCACTGCCACTTTACTGTCCACTGTCACATTTTAGACGGATGCGAAGTTCTTTGTTTGTAATCGTATTAGTCCAGCGTAATTCGATGACACAACATAGAACGAAGGCGTGAAGCCTTTGAATGACAGTGAGGGTTACTGTCTTGCTTTTAGTGAAGTCGCCATTAATTTTAGTTTGGATGCCCTGTTTGTCATTGTTACTTTTGCCATACGAACTAGTTTTGGAGGAATTCCAAAGTTTAGCATTATTATGCAGGCCGCGGTTTATATTATGGTATGCTTGCTTAAAGTCAACTAAGATTTGGCTCATGTAGAAGTTGTATTTAGAACATCTAGTAGTTTTTTTCACCTATAATATTTTGTCAATCGTGTATTCACATACTATCAGATGCTTCTGTATTTTCCGCACTGCAGCTAACCACTTTTAATTAGTGTTGAGTATATATGTAATGCTCTTGTGCCAATCGCCTGCAATATTGTCAACTCAACCTTATTCAAATTGGTTTACTGCATGTGAATATACCATCTAAATGTGGTTTGATGTTTAGTTTCTGGTCGATCGTGACTCTTAGTTATTTGAGCACCGGTTGCGAATATATCGTTTGCTAGCCAACCTTGATCCTTATGGAGGTTTCTGTCTTTCCGGTTTCCTTTATTGCCTTGTTTGCCAGGTTCTCGATTTCTTCGACGTATAGTGCCAGGATATCGTCATATATTTTCATTTACAGGAAACCACCTAGGATCGATTCGTGTGGAACACCACAAGTTGTTCGATACGTTTTACATTCATCGTCCCTCTCGTGGCAAAGTAACTTCTCCTGGGGCCAATTTTTGAAGGCTTAGATTATTTTTTTCATCTTGCAAAAATAAAGGCTTGCTCATATTGAGAGCTGCTTAGAGGGGGAGGAGGCGACCCTCCTCCACCTGGCTAACCCTGCAGCCATCACACCATACCGTACTGAATGAATGTAGATCCGAACTGCTTGCCCTAGATGATACTCTCCTCCACCATCCCATCCTCGCCTGGTGGTAGAGTTTAAGAGCGGCCTAAATGGTTCAATGTAGTTTTTATATCTATCATTTTTTTATTAACAGCGTCATGCTTTTTTTCGGTCAGGATATCGAAAATTCCTTTCAGCAACAATTGCAATTCCTAAGGTATACAGTATGGAAGAGTACTCATCGACTATCTTGTAACGTGTTGATGTTGAGTTTTCCGCTCCACTCTTGTACCATTTAGAATGATTCGGCTTAGCTAATGGTTGGAATGTTTTAATATCGGTGTGTTTGCTTGTACATCAAACTGATAATTAAGTTTCAGTGGGAAGAGACGATAAGATGGTGTCTATTTCAATTTGTGTTTTCGTAGGAGGGCAGTTGAACATTTTTCTTTCGCTATTGGACTGATTTTCAGGCAAATGTTTAATGATTGCAGAGAGCTTCTAACTTATGCCTCTGAGATGTTAGATTCAACAGATTCAACTTTGTTGTAAACTTTCGGCTTATGAATATGTGAGTCAATTTCATTATCGAACCATTTCATTTCTTGGATAACAAGAATATTTATTTTCAGACCGAAAACATTATTGAGTTCTCCCAGCATATTTGTTCTGCATATGTTCTGATATTTTTCATAATTGTTTCCATTGAGTCAATCTAGTTCGAAGCTAATATCCTCGTTAGCAATACGTTTTTAAGGGATGACTGGCTAGCTCCTTATCCAACTCTCAACCTGGAAGAGTCCAAAGTGATTCTGGTTTGTAGTGGGCGAAACTTGTGGACGCTTTCTATTGTCTAGTGTAAACCAATTGCAACCAATCGTTGCCACATCATCTCCATGCCATGGTTAACGCTCTATGCCCCACAAAGGAATTTATGGTAACCATAGGCAAGTTGTTTCAATTAAGATGGGTCCAAAATGTAATATAAAAGAAAAGTTTATTTATTTAAAAAGTATTTTAGGTCATTTTCAATACTGAAGAAAAAGTTTAATCAAGACGAATGGGAGGTTTTTCAGCAACAGAAATTTTGGAGGTGATCTTCTTATGGGGTGTACCTGGAAATAATTTGGCTAACAGTGACTTTGACCTTCTTAAACAAATTGTTATATGTTCTAGTAACTTAATTGATTATTACAATTTTTGATTTACTGCTTAGTGGTTAGGTTTTATTTTATTTGCAGGTTATATTTATGAAGCGGCTTTAATTCATTTACACGATCCACAAAGCGGCCTCTGCCACCCTCGGGGTCACCAACCCAGGTAAGCGGTTCATCAACTGAGATATTTGGCTTTGGAATGACGATGTTGAAGGAGGTTGAAGGCTCGTGGAAAGAAACGTCTCTACCACAAGTTTCTCCACGTTAAACGCTCGCCAATTGACAAATTCATAAGAATGCCAACTGAGAAGCAAAAACATCTCACCTGAGCGGTTCATTACAAAGATTCACGATAAACTGGGCACTCACGAGAGAGATCTTTATTGACTTGCTAGAAGTCGACACGAACGTACACAGGATGTCAAACACTTCTATTGCGTTAATGACAAGAATGGTATTTTGCTTACCGATCGATGAGCTGCGGCAGATAGTTGACGTGAATAATTCGAGCAGATTTCAACGGAAGAATTTGTTCATCCTCCACTTCCACCAGCATTACCGCCATTTTGAGCAATTCCACCTGTCAGTGCAACTGAATTGAGGAAACAATAAAACGAATAAAATCGACCAAAGCCACAGTTCCTGATGACATCACATCTGAACTATGGAAAGCTAAGTGCTGGGTCCCAACACTGTGGCTCAGAGAATTCTTCAATCGGGTTATTGACGAAGGTTGAACACTATCTGACTTCCGTTCTGATTACCGTTCGATCCGGTTACTTTCCCATACCATCAAGATTTTTGAATGCATTTTTGACTACCGTATTCACGAAATCGTTGAAATAAATATGAATCAAGCGGGATTTGTCAAGAACTGTAGAAATATTGACGCAATACAGGTTGTTCGGTTACCCATAGAGAAACACTGTGAGAAACATCACCCTCTTTACATTGCATTACTAAATCTAGACAAACCGTTTGACCGTGTGCCATACTCTGGCATGCTATATGACAGTACTTAGTGCCAAAAGAACTCATGCGCTGGATCTAACTACTCTACCACGATCTGAAAAGTAAATTTCGAAGTGTGGCGGGTGTATCAAAACCGCTTCGTGTCTCTGTTAGTATTCATCAAGGAAGCGCCCTCTCACTATTCCTTTTTGTTCTTATTATAGACACTGTAACATGGGACATCCAAGATCCAGCGTCCTATACACTACTTTATGCAGGTGATGTTTTCCTAGCGTTCAATAGCAAAAATCATCTTGAGCAACACAATCTCAGATTAATAATAATAATCGTTGGGGCAACAATCCAATTGGATCAGAGCCTTGAAGTGTATTGAAGCTTTTCATTCAAAACCGTAACTGTACAGGATTACAGTACCCTATTGGAGGAAATGTGGTCAGCATTGCGCTCGCTCGAGATTAAAATCATGATTTGGTTCAGGTATTCATTCCTAGCTAAGTCGACTGATGTCCGACGTCAAATCACAATACTAATCCCATTGCCACCAGTGAGGTTTAGACTGTGGTCTTCCGTATGACAGCCTTGTGCTCTAACCTCTTAGCTATCCGGACACGGACAGTCTTAGATTGAATTTGAATAAAACTGACTTTTTCACGACCGATCCCCATAAAACAGGCCAATGGCAGTGACTTGCCCAGTACTGAACGATTTATATACTCACTGCTATTACCCAATGGACAACTGCGTTATGAAATTGCTTCACGCATTAGCGCAACCTGAATAAAATGGCGCTCCATACTAGTGTTCTTTGTGATCGCTGTATCAACGAACGTCTCAAATCTAAAATTTACCACAGTGTCGTCCGCCCTGTATGTTTCTGAGTGTTAGCCGACTATAAAGGACAATGAACGACATCTTGCGGTAATAGAAATGGAGGGGTTGCATTGTACTACTAGCGTGGTTCGTTTTGGTCACATCCGAAATGAGGATATCCGCGATTGATATGGGGTCGCACCTATCATGGAAGAATTGCGGGAGAAGCGCCTTCGATGGTATGGTCACAAAATACTGGCAAACGAGAATTCACCTGCCAAGATTGGTCTGAAGTCGATAGCGGCTAAAAGGCCGGGCGAAATAACGGTGGCTTGATAGATTGGGGTTTGAAAGCCTCGCGATTGCATCCAGATCAGGCTGATAACGAGCCGATCTCGCTGCTGAAAAGAACAAAGGTTGAAGAAAGATAAGAAGTTATTTAGTCTTCTCACTGGTTTTTTTCTTTGCATACTTTTTGTTTTATGGGCAAAGGAAGATTTGGCCACCAAATTTGTTGTTTTTTTTATCGTATTCCAAGGACAACTTGGAAACTCCTTTCATTTTGTAATTTTATTAATTTCCAAATCTGAGATTATAAAAGAAACTTTTTACTACAAAAAAAAAACATTGAAAAGTTAAATTATTTTGCTAAAAGAATCAGGAAAAAGTCCTTTTATTTCCGCTTTTAGGTGTACCATCCCCTCCCCTCCTCCCCTTATACATAGTAGAAAACTCACTCATTCCCATACTTCGGTACTTGACTCGACTAATAAGCGATGATTCCATTTACCATTAAAAAAACATTTTTTAATTCTATAAGTTTTTCATCTAAAATTTTATAAATTCTAGAAATTTAATTAATGTCGCATAAAAGCGCAGCTTGTATGAGAAACTAAAGCTTTTAATTCATTTTCATAAGTTATGAGAGTATCACCAATTCTAATTTAACTGACAAGCATCTAGTATCTATCTATCTATAATAGAATTGGAAATGAGGTGGCTCCTGACACAATTTCTAAAACTGTTTTAATGAATAGTGAGCACACCTTGTGCACTTTGGAATTTCGGATAAATCCAAAAAATGCGCTCTCATTCCCTTTAAACATGCCAACAAAATATCATAATAGGTTTAGTAGTAAATGAATGAATCATGTGAATCAAGATCTTTGAAGTTTTTTGGATTTCACGTATTTAATCTTCTATTGTTTGATTGCGCGTTTGTTGTTTTCTGAATTCCGAGGACCAAAATACATTTCATAATTAATACGCATATAAAGCAAGAAAACTGAATGAGTAATTTCAGGTGATATCACTCAGACATTTATCAGGACTTTTCAACTGACTCAATCAAAACTTGAATGGAATGAGTTAGCAGATCTTCGTAATCTGGCGTCAAATTACTTATCACCAGAACTGGATATAGTGAAAATTTTGCAGTGCATAACATATAAAGTGTTATCAATTTCAAATAATAACCCATATACGTTCATGTTTTATTATTTGTTCCACATTCTTGAGTGTTTCGATTATATATATTAATTGCATAATGTTGGCAACAGAAGCAGATCGTTTGTCAAATTTATTGGGCATAATCGTAAAGTAATCTAGTGCACCATAAATACGCTATTTACAGCAATATGTTTGCCATATGTTGCTTTCACACCAGCAAGCTTTCAACTTAATTAGAGCGATAGATGCAAGTAGGATTAATTTTCAATGGTACTTTTTGGCAATAAGCCTAACGTGTTATGAGCTTTCGAACATTCCTTTCAAGGGTTTCACTTGTTCAATATGATGAGCATTTTTGTCCTGTAATACGTAAAACCTAGCATACGTTCATGTATATAATATATGTAGTAGCCAATAGCATTGCATATTATACAATATCTACGTTGGGGGTGAAAAAGCTTCCTTATCGATTGATGTTGTGTTTATTAGCAAACGAACAAAAGCGAAAAGATTTTTAGCCACAGGCAAGCAAAATTTTTAAATGTATTATATCTATCTGCTGTATATATGTATATAAAGTGCGTTTCATAAATACATATAACCTCACTATTTATTATTTTCAGCCCGGGCTTAGATATTCTCTCTACGGCTCTGATACTACTAAGTGTCTCTTCAGTATCATCGAGAAAACTCCTCAGTATCATAGAGAAAACTAGAATTTGGATTAGCCTATGCCAATGGCAGCTTTAGCAAGCAATTTGCAAACTACATCCAGAGGCTCCTGTATGCGCATGGTCGGTTGTCTTTACCTAGCAGGATCAACTGTCTCTTTTTTCATATCTCCAGGAAAAATCTTTGGCATAAGTAAAGGTTTTACATATCTAGTAGTTTTTTTGGTCAAGCTAGGATGTGGAATCTTCCAAAGACATCAATAGAAACCGCTGACGTGCACGATTTGCGGACGTAAATCCGAGCCTTTGTACTTAACCACACCCGTGCATCTTTAAATCGCTCACCCCGCGGAACTGTCTTTAGATATTACTTCACGGGGCCGTTTGGCAATTATGCTGCCATTCCTGTATGGCTGCTCGCTCGCCTTTTCCTTTCCGGTATACAGAGCTCTTTTTGCACATTAGTTGCGAATGACACTAATTCCTGCCATTTGTAATCCGATTGAACATGCGCACCACCAGAAGATGCACGCTTAGAATGTTGGTCCTCCAGGCCGCGAAGAGGCCGCAATAGAATATTGAATGCTCTGCGTCTTCTTCCTCGCCTGGGAAGATTGGGCGTGCTAGCGAGTCGTCATGTCCAAACCTGTGTAGATATTTGCGGTAACTACTGTGACGAGATAGAAACTACGTTAACTGACAACTGCAGACTCCGTGGCGACAATTGACACACATTTGCTATATGGGTGAGCACGCCGTAGTACCAGAATAGAAAAAACTCACCGATCTCTCTCTTACCAATACGATTTGACGAAGATTATGCCTTTTTCTTGTTTAGCGTCTCTGATGTGTACAGATAAGCTTCTGCAAGCACATTCGCAAGTGGGGTCATTTTAGTAAGGGTACTGCCTATAGTAGATCTACTGTGGTCCGATAGTTCGGAAGCTGCAAATAACTCTCAGAGCACATAATCTGTACGAGCGCAATAGGCTTTTCATGATTTCCTTAGTCGCCAATGCTGCAGCGCATACAAGAGCGGCATAGAGCAAAACTGAGCTAATGACTCGAGATAGCAACAATCTACTGACGTATTTGGGCCCATATATGGCAACATTCACGAGAGTGCTGCCTTTTTTCAGCGAACTCTACATGAACTTTGAATTTGACTCTATTGTCGAAAATCACACCTAAGTATTTTGCCGGCTCTTTGCTTCTGAAAGCCTGACTGACTTCCAACTCGAATTTTGAAGTATTCCAGGGTCTTCCGGTTTGTTATCAATACGGCTTCTGTTTTGTGATTTGCGAGAACTAGTCCGGCAATTTCCAGCCAATTCTTGATCTTTCAGATCGCTTCATTGGTTGCTGCCTCAATCTCGCAAATGAAGGACTACGACTAAGACACGGTAAAGTTTGTGCCTTTATCGCTCTCGTACTTTAGCTACCTGTCTGTAAAGTAGTTAGACACTATGTTTCTCAGGTAGAGTGGAATGTTCACTCCGATGATGGACGTTTTGATGGCCGACCAGCTTTCAGAGTTGAACGCATTCTTTACGTTTCACGTGATCCCTGCGCAGTACTCTTCTTTTACCCCCACCTTCTACGGCAGTGACAGCGATATCTACCACCAACTTTATCGCATCAACGATGGAGCGACCGTTCCTGAATCCAACTGCGCTATATGTTAGCAATTATTCTCCCCCGTATGCTCCTATTGTATATATAAGGCATATTGGGCTATATGACGACCAACTGCCAGATTGTTTGTTTCCTTTTGGCAACAAAATCAAATGCTGCTTTTTCCATTTCTTAGGGAATATCCCTTTGTCGAGGCATTTTTGCATTGCTTGTATAAACATGTCTGGTCTCGCGTGGGTGGCCGCTTTCACTGTTTTATTGGGAACATCATCAGGTCCCGGTGCTTTTTTGTCCTTTATTTTCTTGCATACCAGGAGCAGTTCATGTCAGAGCAGATCGGTGATATACGGCATGGTATCTAAACGAGCTGCACCGATTGCTTCGATGACTGTGTTCGATCTTTGTGGGAACAGTGTCTTCACTATCGATGCGAGCATTGTCGGACAAGTTACTTGCGGTGATTTTTTCCTCTTTATTTTAGACATCACCACTTTATACGCTGTGCCCCCTAGTTTACGTGAACTTCGTTGCACAGGTTATTAAAGCTTCTATTTCTGCCTTGTTTGATGGTTTTTTTCACTCCAACAGTAGCACGGTGAGCTTCTTCTGCTGGGAACTCTTGCTTGGTCAACTTTTCTGCTGATTATTGGTTCATACTGGTGGAGTTCATCACCGCTATCTTGCTAGGCCGGATAGCCCCATATGCCCAGAACATCATTGGCTCATACCAAAGAGGCTTCACTGCAGGCAAATTAGCAACAAATCAGATTTTCACTGTGCGGCAAGCGATGGAAAAACTGTTGGAATATGGACATCAGCTGCACCATCTCTTCATCGACTTTAAAGCCGCCTATGATATCATAGCCAGGGTAAAACTGTACACGGCTATGAGCGAATTTGTTGATAAGAATGACTACCAATGTGCGAGGCTAGATAAAAGCAGCAGGATCATTCTGAAGACCATTTGACATCAACAACGGTCTACAAAGGGATGCACATAAATGAAGGCAAGGTAAAATATATGGAGGCAACGTCAGCAGCAAAAACCAACCAACCAACAACATCAAACCGCACTGGTCAAACGGGAAGAATAAAGATAGGAGACTAAAACTTTGAGACCGTTGATAATTTCTCCTATCTAGGGTCAAAAATCACAACCGATAACAGCTACGATGATGAAATCCGCACACGGTTGTTGGCAGCCAACAGAGCCTATTTCGGCTTACAAAAACTGTTCCGCTCGAAACGTCTCACCATAGGATCGAAGCTCTTACTCTACAAGACAATGATCTTGCCAGTCCTCCTCCTCGAAAAGTTGAGTTCTTAGCAAGAAAAATTGCGAACTGTTGGCCGCGTTCGAAAGAAGAATCCTCCGAAGAATTGTTGGCTCCCTACATGAGAATGGACGATTCCGCAGCCTACATATCGACGAAATCTATGAGCGATACCTTGACCGTCAGGTTGTGGATAAAATTCAGCTTAATAGGCTACGGTGGGTGGGTCACTTAATCCGTAAGGATGAAGATGATCCCACCCGGAAAATTTATAAGGGCAATATCTATGGTAGAAAAGGAAGACGAGGCAGACCCTGCCTGAGATGGAGCGATGGCGTAGGTCAGGACGCCAGACAGCTTTTAGGAATATCGAATTGGTGGTTCTCGGCGCAAAATCGGGATGTCTTGAGTTCCTTATTAAGGCAGACCTAGACCGGATACCAGTTGCGTCATTGATGATGATGATGACTATTACTAGTTTGATTTGAGAAAATGTTGGAAGGGGATGTATTTTGAGGCCAAGACTGCGGCAAAGATGAATACATTAATTATACCCGAACTCACCTACCTTCATCTGATATGAAAACTTTGGAGAAAGATTAATTTGAAAATCTGAATATTTTTCAACCCCCATTTAGGAGTGTGGCACTCACTGAATGTAACGCGTTTCGCAGGTCACAAATTTCGTAGTTAAAGATTTAGTCTTTTTCGAGTAATTGGGTGTAACAGACGTCTGTCTTGCGGCGGACAGCTATTCAATCAATTTTAATAAGATTTTGTTTTATAAAAAAACGTTAAAAGGAATTCGAATTATTAAACGAAACCAGGCGGGAAATCAAAGAAACAACAGAAGGATTCTATGCACAATTATGAGAATAAAGGGAACGAAACGCTACAGTTACATAGAGTTATGGTTTGAACTAGTCATTTAGATTGTTCAAAAAGGTGAAGACGGACTTTTGGTTTCAAAGAGCGAAAGCCTTGGATTGAATAATTCTAGTATCCATGCAAAATTCAGTTGTCATTGTTTGACTTATAGATAAATCAATTATTCATTTCAATGAATTTTTGTTGGCTTATATAAAGAGCCGCGATAACAATGCAACTGAAATACATATTCTTCATATAATATTTTGCAATTGGAACATAGATACTCTCCATTGTTTAATAGCCATATCTGGTTGATTCCACCGTTTCTTTGATGTAGTTGTTGGAAGGCAATTGTTCATTAGATATAACGGAAATACCTGAGTTTTATTTAGTGATTATGAATGAAGGAAATTATTGGCCTACTTTTCATTGCTTGTCTCCCGAATGCATACAAATATTTATTTTGTTTTAATATTTTCTTTTATCCGAAAAAAAATAGCTAAGAAATAGCAGAATTTTCATGTAAACACGTTTGTATGCAAGAAAGGGATAAACAAATATTGCCTGTATTGTAAGAAACACGGTGAGGCGAAATCTGAGCGATCAGGATTGACAGCAACTTGTGAAAATACGATTTCAAGATTGATTTGCAGGAAGTGGAGAAAATTCTGTGGTTATACCGACAGGCAAACATATAAGTGTTCAGAGAATACCTGATTTCTGATTTGAAAAATAGCAGTTGTCGACATTATTCGAGTTGATCACTCTACATTTTTCGCAGTTAACTACACTGTCCGAATGGCTGAATGGTTAGAGCACAAGGCTGCCATACGGAACGGCAGGTTCGTCGAAACCTTTGGAGAAGGTGGGGTAGCGCAGGAGTGTATTCCTGTGGATTGTGGTGCTGCAGCCGATACTCTGGTAAATTTAGTTATGAACTTGACAACGATGGTATCCCAGCAGAGATATACAAACTGGTGCTCCAATATCGGCCATACTCAATGCTCGGCGCATTCAATGCTTGCCTGAAAGAGGGCATTTTCCTTTCTCGTTCGAAGGAGGAGGAGGCTTGCGCTGATCAGTAGAGGGAAAGGCGACCGTCAGTTGCCATCTTCATATCGCCTACTTTGTATGCTTGACAATGCCAAGAAATTAATTAATTAATTAATTAAAAGTAGAGCCGGTGAAGCGATAGGCTTATTTTCACGGCAGTTTGGCTTTAGAGCAGGGAGATCCACAGTTGATGCTGTCATGCAAGTGGTGGATACTATTCGTCAAACAGAGGCATACAGCCGCCGAGCTCGACGGGAGGTGCTCCTCGTAAACATTGACGATAGAACGCCTTTAATTCCGCAATATGGAAAGACATTTTAGGCACCCTAGACAGTACGTTGATATATTGAGGAATTATCTGAAGACACATTCCTTGCTCTTTCTAGGGGGCCGGCCGTTATGGTGATCGTTGAAGTGATCCACGTTGTCCTTCTTGCTTAGGAGCGTAAAGTCATATATAAGCGCAAGGAAGATGAGACAAGGGAGATGGTTGCTCGTGAAGAACGGCAACGAGCACTAGATTATATGGACTGGGTAGCTCATTGCAAACTTAGTTGCGTGGCTAAATCGGAAGCACGGTGAGACTGACTATTTCCTCACCCAGTTCTTAAGTGGGCATGGAGGTTTTCAGTCTTACCCGCACAAGATTGCGAAACTACCATTGTGATGATTTTTTTTGCAATGGAGCTGTGGAAGACGCCAATCACATCTTTCTTTCTTGTGGAAGGTGGGATGGGATTCGTTAGCAGCTCTATTTACACACAGGGGATTTCTCTCCAGACAGCATTGTCGAGGAGAGAGAGGTGGTGCGCATTACGTTCGGGTTCTTTTCCTTGCAAAAAAGATATAACTCGACGGGTGGAGGGGATGGATGGCAGGGGATTCCTTGAATAACAGTTGACATCTTTCTCTCTCCGCCCATTCGTGAAAGGAAGTAATGTGACAAACGGTTCTAGGTTAGCTCTCTGGCGATGGGGAGGTGTTTAGTTGATAGTCCGACGATGTACCGTGCGGAAGTCCAATGCCCTGTGCGTAAATGCATTCACCTACACTGCTCTCAAAACAAAACATAGAAAAGTCATTCCATGTGTGGGGTTACCTCTTGCAGATATTGAGGGATTATTTGAGAGACCGCCCCTTCTCTATGAGACGCTAGAAGGCCTGAGGGGCTGACCTCTGGAATGCTTCCTTTGGTAGCCTACTAATTCTCGACATGTCAGAAGAGTCGCGCCTGATCAGTTATGTGAATGATGATGCGGCCCTTGATGCTGGAAGCACTGTTAGGCAGGCGCAAAGTAGATTTGGCATATTGGCGACGGGTAAGGGGATGGATGACTGCTCAAAGTGTCAGCCTTGTGTTGGGAAAAACCGAAGTAGTCTTCTTGACCAGAAAGAGAATCCCAACTCTACGCCCCAGATCGATCGGTAAGTTGACTATAGAGTCAAAACCAACGGTTAAATACCTCGACTCGAAGATTTATTTATTTATTTAATGATAACGTGAGCTTCTTCGAGCAAATCACAGTGGAAGTGGACAATGCCACAGTCGGGGTTTCGGATGTAAGTTGACTAATACCGAATGTAAGCGTAAGCGCCTTGAGTTGGGCTGGCATGGGTTCCTTGAATTAACAACTTCCTTCTCTCATCTCCCCAACGAATAAAAAGTAGCTTAAGTAGGGGAAGACGAAAAATCGACGTTATTTGTACAGTACAGTATTTTATTATATATCGTTTCGCAGTAATAACTGTACGGCAGCGCTGAAAAACAGAGTCAACAAATGAAACAATCAGATCCATTGGAGGTCTTGCCCACACTTTCTAAGGGGCAGCGTCAATTATTTTTGTAAAATTATATTCGCTGATCTTTTTGTCAACGATTTTCAAGGGATGTTCGATGGGATTCAAGTCAAGTCTTTGTGGAGATTATTGAAGGACGTTCACATGGTTGTTGTTTAACCAGCCCTTCGGAATTCGAACCAAAAGCATCGGTTTATTGCCATTCCTAAATATTGGATTAACTGTGTCATGAGAAATGCAAGATCGTGCCATTGTTGATCGCGTAACGATCGTATCGTCGTAACGTTTTCTGAAAGGTAGTTGAACATAACGAATTCCATCTGTTGAAAACAGCATACATTTTATGATAATAAGTCGATCCATAAGATACGGCGGTCAGGCTCTAGCACTCCATACAACGTGCTCAACGTTACAGCTTTTCTAATATTGATGGCTTTTGAATAGGTCGGAAAGTAATCCGTGTAGCACCCCTAAACATACAACAGCATAATGTAATATAAATAACACATAAAGAAGTCTTGTTTACTACCTGCATTTTAGTGCAGAGCTATTCCACTTATACGTAACCCGTAATGTATATGTATATTTAGCATGTCAAACTACTCACTTCATGTGATCATGATATTTAGTATTTTGGGTTGCAGTAAAGTTACATGGAAAAGACAACTTTGAGCTACTGTAACTTTATCAATAATAGTACGATTGTGATCAAACATGGGGATATTTGTGATCTAGGATAAGGGTTCGAGTCAACTTCGATTGGGTAGTTTCTGAGAATGGATCAGTTAAAGAAATTATCACTTTCCAGCCCCCGCACTCTCCGCCTTTCCACCAAATGCCAAAAATAAGATTAGTTTCAGAGGGTACTAATCAAGACCTTTCATTTGATGCCTAACACAATTATATTCGATGAAAAAAAAATTACACCCTCCTTTTGCATGAATGAGGAACCCCTCCCTCCTTAAAGTCAACGTAGAAAGATGTGACTCACTCAGGCTTGACGAAAGAGGGGTGGAAATAGGGGATTCCCCGGACCCAGAATTTTATCATCATCATCATCAACGGCGCAACAACCGGTATCCGGTCTAGGCCTGCCTTAATAAGGAACTCCAGACATCCCGGTTTTGCGCCGAGGTCCACCAATTCGATATCCCTAAAAGCTGTCTGGCGTCCTGGCCCACGCCATCGCTCCATCTTAGGCAGGGTCTGCCTCGTCTTCTTTTCCTACCATAGATATTGCCCTTATAGACTTTCCGGGTGGGATCATCTTCATCCATACGGATTAAGTGACCCGCCCACCGTAACCTATTGAGCCGGATTTTATCCACAACCGGACGGTCATGGTATCGCTCATAGATTTCGTCATTGTGTAGGCTACGGAATCGTCCATCCTCATGTAGGGGGCCAAAAATTCTTCGGAGGATTCTTCTCTCGAACG
This sequence comes from Hermetia illucens, assembly GCF_905115235.1. Classification (NCBI taxonomy): domain Eukaryota; kingdom Metazoa; phylum Arthropoda; class Insecta; order Diptera; family Stratiomyidae; genus Hermetia; species Hermetia illucens. Next base: position 165,037,870 of record NC_051849.1, on the reverse strand, counting down.
CGGCCAAGAGTTCGCAATTTTTCTTGCTAAGAACCCAAGTTTCCGAGGAATACATGAGGACTGGCAAGATCATAGTCTTGTACAGTAAGAGCTTTGACCCTATGGTGAGACGTTTCGAGCGGAACAGTCTTTGTAAGCTGAAGTAGGTAGGAATTTTATCGCAGGCCCGAAATACAAACTTCAACGAAAAAAGGGATAATATAGGGCTTGACATAATTTTTACTCCAGACCCATATAATTTTCAGCGCGGGTTCGATTTGTTCCCATAATTTCTACCCCAGACCCGGATTTCCCCTCTACGGCCCTGGACTCGCAGCATGTGGGTGCGTTCACAGGCCCTATCTCCCCACCAAATTTCATATTAATTGGTATAGCTGTTTCTGAGAAAAGTGCCTGTGACAGACAAATAGATATACCGGCTGACAGAGAGACAGACAAACGGACAGACAGAGACACAGACAAACATTGAGCCGATTTTAATAAGGTTTCGTTTTACAAACCAAACCTGTCGTGTTTTCCAAGTTTCACGCAAAAAGGGAAAGAGGGACGAAGACGGCTACGGTTTCGTACTAGGGCAGACGAAGCTCATCTGACGTTGCCTCACTTCTGCCCTAGGAACAGCGTAATCCAAGGGTCTCGCCGGTGTTATACGCTCCCTTTTATGATTCGCAAAACACGACAAGTTGCTCTCCACTTGGTCCCTTCCGACATTTAGTGGATGCGGACTTAGGGCTCCTCAATCCCTAAACAAAAATGATGACGCTATTTTGAACGGATCAATTCCCACAATCCGGACTAGCGGACAATCCTGGTCCTCAGTTGATTTCCTCGGACGCCCGCTACCCTTCTTTTTTGCAGCGCAGTTCGTGTCACGAAATCGAACTGAGAGACGGTGAGTTCCCTGGCAACTATTCTTTGGCTAGAGCTTTTTTGCAACTCCTTAACGATAAGTCACTTCCGCTCCTCAGGCAATTATTTTATATCAATACGATAAATCAATGATAAGTTAAGAAAATTACTTACAGCCGGTCTTTTTTCCGATAAATTAACGATAAACTTGAGACAATTTTTTTCAAAAATTGAAATCACATATCTTATTCTATATAAAAAATGCTACAAAATCGTATATAACATATAATATAAAACTTTTTTTTTCACAAAAAACATCTTTAAAACCTTTGAGCACGTTGGGATATATTCGTTTAAGAAAAACGTTAGTGTATGTAGTAAAATGGAAAGGCAAAGTTATCATTGACGAAAATGGCAAATTTAACGTAATTTTTGTAGTTGCTTGGTATTTTATTAATATTTTATAACAATGATACTTCGTTAATTTTTTATCAATGCAAATATGCGAACAGTCCATACCGTAAGTAGTTTCATATTGTTATCGATCTCAGGTTGAATATCTCGAATTGCAGATTTTTTTCGATACCATGCATTCGTGGTAGCATAAAATTAAGATTTGTAACGTTTCAAAGTGAGTGGATCGAATTTTTCTAACTACATTCATAGCACGTGCATGTTAATTTTAATAGTTACCTAGTTCCTTTCTATCATTAGAATAGTATCAAACCATTTTTCTTAATCGTTTGAAGGCACGGCACTTTCAATCAAAGAGGATTCTCAGTGTAGTGATTGATCCCATAAAAAATCTCATGTGATTGCATTAAACAGTTATAAAATTAAAATACCCGTGAAGCGAGAAATATGTGAAATTTATCAAACAGATGATATTCCATGTTATCAGGCGTTGGACTCGGTGGTTTATTTATTACTAGTATTTCACCTGCAATATATTTACCGAAATTTTCCCAATAAGAATCACCACCACGAAATATATGATTATATAAAAAACCTTATATGTGGGTATATATCGGACCTATCACGAAATTTTTTTATGATTCATTGTGATAAGAAGATAGTGTTTTGGGAAAATTCGTATTTTCCATTAGGCTTCCAGTTTTTTTAGTATCGATCGACAGTGCAAACGTGTTTTGTGTAAATTTCCTTTTTTGATTTGAAAAAATTATTTTCTCTAATTATTGATACTGTGCTTGACATAGTTTCAAAGTTTAAAAAATGGAATACTCTTTATAGTATCATTTTATAAATAGATTAAATAAATAAAATACATAAAAGTAGTTAAACTGGAAGCAAATATTATATTTAAACCAGAAAATAAAAATCTTAGATTCAATCCAATTTTGATACAAGATTAATTTAATAAATTTTGTGAAATCTTCCGCAAATCAATAATTGTTAATTTTTCCGGTATTCCCGAAATTCCAGAGTGTTTAAAACAACTAAAGTGTAAATATGAAGGTGTTGCGTGCATCGGGGTCGGCAGCTTTGCTGCTGATTATTGCAGGTTTTTTGACTGTTGAAGGTGAATTGTCTTTACAAAAACTTAATTAGGAATCAAATATGGATAAAGTCAATTCAAATAATTTCAAACACAGTTGCGTCATTTGGATGCTATTCATGTTGGTCGAATGTAACTCAGGAATGCGCTGTTGGACCTGTTGTTGATGCACCAAGAGAGGATTGTCCTGAATCAGATTTATCATGTGTGACGGCAATTGGTAAGTAATTAGATATATAAAATATAAATATATCAATCTGTTTAAGGCCATCAGATTTACAAGTTTGTCAGTTAAGGTTTTAATGCTTTTTAACAAAGGCTTCATTAAAAAAAAAGATAATTAAAAAAATTTTTAAGAAATTAGATACATTTCTATGACCATGCACGTATGCATTTAAAAACTTATTTTTATCAATACCGCATGGGTACACGTCGTGCTCTGTTGTAGAATATTCTCAAGTGTTGTGTGTTTGTTACTGGATTTTTAAAGATATAATTATCCAATTGTTTTAGTGACTAGTGCGGTTGACATACATACATATTATAATATGTCGATCGGAAATTGTAATGTACAGTGTATTGTAAGCAAGAAAACAGGAGAATTTTACATATTTACTTGACACTAAATTAGAACACACTTGCCTTCTTTTGAAGGAATTAATCGTTGTACACTTTAACCTATTCCAGCATTTCTTATTTAACCATAAAATTCTTGTTGCAAGCAATATTTGAGTCAGTTCTACGTATATTCACACTAAAAAACAAATATCAAAACTTAGCAGTTATCTTGTTGACAATTTCGTATTTAATTAAAAAGAACTAGAAAAAGTTAGTAAGGTACGACATTTTTTTCGACGAATATGTTCCTAATCTTAGCAAATGAATAGCAGCAATAGATAATATCTATCGATGGGAAAATGTAATGGATTCTGTTTTCATCGTTGAAATTGACATTGTAGGTTAAGACTTCGTTTCTCCAGTGCAAGTACACACCTATTCGAAAGGAATGAAGTAACGCGAAATAACTAGAAAGTCAAGGCGACATAATTTTGATAAGCAATATCTGAACAAGCTCCTAATATTAAATTTGAATCGGGCGGAAAGTTAAATTTGAGTGATAACGCGAGACACAGGATTTGACTGGTTAAAAGTTAAACTGATGAAGATATCATTGGCTAAATAAGATAAAAACACACACCTAGGTAATCATCGCTAGATGTTCTGCAAGTTTTGCTAACTTCTTTGATTAAAATCGCATTTCTGTTGAAGTTTCGATTATCAATGTAGAACTTTGAACAAAAAAAATACCGACGGTTCAGTTTGATTTGTTTTTGCAATTACGGATATTTTTAGAAATGATTTTCTTGGAATAACTAATTGGCGAAAAAATGTTCAGAATAAAAAGCCTATGATCATTTCGAGATCTTATATTTATTCAATATTCTTGAGCCTCAAAGACCTATATACACTTCATTCTAGTTTTCAGTACTAGGGTTATCAGACAAAAATCAAAAAATCTGACTGAATTCATCATCATGAACGGGCAACAACTGGTATACAGACATCCCAGTTTTGCGCCGAGGTACACCAATTCAATAGCTCAACAGATATCTGATACTTCATCTGAGGCTGGGTCTACTAATTTCTCCATTTCTACCACAAGTATTGCCCTATAAACTTTCTGGGCTGATCTGGGGATCATTCCCACCGATGCGAATTAGGTGACCAGGATGATATGAGCCTTATATTGGGGCAGGGTATCGACCACCCTGCTACGGATCAGCTTTCAACCCTTGCCGAGTTCGTCATTATCAGTTCAGTGGGAGACTCACTTTGTGGGTTCATAAGAGGTTGTTAGGGCCGGAGGATTAGTTGACACAGTTTGTTTTGTTTTTAGGCACGGAAGATTTACCCTCTTCCATCTTCGTCTGCAGTTTTCGTCAAGAAAGAACTCCCAGTGATCATCAAGTCGAGGGTGAGATAGGATTTAGTAGCTAAGCTGTTTGCGTTGGGTCAGCGGGCATTTTCCGGGTTTTACGTCTCATCACGCACTTATTCACGTTTTTGCCTTGGGTCATATACTCCCCTTTGTCGGCGGAATGAGTTAGCGAGTTAGGTTGCCGTAGCCTGGCGCTATCAATATGGGTTCTTGATGTATAATCACACATAGGTGGCGTATGCTGAAGCGTTTTAGGTGTACAATGTGTTCTCTGTATCATGTGGCTCTAGTTCGATCTATTCGATGCGTTTGCCGGTTGAGGGGTTCCACTTTCATAGAACAGTTCGTAAGAAATTCGTGTCCTATTTACTGCCACTTCGGTTATAAAATGACTCGTCTGCTGACATTTGACTTATGGAGGTTGGATGGTGTATCACAAAAAAGCACCGACGAACACTTAGAAATCATGAGTGGCATCGGCATTCACAACCAGTCTTTTTTTTAGTGACATAGAATATTCGAACATGGTATTGGTTTGGGGGGTAGTCATATGTGAACATTTTTAATAGCAGAAAAGATGGTATACGATTTCGATACCAGGAATTGAAATTATTTTATCAATATATTCTAATTCGGTGTTAGTAGTCGAATACTTCGAATTTACATCCCTCTTTTTATAATGTGGATGCCATTTACGTATTCCAGGTATTTAACTCAAACTCTTTTCTTTCTTCCAACTCCCCATTTCCTTTAGGCTCGAAGTTTTTTGGAAATATTGAGTAATTTGCCATTTAGGAAGAATTCTAGCAAAGATGAACTAATCCAGAAACTTTGTTAAGACGTCTTATCAACTTTACTACCTTTTATTTTGCCATATAGTAGGGAGTTCTCTAGAAACTTTCCCAAGAAGTGGGGTTCAGTTAAGTTCTTTTTGCGGGGTATTCTGGCACCATTTTAATATAAACTGCTGAAACAATCATTTTCCATGCTTTGATTAGGATGGAAATTTGATTTGATCTATGTGCAAACTTTACTCATGGAATAACTTATATATATAATACAAATGTTTGCCATTTATCCTCCATGGGGTATAGCGCGTCAACCACACCTACGCACCATCGCCCGCGATTGTCCGCAATGCACTTCAGCTCCCCCCACGGCTTCTCGACAGGGCTGCACTCCTTTTCAGACATTCTCCTTCGAATGCTCTTTGGGGTGACTCACTCGTCGGCCATCTTGGGAGAGTGGATTCCACTGCATGAGCGTTTTTCGTTTGAAATGGTATCAGCCAAGCGCACCCCAATAATACGAGGCAGACAGGTGTTTACGAAGGCTTGGAGTCTTCGAGTGACAGTGGTGGTCACTTCCCATGTGCCACTCCCATATAGCAATACAGAACAATCTCAACTTAATCTTGGTGTTGACATAACTGTATTTCGAGATTTTAGATAAGGCAGCGAAAGCGGATCAAGTGCTGTAATTGCGTCGGGCAACATTCAGTTCGGTGTCGCCGTTGGTAGAAACCACCTTTCCTAGGTATATAGTGCAAATTGATCGGTGCCTTCGATGCCCTGCCCATGAATGCAGATCTTTCCAAATCCAAAGCCATTTGGCTAGCTCCATGACGGTTGAGAGAGCAAACATATATCATCAGCGTAATCGAGGTGTTCAAGAAAGGATGTAATAGTCCATCCACTGATAGTAGCTATTAATTTTGTTTGGATTGTGCCTCCTGCCTAGAGCGCGCCAAATATACTCACGCTGTCGAAAACTTTTTCAAAATCGATGAGGAGCAGGTGAAGCGATGATGATGAATGATTCGTAGGGTATTGATATGGTGAATCCAGGAGGATCCGGCGCGGAAACCAGCCTGTCCATCAAGCTGAAATATTCTCCGGTGCACTCAAGGACGGCAAGGAGCATGCAGATACCCCTTAAATTGTCACATTCAAAATGGCTGTCCTCTTTTGTAATCTTAACGATCATCCCCCTCTTCCACTCTCGAGGAAATGTTTTGAATTTTCAAGATTTCCGTACGAACTGAACTATCAGGGCTGCAGTAACTGGGTCACCCAGCGGGTATATTGATGGCCGAAATGAATCCTCTTCTGCTTGGTCCGCATGTTACGGTGACTGGCCATTTCATCCACAAGAGGAGGAACCTCACCATCTGATACAGTTAAGAACCGTGGTGAAGTCTTCTTTACACCTCTTCAGTTGCTAGTCATGGTGGATGAGAGCGTCAACGTACCAATATACTATCTGCTGTTCGATCAAAAAGATAGTTCTCCCATTGTCGAGCGACAGTGGGACCATACAAGCTGCCAATGTTGAACTTGGGGGGTCACAGGAGAAGTCGCAGGAGCCAACTTCTAAATCTACTGCTGATTGCCAAATAGCAGTGATTGCTCGTGGTGTGTCGGGCAGTTGAAACCCAACAAACCTTATAGCAGGCTCTATGCTGCCCCCAATGAAAAGGCGGTGGAAACTGCAGAAACCGAAAACCTTTCACCATATGATTACCAAAACCGTGTTCTCCCATCATATGTCCGAGCAAGGGGTTGTGGAAGCCCAACTTGGTATTCAGACCCATCACGTTACAATTTCACTTTTAAGAAGCCTCTTTTAAAAGCGTCCAAAAAACTTATAAGGCGATATAAGGCTTCCAGTTTTTTTAGTTTATTTATTCATTAACCATGTTTAATGATGACGTCGATTTCCTGTTTTCCTATTCCACATCATTGAAACCTTCTGTTACTCAGATATGCATCAACCTTCTTTGTCCTTATTAAAAATTGAACATGGATGTGAAATTCAGAACGGCGAGGCGCTCACTTTTACACAATAATCCGAATAGTGTTAATGTGGCTAATACAGGAGCATACAGAGTGGAAACCAATTTAGTCTCTGCCTATCATGCTTTCCTTGATGCGTTCTGGTATGAATCTTGTTAATATCTTCACAACAGCAGGAAGCGTGCTAATACTACAGCATTTATGAATAAGCGGAAATAGCAATTTTGCAGCGACTGCAGAAGAGTATACGGTGGCGAAGTCGGCATTTTCCTTCCCAATGCAATGGCGGAGTCCCTTTTGCTACGACGCACACTACGCTGTACTATTCGTACATTTTCATGGCAACGGAGGCCTAGCGCGTCCAATTTACCCCTGGTGAGAATTAAAAAGCACACAGAATTAAAAAGCACAACTGAAAAATTTGAAAAAAATCATGATGCATCTAGGTTTCAAAATACATCTCTTACCTCACAATGCATCTTATCTTATGTTAATAAATAGTATATTACAGCATATTCGAATATTACTGGAAAGCTCTTTGAATTCAATCTAGTATTACACAATTGCAAAATCATAATGCACAATTTGAGCCATAATACTAAGAAGTTTCAAGGAAACCGTACTATTATTAACAAAATTATAGTGGGTCAAAGCTGTCCTTTTGACGTGAATTTACTGTAATCTAAAACAGCATTGAATGCCAATATCAAGTAACGTGAATATTAAATACATACATATATACTATAGCCTGCTAGTTATGTATACAAAACCTTCATACCTGAATCGACAAGCTTCCGATTTTCCGTTTGGAAAGCAAACAAAAGAATTTTTTTGCTTCAGAGCAAATCCCAGCGCTTCCGCGTTTTATTCTGGAATTCGTTAGGGAAAAATTCACAGAAATACGGATACCATTATGTACTCCATTCGAACAAAACACTACATTCTATAATACTACATTCGAACGAGGTAGATAAAAGCTCGTAAATGTTTTGCGACTTATGAAATATCAGTTCGTAGCAATTCTTCAGGACAAAAGTGCAGCCAAAGCATGCCGGCAGCCCGTGAAAATTTTGGTGAAAATGGCCCGGGGTTAAAACTATAGGCATCTCTAAATTATGCGGGCTCGCCTATTATTCCTCCTCCTCATTCGAAATTCTGTTTCGGGGCCGGGCGAATCCCCCTTTTTCATCCCCTCTTGTTAGGACTGTAAGCGGATCATGCAGCATTTTACCATTTTAAGATTATTTGAAATTTTACCTCAACGCACATAGGTCTACAGCTTTTTTGGAGCACCCCCTGTTTTGGGGAATCTTTTGAATTTTTGGGGAGGAAGGTACTGACAAAAATCTAAACATTCTAGCTTCCTTTATTATGTTTTGGCAGTTGTATTATGTATTTGTAATACATAAGATTTGTGGTTATGTTCTGAATACGTATGCAACCAAAAGTTTGGAAGTGCAGTGATCCCTTACAAAGATATACGCCTAATCCGTGTAATCCGTGTTGATTCCTTGTTTAATAATTGTTATATTTAATATAATATGGTCATTGCCGTCTAAATGGGGTATAACGCTTCAACCATGTCTACGCGCCACTTCCCGAGAAACTTCAATTATATAAAGAATTATATTCTTCTTCTGTGAAACCTGCGAATTATATTCAATATGTTGACCTACCTATGATGAACTCATATCTATTTGAAGTTAAATATAAACCGAGAAACCAGTGTCTTAGGCTCCAGCCTAACACCAGTATATGCATCCATCTTACTCCACAAAATCTTAGTATCTATTATACATGCATACAAGTACTTATATATGTTGCATTATCAAGTTAGTCTTTATTGTCCAAATGCTATAATTACATAAAGGAAACAGTTAACATTCCTAAAATACTTCTGATAATGAGAATGTTTCCTAGAATTAGACAATGTTGTTGTAAATATTTGATAAGCTACGGACGGGGATAATAAATAACTCCTCGACGCAAGTCAATCGACTGCATCATAAACCCCAGTGATTTATCGTTTACAATTGAAGATTAAATGGGTTTATAAGTATATACATATATTTACTATATTATCTGTTAATTAAAAGGTGTTCCCTTACGAACTTTGCAAAATAACTAGCGATTACATAAAAGTTCACGGATTAAGGCCAGTACGGAATATTAGCGCGAAAATAAATTGGAAATTGTCACGAAAGTGATATGCAAATGTATTATAATATATTTGATGCTTTTATATTATATCCAAGAAATAAAAGGTATTGAGAAAATAAACCCAGCCAAATGTAGATGTGTGTGTCTTGGGCACTGCTCCTCTAAACACCGTTCTGGAAACCCTTTGAGATTTTCAAGGATTTGCCTCCCTAATTATTTCGTCCTACAATAAACAATTATGAAGAAAACTATAAGATTGCTTTCTTTACTTAGGCAATTTATATCAAATATTACGCCAATTCCCAATTTCAAGGACACCCGAATTCAATCTTTGCTTAGATGAACAGACCAAACTTTTTAGTGCCATACTCTTGTGGCGGTAACTAAGAGAACCATTTTATTGTATACATGTACTTTTTCAAGAATCCACGGATAAAGAATAGTACAAAATTTTATTTCTATCTTCTCCATAAGCCGTTTCAACCCATTTTTGAATGACCACGATAAGATTTATTAACTGTTATTAACCACTGTACAAGACAATGATCTTGCCAGTTCTCATGTATTCCTCGGAGACTTGGGTTCCTAGCAAGAAGAATTGCGAACTCTTGGCCGCGTTCGAGAGAAGAATCCTCCGAAGAATTTTTGGCCCCCTACATGAGGATGGACGATTTCGTAGCCTACAAAACGACGAAACCTATGAGCGAGACCATGACCGTCAGGTTGTGGATCAAATCCGGGTCAATAGGTTACGGTGGGCGGGTCACTTAATCCGTATGGATGTGAATGATCCAGCCCGGAAAGTCTAAAAGGGCAATATCTATGGTAGGTCAGGACGCCAGACAGCTTTTAGGGATATCGAATTGGTGAACCTCGGCGCAAAACCGGGATGTCTAGAGTTCTTTATTAAGACAGGCCTAGACTGGATACCGGTTGTTGCGCCGTTGATGATGATGATGATTATTAACACTATTTTGATTTTTCTTTTGTTTAACTTGCCCTTTACTGTACTGCGATGTTTTGGGCTTGCGATGATGTTAGATTAAAGAAGTTCTTCGATACAATTTGCCCTTTTTTCGGTTTCGCTAATTAGCTAATATTTTTCATAACGAGAAGTGCAAACATGAAGGAATTCAAAAGCTTCATTCTGACTGTGAAAAATCTGTAAATTTGTCCAGGTTCATCAACGTTCGACAACAAATTTACTAGAACTGGCGGGACTACTTCATGCATGAGGTGGTCATTGCGGACTATCTTGTCTTCCAGGATTATTTTTCAAGTGTTTTATCAACAAGTCATTGACAATACAAACGATTATCATCTTTCTCGGGATATAAAGCAAGGTCGTACGCTGGAGTATCGAGAACGGCCATTTTACCCTAGGGGGTTTAGCAACGAGTTGATAGTGCGGCCAAAGTGGTTTTAATTCCCGTGCTACAAATTTAATTTTTTTCTTTAGTTATATTTGTATTGGCTCCGCTGCTGTAGGCTTATGACTTGCACAATATTTAAGCAGGAATCATGGAATTGAACTATAACTTCGCGAAAATGAAATAAGAGGAAAAATAACAACATCGCATTCTGTTCAGTTTATTGTTGAGTATTGAATACGCCTGCAGTCGAAGAAGCCTTGACGCTTTGACATGTTTGGAAAAAATATAGTGTTCCATACGAGCACTACAGGTTGCCAAATATAAAATTGGCTTTGTGGGTAATTGTGAAAAGGTAGCATTTTTCTTCCTACTCTACTTTTCTTCGTGGGCATATCGGTTTCACGCAGTTTTACAATTGCTCCATATAATTTACATATGTTTATAAAAAATACTGAATAATGGAGAGGGAGGTATTGATATCTCCTTAAAAATCAAAAGGCCGGGGGGCATATCAAAGTAATTATTGTTGCTCGGAAGAAGTAAACTATGACTAATCCATCCTAAAAATTATTCTAAAAAATTATGCGCTATAGGTGGAAAAAATGTTTTGAATTACTACGCTTTCCCATGTACCAGTTTTTAGAATCATGTTTAGCTGCTCGTTTACAATTTTTGCTTTAAATTCAACCAAAATGAGTGGGGCTCACCAGCGAGGGTTATCTTTTTTTGAGGTAGCTTATCAAGTGAAATGAATGACTTCTTATAGCAGTTAACTCAAAAAATGTGGTCTGTCACTGTTGCCTACGTCTCCTGATTTCTTCTAGCCGTTTTGGTGGTCCATAATATCACCACACTTTCTTGGTCCCACGAGATGCTCTTGCTGTGCATGCGTCCGGAGGTAAGAAGACTGTTTCATCGATGTGTTGGCTTGTGTCAACCCACAAATATACCTTCACTCTCAAACCAATTTTGCCAGACTTTTTACGATTCCTTTCATTAACACGGGCGTCATCCATTTTCCTTCTTTTTAAATCTTTCTCATGTCGTGTAAAGGTCCAGAAACTGTTTCTTCGTTGCCTTCTATCTCTGGAACTTGCTGTTGTCTTCAACTCAGAATATTATCCAGTAATTTCAACTAAGCGTTTTCGTATTTATCCTCAAATGACGAATATTCAATTTACGTAAAATCAACTTAGCAGAAGCGGTTAAAATAGTCAGAATGATTTGTGCTGCTACATACATATTCAGAAGTTCCCGTTGCTGTACGACTTGACAGTGAAGCACCATTTTCACTTAAAGCATTTCGATGGTTATAAATGGCTGCTCCGAAGAACCCATTTTGCGCTAAAGAGCTTCGTTGTGGCCTTGCCAAACTCCTAAGATCGTAACTGCTGTGGAAAGAACATGGGGAGCACAATCTAGTCTGTTCAGGTCTTCAAAGTTTACCTATAGCAAGAAGGATACCAGCTTCCCACCTTACAAACAGATATCTCTTTGAGATCCACAAAGAATTGTTTCCTTAGTATCCGTAGCGATGCTCTAGCTAGTGGGCAATCGCCTAACCGTCTCTATCTCTTCCACGCAATTTCGACGGAGCGAATTGTAACGAACGCCAAGTCAGGCGACATGGTTTGCTATAGGTTTGTGCCCCATGCTCACCGCCGTAATCCTGGTTTCTGGCCAATAAGCTCTCGTGTCTGAGCTTTGTTGTAAGAGGACTAGATCTTCCTTGATCTAATGCAGGTAGTGAAGCTTTGCCATCTGAAGTTAGCGGCTACTGAAGGACGGACCCCTCTGTATTGCTCCACCAGCTTGGAGGATGTTGCCACTATGTGCAACACCTTCATAATAGATTGGCTGTCAGTTAGAAAGACTATGTTAGGCTTGGGACTCGGATCAAGTCCCAGCCAACAACAACCCATCAATACCATCAAACTGACGTATCTTGGAAAACTGTTTCGACTCCAAGATCATGTTTTAGCCGTCGGTAAGGAAAACCGTGTAGCAACCCCGTAATATATTTCCTTTCTTCCATTCTGCCCTGGTTGGAAGTCCTAACTTAAAATTTCTTTTGACGCTCAGTTTTCTTACCGCGGTATTTCGTTTTGGAACGTATATTTTTCTGCTTACTTTCCTAACGTATTTAACATGAAGCTCGTATGGAAGGAGGTTTGGGCTACATTGAGAACACATACTGAGGAAGAGCGCAGAGCCTTAGTACTAATTGCACGTGCTGTTTCTTGGACTCTATTAAGCTTATTATTCTGTTAAGGGAAAGTCACACCGCATCCTTGAAGAACTATTGTGCCCCTTTTACTGGTTATAGCTTAGTCTCATTGTATTCATTCTCAGCAGCCACTACACAAAATAATCATACCTTATGATGGTACGGAAAATGGCTGTGTACATCTAAAGAATTATTCTCAAGTAAAGACCACATTTCCTTACGCCTATGGACCTTCTTAACCAACTTAACTTAGGATCCAGAATCAACTTTCTATTATAGGGTGGTGGAATTTGCATAATTTTGAAAAATGTGTGCCGAGTCCGCATCTTGCAGTCCCCCTGCATACCCTTACCAACACGTAATCTCGCTGATAACAATATCCCGGACACTAATATCACCAGGTTGTTCGCAAGGTTTTGTGTAGTTGCTACTCCAGCGATGGAACATATTTTGTACGATATGTACAAAATAAATCGTTTACAATGGTTGATCTGAAAGCTGAATTAAACATGAAGGTAGAAGAATTTGCTATTACTACATCTATAGCATCATGCATGCTATAATAATCTGTTAAAGGAAGTTGCATTGCGTCTTAGACCAACTATTGTCCCCATCATACATACCATAGAACGTAAAGTTCTATATAGTGGAAGATAGACTGATCAAATCTGTGATTTGTGTCATTCACGACGTCGTAGTTGTTATCGGTTGTGACTTTCCACCCTAAATAGGAGAAGTTGTCAACCGTCTCAAAGTTGTAGTCTCCAATCTTTATTCTTCTTATTTGACCAATGCTATTTGATGTCCTTGCCTCTTTGGTGTTTGGTGTTGACGTTGTCACCATATATTTCGTTTTCTTTTAATTGGTGTGCAGGTCAAGATCTCGGGCCGATTATCGCCTGCTCGATTTGGATGAAGGCAGTTTGTACATCTCGGGTTGTTCTTCCCATGATGTCATATCGTCAACATAGGCCAGTAGTTGGGTGGATTTAAAGAGGATCGTATCCCTTGCATTTACCTCAGCATCACGAATCACTTTTCCAGGGCCAGGTTAAAAACGGTCGACGATAGGGCATATCCTTACTTTAGACCGTTGTTAATGATGAATAGTCTCGAGAGTGATCCGCTTCGAGAAGTTGGTTTCTCCAGATTTATCTAGTTTCGCTGTAATTCCATCGGGTCCTGGCGACTTATGATTTTTAAGCCAATGAATTGCATGGATTGTTTTTTCCACGCTTGGTGGTGGGAGAATTGCCCGTCGTCTTCAGCTGGCATGACCTCCAAATCAAGCAGTATGACTATCGAGGTGTATAAGGTGTCATATTGTTGATTTGTTGGTAAAAATTCCTCGCAAGGTACGGTTGTTCCCTGTACTTTCCGAGCTCATAGACCTGTTGTTTTCCCAGGCTTATTTTTTCCATCTGTGAAATCGTTTCTCCACTCGATGAAGTTCGTAAAAAGTCTTCGCGCGTTGCTAGCTTATTTTCATCCGCAGTCCGTTATCATTAGTATTTTCATCGCCTGAATACGGGCTCAGTCCCTAGTTGGCTGTTAAAACCGTCAAGTATGATTTTGATATTATACATGGAACAGGTTTCGAGGGTTCATCCTATTGCCCCGTAGAAGATATCTTTCTCTGACCCTGCAATCTCTTCTATAGGGAAGTGAACGTTAATGGGGCTTGAATTTTGAAACTTGCCTCGCAAATGTAGAGCGCGTAGCCTTTCGCTTATGTTTTCAAAGCCGATACCAGTAGATTCTGTTTTTTCTGCTGACTAAGAAACCTACTCGGTTCCATTAGGAAATGCGCAAATCGTCAGTCCATCCAGTCCGAAGCTTCTTTTGTGGGTTTCTAACTTCGATTTTCCGTGTAGGGTTGTCAGCCCTACCCAAGCCCCCACTTTGAAAAGCAGTTGGTACAATTTATCTCGTTTTCAGGCGCGGGAGACTCGTCTTCATCCTTCTGCATGTGGAGCTTTTAGTTAAGAAAGAACTTGCAGCGGTCACCACGGGGAAGTAGATATAAGGTTTGGTACTAAAATTGCTGCTGCGTTTCCGAAGTTTTATGCTCTATCATGTGTATCAATCCCCGTTTCACCCTGGGACCTATGTATACTACTCTTTGAACACAAATACATATTGAAAAGGAAATATCTCACCTGATATACAGCACGGCAAGCAGGCATGTCCACGATCGGTGTGAACTTTTCCCATTGACGACGTGCATTCGTAGTTAGGTGCTGTCCGTTCCCTTATACATATATTATCGAAACTATAGTCGCCTGAGTTTTTAAGCATTGGTTGTTAGCTGGCAAAGAGGGGTACATTGACCAAAAAAGTGGGAGAAAATTTATATTCAATTGATCCGGTTCGCAATCAAAGGAATGGCTAATTTAGTTTTCCCTGAATTTTAAAACAAAAAAATTTATAATTCTCCACTTGATAGGAACCAACTGTGAAAATATACACTTTTTGGGCTGATAAAGAAACACTGATGCGTTTTTTGACAAAAAATGGTGTCATTGTATTGCTGATGTAACCTTACTTTCTTTGGAACGTACTAATATTATAAACTAATAATAATTCCTCATATTAATATTATAGATGTGTACTTGTACTTTGAAACGAATCAACGATTATTGCTTGCATTTTTAAGTTTAATGAAAGTCTAAGTTGTATTTTGTAGGTTTTATTTTATAATCATCCAAAAGTAAAGCAGGTTGAAAGAATATCCATTACACGACAATAAAATAAAATTTTTAGAAATAAGTTTGCAAATGGAGTAACCGTCATTGCAATTATTCTGTACAGTAGTATAAGACGAGATAGCGAAACGAAGTGGATGTGTACTTATGGATTTCCCGCATAAAGTTTATCATATTCTACCTTCCCGCATAATGTTATCTTCCAGATTTAAATAAATGAAATTAATTAAATCGCCAAGCCTTGATAAAACCATTGCAATGACATTTAAGACAACACAATGGTGAAGCAGTGCCTTACGGGGGCTTTTTCAATATTTTAGTGTTGGCACTGTTTAGTAAAATAATACGCGCAAAATTGATTATGTACGAGTAGGTGAAGGTTAAATTTAATAATATACATGTCAAATTGGTGAACGATAAGACGGTAACGAAAGATAACATAATATTGATAATGTCAACTGACTCAATGGAATTGTGATAAAAATGAGGGAATCATTGACGCTTTGAGACATACGCATCACACGAACACATTTTCCAGGGTTTAAATTTGTCACTTAATGGTATCTATACTTCTTCAACCTATAGTCGATGAAGTAACTTTTCGCGGATGTGCTTCTTCAATTTCTTTACGGGACGACAATCCGTTGAAGGAAGAGTGCAACTATGAGTATTGTAACTCCAACATTTATCCATCCGACCGGCTTTACTGTTTCAAGTGTCAAGGAAGTAAATGCAGTCAGCCTTCTGGAAGATCAAGACCATGTGTAAACTATTCACCACTCGATCAGTGTTATACGGATGTCATAGATGCAAGCAACACCGTACGAGGGTGTCTATCGGATGGAAACTACACTGCTACCGAATACACTATGACTTGCAAGGGCGACTTATGCAACAACTTGCCATCCATCGGAAATCTTGACTGTGTAAAGTGTAATTCGAATGACACACTGGATTGCGTGCGCTTGGCTGATGGATCAGGAAATTGTAATATTTCCGTTACTGACACATGCAGCATGCAAGTCCTTTTGGGCAGGCAAGATCATTGTTACACTTATCAAAGTGGTGATTACGTCCGACGAGGTTGCTCCGCAGAGGATGGAAGTGCTGTAATGGTTAATCAGAATAGGAAAGAGTATGAATATACATGTACAGATAACCAATGCAATGTGGATTGTATTCCACAAAGTGTTTGTTACACGTGTGACTCCTCCGTTGATCCTAATTGCTCAAGGGACTTGAGTAACATAACAGCGGAAACATGCACGTCGCAAGCGGTTGCTTCGTGTTTCACATGCTTAGGAGCAGGTTTGTATTTTTGGAATTAGTAGTGAGTGCCAAATGGATGGTTTCATAAAATGGATTGAAATTTAATCTACCGATTCATGAGTTTTAACGATTGGAAGAGAACTTTAGCGAAAACGTAAGATTTGTTACTTGATTAGAAAGTGAATTTTGGCGCCCAACGTGGGTAATGTTGCGAGTAACACTTTTAAACATTTCCCTGCATTAGGCAGGGTTTATAGCCAACAATGCGTGTCGGAAAAGGATGCTTATACTAGTATCTCTTAGAATTAACATTTTTATTAATAATTTCTTTGTTTACTGCTCGGACTGATTTCAACGAAGGAACGTTCCAACAAATTTGTGAATGTGTGTGTAAAGATCTTAAATATTTTAATTTTTTTCGCCAGGAAACTGGGATATCTTCTCAGTTTTCGAAGATAAGTACTCCATTTTCGATATAAAAAATCTCCATGAAACCGGCAGTCCCAAATAATTTTTTGAAAAATTTTCTGAAAATTTATTAGAAGAATCTTTTATTTGATCTGGACCACGCAATGAATTCTTAGAGGTTTATCATTTTTTTCTTTCATGACAAAGTTAATTGAAAATAGTAGTATTCTACCAGGTGAGGATATTTTTAACCGTTGTTTATTCACCGCAGTTGATTAAAATTTAAGATTCATTGATTTCATCGAAATCGCGAAAAAAATTAATTAGATTTATCCTTTGTAGTTTTGAAACTTTTAATGACTTATTGAAGTAGAGACTGGCCACAATGGCTACCCAGGTTGACCACGATGAGGGAAGACCTATCCCAAAGCTTTAAAAAGATTGATGAAGCTAACCTAGTCTACCAGATTGCACACATGCTGCATGAACATAAGGCTATGTATTGTTACTGGAGATACTACCGATCCCGTGGTCACCCTAACTGCGGGAGCCTGAAGGCAGCTTTGGTAGCACGATCCCTGGACACACGGTGCCATCGTTTCTGATAAGGACATACGGCAGCAAACATCTTTAATCCACAATGTCCTTACAAAAAAGAAAAGACTGGGAACCGGAGTCGAAGAGCCCAGCTGAAAAAGATATTTTTGGTTTTAAGGCCGTCGCGAATGAGATTGCAGTAGTATCACACTCGCACCCAGGGAGCGAATTTTTGGAGTGACGACACAAAAACCTAAGCGCTCAATATTTCGGGCAAATAATGCCCACTGTCGTTTCTACTATTCCACTGCTCTTACCAACCGAGCTAGTTACAATATATGTCGATGCCGAATCTTAGGTGAATGAGTCCCATGACAGATTCTTATGTTGATAAGATAAGTTGTTTGGTTTCGGATTTTGCGCAGTAGAGAATTAACGGTATAAATATCACAGATTACCGGTCAATTTCGGCTCACATAACGTTTCACGACCGGATGTAATCGATATCGTTTTTTTCTCATTCCGTCGTTAACGTAGAGTTTGTATTATATTTTAATGCCGATTTTGAGCACAAATTCGAACTCGCACAAGAAGTAACCTTATCGCTGCCAGAGGTGCAAAATTCAAAACGCGGTTGGTTGGTGCTTTTGTTCAGGATAGATCTTCCTGAGATGCCTCATCGTCAACTGTTCCGCAAGATTTTACGAGGGTAGACCCCTCAGTAGATTATCTCTACTTTCTCTATTTTGGTTGACTCATTCATTTAGTAACTTTGGATAAGTGTGAGTGTATGAAGAGTTGGCAAGGGTAAATTTTTCAGGTGCTCTTTACAACTAGAGGCGCTATCTTTATCAAGCTGTTTTTCTTCGAGGTGAAGACCCTGGCTCTATTCAATATGGCAAGAAATGTTGACCTATTTCTACAAGTAATAACTGCCTTCAACAAGTCTCTCTATTGCATATCAAACTAAGTTGATGTCCGAGCCCAGCTTGGTATTAAGATTAAGATCACAATGTTATATTTAAGAGGCCATTTCTCAACTGCGTGCGGTTGTTTATAGAAGTGATTCTTTTTTTGTGTATCGGAAGTATCCACTGATGGATAACATTTATAATAATAATAACTATTAGCGCGATAATCCAAGTGGTTTGGACTTTGTCCTGTGTTATAGTATTCCATTCAAGTCCAGTCGGAGGCAATGTGGTCAGCATTGCTCTCGCCCATGATTATTACCCTGGTTTTGCTCAGGTACCAATTCACAGCTGTGTTAGTTGGTTTCCGACATCCAGTCACGATAGAAACCCCCCTGCCACCAGTGGGGTTTGAACCGCTACCTTCTGCTGCGACATCCTAGCGCTCTAACCACTAAACCGTCCGGACACATGATGGATACCATTGCACTATTGTAATGCGATGTCCTTCAAAATAAATTGAAAACTCGTAGCCAAATCCAATCTGAAACTAGGATGCAGATGCCGCACGAATTAGAGGAGGAGTTTCACCTGACTACATCGTTGTAATTATCGCTCAAGTTGAATAAATCAGCCATTAAGGAACAGATACCATTTCAAGGAACCGTGCTCATATTAGAAACTAATCTTTGTCTATAAACGGTTGCAAAAGATTATTGCCATTAGCATTCAGTAATGTTCAGAATTTGTAATTTGACAACCCGTACATTTCCATACATTGAAGTGAGTTTTTAAAATGGAGAATATTTTAAGTCCATTCTTTACACATCGGTCAATAAGTTCAGAAGATCTTTCAGTAAAACACATTTTTTTTTAAATTCGACTTTATTCGCCAAAGAAGAGACTACTTTCAAGAATAATGCAACTATTATAACGCTTTTCCAAAATCACCCAGTTTTTCTTGATATGGGCCCGCTTTTGATGGTTTCACTTTTTCCAAGATTATCTATGAATATGATACCGTAAGCATCCTAAAATACAGCGGCCAAAACCCTTCCAACGAATTTCACCGTCCCCTCTCCCCTCAGCTGATGGTCAATTCGATTCCTGTGTGTAGTGGCGGATCTGATCGTTCATTGTTGCATGCATGCAAGAAGTTTTTTTATTTTTATTCCGTTCGCACAGCTCCAAACAGCGTTCTGAATCATTAACACGTTGTTATTTTTTATCCAATGTCAGAAAAAATCATTTTGTGCCCTTTTGGACGTTTTCCTAAGTGACCATTTCATGGGCTATGTTGCTTTACGGTATGATAGTTTCATCTGTGTGTTATCTTGTGGATTTATTGATCGATGTGTTAACTCTCTACTTAAAGGGAAGCCATTATCGCAGCAGGATATCTGCGCCTTGAATAATAATTACTATCGACAGCCGGTGAGATTATCTTACCTATTTCTTGCGAAATCTAGATTTTATACCGCCGTTCAGCCTATAGTGAATCTTATTTTCTCCTTCCTCAAACAAACGTTTCTCGTCCTTCGTTCAAAGGATCAGCCGATCTACTGTTTGCTACGGAGAAGTGTTTCAGCGCGTTTGATTCTGCCATTACACCTCAGTCCTCTTCTGGATCTCTCGAAATTCCGGTCTCTGTTTTTTTCGATTAAGTGATTAGGCTCTCCAATAATTTGAGTAGAGCTGAGTGGGAGTTCCAGTGGATAAAATTGCATAGGTTCTGTTTTCGCCCCATCTCTTCACGAATACAGTTTACTGTAACTACTAGAAAGAATTCTTCATCAATAGTGGCCGTAAGTAACTCAAGAATTAAGAAATCTGGAAATTTTCTTCTTGGAATTTAAGTAGAATAGATTTCTAGTTCAGATTTTCGCAGACCACTGTCTACCATCATCTCATTGCAATTGAAAAGAAATCCCAGTTAATAACAAGCTACAAGCCAATAAAAATTGTATCTTTTGATTACGTCGTCTATTTCTGCGGGAACCTAACTCAACGCAACAGCAAAGCACAATCCTTGACTTCAACTATGTCCTCACCCATCGCCTTATTTTTGGGAAATAAATCAGCAACCATTGCCAACCGTAGCTAAAAAGTAAGAATAAGAATTTTCTGAGTGTTCCTTCCCCTGTAAGTTACTCTTGGTTCCTTTAAGAATCATTGTTCCAGATTCCCGGAGCAGTTTCGTATCCCACCAGTTTCAGACCCGCCTGAGGGTGGGAGAAAGGGAATGATTCCATTGGTCCGAGGTTTTCTTGGGGACCCGGAATAGGGAGTATTTAATGAAAGTGGATTGTTTGTGCTACTTCGAAAAGCTCGAATAATTTTCAGGGGAGGGAGCGGCTTTTTGCTTCGCGTCCCTGTTTATTCCATTATAAGAGAATATAAGTTGGCAAAGATTATAATTTATTATACATGTATAATAGAGTAACTATATGTCTTTATTTTCAATACTATCAATTAATTTCATCCACTACTCACGTATACCTACTAAATTTTTTATTAGATAGTTGATAAAACACATGCAGCAACTGATCATAGCATCTAGCTGCCATACCGTTTTGCGATTAGCGGTGTTATTGTTATATGTTTTATGCCCCTTTCCAATAAAGAGCTATTTTAGGAAAAACTAACCCGTGAATAGAGTGGAGAATTAGTAAAGATCCTCTAAATTATAATCCCATATCACAATAAAGAAGCTTTAGGTAAAGCATTGAAACCATGGGAGTTCTAGTTGAGACTGTTTAGTTGACTATAATGATCCAAAAAGGTGAAGATTTGTTTGAGGTGGAAAGAAATTTCGCCTCAATCTTAGATTATTCTCGGTTTCAATTTGGAGATACTATTCTGTTGAATCATTCTGAATGTTTTAAATTCTTCTTGTTTGAATTTTAACGGATGCTAGATACGATCTTCTCTTTTAACTACTTCTTGGTATTGTTCCGGACGTTTATTTACAAATATTAGTACAATGTGCATTTCCAGCAACATCTACTTCCAGTAGTCAACTATCTAACGTTTATCAGATATAGTCTGTTGGAATTCAAAAAATGTGATCGAGTTCCGCAGTGCTATAACAATATTTCTCAACAAAGGCAATCTGATCATAATTGAATTACATTCATAAACATGAATTTCATTGAACAGGCAATGATACAACTTCGTAATGCAATTAATGCAAGTTCACTGATAAGTAGTTCCTCTCGTAGATTGATATCTCAGGAAGAAAGTTACAATCAAAAGTTGTCTACAATTCGATGAGTGTTGTAAAGCTATATCAAACTTCTAAAACATTCTTCGGTGGGTATCTTGACATAAGAGTGGTGTTAAAAAATGTTTGGTACAAAACATAATGAATATAGCTGAATAACTTCACTGTTATGTTTTAATAAATTAAATGATGGAATCACAAACTTTTTAAATTCAGGCGAATGCATTAAAGGAGATGTTTCAAAATAAATTAATTATCCAAGGGTTTGTAAGATCTGTTCTTTACATCATATGTACTTGTATAGGGTTCCTGCTTAGCATGTTTGAGCTAAGGTTCTCCCAGGTTTTTTATTCAGCTCAAAAATATTTTCTACGAGCGAAAGGGGAAGAAATAAAATACATATTTAATCCAATATCAATATACATTTTAGCTTTTGCTCTAACAATATGCTTTATTCAAGAGCCAACCAGCATGAGACGAAAAGATATCACCCGCAGGCATATGTAGTCCACTCATACTACTGGGGTAGTTCTTTTTGGCTTTTGGTACGGGCCGATTTTATGAGGGCTGCATATGCATTGTCTTCTTCTACTCTTGCCCCGTTCACAAGCAGGGTCGACTCGTCTTGATCAGTTTCGTCGTTTTGATCTGTCAAAGACCTGATCTATCAGCCATCGTTGCTTCGACGGGCCGTTTGGTTATTCCCCATCGACTTCGACCAATTTTGGCAAGTGAATTCTCGTTATCGCGAATTACGTGACCGTACCGTCGAAGATACCTCTCTCGCATTTTTTCCACCATCAGTGCAGCCCCATATCAATCACGAATATCCTCATTTCGAACGTCCAACTAGTCCAACATAACATCTTCGTTTCCATTACCGAGAGACGTCGTTCATTGTCTTTCATAGTCGGCCACTTCTCAAAACCATAGAGGGCGATAGGTCGAACGACACTGCGGTAAATTTTCAACTTGAGACGAAGCAAAAGCAGGTCGAAAAAGATAATTCTGTAGTAAAAATTGGTTTTCATTTGTTAAGCCTTTTTCTTGCTTTTAAGTCACTATTTACTGTATTAATTCATTATAGTCTAGGTCGTCTTTTCGGTGATTTCCTGTCATCTTGAGCTTGTGGAGTATCATTAACAAGGAATAGATGACCATACTATCGTAGACATCCTTCTTCTGACTTCGCTACAATCTTAAGGCATGAAAATTTCATGGAGTAGCAAGGAGAGTCCCAAGTAGCTTTTATAATTTTCCTGAGATTAGCAATTTTGGCATAAAGAAGGGAAACGCTTTTCGTGAGGGTGGGTAAAATTATTCAATTTAGTTTTATTCTGCATGTGGACTGATGTGAATATTGCTTACTCCTTTTTGTTGAGGTCACACTAATGGCACGACTTATCGACAGTGACTCTCCATGTGGTCTGAAAATCGACCCTATATTCAAATTTGGTTGTTTTTCTAGTCACACAGCTTTGGGCTATCATTAGCAACTTACCAATGACAAAAAGCGGAGCTTAAAATTATGTAGGCCCCGAAACGTCAAATCAGAGTGGGAAGCCCACATCACGAAGAAATGAAGCGTAAAAGACAGTATCAGATGAACAGTTTGGGGTTTCCCTCTTTGAATCGCCGATTCAGGGTATGAACGTGATGTTAATTTTATTCTCCAATGATGTTTTTCCTTTAAGCGAGAAATCTGGAAATGCGGGTACCAAATTGCCTCCTATAGGGTACCCTATTTCTGCAGTGTACGGTAATGGTCTTGAATGAAGCGCTCTAGCATATTTCAAGGCACAGATTCAATTGAATTGTCGCATCAATGATGATTATTATTAAAGTCAAGCTGAGGCTTATCTGCGCCGATATTTTCTCTACGTTACTACAGAAAGTAATTGCCACTATTCAGCCTGCCCTACACGATCCGGCAGGCCTCTCAGTAACGCTTGAAAAACCCAGAGCTCATTTGGCCGCTTCTTGAGCTGAAAACACCATACACATACCGGCAAGTGGGTGGCACCATCAATTCAATTTTGGCCTTACACGTACCGGTTTCCATGATCTCCTTTCAGACCAGCCGAAAGACCGAATAGTTTTTCATTTGATTACTACCTGTCTGAACAATCGAAACTGACAGATCAACCGGAGTCTACATACGTTCTGACCGCAGTTTGCTGCAGACTGTCCAAATGCACTTTCCGGACCGTTTGTGGCATTAAATTTTAAAGCGATATAGGTTGATATTTTCCCTTGAAGTCCAACATTGACGCATATCCGAGTTTGGAACAAGCCATTTTCTTAATTACGTATGATAAAGCAAAGTATGAATAAATCGAGTTGCTTAGGAAAGAGGTGGACAAGTTTGTTCTGATTATGTCGCACATAGGTAATCTACCTGGACACTTTTATAAAGACCCGGGTTCGACATATTCTATCTAAGGCTAATAGTTCTGACAATATGCTTACATAATAGCATATTTTAAATCCCTTTATTTCAATGTTCCATCAAATATTGCAGTACTTTCGGTGCCGCCATAGTCCCTAACTATTTTGTATATAACTTACCAATCAAAAACTTGTACCAGGTGTACAAGCTTAAATCCGCTATTTTTTTTTTTGAAGAAAAACACATTTTATTGTAGGAACCAAAAAAAACTTTATTCAAAATGCTGGCCCTTGATATCTACACATTTTTTCCATCTCTCGAGTAATTTATGGATACCATCCCGATAAACTTGTTGATCTTTCGAGGCAAACCACTCCTCAAGCCATTTTCGGACGTCTGTGTAAGAATCGAAGTGCTGCTCAGCGAGCGAGTTGCCCATCGATGAAAACAGATGATAGTCGGATGGGGCCAGGTCTGGTGAATAAGCGGGGTGGGGTAGTATCTCCATGCGTGTGTGACGGAGTAATCATGGAGGAAAATCAGCTTCTCATGTCTTTGCTGATATTCCGGCCGTTTTTCATTCAGAACACGATGCAATTTTATGAGTTGTTGGTGATAACAGTGGGCATCAACAGTTTCACCAGGTTTCAACAGTTCATAGTAGAGAATACCCCACGCACAGTATCGTGCTCCGTCCGAAGCGATTTGGTCTTGAAAAAGATGTCGCTGGTTGGCCGGAATTAACCCACGATTATTTTCGTTTAGGATTCTCGAAATAAATCTACTTTTCATCGCCAGTCACAATCCGATGCAAAAACATCTTTCTTTTGTGTCTGGCAAGCAAGATTTCGCATGTGTTTTGGCGCCGCTCCATTTGCCTATCGTGCCTATGCGGCACCCATTTTCCGATCTTTTGAACCTTACCCATTGCACGCAAACGCATGGAAACAGCTTGTTGAGAAAAACCTATTGCTTGGCGAGCATTTTCTGCATTTGAGTATCGTTCTCGTCCCTCCAATTCGTGGTCCTTAACTTCCGTGGGCCGATTTTCACGCTCCTTGTCGCTCGTCATTTTTGAAACGACGGAATCAGTCTCGGCACGTTGTTTCGCCGTAGGCCTCCACAACAATTCGATGCAGTTCAGCGGCTGATTTCTCCAAATTGAAGCAAAAAAGTTGAGCTCCCCGCGAATGGTCTACTTGTACACTTATTAACAATTGTTGCAGATAGAGTTATAAAGATAATTATGGTTTGACTTTATTAAATAATCCTAAATACATAAATAATTTGGAGCATCCTTCTGGACTGAAGAAGGAAGGGTTGAAAATATCTCCTGCATGTGATGAATTGTTATAACAGTGGGATATAGAAGTGAATAAAAGCTACCCACCTTTTGAACCCACTGTCGATGTGGCTCCTTATATCCTAGCACGAACCCTTTTTGTTACTTCTCTAACTCTGAGATACATATCTGCCCCTGCGGTAGATCAAAGCGGTGTTACTGGATTTTTTTGCATTTCAATTAAAATTCAACATAAGTTGGACTATAAATAGTTTCTTTGCTGTTCACAAATTTCAAGGATAGATAAGATAATTCTAATACTTTGATAATATTCTGACATTACCACTGAGATGAATAAATAATGCCAAATAGGTAACATAGTATTACTATCCTCTCCGATATTGTATTCAATAATACTTATATAATTCAATTTATTCTGTTTTTCAAATGAAGTTCGCAAAAAATAATCTCAAAATAAACTCTAGTTCAAACTTATCTCATATACATTTTTATCAAATGGAAGAATAAATAGCATCAGATATGCTAGCTATGAATATCAGCGGCTGTTATCAAACATATTTCATACGTGTTGTTTTAAATGTGAAGATTTGAGGTATACATATCTTGCTGAAAGTTGCCCCAGTAGATAGGAAAACGAAAATCGCTGGAAAAACAAATTTTCACGAAGTATGAACTGTCGCAGTGGGTTCCTTGCGCGGTGATTCAAAATCGCTTGGACTTTGAAATTCAAATCTACATGGCAAGCAACGTGGGTTCCTAAGTAGAGCAAGGAATGCAATAAAATCACATTTGTCTTGCGTCAAAATGCATTAAATACAAGGATTAATATATGTACACCCAGAGGTTCCGAATGAAGATGAAAGGTATCTCTTGCATATTGTTGGGTACAACATACCATCAAATGGTGTGGGTTTTGAAGTAACTGTAGTTTCAAATTTGTTAAGATGGATTTAGTGAGGTACAAATAAGTATCATCGTTTCCCAAATTAATGCTGTCAAAGGAAATATGTAATTTAATATAGATGGGACTACTACCATGGCATCTTAAATAATAATTGTTCTCCATCTAGTAGCTTATCTCGGCTATTTTCAATAGTGATCTGCAGAAGAACTAAACAAAGCGGCCTACTTTTGTCAACATTATGCTCTTCAAAGATATCAGGTTTTAGATTTGTGTTATTCGAATATATTAAATATTAGAGAGCTAAGCGTTTCAAACAAGAGGTCAACGTTAAAATGTTACTGATAGCAAGTCAATTTGGATAGTGAAGTGCATGATATCAGCCGACTCAGTTGCCAACCAGTAACTAAGTAAAATAAGGCCACTAATCTCCTAGAAATAAAGTTCTCTCAGAATAATTTCTGCACTATTTTGACTAAAGTGTAAGAACGCTTTGAGTACAATGGGCCATTAGATTCTGAGTGCTTAAAGGCTTTGCCTCTCCCCGACTTAATACCCACGCTATGTGAGGGTTCCAGAACATCTAGGTAAGCAAGATACTTCTGCACAATATTTGAGGAATTGCAAAAGCTTTGCCTAAAGGGCGATTTTTTTCCAAGCAAATAGTCCAGTGCCATCAACCCAGAATCATGCATTGTGTATTGGTCATTCTTCCATAAGCAGTTGCCTTTTAACACGAATGACGACCACATCAATAGTGGTCGACAAACCAGGGTCATGGATTATGTATATGTTTGCGTACATTCTATTCATGAATAATCATCATCCTACCATAGGGTTATAGGATGAGTTTTAACTAACCGACGCTGTACGAGCAATCAGACCCGCAGTAGATTTAGGAATTGTCTGTTGGATGTGCGGTATCCGGTCTAGCTTTAATAAGGAACTCCAGAGATCCCAGTTTTGCGCCGAGGTCCACCAATTCGATATCCCTAAAAGCTATCTGGCGTCCTGATCTACGCCATCGCTCCATTTTAGGCAGGGTCTGCTTCGTCTTCTTTTTCTACCATAAATATTGCCCTTATAGACTTTGCGGGCTGGATCATCCTCATCCATACGGATTAAGTGACCCGCCCACCGTAACCTATTGAGCCGGATTTTATCCATAACCGGACGGTCATGATATCGCTCATAGATTTCGTCGTTATCTGATGGTCACTTACGTTCGTTAATGTGTTGCGTCCACCATTTCTCCCAGGGTTGGAGAGCTGCGACCCCATAAGTTTAACATCGACCATTTTTGTGACCCAGTTGTCGCTCGGCAGTGGGAGAGTTATCTTGCAGATTAAACGGCAGATATACAGAGGGCCATCATAAGATCTGGCCGACTGCGGAATCGTGAATGCACATCGATAAATGGAAGAGTTTGAAGGCTCTACTGATCGCTGCGGGCTATAACGGTCGACTTTTCATGCACGATGATGAACAACTCAAGAGGTGGATACTTCCGGTGTTTAACTATATCACCTACGGCGAAATTCTTCCTCTTGTGGATAAAATGGCCAGTCGCCGTAACATACGGATACGGACTATTTCTCTAAGTAGGAGAGAAATCATTTGTCCATCAATGCACTCAAATGGGATAAAGCCGCGGGGCTTGATGGTCACCACCTGCAATTATAGCTGATCTGCTCCTTCCACTCGTACAGAAATCTTGGGAATCCGGGACCTTTCCCAAAGGGTGGGGGAAGGGGATAGT
Source organism: Hermetia illucens (assembly GCF_905115235.1). Taxonomy (NCBI): domain Eukaryota; kingdom Metazoa; phylum Arthropoda; class Insecta; order Diptera; family Stratiomyidae; genus Hermetia; species Hermetia illucens. The sequence goes on along the minus strand of NC_051849.1, from coordinate 165,009,606 downwards.
CGTTAAGATTCCAAAAAAGGGCAACCGTTTTGAGTGTGACAGTTTTAGGGTTATCTGCGTGTTCCCTGCCCTTGCAAAGATAATAGCTTAAATAATTCTGGAACGCATCAAAAGACATTTCGAAAGTTTGATGCACAGAAAGTAGGCTAGTTTCCACTTCGGATCCTCATGCGGTGACGACATCAACACTCTACGGATCAATTTTGGAACAGGGCGTGGAGTTCTCCATTTCATAGCATGAACAGGGAGTGAATCCGGAGTGCTCTACGCAGGAGGGGAATTTCAGAGAAACTAATAGCTATTATCGGAGAGGCATATGATGCGCAAAATGGGGATCCAAAGCAAAATTCACCTTCATGTTATTGATGACGTTCATATGACATGTTTTCTCAAACAACTCGACTATGCTAATCTATTTGCTGTTACACCGTTCTCATCGGATGGGGTCATTGCACTCTCTCTATATGCATTAATGAGGAGAGCACCGAAGGCGTCCATCAATTTGTATATCTAGGAAGCGTTGTTTCTGTCGAGGGTGGCACCGAACTGGATGCCGCTCGGCATCGGTTCAACGGTTGGTAATCTTTTGAAGCATCAGTGGCACCAAACTTATATGTGTCGAAAGTTGATTTCCGTTTCACTTCCCACATATTAAGTTTGTCTCGGTTATCTTCGTCTTTTATGACTTTCTACTTTAAAGAAAAAAATCAAACTAACCTATTTTTTACTCAAAATATTTAGTAACTACCTTTGGCTAAACTTATGTATATTAGTGAAATCCTAATCGCCAAATGAAAATCCCTAACACTCGTTACTGATTTTGAATGTGAACTACATTTAAAACTTGATTATCAATCCTTTAATTTCATTCGAATAATGAAAAAGATATACTCAAAAAATCAAAAGCAGTTTCCCGGAGTTTGTTGCATAAGAAAAAGCTTCCAGTTTCTGATTATTAATTCGCTTTGATAAGGTGTTTCCCAAAAAGTGAGCATTATATATATTTTATTATTTTATTTTTAGATAAACAAGATTTCGTACTTTTTTTATTTGTTAATTTTTTATCGACTTATCACCAAATCAACCTCAGAGATTTAGATACTATACAAGCCAGCTACTAAGGGGGCATGAAGGCAATAATATGTATAGATTGTATTAAAAGCTTTATGAAGCTCGTTATATTGTCCCCAATTAAAAAATATGGGAAAACACAATAAGAGCCTTGATATAATTAATTTTAATTATTGATTAATTTAAAATTAGATATCTTTATGCCATATCTTAACATAATTGCAGGTATGAGATATGACATTAGTTCATTTGATATAGACGATCAAGCAAAAATTAAAACTAATGTGCATGCCAGAATGCCAATCGGTTGGCCTGGAATGGGACAAGATAGTGATCGATGATCGATGATGATGATGTTCCGTCTATTGACGCAGGCGCCTAGGCAGTGGCGATTGCACCACCGATGTTACAGTTACCACCAGATTTAAACAACTTTGTCGACCTTTTTATTAGCCCTCGATTTCATAGAATATACCACTCAACTGTGTGAAGAACCCTCGAAGTCCTCAAAACTAATTGACAGGTAGCAAGAGTTGAGTAAGGAACAACATGGAAAACACGGTACAATCCCGATAATTCGCATCATCAAGGGGCTGACAGTTTTGGTGGGAATTATCGGGATTACCAATTATGGATAGTCAAAAATAATAAAAATTAACTCAGGGAACCGAAAAATTTGTACGAATGAGCTGGAAATACGGATAAGCGAGATACGAATTATCAGAATTCCACTGTAGTAGATTTACCTTTTTTTCCTTAAATCAGAAACTTCAACAACTTCTTGGTTTGGATGGTTTCTAACTTCTTTTTTGCTGTAATAGATTCAAGAAGTTTCAACTTGTAAAATTAATAGTATGAAATTCATACATGAAATGCACTTCAGCGATCCTTTGATTTGGGCTTTTAAGAACTTTTCTTGGGAAAACGCATGAAAATGAGAGGTACGACGCAAGATTGATCAATTTCAAATACGAAACTATACTCCCCCTGCATTGGTGATATCTTAGGAGTTTGCACTGGGTAGGAACATTATAATGATGGGTGAACGCAGTGCGGTAATTGACTGGTGCAAAGGTTTCATTGCGATTTTCCGCACAAGGGACTCATTTGAACTGGTTTTTCCCAGGAAGACTCACCAGAGGTTATTTGGTATCATGGGAACGGGGACATAGTTCAGAAGAATTCCTGAAGGACACGTTCTTGACCCGGTTACCTGCGGTTGGTCCTCTTGTGGGAGTTTCATAGCGGGTGTGGTTAAGCACCTATCACAGGAAGAGCTCCTTTTGAGCTATGATTGTCATTTCCAAATCATTTCATATGCGAAGAAGACCGGCAGGTACTCACGTTGAACTGTCTGGATTTCATTACGGTGTCCGTAGGAACCGGCCTGTGCGGAATAAACCATCAGTTCCGGTAAACTTTAGAACGGACGGGTCCAAAATGTTCACCAATCAATTGGATTATACTATAATAACAACTAGTGCTAATGGCAAGGTTCGGTGGTGGAGATTTTTTCAATGTGAAGTATCGCTGCTTGTCGTGTAAAACTTCTTGAAGCAATTCAGCTCAGTTATCACGTTTGACAGGATTTTTAGGGTTTTTTTTTTTGACGGCAAAGAAAATGGAACTTTCAACTTTATGTGATATTTTTATTAACATTTCATTCCATATGAGTGAGTATTAAAAAATGGTGTTGAGTGGCGCCATGATTCCAGCTAACTGGCTTATCTGAAATAAGAAATCAAATGGCGTTTGCATTTGTAACAAAGTCGCTACGGAATGAAGAATGATTTCCAGAAAGCCCAGAAAATGGAATTTTCGATATGCTTCCGAAAATTAAGGCGGTCTTTTACCGTCAAACGTAAATTTCAGTCCTATTTTGGGAATTAAATGCAAAACAATCATTAAAGATAATCTAATGAATTTTTTTTTATTTAATTTGTACATGTTTCAACTTTTCAAAAATATTTTTTACGATATCCTTGAATCGTTCTTACAATAGTCCACAATGTGATGGGCGGCTTTGTGGCACCTGGACGGTCATTTTATCTCAGAAATAAAAAAAAATCTTTCTTTCTTATTAATAAGTGTTCCGTTGACCATGTTTTCCCGAGCGGAATTTTGAAGTTTGGCAAAAATATACTTCACTTTATAAAAAAGTTAAATTTTGCACTTTTTTTAGTCTTTAGAGGCTGTAAAATTCGAACAAATTAAAATTTTCAAAAACTGCCTGGGAAAGTCATAGCAAGATGTTCACTGAACAATTGAAAAGAAAATTGATTGAATTTGTTGAATATTTCTGGTAGAAGTGATGTCACAATGTTTAAAAAGTCAACTTTCGGGAAAACACGTTGAACGATAAGATATGGTGAAAACATTGCAGAAAGTTAAGATTCAATATCCAATACCAAAGCCGTAGAGTCCCTCTTCCTCATTTAGAAAATGTTCTCGGTTGGCCGCATTTTCCTCTTTCTGTTGAATCGGGGCCTTTTTTCCAGTCCACTCACCTTACGCTCTGAGCGGTCGATGCGTTTCTCGTCTCCCAAAGTAACTCCTCAACACGTCCATGACTAGCAAAATTTACAAAAGGAAGGATTCGTTGAAGATCATCACTGCTAAGTGGATAGCAATTTCAACCTCCCGTTCGCCCGAGTGTAAATGTTTTGGAGCTAAAATCCAAATACAGTTTTTAAGGGATTGGGTGTTGTTTTGAGTGTGTGCACCCAGGCATCTTTCTAATAAATTATCAGAAGACAGAACCTCGTACGTCGATTTCATCAATTGTACAATCTGGGATCGATGGAAATTCTGTCGTGCTGAAAACTTGCGAAAGTCGCTTGGGTCTTGGCCTGAAGCCACTTGATGAGTGGAGCGGTCACATGCCACTAAGCGCTCAAAAAGACCGCAGGTATTGACATTCCTTCTCCGAAATATCTATGAAGGAACGTGCTTTTCACGAAATCCTTTTTATGTCGTATTTTTAACATCATCTACATACTACATACACCCTCCCCCGCCCACCTCCCCGCATCTTTCTACCCCTCTCAAAAAGCCGGTGTGTTGGATTTATTTAAGAAATTCATTGAGTCCTGATTCCGCCATCCATTTGATGGCGGCCAGTTGTAAAGCAATTTACTTTCACTTTGTGGTCCACAGACCCTTTAGTCTTGGGCAAGCACCCAAGTTACAAAATTATATGACTTCCGTTTTCATCTAGGCCAGAAGCATTTGATCAGAGGCGCTACCCTGGGAGCAGCGTCACCGAAATGGCTAAAAAAAGGTATTTGCATCCTTTACATAAATTCAAAAACATGGCATATGTATGAATTATAACGAGGACAAAAACCGCCTAATAAAATTCAGGTCTAAGCCAGCCGAAGCTCAACTTTTTGTTTAAGAACATTTTAGATGATTTGTTCAGCCATAGGAGCAAAGATATATTTGATATTTCTGATTTCTAGATAGCTCGACCTGAAAGTGAAATATTACTCATGATGAATCTAAAATAGGCAGAAATCGCGTCCTTTACTTCATCGTCACTAGAAAATTTGAGGCATCGCAACACACGATTTATGCAGGCACATTTGGCCCATTTTCCCCACCTTTCCTTTTTCATTCATTTTTTCTGGTCGTCCAGTGTCATATTGAGTAAAATGAATTTCCCAACTGACTGAGATACCTTAACCTCGTTTTAAGAGTGATGCCCCCTTTTCATCCTATTGCATTGGGGATTGTTTAGATTCAGATTCATTCAGAATGACAAGTCCAATTTCCGTATTCAGTAACAATGACTTCTCTGTTCTTATTACGATCAGTCAAAAACTCAAGGTAACACAGCACTTGTTGTTTCTGATTCGCTCTGAGTATTTTTATTACATCTTGCATAGACCTTAGGCATGCCAGGATGGTCTTCTACGATTTTTTAAAAAGTAAGTCATATTCCAACCATTTCTGAAACTGCTTTTTCAAACGGTATTCTTATAATATGAAATTTTCAACTTTCACAATATTTTCTGCAGTAGAAGCTCCCAGGGAAAACCCCGGCCTGGGATTGTCTGCGCTATTGAATGTCTGCCTTATTTGAAAAGGTAAACTTTGGTTTTCGGTTTTGTCTGTGCAGGAGTCCCGGTAAACAGATGCCTGTCTGTCAGTCTGTCTGATGATTTTAAGAATTTTTCTTTGTTTGATAAGAAACTTAACCAAGGCATGAAGCTCGACTTTCTCAATGCTTGCACTTTTTTGCTGGATTAACTTGTATGATTGGCGGTCACTCACTGAATAACTTTACGGTTTGCATGCAACTTGATATTTACTCTTTTAAAGAATCTCTGTATTAGTGCAAGTAAAAGGCTGCACTTATCGTCCGTATACTTCCCTGCCCCCAACTTTCTGCCCCCGCTTCCCTCGTTTATTCTATATAGTGGCAAATAAATCTAAGGTTACGCTGGTAGACTATTCTAAATAATATTTAAGTTACGCTATTGTAATCGATTTGTTAATATATCAATGATTTCTAAACAACATAAACAGTAAAACCTTCACACTTAATACTACACATTGTTTGATGACTTTGCTTTCAGTTTAATGTTTTGGGGTATGATGTCCTGATCTCACAATAAAGGAAATGATAGAAACCACCCTCTCCAAAAAAATCATGTCGCTGTTTTAATACTTTGTTCTGCCTCCGTGTTTTGGAAACGTTCTTTCAGATATCGAGATATACACATGTGTTTTTCCAGCTTTCCACCGCTATGTTATGTGCTTTTTGAAAACCTTGTGTTTGCAGCTAATATATGCTTCTGTTCTTCTGTTTCTCAAGGCTCCAGCATCTTTGTATTCAGGGTCATTTTGGAAAAAACTAAATTTCAACTGGTTCTTAATTTCTTTAGTGGGAAATGCTACATGTCGGGGATGTTCGTCATCGATAAATCTTCCTGCCGATTACAAACTAAAAACAACTTGTCAGGACGAATACTGCAATCTCGACGTCTTTCCAACCGATCGTTTAACTTGCTACAAGTGTAAAGGGAGTGATTGTGCCACTCCTAGTGGAAAGTCAAGAGCATGTATCAACTATAGAGAGAATGATGAATGCTATACAGATGTCATTAGCGCAACTGAAACTATCCGTGGATGCCTATCTGATGGAAATTTCACCCTCACTGACTACACGGTTACTTGCAATACGAGCTTATGTAATGGTAACCCATCAACTAGTCAGCTCCAATGCATTAGTTGCACTTCGAACGGAACAGTGGGATGCATAGGCTTAAGTGGAAGCAATAGCAGTTGCGAGATAAATACAACAACCACCTGCGAGATGAATTTGTTGCTCGGACGTGACGAATATTGTTTCACTTATCAGAAGGGAGACTATGTGCAGCGTGGCTGTTCCGCGGAATCGAATTTAACAATGAATGAACTAGATGGTTCAGAAAAGATCACCAAATGCAATTCGGTTAGTTGCAACAATGAATGTATCGAACAACCAAAGTGCATTGTATGCAATTCGACAGAGGATGCAAATTGTCTTTCAAGCTTCAACGAAACTTTACTGCAGACATGTGGAGCTGAAGATAGCCTCTCCTGCTTTACGTGTCTTGATGAGGGTTAGTATGAAAAGATAAATAAATTTAAAAGATGTTTACATACAAAATACATACATAAATACATACAATTTCACACTTAATAAAATGACATCTACACTCAACACAAATCACGGACACAACATTGAGGGGTTTTATGGATCAATGAAACTAAATAGAACGATCATTGGTGAAACTTTTTAATAATAATAATCATGGGTGGGACAATCCATTCATCATCATCATCAATGGCGCAACAACCGGTATCCGGTCTAGGCCTGCCTTAATAAGGAACTCCAGACATCCCGGTTTTGCGCCGAGGTCCACCAATTCGATATCTCTAAAAGCTGTCTGGCGTCCTGACCTAGACCATCGCTCCATCTTAAGCAGGGTCTGCCTCGTCTTCTTTTTCTACCATAGATATTGCCCTTATAGACTTTCCGGGCCGGATCATCCTCATCCATACGGATTAAGTGACCCGCCCACCGTAACCTATTGAGCCGGATTTTATCCACAACCGGACGGTCATGGTATCGCTCATAGATTTCGTCATTGTGTAGGCTACGGAATCGTCCATCCTCATGTAGGGGGCCAAAAATTCTTCGGAAGATTCTGTTCTCGAACGCGGCCAAGAGTTCGCAATTTTTTTTGCTACGGAACCCAAGTTTCCGAGGAATACATGAGGACTGGCAAGATCATAGTCTTGTACAGCAAGAGCTTTGACCCTATGGTGAGACGTTTCGAACGGAACAATCTTTGTAAGCTGAAATAGGCTCTGTTGGCTGACAACAACCGTGCGCGGATTTCATCATCGTAGCTTTTATCGGTTGTGATTTTCGACCCTAGATAGGAGAAATTGTCAACGGTCTCAAAGTTGTATTCTCCTATCCTTATTCTTCTTCGTGTTTGACCAGTGCGGTTTGATGTTCTTGGTTGATTCGTCTTCGGTGCTGACGTTGCCACCATATATTTTGTCTTGCCTTCATTGATCAATCCATTGGATCAGGATCTTGAAGCGCTCGACTGTGATTACCCTGATTTGACTCAGGTACTCATTCTCTGCTGAATCTGGCATCCGACAGTCACGATACAAACCTCTTCCATTGAGCCATCCGGACATTTACGACTTTGTCGACATGTTGGAAACATCGCCATGTAGCCTGATTGCTCCCTTTCAAAATAAACAAAATTCGAGATTAGTATGTTGAAAACTCTTGACTCATGAGTATCTCCTGCGAAAAATATCGATCCAATCTCCACCAAGTGCGAAACTCGTATCGTCACGTATCAGAGGAGATTTTCGATCAAGTTAAAACTGTCCAGGGGTTTTCTTACTGCGTCTTACTGTCAGCAACCAAAAGAGCCTTTCAACAGTGGCGTTACATCTTTTCATCCTTCGCCGCACAATATAAAACTACAATCTCAGGCAAAAAAAACCTGGCATTCGGATTTTGAAATCATAAAGGCTTAGGGGGAGATCAACGCGGCAAGATACTACTGGACTCCCAAAAAAGAAAAAAATGCAATTCAGAATAAAAGGAGGGGCATGCTGACAAAGGAAGTGTAGCTGCTACATGAAAATTCCAGGCCTGGCATGGCCTACGCCACCAAGCAGCTCCTGAATTCGTATGGGTGGGACGATTTGAGTTATCCCCGGCAGTCCTTTGACTTAGCCCATTTAGATTACATCTGGTGGCTTTTCCTGAAGGTGCACATGGGTGGGAAAATGTTTCCAACGAACGAAGAAGTGGAAAAGTAGGCCGGAAACTTTTTTAAAGATGCTAAAAAATAAGTTACATGCATATGTGCAAATGCATCTATGTGTTTTTTCGAAATTGTTTTGAAATCTACATAAATTAAGTACACTTATTTTCTGAACATGCCTTGTATTGAGTTCATATACATACCCTTTAATAAAATAATCTCAATGCAAAGAACTTATCCTTAATGCTGTTACTTGATTACAAACTATATAACAATTTCCATGCATCTAGATGGCCATAAACCGACCGATTCCCTAATTTCTTGCTGTTGATTGACCTTCAAATAGTTTAAGCTCGCTAGTTTGCTGGCATAGATCAGAGATTTAACACAATAATCAGGAGTGTGAGGTAGCTTGCTAATTATCACATCCATTTCGAAGTTTGTCGTCAACAGGTTGGATGCGACTAGCTCCGCGTTACAAGTGCCACTCTTTGAAACTACATGTCCACTAGTTTATCCCTAAAATACTGACCACGACTGGTTCACTAGTGTCATTTTCGGCAATATGCAACCCTAAGTGCAGTATGATATTTTTCTAACCCTATTTTGGAGTGATTTCAACCAAACCGCAATCCATGTTATGCCGGTGATATCGGAGATATTGAGAATAGATGTTATAGCTGGTATTTTTCTTGCTCATTAGTAGCAGATTAATCAAGAGGAACCAGTTCGTGGGGCCAATTTTTAGCGCAGAGACAAAACTCTTTAGAAAAGAAGGCGCGGCCCAAGGGGAGTATAAATGAATATAAAAGCGGTTCAGGTCATGATACAATAATCGCTTTGACTTCTTCTTACTTTTTCGTACCACGCATCTCACAAAATTCTTTGCTACGGCAAAGTACTTTCCTGTCGATTCATTTCGGTTCTTTTGATGTTTGATCGCTAGATATTTATTTTTGAATTGACTACCACTACTTTTTCGTCCTATTACGGCGATACTATAGCAGAAGTTGTGCTTTAGTTTTATAATCATCACACTTAACGCTGTGCCAGCGATAAGCTCATAACAACGAGACAAGTATAAGGCGTACACAGACACCTAAGACGATTGGAATTCGAACCCAACCCCTCAACCATCGCGCCATCAAGTGTGGACGCTCTATATTCCACCAAGGAGTGAACAGGAAAACATATCAAAGAAATTGGAAAAAAAAATATTTAGGCCCAGGTTTTTTTTATCTCGTCTTTTTTACTATGCAAATTGCTAAAATAGATCAAAAAAATCAGAGAAATTGCTGAACATTTAACCTGTAGAGAAAAATTGTTTTACCAAACATTTTCAACCTTTTATCAGTAGTGGTGGGAAAAATGAAAATTCGTAAATGCATAAACCATGAAAATGTTATAATGGATTAGGTTGAGCTCGAGCCTTTGATTTTATGAATCGGTATGCTTATGTCATCCAAGAATTCTTTTGTGGTTCACTTGCTATCTCTTCGATCGAAAGCAAATTTCATCTCTCTCTTGCTATGCCGCTTCATTTAAGGAGGTCATCCAATGTGAAGGCCGTTTTTTCCGCTTTTCTTAGAATTTTTTTGTAAAGAATATCTTGAGCATGCATAGTAATTTTTCCAGTCCGAGAGCATAGTTCATTATTGAAATACGGAGCAATTTATACACCCATCTCTCAAAAGAGGTGTTTTCCTGCTGCCACACTAGAGGGCACTGCGATCATCTTAACGAAAAAAGTAAACGGCATTTTAACGTACAGACTTAACTACAGTCCGAAAATTAGGATTATTAGAAAATATGAGAAACTAAATTTTTGGTGGGGTTTTAAACTTTTTTTGTGAATTTTGGTGTTTTTTAAGGCTTATTTAATGAATAAAAAAGAATACTGAATGAATCACAATTATCCTAGTTTGTGGACCGTAGAAATATGTTCTGAAAAAGTCGTGGAAATTTCAAAGAATTCCGTTTCATAGATTTTTAACTATGGTGGCAGCCGATTTTCAATATGCAGTTTGGAGAAAAACGCATTTAAATAGTAGAATGTGATCTTTTGCCATAAAATCATAACTGATCATTAATCTGCTATGTGTAGTCCATAAACCTTAGATTTCTTCAACAAACACATGTACAGCCTTCGCTTTAATTCTTGTCCTTTTAGTGAAGTCATTCGAACATCATTCGGACCGATAAATACGCGCTTTATTACGGCGATCGACATAAATCTGGCATGTGACTTATCACGTGTTTAACACTATAATTTCCGAACGACTCCGAATATCAAACAAATCACGTTGCCCATATATTCTACGCTATATCTAGATACAATTGATGCCAAAAAAAACCCGATTCCTCAGGATCCGACACACGGGAGATAACCTCCTTAAACCAAAATCACCAGACACGGGAGATAACCCCCTTAAACCAAAATCACCAGACGACCTCTTTCTATCCTTAAAAAATCCAGCTTCTTTGCAAACCATGGAAACCAGAAGCGAAGTCTTTGCCATTTTGTCACGAATATGTTTTTTGGGAAATTCAATTTTCAATTCAAATGTACGGATTCTTTTATTATGCTGAAGATTATTGTATTTAAATCAACATTTTGTCCAGTATAAAAGGCTGACCGCTAAACAGCGTAAGAATGAAAAGGCGGACTTTTTCATGGGGTTTAGTGTTTAGGTCGGAAACCAATAGAGTCAGGTATGAATACCTAAGTTACACCAGGGTAATAATCACGGGCAAGCGCAGTGCTGACTAGACTGCCACCTAGCGAACCATTAAGGTCCTAAATGGAGTGCTTTAACACGCTTCAACACTCAGATCAAATTGAATTTTCCTGCCAACGATTATTTTAAGGGTATTTCTAATCTATGTATTGTTGTTCCTACCACTTCCTGTCAACGTTTTTCGTCGAGTGTCGTACCGGGTGACAAATTATCATTTATAACTATCGTTTACAAAGACATTCAAAAATATACCTAAAAATTCTTATTTCATTCCTAAAAAGGGGTTGCTGACTGTCTAACTACTGCTACCTATGAATATAATAATGCTGAAATGCCTGGTATGGAAATGTAATATTTGTATGAGTTGGAAACTTGAGCTTTCCCATTGTTCATTTCTACCTGAAAATTCTAGTTCTGATCCAAGTGTGCTCAATAAAATCGGCCTCGGAAGGAAGAACTGATAAACTCGTTCAAAAGACTTTGGTTAGGCTAGAGATATAAAGTGGACTAGCTGCTGGTTTGTTTAGTTTAGCATTGGAACAGATCATCCGAGTAAATGCTGGTAGCTATAGCAATTTCTTTCATGATGAGTGCAATACAGGATATAGCAAAGAATGAAAAATAAAGATAAGAAAAAGATCATGAAAGTGTAAATTCCATTACTCCCGCACTTGCCCCGCAAACAAAGTAGAGTGAGATGGTCAAGAATAGACATGCTTCTTCGCAAATTCAATACCCCCCAATGTGTGGATGTACGTCAGGGTGCATTTTTCTCCTAATTTTCTGCTATTCCGTGGAAGCAGGGCCTATTTTCTGCGCTATTTTTTCCGTAGATTTCAAGGTCTTCCATATCACTTTTCTCGTCCAACTCGGAGTCCGCGAAGGATACGTCGTGTTGTCGATATTCTTTAAACACCTCGACTATGCTGACATCTGTTTGCTTTCTCACCAAGTCATGGACATTTGCCACATAGTTCAGGATTTGGAAAGAGCGCCAAGTAGATTCGGACTGAAGATAAACACCGACGAAACCAAGGGCAGGGCATCGAAGGAGTCAATCAATTTCTATATCTAGGAAGCGTGGTTTCTATTGACAGTGGCACCGAACTTGATGTTGACCAGCGCATTAACAACGGTTCATCCCTTTTTCCCTGTCTTGTCTAAAATCTAGAAATGCAGTTACCTCAACACTAACATCATGTTGAAACTGCTCTCTGCTACTAATGTTCTTTTTGTGTTGCAATATGGGAGTAGCAGTGATCACCTTCGTTGTCATTCGAAGGCTTAACGCCTTCTGTCTGCGTCGTCTCAGTGGAGTACACTTGCCTGATACCATTACAAATAAGTAAAAAAATAATAATAGTTTCCGGATGCTTTTCCAAGGAGAATCACTATTTCGTAGACTTAGAAATCTATCTATAATCACATCAAAAGTTGCGAAAGTTGCGATATGAATCAAGTTAATAAGGATACCGTTTTCATTCTCCCTCAAGTAAAAGAGGTTTTGATGTTTATTCCACGCTTCATCTTGATAAAATTAAAACCCGTCGTTATTTTCCCAAGAGAGAGATTATTTTTCGTAGATACCGATATATAGATATCGAGTACCAATTATGCCTTTTTTTAAGTGCATTTTCAACATTTTATATTTATTAGGTCTGACTTCTGCTACTTATAAATTTATTCGTTACTATGATCCCTTATTTATTCGTGATATAGGAACTAATAAAAAAGAGGAAAACAATGCAATCAGGTTTGGGGCGAAACTCAAAGGATACCCTTATTGTCCAATTCTTAATATTAGATAGCTGCAAAGTTATTATTACCAGACGTCTCACGTGTCAAATCTCTGAGCAGCCTAAATGATGTATTTTCCGTGTGAAGATTTAGTCTATTTTCATCCCTTTCACCTAAGATCATCAGGCTGCCTTATGGGTTTAGCTTCCTGCTATTGCTAGATTCCTTAGTTATGATATGTGGTGTTATAATAGATTTCAGAGATGTGCTCTTCATTTTATTTTTCCGCCCTGTTTCCGTTTCTCTTTCCGCATGGTCATTTCGTTTGGCCTATATACATTTTCAAGTCGAGACGCGTTGTCTTACACATATATGCCGCTGGACTTGTATTTTTTGGGGGGGGGATGTTAGTTTGATTTTGATCTGGTGCATCCTACTCGATGATACCATGTCAATTTACAAGGCTTTCATCACTTTCTGAGTCATTGATATAACATACCCACAATACCTAATCATTGGAGGCCGTTTTTGCCTTAAAGGGTGCTATTTTTTCTTCGCGACCGTGGTTTGAGTTTTCGGAATCATGCTTTGCGTATAGGTGGGTTTTCTATATATGTTGACGAGGATCCCATTTTTGTTTTTATATTCCATCGTTAATAGTGATTTCCGATGTACTTGCTCAAAACTCGCAGCACCGCCTTCACTTTCTTTTTGTGGGTAATGGTAAACCTGTTACCAACATATCTTATCGAGAGTTTAGAAAGTATTCCTTTGGACTGTAGATCGCTTTTGATTCTATCCATAAACACTTAAGAAGGGTGACAGGGGTTCCGATTAACACGTCCCTGACTCCTTCATAGAATCTTTTTTTCAATGGTAGCATCTCTCTCAACCTCATGGTAGAAAAAGGAACGAAAGTGTTTTAATTTTTCAACTCCTTGAAAATATTCTGGTTATTGTTTTGGGGTCTAAGCGGTAAACGTTTCCTCTAATTTGTTTTAAAAGTATGCTGTTAAAGAATCGCCGAAAACTGGATAAAAAAACATAACCCTGTGGCTAGCATTTCTTGGTGCTGCTATAACATGACACTCTTTTTGGGTCACTCGGTCTTTAGCGTATGCCCTGAAAGATGCCCATCGCTCTATAGAGTCCTTGGCTATACAAATGAAGGTTAAAATGCTTTTACCTGAATCTCTGTTGTAACTCTGCTCAATTCCTTTACCAGAATTAAAACACCGCCGTGGTTTTTTTGTCAATGCTGATCTAAAATTAACACAGAATCGTTATTCATCTGTCTAAAATCCTGCCGCAGTTAGGGGGTACAAAAATAGATAAATAACCGAAGGGAGGCTTACACCATCTTTCGCCCCTTTGAAAAAACGACCACGATCAAGTTCTCAAAATTGAACTGTCATACATCCCAACGAAAATTCTGTAGTAAATTGAATTGATTTGACTATTACATAAGCAGGACCGCCTTACCCACCATATTCCATTAAATATGAATCTGTTTGCTTTCTTTTCCGTGCTCCACTCATCCTGAGTCTGTAAAGTTCTATGGGATACTTATACTTCTTAACAAATCACACCAAACATAAATACACACAACAATCACATCGGCCATCATCCTATATATATATATAATCATTACCAGAAAACTATTTACACAATATTTAGATGGATCTATTTCCCGTGGCTGTGGAAGTGGCTTTGATAACGTATCAAATCAATGTGCAACATGTGTTGACGATTATTGCAACAATCAAACAATTAGTGAATGTTATACGTGTTCTTCGGTTGACGACCTCAATTGTCTGAATCCAGGAAGTAGTCATAATATCACTACTACGAAATGTGTATCGAAGTGCTTGACGAAGATTACGAATGAAACTACCACAGAACGTGGATGTCAAAGTGAAAGTTTCAGTTGCGAGTCCAACGATTTAGCCTGCGTCCCTTGCACAGGTTCACTTTGCAACAATGACACTACTCCGAGTGCAAACTTCCATTGCTACCAATGTCGAGGAGAATCGTCTTGTCAGTACCTCAATGCAACGGACGAGGCGACATTGTGTCCTGATTTTGGAGCAGCAGGATGCTATCAGTTCATTGACGAAGCTAACAATATGATACGTGGATGCATAGGTGATAATAATACAAATGAGTGTATCGATGTTGGGAGGAGATGCTACTATTGCAGAGAAGATAGTTGCAACGATCTTCCGCTTACAAAGCCAGCAAATCTATCTTGCATCCAATGCTCAAATGAGGAGGATTGTCCATGGGGATTTGAAGCATCGAGTGGCAAAGAGTGTAACGAAACTGTGTTTTATTACGACCAACCAGTGTGTTATGTACTTTCGATGCCTTTGATAACATCGACGGTTGTTAGGGGTTGTTTCTCCGATCTTTATACTTGTCTTTTACTAGGATTCGCTTGTCAATCTTGCAGTACTAATGATTGCAATAGATATAACGCTGTGGTACAACATTGCTTACAATGCAATGGAAGTTTAGCTTCTAAGTGCGGAGTCGGGAAATACCCTACATCGGATTGTCCTGGAAATTTCATGACTTATGAACAGCGAGGGTGCTATATGAAACGTGAAGGTAGGCAGAGTGTTGTCCGTAAATTTCAATTAAGTCAGGATCATGTTTTAAATTGGATTTTATGGAGAGGTCGGTGAAATTTTAAATACTGTGATTTGCATAAAGGAAATGTTCTTCATTCTACAATAGTTTTACTTATTATCGATTTGCCAATTTGCGAGTTATATAACAATCATTTATTGCCGATTATATTTTGGTTGGTTTTATTTTTAGTTATTTGACTCGAAACTACTTTTTACGACAGCGTTATAATTCTTTCCTTTCAAAGAAAACATGGTCCTGGGTAAAACTGTAGTAGATATTCACTGGCATCTCCTTAACATGGAAATAATAACAATTGCAGATGACTATATTGAGAGAGGCTGCCTGCAAGATTTCAGTGCCGGCGAACTGCAATCGTGCCTAGCTGCGGACCCGAAAAATTGTACAGCATGTTATGGGGAAAGTTGTAATACACAGAATGCCAATAGTACATCAAAGTTACAAGTTTCATTTAGCATTTTTCTCACTATTGTTGTAATCTTAATGTTCAAACACAATTTCGATATTATTGTCTGACCCGGTCACTGTGAATGAGGAGAAAATATAAAATTTCAAACTACTCTTTTAGAAAATGGGAAATTATTTTATTTTGATTTCACCAATGTCATAAATACGCATTTATTGTTATGTAGTTATATATTGTTAATAACATTTTTATTCATTGCGTTTAATAAAAACAGCGAGCCTATTTGTTAGCTAAAACGAAATGCATGGTTATGTTTAGTTTGTTGGGATGCATGGAAGTAATTAATGTAAGTTTAGAGTTTTGTGCTTATTTAAATTGCAAGAGTCTAACTCCTCAACTATGGTCTTCACGTAAATCGTGCGCAAGAAAAGTTTTGACCAGCGTTTGGTTATCAAAAGATGAAATAGCAGACGAGTTGGTCTTCATTATAGAGAGAATTCAATAATTGAGGATGAAACATTTAGGTCGTCTATGACGCTTAAGCCAAACACCGACGTATACCATCAAGGTTTCTTACCAATCGTCCTTTTATCCAGACGCTTCGAGTCGGCGCACACAGAAAGCGGTCAGACGTCCTGAAGTCAGAGTTCTGCTTTCTTTATTTTATATTATGGACTTTCGCCTTAATCTGCCCGCTGGCAGAGTGTTATACAAGCAGGGCAGTGGAGGGAAAATCCGTTTTCGGGTTGAAAATTATGCGGGCTTCTCTATTATCCCTTCAGCGTTAGTTGTTTTATTATGTGTCTCTTTCCTGGGTCCGAGGGTTATCACTTTCTGCCTTCCTACTTTCATCCTGGGAAATCCACTTGTAAGTATACTGCACATCGCCTGCGTCCGGTATCATCCTCGTTTCGGTCTTGCTATTACTGGATATTTAGTAATCCGTATACTGCACGAGCTAGCTAAATTTTAACAGCCCCGCATCATCATCATCATCAACGGCGCAACAACCGGTATACCGGTATACCGGTTTTGCGCCGAGGTCCACCAATTCGATATCGATCTTAGGCAGGGTCTGCCTCGTCTTCTTTTTCTACCATAGATATTGCCCTTATTGACATTCCGGGTGGGATCATTCTCATACATACGGATTAAATGACCCGCCCACCGTAACCTATTGAGCCGGATTTCATCCACAACCGGACGGTCATGTTATTGCTCATAGATTTCGTCATTGTGTAGGGTACGGAATCGTCCATCCTCATGTAGGGGGCCAAAAATTCTTCCGAGGATTCTTCTCTCAAACGCGGCCAAGAGTTTGCAATTTTTCTTGCTAAGAACCCAAGTTTCCGAGGAATACATGAGGACTGGCAAGATCATTGTCTTGTACAGTAAGAGCTTCGATCCTATGGTGAGATGTTTCGAGCGGAACAGTTTTTGTAAGCTGAAATAGGCTCTGTTGACTGACAGCAACCGTGCGCGGATTTCGTCATCGTAGCTGTTATCGGTTGTGATTTTCGACCCTAGATGGGAGAAACTGTCAACAGTCTCAAAGTTTTATTCTCTTATCTTTATTTTTCCCGTTTGGACAGTGCAGTTTGATGTTGTTGGTTGGTTGTTTTTCGGTGCTGACGTTGCCACCATACACTTTGTCCTGTCTTCATTGATGTGCAGCCCAAGATCTCGCGCCAATCGCCGCCTGCTTGATCTGGATGAAAGCAGTTTGTACGTCTCGGGTGGTTCTTCTCATGATGTCAATATCGTCAGCACAGGCCAGTAGTTGGATGGACTTAAAGAGGATCGTACCTCTTGCATTTACCTCAGCATCACAGATCAATTTCCCGAGGGCCAGGTTAAAGAGGACGCATGATAGGGCATCCCCTTGTCGTAGACCGTTGTTGATGTCGAATTGTCTTGAGAGTGATCCTGCTGCTTTTATCTGGCCTCGCACATTGGTCAGGGTCAGCCTAGTCAGTCTTATTAATTTCGTCGGGATACCGAATTCTCTCATGGCCATGTACAGTTTTACCCTGGCTATGCTATCATAGGCGGCTTTAAAGTCGATGAATAGCCCCGCATACAGCTTAAAAATGATGATGTAATTCTCAATGCTAAAAATCGTCCTTAACTAATGCTACCTTTGGTGTTATCCACTTGTTGAACGTTAAGTACATCATTCTACAGGACGTTCCACAATAGTGAGATACATGTGGGGGTAATGCTCTTTGAGTTCATCAGCGTCGTACCAAAGTCGTGTCTCTTTTGGGTGGTTGCCGAGAAAACCAACGAAAGATCGGAATATCAATTGTCGTTAGGAAACACAAAATTATTCCTTAAACTCCTTAAATAAATAAATAGTTTCTGCTAAGTCGGTAACCAATTACATGATTTCGAAAGTGAGATCGATTTACCGAAAGCAAATTACCAATCTCAAAGGTTTCTAAGCCATTAGCAACCCAGAACTTTCATTATATGTCGATAGGTCAATAAAAGAATGCTCGCTTGAAAGTTTAGGGGGTTTGGATACCAGTAAAAGTTACTGTCACCCTCATAAGGCAGGGGAAATGTTCTCTACAATGCACGCTTAGGACAACTCACTAATCGTATTTGGCTTTGCCTTTATCACGAGCTGGAAGACATTATCAAGTTTGCCTTCCGGATCCAAATTTTCGGTTCTGCATATCGTACTGTAAATTTCTAGAGGGATTAGTACCCATCTCCTAAGACTCTCTCTTCGCTGAGGGAAAATCCTTAAATGATTTTCAAGAGGACATTAGTCTACGTGATCCGTCGGAACATATGGCTTTTGAGTGGTCCTATCACAATCCTCAAGAAACCCATGAGAAACTTTCAGGCGTGCCCTTTTCTTGACAATGCAGCGAACTTTGGGTCCCTTTTTGGCGCTACTTTTTTCGGTGTAAACTACCACTTTCAGGACAATACAATACTTAGATTTTTTTAAAGATGGGAGAGGGGAAATTCCAATTCAGTTTAATCTATGATCCATATATTATTAAGAGGGCTTCTGCAAGGGTTATTTCGGAAGCGGTCTGGGTATGCAAATCCTGAGTGACTATTCAAGAGTTAAGGGGGTCATCCCGTGTGTCGGCACCGCGAAATCAATTTTTTTTGGCATCAATTGTATCTAGATATCATCATCATCAACGGCACAACAACCTAATTAATGACACGAATCCAGCTGACATTAAAGATACTCGCATCTCGGAATAGATGTAACTTTCTCAGTGAAACGCTGTTGACGATAGGAATGGACTCGATTAGCTTTCTGTTTAAGTTTAACGATAAACGTTTAAAGATAAAACGCTATTTCGGAATAACAGTAACTTGGGGAACGCTAGTATCAGGAGCTAGAGTACCTATCTGAGTATTATCAGCAATGGTAAGCAGAAGCGACACAGAGTGCAAGAAAAACAAATCGAATTAGGAGCTAAATCGTTTCTAACATTACATGTAAAGGACTTACCAAATGAAGAAGGCTGAGCGTATCTCATCAAACTGAGTTTTCTGAGAAAGAAACTAGGGTCATCTTCATCATTTTCCAATTCAAGTACTCCCTTATTTCGGTAGCTCAAACCGATTAACAACATTTAATATAAGGATGAGTAAATAAATTCAAAAGAAGCCCAACAGTAATCCAATTCTGTTCCCAGGACCTAGTTGCGGTCAACTTAAAATACCAGGTTGGTGGCAAGAGCAGAAGGTCATAGTTGCATCTGCTTACTTACTCTATGATACTTTGTGTCCTCCACCGATGCAAGAACTAAAAATGTTGGAAATCAACGAGATGACTTCTGAATCGTGTTTGCAAAAGCAATAAAAATTAAGATTGGTTAAAGTTCTGGAACTCAAAAGGTGAATAAAAGGGTCTTTTAAAACGTACAAAGCGAGATTCCATTAGAACACCCTGTATGGAACTGGAAGCAGAAAATGAGCCTGAGCTATGCAAAGTTTTTGAAAAGGATGAATTTGCCAACTTGGACTCTTATAGAAAATCCGTTTGAACTTTCACGAACTCCAGAATTGAGTCTATATTGATTCGCTTGGAAGTATACCACCTGGTAGAACAGATGGCAGAAGTGGGAGGGAGAGAATAGGCGGTTTCTATAAACTTTTGACCACGAAATTGTTACAAAGGAAATTGGCACGCAGAGGGAGTACAGCTGTTACCAATCAAAAGCGGGATGGCATCTATCCAGCGATGCTAAAGGAGGGCGTTAGGTACTTAGAGCAACTTTTAATTTTATATTTTTGGTGAAAATCTTGTTCTCAGCGCCTATCTCTTAGCAGAAGGTAAGGGTAGTCTTCATAGCTGGGAAAGATGGCTACTCGAATCCAAAGAACCTCAGACAAATCAGGTTAACATCATTTCTGCTGAAATGTCTGCGGAGACTCGTTGGGCATCATATTTGCAAGAAGACGTTAATGCCGTACCCACTAAATGAAAACCAACATGCTTACCAGCATGGAAAAGTCCTTTGATTTCAAAGATAGACGATGCAACTCTGAAAGGCGAAGTTAAATATCTGGGAGTTATACTAGACAACAAGCTCCTTTGGAACAAACATGTAGAGGTAAAAATGACAACTTATTAGTTATGTTGGCGGACCTTTCCCTCGACATGGCGACTTAGGCATCTGGTAGTAATGTAGATATATATTGCGGTCATTAGGCCGATGTATGTTTGTGTTGTGGTGGTAGGTGGTGGGTTAAGGTGACACAAACTACCAATTAAACACCTCCTTGTCATTAGAGAGCTAGCCTGAAACCGTTTGACATATTACTTCGGGCTGGTCCTGCGCAACACGACTCCATCTGCAGCGCTCCTCATCTCTCTCTCTTACAATGTCGTCTGGAGAGACCTCGTCTGTGTCTGCATAAAGCTGCTGGCGAAAGTCGACCCACCTTTCATAAGCGAAAAAGTATGTTCGGCGTCATCCATTACTTCATTTCCGAACACGCAATTAGGAAATTGCTCCTTCCCAATTTTGTGCAGGTAAGACTGAAAATTTCTACACCCACTTAGCAGTTGGATAAGCAAGTAATCAGTCTCACTATGCCTTCGGTTCAGCCACAGATCTAAACTGTCGATGAGCTCCGCAGTCCATCTGCCGCTTGGCTCATTTTACCCAAAGAGTTTCCATTCGGTAAGTGTGCGTTGACGTTCTTCATGGGCAACTACCTCTCTTATATCTTCGCACTTGCAGCTGTAGATAGCTTTACGCTTCTTGGCAAGGAGGGCAACCCCTGCGACGATCATCACGGCCGTTTCCACCACTCGCAAAGCTCTCCGTATCTGCATTTGAGAAAAGCGCTTATGATTCACCTCCTTGTCAAAGGCATACCTCCGCGCCCTACAGCAGAGTGGACTGCGTTGCTCTCATGAGAGGACGTCTCCTAGTAGATATACGGCCTCAACATTCGCAATTTGCTGACTCATGGCCGAGACTCCAGCTGCAGCCCTGTCCCCTGTTGATTTGATTTTCTCAAAGAACCTCATCTTCGATTCAAGCATTAAGACAAGGTATTTAACAGTTGGTTTTGACTCTATAGTTAACCCGCCGATCGATATGTGACGCAGGGTCGGCATTCTCGATTTTTTTTGCAGCGCATGGCTGAAACCATGAGTAATCATTCATCCGTTTATCCATCTCATCAATATGCCAAGTCTTCTTTGCGTCTGTTCAATAGCGCGTCCAGCAACAAGTGCCGCAATGCCGTCTCTATAACCGATCAGGCGCGACACTCGAGTCTCGAGTCTTAGCAGACTATCGTAGGAAGCGTTCCAGGGGTCCGACCCTAGGATGGATCCTTGTCCCGCTCGCGACATGATCTCCATCCCTTCTGGCCTTCTGGCGTTTCATAGAGTAGAGAGCGGTCTTTCAGATAATCCCTCAATATCCACAAGAGATAACTTAGCACGTGGAATGAGTTTTCTAATGTGACGGGCATATCTGTCAGTCTTATGGAATTATAAGCATTTCTGACATCAAACGCTATGAGGAGCACTCTCCGTCGAGATCGGCGGCTGTGTGCCTCGGCTCGATGAACCGCATCCACGAACTCCATAATGGCGTCCACCGTGAATCTTCCTGCAGCTCATGGGTTTATTTATTCAAAGCACTACAATGAGGGCAACCCCTAGACTAATTCGATTAGATTTATGGGGAAACAATGGACGAGGGAGACACAGAACAATGTACGGGTTGTTGGGAGAACTGTATCCAGTTGCTGCAATGGGTTTTTATCGAAGTTATTTTAAAATGTAGAGAAAACTGGGAAGAACCAGAAGCATGCATGTTAGGAAATACTGACGCCTTAAAAGCCTTTCGAAGAAACGGCCTTTCACGCT
This sequence comes from Hermetia illucens, assembly GCF_905115235.1. Classification (NCBI taxonomy): domain Eukaryota; kingdom Metazoa; phylum Arthropoda; class Insecta; order Diptera; family Stratiomyidae; genus Hermetia; species Hermetia illucens. Next base: position 164,987,343 of record NC_051849.1, on the reverse strand, counting down.
GAAGTGTATGTAATTCTAAGGGCGGCAACCTGGCTGATTTTCGAGCGGTTGAAAGGCAGGCATATCACAATTTACAGTGATAGTCAAGGTGCATTAAGGGCATTGAGCAATCCCTTGATCACTTCAAAAATCCTTTGGGAATGTAGAAACCGATTGAACTCTATTTCTAGATACAATACTGTAGGTACTCGGTTATCTTGGTGCAGAGGGAAATGAAATCTTGGTTGTTTTAGTAAAAGAGGATTCAAAGTCCCTCATGTCGAGACCACAAACAGCAATTCCAGCAAGAAGACTTGCAGAAGTATTGTGGACATTCAGATTGGTTATAATTCAGTAGCTGGGCATATGTTCAAAATAGGGATTCTTTGAGATCCATCTTGTAATGAGGAAGTGGGATCCACGGAACATTTTTTATGTGAGTATTTCGCCTGTGGACGCAGCACACATATGATTTTTGGTGCTAATCTGCTCCACCTACAGTGGCTAGGAGTGCATCCACTATCGGAAATCCTGCGATATATAGGTGAATCTGGGATATTCCGTTAGGCGGGGAAATCAAGTACAATGGACCACTAGAGTCTGAGTGCTTAGATGCTTTGTCTATCCCCCATCTCACACACGTATCAACTAGAATACCAGAGAGCTGATGAGATGGCGTCCCTCTCCTCACAGCTCTCTATCGTAGTTCTTAGCATGAGTACTACTCAAATGCGTAAGACACCCCTTCAATCCTGTTCAGGTTAGAGCTTCCTAGTTGGCTTTGGTACTAAAGCTGTTGAACTCTCCCTCTACATTCAGGAAATCAGTTAAGATATGTTGTCTGCAGTGTACCGACCGCTCAACGGCACTAATTACTTCGTCAAGGGCAGTTTCTGTGAATTTTATGTGTTTAAATTTTGAGAAATCGCATTAATGAGGATCTTCAACACGGAAGAGGCTGATTGGCCGAAAGTCCTTTGCGGACTCATGGCAACTACGGTAAATCTCTACTAGTCACAGTACCACCTTTTCTTGCTGTTTCTGTAGCATGACTGACATCATGTCGTCTGGGCCCGAAGATTTAAATGCGGACAAACTGTTTACCATCGGTAATTATCTATTCGATCACCTTGCATGACTGGGACTACTTAAGCAGGGTCTCAATAGAAAATTCCTTCCGACTTTTTAAGAAAGGGTGGATCCTATGTATCATAGACAGAATTTTACTAAGTTTCGTAGATCCGCTGATGCTTTCAATGTTTTAATAATAGTTCAACCAGGACCGCTTCTTGGTGGTCCTTGTGGCCGAATTGTATCTCCTCAGGCAGGCCATGTATAGCTGCCAATAATTGTACCTGTAGCAAATGTTGGAGTGGTTTTCTGTAAGACGCAACCTTATGAATTTTAACAATAAATATTTTATTGTAAAGCGGACACATCACTTATGTCACTATGTTATTATTTCGTGAAAACTCCGATATTATTCATTTTATTATTGATTACATTTAAGAATCGTTTTCTCTGGAACTTCCTTAGTCATATACATATCTACAGTATACAAAGGCTGACATTTTTGGATTTTTTTCTGAACAATTACTATTTTTGATATGTTGCTTACTCTATAAAAAAATGCACCTGCATCGAATTGCGCCGCAAATAATCACCTTTTATAAACAAAAAGGAAAATTTATACTTCTATTTTAAGGTTCATATTTCGTTCTAATCTCTTCCAATCTAACCTTTAGAATTTCAACTGAATTTATTGTTTCTGCATCCATTTGGCTACTTTAATTTTAAAATGAAAAGGTTTATAAGATAAAAGTGAATTTTAGATAACGTAGTATCTCGCGGATGTGGTGCGGGGCACCAGGAGAGCCAATGTTTCACCTGCTACGAAGAGGACGGATGTAATAACCGTACGCTGAATCAATGTTACAATTGTACTTCGGCTAAAGATAAAAACTGTGTAGTGCCTGGGTCAGAAGCTGGAACCGGCGTTGCACTATGTGACGGAAGTTGTGTAAAAAAAATTTTGGATGGAAAATATATGGTTAGAGGCTGCGAAAGCGTAGAATTGAATTGTGATGCGGATGATCCTGATGTATTCTGTAAGACCTGTAACGGAACATTGTGCAATAATGCGCAAACAACTCTCGGAACCCTCGAGTGCTATCAATGCAGCGGAGACAGTTCTTGTGATGAAATCAACGGCACAGTGGTCCCGATACCATGTTTATATTACGATCCTGATGACAAATGTGTGCAGTACTTCTCCGGGGACCATATGATTCGTGGGTGTTTGTCGAATCCTGTTGGGGATGATTGCTTGACGCACGGCAACAAATGTGTAACGTGCGACACCAACGGGTGTAATAATTTACCTTTGATGCAATCTTCAACATTTTCGTGTATACAATGTTCGGGAGAGGAAGAGTGCCAGTGGGGATTCCTAGCCAGTTCGGGAACTACGTGTAAAAATAATGTCTTGTATTACCAAAACGAGACTTGCTACATAAATACATATAACGAGACGACAGTTACGCGTGGATGCACTTTAGATAGTTCTTGCATGTCCTCTGATTCATTCTGCGAATTTTGCGATTCAGAAAATTGCAATACAAGGAATGTTGTTCGGCAAAGTTGCTTACAATGCTCAAGCCAGAATAATATCCATTGTGTAGGAGGGGAATCTCTAAATGCAACAATTTGCGAAGCAGCAATCCAAACATATGAAGAACGAGGATGTTTTGTTATGAGAAAAGGTAAGCACAATTCCAGGTTTAATATTTTGAAATTATATTTGATTTCTTTGCATAATCCTAATTATTTTAATTGAGCATGGCTATTTCTTTTAGATGACAGCATAATTCGTGGATGCCTTTCTAATTTGGATCTAGATGATCGCAAGAAATGTTCACAAGATCCAAACAACACCGACTGCATTTTTTGTTTGAATCAGGAATGTAATATTCAACAACTGGAAAACGGCGCAAATGCCCTAAAAATATCCCTGACAATTTGTTTACTATTATTGAGTTTTTTAAAGATTTTTTAATGTAGAATTGAATTTTTTATTCGCTGCCACTTCAATTAAAATGTTTTGATATTTTCCAGGACTGATTTATTGTTGTTTTTATTTTATTTATGTTTTTATACACAACATTAAAGAAATACACAAATTTAACACTATTTTTAATACTCAATATTCCATTCAAAATATATTTTCTTCCTACATATTACATACACATACACACACTCGTTTCCTGACAAACGATTTCCAAAGTCAGTATGAACATAGAGATACATGAAATTTTTCAGACTTTAAAACAGACTCTTTTCTATTCATATATACATAAATGAAAATATGAAATTACATACAAAAACCCTTGATTTAGCACTTATATAGCAAATTTAGCATTTAGTGCCTAGCAATATAGGACCTATTTCATAAAACGAGTTGGAGGGTTCTTTGTGTAACCAGGTAATACTTTAAGAATTATTTATTTTATTTTATTTTTCAAACAATGTATTTTTAATGTAATAAGCAAACACGGAACTTCATTATATGTAACAACCACAACACTTTCAAAAGCTAATCGAAAACAAACTAACATACAGAATCATAAATAAATTATGTTACATTAACATTTAATTTGGTCAAAGACATAAAAATTAAAACTAACATGGCATGAAATTTTTCCAATTGGACAACTATAAAGAACTTACATATCTCAATCTAATTTTCATAATTTTTTTTTGTTTTTTAGATTTTTAAACGTTTTTAATTTATTCTTTTTTTTAAATAAATTTTCATTTTGCATTCAGGTTCATATAAATATAAACAACATTGAATTTCAGACAAAGCTGCTATTCTACCTCTCACAACTAGCCAGACAAAACCATCATATCTTATGTAAAATACATATAATATAATTTTAGAAAATGTGAAATCTGTCAGAATACCTCAAATTATAAAAGCTCACCTTGGTATGTTCTGGAATCGAAAGAAGCTCATTCTATTCAAAAGTATTTCCTGAGCCCCTAACAAATCCACTATACTACTATATTCCGAAGAACTCGCGATTGCATCCATTTGTTCCTCTTATTTTTAAAGTTTTCTGTAAAAAAAACCTTATTAAAATCGATTTACTGTCTGTGTGTGTGTCTGTCAGTCTGTCATACGCACTTTTCTCCAAAACGGCAAAACCGATCCGAAAGAAATTTGGTGGAAATATGGGAACTATGAAATCCCACACATACAGTGAGTGACATAAATTTACGTGCAGTTTAAAGGGGACTCCCCATACATGGAAAGGGGGGATGTAGAATTTTTTTCCATCAAATATAGTCATCAATGTATCAAATGAAAGGTCGTGAATTCTAAAGTGCGCGAGCAAGGAACTCATTTTCGGAAACTACCCAACCCAAAATCCCGAAAAAAATCAGAAAAGTGCGCTCAGATAAAATCTAGGCCTCAAAATATGTTCCATTTCCATATCTGCTCAAATAAACTTACTAATAGTATATTACCAACTTGTATAATAGAAATTGACTGAAAAACTCCCCTTAAGTTCATCCTAGGAGTACTAGCACCGGCATAGAGGACAGTATCATGCATAAGCATGCCAAGTTTCATGAAAATCCGACTACCAATTTCGTGCGAATTTACCGTATCCTAAGCCATACCACTAAGATGCTGACATCATAATTAATGAGAATAATTGACATTCGAGTGGAATATTAAAAGTCCATCAATGAAGAATCGATGTACTTCTCCCCAGCCCTTTTTGAGGTTTTTTATATCTGTTGTAGGTTAAGTTCTTCACATTTTCTAATAATATTAAACTCCGAGTGTGAAGCGTATGAGGTTGACTATTATCAATACAGTGCTTTTCATCAAATGATTTACTTAAATCGCTTTCTAACAAATAGAGGGCAATGGAATTTTTAACTATGTGCACACGGAACTATGTGTCATACATTCATCGCTCCTCACATAGGGAAATAAACTTTTTGGTCGTTTCCGATCAACTTCAATGCACAGGCCAATCTTAGCTAGGAAGTTCTCGTTACTGAACGTGACGTTTCGGCCAACCCTCAGAAACATAGACGACGACAGAGTGAATGTTATTCACTCTGTCGTCGTCTATGGTAGTGACAGTGACTGTTTCATTGGGGTCGATCGACAAAACTGCTATTTTATTCAGATTCAGTGTGAGACCGTGTTGAATGAAACGATCATTCCACTTTCGGACTATTTTTTCAAGGTCAGCTTTATTATGAGATGTTAGGAAAACATCGTCTTCATAGAGCAGTGTGTAAGTCACTGAACGTTTAGATGTCCCCGTAAGAGTATCCATGAAAAAATCAAAAACAAGTGACTGAAGGACAGGCCTATCGCGATTTTCAAATAAAGTTTGGGGGTCTTCTCAAAAATCGAATAGGAATGTAGAATTCGTTTGAAAGCTATCAACATCAACGGTGCAACAACCAGTAAGCGATCTAGGATTTCCCTAGTAAGGAACTCCAGACATTCTGAGTATGCGCCGTGGTCCACCAATTCGATATCCCTAAAATTTTGTGACATCATGGCCTACAACATCAGTCCATCTGTCATGTCTTCTTTTTCTACCATAGCTATTGCCCTTAGAGACTTTCCGGGCTGGATCATCCTCATTCATATGAACCCAATGCCCAACGTATCCTGATGAGCCGGATTTTATCTACAACCTGACCGTCATGGAATCGCTCATAGATTTCGTCGTTATAAAGGCTACGGAATCGTCCATCCTCAAGTAGGGGGCCCAAAATTCTTCGGAGTATTCTTTTCTCGAACGCGGCTAAGAATTCGCAATTTTTCTTGCTAAGAACCAAAGTCTCCGAAGAATGCATGGGAACTAGCAAGATTATGGTCTTCTACAGTAAGAGCTTTGGTGAAACGTTTCGAACGAAACAGTTTTGTAATCTAAAATAGGCTCTGTTGGCTACCAAAAATCGTGTACGAATTTCATCGTCATAGCTGCTATCGGTTGTGATTTCCGACCCCACATAGGAGGAATTATCGGATGCATGATAGTGCATACCCTTGTCCCCTTTATTTGTCGATGCTTCATCTCCAGGACCTCTTTTGACTGTGGTTATTGCGACATCCATTTCCCGTTCATAGGTGTTAGGCTGTGGATAGATTCAGTATTCACTTTCGCCTTATTATCAGAGGAATTGTAGGCAGTGTTACAATTCAGGCCAGGAGCACTATGTCAACAAAATACTTATTTTGACATTCATCAAAGCTAAGAAGTGGGGGTGTTCAATCTAGTTGAAAATGGTCTCGTCTGGAAAGGCCCACGTTTTTTTGTAGGTCGTTTTCCACGCAAACCTACTTTCATCAAACATTTCTTGCGATACTGCCAACTGAATAATCTGCAGTCCGTTATCATTGGAATTTTTATGTAAGCTATGAGAGTCTATGTATCACATGAATATGGGCTCCATCCCTACTTGACTGTTAAAATCTCCAGGTATGATTTTATTATCATACTTGGGACATTTTTCTAGGTCTCGTAGAAAGTATCCTTCCCCGCCACTTCTGTGTGACCGTTAATAAGGCTTATATTTCGAAATTTACCTTGCAAACGCAAAATGAATAAATTTTCACTTATATATTCACAACCGATAATAACAGGTTTCATTTTTTGGCTGACAAGGAAACCTACTCCGAGCAGACTGTGGCGACTAGAGTATGGTATATGGTGTGGTGGCTCTTCTCCAGTAAACCAGCTGCTGGTTGTTACACCAGCCTTATATTGGGCAAGATATCGGCTAGCTTCCATTAAAAAATACGTAATACAATGCCGGGTTCGTTGTTGTAGAATTCGTGCAATTCGAGGCTCCTTTCGTTGCTCCGTAACTTCGGTTTTTCGTGTAAAGTTGTCAGCCCTACCCAACCTTCAACCTGTTGGTGTGGGCTCAGCAGGCCGTTCGAAGGTTTTATGTTCCATTGTATGTAACAAAACTACCCTTTGATCTCCGAACCAGATTCAAGGTGTTGTGAGGAAACATGATGATGAAAAATGCTTTGATAAAAGGAATTTCAATGTCTCCCATACCGTAACAGTAACCAGTAACTGGAGTATCAGTAGCCTTGGCAATGAGCATTCTGACTGACCATAACTCACTAGCTGGAGATGATTAGTGTAGATCTTATAAAGAGGACGCGAAATGGACAGAGCAATTCCTTCCTGATCCCGCCTATGGAAATATTGAACATTCAATTTTTCGTTCATATTCACCGTTAGACGGGGTCGTCGAGGGCAATAAACCACTACGGTTTAAGTACTCAGAAACTAAGCCGACAATCAGTCACAGCTCAATGAGTTATATGGAATTTAGAAGCGTTTTTTAGGGTTTTGAATAGAATAGTTTGCTCTGGATAGATGCGGTCTTCGCACCAGATTTTCTGATACTAACGCCTCTCCTAGGGTCTCCTCCAGGTTCTTCCTTTCTTCCACAAATCTTGGACAGTGGAAGAATATGTGCTCTGGGTCCTCTGGAACTCCATTGCAGTTTGGACAATGTGGCAAGGTATCCAGTTTAAACTTGTACAAGTACTGGCGAAATCTTTAACTTAAAAGTAATGAAATGTTTCCCCGAATGGGAAAATTAAGAACATCGTTGTACATGATGGTACACAACAGTGAGCCCAGTACGGACCCCTTAGGGATGCCTGCAGAATCAACATACTCCATTCTTGTAAATAGCGGTTGACAATGGTTGCGGGATAGGCAAGAATACCAATCCTCGCCAGAGATGCCTATGCTAGGTTCCAAATTCGCCGAAATCAGTGCCTTTCACACGTCCAGGATCACCACCACGCAATATTTGCTAGTACCACCCTTTCCGCGAATTACATCTTCGGAAAAGCCAGTGACCATTTTGATGGCAGCAACGGTTGATGTAGCTTTACGGAACTGAGAGGCCTTTCTGGCTATCAACAATCGGGAACATTTTCTCCACAGTGTCCAAAAACACATATAGGCCTGTAGGAGGTTCGTTTACCTGGAGGTTTACCAGCCTTAAGCAGTAGTGGCTTCTACCGCTTCCATGCCGCAGGAAATAACCCCTCGGACATGCACGCTTTGGACAACTCAACAAACATGTCCGGTCTGGATTTCACGCAAGCTTAAGGGCCCTATTCGGTACGCCATACTGGCTCGGAGCTTTGCTATTTCCTATTCTACCGCAGATCTTCAGCAGCTCACCACCGCGAACTGGTGTAATTGTCGTCATATTCAAAGGTTGCTGGAAGCTGTCAGTGCCCCATGAGGGTTTTGCGGGCTTCCTTATAAGCGCGCTCTTTTTGCCCTTGGTCGATTCTGCCTGTCGAAACGCCTGCTTTATTAGGTTGGTCTAGCTACGCCTCTATGAAGGTCTGCTCACCCAAAGCTTTTGTAGACTAGCCTGCCATCTTTCTCAGCTTCGGGCATGATGGTTTTCCTCCCAGTAGCTTCACCCATAACTCAAAGATAATTTCCTGGTGACCGCTGTGGGGGTTGTCCTCGCTGACGCACCAGGGTATTCCACGCGCGAGTGTAGGCCTGACAAAAGCTAGGTCTACGGTTAAGGCAGACCCCCCTCCTTGCATTTGTCTAGAGGAGTTTATACCCTTTTTGTTGCCGCATTAATGTTAAAAGTCGCGGCTTTTGGCACCAACGCATCGAGTTGTTGGCAGAGCACAGATAAGAATGCCTCTTCCGAAGGGCACTCAATAGTTCCTCGGTGATATTTTTTTATAATGATAAAGACTTTCAAGAGAGAGTAGGTAGGATTTACCGCAGTTGAAAAGTCCTTTCTCTACTTTACTTATCCTCTTCTCCGATGCCACCAATTTCTTTAAGAATTCACTGTGGATAGTACTCAGTAAATTATTTCATATTCACTTCCTTCACTTAGTCTTGCGGCCAGCAGGATATGCAAATATCATTAAGAAGTTACTGAGCCGGATTTACTTACCACACTGGAGTATACCATTATCATGGGCACTTCTGATGTTTTATCAGCTTGTCAAATGGAAAGGTAGAAGCAGCTTTGCCAAACCAACGAAAAATATTATAAACTAGTAAATTCTTAGAGCTAATATCTTTTATTTTCTTCTTCAATAGTGGACGGGGTAACTTTCCGTGGATGTGAATCAGACCTCCCTCCAAACTACTCTCAGATGGAAGTATGCTCAATAAGCGAACATTGCAACAATCTGATATATCCGAGCGATCGTCTTCGATGTTACAAATGTTCAGGTACTGATTGCTTTTCGCCCTATGGCTCCACAAGATCATGCCTGAACTACGATGAAAACGATCAATGTTACACTAACGTGTTCGATGACAAAAACACAACAAGGGGTTGTATGTCAGACGGAAATGTAACCATGACATCATTCTTGGTAACATGCGACTATAACAACTGCAACAATCAGGTAGCTATAAGCTCACTGAACTGTTTTAAATGCTCCTCGAATACAAACAAAGATTGCGTTCGGGATCCTGCACCAGAAGAAGATTGCAAGATTCCTGTAGTTGATACTTGCACGGTATTCCCGTTGTTGGGAAGGAATGACTCTTGCTACATGAGAAGGACTGGAGATCTCGTGGAGCGAGGCTGCTCCAGCACAGATTTTGACCCGGAAGAATTGGAAAATCTGGATGAGAGTGTAGAACAATGCATGATAGACAGGTGTAATGACGAATGCATACCAGAAGCTATGTGTTACACGTGTGATTCTCGAACGGATCCCAACTGTGCTGGAAATTTAGCGGAACTGCAGCCAAAAACCTGTGATGACTACGGTCTATCAACCTGTTTTAGTTGTCTAGATGGTGAGTATCAGCTAAATTCAAGAATATGATTTAATTCTATTTCATTCAACTTTACATTTTTTATGCTCCACAGATGGCATCGTTACACGTGGCTGCGGCAGTACTAATCTAACGGAAGGATGTGCTTCTTGTGAGGGTAAAAAGGGATGTAATAACTTTGAAATGCGCTATTGTTACAGCTGTTCCTCTGAAGACGATCCTAATTGTGCGCAATTAACCGCACTAGATAGAATCGATCAAAAAGTCTGTAGTTCAGGATGTATATCAAAAATCGTTGGACAGCATACAGTACGAGGATGTGCCAGTGGCAATTTAACATGCGAACCAAATGAACCAAACTGTGCAACGTGCACTGGTGAACTGTGCAACTCCGAAATCATACCCTCTGATAGATTACGCTGTTATCATTGCGATGGATCCACTCCCTGCTTTAATATAACGTCGAAAAATGAAGTCTCCTTGCCCTGCGCTAATTATGATGCCGAAGACAGGTGCATGGCGTATCTATCGAAGAATAAGATAATTCGAGGATGTTTGTCTGATAACAGCCGAGACGAATGTATTGAAGCCGCACAAAAGTGCCTAACTTGTGATACTAATAACTGCAATGGGATACCCTTACTTCGACCACCCCAATTGTCTTGCATCGCGTGTTACTACTTGTCTGAATGTTCTTGGGGTTTTAATAAGAATGACGGACGTCCTTGTAAAGGAGACGTACCTTTTTATCTCAACGAAACTTGTTACACTTTTCAATATAGTGACGGATCCATCAGTAGAGGTTGCAGTCTGGAGGCTGGTTGTGACGTAACTAATCCAAATTGTAAAATATGCGATTCAAATAATTGTAACAACGAGAACGCCATTTACCAAAGTTGCATTCAGTGTGATAGTGAAACTTCTGTCGAATGTGTCGGGGAACAAGTCAGATCATCTGCCACAAAGTGTCCTGGAAACATTCACTTATATAAGGATAGAGGATGTTACGCAATGCAAAAAGGTGAGAAAATTGAGCATAAGTGCAAACCTGAAGCTGTAAATATTTCAATATTTTAGATAACATGGTCACTAGAGGGTGTGTAACCCAATTGAGCGAGGCCGAACGACAATCGTGCAAATCTACCGAAAATGATGAATGCGAACTTTGCTATGATCAGGCTTGCAATACCCAAAAATTATCAAATTCGTCCACCTACTTAAAAGCATCAACCTCGATCGTGTGTCTGGCAGCATTCTCCATGATATTTTTATTTTTGATTAGTGACAAATAACTGAGTTCATAATTAAGTTTAGATTTAATGTCTATTTATGGTTTTTATTGAAATTTTGTATTAAAAGTTTTTTGGTTAACCTTCAAATTGAAATTTCAAATGTCCGATTCAAGTACCTTTAAGGTCAGTGTTTGTAAAATGTTTAATTTCGTATCACGTAGTTTTTGATAGTATGATTTTATTTGCCGAGGAAATCATAGATAGGCTTTGTCAAATGCAGAGTACCCTTCAGTTTGGAGTTGCCAAATCACCTATCAGGCGTGCTGATAAGGTAATGATCGGCGGATGTGTTATGGGCATACACATGCATCCAGAGATATGCGTGTATAGGCACGCTAATGCATAGACCGGGTAGGTAGGAGCAAAACTAATTGGCTATGGGGAGGATATCCAGAAATTAAACCAAACGTGGAAAAGCAGAAAAGTAATGAAGTTACGGTGCATGGTCTCGCAAATCTAGTGCCGACGGTTTTTGGGAGTGGGCAAGCGGGCTGCTGAAAGGTTTTGTGTATTTCTTTTGTAAAGACACTTTAGTGTGCAGTTGTGCCATTAGTATGTAGCACCTAGTATATGCATATATTATATGAGAGTATCCACTTTCGGGTGATATTGACATTCATAGTATTGAATTTGCAAAGAAGCGACAACTTTGACGTATTATAACTTTGTTAGTAATGGTGAGATTTCCACCAAACTTGGTAGAATCATGCTCTATGTTATAGCCTACATCACTATTGCAGTGATGCTAAGATGAATCTAAAGGGGGTTTTGTAGCCAATTACTAAAAATTATAGTAATATATTATTATTAACTTTATTTGAACAGATATCGGTGTGGAAGGTATATTTCGGATTCCAAGCACCATATAGTGGCAGCCTCTTGCTTTTTTTCAAATTTTTCGGTTGGGTAGTTTCTGAGAATGGGTCCGTTAAAGAAATGATCACTTTCGACCCCCCGCATTCTCCACCTTTCCAACAAATGTCAAAACGGAAAGTATTAATCGAGACCTTTCATTTGATACGCCACATGATTGTATTTGATGAAAAAAAAAATGTAGAGACTTAATTTTAATGTAAAAGGATGTAATTGAATGTATACGTGAGCGTTCGTGGTTCCCACTTTCCAATCAAATTTGGTGTCAATCACTATAAGAGTCTCCGAGAAAAATTCGTGTGACGGACAGACAGACAGAAGGGGGGGGGGTCTACAACGAATCCACTTGGCCTAGTAGCTAAGACCGCACTTGATGAGGGCAAATGTTAAGCAGTGATTACACTTGATGTGAAGAATGCCTTCAATTCCGCTTGATGGAGCAAGATACTTGAGTCCATAATCAACTTAGGCGTGGCGAAGTACCTGGTGCGTATCATTGCCGACTTCCTAATCGATAGGGTTCTGTGCTACGAATCAGATGAAGGAATGAAATCATACCAAACGACATGCGGAGTTCTACAAGGGTCTGTCCTAGGGCCACTCTTGTGGGGTACTGACGTTAGACCTTCCTACTGGTGTGGCCTCCATTGGTTTCGCAGACGATATTCGTGTGACGGTTGTTGCACGCCTTCTCGAAGAAGTGGAGCTTTATGCAAATGAAGCAGTCTATGAGATTAAATCCTGGTTAGAGAATGCTAGCCTGCAGCTCGCAGAGCATAAGGCGGAAGTAGTACTTATTACCAAGCGGAGAAAGTGCACTTCCATGAAAATTAAAGTTGGAACGCAAACAATTCATTCCAAGCCTGCACTTAAGTACTTAGGTGTAATGATTAGAGGTTAAATTTTCGATTGCATGTAGTGGGTGCAGCAACCAAGGCATATAACATCGCAGCGCTGGCCGAGCTGTCGACTCCTTATTTCAAAGGTGGTCAGTTTGAAATATAGGGAATAAGAGAAAGATTGGAGCTGCGTATCACCATATGTGTACTCCGAACATGTTGCGCTTACACAACAATTTCCAATGAATCAGCTTGCGCGATAGCAGCAATGGTCCCGGTTGAAATCCTGGCGAAAGAAATACAACGACTTTACGATCGAACGTACCTCATCGGAGAATCTCCTGCCCGTCGACGATAGTTCGCACGAGCTGAAACGAGAGAAGTGGGAAGAGTCAGAAAAAGGCCATTGGACTCACAAAATCATATGGGATATCCGGAAATGGATCGAGCGACCTCAAGGCAAAGTAGGTTTCGACCTAACTCAATTCTTGAGCGGACACGGAGACTATCGAGCATATCTGTATCGTTTTGGGCGTAATGATTCGCCATATTACCCAAAGTGTCCAAACAGTCCAGAGACTGCCCCAGATTCGAAGCCCAAAGGTCTACATTAGAAGCTACAACCGGGGAGCACTTTACACCCGAAAATATCATGGAACTTATGGTGAAAGCCAAGGGGATACGGACCGAAGTCGAAAAAGTGATTGCAGCCATCGGAAAGAAGCTTAGGGAGGAAGGAGTCATCCGAAAGAATGAACGCGATAGGAACACGAATATTAACATGACCGCAGAATAAATTGTGATCCAGCCCCGCGACGTAAATACCAAATGGGAGTCCCGCGGGGAGAGTGGAAGGAGAAAGAGGTGGTTTTAGTGGGTAAGAGTCCCACATAACCGTGTGGCAGGAGCCTGCGGTAGCTTTTGAAGCTTTCCATCTTCCATCGGAGAAAAAAAAAGACAGACAGACAGTAAACCGATTTTAATAAGGTTTTGTTTTACACAAAACCTTAAAAAGGGTATCAACTTCCAAAAAAAGTGGAGCAGGTGAGGATGACTGCCGAAATTGCCGGCGAAACACATATAGCTTTCTGGGAAGGAGAAGCGGACCTCTGAAGAAGAATGTGAAAGCCTGAAGAAAGGTAGCACCTCGAAAAAGGAAGGAGCGGAGAAAGATAACACAGGAGGTTATGACTGCCTCCAAACGAGGTGAAGGGTTATTCCCTGGCATTCAAAAGAGTGAATGCAGATCCCGAACTTACCAATTTGAGAGCCGCATTAGACTGTCTTAGAAAGAAGAGCTGTTGTTGGAGCTCAAGAAATCCAAGAATGTATTCACTTACAAATATTTGAGCTAAATTCAAAGCCGTTAGCCGACATAAGAGCTACCAACCCGCAGCAAGGACTGTGGAGCTGACCCAAGTTGCTTATTGTGCAAAGGAAAGGAGGGTGCGGGCCACTGCATGCAACACCAGGTGCTCCGAATTCTGGAGACCCCTCAACGCAAATCGCAGATGAGGTCAATACAAACCAAACTTAACAATTACTAGGCGTCGCCGGACCTTCTCTCGCAAAACATCCGCGAGAAACATATTGTTGTAGTTATAATCAGTTAGCCATATGGACATATCCCGCAATCGCAAGTTTGCAAACCGCATGTTTTCGAGCAAGGAGGCTTAGGTGAAAGCTGGGTAGCGACGGTTGAGAAGAGACACACAAGCAACCGATGAACGTGGAGACGATTTTTTGGTTAGGGATGGATCAGGGCTCCAAAGAGCACAGCACAGAGCAGGGTTTGGTACTAAATTCCCTGCTGTGGAATGTCATGTATAATGGGGTATTTGCTCTTTCCGTCCCAGTAGAGGCTTCCAGCAAAGGACTCAGGGGAGAGCGGGAAAGTATTTACTCTTTTCGTCCCAGAAGGGGTTACACTTGTCGGTTTTGTAGATGACCTGGCTATAATTGTTACAGCAAAGCACTGCGGTAAGCGCTATGTGATGGAAAAAGTGAGAGCAGGAAAGTTCTGGCTAGATAGAGCAGGGCGAACTTTGTCCGATGAGAAAACGCAAGCAGTCTTAGTAACGAAAGGTAGACAAAATAACACAGTGAAACTGAAAGTCGGTGGACATATGGTTGTCTCAAAGCCGACTAAAAAATACCCTGTCCCTGAGACACTTTAAAAAATATTGCAGAATATCGGCGAACAGAAACGCTGTCTGATGTTGCTTCTAGTCGGAGTGGTACGATCCATTCAGCTTTTCTCGTCGAATTTGTGTGCAGAGGCATTTGTAAACTCTTAGAGGTGGATTTCCCCTCCCCCTCGATGGCGAAAGAAATGAGTGTGGTGGATCATGCAGGACGTATGAAGAGGCACGCAGAGCACGGGAATGCGGTAAGGACACGTCGAATCATCTCTGACAACGCAGTCTAAAAAGTATCGCAAGATTAAGGTATGAATTGGGCGGAAACATGGGGAGACCAACCAGCACATTACCCAGATCCTCTTGGAGGTTGGAGAGAACGAAGGTGGGTTTTTAGTGGCGCGAACCCCACGCGAGCCCATTCTAACTCAGAGGTTCGCACTACGAACCAATCGGGTGTGTGAAGTTATCATAATATTGTCAGCTACAAGTATTGTACCTAAATCGCTAGGTGTCCTGTGACTCACTTACATTTTGGTTCAAATTAGGAGATGTACACCATTCTGTAAACGTATTCAATGTTGCGGGGTGCTCAATTGATCTTCCACCGGCTAGCAACAGCAAGCGCTCAATTTCTTTTGAGGAAGTAGGATCATCATCATCAATATCGATATCCGTAAAAACTGCCTGATGTCCTGGCCTACACCATCGCTTCCATCTCAGGCAGGATCTGCCATGTCTTTTTTTTCTACCATTAACGTTGCCTTTATAGACTGGGGGCTGGAACATCCTCATTCATAAAGATTAGGTGACCCGCCCACCGCGGTCGTGGGTCGTGTGTGGTATCACTTATAAATTTAGTCGTTATACAGGCTACGGAATCGTTCATCTTCATGTAGGGGGTCGAAAATTCTCCAGAAGATTCTCCTCTAAAACGCGACTAAGAGTTCGTAATTTTTTTGCCAAGAACTCAAGTATCCAAGAAATACATGAGGACTGGCAAGATCATTCTCTTGTACAGTAAGAGCTTTGACACTACAGGAGAGACGTTTCAAGCGGAACAGTTTATCTTTATTATTCTCATTTGACCAGTGCCATCTGATGTTGTTGCTTCTTTTTTTCGGTGCTGACGTTGCCACCATATATTTGGTTTTGCCTTCACTAATGTGCAGACCCAATTCGCCGGCGCCTGCTTGATAAGGATAAAGGTCGATGGCACATTTCGAGCTGTTCTTCCCATAATGTTAATATGTAGTAGTTGGGTGGTCTTAAAGAGGATGGTGACTCTTGCATATACATCATCATCACAGATCACCTTTTCCAGGGCTAGGCTAGAAAGGATGCACAAGAGCACCCCTTTATCTTAGATCGTTCTTGTTATTGAATGGCCTCTTACATTGATCAGTCTGGCGAGTTAGTCTTATCAATTTGGTCAGGATAAAAAATTCGGCTCCCGGTGACTTATGATTTTTAAGCCGATGGATTGCAAGGACTATTTCTCTATGTTCGGTGATGGCAGCATTTGTCTGACGTTTCAGTTTCCGGGGTCTCCAACTCGCCGATATTTTTGTTGTCAAGCAGTTCACCAAATACTCAACCCATCGCTCCAATATACCCATTCTGTCGGAAATCAGATTTCCCTCTCTATTTCGACAGGATGAGCATCGAGGTGTGTAAGGCTTGATCCTGCTGACTTGCTCATAAAACTAACGTGCCTGATGCGGTTACTCCCTGTGCTTTTCGAGTTCACAGGCCTGTCCCAGACTTCGTTTTTCTGTATATAAAGTCGATTCTCAACGCAACAGAGTTGATGATAGGTCTCTGTACGTACCCGCGTTCTTTGAAAGTGTAGCATTGTCCGCTATGCGGCATTCTTCCATACCGTTGCTGACTTACATTCGTTGTTGAACCAATCGGTTTTTGAGCTTGGTGGCAAATATGTTTGTGACCGTACCAATGATTACATTCTTTGCGCGGTTGTGAAGATCATTTGCCGATGCCTCATATCCAGGATCTCTGTTAACAGCGGTTATTGCCGACCCCGCTTGTGAACGGAACAAAAACTGAAGAAAAAGAAGATTGCGGCAGCCATTCCCTTATAGGTTTCACGAAGTACTCTGTTGTGGATGGCTTCAGTATACACTCCAACTTGATTATCAGAGAGGATTCGAGATCGTATTGGGATCCGTGTAGTAATAAGTCAAAGCACCAAACAAAAGCAATGTTTTGTCGACACTTGGTCACTCATGCTTACTAAGATTACCGAAGCCGCTCGGAGAATGAACCTTATCATACGTACTTAGCGATTGAAGTAAAAGTCATGATTCTATGTTTATGATAAGCGGCAGTTTATCTTCTAGCATGTAAAATGTATCTTACACTTGATTTCTCCTTATTCCTTTTCCATAATTTAGAAGGAGGACCAGCACTGCCGGCATTTTTTTCTGTTGTCATAAAAATGAAGGGAACTTTTTAAAAACTCCATTTTATGTCATTTTTGAAACAGGTATATTAATCAGGTAATTCAACTTAAAATTGATAAGTGGAGGGTTATAAACAGGGAATTCGTTTCTAGTACACGATGAAAACACATTAACATAAGAGAAAATAAATATAATAACTTATAACCATCTTGACTTTTCAGTCGCGGATAGTCCTTCAGCTCGTAGCCGTGAAAGCATAGTCCTGTAGATATCTGGTGAGAATGGGAGCACTACTCCTCTTTGTTGAATTTCACCTGAGGAAAATGATATTTCAAATAAGGACTTCAAACCTTCAAAAATATATTACCATCCAAAATCATCTTTGCTGCGATAGCGGCGGGAGTTCCCACTGTGACTGCCATTGCTGAGTGTCCATGCGGTTCTCCATACGCTACAAAATTAATACCACGCTCTTCGCGGCGGCCATCTTGCCAACGAATGATGAGTTCATGTCGAATGACAACCAAATCACGTTCATGGGGTTCTAAGGTGGGAGATAGTTTGAAAAGTATAATATACTCGTAAAATACAATGTTTTTTTATAGATTTATGGTTAAGCTTACCAAAAGCCAATCGCTTCGACAGGTAATGACATAACGTGTCCAATGGTGTCCCTAACTTCACAACAGGTACATCTTCCAACAATCCTAAACTTTCGATTCCATCTGAATTTCCGATACGCTCAGCTAATTTATTGCGCAAGTTTTCATAGAAAATATCACTGTCGCTTAGTCCTAGCATATTAACGATCAACTGACGCCATGTTACATCTGGTCCATTTGGATGAAGCATTGAATGTGGCTCGGTGTCGATAAGGCCCAAAAGTTGCATTCCTTTAATACATTCCGAAAATCCCTTATAGCGGATTGTTCCCCGAACAAGAGTGTGAATATCTTTTCCGAGTCCATATAAATTTAAATAGTTTGTGGAGTCTCTATTGGGGAAACCTTCCAGAGCGAATCCTGGCAAAAAGTCTAGATCAATGGAAGATGACATCAAATCTCCACCTCCAGATATCTCAACGATTTGTCCTTTGCTTAAGTATTTAGCCGCGGAGAGAGTATTCACAAGAACTCCACGAGGTGACCATGAGAACTTGTAACGAAGTGAGTTATCGGAATGCTCTGGAGCTGGTAGTCCACCACAATAACTGATGAATGATTCAATTACGCCCCCTTTCTCATGTATCTCGTTGATGCATTCTAAAGCTAAGAGATGATCGATGCCTGGATCCAATCCGACTTCATTCATCAATGTCACACCAGCCCGTTCAGCTTCTTCATGCAAGGCTTGCACCTCAGCTGTGACGTAACTAGCAGTAACCAAATGAGTTTTTTGGTCTACACAGTGCCGTGCTACCAAGCCATGTAGAGCATAAGGTAACAAGGAGACAACTACGTCTGCTTTGTCACAAAGTTCTTGAAGCTGACTTGGATTTTCAGTGACGTTCAGATACATGCTGTCTACGCCAGGGTAACGGTATGCCAACCGATCTGACTCCTCCTTTAAGTGGGAACAAATCGTTATGGCAATTTTTTTGTCACGATGCAGCCATTCTACAAGAGGGGCTGAAACCATACCGGCTCCTAAAACTAATAGACGTTTTTTGCCTTCGTCTGATCCTTCAATCTTGTGACGAGACTTCAATCTGTTAGAATGTAAAAATATATAAATAAATTTTGGATATATACAGCGTTTAAGGAATTATTTCTACTTGAAAACAAGCTATTTTTTGAATTTCTCAAAGTTTACTTACGAATTCAGTTCACGAAGCTCAGCAATATACTTAAAGTTATCAGTCAGTTCTCCATTACTTGCAATGATAGCCTTAATTAGAAAGAAAATATTTAAGTAAAGTTTGAAACAACATACATACTATATTGTGTTATAACTCACCGAGTGGATGGGGTAAGTGAAATTATGTTCTTCTAAAGGTTTTTTAGCATCACTTCCAATAATGTCGGTTGCAAATGGCATCAACAACTCCCCAAAGAGATCTGTAGCCTCTCTTGGAAGTTGAGTTGGCATATTGTCTATCGAGCAAACAAGGACACCGGGTCCTTTGAAGCTTTTAGTATCCTTGTTTCGGTCAGCGTCATACAAACAGAAAGGTGTGTCAATAGTGGTACACTCATTCATGAACTCAATGGAACCGCCTGGATCAGCAGATATATCACAGATTGCAAGCATCCTGAAAATTAACGTCATTATGGGTACTTGTTTGAATATGTTTGCACCAATGATAGTCTAAATGTATTTAAATCATTGAATGGAAAACTTTATCGGAAAAATGTTGATAAGTGAAGTTTTAGGAGTCCATTTGAGAAGGAGTACATTATTATAGTACCGGAGTCTTTTCAATGCATAATCAAACTTTCAGCCCACACACTTGAGAGTTGATTTTCCACAATCAAATTGGCGATTGGCTCGGGCAAATTAAAAACCGCCTCTGAGTTTTCCTTAGTATTTAGAGAGCATCGGTAATAGCAAAATAAAACTGATTGGAGTAAACACACTCCCACTGAACAAATCATTCAGTTGATAGATGTTACTGGTGGTATTTCAATACCTTTGGTCAGAGTTCCCAAGTCTTTTCAGTCACCAAAACAAAAAACTTTTGAAGTATCCATGGGACCATACAAAATAGACGCAAATTACGCTGTAGTTCCTGTAGTGCCTATGCCCTCATTATGTAGTAAAAAAGCAAATTAAAGGACTGGGTAGGTAAGCAGGTCGTCAGTTAATATTTTTCTGCAAAACAATTTAATCAAACTAACAAGCTTATACATTGGAAAGCTGGGGTTTGTTATAATAACGTCTTGATTTTCAGTGCTGTGAATCTGGATTGACCGGATCATTTTCGTATTGTCTTCGACATACCTATGCTCTCTATTTTACAAATATTATGTTGAAAAAAAGCATTTTTGTTATTTCTGACCGAATTCAAGCGTTCTTTCTTTTAATGCGAGAGTGATGCCAAACAGTATTCCAAAATTGAACGCTTAGGCTGACTTTCTAAGAATACAAGGACGCGAATATAGCGGTAATAACGTTAGCTTCACACAGCGAGCTTGGCGCGGGTGGTAAGTCGGATTTAGCCGAAAAGGCATAGAGGGCCTATGGCACGGCAGACCTCCTAACCCCCATACTCGTGGAATTCAAATGAGTACAGTAATTAATAAAAACACAAAAAAACTAACAACAAACATGCGGGACCCCTTACCGCACACAAAACTGGCCCATCAGGCAGAGGTACATCTCCGCAACACTGAGAGCCAGGTGACGATACCTAAGAAGAGAGAATTTGGAAGGTCAAGCATTGGCCTACTGCGAAGGCCCCAGTGGCGCAGGTACTAAATGGTACTATCAAAAGGAAGGCCTAAAAGCAGCGGAAATCAACCTGCAAGAGGGAAATACACCCAAGAAGCCTAAACCCGAGTCCAAGAAAAGGGAAATCTCGGGGCGATCAGGGATGACGGAATTAGCTAGGGGATCCGCCATTGGCTATGCTAATGCGGTAAAGGGAATTCGACTGGCCATACTGCCGGAAACATTTCTGGAGCAAATACTCATTGGTGAGGAGCAGGAAATAGTTGAAAGCCTCATCGTCATGGGGAGGTGTGAGGGATGGAATGAGGAGATAGTGTTTACCGCACACGCTTTCGACCAAGTCTTATACTAGTAGGACTATAATCTCTAAACTGCTAGGATGGAAGGGAACGGAGGGTACGCATGGTGACGGCTTACCTTTCCAAAGAGGTTGAGACGGGGAAGCTTTTACGCCTCCTCATCACTCAAAACATGGATTTCCACACCCGGTTATGGAGATTTTTTCGAAGCAAGGAGAAGGGCAAAGGCAAACTCCTCACGATCGGAGTAACACGACCGATCCCTGGAGCAATTAAATTCCTGTTGTATGTCATTCTCAAAAGAAACTTAAGATATATATCTCTTTCAGAGTTTCTAACTGGAGACCTCATGACTGTCCAAGTCTCACCCAACGCCGGAGGAAGAACTTGAGAGGCAGTCGTGGCATCAGGATACTTCCCCAGGAGACGATACTCGAATTCCACCGCAATTAGTCGTTAGACTAGCGAAGTTCTGTGAGAAGCAGGCGCTACCACCTCTTCTCGGCTACGATGCTAACGCCTACCATGAGGTCTGGGGAAGCAGTGATTTTTAAGACGTGAGTACCTTCTGGAATTCATCCTCAGTAATAAATTAGAAATACATAATGTAGGGAACACGCCAACATTCGTGACCAGCACCGGGCAAGAGTCTAGTATAGACATAACTTTAGGGAACACTCTGATGAGCGGCTTGGTCAAGAATTGGAGGGTGTTAGATGAGCTTTCTATGTCGGATCACAGATTAATTATATTCGACATTGAGGGCAACTCGGAAGTAGATAGAATAATAATGAATCTCAGGAGAGCAGATTGGGACTCCTACACAAGACACTTAAGTGACCAGATGGCTCATCTGCAGATGAGCGGTGACATCAGGACCGAAATAGAGCTAGACATAGTAGTGAAAGGCGTCAACAGAGTCGTGAGAGGAGCAAAAACTATTCAACCGGGCGGAACAAACCGGGGATTGGGAACAGAAGTACAAAAGGACACTGAATGCATATAGCAAAGCGATCAGAGAAGCAAAACGGAACAGCTTCAGGGAATTCAGTAACGAGATCGAACAAACCACAGAAGCAACCTGACTATACAAAGCTATAGCCAAATACAAGGCATCTTCTGTTTGTCTGAAAAAAATGAGAAACTTACCGAGAATACATCTACTTCTTAGAACTCATTTCCCGGGGTCCTACTCCACGGCAGAAGGCAATAGTATTCTATTTGACACCCCAACAACGGACAGAAGGGGGAAAAAGGTGAATTGGAAACTAGCAAAAGAGGTATGGTCGGAAGCTAGAGTAAGATGGGCAGTAGGCCCCTTCAAATGACTGAAATCACCAGGAATAGATGAAATTTTCCCAGAACTACTAAAGGCTTTGAAATAATCTTAGGATCTCTGCTAAGAGTGGTAAGGGGCAGCACATCCTTTGGATATATATCAAGGGCATGGAGATAGGCCAAAGTAGTCTTTATTCCGAAAGCGATTTTTACTGTAAATCTTTCAAACCAATCTGCACGACATCGTTCGTACTCAAAACGGTGGACAAGGTCATAGACAACTATATTAGAACTAACGTTCTAATGCGAAATCCTCTACATCCATGTTAGTACGCTTACCGGGCAGGACGGTCAACTGAAACTGCCCTGTATCAGTTGACGAATGTAGTGCGGAATGCCATAGAAAGAAAAACGTCAAAGGAACGCTCGATAGCAAATCGCACACAGAGATAAGAAATGCTTTAATCCACAAGGGAGTGGGAAAAACCCCCTAGATAGGCAGAATGTTAGTCGGTACGCAGGAAGTGTCGACAGGTACAAATTATGTTGTCATGCACACTAGTCAAGGTTGTCCACAAGGTGGAGTATTATCACCATTAATGTGGAGTCTGGTAGTTGATGAACTCCTAGGGGAGCTAAAAAACATGGGAATACAGGTCCAGGATTATAATGATGATTGTGTTTTAATCTGTAGGGGCAAATATGATGACACCCTATATGAATCACTTAACACGAGCCCCCATTTTCAAAGGTAAATATTATAATTGTAGCAAAGTTTGACATTGTAATAAACCTCGTTAAAGGTGTACGTTACCAGAGATGTCGAAGGAAATTATATTACCAAAAGTGAAATTCGATTGTATTACCAAAAGCGGATATAAAGGACATCATTTTGGAGCATTACCAAGGAGCAAGCAGTTAACCTATGAATATCACTAATACTATGGAAAAGATGAAACATCAGCAGTTCTGCTGGGCTGGGCGTCAATAGTCAGTTACAGAGTGAATAAGATCGTTTGAACAATGAATGCCTGTAGGAGGGCCGAGGCAACAATATAATGAATGATAAATCCATAGCAATTGACATCCAAAAATATATCAAAACCTTGAGAGTACTGATAATACCAACATCTCGTAACTTAATTTCTCGAACTAGTGAAACAGTGAGAGGAAGAAGAAGAAGCGAAGAGAATCTCACGTTGAAAACGAGTGATTGCACAATTGGAACAATGAATTTTATCAAAGCTTTTGATCCTTTTCATAAATAAATTTGCTTGAACTGGATTTTCTAGAATGTATAGTCTTAAGTTTCATAGAATTCTCATTCTACTTTCTTCTTCTACTTTGAAACGGTTGGGTTGGGTTAAGTTTTATGCAATAAAATTACAACTACCTTAGGTAGGTAGGTAGGTATCAATGGCCGCTCCGAGGAGCCCAATTAGCGCTGTGGTGCGCCGTTTTGATGAAACAAACTCCTAAGTACATGACTGCTGTGGTAAGAGAAAGAGCAGAGTCTAGCCGGGTCAGATCTTCAGAGCCAGCCTGAATCGTTTTACCTAGTGTCCGCAGCCTGATTCTGGCTAGAGCTGGGCAATCGCAAAGGAAGTGCCTGAGGGTTTTTCCATCTTTTCCACAGCAATGCTAAATGTAGGATATGCTGACTCTGGCGGCATGGTCATTGTCCCGTGCAGACCGCCATCTGAGGTTGGCAGCTTCTAAATAGTGCGAGTAGATTCCACCCTTGATCGCCGCCAGCGGAACACAGACTGTCCCCACCGAAGGACTGCCGAGAGCAGAGCCCCGCCTGTCCAGTCACTCAGCCCGCTCATTCCTCTCTATGTTTCTATGACCAGGAACCGAGAGGAGAGTGACCTTAAGCGTACCCCTCAGACTGTTTAGCTCGTTTCTGTACTGCGTGGAGCATGTCGCCGTCAAGTACAAGGCCCTTAACAGTCGCTTGTTTGTCGGTCAGAATGGTTAGGTTGCGCTTGAGGCTCAGATCATACCGCAGCATTGATAGGCTTCGAATATCGCAGTATTTCTGGTCGCAATACACTGGGAAGTCCTGGGAAGCCGTACGACTCGGATACACTATGTCTATCCGAGAAAACTCCCACGCTGACACCGTAGACCATCTTTGATCCGTCGATGAATAGTACTGTGCCATAATCTTGCAACTCGTCACAGGTCTTCCACTTTACCTTGATTAGAAAACCCACAGCAAAGTTTGTCGTGAAGTTCGGCTTGTGTATGGCATAGTCCGTGGGAAATACCCTGAATTCACGAGGTACTTCATCTAGGATGTTACTGTTGTCGTAGAGCTTCGCCTTCCAACATTCGAACTCCTGTGATCTAACATCACTGCACGCTAGAACGTATTTAATGTGGGGGTCTAGGAGGAGGGGGTGCAGGAATATATTGAGAGTGCCTGCAGGCAGAACTGTAGAGCTCCGATAACACCTGCACACGCGGTTCTTTGAATCCTATTAAACCTTTGGCTCTGTACTTGTCCTTATACAGTAGAACTCTACATCCAGAGAGCCATCCCAGGATCCAATTTCTTTGCAAAGGTCCCCGTGCAGGCACAGAAGGCTATACAAGCCTTTTTAACCCTCAGTTTTATGTTCAATCTTCAATTTAGTTTCGGATCTAGGATTACACTCAGATGCTTTCCATTGAAGGAAATAACCAACTTTTGGTCATTTATCCGCGGTAGGTGAAATCCGGGACCCCTTGTCTTGGTGGTGAATAGTATCAGTTGCGGTTTGGTGGCATTTATACCCAGTCAGCAACTTTCGGCCCACAGGCATACCTTTTCCAATACAGCTACCTTAAGATTTGCATAATTAATATCCTTTTCACTTTTGTATTGACTTTCACTACAATCTTCTAAAACTCCATTAGAACACCCAACTGAAATCTACACGGAAATGCTCTGAGGTTTTTCGAACTAGACCCAAAAAAATTATAAAATCGAATGTTGTTGAGATACCTTTTGTATTGCACTTTTACTGTGATAATGTTAACAACTTACCTATGCGGCAGGGCGGGCGAACCCTTACTCGTTGGTAACCAAGGAGTATTTGCAGGTCTCAGTAAACTCTTAGCATCCGGAATCGTGAGTAACTTCGGACTGTTCACAGCCCAGTAGATACCGTTGATGATTACTGAAGCAAATGGCGCAATAGTGTTGCTGAACGTCGAAATATAGCGCTCTGGGTGCTGGTCATATTCTTGGGCATCAAATCCACCGCCGTCTCGTCGTTCCAAATGGTCCGAGCGGCTTACTTCGCAACCATATAATTTGTTTGAACCTGACATTTGTGAAATGCTGTTAATAGTTCCTTTTTTTAAATTAATGAATAATGGGATGAAAATATGCATATGAAACCTTGAGTTTAAATGACGAACAATTATTGTTCACACTTACTTCCATGCTCGGCAACCTTTCGCAACATTTCTGGTGGTACATATTCGATTGGCAGTTCTTGAAATACCTCTTGCGCACCTTGGGATACATTTCCGGATCCTGTGAAAATAAACGTTAACGGTCCGATAGATCGGGGCATCATCCCCAAAGCAATTTCGTAACCGCAGTCACGTATAGCTTGTCGTGCCATGGACGAATTCCGGTAGTTGTGAGCAGGACCAATATGCATGAAAGGCGTGTGGTGACCTAGTGCCAATAGGCGAAGACCTAATCCATGCAGAATATTTATCATTCCAGCCACACCCGCATATTTGCCAAAAGCTACTAGACGTGCTCCAGACTCATCTATGATTCTCTCATAATCAATTAATCGAATATTCTGAAGGAATGAGGAGAACAGTATTATAATGAGCCACTTACAGAGAATGTGAATACCAACCTTTTCCAATATAGCATCAAGCAATGGCATATTCGATTCTTGAGCTTTAATTGTGTGAGAAAACATGCAATATGTTTTCCCAGGTATCAGGGAATCAACTGGCACCTGCTTCACTCCAAAAATTACGGATGCTTCGCTTATATCTTCGCGGATAATAGCGCCAGCATTGAGATAAGCCTTAAAATAGAGATTTACAAAACTTGGTATGAACTCAAAATAGTTTAAAGAAAATAAAAATAGAAAAAATATTTAAAAATAATGACCCAAAATCTTCATCATCATCAACGGCGCAACAACCGGTATCCGGTCTAGGCCTGCCTTAATAAGGAACTCCAGACATCCCGGTTTTGCGCCGAGGTCCACCAATTCGATATCCCTAAAAGCTGTCTGGCATCCTGACCTACGCCATCGCTCCATCTTAGGCAGGGTCTGCCTCGTCTTCTTTTTCTACCATAGATATTGCCCTTATAGACTTTCCGGGTGGGATCATCCCCATCCATACGGATTAAGTGACCCGCCCACCGTAACCTATTGAGCCGGATTTTATCCACAACCGGACGGTCATGGTATTGCTCATAGATTTCGTCATTGTGTAGGCTTCGGAATCGTCCATCCTCATGTAGGGGGCCAAAAATTCTTCGGAGGATTCTTCTCTCGAACGCGGCCAAGAGTTCGCAATTTTTCTTGCTAAGAACCCAAGTTCTTGGTTAAATTTAATCAAGTTTCTCCCTGAAATCTCTAATTGACATATTTCGTTCTAAAGTCCATACCAAAGTCAAAGGGTAGTATAGGTCCCAGGGCGAAACGTGGATTGGTACCCACGATGGAGCATAAAACCTGGAAAATGCTTGCTGAACCAACACCAGCAGCTCGACTACCAAACCCTATCTCCACCTCCACGTGGTGAGCTGCAGACGGAGAAGGATGGAGGCGAGTCTCCTGCTGACAACCCTACACGGAAAACAACTTGTTACGAAGCCACAGCAGGAGCCTCGGACAGGACGGATTTTAAAACGACGAACCCGGCAACGACAACGGAATAACGATTTGCGCATTTTCTCATGGAACGTGCGCTTCCTGTACAGAGATGAAGCTGATGAGCAACTAGCCGATACCCTGTCCCAATATAGGGCTGATGTAACAGCGTTACAAGAGATGCGATGGACAGGGACCGGTTTCCTGGAGAAGAGCCACTACACCATATATTCTAGCGGTCATCCAGTAAACCATGTGCTCGGAGTAGGTTTCTTAGTCAGCCAAAAAATTGAACCTGCTGTTATCGGCTTTGACAACATAAGCGAACGGCTATGCACTCTGCACTTGCGAGGCAAGTTTAGAAATAAGCCTCATAAACGTTCACGCCCCTACAAAGGAGACTGCAGAGTCGGAGAAGGATACCTTCTACGAGGCAGTAGAACGAACCCTCGAAGCCTGTCCCAGATATGATATCAAAATCATACTTGGGGATTTTAACAGCCAAGTAGGGAAGGAGCCCGTATTCAGGCGATACGTTGGCTCCATATCTTACACGAAAGAACAAATGATAACGGACTGCGGACTATTCAATTAGCAGGGTCACACGAAATGGTTGTTGGAAATACCTGGTTTGCGGGAAAGTGGTCCACAAACATACGTGGGCCTCTCCAGACGGGACCACTTTCAACCAAATTGACCACGTGTTGATCAAACGCCGCCACCTCTCAGCCTTGATGAATGTCAGAACATATAGGGGGCCAATATAGACTCGGATCACTATCTCGTTGGCATGGTGCTCCAAGCTCGAATAACAATACCACCTAGAATCCCCTCTGGCAATCAGGTGAGAGTGAACACTGAAGCCATCCACAACACAACCCTCCGCGATACCTATAAGAGGGAAATTTATGCCGCAATAACCGCACCAACAGAGGACCTGCAGATGAAGCATCAACAAATGATCTTCACAATCACCTGACGGACGTTATCATGGATACGGCCACAAACATACTTGGCCCCAGCCGCAAAAGGAGTCGGAACGGCTGGTTTGACGATGAATGTAAGCTAGCAACGGAACGGAAGGATGCCGCATACCGAGTAATGTTGCATTCTCAAAGAACGCGGGCACGCGCAGAGACTTCACTCCGTCGAGCGGAGAAGCGACTTCACAGACAGAAAAAGGAAACCTGGGAGAAGCAAAAGGGCTGTGAACTAGAAAAGTACAGGGAGCAACGGCACCAGGCGCAAGTTTTACCAACAAGTCAGCAGGATGAAGCCTTATACACCTCGATGCTCATCCTGCCGAGACAAAGAGGGAAATCTGATTTCCGACAGAATGGGCATATTAGAGCGATGGGTTGAGTACTTTGATGAGCTACTGAACAACCAGAACATCGGCGAGTTGGAGGTCCCGCCAACTAAAGACGACGGGCAAATATTGCCACCACCAAGTATAGGAGAAACAGTTCGTGCAATTCATCGGCTAAAAAATCATAAGTCGCCTGGGCCGATGGAATTACAACCGAAATGGTTAAATATGGAGCCGACCAGTTACACCAAGTGGTTCATCAACTTGTGCTCAAGGTATGGGACAGCGAATCAATGCCTGACGATTGGCAACGAAGCATTATCTGTCTCATACATAAAAAGGGAGATATCACACAGTGCAGCAATTATAGAGGTATCACGTTGCTGAGTACCATCTATAAGATATTCTCCACTATCTTGCTAGACCGGATAGCCCCATACGCCCAGAACATCATTGGCCCATACCAAAGAGGCTTCACTCCAGGCAAATCAGCAACAGATCAGATTTTCTCTGTGCGGCAAGCGATGGAAAAACTGTTGGAATATGGGCAACAGTTGCACCATCTGTTCATCGACTTTAAGGCGGCCTATGATAGCATTGCCAGGGTAAAACTGTACACGGTCATGAGAGAATTCAGTATCCCGACGAGATTAATAAGACTGACTAGGCTGACCCTGACCAATGTGTGAGGCCAGATAAAAGCAACAGGATCACTCTCAAGACCATTCGACATCAATAACGGTCTACGACAAGGGGATGCGCTATCATGCGTCCTCTTTAACCTGGCCCTCGAGAAAGTGATTCGTGATGCTGAGGTAAGTGAAAGAGATACGATCCTCTTCAAGTCCACCCAACTACTGACCCATGCTGACGATATCGACATCATGGGAAGAACCACCCGAGACGTACAAACTGCCTTCATCCAGATCGAGCAGGCGGCACTAGATCTTGGGCTGCACATTAATGAAGGCAAGACAAAATATATGGTGGCAATGTCAGCACCGAAGACGAATCAACCAACAACATCAAACCGCACTGGTCAAACACAAACACGAAGAAGAATAAGGATAGGAGAATACAACTTTGAGACCGTTGACAATTTCTCCTATCTAGGGTCGAAAATCACAACCGATAACAGCTACGATAATGAAATCCGCGCACGGTTGTTGTCAGCCAGCAGAGCCTATTTCAGCTTACAAAGACTCTTCCGCTCGAAACGTCTCACCG
The DNA here is from genome assembly GCF_905115235.1 of Hermetia illucens. Classification (NCBI taxonomy): domain Eukaryota; kingdom Metazoa; phylum Arthropoda; class Insecta; order Diptera; family Stratiomyidae; genus Hermetia; species Hermetia illucens. Next base: position 164,957,601 of record NC_051849.1, on the reverse strand, counting down.
TAGGGTCAAAGCTCTTACTGTACAAGACTATGATCTTGCCAGTCCTCATGTATTCCTCGGAAACTTGGGATCTAGCAAGAGGAATTACGAAATCTTGGCCGCGTTCGAGAGAAGAATTCTCCGAAGAATTTTTGGCCCCCTACATGAGGATGGACGATTCCGTAGCCTACACAATGACGAAATCTATGAGCGATACCATGACCGTCCGGTTGTGGATAAAATCCGGCTCAATAGGTTACGGTGGGCGGGTCACTTAATCCGTATGGATGAGGATGATCCCACCCGGAAAGTCTATAAGGGCAATATCTATGGTAGAAAAAGAAGACGAGGCAGACCCTGCCTAAGATGGAGCGATGGCGTAGGTCAGACGCCAGATAGGTTTTAGGGATATCGAATTGGTGGACCTCGGCGCAAAACCGGGATGTCTGAAGCTCTTTATTAAGGCAGGTCTAGACCGGATACCGGTTGTTGCGCCGTTGATGATGATGATGATGATACCAATAAGGTAGCACTTGTAGCGCTTAGAATATTAGTTTCCCTAAGAAAATTTAGTTTCGCGAAAGACGGTAACAAGCCAGTTTGAAGAAAGGAGAGCAGGATCCCTACCGTCCAAATGGCTATGTTACATATGTGCAAGCGTCCCAGGTAATAACTGGAATAAATCCTACTTGGTGCTAATAGTAATCACCATTAATATTCCCATTAAAATCCTAGTAGCTATGTCACCAAGACGGTTAAAAGGTGCAGAAATGTTGGCTAGCAACCTGTAAATTCCAAAATCCATGACGACCAATAATCTAGCACAAATTGTCAACTATCCTGCTGAGAATACAGATCTAAAGAAAAGACAATCTATGTATAGATGGAGATTAGTTCTATCTATTCTTTTGGGCAGGATGGATGAAAGTGTTGCTAAAAGTTCTAGACTTCATCATCTGACACACTACTTCGTGTCCTCCGCCTAAGATAGTCTTCAAGTCAGCCGATTCCTTTCACAAGCGGAATGGGATAGTAGGAGAGAAGTTGTTAGTTCAAAGAAGCCCCTGTCACTTGGTTCATTAGCCAGTCGAGTTCAATCATCTTCACGTTAGTGCTCTTCGGCATCTTTATGATAATGTTGCCAGGTGCGAACTCGTCTTTATCTGCATGAAGTCCCATTTTCCTAAAAAAGGGTGTTCGAGATTGCGGACCGCTCAGTAAAAGTATCGCGCCTTAACGATCTTGTGCAGCTAAGATTGGAACCTGATTTCGGTCCAGCCACAGACCTAAATACACAATGAGCTGCGGGGTCCAAGGACATCTTGAGCCACTTACCAAAAATATTTGCTACTCAGGGGCTCCTGCCCTTACGTTTATAAATGGTCTTGCCTTTCTTAATAGAGTAAGCGACGGAGATCATTCACGCGAAAAATACTGCAGTTGGCACGAAGACAATACCGTAGACGCCACCCACGAAACTCTCCGTGTCTGCTGTTCATGAAGACATCAACAATACACTTTCATGCTAAGATCGTCTGCCCATACCTCCCAGTATATGAATGACCAACTAGATACGGCTCTTCTGGCATGCCAAGTCTAACAGACCATCGTAGGAAGGGCTCCTGAGAGCCGGTCTTAGGATTGATCTCTTTGCTACTCTGACGTGATTTCTATCCTCCTCTGGCCCTTCAGCTTCTCGTATGACATGAGATGGTCGCACAGATAGTCCCTCAATATTTGCAAAAGGTAGTTGGGCACATGGGGGGAATTTTCTAGCGTGTTTAGCATATCTATCAATTCTACGGAATGACGTGTACTTCTAATATCGAGCATTACAAGGAGCTCTGTCCATCTAGATCGGTGGCCGTAGCCTTCAGCTGTGTCCACTATTGATCTCTGCTCCAAAACCGGACTGCCTTGGGAATAAGTTCGCAGCACCACGTATCGCTTCGGTCAGTCTACATCTGATGCGCTTTTTGATCACTTTCCTGGCTGTGTGCAATGGTATGCAGGCGACATCTCAGGGTCTTCTTTCTTTTGCCAGTTAGCACGAGTCTTGCTAAATTCCAGCGGCAAGTAAAAATAACCTCCTCCAAGGAAGCTTTTAATGCGTGAGCAGTAGATCCGGTCGATAGGTAGACATCCGTTTGCCCACCTGTACTAGGATACGGGTGCTTTGAGGTGGTGACGAGCAAAACGGGGCAGCAACTCTAGTGGCCATACCAAACCGATTGGCCGAGGAGAACCTCCATGTGGTGGAATCGGGAAACGCTATACTCACTATGATTTGCTGGTCGTCAGGCAGTAGGCGAATGCTCCAAGGTTTAACAAGGGCCACCAGATTTGATTCTACACGTGGATTCATATGAAGTGGTTTTAAGTTGCGAAACCTTACCAGGGGTATACAGGTACCATGGGAACCAGGATAGTCCTTGAATTTTCAGGAGCCTTCAATTCGGTTATAGCGGTTGTTCCTTAGTGGGAGTTTCATGGTGGTTATGGTTACGTCCGAACGGACAGAGAACTCGGTCCTCAAATGTGGTGTTGCGTTTCAACTGAAATTGATGTCAAAAAGAGACCGAAATTTGAAGAGCCACTAAGAATCGAATCGAAGAATCATTCCTTAGGAATAAGGATATAATAATAATAATCGTTGGTGCAACAATCCATATTGGATCAGGATCTTGAAATGTGTTAGAGGATTCATTCAAAACCGTAATGATACACTACAGTACGCTATAAGAAGCAATATGGTCAGCATTGCTCTCGCCCGAGATTATTACCCTGATTAGGGTCGACTGAGTCGACTGGTATTCGACATCCAGTCACGACACAAACTCTTCTGCCGCCACTAAGACCAGCTCTCTAACTACTTCAGCCAACCGAACACTGGGAATAAGGATACCAAATCGAAAAGCGGAAGTTGCAAAGGAAATCTGCGGCATCACCGATGAATAGGGAACCCCCGATATACGCCATTGTTTCCCTTTTACCTACATACGAATCACTAAAGAAAGAACCTGTCTTCTATATCAGCAATAGATGAATTGACTGCAGCAGTAAAAACACTGAAGAATAATAGAGCATTTGGCCTGATGGAGCAGTTATGGGGGTCATAAAGATATTAGCAGCCGCAAGACTGCAGATGCTGCTAGATATGAAAAACATATGCTTATTCAAAGCAGTTTTCTATAAAATATAAAAAAGTACCAATTGATCCTGCTTAGTAAAGGCAAAAGCGATTCTATACAATATCTGCATATAGACCTTCAGTTGTTGGCAAGCAGGTTTTGAAAATGATAAAGTCACTAGCGAAATCTATTCAAAATTTTGGTGGACTCTCTGAGAAACGGCACAGTTATATCCTCAATACATTCAATATCTTTAGGTGAGTTAATATCAAGGAGGCGCATACTTCGCAGAGTTATCTGAAAGATTGTGAATTCCTCTTTGAGACAAAATTGTGAAAAAACAAATAAATTCTGGTCCAGTCCATAGGTCTATCCTTAGTTGCGACTTCTTGAATGTGACGTACAACGAGATTCTAAGTGCCGGATAATAACTATCAATACGCTACGTGGGAAATAATCCAGGTAATGCTAAGGAATGATACTTCTAAAGAGGCTTGAATATATTGTGGCATAATGCATAAACTGGGCTACATTTTTGGGCCGGTGAAGAATTGCCGGCATTCTAAGCAAGCTGATAGCAAATGTCAGAGGTTCTACGAAGAGCAAGCGTGAACTTCTAATTGATAAATACGAACTTGGAACTACTCTATGACAGCAACACATGCTGGCCTGACGAGAGAACGGGATGAAAAATGAGGACTTCCCATGCTCGGAGCTTTCTCAGACGCCCGAAATAGATATTTCAGCGAAAAAAGATGTAATAGGAGGCCCTGGGAATCTGAGGCCCTTTCCCGTGAGTGGAAGAGGGGGATGATCGCCAAGATTCCGAAAAAGTGCACTCATTTTGAGTATGACTATTGAAGAGGTATTTGTGCGGTTCCTTCTATCAGGAATACGATAACTGGTAGCGTCGAAGAGCAGTTTAATCGACAGAGAGTAAGCTGGTTTTCGGTCTGCATTGACCACAATTATACCCTCCTGATAATTTTGAAGTAGTGTGCAGAGTTCAGATCTCCGCTTCATTTTCATTGACTCTGAGAGGATTTTCAACAGCGTGGACAGAATGTGTATTTAGAATGCCAGATTTAGGATGGATATTCCGGAGAAAATACATAAACGCTCTGAATTTGAAAACAGAAGCAAACAGGGTCAGACTGAAGATAAACTCCAACCATCGCAATCTTCCTATTTGCATTAACGGGAAAAACATCGATGTATGGTTCTGCTAACGGTGGCACGGAGCTTAAGGGGGTCATCCCGTGTGTCGGGTTGGAGAAATCGATTTTTTTTTTTTGCATGAATTGTATCTATATATAGTGGAGAATATGTGGGCAAAGGGATTTTCCGATATTCCGAGTCCTTCAGAAATTACAGGGTTAAACAGGTAAGGAGTTTGCAGCCGTGGCTAGAGTACTCGATGAGAAAGAGCATCGAATCTTTTTTTACCGGTTAGTTTTTTACCTGAGCCTTACAAATTCGAACACAGGTATAAATATAAAAAGAAGGAAAACCAATCAATTGTCTAAACTTATTTGCTGTTTGGAATAAAAAGGATAATCCAGTCTAGAGTGAGCACTGAAAGACGTTCAAGTTATAATCAGTTATATTTTGTTTTAAGTATTGTGCTGTTTGTGTGTTCAGTGATTTTTTTAAATGGATCGTACGAAAGGAGATCGCTTTAACACTCAACGTCATGCTCGCACTAACAAACGAATATTTCATGGGAATCGATAGTTATCAGAGAAGAAAAAGGACTTCGCATCAACATCAGCAAAGAAACTTTTAGGAAGCATGAACATGGATGTTCCAATTGCGACAAGTTTTGTATATTGTATATTGGATTTTGCTGGAGTTGTCTCCGGTATTTCTGCAAATTTCTGCAAATAATAAAATACACGCAGTAGTAAAAAAGGAATACGTAGGACATGTCAAGAAAAGAATGGGAACGCGGCTTAGAAATGCAAAGAAGAATCACAAAGGCATTTGTGGAAAAGGGGCTGGAAAACTTACTGATAAGGACCTCATTACATTTCCTGGGCTGGCTATTCGTCGACACGCAAATTCGATAGAAGGAATGAAGCAAGAAATTTGGAAAACTTTCTTCCATAAATGTTCTACAGACGAAAATCCTCAGCATCAAAATTGTCCAGCAGGCGAGGACAGTTGGTGCAAATGGCGCAAAGCGGAAGCTAAAGGAGAACTGGATAGTTTTCACCACGAGAAGGCACCTTTGACTGAAGAAGTTCAAGCAGTCATCAAACCAATCTACGAAGATTTGTCACGAGATGATCTCTTGAACAGATGCTTAGGAGCAGAGACCCAGAATAACAATGGGTCGTTAAATGCATTGATCTGCACTTTCGGTCCTAAACACCTTCATTCTGGGGCCAAGGTCGTAAAAATAGCCACTTTTCTGGCTGTAATTATTTTCAATGAAGGATTCAATGGCATTCTCAAAATCCTAGTGACAATGGGATGTCAAGTTGGTCACATATGTCAGGTTTATGCCGACCGCCGTAATGAAGCGCGAATTTGGCGGTCCGAACGACGATCGACTGACCCCGCTAAAAGAGTCACAATTGACACCAGAGAGCAACAATCGGCCTTACAAGACTTTTTTGAAGAAACGGAGGGTGCTCTCTATGGAACAGGAATAGCAGATTAATGGTGAGTTAAAATTTTACTGTTGATAATCACATTTAAATTTTCAAATGCGTTTTTCTCGAAACTGCATCTTGAAAATCGGCTGCCACCATAGCTCAAAATCTATCCAACCAAATTATTTGAAATTTTCACGACTTCTTTAGTACATATTTCTACGGTCCGCAAACTAGGATAATTCCAATCGGACTTGTAGTTTTTTTTTTAATCATAAAAAAAGCCGTAAAAAAACACCAGAATCCAAAAAATTAAGTTTAAAAGCCCACCAAAAATTTACCTTTTAATATTTTCTAATTATCCTAGTTTGCGGACCGTGGAATATTGTCCACATTAAAATGCCGTTTAGTTTTTTTCCCTCAGATGAACACAGCGCCCTCCAGCGTGGCAGCAGAAAAACACCTTTTTTTGGAGATGGGTGCATAAATTAACACCTATTCCGAAAATTAGCAACGAAATCAAGCTGAAACATTTGTCACATATACTAGAGATATCAGTAAACATATGGTGAAAAAATCACGTTTCTATCTTTATCCAGTCCTTCAAAATAATTTTTCAAAAATAGGCAAAAAAAACGGCCTTCACACGGGATGACCCCCTTAATGTCACCTTCGCTGCTTTGTCTAAAATCTGGATATCCAGATACCTCAACATCAACATCAAGTTGAGGCTGTGCTGTTAGTCCGGAACAGCACATGGAAAGTCAACGCCATTGTTACCCTCCGACAGCATGGTGCGTAGGCGTGTTGACCCGCTATGACTCATTTAGGGGGTATTCGCAACCATACACTGTGCACGAGGTAATCGGAACATTTATAGTTAAGTTGCCCAAAAGGATGCTAATAATACTTTATAAGCACGTTCGTATGTTAAAGGAAACATTTTGAGAGTTACCCCAGTACTCAATGAATTTGTTTGAGATTTTATCGTGGGCATACCTATGTGATCGCATAAATGCGAGTAATATATAGGCAGCAGTCACATGGTACTTGAATACACCAACTTCTTTGCCGTGTCATCTATTGATTGCTATTTATAACTATAGATTTTCTTTCTCTTTTCTACACAAATGTTCCAATAAGCAATAATATTTACTTCCAGCAAACAAAACTTATGAAAAACAACTTACGTCTTATCACTTCCATTGAATCCCCATAATCAGCTGAAGTTTACAATTTGATTTCCCCCCATCTTCCCTTGATATCAAGAAAACAATTTGGCGCCAATTAAAAACATTCAACCATTGCAAAAAAAAGCACGAAACAAAAAGGGGCTTGTAGTTTGCTTCAGAAGAATCTGCGTCTACTTTATCAACTCACATTTCGGTTATTTATACGAAGGTGGCTCAATTTCCAGGCGGAATCAACTGATAACCATTGTTCCGTGATAAGAACCATGGAAAGTTGGGAGCAAATCTGATTTTTTTTGCGACTTTACAAACGAATCAATAGTTTGGAATATCCGCTATCAACTAACAGATACAGATGACATTAATTTGATCGAAATATTATTAAGTAGTCTAAGCTGGTGATAAATGGCAAATTTTATTGTGAACGTTATCAAAAGGAAAATGTTAGCGAACGAACCAGATTTCTTGATAAGAACATCATCGTTATGAGGGGTGTTAAACAATAAAAAAAGATTTCTATTATCGTTAAGAGACAATCTCGCTCTTATTTGATGCGAGCAGGCAACTATAAAGCGACTAATTAAGGGTTCTGAGCATGTTAGTGACGATAAATAATTGTTGCTAATACACACTAGGGAAAGGCATTTCAGGTAACCGTGAAAGATAGCGCGTAGGTGTGGTTGACGCGCTACACCCCATTAAGGAATGAATGGTAACCACAATAAATACACACTAAACCTTCAATCAATTTTGGAACCTTTCTTTAATGGTCCTTGTTCCTATACACATACAATCGTGTATCAATTCTAAATTTACGTTTCCGCATCTTATGCACTTTTACAATTTTTATTCGCTACTGACCTGCATCGGATACGCACGACGATTAGATGGTTGAACGATCACTTTAATTCCTTGCTTCACCAGCCTCTGGACCAGAGCAGGGTTGAATGGGGCTCGCCGCTCCCATACCGATTGATCCTCTCTTCTGATTGCAATCACTTTGCCACTCTATAATTAACATTATATTATTTGTATCTTAATAATTTACCAATTTCAGAAAAATATGGTGTGTTTGGTGCAGTCGAGAGCTAAATTTAAACTATATTTCTTCAGGTTGTAACTTACATGCCTCCATCTGGCGCATGTAACTGATCTCCAGACTGTATCACGGATAGATAAGAACCGATCACGTTTTAAGTGGCGTATGATCATCTTGAGTAATCAATGGTTGGACTTCGACTAAAAAAGAAGATTTTGAAGAGTAACAGATACCCTAGCCACGCGGGGGAAATTTGCTGAGATTGAACTAATAAAGAGTGTCAAAGAAGGCATACATCACCATTGATAAGACAATCACCACCAGCCATTATATTCATGTTATCTGTTGTATGAAGACTGTGATGATATTTTTCCATACAGTGATGTAAACGAGGAATTGGAAATGTTCTATTTTCGAAGAAGGGAGTTACATAACATTAAAACAGGTAGCGGTAGCAATACACTAAAATATCCTTTTTAAACCAGAAATGAATGGTTTCACGAAGAAAGGATAGAAGTGAGTAGATAATTTACATACAATACACCAAAACTATAGCCTACCTACCTACCTTGTCGGTGTCGCGGGTTTAAAACGGGATGTCTCCTGGAAAACTATTGGTAAAACCTGCAACCAACCAGTAGATAAATCCTAAACCTAGATATGGCTGCTATCCTGAGGGCTAAGTGGTCATACGGGATAAGATTCTGACATATATGGTAACTTGTACAAAGTGCTGAGCTTGAGGTGAAATGCATGAGGAGAATCAAAAGGCTGATCCGGTGATTTCGCAGCAAGACGAAGGCAGTTTCGTCAACGAAATTCAACATTCGAATTCGTTTGGAAAACTTCCAAGGGCAATATGCTATTTGCCTCCGTTTCACAAAACTTTTAAGAAACATCATGATCATCATCACCGGCGCCACAACCGGTATCCGGTCTAGGCCTTCTTTAATAAGGAACTCCAGACATCCCGGTTTTGCGCTGAGGTCCACCAATTCGATATCCCTAAAAGCCATCTGGCGTCCTGACCTACGCCATCGCTCCATCTTAGGCAGGGTCTGCCTCGTCTTTTTTTTCTACCATAGATATTTCCCTTATACACTTTCCGGGTTGAATCATCCTCATCCATACGAATTAATTGACCCGCCCACCATAACATATTGAGCTGGATTTTATCCACAACTGGACGGTCATGGTATCGCTCATAGATTTCGTCGTTATGTAGGCTACGGAATCGTTAATCCTCATGTAGGGGCCAAAAATTCTTCGGAGGATTCTTCTCTCGAACGCGGCCAAGAGTTCGTTTTAAGAAACAAGGATGGCAAAATTGAACCTCCAAGAAGCCCCCGGACATTTTCAAGGGTGGTGGCAAACAATAAACCATTGACTCCATAGTGAAGACAATCCTGCAACAAGATTCTGAAGGTGATATAGCCCATTTAAGACTATAGGTAGTCGACAAGAAAAGTGCACTGCTGGGACTCGCGGTATTCCTTGGCGAAAAATTATTATTATGAGTGGAAGATAGATACATCCAATCTTTCGTTCGAGGCAAAACATCCCGTGCTTCTACTTTATGCCCATCCAATCATGAAATTATTGGTAACGGACTTGCACATTAAAAATATGAACGTAGGACCTCAGGGGTTACTAGCAATTAGAATGCAACGATTTTGGCCTATGAAATAGAAGAATATAGCACGGTCGATCTTACAACAGTACATCCATTGTACAAAAACAAAGTCAAAGATGTCTGCGCAGATGATGGGTAATTTACCACCACACCGAGCACAACCAGCACGGCCATTCACCAACTGCGGAGTGGATTTCTGCGGGCCTATCTGGATCTACTATCGCTTACTAGGAAGTCGTCCACAAAGCTATCTGGCAGTATTCTGCTGCTTCAGCACGAAGGCGGTTCATCTTGAAGTAGATAGCGACTTGTCTACTGATGCTTTCCTTGTGGCACTTAAACGGTTTGTTGGACGACGTGGACATTTTTACTGTGATAATGCCACCTATTTTGTAAGAGCGAATCGGCCGGCAATTGACCGAAATAATGTCAACAATATATTCTCAAGACGTACAGGAGAGAATTTTGAATGAATGCAGCGCAGGACAGATTACCTTTCATTTCATCCCTCCAGGAGCACCACATTTCGGTGGTCTGTGGGAAGCAACGGTTAAATCGGCAAAAAATTGAGTCAGCCTCACTAACCACTGAGGAAACAACGACTCATCTTGAGGAAACCACGCAGTGCGTAAAACGTAACAATCAGCATACCAAGATGCAATTCGACAGTATTGCCTACTTGCTTACTAGTCCCGAAAATCAATAGCAAGGAAGTCGAAGTAGAGAAATTTAACCAGCAACCAGGGATTCACTTCGAAAACTAAACAAGTCGGGAAACCGGAAGCTGGGCGCTTCAGGTACGAAAGGTTTTGTGTATTTCTTAGTACGTAGCACGTAATAAATGCATATATTATGTGAGAATATTCACTTTCGGATGATATTGACATTCATAGTCTTGAATTTGCAAGGAAGCGACAACTTTGACGTATTATAACTTTGTTAGTAATAGTGCTATTTCAACCAAACTTGGTGAGATCATGCTCTATGGTATAGCCTATATTATTGCGAAATTTCATGGTGCTAACGTGAACTTAAGGGGGGTTTTGCAGCCAATTACTAAAAATTATGGTAATATACTATTATTAACTTTATTTGTACAGATATCACACACAAAACCTTAAAAACTGATCTTTTCCTATTGGGAGCTAATAGTTTATTTCGACCTACAACCCTATCAAGGTAAAGGTAGCACAATAATTCTGCAACAACTTTGCCAGCAGCTCCTCTACAAGGGTGCATGTAAATAGGTTGTCCACCAGATTCGATACCGCTACTTACATCTTGCAGAAGAAAAAGTGCTACTTGCTGCGAAACAAAGGCCTGGGAGAATTTAACGGGGCGCCTTTAACCAGTGGGAACAGTCGCCAACTCACTATTCGGTGTGCACGATTCAAACTATGCTACCCAGATGTCGGAAAAAAACCACGAAAACGAAGACTTGCCTTTATTATTCCTCAAAAACCACACTTTCATACTGGATGCAACGCTTGGGATTTCTAGTAATATTGTTGTTCACTTTCATGCACGACTCTTCCTCTGTTGAGAAATTGTGGAATTCCTTTTTTCATGGCGCAGACTACACTGCACTTCTTGTATTTTTCCACGATTACGGAGCTCGCGTTGTGGCCACCCCCGTTCACAATAATCAAGGGAACGCTGAGCTTCTTACTTTCATCGATTCACTAATCTTGTAATATCCTTTCGCGGCATGGTCGGTAACTTAACCAGCAGATAAAGGCGTTTTTGATGGCGGTCCAATGATCATAAATATTCTGTTTCTCTAGTAGCACCCCAGTAGCGACATACAAGCGAAAATAAGTGATTGTCAGATGTCCCTTTCGCGATCCACCTCAACACTATATTTGTTAAATTTGTTAATTAGAGGACATGCCCTAAATGTACTGCTGATCGTGATATGTTTAACATAATTAGATGTACGTTACCAGTAGTTTAAAACAAACTGAACTTGTGGTATCGCCGATAGTGAAGAGGTGAATGTTGAAAAAGTCAAGAAACCGTTCACCGTTGTAACTATCATCACCATGTCTCCACATCAAACGCCCTAACTAGGTGTTATCAAGGGACCCCTCGGAATTTAGATCACCCATTATGGGGCAGTTTTCTTATATTAATCACGCTTCGAACTCTGCTATTTAAATTGTGGTAGAGCAGTTCAATAAAGCGCACGATTCCTCTGACGGTAGATGTTGTCCCAGTGCATACAAAAAATCCAGAAAATCAATGTTCAGAAAGCGATGTTTTTCCATCAGCAATTGAACAATGTTGATCGCGGCGCTAATGGCACTGTTCCTTAAAAAAACTAGTTTAGTTGGTAATAATTTCAATCATGCTGTTAAAGGGCTTGTCAAAGTTTTTTACGACATATTTGTTTTATTGAATAAAAACTAACAATAGGTTTTCAAATCTTAGAGGTAAAATTCAGATGCGACACTAAGCTATTGTAGCAGTCTCTTAACTAAGGGATTAGGATAGAAAACTAATCTTCCTTTGCACTTCGTTACCTGGAATGAGATCTCCTCTATTACTATTACAATTTCATGGTATCTGTTGATGTTCTCATTTTCAATATAGCAAGGTACACCTGTGATCATCCTTAGTATCCTGAATTGCGCTCTCTGCAGCAACTCGATGTCGTACGTCCACGCTTAACCGCAACAGCTGAATGAATTTTCTCCGCGTTAGTCGTCTATCCAAGTGCAAACCAAGATACTTTACCTTATTCTGTTGAGAGATCGTTACACCATTGATTGAGACCTTAACGCTGTTTTGCCTGGTAAATTTTCGATTTTGTAAATCACATTTCAATTCGCCTTAAGTGGATTTGTAAATTTTTTTATGTAACTTAAGGATTAGTGTGGATACAGAAAATGGCAGTATCATCTACAAACGTTGAAGTTGTCAGATTAGGATCAGTTGGTGGATCCGAAGTATAGCTGATGTAGAGTGTCGATCCAAACACATTGCCTCGAAGGACTTCAGCTTGGATGAAGCACTCGCGAGACGTGACGCTTTTGTGTTTCACCCTGAAGTTGCGCTCCAAGGGAAAAGATTTCAAAATTCAATGCAGCAGCTGGAGCAGCTTCTTTCAATCAGACCTTCGGGGCACCCGTTGTCGCTGAACAACACTTTTTATCCTTCAGTGAATTTCTAATCGCAGAGACGATTCTGTGAACAAACTGATGATGAAGAATTACTTTGTTTTTCACTAGCTGTGGTGAGATTTTTTAGAATAGAGTCTTGACTCCATCAGTGCTGCCCCTTTTTCTACATCACTGCTTGCCCAGTATCCTTCTGCTGATCTCAGTGCTGATTCGTATTGGACAGATCTCTTCAACTTTCTTGTAGCTTTCCACCGAAAAAAAAATCAATTAATGTAGTAGACGATAAAGTGCTTAAGTAACTTTGTAACTCCTATTCCCGTTGATCCTTAAGGGCTTCATCGAGCGATCGAATTGCCTTGTCTGGAGGTCCGTGCGCATGTCATTGTCTTCTCCACTTGTGCTTTATTTGGACCAGCTGCAGTATACTATACGATGTACTATTTTTGGGGAAATTTGCAATGCATGGGCGTGAGGTGGAGAGCTGCGTCCCATGGTTATTATTTCATTGAATTTCAACAGGGCTTTGTCTATTTCACCTCTGGTTTTTAAGGGGGTAATGATTTTAGGCTGAGCGGTTTAACACTTAGGGAAATTGAACAAGTTCGCTGACTTGGTTGTTAGTTTCCTACTTGTATCGCTTGTTATAGGAAGTACGCCTGCAAGTGTTATAATGACCGACGAGTGGAATGAAAACATCTCACAGAACGGCTCGCTTGTTATCAACTCTCACCTCACATTTTTAGTAACACCAAAGTCAATCAGGTCCTGGGAGTGATGAATTTGGACCCCAATGGGTGCATGCTTAGCATGAGAATTCCTAATGACAAGAAATTTGTTCCACAATAGATGGCGGTGTTGTTTATCTCGTTGACCCACTCCAGTAACCGGATTGAAGTTGCTTGGAGGTAGCCTTTGACTCTAGAAGATAATGCTTAATGCGGGATCTGATAAATATTCCGGCACCGCCACAGGCTTCCTTTCCGGATGCTTAGTGTCGTAGGAGCAATACCCATCAATTAGAACTGTTTTGATGAGTGAGATGCATTTCAGATATGAGCATTATATCTATTTCCAGGTTATGCTGCATTACATTCCAGTAACATATCTTGAAAGAGAAATCAACAATCTCAACAATATTTCTAAAAGTCGCAGGTAGAGCTTCCTTGCGTTTTCAACGATTTTGAGATCTTCTTTCGGGGATCCGGATTCCTCTCAGTTTGTATTTTCCGCTGGTTGATCACAAGGAATGAATGTCATGAAAGATCATAATGGATACGCCAATCCGCAGAAAAATTTATTCAACTAAAGTTGAACTCAACATACATTTTTAAATTCACTTTATGTTACATTTGCCTCAGAAGGAGGTTAAATCTACTTTACTTATAAGAGCCTGAAAAAAGGCCGCCTGGTAGACTCTGAAATCTACGAGTACCACACCATGTACTTCATCATCATCAACGGCGCAACAAGCGGTATCCGGTCTAGGGCTGCCTTAATAAGGAACTCCAGTTATCCCGATTTTGTGCCAAGATCCACCAATCGATATCCCTAAAAGCCGTCTAGCATCCTGACCTACACCATCGCTCCATCTCAGGCAGGGTCTGCCTCGTCTTCTTTTTCTACCATAGATATTGCTATTATAGACTGGACCATCCTCATCCATACGGATTAAGTGACCCGCCCACCGTAACTTATTGAGCCGGATTTTATCCACAACCTGACGGTCATGGTATCGCCGATTGTCCATCCTCATGTAGGAGGCCAGAAATTCTTCGGAGGATTCTTCTCTCGAACGCGGCCAAGAGTTCGCTTTTTATCTTGCTAAGAATCTAAGTCCCCGAAGAATACATGAGGACTGGCAAGATCATCGTCTTGTGCAGTAAGAGCTTTGACCCTATGGTGAGACGTTTCGAGCGAAACAGTTTTTGTAAGCTGAAATAGGCTCCATTGGCTCCCAACAACCGTACGCAGATTTCATCGTCGTAGCTGTTATCGGTTGTGATTTTCGACCCTAGAGAGGTGAAATTATCAACGGTCTCAAAGTTGTATTCTACTATCTTTATTCTTCCCGTTTGACCAGTGCGGTTTGATGTTGTTGATTGGTTGGTTTTCGGCGCTGACGTTGCCACCATTATTCTGTCTTACCTTCATTGACGTGCTCAAGATCTCGCCCCGATTGCCGCCTCCTCGATCTGGATGAAGGCAGTTTGTACGTCTCGGGTTGTTCTTCCCATGGTGTCAATATCGTCAGCATAGGCCAGTAGTTGGGTGGACTTAAAGAGGATCGTACCTCTTGCATTTACCTCAATATCACGGATCACTTTCTCGAGGGCCAGGTTAAGGAGAGCGAAGCCTGTGTGGTATGGGCCAATGATGTTCTGAGCGTATGGGGCTATCCGGCCTAGCAAGATAGCAAAGAATATCTTATAGATAGTACTCAGCAACGTGATACCTCTATAATCGCTGCACTGTGTGATATCTCCCTTTTTATGTATGAGGCAGATAATGCCTCTTTGCCAGTCGTCAGGCATTGTTTCGTTGTCCCGTACCTTGATGAACCACTTAGTGTAACTGGTCGCCTCCATATTTAACCAATTCGGCTGTAATTCCATCGGCTCCTGGTGACATGATTTTTTAGCTAATGAATTGCACGGACTATTTCGTCTATATTTGGTGGCCCAGTATTTGTCCGTCGTCTTCAGTTGGCAGAACCTGCAACTCGCCGATGCTCTGGTTGTTCAGTAATTCATCAAAGTACACAAGATATCGCTCCAATATGCCCATTCTATCGAAAATTAGATTTTCCTCTTTGTCTCGGCAGGATAAACATCGAGGTGTGTAAGGCTACATTCTACTGACTTGTTGGCAACACCTACTTCAAGCACATTTTTTGCTGGATTGCCACTATAATATATGGTCTAGCGGCTCTTTTCCAGGAAACCGGTCTCTGTCCAATGTATTTCCTGTAACGCTGTTACATCAGCCCAGGTCAGGGTATCGGCTAGCTGCTTGGCAGCTCCATCTCTGTACAGGGAGCGCACGTTCCATGAGAAAATCGTTATTCCGCAAATCATTATTCCGTTGTCGTTGCCGGATTCGTCGTTGTGTAATCCGTTCAGTCCGAAGCTCATGTTGTGGCTCCGTAACAAGTTTTTTTCCGTGTAGGGTTGTCAGCCCTACCCAACCCCCAACCTGGAGGACCAATGAGTACAATTTGTGCCGTTTTTAGGCGCGGGACACTCGCCTTCATCCTTCCCCGTCTGCAGCTTTTCGTTAAGAAAGAGCTCCCAGAGGTCACCACGTGGAGGTGGAGATAGGGTTTGGTAGTAGAGCTGTTGGTGTTGGTTGAGCAGGCGTTTTCCAGGTTTTATGCTCCATCGTGGGTACCAATCTACGTTTCGCCCTGGGACCTATACTACCCTTTGACCACCAACACTTTATATTTACGTACGAAAAGGGAAGACTACATTCTTCACTTTTGTCAGGCTGCCACATTTTCGGCCCACTATGACTCATTATTAGAGGTATTTATCGATTCAAAACTTATTTTTGAGTACCACTGTATTCATCAAGGTTCCTGCTATTTTGGCGATGTTGCTCACATCATTTATAAAGTTTAACATATTCTGCTATCACTAAGCACCCGCTGTACTATATTGTTGGCAAAATCTATTCGAAAGACCAAAGTAATCTTGAATTTTTCCTCTGTTACTTTTGATATGATACCTAACAGTTCCAGAGAACGCATTACTGTAGATACTTATGTACATAAGAGTATATGCTTTTGTGCCCACTTGAAATGTTTGAATGTAGGAGTTTGAATGAATTTGGTTACTGTGGGATTTGCACCCATTATTGCGTGCTTATCATTTTGCACTCATAATTGTCTGCGGGGGATACGTCTGTCTGAGAGATAAGATAGGATGCCTTGCCATGTGTAGCGAAAGATAACTTTGCACAAAAGTGTGTTTATAGACTGTAATGAAAACTTGGTTATATTTTCTTCATTTTGTGTTTTTTTACATAATTGATTTTTTCCATTTAATAAATGACCCTTTTATCTGCTTAGTAAAATTTTCGTCGGGAAAGAATAGAGAATTATTTCAATTACATAAAACCAAAAAATTATGTATTGGAAGCCATGGAGAGGCAGACAGAGTTGAATTGCCCGCCACCTTCTTATGATGCATGGTAGGTAATGTATTTAACGAAATTAGCAGTCAGAGTGGTACACCATATTCGCACCTACTAGGGAAGATCCGGTAATCCTTCCTGGTATGAGCCTATTGTAAATATTGTATTTACGTTGCATATTAAATAAAATAGGTAGCTTTACGTGACCCGTACAATACCCTCAGAACGAATAAATGAAAGGGTTTTCCCATCCTTTCGACTCAAAAAACAAACTTATCTTTGTGGAATTGCTTTTCAACCAATATAGTCCACTTGCGTTGTGAATGATATGAAACCAAACAATCAAAAAGATTTATAATCAGTAAACAAGTGGCTATTGTCCCTACCACGATCAATTTTGTAAAATGCTACATTTTAACTTGATTGTGGTAGGGATGATAGCCGCACATGTATAGAGTAAGTAGTTAAAATTTCAAACAAGTCGGTTGATTATTTTCGGAAAATTTTGGAGGGCAATGCTCACAAATGTTGTTTTAAGAAAAACGCATTTATTTTTTTAAGGGAAAATCATTAATAATTTCAAGTTACAACTAGTTGGCACTATGTATACCATTGAACAGACCTTCCGGTTTTCCGAAATTTCACTTTTGTCCAACCTGGCCCTTCTACGTTGGGTTTCGCTTATTTCGAAGAGTCAAAGTAAAATAACTCGCAGGAGAAGGAGCGCGGAATGTGGTTTTGGGTTAATGAAGGCAGTCGCAGGGTCACTCACAAAGGCCGTCATAAGAAGTACTGTTCGAATTTTCATGAAATTTTAACACAGTACCTATAAATGTCAACATTTTCGAGAAATAGACAATTAAAAAAGAAAACAATTTTCAAAAGTGTTACGGTGGAGACACTCCTTAGTGGATCCTGAAAACTCCGGCCCTAAAACCAACCTCGAACAATCAATTGAATCAATATCAAATAATTATCATTGCAACCCAGAAGGCGAAATTATTAAGTAACGACGTGATGGTCTTGAAACCGTACATAATCTTTAAAAGTAAGAAATTGCCAAGGAAAAAATGGTTTTATCTTGATTTAACTTTATTTTTTCGGTGGGGACTTACATCTATCCAACAGACAATACTATTATACGTTTATTCTTATACTAGCGTACACTTAGCTATCTCTAACTTAATTTTTTTCAATGGCCGGCTTTTGTGTTTGTATAATTATTTTCTACGCCGACCGTTATTGTCTTTAGCAACTTATCAATTTTTAAAACTGTGCCCGCACTACATGCCCGAAAAAAATCAAAATCTAAACTCAACCTCATACATAAATACAATCATAACTTATTTTAGTTTTTTTTTATCTTTAGTATTGCCTAATTCTATGTAGTTTTTTATACAATATATGCTTTATAAAAGTGTTTATATATACTGCATTTTGGCCTCCACCACCAGACAAGGGGCACGTAGAGGATAGAGTGTTTCAAGTCAGCACTCAGGACCTAGAAATCTAGTCAAAAATATGCTTTGCCCTGCTGGTATAACTGTCTTATATTAGGAATTTGATGGTTGTCAGTTTCTCTTAAAAACTTTTCAGCCAAAATTGCAACCGTGTTCTTAGGTTCTCCCAACGCGATCAATGAACTTAACTTCATTTACATGATCGCATGCGGTTTTGTACCAGAAAATAAATTCTAATGTCATGCGTAATGATGTACGTACATTGGATCAATTCAGTGTGGATTTCAGGGGCCGGAACCACAGTCGTAAAAATAATACAGAGGCTTGGAACAGAAAGAAATCTTTGGGATCCTTCCGAAGTTACCGGCAACGTGCCTATCTTCAAAGAAGCCTATCGCAAGCGCAATCAACGAAGTCCACCAATTCGATATCCCTAAAAGCAGTTGGGCGTCCTGGCCTAAGCTATCCAGGCAGGGTCTGCCTCATCTTCTTTTTCTAGCATAGATATTGCCCTTATAGACTTTTTGGGTTGGATCATACTCATTCATACGGATTAAGTAACGCGCCCACCGTAACCTATTGGGCTGGATTTTATCCACAATCGTGGTTTCGCTCATAGATTTCGTCGTTATGTAGGCTACGGAATCGTCTATCCTCATATAGGGGCCAAAAATTCCTCGAAGGATTCTTCTCTCGAACGCGGCCAAGCATTTTTCTTGCTTGCCAAGTCTCCGAGGAAGACATGAGAACTGGCAAGGTTATTGTCTTGTACACTAAAAGATTTGACCCTACGATAGGACGTTTCGAGCAGAACAGTTTTTGTAAGCTGACATAGGCTCTGTTGGCATATCGGTTGTGATTTTCGACCCTAGATAGTAGAAGTTATCAACGGTCTCAAAGTTGTAGTTTCCTATCTTTATTCTTCTTGTTTGATCAGTGCGATTTGATGTTGTTGGTTAATTGGTTTTTGATACCGACGTTGTCACCATATATTTCGTCTTGCCTTCATTAATGTGCAGCCCAAGATCTCGCACCGCCTGCTCGATCTGCCGTTCTTCCCATTAAGTCGATATCGTCAACATACGCCAGTAATTGGGTGGACTTAAAGAGAATGGTGTACTTCCTGTACCTGAGTACCCCACCATCACGGATCACTTTTTCCAGGGCCAGGTTAAAGAGGACGCATGATGAGGCATCCCTTTATCTTAGACCGTTGTTAATGTTGAATGGTCTTGAGAGTGATCCTGCTGCTTTTATCTGGCCTCGCACATTGGTCAGGATCAGCCTAGCCAGTCTTATCAATTTCGCCGGGATACCAAATTCTCTCATGGCGGTGTACAGTTTTACGCTGACTATGCTATCACAGGCGGCTTTAAAGTCGATGAAAAGATGATGCAACTGATGTCCATATCCCAGCAGTTGTTCCATCGCTTGCGGCAGAGAGATGATCTGATATGCTGCGGATTTGCTTAGAATGAAGCCTTTTTGGTATTGGCCAATGATGATCTGGACGTATGGGGCTATGCGGCCTAGCATTATAGCGGAGAATATCTTATAGATGGTACTCAGCAACGTGATACCTCTATAATTGTGTGAAACAAAACCTTATTAGAATCGAGACGGTGTCTGTCTGTCCGTCTGTCTGTCTGTCACACCCGATTTATTCGGAAACGACCAGACCGATTGTCACGAAAATTGGTGAGAATATGTAATCTGGTGATCCCTTTACATGCAGTAAGTGGCGCCATCTTGTGTTAAGTTTAAGAGGGGGCTCCCCATACATGTGAATGGAGGGTGCAAATTTTTTTTTCACAGAATGTAGCCATGTAGGGTATCAAATGAAAGGTCTCAATTAGTACTTTTCGAATCTGGTTCAATATTTGATATTAGATGAAACATAGGGGAGTGAGGGTACAAAATATGACCCCCAAAAAGTGTAACAGGTCTCGTTCTCCGAACCTATCCAACCGAAAAATCTGAAAAAAATCACAGTGGTGCATATCTACGAAATCTAGGCCTCAAAATATATCCGGTTCCGATATCTGCACAAATAAAGTTAATAATAGTATATTTCCACATTTTAGAAATTTACCCGGCAACCCCCCTTATGTTCATCCCAGAAGTACAAGATTTGGCATGCGTGTAATGAAGAACATAATGCACAGTTTGGTCAAGTTTGAAGAAAATCCAACAATTATTAACTAAGTTATAGGGGGTGAAACTTTACAATTTTTTGTGAATTTCGTGCACTCTACAACCTGCATGACGTCATCATCACATATCAACTCGTCAATACCACAACGAAATGAGTTCTTATGAATTGGGTCGCAGAGAATTATTTTGTTTTAGTTTTTTAGTTATTTGTCAGCCAGACATGTGTGTATGTAGGTATATAATATATGCGTGCTAATGAACTTTGCGGGTAGTGCCTAATTCAAATAGATATAAAGGGGGCTTTACACGCAACGATAACTCGTAACAATTCATTGAACGATTTATCGCTCCAACAAATCGAAAGAGTAGAGCACTGTTATACGCTACACTAAATTGTAACGATTTCTTGTCAAATGTCACCCTACATCGACCCCCCAGTCTTTATAAAAGCTTTAACCATGGAGGAAGTAGTGTTGCTGTCGCTGTACATCGGTTGTTTGGTGAGAAAGGTGAAGAATCGTTACGATTCCCAGAAATTGATGCCGGCCGGCATCAACCATCCACTCCAACTCCAATCCCAATAAATCGCTACAATCTCCCGTTTACACACAACGATAAATTGTAACAATCTGATCGTTACGATAAATTGCTACAATGTATCGTTGCGTGTAAAGCCCCCTTTAAGAACTAAATCGGAAATATGGGTACGATCAATTTATATACGTGCATATATGTGTACAGTATTCGGTAATAGGCAGTTTGTTTGTTTAGGGTGAGTGTGATATCTATGGCTGTAATATGTACGTATGTCTCGTAGTTTGGAAAAATATGAAGGATTATGTTGAATTTGTAGCTATATACGGACGGAAAAATGTGCGTTGAAGTTTCTCACATAAGAGGAACACAAAACCTTTATACCCGAAGCGCGAGTTTCCGGTATTCCGACTTGTTTCTGTCTGCGCTCGATGGAATTCGTGATAAGTCTCCGCGCGGGCTCGAGTTCTTTGAGAATGTAACATTACTCGGTATGCGGTATTCTTCCGTTCCATTGCTAGCTTACATTTATGGTCGAACCAGCCGTTCCGACAAATTTTGCAACTGAGGCCTAGTATGTTTGTGGCCGTATCAATTATAACGTTCTTCAGGAGATTGTGAAGACCATTTGTTCATGCTTCATCTCCAAGACATCTGTTAGTTGTGGTTATTGCTGCATCCATTTCCCCTTTACAGGGGGCTTCAGCGTTAACTCTCACTTGATTATCAGAAAGGGATTGTAGGTGGTGTTGTTATTCGGGCCCGGAGCACTATACCAACGAAATAGTGATGCGAGTCTATATTGGCCCCCCTATACGTTCTAATATTCATCAAGGCTGAAAGGTGGCGGCGTTCGATCAACACGTGGTCAATTTGGTTGAAAGTGGTCCCATCTGAAGAGGCCTACGTTTGTTTGTGGACCACTTTCCGCGCAAACCAAGTACTTCCAACAACCATTTCGTGTGACACTGCTAGTTGAATAATCCGCAGTCCGCTATCATTTGTATTTTGATGTAAGCTATGGGAGCAAACGTATCGTCTGAATACGGGCTCCGTCCGTACTTACATGTTAAAATCCCCAAGTATGATTTTCATATCATACCTGGGACAGGCTTCGCTGATTCGTTCTACTGCCTCGCAGAAGGTATCCTTCTCCGACTATGCAGTCTCTTCAGTAGGGGCGTAAAAGCTAATGAGGGTTTGATTTCTAAATTTGCCTCACAAGCGCACGGTGCATAACCCTTCACTTATGGTATTTTTTGACTGACTAAGAAACTTACTCCGAGTACATGGTGTAGTGGCCCTTCTCCAGGACACCGGTCCCTGTTCAACGCATCTCCTGGAATGCTGTTACATCAGCCTTATGTTATATTGGGACAGGGTATCATTATTTCGTTTCTGCTGCCGGGTTCGTCGCTCTGTTGTCAATCCAGTCCGAGGCTCTTTGCGTGACTTTGTAACAAATTGTTTTCTGTGTAGGGTTGTCAGCCCAACCCGACCCCCAACCTGGAGGAGCAGTTGGTACAATTTGTCCCGTTTTTAGGCGTGGGAGACTCGCCTTCATCCTTCTCCGTCTGCAGCTCTTCGTCGAGAAAGAGCTCCCAGCGGTCCCCACGTGGTAATTCAGCAGGCGTTTTCCAGATTTTATGTTCTATCGTGAGTACCAATCCAAGTTTCGCCATGGGATCTATACTGCCCTTTGACCACTTTGTAATCCAAATCGTTAATTTATAGATAGGTGTTCTTACAGATACAAAGTCGAAGGTTTTTTTTATATTTCTCTGCCCTGGTAAGGAACCGTAAAGCCACCGTCGCTTGACGTTTTTTTTATGCCCAATACGTCTTCTTACAGATACAAAGTCGAAGGTTTTTTTTATGCCCAATGCGTATGCTATCAATAATGATATAATAATATAAATAATCGTTGACGCAAGAATTCAATTCGATCAGGGCCTTGAAGTGTGTTGGAGCACTTCATCTAATACTGTAACAGTACACTACAGGGTTACAGTACCCTATAGGAGGCAATATGGTCAGCATTGTGCTCGCCCGAGATTATCACTCTGATTTGACTCAGGTACTCATTCACAGCTGAGTCCACTGGTATTCGACGTTAAATCACGATACAAATTCCACTGCCACCAGTGAGATTTAAACCGCGACCTTCCGTTCGACAGCCTTGCGCTCTATGCTATCTATAGGTTTATTAACCGACCTGGTGCTCAGAGCGGGCTATTTTTAAAATCGCATTACCGGACGAACCAAAATATCCATGCTCGTTCGAGCATGGATATTTTGGTTCGTCCGTTTTACCCGAGTTTGATAGAAGGGAAATGGACCTAAAGTGTGCTTACTGGTGTGAGATGCCTTATTTTTTCTTCTTTTTAGCTGTTGCCCCATAAAGTAAGGGAGTTAGCGCGTCGAGATCAGGTTCGCATTTGTTCACAATCAAAGGCTTGATCCGAATATCGTCGAAGGTCGCCATTTTGAGTAGTTTCCTGTAGTGTAGGAAGTTCTTCCAAGACTGATTACATAATCATACCGTCTACCTCTACAGAAATTTTCCCATGTAATTCTATATCGATCTTGGATTTCGGATGTGACCATAGTGTGTTACACAACATCGAAACATGTAGAACCCGAGAATTAATTTCGAACACTGGAGGATAAGGTTCATAAATGACAAGAAAGACAAATCTACAAACTGGACCAAAAGAGTCTGAAGGTGCTTAGAAACAGTCACCGTATGGTGCTCCACTTTTTCCTGCAGAGATTGAAATTCAATCTACAATTTAGAGTACCATCTTTATTACGAGAGCGAAATACAATGATGGTTCTCGACTCATACAAAATAGATCAAATTGCAGCATCTTTGGTGGACTTTTCCACAATGGAACTTTACGTGAAGGATAGTGTATACAGAGGTGAAACCCCATTATGAGGCTCGCACTGGCAATAATGCTAGAGTGTGAATTCTACCAGTCAGTAACTTCGTCCACACAGAATAAGCGGAAGAAAGAGAAGCTAGAGACGTGAACGCTTGATGCTGCAAACCAGAGAAGTGGAAAACAAAATAATGCTATGCGTGAAAAGATGAGCCCCTTTGTGGACATGGGTCCTGCTGCACCAGGGAATTCAATCATGAGAGAATCGAATCCTTAAAGGTAGAGTGAAAGGGAAACCGGGTTACACACCGACCGCACTATACGCTTCTAACTGTTTTCGATTACATGAACTGAGCCCATGGTCAAATTAACCTGCAGGATGCCAAAGCCTCTTTCTATCTACTGGTAGCAAGGCTGATAAAGCGGAAGAACTGCCCTTATATTTTTCTGGTGCAAGAGCTATGGGTCCAATTTAACAAAATCTGTGGTATTGGATCAACAAAGGGGAGTCATGTATTCCTCGGAGACTTGGTTTTTTAGCAAGAAGAATTGTGAACTCTTGGCCGCGTTCGAGAGAAGAATCCTCCGAAGAATTGTTGACCCCCTATATGAGGATGGACGATTCCGTAGCCTACATAACGACGAAATCTTTTGCGCCGTTAATGATGATGAAAGGAGACTAGGATTTTTTATAATAAAACTAGGATTTTTTATGATAAAAAATCCATAAGTCTGATAGGTTTTGCCCTGATATAAAAACTCTTAGAAGCAACTTTCCTAAGACAGTTCTATTCTCAAAACCTATTTACTGTCATCTTACAATAACAAGTTAATGGCCGGAAGAAAAACCTCTGCCATTGCATACTTACGGACCTGCTGATATGTGATCAAGTTTGCTGCCTAAAACTATCCAATACAGTTCATGACCTCTAGGAGAGACTGACCTTGAACCCCAGTGAGTATGCTTTGTGTTGAAATCTCCAGCGGCGATGAATTTGTTCCCTAAATTGTTATAGAACTGAATAAACTGCTCCCGAGTTATTTTGTGTCGAGCGATGGTATGACACGTTTTCCTGACCACATCTGCAGACATTGCGAGGTTGCTTGAATAAAATCTCTATTGGTTATTTCCAGTGGATAGGTTTTGACTGGCGTTTAAACAAAATCGCTGAATCGTCTCTAGTTTTCTCTCCAGGGTGTTTAGCATCATCAAAAAAATATAGCTGGGAACATTGAACAGTTTTCCCACGAACCCCATATCGATCGCGGATATTCTCATTTCGGACGTGATCAAAACGTGTCACGCCACCAGTGCAATGCAACATCTTCATCTCTATTACCACAAGACGCCGTTCATTGTCTTTTATAGTGGGTCAGCACTCAGAACTATAGTTCTGAGCGGCAGACGGATGACATTGCAGTAAATTTTAGATTTGAGACGTGCGCTGATACGTCGATCACAAAGAACACTAGTTCTATAATGCATCTTCATCCAGGTTGCGTTAATGCGTGAAGCAATTTCATTAGGCAGTTCTCCATTCCAGCCAATGGAGAACTGCGTTATGCTCCACACATAGAGGAACACAAAACTTTTTATACC
Source organism: Hermetia illucens (assembly GCF_905115235.1). Taxonomy (NCBI): domain Eukaryota; kingdom Metazoa; phylum Arthropoda; class Insecta; order Diptera; family Stratiomyidae; genus Hermetia; species Hermetia illucens. The sequence goes on along the minus strand of NC_051849.1, from coordinate 164,932,143 downwards.
TGAAGCATCGAGCTTCCGGTTTCCCGACTTGTTCAAATTTTGTGTGCGGAGTGCGGGGGGTCGAAAGTGATCATTTTCTCAGAAACTACCCAACCGAAATACCTGAAAAAAATCAGGAGGCTACCATTAGACTCCGAAATACCCTCCATACCGATATCTATTCAAATTAAGTTAATAATAGTCTATTACTATAATTTTTAGGAATTGGCTCCCTTGTTTGGGGCATGGCATCCAAGCATTAAACAATTATAGGACAAACGGTTTCGTCCAGGGCAGAGGCAACTCGTCAGACTCTGCCCCACCTCTGCCCTGGGAGCAGCGTGACCAAAGACACGTGGGAGTAAGTTGCTTTCCATTTGGTCCGGTCCAACAACAAGTGGTTGTGGACTTAGGATCCCTCACTTATCCTAAACAATTAATTTAGCTTTAGCCTAGCTCAGGCTCAAACTATTCGGTTTCTATTGGATATAATTCGCACCCTTGGCGTGTTTTTCCAAATATATAAAGGAGCGTTTTCCATCTGAGCTTAAATTCGATATTGAAAACATTTTAAGAAAACAGCATGAAATTCACGGTTACACAAAGCCTCGTCATCACCAAAGAGATGTTGGAGAAGTCTCTAGAAGCAAAGGAGGAACTAAAAAATTTAGTTGAATCTTCAATTCCAGGATACTAAGTTAAGCAGGATAAGTTCTTATTGAAAAAACTCGAGCTTTTATCCGAAAACGATATTCAGCGATGTAAAATTGCTTTGGACCGGGTAATTAGCAAGTTGAAACTGAAATCTGAGAGTCATCTACAGCTTCACGGTATGGAAACATTTTATTCGCAGAATCTTTCCCTGCATTCATTTTAGGCAGAGATGCTTCCATTAAATTCGTTTCCGTCCCATTTTTCTCAAAAGAACATAATTCTATAATGTTTCATCTTATCAGCACCGACGGTGGATCCTATGTTAGTAACGCTCAGAAGTATAATTGTTCCGAGGATGACACTATTTCGGAGGTTGGGGAGCGTCTGCAAGTTGTCTCCCCCTCTTTGCCCAAACGAGGGATTCGTGAACCAAAAAAAGAGAGTAAGTTGCTCTCCATTTGGTCCGGTCGGACATCAAATTATATTTTTCTGAAAAGTGAATTTCCGATATTAGAAACAGATCAATGTCATGAGTTTTCAAGAAGAGGATAACATCAGCTCTGTATTTGCTAAGGCCGTTTGCATTCCAATGAGGAATTCTTATAGTATTTATTTTTTATTTAAAAGAATCTGCAACATTATATTTTGGTTCTTCATTAGTCCCTGGATCATGGTGCTGATAGTATTCACAAACTGATTCAGAGGATTCGCCAGTGCAGCCATAATCGAAGATAGTTGTTGACGTGAACTATTAGCGACAGATTCGTCTTGGCCTTGGCTTTTCACTACACCACCAAATCGCACTCCAGGACGAATAGATGGGCCTTGTAAGTTAGCGGAACTCGCGAGTGTTTGTGTTTTAGCTACAGAGTTCATTTGGTGTTGCTTCCATCTTTGAACAAGCAGTGTGTTTTGCTTCCGGGCTTTATACATTTTGTACCCTCTATAATTGGCAGTATGGTTTTGTCCACAGTTACAGCATTTTCTGGCTGTAGCGTCTGTTTTATTCTTGGCGCATAGAACTGTTTTATGGAATTCCCCGCAGATTCTCCGAAGACTGCATATATGATGAACTTCTCTTTTTCCTAACTTCCGAGCCTCTGGATTCAACTCAATCATCATCATCATCAACGGCGCAACAACCGGTATCCGATTTGGGCCTGCCTTAATAAGGAACTCCAGACATCCCGGTTTTGCGCCGAGGTCCACCAATTCGATATCTCTAAAAGCTGTTTGGCGTCCTGACCTACGCCATCGCTCCATTTTAGGCAGGTCTTCTTTTTCTACCATAGATATTGCCCTTATAGACTTTCCGGGCTGGATCATCCTCATCCATACGGATTAAGTGACTCGCCCACCGTAACCTTTTGAGCCGAATTTTATCCACAACCTGACGGTCATGGTATCGCTCATAGATTTCGTTGTTATGTGGGCTACGGAATCGTCCATCCTTATGTAGGGGGCCAAAAATTCTTCGGAGGATTCTTCTCTCGAACGCGGCCAAGAGTTCACAATTCTTCTTGCTAAGAACCCAAGTCTCCGAGGAATACATGAGGACTGGCAAGATCATAGTCTTGTACGGTAAGAGCTTTGACCCTATGGTAAGACGTTTCGAGCGGAACAGTTTTTGTAAGCTGAAATAGTCTCCGTTGGCTGACAACAACCGTACGCGGACTTCATCATCGTAGCTGTTATCGGTTGTAATTTTCGACCCTAATAGGAGACATTATCAACGGTCTCAAAGTTGTATTCTCCTATCTTTATTCTTCCCGTTTGACCAGTACGGTTTGATGTTGTTGATTGGTTGGTTTTCGGTGCTGACATTGCCACCATATACTTTGTCTTGCCTTCATTGATGTGCAGCCCAAGATCTCGCCTCGATTGCCGCCTGCTCGATCTGGATGAAGGCAATTTGTACGTCTCGGTTCGCTCTTCCCATGATGCCGATATCGTCAGCAGGCCAGTAGTTGGGTGGACTTAAAGAGGATCGTACCTCTTGCATTTACCTCAGCATCACGGATCACTTTCTCGAGGGCCAGGTTAAAGGGGACGCATGATAGCGCATCCCCTTGTTGTAGACCGTTGTTGATGTCGAATGGTCTTGACAGTGATCCTGCTGCTTTTATCTGGCCTCGCACATTGGTCAGGGTCAGCCTAGTCAGTCTTATTAATTTCGTCGGGATACCGAACTCTCTCATGGCGGTGTACAGTTTTACCCTGGCTATGCCATCCTAGACGACTTTAAAGTCAATGAATAAATGGTGCAAATGGTGTCCATATTCCAACAGTTTGTCCATCGCTTGCCGCACAGAGAAAATCTGATCTGTTGCTGATTTGCCTGGAGTGAAGCCTCTTTGGTATGGGCCAATGATGTTCTGTGCGTATGGGGCTATCCGTCCTAGCAAGGTAGAGGAGCATATCTTATAGATGGTACTCAGTAACGTGATACCTCTATAATTGCTGCACTGTGTGATATCTCCCTTATGTATGAGACAGATAATGCCTCGTTGCCAATCGTCTGGCATTGATTCGCTGACCCATATCTTGAGCATCAGTTTATGAACCACTTGGTGTAACTGGTCGGCTCCATATTTAACCAATTTGGCTGTAATTCCATCGGTTCCTGGTGACTTATGCTTTTTTAGCCGATGAATTGCACGGACTGTTTCTGCTGTACTTGGTGGTGGCAGTATTTCTTCCTTGTCTTCAGTTGGCGAGACTTCCAACTCGCCGATGTTCTGGTTGTCCAGTAGCTCATCAAAATACTTGACCCATCACTCCAATATGCCCATTCTGTCGGCAATCAGATTTCCCTCTTTGTCTCCGCAGGATGAGCATCGAGGTGTATAAGGCATCATCCTGCTATTATTATTCTGTTAAGGGAAAGTCGCACCGCGTCCTTGAAGAACTATTGTGCCCCTTTTACTGGTTATAGTGTATCTGTTGATCATAGTATCTCAAGCAGGCCTGTAACCGTTAGGAACTTTAGTATGTTCCCCACTTCCAGAAGTTTCAGATTTGCATCTGGTTCTCCCAGATGTATCGACCTACTTTGCACAAGTCCCGGACACTGTCCCAGGACGTGCATAGAGGTTTCGTCCTCCTCCTCACAGAACCTGCAGGCAATGTCCGTAGATAACCCTAGCTTCCCTAGGTGATAGTTCAGCCGACAATGGCCAGTGAGAATTCCCACTATGATTCGGAGGTTCTTTTTGGGGGGGTTCGCATGGATTCGTATCCCCCAATAAGCACCCTGGACTGCTCCATCCCTTGTAGGCCCGCCCAATATAGTTACCTCAACCGTTTCTCTTCATTTCTTAGATTCATAGCCATGAAACCATTTCCGATTCCACAGAAGGGTTCTGGCATCCCCTCCCCCTCTCCCTTCTTGGCTAGTTCATCCGCTGGCAATGAGCCTTCCAACCCAGCATGGCCTGGAACCCAAAGTATCCAGACCTTGTTGGACGAGCCGAGTGTATTCACTCTCTCAAGGCATTCCCATACCAGTTTAGAGTTCACTTGGTTGGGCTTAACTGCCTTGATCGCTTGTTGGCTATCGGTGAGAATAGCTATGTTCTGCCTCCTATAGTTCCTTTGCAGATTAAAGGAAGCACATTTGTCTATGGCGTATATTTCCGCCTGGAATATGCTAGTGTACCTGCCCGTTGGCTCAAAGTACATTTTCTTTCGACCAATGACACCGGCACCCGCTTCCTCTGCTGTGAGGGATCCGTCAGTGTACCAAGTAATCAGTTGCTGGTTTAAGCCGTATGTCGCAGCCACGCTCTCCCAATTTGCCTTGTTACTCCAACGTGTTTCAAACTTCTTATCGAAGTTAAACCTCGCTGTTATGTTATCCCTTGGTATCAGTAATTCGGGATACCGGCTAGAAAGAATATCGATCTTCCTTCGATTTAGGCAGCTCCCCGCCTCACTCATACTACCGGCCATCCTAAATATTGATCTCCTTGACTGCATCTGTATGTGCAAATGGAGAGGGGTTAATCCCAGAAGGACCTCCAGGGATGCCGTTGGGCATGTCCTCATTGCCCCACTGATACACACGCAACCCAGCCTTTGGAGCTTATGTAATTCCCTGGCTTGTGTGCTGAATTGGGTTCTTTCTGCCCAGATCACCGCTCCATAGGTAATCATTGGCCTTACTTTTGCACTATATATCCAAAAATAGTATCTTCAGGCTGCAACCCCATTTTTTTTCCTGCTATGGATCTGCAAGTTATCAGAGCCCTCGTGGCTTTCCGACATGTGTCTTCCAGAGTAATTTTTGGTCTAGCGTGATTCCCAAATATTTGACCTCTGTTTCTCGTTTCACCTCCATATCATGTTATGGCTTTCAGGTGATCCAGCTTATGCCTCCTAGTGAATGGTATTATGGTGGTTTTGGTTGGGTTGATCCGCAGTCCCACCTTCATGCACCAGGCACTAGTAACCCTTAATCCAGTTTGGATTCTATCACATAGGGTATCTTCATATTTGCCCCTACAGATTAGAACAATGTCGTCCGCGTAGCCCTGGACTTGTATTCCAGTATTAGTTAACACGTCCAGGAGTTCATCCACTACCATATACCACATCAGCGGCGATAGTACTCCACCCTGTGAACAGCCTTGGGTGGTGTTCATGATAATAGAATTTGTACCTGTTTGTTCCTCTATTTGTCTGCTTTCTAGCATTTTCCCCATCCAGAGTGCCAGGGTGTTTCCCAATCCTTTGCGGCTCAGGGCATCCTGTATCTCTGTGTGCCATATGTTGTCGAATGCTCCTTCGATATCCAAAAACGCGCACAGTGCCATTTCTTTTGTTTCTATGGCTTACCGTAGTACCTCTGTCAGCTGATACAGAGCAGTTTCAGTTCACCGTCCTGCCCGGTAAGCGTGTTGACAGTGATGTAGGGGATTACGCTTTAGAACGTTATTTCTAATATAGTTGTCTATGACCTTCTCCACCGTTTTGAGTACGAACAATGTTAGGCAGATTGGTCTGAAAGATTTAGGGTGAAAAGGATCCTTTTACCCGCTTTCGGAATAAAGACCACTTTTGCCCGCCTCCATGCCCTTGGTGTGTAACCCAGTGCTATGCTCCCCTTTACCACCCTCAGAAGAGACTCTAAGATAATTCCTAGGCCTCTCTGGATAAGTGCTGGGAAAATGTCATCTACTCCGGGAGATTTCATTGGTTTAAAAGTTCCCACTGCCCATCTTAGCCTATCTTCTGAGCATACCTCTTTTGCTAGTTTCCAGTTCTCTTTCCTTCCCCTTTTATTCGTTGTTGGGGTGTCAGGCAGATTGTTGTCGCCTTCCGCCGAGAGGTAGGACCCCGGGAAATGAGTTCTGAGAAGCAGTTGTACCCTGTCCTCCTCATTCTCGGTGAATGTCCCATCTTCCTTTTTCAAGCAAACAGAGGATATTCCCCCGTCTTTGGCTACAGCCTTGTACAGCCTGGTTGCTTCTGTGATCTGTTCAATCCCTTCACAGAATTCCCTAAAGCTGTTCCGTTTCGCTTCCCTGATCGCGTTGCTATACGCAGTCAATGCATTTTTATACCTCCGCCAGTCCCCGGTTTGTTTTGCCCGGTTAAAGAGTTTTCGTACCTCTGTTCTCATTCTGGCTAGGTTCTTGTTCCACCATGGTACATCCCTTGATGACTTGACTGTATTGGCCGGACAGCTGGCCTTATATGCGTCAATAACGATTGTGTTGAGGTTTTCCACCACCGTTTCTAATTCCAGTTCGCTCCTGATGTCACCGCCCCCTTGAAGGTGGGCAATGTTGTTGCTCAGGTGCGTTGTGTAGGATTCCCAATCCGTTCTCTTGGGATTCCTTATTATTCTTTTTATTTCGGAGTTACCCTCAATGTCGAATCTGATTATCCTGTGATCAGACATTGAGGGTTCATCCGACACCCTCCAATTCCTGACCATCCCGTTCATTAGGGTATTTCCTAGAGTTATATCTAGTACCTCTTGTCTAGTGCTGGTCGCAAATGTTGGAGTGTTCCCTACGTTGTATATTTCTAACTTATTACTAAGAATAAATTCGAGAAGGTACTCACCTCTACGATTAGTGTCGCTGCTTCCTCACATTTCGTGGCGGGCGTTGGCATCGCAGCCGAGAAGAAGTGGTAACGCCCTCTCCTCGCAATACTCCGTCAGCTTTGCGACTTGTTCCGGTGGAGCCCGGCTCTCGTCTCCTGGGAAGTATCCCGATGCTACAACTGCCTCTAGAGTGCTCCTCCCGGCTTCCAATGAGACTTGGATAGCCACAAGGTCCCCGGTTAAGAACTTTGAAAGGCATATGTATTTTAAATTACGTTTGAGAATTATGCAAGCTCTTGGTTTTTTCACAAGAGGAGTCCCAAATTACCTGCATGTCTCCTCCTTGCAGACCGCGAATCTGCCCCCGGTACACCCCAATCACTGCAGATGCAGCTCTCGCATGGTGGAGGTTTATCTGGGCTATCTTAGTGCTGGCCATTGGCTCCGTTATTGTTTAACGCTCTTCTCCACTGTCGGAGTGTCACCCTCCTCCTCCGACATGGCGCTTTCATGCGCGTCACTCTCCACCCTGAGCCCTAGGTCTAGATCTTCCAGCTTCTGCTCTTCACTGGGCAGCAGGTCTATTTCCCTGGTTGCTCCAGTTTTTTCTGCCTCTATGGCTTCCGCGACTTCTTCAGGGACCTCGGTAAGTTTTTCACCCGATGCCTCCTCCGAGGTCTCAGGTATGTTGCCAAATCGGTAGTTGACTATGATCATCCTGCTAACTTGTTGATAAAACTTCCGCGCCTGGTGCGGTTGCTCCCTGTACTTTCTACTTTCTGTCTGTGAAGTCGCTTCTGCGCTAGATGAAGTTCGTGATAAGTCTACACGCGTGCCCGCGTTCTTTGAGAATGCAAGATTACTCGGTATGCGGCATTCTTCCATTCCGTAGCTAGCTTACATTACATTACATCGTCAAACCAGCCGTTCCGACTTCCTTTGCGGATGGGGCTTCTTCATTGTGAAGATCATTTTTTGATGCTTCATCTCCAGGTCCTCTGTTGACTGCGGTTATTGCGTCATCCATTTCCCTCTTATAGGTGTCGCAGAGGGCTGTGTTGTAGATAGCTTCAGTGTTAACTCTCACCTGATTGTCAGAGGGAATTCTGGGTGGTGTTGTTATTCGAGCTCGGAGCACCATGCCAACGAGATAGTGGTCCGAGTCTATATTGACCCCCCTATATGTTCAAACATTCATGAAGGCTGAAAAGTGGCGGCGTTCAATCAACACGTGGTCAATTTAATTGAAAGTGGTCCTGTCTGGAGAGTCCTATGGATGCTTCCAACAACCATTTCGTGTGACACTGCTAATTAAATAATCCGCAGTCCGTTATCATTTGTATTTTGGTGTAAGCTATGGGAGCCAACGTATCGCCTGAATACGGGCTTCTTCCCTACTTAGCTGTTGAAACCCCTAAGTATAATTTTGACATCATATCTGGGGCAGGCTTCGAGGGTTCGTTCTATTGCCTCGTATAAGGTATCCTTCTCTGACTCTGCAGACTCCTCTGTAGGGGCGTGAACGTTAATGAGGCTTATATTTCTAAACTTGCCTCGCAAGCGCAGAGTGCATAGCGGTTCGCTTATGTTTTCAAAGCCGATAACAACAGGTTTCATTACTTGGCTTACTAAGAAACCTACTGCGAGCAGATAGTTTACTGGATGGCTACTATAATATATGGTGGAGCGGCTCTTCTCCAAGGAACCGGTCCCTGTCCAACGCATCTCCTGTAACGCTGTTACATCAACCCTATATTGGGACAGGGTGTCGGCTAGCTGTTCCGCCGCTTCATCTCTGTACAGGGAGCGCACGTTCCATGAGAAAATGCGCAAATCGTTATTCCTTTGTCATTGCCGAGTTCGCCGTTGTGTAAACCGTACAGTCCAAGGCTCATGTGTGGCTTCGTAACAAGTTGTTTTCGTGTAGGGTTGTAAGCCCTACCCAACCCCAAACCTGGAGGACCAGTTGGTACAACTTGTCCCGTTTTTAGGCGGGGGAGACTCGCCTTGATCCTTCTCCGTCTGCAGCTTTTCGTTGAGAAAGAGCTCCCAGCGGTCACCACGTGAAGGTGGAGATAGGGTTTGGTAGTAGAGTTGTTGGTGTTGGTTCAGTAGGCGTTTCCCAGGTTTTATGCTCCATCGTGAGTACCAATCCACGTTTTGCCCTGGGACCTATACTACTCTTTGACCACCTCAATCTAACTGACTACCGAAAATTAAGTACTCAGATTTCAACAAGATATTTCAAGCCATTCAAATCATCGCCCAGCTGGTCATTTAGAGATCTACATTTAATAGACATACATATGGATAGGAAAAGTATTCGTATCAAAATCCGTCATTCATAATGCAATGAAAGTGGAATGGGCGAGCAGGTTCTCGCTGCAACTTCTTAACTAACATGGCAACGACTACGTTAAATTCACTTCGAGTAGTATTACATCCGGCGAAATTAGCATTACGCCTGCTCTTTAATTGCAACTTTAAAAGGTAGTAGGAGTCAGCTTTCTGAGAATGAACCAACTTTGGTGCCGGGGTCAATTGAGCGTATGTGGGGAATACTTTTGTTATAAGACTTCGAGAACCGGTGACTCCCCTGTGTTTGCAGTAGAGGATAGCAGAAAATCTTCTCCGGTAAGTCTATCTCTAACCGAGGTGTAGATATCGTTTAATTAACAGAAATTAAATGTAGAAATCCTTCAATCGCTAGCTAACAAATCTCTGCCTTTTTTAATCACCTGCTTCTAGAGTCGCCTAAATGGTAGCCAGCCTACCCAACACAATAAAGAACAATCACTTTTAAATAGAAATTTAGTTTATTTCTTTTCTTTTTCATCTGCTAATTGGGTTAAATCCGCCGATGAATCGGGCGGATTTAACAAAAACATGGACAAAAAATGATCGAAACACCCATCCGCCCGAGCCTTTCGAAATTGCTCCTCTGTAATATGAATGTTCCCCAGAGTAGCACCTGTTTCTTTGTCAATTACATTAATTTGATAGGAATTCATATCCTGCTTTCCTCGAATAGTTGAAACAAAGAAATCTTGGAAACAACGATCCCCACTTAATTTCTTGATGAGTGGAATTAAATCCTCTGGTGTCCTATAGCTGTTCAAGCGAAAGCAGGTAGGATTGAAAGAACATTCCATGGGATCCACCTGGTCAGCCGTCTGAAAATCAGACTTAAAACCACTGGACGAGATGGAAGGGCTGCTAGAAGTTCCAAATAAATTACCCAGTTGACGGTGATTCGTCGTAGATAACCCTAGTTCGCTTGAACTCGAGTCAAGCCTATTGCGGTCTATGTGAATCAAGCGAGATTGTTCGCGGCTTGGAGTTCGACCTGCAATATTTTCGCCATGCTCATTCTGATTAAGTATGTCCTTGAATTTTTTCGTGGAATACTGGAAATTAGGACCAGTCTTGCGATTATCTGCTATATAATTTTGAATAATAACTTCATTTCTAGAAACTTCTTCCGGAATGGTTCTAGAGGGTGGGTCGTCGTCAAATAAATTAAGTTCAGAAAAACTACGTTTCAGTTCGTATTCCTCTTCATCATCTGGAAATGGATCCTGGAACTTTTTAGCTGTATCGATTTCCTTAGCCATAATAAAGATTTTGAATCTAAGAATGGAGATGCACTAAAAATTATAATTTCAACCTATAACTTGAATTTAGGAGTATGAAAATATGCAAACACTTTTAATTTATAGTCAGCAATGTGTCTGTCAGGATTAAGGTTGCTGAAAATGAGATAAATTATGGCCTGCTTACTGTAATAATGAATCTGATAAAAATATATTGATTGCTCGTACGTAAAGGGTGTGTCTCCGGAATGTTTGGTAAAGTTCCTATTTTTACGTTCTCAGAAGTTACGTTTGCAACTTTGCTAACAAACGCAAATAAAAATTCTTTCCCAGACTCACCACGACCTGTGAGAATTTCCGTAGACATTAATTATTACATTTTGCCATGATCAAATCAGATGTCCAGATAATATCTGATCTACATAGAACTTTATTGTTCTGACAAATATGCAATTATCATGAGAATTATGTGATTGCATATTTGTTAATTATAATAGTTAGTTACCTTTTCGCCGACAAAGGGTTTGGATTAATCCATTAATGCAAATAATGATAATTACTTACTGGTGAATTAGTGTTAATTAGTGTATACAGGAGCTTTTGAATTTAATTTAAAATACAAAATAGGAACAAATTTAATTTTGTTTATTCTTTTTTAATGTTTGATGTAAGCCTTCTCAGTTTATCTGTGAATGTCACACCCACTTTTCTTCAAAACGGCTGCACTGATTCAAACGAAATTTGGTGGACATATGACAGCTATGTAATTCCACGCATACTATGACATAAATTTGCGGGGATGGGGATGCAAAAATTTCCTTCTCTGCATATACCGGAGTGGGATACCAAATGAAAGGTCTTGATTAGTACTTTCACAAACAGATTTTGGTTTCGTCTGCTCAAATAAACTAAATAATAGCTAGTAGGTTTCTGAAATTAGCAGGAAACCCCCCCCCCCCCCCTCCTCCCTTAAAATTACCTTAGGAGCACCAATTTTGCCGTAACATAGAGGACAGTACGCATAATACTGAGAAGTAGCATAACAGATCAAACTTAACACCTTCGGGCGATTTTGGGATCTTAAGCCATGCACATAAGATGGTGACGTCAAAATTAACGAGCAAAATTGCCATCCAAGTGAAATACTAAAGTCCCTGATATGAAGAAGTTACTTTTCTCTGTTCCTTTTTGTATCTATTTTAGGTGAACTTCTGTACACTTGCTAATAATGTTTGATTAGCAATACGAAGTTGGCTATTATCACTACAATATTTTCCAGAGCAAATTATCTGCTCGGCGAAGTGTTCGACGGCACACCTTGCCGACGTATGGACTCCTATAGAATAATTTAAAAAATTCTACGGTTGTTCTGAAGCGAAATCCCCTTCACTATTTTTTAGCTGCTTTAAGGCTAAGATTGAAAAGGAAGAGGGGGAACAGAGTGAAGAAAACTAAGGACACTGCCTTCGTTAGAATAGAAACAGCAACTGCTAAAGGCTAGTTGGCTTTATTTTAAAGCGAGCATTAAAGTAAATTCTATAGTCTCCTCCATCACCAGAAGTATATAGACCGCTTTGACTAGATGCTATGGAACATAAATGTTAAGATTATATGCACATACGCCGACGTCTATAACGAATAATATACAATATATATACTTCCAAAATACGTTATTATCCTCAGTATCATCCCATCCCTGAATAAGAAGCTTACATTTGAACAGAACACCACCTAGATAGCATACAAATCATGTCTCTACTATATAACGACATGAGCTCTTAAGGCGGCTATATACAATACGGCAGGCCTGTCGATTTCGCCTGAATAATCCACAGCCCATCCAGACACCTGTTGGACTAGAAACACTATGGGCAAGTCAGACGGCACAATCAGTTCAACTCTGGTGGTGTTGATACGTAAAGTTGATATATTTTTCTACGCGAGTATTTATAATTGAACACTCACTACCTAAACGGCCTATCCAGTGACCGCCTGACCTCTCAACCCATACTAGTTTGCTTGATCTCCTCTCTGATCAGTCTTATAGTTGAATCGTTCTTGAATTGATCACCAGTCACTTGTACAGTCGAAATTGGCAGGCCAGCCGGATCTCACACACGCTTCAGCTGTCGGTTAACTGCGCACTGTTTAGACGTAACTGACAGGTCGGCCTGGTTGTGCATGGCAGACATTAAATGAGTTCAGCAACATTGTCGCATTCCAAAATCACGAGAGTTAGGATGCTTTCTATTGCGCAGCACGAAGATCGATCTGAATTCAATCAAGGAGTCTACCAACAAAGATCAACGACGTGAATAGTATATCATCCGGATAAACAACTTTTTTTTCATGACTAGAGGTAGGAAACTTTGAAAGATGCAGCAAGTGTCTAATTCCTTTTCCCTACATTAAGCGTTTTCCTTGAAAGTCCCTCTTTTCCAAGCTCCGTCAGCATCCTCGTTATTGAGGAGTCTACAGCACGCCAATTTTGCATCAATTTCAACATCTTTCCAATAATATATGATGGGGTTATGTTAATCTTCAGAGCGTTTTCGAACCTTCTCCATCTCAAATCAAATCAACGATAAAAAAGAAAATCATACTCTGGGTGTTCGGAAGATAATTACCAAGTGTGAATTGATGCACTTACTTCCTACAACTACCATGTTCTGTGAGAAATTGTATCTGGTGGATGCGTATAATGGCCATTTTCGAAGCCACGGTGTTGAAAATCCGAAAAACTAATTGCACCCACATTCCTACAGTTGTTAATTAAGATCTCCTCTGTTTCTTTGCTGCACTGAGCCATAATCGACCATCTCTAACCTTGTTTTTATGATATTTTTTTGGAGTAGGGTAAATGAATACGTTCACGCACAGAATGTTGAACTATCAAGTAAACATTTCCTCGTTATCAAAAAGTCTGAAACCGTTTGACACATTGCTTTGCGCTAGCCCACCCGCTTTCCCGGATTAGGGACCTTCAAGTCAGGGAACTCCTTTCACCAACCGGATGGAAGAGGAGGAGGGTAATACCAAAATTCAAGAGATCCCTTACCATCCAGTGCTTTCAACGATCGAGCCTAATGTTCTTCGTAACTAGGGGAACTCGAACGTAATGCACAACGGGACTCCATCTGTCGACACTCCTCAGCACTCCTCTGAAAACGTTGTCTTAAGAGAGCTCCCTGCATGAAGTTGTTGACGAAATCTATCCCACCATCTACCAGAGAAAAGGTATGATCCACCATTCCATTGCGGAACACATAATCAGGAGATCGTATTTTCCCAATCTTGTACAGTTATGACTGACTCATTTAGAAGTTGGGTAAGGAAATAGTCAACCTCACCATGATTTTGGTTCAGTCACGGAACTAAATTGCCGATGAGTAGCGCAGTCCGTCTGACTCTTGACTAACTTTGCCAAGAGAGGACGGCAAAGGGGATCTTTCCTGCGATCACCATCAGGACTGGATGGCGCGATAGGCAGACGCGACTCCCAAAGCCTCCATTTCTGCACTTGGGCAAGGCGCTTACGATATACCTCCTGGCCAAAGGCATCAGCCCATACTTTCGCGCTGTAGTGACTGCTTTACTCCCATAAGGAGAAGTCTTCTGATGGATATAAGGCCATTTGCAGGCTCAAGGCTGCTACTTTGCTTGATTTGCTCGAAGAAGTTCATCTTCGAGCCGAGCGTTAAACCAAGATGTTAAACCATTGTTTTTGACTCTATAGGCAACTCGACGATAGCAGGATGGGGATTCTTTTTCCAGTGAAGAAGACTACATCAGTTTTTTTCTATCGTAAAGCTGAGACCATGAGCAATCATCCATCCGCTTACGCGTCACATCAGAATGTCAAGTTTGCTTTGCGCCTGTTGAACAATGCGTCTGGAAACAACTGCCGCAACGCCATCTGCATGACCAACCAGATGCTAAGATCGTAGAAAGGGTTGCAAAGTTTTGCCTCTAGGATGTACTATACTGGCTTGGGGAGCGAATTTACTCCTGATGAGCTTTTCGAATCCTTTTCGGTGGTGCCAAGCATATACAGCGGTCGGTATGCAGACTGCAGCTCAGGGTGTCCATTACTGATTAGCGAGCCTCGCCACTTTCCAGCGATAAGGAAAAACACCCTTTTTCAGACTTTCATGACTTTCTAACAGTCGTCTTCCATTTAGAGATGTCAGCCCTACCCAACCAAAACCTGGTGGATCGCTTAGCGTCATTTGTTCCGTTTGAAGTTTTTCATTAAGAAAAAACTCTTGGCGATCACGTGGAAATGGAGATAGGATTTGGTAGCAGAGCTGTTGGTCGTGTTCAGAAGCGATTTTCCAGGACTGCACTCTACCCAGTCCTCTCTATATCCAATAGAAATGAAACCTCCCAAAGCGTCTTCTCAGTTGCCGAGTTCAAAATAATAAATAATAATTAAAAAATATTTTTCCAGTTAAAAAGTGTACGAACTTTTTCCAGAATAATTTCCTTCATCTTCATCAAATTTGTCAGAGTAGTGCGTTTTTTAACTGGAAATACGCAGCTGTTGTAAAAACGTTCGATCAATCTACCAACATTAACTTTTCCGGAATTACAGATAAACTTCGCATGACCGTGAATTGTTGTTGTACATGAAAATTGTTATTCCCAACACTAGAAGAAAGCGCTAAATTCTGCGTGGCACCTTGTCTGTGTTTATGCAATGTTAGTGAAGTTCCTAGTTAAGTTGCATGGTCTGTGGTAAACGAATTGCATATTAATTTGAAGGCTGATTCATTTGCCCTTCCGCTCTCTGTTCTTATTATAACTACCAGTGGACGGTGAATGGACCCATTCGACGTTCTGCAATCGTTTAAAAATGTTTTTCTAACCAAGCTCACGCAGATGAAACTGATCATGACTTCGCATTGGTGCATTAAGATCATCATGAATTAAGTTGATGGCAGTAATACGTGAGTCGATAAAGGAATCAGATTGATGAGACCCATTTGTCCAATCTACTTGACTCTGTAGGATCGTATTGCATTCATTTTTAACATTATGCAGCGTTTTTTTTTTTCAAGAATTTATATTGACCTGAAACAGGAATCCCAGTATAGTAGCTTAAATAAAACACTTTACAATACTATGTAGTCCTGACCTGACCCCCACAAAATCCTCACAATCCGGCGAGGGCCGCGTTTCCCAATATCCTCCTAACAGGGTCGGAAGTGGAAAATGCGTAAAAGCTTTGACCTCCCAACTTTATGAAAATTCAACGGGAAGAGAAAAAACGGGGTAAACCACAGGTCCGAAATTTGGTCGAGCGCCGAGTAGAAATTTTATTGAAATAAAGTAATAATAATGAGGCCAGCATTTTTTCCACAGGATCAGATTTTTTGTCTACGGCTCTGGGGACCACGTTTCCACAATTTTAAATCCTCACGGAGTAGAGACAAAAAAAAGATAATTAGGGTCAAGTGAATCTCTGAAACAAACTGACACAAAGCTTTCCAATTGTTTGGACCCAAACAAGGACAAGAAGAAAGAGCAAGTCGGGAAACCGAAAGCTGGGCGCTTCAGGTATGAAAAGTTTTGTTTGTTTCTTGTGTGAGTATATTTGAGTGTAGAACTATCCCATTTGTACGTAGCCCGGTAAGAATATGCATTTAGCATATCAGATTTAGTACTTCAGGTTGTAAATTTACACGGTAAGGCAACTTTGAGCTACTGTAACTTTGTTACTAATAGTATGATTTTGATCAAACTTGGAGATAATATGCTTCATATTATATTTTATACTACTACTAACTTTTATAACTCTGACATAAAGTTAAGGGGGGTTTTACTCAATTTTCCCAAAAATACGGTAATATACTATTATTAACTTAATTTGAACAGATATCGATATGGAGAGTATTTTGAGACCTGGGTACCGTATAGAGCCAGCGTCATGATCTTTGTCAGATTTTTCGGTTGGTTAGTTCCTGAGAATGGCTTCGTTAAAGAAATCATCACTTTGCACCCCTCCCACTCTCCGCCTTTTTAACAAATCTCAAAACTAAGACCGGCTTCGAAAAGTACTAATCGAGACCTTTCTTTTGATACCCCACATGACTATATTTAGTAAAAAAAAATTTTACACCCCTCTTTTACATGTACCCCCCTAAATCTCAACGTAGAAGGATATTACTCACTGCATGTCTGGGGGTCCACAGATCCCACCTTCTCACCAAATTTCGTGTTGTTTTACAAACAAAACCTTAAAAATGACCTCGCTGTATACCAGAGGTACGTTGCTCGTAGAATCTACGCAACTAATGGCGTAGGAGACATCAATTGGGAAACAAACGAAATGAAAGGCAAATACATACCAAACGCGAAAGCGAAGCATTGTCAGTATTTCATCAGTCTGCCATAAGTTGATCCATCAAAAATGGCCAGTTTGAAAACTAGACTGATGTGCTAGTACAAAAATTTTAATTTAATTTTATTTTAATATCCATTCGTCAATCCATCAGTCATTGTCATGAACGACCAGTCTGCTATAATTTTGTCATTCTGATTGATGCTAACTTGATGAAATACTGTTCATCCCGAGTAGGTCTAAAGTCGAGTCAGGTCCACAGAAAAATTACAAGATATTAACAGATATTAACACGGGTTTACACCATGAAACACCCTACCACAAACTTAACCGTTTTCAAAATACTCGAAGTTTACTTTTTTTTATAAAAATGGCCGACTTTTCGGCTATTGAATTAGATATTTTGAAATATGTGACTCTTATTATTATTATTTAATTTTTACATGTAGAATAAGGTCGTTGTAGACGATTAAAAGTTTAAAAAGTTAGTACAAATTTAAAAAGTTTAATTTAACAGGATATCTACGTTTTACTAGCTATCTAATGAGGTACAAAATTCTAGGGTTTTATTAAAACTCATAGAAAAAACTTAGCTTCCTATGTGACATGGGATTAAAAAATGATGGCGCTTATTTAATCTGAGTGCTGGATATGAGCGTGTTCAACGGAGTTTATCGAAGACTCCGAGAAACTGGCTCTGTTTCAAGACGACCTACAAATTTGGGAATACCACGTGTCATTGATGACGACAAAGAACAAGATAATAAGATAGTAGCGCGATTTAGATTAGTTCCAACCACATCCATTAATATTGTTGTCCGTTAACTGGGATTTCTCAATAGAAAGTGTGGTTTACAGTACATACAGCGGCCCTATACCCACGCTATTATACACCGGTACAAGCTATCGAAGAAGGAGTTCCCGCGAAAAGACTTGAATTTTCTTAAGTTAATATTGTGAACTGATGAATCAAAATTTGATAAAGACGGGATTACGAATTAGCACAACGCTCACTATTGGGACCCAAAAGAACAAGGAAATCCCAATAAGAAGAGAGTAAAGGGGTCACAACGTAGATTCAGCGCATGATTTCTAATCATTTGATTGGGCCTTACTTTTCCCCTGATAATTTAAATGGCGAAGATTACGAAACTTTCCTGAGAGGTGACCTACGTAACTTACTTAGGGATCTCCCATTCAATCTACTTCGAGACATGTGGTTTCAGCATAATGGCTGCCCTGCGCATTTCAGGAGAAGTGTTGGAGAATAGCTGGACAAAATTATCCCTACAAATGGATTGAACGAGGTGGGCCTTTACCCTGGTCAGCCAGAAGTCCAGACCTAGCCCCCATGGATTTTTATGTGTGGGAGCACACTAAGAGCCATGTGTACAGTCAACCCAACCCAATTTCATCAACTGAAGTTTTGAAAGAAAGAATAATTAATGCGGCGAATGGAATAAGGACTTTGACAACTGGTGTAGTAAAAAGTGGACTTCACAAAAGAATGCGGAAATGTGTGCAAAATAGAGGTGGACATGTTGAACATGAAATTCAGAGGTATTTTATTCGAACATAAAAGTTAAATAAATGTGATTTTGCACTCATCTATTATTTTATTTATTTATCTAAGTTCAAAAAATAAATTAAATAAATCCCATGTAACATAAGAAGCAAAGTTTTTTCTATGAGTTTAAATAAAACTCTAGATTGTTATACCTCGTTGGATAGCTGATGAAACGTAGATATTTTTAGGTACATCCAGATGCCATATTTTTTTTTTTTTGAGATATCTGTAAAGAAAATTACTTTTTAAATGTACTAACTTTTTAACTTTCAATCGTCTGCAACGACTTAATTAGTTAACTTACGTAGAATTATGGTTATTGATGCCATAAAGCATCTTACTCTACATGTAAAAATTAAATAATCATAATAATAACCGCCGTAGCCGAACCCAAGCTCAGTTGTGAAAGGAAGAGGGATGCATAGTGTCAGTCTGAATGGCTGTACGCCACCGCAGGGTCTCAGGAGTAGGTGAGGAAAGTGCAGGAACTTTGCAGTTTTGCAGATTGCTCACTAAGGAAGCTATCCCCACACCTGGCAGCTAGGTATAAAATGCAAATCCATATATGAGAAGGAGAAGAAATTTAAGGTCCGGTACGGATAACAGACGGGAGTCGTCTGACTTGGTGACTGGGTCGGGATCCCGTAATGAACAGCACGGCGTCGAAACCGCTAGTTGTGGAGCGGTTCGACATTTAGGCGGCACGACGACCAGGAGCACAGCTCCGCCTGCTAAAGCAGTTTCGCCACAATCTGTGGCGGCCACTTCAGCAGGTTCGCGTAGGGAGCGGATGAAATGGACTGAAGAAATGAACCTCTTCATCATCCGCTCTTACTACGAAATAACGGTGGGGGCGGCTACAACATCTTACCGCCCCTTGTTGTGCCCGAAATTCGTCGAGCGTTTCCCGGAATTCGCGCACGTGACTGTGCAACGAGTCGCAGACTCACACTTCATTACTGGCAGCGACACAATCCCGGCCACCATCAGGAAGCGTGTTCGACTTGATGTCATCGGGGAAACTGGTGACCGAGAGTCGATGGGGGCAGAGGCGGCGGCGGATGGAGTTTGGATTAGACAAGTGACGAATCCAAGCCATCCGCAAAGGTTATCACGAGCCACATGCCGGACATAGCATTGGTGACCTCCACATCGAAGCTATGACCGAGACAGACTTCTACAAGTACCTAGGAATTCTGCAAGGAACCCATGGTCGAATTCCTGCGACGTGTATAGCTGGTATCTCTCGGGGGAAAAAAAAATAAACGCGTTGAATATATTCGCTATCCCTTCACTGGCTTATGCACTCGGAATATTGCCGTGGACGAAGATCGATCTGGGAAACGCCCAGCGGCGGATACGGACAACTATGTCCAAATTCCGAATGCATCCCCCAAAGTCTGCCGTGGAGCGGATGAACCTGCCTCGTGACATCGGAGGTAGGGGCGTGGTTGACGTGGCGAAACAACATCATCACCAAGTCGACTCCCTGCGCGCTTATTTTTACAGCAAAGAGCAGGCGAGTCCCTTGCATGCGCCTGTCTGTAAGGCAGACTGTGGACTGACTCCACTTAACTTGAAGGATCGATCTTTCAATCCTCTGAGTGGGGTAAAGTCGGACCAAGAGCGGATCGATGAATAGAAATCGAAGACGATGCACGGTAAACACGTAAATTGTCTTTGGCAGCCATTTGTCGATTTGCATTTGTCGAACAGATGGCTGTGTGCTGGGGAGCTCTTTTGCTGAGACGGAGGGGTTCATGTGTGCCATTCAGGACAGTGTGGTCGCCACCCAGGCTTATAAAAAGCTCATCATGAAAGAACGGGTGGAGATCGACCAGTGCAGAATGTTTGGTTCAGCGTTAGAGACGTTGGACCATCTCATTTCTGTACTGTTATGGCACCGGTGCAATACATCATCAGGCATAATGCTGTATGTAAGGTTATCCATCAAAATCTTGCATACAAGCATGGACTGATCACGGGAACATGTCCGATTTACCGATATGAGCCTCAAGCAGTACTTGATAGTTCTGCTTACATGTATTGGGACCGGCAAGTTCTGACTGATCGCCATACTCCACACAACAAGTCTGACGTACTGTTAGTCGACAAGACGGGTCGCTCTGCGTGTATTATTGGTGTTGCTATCCCCCACAATAGCAACATTAAACGGAAATACGTAGAGAAGAAGGTGAACTACAAGCTATTGGCTCGGGAAATTAAAGAAATTTGGCGTCTCGAGGGGATGGTCGTAGTTCCCATAATATTGTCAGCTACAGGTATTATACCTAAATCCCTCACGGCCTCCCTTGATGTCCTGGGACTTTCGCACAGTCTGGTTCAAACAATGCAGAAGTACACCATTCTGCATACGTGCTCGATGTTGCGGGGAGTTCTCGATGGATTCTTCCATTAACCTACCACCGGCCACCACCACCAGCGCTCCTTTAGTTTTTAAGTAGGTAGGATCGTGCGAGCCTAAATGTTTGGCACTTAGTGCTAGTATTAGGTAAAATTCGGCATCCGCCGAGATTGTGATAAGTAGAGAATAAGAGTCACATATTTCAAAATATCAATTCAATAACCGAAAAATCGGCCATTTTTATAAAAAAAAATTAAAATTAGAGTATCTCGAAAACGGTTAAGTTTGGGTAGGGTGTTTCATATTGAAATCAGTCGTTTTAAAGGAAAATTATTCGAAAAGTTTACGGAGCAATCATGGCAAGACGAACTCAAAATAACCGTTAATTGTATTAATTACAACTTCTTAACGACGTATACCATACCGATCATATAGGCGACGCACGAAGATTAAATTTCGAGAAGAATGTTTAAAGGCAGAGTAGTGAGGAAAGGACTTTATGGGGAGGCATGGAAAAAGCGGAAAGTGTCAATCGACACAGATAGCAGATTCCCTGTAATATACATCATAGACAACCTGATTCACAATCAAGTTGCAATTAATTGCCGCGGCCCATGTAGCTTAATTATCAACTTCATTAAGTCTCAAAACTCAAGAGCGTGATGAGCGATCGTTACTACTTTACCATAATAAGGTTGCAAACTACCCTGCACAGAGTGCACCTTGATTGCTAACCTGAGGCTCCGCCCATAAATCACAAAATTTTTAGATGTTCTTGCAACCATTGGTGTAACTTGAACGGGTAATCCGCAGACTCAATTTCATTGTAACTTGGTTGGGAGCCAGATTGCGTGAGTGTGACCAATGTAAGGGTTTCAAATTAGAGGACAATTGGGTGTGATTTGTCCAGAAGACCAAGGCTCGATATGTCAAGAAAGCAGAAGATTCTCGGACTTATATAATCGCTTGTTTTTGAAGCACACTTCAAGTAAGTATCGAACGCAGAACTTTGTTGTGTTGCACTGGATAAAAAAACAGGCTAAAGGGAGAAAGATGTTCACTAGTTGTCCAGATGCGAAAGGCCTAGTTTGGAAGAATTTCTAAACGAACTTTGACTTTGAATTGATATCGATACTATGCAGATGTGGTTTTCAGTGATCTTACATAGATAAATAAAAATCTTGATCTTTTGTAAACACGTTTTTCGTTTATTTCTGGAAAAAATACATTAAAGCTACAACAAAAGAAAACAAAATAAAATATGATCACCTATCAGTTCTATTAACTATCTTAACTGTAATAAAATTATATTTTTAAAAGGTTTTCTATTATAGATAAAATAATTATATATTTACATCACACATTGATAACATCTTAGTAGGTAAATCCTATGTTGTTTGAATAGAACTATTTAATTTCTGAACTCTCGTCCCATAATTCTAGTAAAAACTGCATCGGTCATGCAGTAGTCGTGATCCAGCTATTTACTTTGTCGGAGCCAAAGCAAAGCTGTACATACTACATCCGAACTCTCCATTATTGACATGCACTATGTACACTCAATTTACAACATTTAGATTTCAATTTCAATGGGTTGAGGGTGTCGTTCGTGTTATGAGCGTTAAAGTAGAACTCCTCAATCATTTGCAAAGCCTATATTATGGGAAAATTAATGGAAAGTTGAAAGTGAATTCCTGCCTTCAATGATAAACAAAGTTTCAACATTGAGTTGATCTGAACCCAGTTTGAATGCTTCAATTGACCCGAAGAAATCGGGATCTGCTTCTTACACCGGCTGCTCCGGAATAAACTGGAAACCAAGTTTTAAGTCTTTATAAATTTTTCTCTATTTTTCATTTAAGTATAAACAACGATAAATTTAGATCAAGATTTGGATGTTCGTATAAATAAGTTCTTATGTAGTTAATGGTTTACAGTGCTACAGTGATCAAAAGCGCATTCAGAAAACTTTTTTAAAAAGGCTTCCTCTTAACAATTACAACCACAAATGTAACATATTTGGGTGGATTAGTTTTATAAAGCAGGCGTTTCGGGGAGCAGCGACACGAAGAATGACACTACGAATGTCCGAACGAAAGCGATCACAGATGTCCCATTAGCTTCAGGGACTTCAGGTAAGGTACTAGATACGATCTCGGCATCTTCACCACTTTCCCGATTTGCGGCGGGCGCTGGTTCCGGGCCATCGTTATTTCCTTGTTCGGCATTTGCATCTTGATTGTGCTGTTGCTGCTGTTGTTGCTGAATATTCTCGACAGCCGCTGCAACGTTATTATTGTTTGCCTCGCGAGCGTTTTGAACTTGTCGTCGGAAGAATCTAGTGTGATAGCTGGGAATAAAAAGGATATAATAATGAAATGTTAATTTCCAAACACGATACAGGGAATTGCTGAATTTCACAGGATATACATAAATTAAAAGTAGTTTGTAAACTGCCTCCAATACTTACAAATATATCGCCAATCCAATGAACATCACTACCGCACACCGTAAGGCAGAAGAGTAGAAATATACAAGTGTCAATAGCACCATTAATCGAATCATCGTGTAGAATACATCCAACCAGTCTCGATTCTCCTCTGGATTATCTTGTACGAGGTTTGGGAATCGGGGTTGAGGTTGCTGATTTTGAGCCTGCGGTGGTTGTTGTGCAGCTGCTGCTGCGGCAACAGCTGCTACTCCGGGTGTATTCGCAGCACCATCACCAGCACCGGCTGCTTGGGCATCGGTTGCCACGGCTGCAGATTGTGACGGCAAGGAACTTCCTGGCAGATTCTGTCCAAAATTTGGTTGTGAAAATGGTACATTCTGTGGCATATATGGCATCTGTGGTTGAGCTTGATGTTGCATGAAAACAGCCTCTGGACGCATTCCTTCTGACAATCTAAAGAAAAAAGGATATTTACATCCTATTCTGACAATTTGGACAAATCGAATATGAGGGAATGAAACTTACAAACTCATATACTGATTCATATACTGAATGTACGCTTGCTGCATCCAACTTTGCATTGCCATCTGTTGCGCCATAAGATATTGATTTGGTTGCTGAGGGAAGCCAAAGCCGGGTATGTTATTACCTCCACCACCGGGCGGTCCTGAGGCAGGACAATTCGACGAGGACGCTCCCATACTAATATTACTTGCGATATTTGGTGTCACATTAGTAACATTTTGCGGTTGATTTTCCTGACTTTGGTTTGCGGCAACATGTCGATGTCGAAGACCGTCGTTTGAAATTGCATCACTGTTGCCTTTTTGTGACGATTTCGTTGAGTTGAAATTAGCATGCGTCTGATTCTTTGGTGTGTATACTAAATGTAATATGTGGAATTGTGGTTGCGGGTCATCGTAGTGGCGCAGGATATCTTTCAGGATAAGTTGATCTTTAAGAAGTTGACCAGAATAGATAAGTTTCTGTTCGGCGGGAGTCTGAAAAGATGAGTTATTAGAATTTAAAATGGCAATAAAAACAATATTCGAAAAGGGGGATTGCCAATTTTCTACAGCAATCGAGAACCTAGATTTGATTTTATGCAAAACGCGCGGGTGTTCTTTCATTTTGAGTGAATTCCACCCTAGAATGGGAATGAAAAAAATAGGAGAATACTTAAAAAGCTGATGCAGCAGCATTCAGCACACTTCAAAAATACATGTTTTAGCTGATGTTTGAAACCGCACCGGAACTAAATATCTGTTGAAACGTGAAGGACGCGAAAATAAAATGGAAAAATAAAGAGATACCGGCTCGATCACACGGATTGAGCCGTAAAATTCGAGATTAGTGTGCCGTGATCGAGAGGAAAGATTCACGACAGATCTTTAACAAGAGCCTACATTATAAGGGATGTCCTCCATTTTTATCGTCTGAGGATGTCAAGGAAAGAATCCCAAAGGTGATGCCACATAAAGATCTGAGCAAGGGAAATATCGATCGATGATGGGATGGAAGATGTAGTGTATCATTCTCATCGATCGCGGTACTGGGAATCTGCTCCGCCCTCTTGGTCGATTCGATAGCATAAGCACACATAAGCCATTACAAATTGAGCCTCAGATCGTACCGGAAATACAACGACTACGGTAACGGAAAATTACAAATTTAGAACCTGTGCCGTGCGCTCCCTATTCGGAACTGACGCTCTTTGGACACTCACTGAATAAGTCGAAAAGTACAAGGCAGTGAGTTTCGAATGTACACTACCTTTAAATGTGGCGAAATGTCTAGAATGCAGACACACTTCATACCAATCAATGAAATAATTGGTAGGCTTCGGCTAAAACTAAATTCTTCAATGCTTGGTTGTTTTCCGTCACCGCAAGATCGACAAGAGAACGAGGGCCTCACCAGATGGGAAGGTTGATGACGTCCTCACTGAATAATGAGCTGCATCTAACATCCTTGACGTGTGCTTACACCGCGAGGAATATTACGACAGCGACCACTCACTGGTCAGAGGACGAAATCGATTCCAGAAAGCGAATGGTGGATGTGAGCAGACTTACTCCAGCTATTAAATTCGATATTGAAAAGC
The DNA here is from genome assembly GCF_905115235.1 of Hermetia illucens. Taxonomy (NCBI): domain Eukaryota; kingdom Metazoa; phylum Arthropoda; class Insecta; order Diptera; family Stratiomyidae; genus Hermetia; species Hermetia illucens. Next base: position 164,907,031 of record NC_051849.1, on the reverse strand, counting down.
TCAAAGATGAAGAAATTGCATGGTTTGGCGAAGAGTGTCAGCAGGTGCATCGACGAGAAAAACAATGCATGCAAGCAATATCAATTTAGCGAAAAGAATAACAGTAGAATTCCAGGCCAGAACTATACTTTGGGCACTGGGAAGAATCTTATTAAAAACATGGCTGCCCTAATAAAAATCGATGGGCCGAATGTTTTGAGGAGTTGCTCAATGACAGCACACAATCTCTGTACACCAAAAGAGCAGAAGCCATAGATGTAAATAATCTTCCACCTGTGGTCGAAGAAATCAAGAATGCACTTATATCACTCAGAAACAACAAAGCGCAGGATGTGGATGGAATACCTACATAACTACTAAAAGCAAGGAGCAATGGCGAACAAGGAGGCAAGAAAATTGAGTTCGATCATATGAAAAATTGTTGGAAGATTAGTGCAAAAATGTGATTTGTCCCATTTATGAAATTATCACTTTGCAGCGAGAACTATAGAAACACACCTTTAAAAAAAAAATATAGTAGGCGAACATCAGAGAAGAATCCAAAATGGAAAGTTGACGATTGATAAATATGTTGGGAATACTTTTCATAGGTTTCTGCACAGACCCCGGATTAAAACCAGGCAGTGAGCTAGCATGAACAACGGTCTAAAACAAAGGGACGCTCTACCATGCAACCTCTTTAACCTGACCCTGGAAAAAGTGATCCGTGATGCTGAGGTAAATGCAAAAGGCACAATCCTCTTTAATTCCACCCAACTGCTGGTCTATGCCAATGATATCGACATCATGGGAAGAACGACCCGAGACGTACAAATTGCCTTCATTCAGATTTAGCAGGCGCCAATTGAGGCGAGATCTTGCGCTTCACATTAATGAACACATGACGAAGTACATGGTGGCAACGTCAGCGCTAAAACAGAAAGAACGAACAACATCGAATCGCACTGGTCAAACGAAAACAATTAAGATTGGAGACTACAATTTTGAGATCTTTGAAAATTTCTCCTATCTAGGGTCAAAAATCACAACCGATAACAACTATGATGATGAAATCCGTGCACGGTTGTTGGCTGTCAACAGAACCTATTTCAGCTTACAGAAATTCCTCCGCCCGAAACGTCTCGACATAGGGACAAAGCTCTTACTGCGCAAGACAATGGTCTTGCCAATCCTCATGGATTTTTCGGGGACTTAGATTCTTAGCAAGAAAAAGTGCTACCTCTTGGTCGCGTTCGAGAGAAGATTCCTCGGAAGTATTTTTGGCCTCCTACATGACATCGGACGATTCTGAAGCCTACATAACAACGAAATTTTTGAGCGATATCATGACCGTCAAGTTGTGGATAAAATCCGGCTCAATAGGTTGCGGTGGGCGGATCACTTAATCCGTATAGAGAAGGATGATCCAGCCCGGAAAGTCTATAAGGGTAATATCTATGGTAGAAAAAGAAGACGAAGCAGACCCTACTTGAGATGAAGCGGTGGCGTAGGCCAGGATGCTAGACAGCTTTTAGAGATATCGAAATAGTGGACCCCGGCACAAAACCGCGGTGTGTGCAATTTCTTATTAAGACAGGCTTAGACTAGATACCGGTTGTTGCGCCGTTAATGAGTGAGCTAGCCCCATATTATACAACATCGCTTTGGAGTATATAATCCGGGAAATGACAATAAATCAAAATGGTATGCTAATGTACAAATTATCTTAGGTAGTGGCTCATGCGGATGATATAAACATATTGGCACGGTCGAAAGAAAGTCAAAAGGAGACCTTGGTCGAACTTGAAAATATAATGGAAAAAAACAGTTTAAAAATGAGCGAAGATCAAAGGAAAGACGCCAAATAGATAAAACGAACAATGAAGCAGGCCGGAGAACAAAAAATCAATGCGTGTAAACGTCAAGCCCTCAAGAGACATTGGGCTGCAACGCTTTAGAAGAAAAGGAAAACTTCTGCTGCCTAAAAATTTAATCGTTTTGTGAGAACACTGCTGCCTGTGAGATGATTGCCTTTTTATGATTTCCTCATATTTTGAATAATATAGGATCAGCATATTTATTTAAGTGCCAGGCGGGACTCAAAAATCGTTTCGAGCAAATCTGGAGCCACTAGCAGCCACTTAATTATAGACTATAGAAATGTATAATAATTCTGAAATAATTTATCGGGTCCTGAAATGCACAACTGTAGACATATTTTACAGGCCTAGGACGTAGAAAAATCTATACCAGGTTAGAGGAACACAAAAAGAGCGAAACTGTTTCAGATTACTTTCATTTTATAACAATTTATACTTCAACAGATGCAAAGCTGTTTCAGGAAATCTGATATTAAGATTGATGACATAGGGATACATTTATTGCACTGAGAAGAATCGAGAATATTAATAAGATCTCATATAAGTTTTTAATCATTGGTTATTGTCTATTAAAACGTCTAGAATTAGGGTGTGATATCAACCATTTTTACCATTTGTGTAAAACAAAACCTTATTATAATCGATTCACTGTCTGTCTGTCTGTCTCTCTGTCACACGCACTTTTTTCCAAAGCGGCTAAATCGATCCGAACGAAATTTGGTGGACAGATGGGAACTGTGAAATCCCACGCGTACAGCGAGTGGTATAAATTTAGATGGAGTTTAAAGGGGGGCTCCCCATACATGCAAAGGGGGGATTCAAACAAATTTTCCACCAGATATAGTCGTGTAGGGTATCAAATGAAAGGTCTCGATTAGTACTTTTCGCAACTGATATTAGTTAAGTTTAGTCGTAAATTTCAAAGTACGCGAGTGAGGAGTTAAATTGTACGCACTTAAAGTGAGACACAACTCATTTTCGGAAACTACCCAGCCTAAAAATCTGAAAAAAATCAGGGTAGTGCGCTTAGATGAAATTTAGGCCTCAAAATATGTCCCATTCTGATATCTGCTCAATTAAACTTACTAATAGTATATTACCAACTTTTAGAAATTGACTGAAAAACTCCCCTTAAATTCATCCTAGAAGTACTAAATTTTGCACCAACGTAGACAGTCTCGTGCATACACATGCCAAGTTTCATGAAAATTCGACGGTTAGTGTCAAAGTTATAGCAGTTCAAACTTATCAATTATTTATGAATTTACTGCATCGTAAGCCATAGAAATAAGATGCTGACGTCATAATTAACGAGAACAATTGACATTCGAATGAAATATTAAAATTCCATTGATAAAGAAACTACTTCTTCCCAGTCCTTTTTAAGGTTTTGTGCAAAGCAAAACCTTATTAAAATCGGTTTACTGTCTGTCTGTCTGTCTTTCTGTCCATCACACGCATTTTTCTAGGAGACGGTTAAAGCGATTGACACCAAATTTGGTAGAAAGGTGGGAACTGTGAACGCTCACGCATACAGCGAGTTACATCCTTTTACGTCAAATTTAATGGGGGATCCCCATACATGAAAAAGGGGGGTGCAATTCATCAAATATAGTCATGTGGGGTATCAAATTAATGGTCTTGGTTAGTACTTTTCGAAGCCGGTCTTAGTTTTGACATTTGTTGGAGAAGTGGGGAGCGCAGCGGGTTGAAAGTGATCATTTTTTTAATCTGAAAAAAAAAAGGATTCTGCCACTGTATGGTGCCTGGACTCCGAAATACCTTCCATGCCGACAAATAAAGTTAATAGTAGTATATTACTATAATTTTCAGTAATTGCCTACAGAACTCCCCTTAAGTTCATCCTAGCACCACGAAATTTGTAGGCTACAATATAGAGCAAGATCTTGGTGGAAATCGCACTATTACTAACAAAGTTATAATATGTCAAAGTTGTTGCTTCTTTGCAAATTCAAAACTATGAATGTTAATATCATCCAAAAGCAGATACTCTCACATAATATATGCATATATTACGTGCTACGTACTAGGAAATCCACAAAACCTTTAGTACCTGAAGTGTCCAGCTTCCGGTTTCCCGGCTTGCTTATATCTGTTGTAGGTTAAATTCTCCGCATTTGCTAATAACATGAAACTCAGTGTGAAGCGTATGAGGTCGACTATTATTAATACAGTGCTTTCAATCAAATGATTTATTTAAATCGCTTTCTAAAAACTCGTTAGCGCGAATTACGTGACCATACCTCATTTCGGACTTGATCAAAATGTGTCACGCCACCAGTGCAATGCAACATCTTCGTCTTCATTACCGCCAGGCGCCTTTCATTGTCTTTTATAGTCGGCCAACAATCAGAACTATAGAGAGCGGCAGACGGACGATCTTACGATAAATTTTAGATTTGAGACGTGCGCTGATACGTTGACCACAAAGAACACGAATTGTGGAATGCTATTTCATCCAGGTCGTATTAATGCGTGAAGCAATTTCAAAACGCCTTTCTCCATTGGCTGATAACGTTGACCCGAGATATTTAATTTGTTCATTTCTGGGTAGGTCATTGAAGCTGACAGCACTGAGCAATTTAAATATCTCGAGTCAATGCTGACAGCCAATGGAGAACTGCGTTATGCTTCTCACATAGGGAAACACAAAACCTTTTATACCTGAAGCGTCAAGCTTCCGGTTTCCCGACTTGCTCATCACTGCCATAGCAAAGCCAATTTCGACAAATATAACACATATTTGCAAAAATCCCGATTTAATCTTAAAACTTTGGAAAATGCGCGTTCTTATCCAGGAAAGCCAAAAAGGCTCCACAATCGAACAATATTTTCCCCCAAAACGCAGAAGATGCTTTATTAAAACCAGCTATTTGCAACGAAATGGTTGTCTTCGTTTGATGTGAAAAGTGTGGTGTCGTTGACTGCAGGATTATCCACAACTAAAAATAATCGAACTGACAGTTATTATAAATAGGAATGATCCGCCTTCTCCACCCTTAGTCCTAAGAAATGTTGACTGGGCTAGCCGTGATACTGGAAAATATACCGCGCAAATGACTCACTTGAAAATAGTTTTTACACGCAATCATATGTAAAACGAAGCTCAACTTAATTTGGAAATATATTCAGGGCGAAAACTGCCTAGTTCAAGTCTAGGCCGGCCCAATTAAAAGTAATTTTTATTTTAGGATTGAAAAACTCCCCAAGGACACAGCGCAAGGTATTTTTTAAAGATAGTTTTATAGCATTAGAAAAAAGATAAACAAAATGTAGAGACGATCTAGAAAAGTAAATTCTTGCTTTTATCGTCAATTAAAAGGAATGACAGTGTTTGAAAAAGTATAAACGTGATGCATTGGTGTCAATCTCAATGATATCTGATCTGGCCACTTGACTTTTTAGCAATGTGTACCTCCAAAGTTTATTACATAAGGGAACAGCGAAACCTCTCATAAGTGAAGCGTCGAGCTTCTAGGTCTCGGTTGTTTTCTTGCATCCATTGCTCCGCTTACACAAAACAACATTCTAGTTAGCTTTACTAAAAACTTTTGGTTTTTTTCTCGCACACATTCCTTTTGTAAAAACCACTTGATCTTTATTGCAAATTTCTGACTTTCATTCGTTCACAAACCATAACAATTTTTTCACAATATGTATCCACATATTTGCACCCACCAAAGATTTCCCTGCCAATATAAAAAGAAATAAATCATTCAATATCTTAATTTTCTACTGGGAAGTAAAACCACTTTTGGTATGCATAAATTAAATCAAATTGGATGACAAAAATTTGAATTTTCAGTAGAAAGCGCGAACGACCGGATAGACCGGTAAAAATGAACATGAATTGGATTTGATTCAATTATGCAATTCATTATTTACAGACCTTGATATTTCCGAAAAAAAAATCACAAATTAATCATACCTGGATTGAATACTAGAAAGAAGATTCTACTCATCTTCTATTTAAGAAGTAGGAAATTCTTTTTAGGCAAAACATTTAGTTTCTTGATTTGAACAGGAAGGAAATCAGTTAAGAATGTTATGCGGTAGCGTATTTTGGACCTTGTGCATAATAATATATGCCTGACGAGCTAACCGGCTGACTATCACTCCACTCGTGGAAATTTGATTAAATCTATTAACATTATCTCTCACAGGGTACCAGTATCCTTCCCTGGAATCAACATATAGAAAAGAAAGCGTAGTCTATCCATCGCAAATCAGGAAACGAATCTAGGCATCCACGAAAATAAATACAAGACAAGGGTGGAAAAAAGAAAAACTTGCGGACTATCCCAACAATGACTGACCTCTAGCTGAGTTGAAACACCGGACATTAAACAAGTACAATTTCACAAACTCAAAAAAGTATTATATAACAGAACCATTTAAGACCTCTCGGAACGACATAGTCTCGCTGATTTAAGTAGCGACAGTTGCGTGATATTTTGTTAGAGCCGGTATGGATACCGAGCAACAAATTAACACACTGTGACCTATAGGAAATGATTATTAGGACGACAATAAGAAACGTAGTAAGTAGTTCAGAAATGAGGAAGAAAGAAAAACCAACGCATTATCCACTGAAGTTATATCAAGCAGGCTTGTATCGAATTGGAACACCTCGGCTTACTTAGAGAATTGAGGAGCACACTTGGACCGTAAGCGTTTCGATTTCGGCTTACAAAGCAATTTTCCAAGGAACATTTATTGAGATTCGTTTTAGGACCATTTCCTTGGAGTCAATTAAACCTACTAGTCATTTTCTAAACTTTGCTAAGCGACCTAAGGCTTTCAGTTGTACATGAATGATAGTATAAATAACTGGCAATCCCTTTCTCCATAATCAATTGACTGAGCTCAACTTTTCGTACTTTTTACTTCATTGCAATTATATATTTGCTTCAATGCAATTATAATTCATAAATAAACGATATCCGTAGTTAAGTACCAAGAACGTATGCCTAACTCATTAAATGAACAAAGGAAAAAGTTTTTACCATTTCAGGATAACCCTTGAGATGTTTTGGATCACGTCAAATGGATCAAATTTGGATCAATCACTTTAATCTAGAGATCGATCAACAGTTATAGTTTTAGAAGCCACAAAGAAGTTGCGGGGAATTGTCAATAGGACATTTCTAAGGTCCAAGCAATGCACCTACATAAAACGGCCAAAGTTGCCAATTCTCGTAATTCGCAAAGTGGGCTTTGAACTGATCGAGAATCCGCATACGTAGGCATGAAAGAACATATTCTGTAAGTGGTATTACTGCTTTAGGAAAAGATGGGCCAAATGTACCTTGTTCTTCTTTGTCCCGCTCATAACTAGGTCCGGCTGGTCTCGATTGAGAACGCTATTTTTCTTGATCATAGGCCTGATCTGCGTGGGGTCGTCAGGCTCTCAAATCACTAGTAATGTATCAAAATATCATTGTTTCTCATCAACTTCGATACTCAGACCAATCTTAGCAATGTGAGTTCTGGTCAACGCGAATTACACGTCCATACCATACCAAGTCTATATCGACCGCGGATGTCCTCATTTTCAATGTGATTACGACAAAACCTCATCTCCATTATCGCAAGGCATCGTTCATTATCGTTGATAGTCGGTCAGCACTAACATAACAAGGCCGCCAAGTTGGGAAACCGGAAGCTTGACGCTTCAGGTATAAAATGTTTTGTGTTTCTCTATGTGAGGAGCATAACGCAGTCCTCCATTGGCTGATAGCACTGACTCGAAATATTTAAATCTGTCAATGGCAGAAACTTGCTCAGAACTGAGCGATTCAAATATCCCGGGTCAATGCTATCAGCCAATGGAAAATTGCGTAATGAAATTGTTTCACGTATTAACGCAACCTGGATGAAGTGACATTCCACAACTGGTGTTCTTTGTGATCAACGTATTAGCGAACGTCTCAAATCGAAAATTGACCGCAATGTCACCCGCCTACCGCTCTCTATAGTTCTGAGTGTTGGCCGATTGTAAAAGACAATGGAGGATATCCGCGATCGATATGGGGATGCATCGATCATGGAAAAACTGTGAGAGAGGCGTTTTCGATGACATGGTCATGTAATTCGCCCTAACGAGAATTCACTTGCCAATATTGTCTGGTCTCAACAACGAAGTCAATGGTAAGTGACCAAAAGGCCGTCCGAAACAACGGCCTCTTGATACGCTGGATGGGGATTTAAAAGCCTCGCGGGTACATCCAGATCAGGTATTTGATAAAATAAAATATTATTACTAACTGACCCCGCTCGTGAACAGAACAAAGGCTGAAGAAAAAGAAGAAGATTTGAGGAGCGACAAGTGCATGACAGCTACGTGTCACATAGCTAAAAACACCATTTCCCTCTCAATTTTAGAAAGCGATTTAAATAAATCATTTGATGGAAAACCCTGTACTGATAATAGTCAACCTCATACGCTTCAGACTCTGAGTTTAATTTTATTAGCAAATGCGAAGAATTTAACCTACAACAGTCACAAAAAAGGGCTGGGGAGAAGTAGATTCTTCAGAAATGTAATTTTAATATTTCATTCGAATGTCAATTATTCTCGTTAATTATGACGTCAGCACCTTATTTGCATGGCTTAGGATGCTGTTAAAGCACGAAATGGATAAGTTTGAACTGCTATAACTTTGACACTAGTAATTGGATTTTCATGAAACTTCACATGCGTATGAAAGATACTGCCCTCTATGCGGGTGCATTTTAGTAATCCTAGGGGGAGGAGGAGGAGTTTTTCAGTCAATCTTTAAAAGTTGGTAATATACTATTAGTAAGTTTATTTGAGCATCTACCAAAATGGGGCATCTCTCGAGGCTTACATTTCACATAAGTGTTTTACACAAAACTTTAAAAAAGGCTGGAGAGATGTAGACCTCTTCCTCATCGTGGACGAAGAAGACTGAAAGGGAGAGATCCATAAATAAATGGCAAGAGCGTTGGGAACGCTCGGTGGACTTACAGGCTCATTCCTACCGTCAAGGAGTGGTTGGAGAGACGACACAATGAGATTAATTATAATCTCACCCAGTTTCTCACGGGGCATGGAGGATATCTCCAATACCTTCACAGATTTAAATTGGAGACCTCACCCGACTCCAAACTGCGATGGAGTCCCAGAGGACCCAGAGCATGTATTCTTCCACTGTCCGAGATTTGTGAAAGAAAGGAGGAATCTAGAGGAGACTCTAGGAGAGGTGCTGGTACCAGAAAATCTGGTGCCAAAAATGCTAGCACATCAACAGAATTGGGATGCGGGCAATTGCATGATCGCATCTATCCAAAGTATACTCCGAAAAGCAGAGGAGAGGGGAAAAACGCGGTCACGTGCGCCGCGTATAGAAGAAAGGTGACTAAGCTAGAGTGTGCTGACTCCGCCCCGTAATGTAATACCTTATGGTGGTTCCGCGGGGCAATGAGGGAGTCAGGGGTGGTTTTAGTGGGTAAAAATCCCACACGCTGGTGTGTCCAGATCAGTGCCTTTTGAAGATTTCCACCTCCTCAGAAAAAAAAAAATAAAAAAGTAGACGGACAGACAGTAAACCAATTTTAATAAGGTTTTGTGCTTACACAAAACCTTAAAAATGGATGACTCAAAAAACAAATTGATGACAGAATTTTTCCGATCAATCTCAAAATTTCTCGTGGATCATCTACGTTCAATTCATTCTTCTGAAAAAACTCTCAAGAAACAAATAAGTGATTCATAAGCGACAAAAGCTTATCTATTTATTGACGTGGATGAAAGAGAACTTCTATTCCTTTGTGGAGGATTTTATGGATTATAGTACCGCGGAAAAGAAGAAGCTCCATATTCCACAGTGCCAAATTTGTGCAAAACACAAATAACAACGCCAACTATCAACCGGTTTACTCACAATTAAATCCAACCGAGAGTTAACTTTCGCCTTCCGTGTCATATACATCGTTCGCATCGTATTCATGGTTTCTACGGCTCAGGCTTCCAACATGGTAAGAAATACAAATGCAAAACATAGAAGTCAAACATGATTGAAGCTCGCGAACATTATTGTTAGCTCCATATTGTTGCTTTCTTTCCGGAAAACGGTTACTAGCCGCACACGTTAGACGCACTTTTGTTACGCTTTGCAAAAATTAGATATCTAAACACGTTCCAGATGCAACTCAATATGCGGTAGCAGATACTTCTACTTGTTTTTGTTGATATTTATGTTAGCCCACAATAGCATATGTTGGAACCTCAGATGAGTATGTAATGATTAGAACGTTTTTAATTCTGACCTTCCTGACTCAGAGTTTATGAAGACGGTTGCGTATGTGTGTGCCCATTACCTAACCAATATAGTGTCGAAGTCTCGTGACCCATAAAAATATAGTGTAAGATTTTATTCATTTTTCAGAGGGGAAATGTATGTATGCATAATCGACTTACGGAATGTTGGAACGAATTTATCGAATAAATTTTATGAAAATGATGGCTGATTGAAGAGAAAGCGAAGTGGTCGTTAGTTTCTCATTTTCGAATGATCTCTTGGGAACATCAAATATTTGAAGTCAACACTGTTTATCGTCTTGGAAATAGTAAACTTATCCATGATATGACGAATTATCCGAAATAATACTATGGCGTAGCATCCAGGAATCTACCAATCCATCCTACGATATCCTGGAAAATCTTGAGAGCATAGTGTCCCAAAAGATGAAAAGAATGATGAAATGTTTGATCCAACCGGGGGCATAGAGTCTACAAAACCAAAGAAGTTGATTCAAGCCGTTCAGTCAGAATTTATAACAGCAGCTAGCTCTAGGACCACCTTTATTTTTTAGGTTTTGTGTAGACCAAAGCCTTATTAAAATCGGCTTGCTGTTTCCCTGTCACAAGGACTTTTCTCCAAAACGGCTGCACCGATACAACCCATATTCATAAATCCGTGTGAAGTTTAAAGGGGGCTCCCCATACATACAAAGCGGGGATGTGAATTTTTTTCTGCTAATGTAGCCCTGTGAATGTACTCGACAGATATTCGTTTTAACATAAGTTAGAAAATAGGCGAATAAGAAACAAAAGGTGAATCAAGTCTGGCAGCCGTTGAGCTTCTTCTCTAGACTGTTAAACCCCGCTCAACGGAACTACAACACCTACGATCGAGAACTGCTCGCCGCGTACTTGAGCATTAAGTACTTCCACTTCTCCCTAGAAAGCAGGCCGTCCACAGTGTTCACGAACCATAAGCCTCTCACAAATGCTTTGAAACAAAAGCCCGACAAAGCGTCCCCTCGTCAGCTTCGACACCTGAGCTTCCGGCAAGGACAACATAGTTGCTGACACTTTGTCACGTGTCTCCGAGGTTAACATCCCCGCCTCACTCGACTTCTCGGCTATCGCCAAGGCGCAGGAGGATGACGCAGTACTTCAGAGCCTCAAATCCAACCCCAAATACAAATTTCGGGATTTGCCCATCTTCGGCTCGAACCTCTCTCTCTGTTGCGAATGCTCGGAAAAGGGACCCCGGCCATACATTCCGACCACCTTTCGCAAGGAAGTGTTCCACGACTTAGCGCATCCGGGCATCAGGACGACAAATCGGCTGGTCACTGAGAAATACTTCTGGCCCTCCATGAATAAGGACATCAACTCCTGGGCCAGAGAGTGCATCGCCTGCCAGAAGTGTAAGGTCACTAGGCATGTAAGAAAAGAAGTGGGCTCATTTCCTTGCCCTTTGCGAGACTCGCACAGTTTCAGGTATTGCCTCACAATCATCGACAGGTTTACGCGGTGGCCTGAGGCAATACCTCTGAAGGACATTACGGCGCAATTTTGTGCCGAAGCCCTCTGTCGAGAGTGGATACCTCGCTTTGGCGTCCCTGCAGTGGTCATCACTGAACAGGAAATGCAATTTGAGTCCACCCTTTTCTCGGAGTTAGGCAAACTCCTGAGATTCGAACGCCGGGGAACGAAGGCATACCACTCGCAATCGAATGGGATGCTAGAGCGTTGGCACCGGATGCTGAAAGCCGCCATTATGATCCGCGACGATCCGTCCTGGACTCAGGTCTTGCCTCCGTCCTACTCGGCCTACGAACAACCCGAGAGAAATTTGCTGCCAAGTGATCCGGTCTTCGACAAGAGATCGGGTTTCACAGATTCGGGATTTTTGCGCCTGCTGAAACACAATCTTCACCGCATGAAAACCACATCTCCCACCCGACACACATCCGCACCTGCCTGCACTCCCAAGGAGCTGGATACGTGCACGCACGTCCTGGTCAGGAGGAATACTGTCCGGAAGCCGCTGCAGTCTCCATACAAACGCCTGTATCTTATTCTCGCGCGGGGAGAGCATTTCTTCCAGCTCGAGCTCGGAGGACACAAAAAAGCTGTCTCCTTATCCAGGCTGAAGCCCGTGTGTGCCCCAAATGAAGGTCGCGTTCACTTCGCAAAATGATGGCGAACGCAGTTCCGGGGTCAGTTGCTGAAACCCCTAGGTTTCATCTGGGGGCGGAGTGATGTGGCGCAGCAGGGTTAACAGTATTTGAAATTTACTTCGAATGTTGTTAATTCGCATAACAGATGCCACCACCGGTGTTCTCCGTGGCAGAGTAGGCTTTGAAATGTATAATAAAAAATAATAATTGAAGTTAAAAAGCGAGTTGACATGTAGATTTCAAACAAGCTAAACTAATTAAAAAAAATTGTGAAATTAAACGACTGATAGAGTCTCGCTAATTATTCCTTACCTTCCCTTTATATCAATAAAATTATTTAAGGTATGATTTCTACGTTATTTTAAACTGTCAAGGCCCCAAATCGAAAGCAGTTGCTAGCGATATTTATATCCAATATCTAGAGGAATCTTACAATCAAGTCGTACCAAGACTAAAACCCGACTTCCCAGGAAAAAGACTATTCAATCTGGGTTAAAAGATCGCGGTCAAATGTTCTACTTCCCCTAGCTTGCGTAGAATAACACTAGAATTCCCATTCATCTTTGAAAAAATCAACATTCTGAGAATAATGGATATACTGTTACCGAAAAGTATGCATTAATTTAAGGGGAGTGGATAACAAGTTTATCCATATGGGAAAACATCTTGTATATTTGATCCTTTTTCTCAAAAAGTCCTAGTCCGAATTTATTGAAATTTTGTCAGTTTATTCATGAATCTGTATTTAACATTTAAGGTAGTAGAAGGAATGATTCTAAATGATACTCTTTTTCCTTAGAGTAACATGAAAATTGTGAAAAAATTCCCGCTGTTCTTCCTACTTTGATATTTTTTTCGGAATGTACATAATGTGTTTAAATCTGTTCTACCAGAAGAAGAAGAAGTATCAATCTATACTCTTGCAAAATTCTAGAACGATTAGTTCACCTGGTTCCGAGAAAAAGGAGCATTAATCGGAAAAACCGTGATTTTTCAGGAGAGGCAAAAAACGTGACGATACATATTTACTGGCTTTCTTATCGATTTCTTTCTATTTTTCACCCTAGAGTTGTTGCTTCAACTCTCTACTATCCCTGCAGAGGGGGAACGATTGTTATCGATTCTACAAAAAAAATCGAGATCAATTGACAAATGTCAAGCCCGGAGAAGCGTATATAAGTGAACCTGAACTCGTGTTTCAACAACTTGTGTTATTTCGCGATATTTAGTGTTATTTTATATTAATTTCTCGCGATGCCCCGAAGCACACGTGTTTTTTAAAAAAAAGGAAAGAGTGTTTAGGGGGAGAAGTCCCCAAGAACGCCAGGAAGAGATACCTCGATCTTCTACCCAAGAACCGACATCCGGACCTTCCATCCCAGGGTCTGTACAGGAAGTACATCAAAGGGTGAACACCCCAGGAATCCTCCCTTTCAGAAAAATCGTTTTCCTCTTCCTTCTCGAAAGTGAGTCACCATTTAGAGTACGACAGCTTCGAGGGAAATGAAAATTATAATTTCATAAATTTTGGTATGTAAAGTAATATTTCTTGCAATTTTTCTGATTTCTTTTATTTACTTATCAATGCGTTCATTAAGTTTCGAATAGAAATTCTCAATAAATCTCTGGGGTTGTTGTATAACTTGTCATGGTAAGGTCGGGTGCCAGTAATTTTTGGACGTGGTCTTGCTGCGAAACTTCAATTGCTGTGTGACTCTCGATGGCACATGACAAAAGAGAGGCCACATTTCCCTGAATGGTGTTGTTGTGGATCACAAAACCAGTTATTTGAGTCAAAATTGTATACTGTATTTTATTTTAGGTCACCGACGTTGCAGTAATGTCGAAGTTCTGCCATTGTTCTGGCAAACTGAAAAATGAGCATGATGCCGACTGCCAGGTAAATTTCATTGGCTCCAGTGAGGCGATGGAAATTGCTGGGGCCAAACAGATATTTGAGGTCACAACAGAACTACGATGTGCGGTATAAGGAGTACCTTGGTGATGGAGACTCGAAAGGCTTTCTTTCTGTTTTTGAGAGTAAATGGTATGGGCCAGATTTCGAAATACGCAAGTTGGAATGCATAGGTTATGTGCAAAAAAGAATGGGGACCCGTCTTCGCAATTTAAAATCAAAGTTGGGGAAAAAAAAACTCCAAGATGAAAAACCAATTGGAGGAAAAAACAGGTTGACGGATGCAGCCATTACCAAAATTCAAAATTTTTATGGTAATGCTATCCGTCAACCTGAAAACAATACAGTTGAGAGTATAAAAGAGGCAGTTTGGGCAATATTTTTCCACATTGTGTCATCTAATTAACACCCCATTCATTACCTAGGCAAACCATCTTAATGCAAATTTCTGAAATGTCAAAATGAAACTAATGTGTATGATCATTCAAAACATTTTCACCAGCACAGGGCAATGATGGATGAAATAAAGCCTGTATTTCGACAACTGCCCCACCCTGACTTGTTACGAAGGTGTGTTCGTGGCGGAAACCAAAATTCGAACGAAAGTTTCAATAATGTTATTTGGGCTCGCGTTCCAAAGACCACCTTTGTAACAAGGAAAACTCTTGAATTTGGGGTTTATGATACGGTATCTACCTTGAGTGGCGGAAATATAGCCCGATGTAGAGTCCTTCATAACCTAGGTATTGAACCAGGGAAGTTCTGTTGTGACGCTCTCAAGAAATCTGACATCGAGAGAATTCAGAAGGCGGAAAGAAAAAATATGGAGACTCACGAAAAGCGAGGCAGAGGACGAGAAATGCCGAAAGGAAATTGGAAGAATCATATGTGGAAGAGGAAGGTGGCACTTCCTATAGCAAGGGAAAATTCTGATATATCGAAATTTGTGAATTAATTAAAAAAAAATATCTATTTTAGTTTCTTTTTATACCTCTCTTCATATGATGTAATATATCATCATATATGTTATATTGTTTCATCACATGTCATCTCTTTAATATGAAATAGTCTTGGTTTTGACTGATTTTGATTATTATTATTATTCTGTTAAAGGAAAGTCGCACCGCGTCGTCGAAGAACTATTGTGCCCCTTTTACTGAATATAGTGTACCTATTGATCATAGTATCTCAAGCAGGCCTATAACCGTTAGGAACTTTAGTATGTTCCCCACTTCCAGATCGTTCAGCCTTGCATCTGATAGTAAGTGTTCTCCCAGATGCCTCGACCTACTTTGCACAAGTGCCGGACACTGTCCCAGGACGTGCATAGAGGTTTCGTCCTCCTCCTCACAAAACCTGCAGGCAGTGTCCGAAGATATCCCTAGCTTCCCTAGGTGATAGTTCAGCCGGCAACGACCAGTAAGAATTCCCACTATGATTCGGAGGTTCTTTTTGGTAAGGTTTAAGCAATCTTTTGTACGTATGGGTTCGTATCCGCCAATAAGCACCCTGGACTGCTCAATCCCCTGTAGGCCCGCCCAGTATAGTTCCCTCAACCGTTCCTCTTCATTTCTTAGATTCATAGTCGTTTCCGATTCCACAGAAGGGTTCTGGCCCGTGTAAAGGCGTCCCTCCTTCCTTCTTGACTAGTTCGTCCGCTGCCTCGTTGCCTTCCAACCCAGTATGGCATGGAACCCAAAGTATCCAGACCTTGTTGGACGAACCGAGTGTATTCAGTCTCTCAAGGCATTCCCATACCAGTTTAGAGGTCACCTGGTTGGACCTAATTGCCTTGATCGCTGCTTGGCTATCGGTGAGAATAGCTATGTTCTGCCTCCTGTAGTTGCTTTGGAGATTAAAGGAGGCACATTCGTCTATGGCGTATATTTTCGCCTGGAATATGCTAGTGTACCTGCTCATTGGCTCAAAATACATTTTCCTTGGACCAATGACACCGGCACCCGCTCCCTCTGCTGTGAGGGATCCGTCACTGTACCAAGTAATCAGCTGCTGGTTTAAGCCGTATGTCGCAGCCACGCTCTCCCAGTTTGCCTTGTTACTCCAACGTGTTTCAAACTTCTTATCGAAGTTAAACCTCATTGTTATGTTATCCTTTGGTATCAGTCATTCGGGATACCGGCTAGAAAGAATATCGATCTTCCTTCGATTTAGGCAGCTCCCCGCCTGACTCATACTACCGGCCTTCCGTGCATATGTGCAGATGGAGGGGAGTTAATCCCAGAAGGACCTCCAGGGATGCCGTTGGGCATGTCCTCATTGTTCCACTAATATACATGGAAGCCAGCCTTTGGAGCTTATGTAATTCCCTGGCTTGTGTGCTGAGTTCAGTTCTTTCTGCCCAGATTACCGCTCCATAGGTAATCATTGGCCTTACTATTGCAGTATATATCTAAAGTAGTATCTTCGGGCTGCAACCTGATTTCATGGTCCGTTAGCTCACAGGTCATAACAATTAAATTCAATAATTTTTTCAAGTACTTCTAGTTGTCGGTTTTAATTTTTAGACTTATCACTAGATTCAGAACAGTCTGAAGAATTTTTTAAGCGAATAAAAAATTTTTGATTTTTTTTTTAAGTTTTGCTACCCACTCCCCTTAAAAAAAGTAATCTTTTAACTCGCCTGAGTCGCTTTTCAATAGTAGTTATGTAGATGAACAATGTGGTCGCCCTTTAAATAGATTATCGACTACTTTACAGAAACGGTCAAGTCAGTTTTACTTATACATTCTCTCGGCAGGTATAAGAAATTTAACTAAAATAAGACACATAGAAATTGAAAGGACGATGTTTGGGCCATTAAAGGCCGTGGAATTGTGCTTTTTAGCTACTCCGGAGGCCGGTAATTTTGCAATTTCCATCCATTTATATAAGAAGAAGTCAATTGAAGCAAAATCAAATAAAATCTAATGTGATGTAATTTGTAAACAGAATATGAATTGCTTATAATTTTGATGTACAGTAAACTAACATGCCAAGTCGAATCACGTTCCATATGAATGAGTCCACAAGCTTCATGCACTATTGTTCCAGCTAACTGAATTAACATCTACTTATTTATTGCAGCTTCAAATTGGAGCCATAATAGATAGAATATAACACTGTGTTGTACTTATAACATTCAAGTACTAGATTTTTTTTTGTTTGAATAATTGAAAAGCTAATTCGAAATTTTAATGACAATTTTCACGTAAAACCTGTCGCAAACCAACTGAAGCAGGCTAGGCATTAATTACACGCCATATGGGCAAGAAAAACCTTGACCATAAACTTTAAAACATTGAAAAATGCAAATTTCAATTGCTTTCTTGATAGTGGTAACCACAGGTTAGAAGGTCAGGTGGCTCTTGACAATGATATTGAATTCTGAATTCTTGAAAAACAATAGTTGGCAGTGGCACATTCCGACAAAAACACCACGGTAAAAACTACTAGGAGTTGTCTTTCAAGCAGGCACATATTTTTCGTCCTTCTGATCAAATACATTTCGTTGGACGATACCCCTTTTAAGTAACTCAATGATAAAGTAGAATTTCTTTTGTGCTGGTATAATCCCCATAGAAAGTGCAGAATAGAAAAAATAATCCAGGCAGCTCGATGGGATTTTCCATAGAAGTCCCGACGTGTCATGAAATCAAAAGGAATACAAATTTGATAGACTGGAATTAGCGCACAATGGACACGTCAGCCTATTGATAAGCACTCCATGTACTTCTCACTCTTAATACATCGATTACAAGCCAAACAAATTTCATAATAAGCCCATATACACCCCCTAAACTTAGAGATTATGTACTTTTATTACCAGAAGCTCACAAAACATTTCAACCATTTTAAATGCACGGTAATTACCTTGGATAAGGCCATTTTGAACGAAATTTAATTGTTTATTTACGTCGATTCTACAGTTCTCGATGTGTGCGATATTACGTGGCTTGAACGATCCAACCCGATACGATAAGAAAACGTCTCCATCAGCATTTAATAAAGTTTACCATCACATCTACAGAAAAATATGAAGTTTTTATACTTCTACAATGAATTGAAGAAAAAAATAAAACGATCACAGATAGCGACGTCGACAAGGTGAAATCTAAAACGCTCAGTTTCAAATGTTGATAACGAGCAATTAATTTTAGCTCCCAATCTAACTGAATTGAAATTAAATGCAATAAACCAGAAAATATCATCAGAATTCAAAGTGAAAATCAACAAGAATAAAATGATTGAGAAAAATTGGCTTTGAAATATCTGAATCAAATGTAAACATGGAGCAGATGTGTTTTAACTACTAATTTCCGTACACTGCGGAGAGGAAATTTCAATTCGATTGTAAGATATGGTGGTTCGTCTGGTCTTCATGTTGGGAATCAATATTACGTTGAAATTTGGAAAATTTTCCATTAGGAGAAGCCTTCTAGGGTTGGAAGATAGGCTACTAAATTATTTCTGCATCTACCAAGAGTAGACTCGGACACCAGTATTATTCTTGCTAACAGATACAATGATTTTCGAAGGACAAGGAAGGAAGGACAACAAGGACAGGACAAAAAGTAATATATGAATGGTTGCCATTTACCCTTTGGTGGGGTATAGCGCGTCAACCACACCTACGAACCATCGCTCGCTATTACCAGAAATGCGCATTTCCCGAGCAAAAACTTACTCGTGAGGAGCAGGATATCCTAGCCCTTGTGGTGAAGCAGATGTGCAAGGAACGGACTACGAAGCTTGTGTTTACCGGGATATGCTTTCAACCAGGTCACACTAGTGGCGTGCGTGATGAAGGACACTGCGGAGTGGCTTAGGACTATAGTCCCTAAATTGCCACGCTGGGAAGGAGCAGAATTGTTGACATGTGCTGGGGATAATATTCCAGGAGCACACATGATGACAGTGTTCGTTCCTAAAGTTGCAGCACCAAGGACGGGAGATCTTATGGGCCTCCTAATTGCTCAGAACGAAGAGTCTTCAGAAGCAAAGTGGAGGACAAGGGTAGACCCCTCACGATCGGGGAGGATGACCAACCCCTGGATTCCCGATATTGCAACTTTGCCATATCAACTATAGATTTAGCAACATACATGTGCACGTTCACAATGAAAAGCCAAAGAAAAACACTTCGGAGGTGACATCGGATGGAAAACCTACAGAAGTCTTCGAAGAAACCTCAGAGGCCATAGCGACTGAAAGGACTGGATCAATTAGGTAAGTAGATCTGCTGCCCTGTGAAGAGGAGAAGCTGCACAACCTGGACCTAGATCTTCTAGGGCCTATGGTAGACAATGACAACACTAATGGAACCAATGGGCAGCACTAAAATAGCCCAAGTACGCCTCCATTCGAAAGATGGATCTGCAATAATTGCAAGGGTAAGTTCCAAAGTTAACATTGGTATAGTGCTGGCTCAGGAGACCTGGATGTACCGGGGACAGATTCGCAGCCTTCAATGAAGAAACATGCAGATAATTTGGAACTCCTCTTGCGAAAAACCAAGACCTTGCCTTAACGTACTTTAAAAATGCCTTTTAAAGTTCCTGACCGGATACCTTATGGCTGTTCGATTAGATAAAACTCGAGAGGTAGTCATGGCATCGGGCTAATTCCCACGGGACAAAATTCGGATCCCACCGAAGCTAGTCATTAGTTCCCAGACTGGTGAAGTACTGAGAGGAGGGTGTTACCACCCCTTGGTTGCGATGGCAACGCCCATCACGAAGTCTGCGGAAGCGATGACACCAATCGAAGAGAATAGTACCTAGTTAGAAGTAAATTAGAAATATATAGCCGAGGGAACACTCCAACATTCGTGACTAGCACTAGACAAGAACTCTCTCCCTCTAGACATAACTCTAGGGAATACTCGGTTGAACGGGCTGGTCAAGAATTGGAGGTTTGCGCTTCACAGAATAATTAGATTCAACATTGAGGGCAACTCCGAAATAAAAGGAATAATAAGGCATACCAGGAGAACAGATTGGGGCTCCTACACAAGACACCTGAGCAATACCATCATGGTATCTGGAGCGAACTGAAACTGGAAATAGTGGTCGAAGACCTAAACAAAGTCATAATTGACGCACATGAGGTCAGCTGTCCAGCTAAGACAGATAAGTCAAGATGGAACAGGAACATAGCCAGAATGAGAACAGAGGTGCGAATATTCTTCAACCTGGCAAAACAAATTGGAGACTGGCCGAGGTACAAGCTTCAGGGAATTTCGTGAAGAGATCGAACAAACTACCGAAGAAACCAAGCTATCCAAAGCTATAGCTAAAGGCAGAACAATATCTTCTGTCTGTCTGAAGAAGGAGGATGGGACTTTTACCGAGAATGATGAAGACAGATTACATCTGCTTCTCAGAACTCATTTTCCGAAGATCTACTTCACGGCGGAAGACAACAACATTTTCTATGATACCCAACTACTACTAGCAAAAGGGGAAGAAGTTCTCCTTTCTTCCCCTTTTGTGAGGAACTAGCAAAAGAGATATGCTCGGAAGCTAGGGTAAGGTGGGCATTGGAAAACTTTGAACCACTGAAATCACCCGGGATAAATGGCATCTCCCCAGCACTACTTCAGATAGGCCTAGAAATCATCTAAGAATCTTTTCTAAGGATGGTAAGGGTCAGCGAAGCCCTGGGATATATACCAAAAGCATAGAGGCAAAAGTGGTCTTTACTTCGAAAGCAGGATTTTTTTCACACTGAATCTTTCAGACCAATTTGCCTAACATCATACTACTCTGTGCCCCGAGCCATGTTGAGTTGGAAGCCAATGAGCAGCGAATGAACTAGCCAGAAAGGGAGTAGGGGCGTGTCTACACGGGGCAAAACCCTTCTGTGGAATCGGAACCGGGTTCGTGACTATAGCATTAAAAATGAGGGGAACTATACAGGACGAGCTTACAAGGTATGGAGCAGCCCAGGGTGCTCATTGGGGTATGAAGCCGAGCGCAGAAAGGACTGTTCAAACCTCACCAAGAAAAACCTCTCGATTATAGTGGGAATACTCACTGGTCACTGCCGACTAAACTATCGCCTAGGGAAGCTAAGGAAATCTACGGACACTGCCTGCAGGTTCTGCGCGAAGTGTGTTGAAACATCCATGCAGTTCTGGAACAGTGCCCGGCACTTAAAGTGTAAAGTAGGTCGGATAATACTTAATACTAAGTTGAAATACTTGGAAATAGGGAATATATTCCTGACGTTTATAGGATTGCTTGACACACTATAGTTAATAGGCACGCTATTACCAATAAAAGGGGCACAATAGTTCTTTAAGGACGCAGTGCAACTTCCCTTAATAGAATAATAAACTATGATTTTGTCATTGTCCGTTTAATATGGAATTTTTTGGAAAGAATTATTGCTTCTGAAGCAATTGCGGCACCCCCATACAGGGCTGGTCTCAGTTTAGCAATGGTGTAAAAACCAAGAATGAAGAAATTGCTATTCAGTTCATCGTAATTAAAAATTGAGTCTTTTTACATTCACCATTTTTATTAGGGAAGTGATATCTTCAAGAATTTCTTTCTCCGTGAAGGAAGTGGGTATCCTCTTGATTATTCCAAAGCGGAAAACGTAGCTCTGAAGTACGAAGGCTCTTGAGCTTTTATTCTCCAATTTGTTTGTCACGAAATCGTTGGCATTCTTGGCGGTATCAAGATTTTTATTTGGTGAAGCCATTAAAAACTTGAAAATAATTCATCATCTTTATTCTCAAGTTTTCCGTGACTTTAAAAAAAGGAAGACCATGCAGGCTTCCCATGGTTTCATCTGGGCAAAATATCTTATCTACCAGCACTGCAAAATATTTTTTTGAGGAATTGTCCGTCCGTCCCCCCCGCCCCCCACTTCCCTTTCTTTTTGAGGAATCCATACTGCAGCGGCTAAAGCTGTGGGCTTCGGCACTTTGGAGGCACGCATTGAAGTCGAGGATTCTGGCCCATCTATTCGCGCCCATTTCTCCTTTTGGGACATTTCGAAGGAAGACGTTGGGGTAGCGTGGGATGCACTGATGGAGTGATAGCCAAAGTCTTGGATCGGTAGACATTTGCTTGTTGATTACAAAGGCTACCCATGTAGGGTCAGCGGCACTAACTGAACGAATTTAAATAGCAACAACGCTGAGGCTGATAATTTACTTAAAAAAAACCCACGTATTGACTACAAAAAATAAGCACGGGAAGATGTTTACACTCCGCTAAAACTTGTCAACACTAGCAAACTAGAAAAAGATACACCACAACTCGCACATAACGGTGGCTGCATTAAATTGAGACATTCAAACATATTTAGGCCTCTGCACTCCCAATTGGACCTCCTCTACATACCGTTCAACAAACGGAGGATCACAGTCAATTGCATTTACATATTGAAGCGCAATTAAAGGCTTTAATTCTCTCTTCCACAAGATTTTGCTATGGACCAGCTGGGAGAGCCCCAACAAAATATTGGAAGAACGTAGTAAGTGTGCCAGTTTACAGGGACAAATTAGAAATGCATCAACCACCGCCAGGGTAAAAACTATTTGTCGGCAATTAGTTGTCGACGAGTGTAAAGTCGATTGAATTCTTCCACTGCGATAAGAACTTGAAAAGGGTGACGCAATTTTCTAATTAAATAATTTCAATATTGGGACACGTCCGAGGCGAAACATAAACAAGGAATATCCGCACTTGGGATACTTACCGGCTTGCACGGATAGACCTCCGACAGGTGTTCCTTCAAGCGCCTGATGTTCCACTGCAGTTCACAATCGACAGTTTGATCCTCGAACTGCTGATTGGGTGCCTTCACCACCAGCTTCACAGGATCGCGACTTTGCGCGGTCGCCTCCATTTCTGTGCTGTGAGTCCCTCGTTACCGCCGACCGACCAGCTTTCGAGTCACTTCACCAAATTGAGGATCGAAACGGGACACCACCGGAAGCTTACACGAACTCCAATTTTCCAATTTGAGCCAATAGAAGGTACTGCGGGTTTCGGATTCCAAAACTGAACAACAATCGAATGGGAGTTCCGAACGCTTTATAAAACCGAAAAATGGTTGAAGTGTCTAAAAACGCTTGGCGCTGGGTGAAACGAAAAAACAAAAGTCCGTAAGCGACGACGTCAAATGAAAACACGAATCCAATTTCTATGTCAACTTTTGTTTTTGTTGCGCCGCGCTGCCACCGAATCTAGAACTGAAACTTTTTCTCGGCCGCCCGTCACTCGCCTGTTCCGTTCGACTTTACTCCACTAACGAACCGAAATTGCAACTTCAATGGCGGTCGATGCAATTTGCCCCGAATTGGAAGCTGATGTGTCGCCCGAGATCGATGAGATAATGCCCGGAGAGCTGGAAAGTATGCCCAGCGGATCGAGAATTCGCAACTTTATTTGTTTCGCGTTCGACGGTCACGGGAACTGTGTCGGGATGGGAAACTCTGCAAGTTGACAGTAAAAATTAGTGAACTTGACGTTTGCCAAGCGATTGCTGGTGTGTGCGTGTGTTACTATTTTCCCGACGTTGACAGCGAGAGGATTTGTAATGCACTGATTGGTCAGTTTAGCCGTGTGCGTAAGATGCATAGGGTGAATACAAAACCCGCTGTCTAATTTTCAATCATTGGTTCCTGCATTGGATAACTGCGAATTTAATCAAAATTTATTGAAATTCTGCAGCAGAAATTCTCATTGTTCCAGTTCATTTATGAAGTCATAAACAAAATGCATTCGGACACTAACAGTGATCATGGAAATTATAGGGAAACTGGCACATACCGTGAAGATTGTATGCCAATTGGTAAACGCCCAAAATAAACTCCTAAGGAAGTACTAGAGTGAAAAAGTACTTTATTGGGTTATTCCCCGATTAGTATCGGTGATTTCAGGTAGTGAAATTCGTTATTTTACTGGGATTTCCACAAACCAGGATGAAACGATAATGCTGGCTAATTTCGTATAAAACGTATAAACAAAACAAATCTACTTATTTATAATGGAAGTAATCGTCCCACATCTTAAATGATAAATTATTTTGCCATAGAAGCTTAACTCAAGGAAGTCTGAACTGGTGAAAGATCTTTTCCATACCCTTTGCGGAATTGAATTGTTTTCCCACGAATAAGGTATCCAAATTTTGTATGAAATGGTAATCCATGGAAGCGATATCTGTATTTGAGAAGTCATACACGTCGCGCCGCCAACGCTCCCGCGCCACTCAGTGCGCTCAACACAAGGCAGCATTGGTCCCGCGTGAGATTTTCGCTTGTAAGTCTAATCAATCGTAGTGATCCTAGGAGTCAGATGCGAATCCTTTCCCTGTACCAACGACGCAATTTGCTAACAAATACACAATATTAAAAGAAAAGGACTAACTTCTATTTTTTTTATAAATGTCCTGACGAAAATGGTGACACCGAAAGCAGTTCGCAGATGCAGAGCATCAGATATACTTTTTTCGCTGTGTACAGTGTAGTGCATGGAGTTACTGGACGCGTAGCTGTAAAAGCTGGTTACGAACGGCGGCTCGGCGACAAACGTCTCTCTCAGCTTTTGCGTCACGTGGTTAATTTGGCCGGTACGCGCGTCATTGATGATGTTCTGCGCAAAAATTGGCACGATTTGCTGCCAGAACAAACACCCCGACTACTGCTGCTCATTAAAAATCAGACGTTGGAGGAACTCGCCCCAGTTGCTGATGAGGCACACGACATGGACCCTTCTATTATGGCCACCCCACATCAGCAAGCACGTACATAATTAATATGCTACACCCCACCAGACCCATTGCTGGATCAGACCGCTGTGGAACTCGCGGCTTGACACGCGTACTATTACAAAGGCCGGTCAGTATCACTACGTAGCAATGCCGCTCGCTCTCGTGCAACAGCAGCCGCCGGCATTGTACTCGGCGACCACCGCCGGCATTTCGTACGTGTCGAATTGCAACACTGCAACCCGTTTAATGGTGGATTCCAGCTCCGTGTTCTACATTATTCCGAAACAACTCATCGCCAAGCCCACAGAATATCTAATAGGCAGTACCCACACTAAAATGCCTCGACTTGCAAATGTATTGCGGAAACTTATCCGTACACATGATCGCGCTAAAGAAGGACAAACCATAACCTTCGTCAAATCGTATTGGTAAAAGAGAGATGAAAAGAATATGTCAACCCATATAGCCAAAAGTAGTTTCACGTATTCACTTTTACATAGACAAAAACGTGCCAAACTCACCAACACATTGGCAAGTCCTGGCGGCATATCAAACACAGCTGATCCGATTTTCGTTATATGATATCTTGCTCATGCTCAAGGGCAGAGGAATTTGAAATCGTGCGTACTCGCACTCCCTTCGTGAGGGGTAAGGGGGAGTGTGGTAGTTGTCTAGTATCTACCTGTGGCCAGGCCACTTAACAAACAAAGTCTGATGCTGCAGGCAGCCAATGGGACGCCCAGCACCACATTCGGCACTCAGGCTCTCACCTTGGTCCTAGGCGACCATTTCACTGGTCATTCATTGTCGCTTATGTTCTAGCAGGTATCCTCGGGGCCGACGCACTCAAGCACCATGGATTAATAATTGACTTACGACACCGTCGCCCCTTCGACGATCTGCACCCTCGGCCCGGCTCCACAGGTTGACACCACCAGCGCTGAGTCAAGCCAATCGACACTTCATGACCTTTCGTAGAAAAGTTATCGTGAAGTTCTCAAAGATTGCCCTTTTGTCAGGAGAAATGGCAATCTTGCCAGATCTGCTAATTCACCTCGAGGACTTGCAAGCAGTTGCGAGATAACGCCTCATCGCAACGAAGCAGGAGTTTGACTTTCTTGGAGCCAGGGGGTCAATCCTCTGCATATGGTGCTCAAAGTTAGCGGCAAGTGACGTCATGCAGGTAATTACCGACAACTAAATTCGAGCCCACTGCCCATAATAGAAGATCTGCTCTAGGAGACCAGCGGCTTGGTATTCTCGGGCATCGACCAAAACAAACTTCTACCAGATTGCGGTCGCTACCGAGGACATCTGCAAAACAACCGTGACTACGTCCTTCAGTCTATTTCAGTTCGTAGGCATGCCAGTGATGAATGAATGAATGCAGCGGACTTTTCAGGAAACTGGATTTCGTCCGCAGCTATCAAGGCGACATCCTGGCTTCCTCCCACGACCAAGAAGAACATCAGTGTCACTTCGAGGAACCTTTTTTCGCTACTACAGACAGATTTTCCGAAGTACACAGATTCCTTGAAACTAAGACGCTTTCTCGACGACATTAATTATTATTACCGCTGCGCCCCGCACGCCACGAGGCTCCAGGTCCCACTAACGGAGCTACTTAAGGGCTTTACGAGCAACAAGTCCAAAATCAATTGGACAGTCGATGCGGCATTGGACCAATAGCGAGCAGGCGGCACATGGGTTTCATTAGGTTTCTACTCAAGGAAACTTTCGGAGGCTGAGTAGCAATATTTCACTTATGACTGCAAACATCTCACCATTTTCGCTGCCTCCAAGTACTTTCAACGGATCCTGGAGGGACGCTAGTTCGTCATATACACTGACCATCACCCGCTTACTTTCGTGCTCCCACAAGGCCTCGCCACGTCAGACTCGACTTTTTCGGCCAGTTTGACACTCGCTTCAAGTTAATGCCCGGCTGCCAAAACGTTGTGGCAGACGTGGAGGCGATCTCTATCGCCACCACACTTAGTTTTCGTGCTATCAATGAGGCACAGATGAAAGATGTACAACTGCCGCACCTCATCGCCAGCCTTCGTCTCAAGTTTCACCGTCTCGAGTTGGACGGCGATGCGGCCTACTATACGGAGCTCAACGGGACGATTAAGCCGTCCTGGATACGACGGCTCCTACTATCGAACGTGCAATATTCGTTCACTGGATCTCTATTTCTGGTACCCCTCTGTATATCACCGCTGACCGAGGTCGCCAATTTGAAGTTGACATGCTCGTCCAGTTCAACCGCCTCGTTGAAACAAAAAATGTCCACACGTCACGTTACCACCCCCAGGCCAACGGAATGGTGAAAATGATGCATCGCACTCTTAAGGCCCTCTTAAAATGCACGCTCGAGATTCCATAGCTCCTAGTGTTTCGAGTGAGGGTCTCCAAGCCTCTCCAGGTTAAATGACTTTCGGCTCATCGCTCCGCCACCTACTTATCTCGAGTGGGCAGACGTCATATTTTCGCGGGTTCCACTATCTGAGCTGCCGCAGACCCACTCACCTAAGCAGACACGACCTCTACAGCTTTCGAATCTACATGGGCTCTTTGACAACACAATCATAGCAATCATTTTCACTCCCTTCGCCGGACGCGAAGGTCATCGGGGAGAGGAATAGCTGTGGGGCCGCCAACGCTCCTAATCAAATTAAGAATGGTCTTATCGAAAAACAGGCTGCAACCAGCATTAAGGACGCAAGGTCATTAAGTGTTATTACCCTGATTTGACTCAGATGCTCATTCACAGCTGAGTCGACTGGTATTCGACAGCCAGTAGCGATAACAAATCCCTCTGCCCTCTGTGAGATTTGAACCGCAACCTTCCGCCATGATAGCCCAGCGCTCTAATCACTTGAGCTATCTGGACACAAGATGGATAGAATACTTTAAGAAGCTGCTCAACCCAGTGGAAGCATCAGTGGAAAGTACAGCTTTGACGAGCGCGGAAGTTATAAACAACACACCAGTCGAACCTCCTTCCAAAAACTAAACAAGGCCCAGGATTTAATGGTATTCCAGCTGAAGTATTAAAGAGAGGAGGAAATTGCTTGGATAATCTCCTCTATAGACTTACTTAAAAAATTTTAACAAATGTGAAATTGCTTGACAACTGGTGCAAGAGCGTAGTTTGGCCAATACACAGGAAAGGAGACAAATTTACCTGTGATAATTACAGGGACATTTCATTGTTGTGTCCTACAAAATCCAGACGAAAATCATCCAAGCTAGGCTAGAACCATATACAGGCAAATTAATTGGTGAATATCAATGTGGTTTCCGAAAACGATGAACCATCATGGATCAAATTTGCACGGTCAAACAACTCCTGGAAAAGTGCTATGAGTTCAATATCGATGTGCATCAAGCTTTTCGTCGACTTCCTAGCTCTTGAATATGTTATCCGCGGACTGGAGTTAGGTTCCATGGACACACTGCTTCACATATCTTCGCAAATAGTTTGATTCGCTGACGACATAAACATCATGGTACGTTCAATCCCAAGGAAGTATTCCTACAACTAATTGAAGCATCGCAAGAATTTGGCCTAAGAATTAATGAAAATAAAAAAATCACGGCCTAATCAAGAAGACAGGCGCCAATACGGCAAAACCTAACAGCGGGCGACTTTAATTTTGAAAATGTGGACAACTTTGTGTACCTTGGAGTAAACATAGCAAAGAATTGTAATGAAAACAACGAATAATAATAGCCAACAAATCATACTACTACTACATACCGGATGTACAAGACCATAGTACAATCTGTGCTACTGTATGGCTGTGAAGCCTAATCTCTGACGCAGGCGTTAAACAAGTCTATCGACACATACAAATGTAAAATTCTACGTCGAATACTTGGACCGGTAAAAGATGAAGTTGAGTGCCGCATCAGATACAATCATGAGTTGTACCAGCTCTATGACGACCCAAAAGCATCGGTGGTGGTAACTACGAAAATTGCAGTGGGTCGGTCACATAAAACAGATGGATGACAAGCGAATACCCAACAGGGTATTCAAAGGTACATCAAAAGGACACCGCCCAGTGGAAAAGCCACGCAAGCGGTGGGAGGACTCAGTAGACGAGGTTAGCAAGAAGCTGCTGACATTTTCCTTCACTTAAACTCTTTCAACATTATCGTTGTGATCTCACAAGTTGTTTTTCGATGAGAAACCCCGGTCCCGGGGGATATACTCCTCCGTTCGTTAGGCCCATTTCTGGCTGTAAAGATTAGCTATATGATCCATGAGCAGTTGAGCGGTATATCTGCATCTGTTTGCTAAAAAATATATAAAGAAAATCTAAAAAATCACCTCGAAAAAGAAGAAAAAATCTATATTCAACAAAGTAGGAAAGAAAAAATTTTAGCATTGCACAATGATTGGTCCACCCAACTCTTAAATCATAGAAAAACGTAGAGATGCTTCCGTCTATGGTGGAAGCAGCGTAACTGAAATCGACTACAGATGGTAATCACTCCTTTAAACATATCTAATCGTAAACAAGATGTGAGTGCGAATTATATCCTATTTGAATAAAGGCTGTTTTCACATATTATATAATTCGCACACACGTCGTGTTTACGATTATATATAAAGAAGCGCCTAAGATGGAGTATAAAACCTGGGAAACGTCACCTCACGTGGTGATCGTTGGGAGTTCTTTCTTAATGAAAAATTGCAGATGGAGAAGGATGAAGGCGAGCCTTGAGTGCCTAAGAACGGAACAAATTATATTAATTGGGGCTGGGTAGAGGTTGGGTAGGGCTGGCAACCCTACAAGGAAAACCAACGTTACGAAGCCACGCAAGAAGCCTCGGCGAACCTGGCAACGAAAACGGAGCGTACGTTCCATGAGAAAATGCATAAATCGTTAGCATTTTTTCATGGAACTTGCGCTTCCTGTATAGAAAAGGAGATGCCAAGCAACTAGCCGATACCCTGTTTTCACGTTGCAAGAGATGCGTTGGACAGGGATCGGTTTCCTGGAGAAGAGCTACTACACCATTGGTCATTGGCGAAACCATGTACTCGGAGTGGGTTTCCTAGTTAGCTAAAAAATTAAGTCTGCTGTTGTCCGGTTTGAAAACATAAGTGAATGGCTATGCACTCTGGGTTTGCGAGGCAAATTTAGAAATATAAGCCTCACTAACGATCATGCCCTTACAGAGGAGACTGTAGAGTCAGAGAAGGGTACTTTCTACTAGACACCAGAACGAACTCTCGAAGCCTGCCCCAGGTATGATACCCAAATCATACTTGGACATTTTAACAACCAAGTAGAAACGGGGCTAGTATAGAAGCGATAATTTGGCTCCCATAGCTTACACAAAACTACCAATCATAACGGGCTGTGCACTATCCAACTAGCAGTATCGCACGAAATGGTTGTTGGAAGTACCTGGCTTGCGCGGAAAGTGGTCCGTAAACATACATACATATGCTATCACCAAGCATGGAAGAAACAGTCCGTGCAATCCCTCAGCTTAAAAATCATAAACCGCCAGGAGTCGATGGAATTACAGTAGTTGATCGCCATATTTATTTCGGCATTAGTTAAATATGGGGGCGATCAACTACGCCAATCAATGCCTGACGATTGGCAACGAGGTCTTATCCATCCCATACATAAAAAGGGAAATATCAGGCAGTGCAGCAATAGAGAGGTATCACGTTACTGAGTATCATCTATAAGATATTCTTCGCTATCTTGCTAGGCCGGATAGCCCCATACGCCCAGAAAATTTTCGTCTTATGCTGGAGATTTCACTTCAAGCATATCAGTATCAGATCAGATTTCTCTATGCAGTAAGCGATTGAAAAACTGCTGGAAAATGGGTATCAGTTGCACCATCTTTTCATCGACTTCAAAGCCGCCTATGATAGCATATCTAGGGTAAAACTGAACACGGTCATGATAGAATTCGGTATCCCAACTAAACTGATAAGACTAGGATGACCTTGACCAATGTGCGAGGCCAGATAAAAGCAGCAGGATCACTCTCGAGGCCATTCAACATCAACAACGATCTAAGGCAAGGGGATGCCCTATTATGCGCCCTCTTAAACCTGGCCCTGAAAAAAGTGATCCGTGATGGTGAGGTAAATGCGAGGGGTACGATCCTCTTTAAGTCCACCCAACTACTGGCCTATGCTGACGATATCGACATCATAGGAAGAACAACTCGACACGTACCAACTGCCTTCATCCAGATCGGGCAGGCGGCGCGAGATCTTGGGTTGCACATCAATGAAGGCAAGATAAAATATATGGTGGCAACGTCAGCTCCGAGAACCAACCAACCAGCAACACCAAAACTCACTGGTCAAATGGGAAGAATAAAGATAGGAGACTATAACTTTGAGACCGTTGACAATTTCTCCTATCTAGAGTCGAAAATCATAACTGATAACAGCTACGACAATGAAATACGCGAACGATTGTTGTCAGCCAACAGAGCCCATTTTACCTCGGAAAAACTGTTCCGCTCGAGACGTCTCACCATAGGGCCAAAGGTCTTACTGTACAAGACAATGATTTTGCCAAGCAAGAAAAATTGCGAACTCTAGGCCGCGTTTGAGAGAACTCCTTCGAGCAATTTTTGGTCTCCCCATATGTGGATGGACGATTAAGTAGCCTATATAACGGGCAAATTTATGAGCGATACCACGACCGCCTGGTTGAGGTGGGCGGGTCACCTAATCCGTATGGGTGAAGATGTTCCAGCCCAAAAGTCTATAAGGGCAATATCTATGGTGATGATAAAATGTTTTTCTCTCTCGCTTGTGACCTGCACAGCACGTAGTGTTGATATGTGGGTGCCTTATACATCCTTTTCCTTTCTCTATTTTCCGCTCCCAAATTGTACAGTTCAACTCCATAAATAGAAACACCTGTGGGCGATATGGGCGTAACTATCATACAACCGTCATGAATTTCTCACAGAGGGAGGGGGCATTGTAAATGTTCACGACAAAAGCAGTCCTCTACAGATTCGGATCTGGTCGAAATTCTCAAGTAGGTGGGGTTTACCTTTCGGAATAAAGTAATTTCAGCCTACATATCGACCTGTGGCTATTTCACGGTTGTATTCCTTCTGTGCTGCTTTCTGCAACTTCTTAGTTCCTTCAGTCCTTGTCGGTATATATGTTTTGGACATATACAAGACGTAGAAGCCAGAACGCAGAGAGGGCAATGAGGCAGATATACATGTTATAAGTGAATCAACTTCGATTTATGTGACTCAAAAAAAAAATGAAAGGGAATCTTAATTTCAGGAAATCCTGTTTAACTGTGGTAGACACTTAGGTGATGTACCCAATATGGGAGATCCGGGTCAGATAATGATCTTGTCTTGCCGGTTAAGATTCGCGGTTTTCCTTAAATTTTCCAAAATAATTTTGTATAATAAGTTATCGCTATCCAGCCCTCGTAATTTCTCGTTTTGCGTAATGCTTATGTTAGAATTAATGCTAGCTGCAAAGTACTCATCGAGACCTTTCATTTGATACCCTGCACATGTCTATATGCTCTATACTTAGTGAAAAAATATACACCCCGTTTTGCGTGAATGGGAACCCCTTTAAACTCAACGTGGAACTATGTTACTCACTGCATGCGAGGGTATTCGCAGATTCCATATTTCTACCGTATCAATAGGAATAACCGTTTTTGAAATAATAGTTGTGCGAGATAGGCAGTATACCGATTTCAGAAAGGTTTTGTTTTACACAGAAGACAACACGGCGATCTGTTCTTATTGGCTTGCAATAATGCTGAAGCTATTCTTCTCCAGGATGCAGTACCCATTTCGAATTTAGTTATTAGTAGCAGCCACTCTTAACTTGTAGCTCCTTCTTTAGAAACTTCGGTTTACCTAAGCACTCTTCGTTCTTGGGAAAGGTTATTGGACTCATAAAAGCCAGTGCACGCAGGCTTTTACGAGAAAGTGAGAAATAAAAGACATTTCAAAAATACAATGGACCTAATACAGCTCAAGATCTTGGTGTTATGTTCTCTTCCCATTCTTACGAATTTGGAACAGTTCAGTACACACACACACTTTATCTACTTGATAGCATATGAAGTAATAAAAACGAAAAGTTTGAGATTGAAATTTAGATCCTTTATTCATAATTGTATGAAATTTAAAACAAATTCATTCCTAAATTATTCTATTTTTTAAGCAAATAACAAAACATAATAGTCTCTTCCATGTCATTATCAACACATCTGTTTTATAGAAACACAATCATTTCCTAGATTTACACCTGCTGAAATGGAATAAAAACCTTATTGATAAACACCAAATCGTAGTTCATGTCTCTCAGCTCCTGCATCAGCATAGTACAATCGTCCGTACATGAAACATTCAAATAATTTAAAAGCGGGAATTTCGCTAATATTTTTCGTATTCCAAAAGTAGTAAATGGTAATTTTATTGACACTTCAATATGTCGTATTTTCTCCGGTTTCAATGACTCCACAAATATATTATCCATGTAGGTCGTAACCGGGCCTTGCTCTATGATCCTTAAGTGCTCTAGATTCACTGCATTCTCTGTACAAAATGGTACTACATTGGCTACATCAATTGACATTCCGCACAAGTGTAAACTCTCCAAATTACTGAATTGTCCAAAATTACGCGGTCTATGAACGACTTCATTGCGATTCGTTAAGTGGGCACAATTAAGGAATTGCAGATTTGGACAATTCCGGGCGATAGTAACTAGATTTTCGAATGAGATCGTTTGGTAATTACTGGAAATCGATAGGAAACATAACGTTTCCCCGAACGACTGGAAGATTTCTGCAAAGTAAGTGCAGCAATTCAAATTTATCACTTCCAAAGCGCGAAGTTTTGGCCTGGCTTTGATGATTTCGCTCCAAATATTGCATTGCGAATCAGAGTTGAAAAATGTTAAATAAAGCTCTGAAAGATTTTTACAAAGGCGAAGGATTTCCTTTATACTCTCCTCTGTAGCATTGAAATGTCGAATAATTTTTAATCTCAAGGATTCAAGTGCATCTAAGTCTTTGGCAACTACTGAACCCAGATCCGAATAGGAAATATCCTCCAGCGTTTCCACATGTATTAACAATCGTCTGAGTCCGGCGTAGGTAATTCCATTCTGGATCCCTCGTGTATTACTTCTCGGCTCGTTGACTGTCAGCGTCTTCAGTTTCTTGCATTGGCAGAGAAATCCCAGTCCGTAATCTGTCACAGACAGTGCGAATGTACAAGCATTGTTTCCAATTTCCACTCGCTCATATTTACACGTCGCGTTCAAATGTTCCAATTGGGGGCAGTATTTGGGAATTAACTCTAAAATTTGATCATTACAACTTAAAGCTAAATTGAGACTAATTAAATTGTTGAACACCGTTTTAAAAAGCACCCGCCAGTAGGAAAGCTCCAGTTTATAGTTGCGCGCCTTGAATGCGCGGGCATTGTGATGCGTGACTGCTCGATAGAAGTAATATGATTTCAGCGATTGACTATTACTGTGTCCATTTGATGAATGGAGGTCGAGCAGGTCGTCCAAAATGCTAAAAGTACACCAAAGTGTGATTTTGTTAATAATTGAATAAACATTATTTATTGTTAAAAGAAAGGAACGGATGAAAGCACGATTTCAAAAATTAAGTAGCATCACAATAGCCCATTGATATCGCGAGTTTTGGACACTGGCTGATTTAGTTTGCGATAACCTTTTGGAGTCCATGTGCCGCAGGTGGCTATATACCATTTAGTTAAAATCGATATCTTGGAAAACTTACACAGTCTTTCATTACAAGGGCCAAGGGTAGCAGTTTCAGACAAGATTGGCTCCACTCTTCATGACACCCCTAATTTTTAGAGGCTGAGGGATAAGTTTTCCACAGTTCACCTTTTTCAAGGCCTTATTGTGGAATCAGTCGGGTTCCAACTGACTGGCAGTTAATATCTTAAATATACAACAAAATGATAGATCGTTGCTCTCTCAAATGACCACAAGTCTGTGCAAATCGAATAATAGGTTATAAAGTTACTCTAATTTTACTGACAAACTATTGTCGGCGTCCATGTCGTAACACAGAGGATTAATATTAATTTTAGTTTTAAATTCGAAAAAAAATGTCTGCGGCATACCGGTTGTTGCGAAAAGTATATGGACACGATCGTATCATCAAGGTCCGTATCGTATCCTTCTAAAAGGCATATTCCGTCGTAATCATCAAAAGAGAAGAATGGTTAATAAATGGCCACGAGTCTTTTGGGATCCAGGCGGAAATATATGCCATCTTATTGGAAGCAGAAGAATGTTTGCGGCAGAAATGGAGGGGTCGCACCATTGGAATCTATTCCGACAGTCGGGGAGCATTAACACCGCATTATCACCATACTAGTGACGATATATCGAGCCAATTGGTGTGGAGTTGTCATCAGGTGCTGCTGAAACTTGGCTGACTCAACGAAACATTCTTGATATGGATAGCAAGGCAGTCAAACATCGCTGATAATGATGAAACAGACACACTGGCTCTTCAAGATTCTGAATACGCCGGGGGCCAGAACCAGTTTTTGGCGCCCAAGCATCTACTGTCAAGTATGCTTCGAAGGGGGAAATGACAAGGATTAACGTAGCCGAATGGAGAAATTTGAACTTCTGTCGACGGGCGAAAATCCTTGTGAAGGAATCCGGGGCCAATAGACTGCATTTTTATTGTCGCTTAAGAAGTGGGACATGATAACCCTAGTAATGCGTTTAACGGGACACTGCACCCTTAAACTACCACATGGAAAAAATCAAAATAGGGGTCTCGGCTATGTAGCCAATGCGAGGAGGGGTCGTTAGCGATTTTTAAACGGGTCGCTTACGATACGGGGTGTGACGTCCCCGAGGTGCCCGAGTAAGTAGTTTTGCCCCCTAGCTGGCAGCATACCTGCGTCCTAGGTAGTAGCCTCGAGAAAGCTTCTCGGTGAAGAGCGAACCGCGAATGACCGGTACACGTCGGGACACACTGGGAGTCTCCGAAGCCGTCGACAACTCTCTGTCGGCGTCGACGGGGTGATGTGAGCGTAGCTCTGCCAAGGTGGTAGTTGCGACGTGTATCAGGAGCCAGCCCCTTCGGGACCCTAGTCGGGAAGTGTGCATTGAACCGGGTTAGTAGACCGCGTTGCCCCGAGCGAGCGCTGATCCGTCCGTGAATTCCGGGCTCAGCTAAGCGTAGGTCAGGCCTCAGGGAACTGGGGTAGGGGCTGTGTCCCCGAGGGTATACCCGTTCTTGACTATTATGGCCCGCTCCCTTGCACACGATGCGCTGGTAACTTTTTCATGGAGAATACTCTGAAAATTATAAAAAAAAAAGACGAAACAACAGACAAGGAGGAAGAGCTGGGTGCGTTTGGGCGGAGCACAAAGATGCGTCGCTCACCGCAGCGACCAGTGAAAGAGGCAACGAGGGCTGATATACCCGATGAGACACCGGGGCGCCCAAATAAAGAGGAAGCCTCATCAAGTGGTGCGATTGACCGTGCGGGGATGGCAACTCCACTACCTTGCAGTGCCCCTGTCCTGGAAGTAAGCTCAGTGAGAAACGCTAGTCCTGAGCAGATGGATTTGGGCACAAATCGAGTGGAAATGCATTCGACCGTCCTCGCTAGAGCCGAAGAGGAAAGGCTCATCCGAAAGTGCGCAGCAGTGGTGAAGCGTATGCGGTCGGCAACGTTCCTTCAGAGAAACCTCAGCAAAGGCGTCAAAAACGGGCTGATGGAACTGGAGGAACTACTGGACCGCGTTTCCTTTTATAGACGCACGTGGAGAGCAGCGGAAGACGATTGTAGAGCAGAAACAGTCGCACTCCCCGCTGAGAATGCTGCTTGCGTCAAACGGACCGCAGATAGCCCTCTGCAAAGTGAACAGGGGAAAAAGCGGAAAGAGGACGACGTGCCTGAAGGAGACTTTATCGAAGTAGTCTCCAAGGCCCAAAAAAAAAAAGGCGAAAAAGGATAAAAAGAAAGAACGGACTCCAGCGCCAGAGACACGTCTGTCCAAAAACAAGGAGGCTGCCAACCCAAAGCCAGTAGCGGAAAAAACGACGAAACGAAGAAGGACTAGACCGTCGGCTCTGCTCATTAAGCCGACGGAAGGCAAGACATTTGCGGAAGTCCTTAGTGAAATCCGCTACAGGATGAAACCCGAGGAGAACGGAGCAGAGGTGTCTTCGATACGGAAAACGAGGAGTGGTGGAGTTCTCGTCGAACTGGGCCCAAAGACGACCAACAAGAGCACGTTCTGCGAAGCGGTCAAGGGGCTATTGGGGGAGAAGGCCCTTGTTTCCAGCCTAGAACCCATGTGCTCTCTGGAAATACGGGATCTTGACTGCCTCACAGAAAAGGTCGAAGTAGAGGAGGCGCTAAAGCGTGAATGTCCAGAGGTAACCAATGCCCGGGTAGCTATTACCTCTGTAAATGCTCGAGGCCAAAACTTGCCGTGGTGGATGTCCCCGAGCAATATGCGAGGAAACTCCTTAACAGCGGGAGAATCAAAATCGGATGGGTAGTATGCAGGGTACGAATGCGGATAGTCCCCACCAAGTGCTACAGGTGTCTGGACTATGGACACACGTCAGCAGCTTGCAAGGGTCCGGACAGGAGGACAGCATGCCGGAGATGCGGCCAAGCGGATCATCAAGCGAAGACTTGCAAGGAAAGCGAGAGTTGTGTTCTCTGCAGGGATCGTGGTGCGTCTGGCGAAAGCGTCGCACACACTGCGGGCTCGGGACGGTGTCCGATCTTCAGGGCGGAATTGGAGAGGGCTAGGGTGCGAACGCCATGATCCGCATTTTGCAAATTAACATGCACCGGAGTGCAACCGCTCACCAGTTGCTAGCGCAGTTCGCTGCGGAAGTAAATGCTGATCTAGTGCTGATTAGCGAGCAATACCGAAACAAGGACCCGTCCTCATGGTATCTGGACTTATCGGGCACCGCTGCCATCTGGGTTCGGGACGACGTTCGACTTCGTGTTCTTGCCGAAGGCCGGGGGGACGGATTTGCCTGGATCCGGTGTTTAGGGATAACGTTTTTTAGCGTTTACCTGACGCCGAATGAGTCGATTCCGGACTTTCAACGCCGGCTTGATGCTCTGGAGGACGCCGTTTCGAGCACGGAGGGACGAATCCTGGTTGGCGGTGATTTTAATGCCAGGGCTCTTGAATGGGGCATGCCTCAATCAGACTCCAGAGGGACACGGATTTTGGAAATGGCGGCGAGAACCGGACTCGTAATTTTAAACACCGGATCCACGCCAACGTTTCGGCGCTCAGGTTGTGAAGGAAGCATTCCCGACATCACTTTTGCGTCGGAATCTCTGGCATCATCGGTGGACGGGTGGCGAGTCCTAGAAGACTTCTCGGCAAGTGATCATCAGTACATTGCGTTCGAAGTGTTTGACGCTACTTGCCGGCGAGCACCAACACGACGTTCCCCCTGCGTGTGGAATGTCGCGAAGGTGAACATCGGAAGGTTCGTCGAAGCTCTTGGAGCAGGTAGGGCCGCACTGGGGGGCACTCCGGGGGGTGGTGGTGTCGCAGCTGACACCGTCGTAAATTCAGTGATGAATCTGATAACGACGGCGTGTGAGGCTTCCATGCCCCGGAGGGGCCCCAGGCGCGACAAGCCTTCTATGTACTGGTGGACGGCGGAAATTGCCGACCTACGGAAGGAGTGTCATAAGCTCCGCCGTTTGGCACAACGTTTGTACGCCAACGAGGAGGCATGTGCCATAAAGGTACAATATAGATCAGCAAAAAGGAGACTCCGCAGCGCTATAAATAAAAGCAAAGCTCGCGGCTGGCAAAATCTCGTTAATGAGGTGAATGATGACCCGTGGGGACTTGGCTATAAGCTTGTCACTCGGAAAATCGGGGCTCTGCGGAAGCCCTGCATACTGAGCACCGACCAGATGGACTGCATTGTGCGGGCATTGTTCCCCAGACACCCTGTACGGGTTGATGTAAACAGCGCGGAAAGCCTCGTGGATTGCCCCCTTTTCACAATGGGAGAACTCGAAGAAGCGGTTCTCACTATGAAAAACAGGAAGGCGCCAGGCCCTGATGGCATCCCGGCGGAAGTTTACAAACTGGTGTTCCGCCAACGGCCAGAATTGCTGCTCGAAGCGTTCAACGCGTGGTTGAAGGAGGGCATTTTTCCTTCTCGCTGGAAAGTGGCCAGACTCGCGTTAATCCGTAAGGGTAAAGGAGGAGGGTAAAGGAGATCCGGAGCTCCCGTCTGCATACCGACCGCTGTGTATGCTTGACACGGCCGGAAAAGTGCTCGAGAAGCTCATCAGGGGTAGACTCGCTGAAGCGATCCGTGCTGCCGGGGACTTATCCGCAAGGCAGTTCGGATTTAGAACAGGGAAATCTACAGTGGATGCTGTTATGGAGGTCGTAGATGCGTTTAATCGAGCCGGGGCGCACAGCCGCCGATCTCGACGGATAGTGCTCCTCATAACGCTTGACGTCAGAAATGCCTTCAATTCCGTAAGATGGACAGATATGCTGGGCACACTAGAGAACTCCTTTCACGTGCCAAGCTATCTCTTGCGGATATTGAGGGATTATCTGAAAGACCGCTCCCTGTTCTATGAGACGCTAGAGGGCCAGAGGAGGATGGAAATCACGTCGGGAGTAGCGCAGGGATCCATCCTAGGGCCGGACCTCTGGAACGCTTCCTACGATAGTTTGCTGAGACTCGATATGCCTGAAGAGTCGCGCTTGGTCGGTTATGCAGACGACGTTGCGGCACTTGTTGCCGGACGCACTGTTGAACAGGCGCAAAGCAGACTTGGCATATTGATGCGACGGGTAAGCGGATGGATGACTGCTCACGGTTTCAACCTTGCGCTGGAGAAAACCGAAGTAGTCATCCTGACCAGAAGGAGAATCCCGACCTTGCGTCCCATATCGATCGGCGAGTTGACTATAGAGTCAAAACCAGCGGTTAAATACCTTGGTTTAATGCTCGACTCGAAGATGAGCTTCTTCGAGCAAATCAAAGCAGCCGCGGACAGGGCTGCAGCAGGAGTCGCGGCCTTGAGTCGGCTAATGGCGAATGTGGGCGGCCCTATATCAACTAGGAGACGTCTCCTCATGGGAGCAACGCAGTCCGTCCTTCTCTATGGTGCGGAGGTATGGGCTGATGCCCTTGACAAGGAGGTGCATCGTAAACGCCTAGCTCAAGTGCAGAGGCGGGGAGCTTTGCGAGTGGCGTCTGCTTATCGCACTGTCTCCGGACCGGCTGTGATGGTGATTGCGGGAGTGATCCCCGTTGCCCTCCTTGCCAAGGAGCGCAAAGCTATCTATCGCCGTAAGGGCGAAAACTTAAGAGAAGTGGTTGCCCGTGAAGAACGTCAACGCACCCTTAACGAGTGGCAAGTTTCTTGGCAAAATGAGCCAAGGGGCAAGTGGACTGCGCGGCTCATCGACAAATTAGACCCATGGTTGAACAGAAAGCACGGTGAGATTGATTACTTCCTTACCCAACTTCTAAGTGGGCATGGAGGTTTTCAGTCTTACCTGCACAGGGTTGGGAAGGCGCGATCTCCTGATTGTGTGTTCTGCAATAGAGTGCCGGATGACGCTGAACACACCTTTTTCTCTTGCGAGAGGTGGGATGGCCTCCGCCAGCAGCTTTATGCAGACACAGGGGAGCTCTCTCCAGACAACATTGTCAGAGAGATGCTGAAGAGCGCTGGCAGCTGGAATCGTATTGCGCATTATGTTCGGGCTCTTCTTACTACGAAGAAGATTGAACTCGACCGGCAGAGGAATCGGACGGTAAGGGGTTCCCTGAACTAACAACTCCCTTCCTCCCCTCCCCTCCCGTTGGTGAAAGGAATTCCCTGACTTGAAGGCTCCCAAAGCCGGGAGAGCGGGAGGGCTAGCCCGAAGTAATGTGTCAAACGGTTCCAGGCTAGTTCTCTGATGACAGGGAGGTGCTTAGTTGGTAGTCCGCCAGCGTGCTTTTGCGGGAGTCCAACACTCTGTGCGTAAACGCATTCACCTACCCTACTCCAAAAAAAAAAAAAAAAAAAAAAAAAAAAAAATGCGAGGAGGAATAAGAAACGGCCCTGTACTTCGTATGTAGCTGCCCGGCCTCCTCAGACCTCAGTCGAGGATTTTTTGGTAAGGTTTTCTTTAACGAAGAGTCTGCGCATTCTCTGTCTCTGGAGAGTGTTCACAGATTCGCAAAATCCTGCAAACCCCATCGGCGAGAGGTCAATGAATAGGCGATCAACGGCGATAGTACAATGGGCCTAGTAGAGGTCTGAGCACTTGGAGCTTTGGCTCCAACTAAACTACGTGGATGAAATCCGAGCACGGTTGTTGGCTGCCAACACAGTCCATTTCAGCTTACAAAAACTGTTTAGCTCGAAACGTCTCACCATAGGGTCCAAGCTTTTACTGTGCGAGACAATGACGTTGCCAGTCCTCATGTATTTCTCGGGTTTTCAGTAAAAAAAGAAATCGCGAAATATTGTCCGCGTTCTATGGAAGAGTCCTTCGAAGAAATTTTCGCCTCCTACATGTTGATGGGCGATAATAACGATGAAGTTTATGAATGATACCAACCGTCTTGTTGTGGATAAAATCTGGCTGCAATTTTAGGGTTTTATTTCTTCTTCCTTTCTCTTTTTCTTCAGCCTTTGTCCCGTTCACAAGCGGGGTCGGCTCGTTGTGATCGGTTTCGCCATTTGGCTGTATCAAACGCCCAATCCGGTTGCAATCTCGAACCTTTTAAATCCCCATCCAGCATATCAAGCCACCGTTGTTTCGGCCTGCCTTTTGGTCGTTTATCATCTACTTCGATGTTCAGACCAATCTTGGCAAGTGAATTCTCGTTAGCGCGAATTGCGTGACCATACTATCGAAGACGCCTCTCCCGCAATTTTTCCACGATCGGTGCAACCCTATAACGATCGCGAGTATCCTCATTTCGGATGTGATCAAAACGTGTCACGATACTAGTCCAACACAACATTTTCGTCTCCATTGCCGCCAGACGCTGTTCATTGTCTTTCAGAGTCGGCCAACACTCAGAATCATAGAGGGCGATAGGACGGACGACATTGCGGTAAATTTTCGATTTGAGACGTTCGTTGATACGTCGATCACAAAGGACACCAGTTGTGGAACGCCATTTCATCCAGGTTGCGTTAATACGTGAAGCAGTTTCATAACGCAGTTCTCCATTCGCTGATAGCGTTGACTCGATGTATTTAAATCGCTCAGTTCTGGGCAGATCACTGCCGCTGACAGTGATTGTGCCTGTTTCATGGGGATCGGTCGTCAAAAATTCAGTTTTGTTTAAATTCAATCTGAGACCGTGTTGCATGACGCGATCATTCCATTTTTGAACAAGTTGCTCGAGATCATTTTTGCTATCAGATGCTAGGAAAACATCATCTGCATAAAGCAGTGTATAGAGCACTGGACGTTGGATGTCCCGTGTGATGGTGTACATAACAAGAAGAAAGAGTAGTGGTGAGAGAGCGCTTCCTTGATGAACACCAACAGAGACACACCCGCCATATTTCGAACTTTACTTTTCGGATTGTGGTAGAGCAATTGAACCCAGCGCACGAGTTCTTCTAGCACTAAGTGTTGTCGTAGAACATACCAGATGAGTTCCTGTGGCACACGATCAAACGCTTTATCTAGATCCAAAAATGCAATGTAAAGAGGGCGATGCTTCTCACGGTGTTTCTCCATGAGTAACCGCGCAGCGTGTATTGCGTCAGTAGTTCCGCAGTTTTTGACGTATTCGGCTTGATTCATCGTTATTTCAACGATTTCTCGAATACGATTGTCAAGAATGCTTTCAAAAATCTTCATGATATGGGAAAGTAACCGGATCGGACGGTAATTTGAACATTCTGCTGAACAGCCTTTCATTTTCCATATTGGAACTGTGGTACTTTCTTGCCAGTCAGATGGGGTTCTACCTTCCTGAATAATCCGATTAAGTAATTCACTGAGCCACAGTGTTGGGTCCCAGCTCTTCGCTTTGCAGAGATCAAATGCAATGTCGGCAGGTCCTGTGGCTTTCCCCGATTTAATTCGTTTTATTGTTTCCTCGACTTCAGTTGCGCTGACAGTGAGTCCTTGAGGGTTTTATGTGAGCACCTGTCTGGACGACTTAATCCCACGGTCTTCTTAAGACACGGATTGATTTTGTGACCACAATCGGAGCCCCGCTAAGACAAACAACAATGGTACCAGTCTGCACCAAGTGCATGGCTTAGCATTCATACTGGTGGATGCAAGACTTCCCTAAATCTCTACCGAACTAAGGAGTACGGCACGGGAGTACGGTTGAAACGCAGAACCACGCCGAGGCCCGAAGGTCTCTTCTCGCTTGAGCATAACCAACAACCCCCATGAAGCTCCTACTAGGGGGCCAACCGCAAATAACCGAGCTGTACT
This sequence comes from Hermetia illucens, assembly GCF_905115235.1. Taxonomy (NCBI): domain Eukaryota; kingdom Metazoa; phylum Arthropoda; class Insecta; order Diptera; family Stratiomyidae; genus Hermetia; species Hermetia illucens. The sequence goes on along the minus strand of NC_051849.1, from coordinate 164,863,566 downwards.
CACACACAACGGGAGTTCACCCGAAGTATGAGAGTCCAGGGGCTATCTCGGTTCCTATGGTATACCTCTGGTGAGGTTTCGTGACCAATTTGCCACTTCAGATGAGTCCCCGCGCCTGATTAGGCTAGGTGTTTAGAGCATTCGCCTACTGCATCACGGCTGGCAAGCCAAAGTGCCGGCTCGACGGTTGGTAAACAAAGTACCGTTCTTGTCATTAACGCAACAGAAGTGTTCGATATCCTGTGTGCCTTCGTTACGGCTTTTGGCAAGTCGATACAGATCGTTCTGGCCATCCCGAGTGTCCAGTTTATCGTAATAGTCTGCTAGGTTGACAGCGATTGCTTTCTTTGCTTCCCGGGTAGCATTTTTATAAAATTGCAATTGGCCAGTGTTTTATCGTCGAAAAATTTGTGGGAGTGGTTTTCACGGACCATCATTTCAGCATCATCATTCTAAAGCCAAGTATCTTGGTTGATGTACCGCTCACCCGGCTTGGTGACCCCGAGGGTTGCAGAAGCCGCTTTGTTGATCGTGTCTTCCATTTGGTTCCACGATTCTTCTACATTTGCAATGGTTGGTAATCGTGTGAGTGAGATCGTTTCTTCTTTTTTTGTCACCAAATCGCTACCATCTAATGTGCCGCGGGCCAGTGCGTTCCTTTTGCTGTTTTATTGGTAGCTTGATTCGCAGGACGGCAATCAATGGTCGATGTTGAGGTGGTATGGTCTCATAGGAAACGGCTTTGCAATCAGTGACAGTGGTATAATGGCGGCGTCTTACGAGAATATAGTCGATTTGCTTTTTACTATTTCCACTATAAAATGTACGAAGATGAGACGATCGTTTGATGAACCCTGTATTCATAAGTACAAGGTCATGGGTGTCCCCAAAATCGATTATACCCTCGCAACTCTCATTACGCGCTCCGAACCCCTTTCCCCCATGGCACCTGTTACCGTCTGCCTTTTCATCCACATGCCTATTAAGGTCGCCGGCAATGATGATATATTCGTCAGCAGGCATGTGACAAGTTTTTTCATCGAGTAGTTGCCAGGAGGCATCTTTCTCGGCATCAGGTCGACCTGTCTGTGGAGCGTATCCGATGAAGAAGTGAATAGTGCGATCATCTGATATAATGGTGAGCTTCATCAGCTGATCATCAAATCGTTCAACTTCTTTAATGGCATCACGGAAACCCTCTCAGATGGCAATGCCAACACCATATTGAGTGTGTGGGTTACCAAAATAGAGAAGTTTGTAGCCATTTTTACCGCGTTCGCGTTCAATGTCGCAGCTTTTTGCACCAGACCATCGGGTTTCTTGCGGAGCGCAGATATCAATGCGCCTTTTCCGAATGGCTCTTGCGAGTTCCTCGATCTTTCCAGTTAGGGTGCCAACATTTAGCGTGCAGACACGTATTTGTTTTGGTCGAACTTACTTGCTTACGTTAAGAACCCTTGCCCATTTATCGTCAGGACCGGGGCCAGTCCTGCCATGTTGACTGAGGTGGACGCCCTAGCATTTTGCCGAGGCTTGTGATTCAATCCGATCATCTTATTTCTAACGGCATTGTATGCATTTTGTTGGTCGGCCTGTCTCGGGACCTGTCACCAAGAGAGATCAGGTAGGGTTTTATTTGCCATATTTATTCTCAGTTAACCAATACAACTACATTTTCCCACAAATTTTTCTCGGAATTTTCGAATGTTTTTCCTCATTCTGATTGTACAAATACTCCATTTTCCCCAAATTAGATTTTCGGTAAACTTTGGCGGGACAAAATAAGAGGCTTGTGGTATGCTGTCCCCACAGTGTGGAAAACAACCAAGTAGGATTGATGAAACATAAAAGGATGATTCGTTTTTAAATGAAATGAAAAATTAGTCAAAGCTAGTATATTTTTAAACTGCTGTCAGGGGCTATTTTTATTATCAAAACAAAAAGAAAACTGTCCAAGAGTGTCAAAAGTGCAACCACGGGATCCATTGCAAGCGAAGAGTTCAATTGTTTTATCCAAGGCCAGCTTTCTGTTCATCCAAGCATGGACTTAGTGATTTAATTATGCGTATTCCAGTTATTTATTTCAATTACAACAAGACTCACTTCTGAGGATAATGTTCCACCAGATAAGTGTGCAATTCCTTCAGCCGCGGCCCTTTATTGCGCACTTTGTACAGCTCAAGCGATGAACAAATGTCGTAGATCACATTGTAAACTACGCGTACACAGAGCTTATACAATGACGGTATGGGTTTGAAGCGCGGCATTAAGAAATTTACATTTTCCACCACTTTATTTCCAAACAAACTTTATTTTCCGATTCCAATATTTATTTACATGCATTTGCGAAAAAGTGTCAGCACTGTCACTGTGACATTTGGCGGATGGAATTATGTCAATGCATGACCTCCAAGTTGGGAGCTATTTTACAGCGGTTCCCTTTTTAAAACAGAATTGAAAATTTATTCTTTTATTCAGGATATTATGTTGTTGTGGGTCAGCGGTCGGTGAAAATATCTTCAAACAGTGCATACGTCGCTGTGCTGGCTTCGTATCAGCATGAGATAAGGTTTTGAAAACTTCGGACGAGGCGCAACTGGTCCGATATCTTGTGGCGCATTGACAGTTGGATCTGCACTGCCCGGTTGGTAACTTTAGGATCCCCGTTCTTGTGAAATTTTGTGATTTTAGAGCTATTTCCTATACATTATAAATCAAATTTAGTGGTAAATAGTGTGTCCTCCAAGGTGAGTAACTCAATCCTAAATGTCTCTTTTGAAAAACCACCAGGAACCTCCTCCCCTTGGGCAGCTGTTCGAAGGCGCATACCTAAATCGGAATTATCTTTTATTAATCGACCTAAGGTTATCGACAAGGTTATTTAAGAATGCATGTATATCTTGCTGCGGCTGGACAGGCGATCAACAAGTTTTAATCAAATTAGGCCACCCGGGAGGGCTGTTTCCCATCAATTCCAAGGCGTAAATTCGGCGACGTGATGTCAATTGGAACCGGGTCGGGCATTGACCCTAAGATTTTGTGCTTTTCTTGTTGGGGCACGCGATTGGACACTTGGATTGCAATAAGAATTCGCCTGGGCGACCGTTGGGTCCAACGACTTGATGCTGGTGAACTGGTTCTGGCAGTGGCTGTACCAATTATTTTGGTGTCCTCAATGTTTTTATCTGAACTGGAGGTGACGGGAGCCGTACTTTAATTTATCGTTTTAAGATAAGATCCCTTGCGTCTTATTGCTGGTAAATCGGTTATAGATAACCAAAATAAGATTGCAGGTGGACTTGGGCAACATTTTTTCGCGTGCGAGTCAAATGAAATTTCTTTGGATTGCATTAATTTTCATAACATGAGCCAATGGCGACATTGGATTAATGATAAAATGACTAAGAATGGAATCGATTAAGAGTGGACCAAACAAGCGATTTTTTCTTCTGAAACAGTATCTTGGCATGATTACGGTTTCCGTGGCTGCGTGATTTGATGACCGATTCTGGTAAAATTCGAAATCTCTAAGGTTCAAGTTTTCGAATTGGTTCATATTCGAAACTTGTATTTCGTTATGTTTTCCGTGGGCCCGCTATTTGCTGACGGATTCGGGCACCATGGCCATTAGGACTAAAGTAAGCAATAAAAATATTCGATATCTCCCTTCGTTATCGAAATATTGAAGGTTAAAGTTTTCGGTAGCCACGGATTTTTATTTTATTTTTTATTTAACATCGAGCACGCATTCAGAATGGTGTGCTTCTGCATGGTTTGAACCAGACTGTGCGAAAGTCCCAGGACATCAAGGGAAGCTGTTAGGGATTTAGGTACACTACCTGTAGCTAACAATATTATGGGAACTACAACCACCCGCTCGAGATGCCAAATTTCTTTGATTTCCCGAGCCAATGGCTCATAGTCCACCTTCTTTTCCACGTATTTCCGTTCAATGTTGCTATTATGGGGATAGCAACATCAATAATATACATGGAGCGATCTGTCTTGTCAACTAACAGTACGTCAGGCTTGTTGTGTAGAGTGTGGTGATCAGTCAGAACTTGCCGGTCCCAATACATGCTGTAAGCAGAACTATCAAGTACTGCTTGCGGCTTATATCGGTAAACCGGACATGTTCCCGTGATCAGCCTATGCTTGTATGCAAGGTTTTGATGGATAACCTTACATACAGCATTATGCCTGGTGATGTATTGCACCGGTGCCATAACAGTACAGTCAGAAATGAGACGGTCCAACGTCTCTAACGCCGAACCACACATTCTGCACTGGTCCACCCGTTCTCTCATGATGAGCTTTTTATAAGCTCGGGTGGCGACCACGCCGTCCTGAATGGCACACATGAACCCCTCCGTCTCAGCAAAGGGTCCCCAGCACACAGCCATCTGTTCGACAAATGCAAATCGACAAATGGCTGCCAAAGACAATTCACTTGTTTACCGTGCATTGTCTTCGACTTCCATTTATCGATCCGCTCTTGGTCCGATTTCCCCCCTCTCAGAGGATTGAAAGATCGATCATTCAAGTTAAGTGGAGTCAGTCCACAGTCTGCCTTAAAGACAGCCGCATGCAAGGGACTCGCCTGCTCTTTGCTGTAAAAATAAGCGCGCAGCGAGTCGACTTGGCGATGATGTTGCTCCGCCAAGTCAACCACGCCCCTACCTCCGATATCACGAGGCAGGTTCATCCGCTCCACGGCAGACTTTGGATGATGCATTCGGAATTTGGACATAGTTGTTCGTATCCGCCGCTGGACGTTTTCCAGATCGGTCGTCGTCCACGGCAATATTCCGAATGCATAAGCCAGTGAAGGGATAGCGAATACATTCAACGCGCGAGAGATGCGATTTCAGCACCAGCTTTAGATATCGCGGGAATTCGGACAGCAGAGCATCCTTAAGATCAGCAACTCGAGCATGGGTTCCTCGCAGAATTCCTAGGTACTTGTAGAAGTCTGTCTCGGTCATAGCTTCGATGTGGAGGTCACCAATGCTATATCCAGCATGCGGATCGTGATGGCCTTTGCGGATGGCTTAGATTCGAAACTTGTCTAATCCAAACTCCATCCGAATATCACGGCTGAATATGTCTATTATTCGCAACAGAATTCTAAGATGGTCGTCAGTCCCAGCATACAGCTTGATGTCATCTAAGTACATCAAGTGTCAGTTCGCACTTAGCACGTAGCCCACACTTTATTGCAAAACCATGCTCTCTAGCATCATTCAGTAGCCATGAAAGGGGGTTCAGTGCCATACAAAACCAAAGGAGATTCAACGAATCCCCCTAGAAGATGCCCCTCCGTATACGGATTGGCTCTGAGGTATTAGCACCCTCAGGTGTACGCACCGATAAGGTGGTATGCCACCCTTCCATGACTGTCGCCAAAAACTTTATTACTTTCGGATCAATGCGATACAGATGTAGGATATCGATTAGCCAGGTATGCGGAACGCTA